>NC_088203.1:14696202-15946202 GCF_037126465.1 Ornithodoros turicata
GGCCCTGGGAAAACTTACCCGCGGTGGATGCCGAAGTCACGACCCCTCTTCTAGGGAGTCGTCCTCCTGACCCACAAGTCCAGGGATGAGGTACGCGTGATATGTATACGCCATCGCCCGTGCAGTTGAGTGGGAGTCGGGGGAAAAGCTACATATTGACAGTTTTTCTAAGCAGACGCTTCTAAGAGATTTCTTTCGTCGATAAATTGTAAATAAATTGTAAAGTTGTAAATAATAAATTGTGTTGGTGAAATAAAATAAACTTCATTGAAATACTGGGCCTGCAATATCCGCGTCTTCAATAAATGAGACAAAGCCAAACAGATTTCCTTTGTGAAGGGCTTACCTGGAGCATCATCCATGTTGCTCATTAATATGACAATTCGCTTTATGACCAAAATCCACGGGAACGGCCTTGGTCATATTAACGAGGGTTCACTGTATCAGACGAGTGTAAGAACAGCACAAATAAATGTGTGGAAATTTGAACATTTCGAAATGTGTGGGCTACAGTGGTTGTGGCACCCGGTATTTCCTTGGAAAGTAATTGGTTACAAAGTTCACTTTATTATTTTCCATGTTCTAAAGCATATGAGTTTGCCTCGCACGTTCCTGAAGGCGTCAACGGATTGACATGAAAGGATGTACTCCATTGTGCAAAAGTATGTTTTGGTCCAGTTGGTGTCGCCCTACTGTTTGTGCCCAGACTAAGGCTCTGCACAATGGAGTAAATCGCTTCATGCAAATGAGTGCAAAATAAACAAAATAAAAATTCCAAGGTGCACCCTGGAATTTGTCCACCAGATGGTGGAGATGGAGGTAGTGGCGAAGTGATTTTAGTCTTCGCAACGTGCGAGCCAGTAGGTAGTAGCAGTAGAGCTAGGTACTAGTAAGTAGCAGTAGAGCTAGGTAGTAGTAAGTAGCAGTAGGCAGTATTAAATAAGTAGGTAGTAGCAAGTAGGTAGAGCTTGCGCAAGCAGAATCCGCAAAAGCCGATGTTCACAGCACCTGAGCATTGTCAAACCACATCCTCCGTGGCACGGCATACAATTCGAAATGCAGGAGAGCAGAGTGTTAAATTGTAACGGTACGTGTAATGTCAGTGTAATAAAATAGTAAGTAAGTTAATAGTATATCCAGAGTAAATTAGCAACATTAATGACATTCTTATACGCCTTTTCCAGTTCCAGCATTACGAAAAAAAAAACGCCTTCAATTCATGACCAGCATCTCAAATGCACAGGAGCTTTCAAATACACACACACACGAACACACACATCAACGCTTCCACAAGCATTCTTCATCAATGTTTCTTCGTTACTTCGGCTTATCAATGCAAATTACCCATCCAATGCTACGAATTTTATCCGTGCAATAAATAAGATCACAATTTATTCGAAATCCGATATGCCTTGTACCCTTATACCTTCGTGTAAAAATCCTGGAAGGGACTGGAACCCAACCGGAAGTGAAGCTTGACTTAAATTAAGAGGAAATAACTGGTATCAGACGTATTAGAGGGGTATTCTGCATGACTGTGCACGGCTCGATCGTGCTGCATTTTGTTTTAGAAAAGCAAGCGCGAAGTGTGGCACTTAAGGGCTCGTGGGACCTTAGAGCGTTTTAGAGCACTACGAGACGGCCAGAGGCAGATGAAGAACAATAACACTACTCATGTGCACAGCAGCAGCGTCAGCGGGGTAAACCATAAGCGAAGCAGACGACGGAGCAGTGTCCCTCAAAGTTCCCATGCTGCTTTGCGCCGCTCGATTGGTGGCGCGCGCATCTTTTTAAAATCGTCTATTTGGACACGAAGCAGAAAATAATTTTTATAACTTTTATTTCGATGAACCTATTCACAGCAACGCATACAGAGATCCCACAGTCTAGCTAGAAGCCAAAGTCAGTGAAAGGAGGAGTGTCTGAGGGAGGATGTCGCCATGAAAATGTATGTTGCGCACGGTCCCACTAGCCTATAGGATCTCGACAAACACACACGAACTAGAATCGCAAGATCGACAGTCCTGTCGCTGCAAGCAACGTGATCACAGGATATATGGACATTTGCTGCATGGCGGCGTCGGAAGCTGTAGTGTTGGTCATTGTTATAGTCTTGGTCATTGCTGAAGTGAAGGCAGCTCTGGCAGCGTTCGCAAATGACATAGATATGTTGTGGAATGGAGCAGCCTTACAAGTTTCGAACTCTTTTTTCATGCAGAGTAGTTGAGCATGGAAGGCTCTGCAAAAGAAGCGAATTATGAACAACTTATCAGCCCACGTAGCACTTACTGCACTTTAAGGGAAACAAGAAAGGGATAATTGAGTCCGTTTAGAGAGTAGATGCATTACCAGACCCATTAGTCCCTTTTGAGACTAAATGCGTGGAAGTGTATGCGAAGCTTAGGAACTATTTGCAGTGCTGGGGAGTACATTTTGTGGTCAGGGGACTAAAATGGAGAGCGGTTGGAATCTAGAAGAGTAGAAGCTGTAATTGCTCCCGAGTTTTTCCCCCTTTGAGAGTGCATTGCTGTTGAAAAATAAATAAAGAAAAAGAAAAAGTAAAGCAGCTGATTGCTAATATCAAGAGCACATTTATTTATACAGGTCTATGTCATGGACCGCTACGTGTGGACACAGGACGTAAAAATCATGATGCATCTTGTCAACAGCAATGAGAATCGCGAGGAAAGGTCCTTCGGGTCTTTCGTCTGACACTCTGGAATGTCTTTTACATATTAGAAGCCTCTGTAGCGTCTACCGAAGCGTTACAGGATACGGAATGGAATAGCGGAGTTCATATTATTCCAACACGTATTTTGGAGCGGAGCACCTCCTTGAGCATGCAGCCTACAAAAGTTCTTAACGCGTACAAAAGAACCCAAGACACGGAGTCGTCCTTATTTGTTTGCTGCCCAGTTTCAAGCTGTGCTTTCTATGAACCTAGAGTCACTAAACAGAGAGCAGAGTAGCGACGCTGAGCCACGCCGGCGAGCGAGACCGCCATCTTGGGTCCGGCGCGGCTGCGTCGCCTAGCAACGAGACACCATTCTCCTCCTCCTCCACCGGAGAACTGCGCGCCGCCGAGCCAGCTCGCAACCCAGGAAACCTGTTTTGGATGTTGGGGTCTCAACATGGACGGCGCGTTCTTGGAAGGAGAAACCACGTGACACGATCGGCCCAATCGAGGACACCGGACGGCGGCTCCGGTGTGGAAAAGGTATGCGATACTCTGTACACCTATTTAGTGACTCTATATGAACCAAAGTCACAGCGTTTAGCCATACCTGGTCGCATTGTGTTCAGACGCCTCCATTGTAGTGACCGCATCGACAAACTCGGTTGCACAACCTTCGAGCACATCGTCGTTGAAATGACAGTTGTGCGTCCTCAGCGCATCTTTAAAGGCTAGAAAAAGAATATAATATGGCATATACATTATAGTATTGGTAGCAGGAGTATGAACCACAAGTTAAGCAGCATCGTTTTGGGGAACGTTGGAATGTACAGCCGTCGTCAGACTTAGCAAAAACACATGAGTGCGTTACCTGCACCGACGTCAGCGCCAAGGGGCTTTAGCCTCTGGGCTTGATGTGTCAGCGTCAGACACATAGGTCCGGAGCTTGCGTGAGGCATACGCCGCCAATAATCCAAAGCGTACAAAACACACGCACGAACGAACGAAGAAGAGGAACAGCACACGCGCAACTCACAACTCTCAATGTAAAGACCAAAGACATATTACACACACCCGGAACGCCGCGGCGCCACCTACGGAAGTCAAATGCCTCAATCAGAGTCATCCCAGAAAGAGATAAGGGGGTTTCCACGCGTTGCTATCAAGGGACAGGGCTTCCCCCTTCGATAAGGCCGAGGAGTGACGCACTTAACACCAATCTTCCTGATAGCATAGGCCTCTATAATCTCCCTTGTCAGGTCATTAGGTGACACTGTCAAGTTAACGGTATCTCGAAGCGTAAGAACTGCACCCACATCTATTAAGGGCGGATTACACGCGACGAACTTTTACGACGAACTTCGCACTGCAGGGCAAACTGCGGCGGCACGACGCGGAATGTTCGCTGGCTGCTTTACATGCAGCGAAGAAGCAGCGGATGCCGCTGCCATTTCGTTGCGGGGCTGTCAGTGTATCCAGACAAGAGAAATTGTTGTGGTTAATGATGAAACGAGCAAGCATGCTTTTAAATAGTCAATCAATCAATCAATCATGCTTTAGAGACAACTATTCCTGCTTTCTAATAATCGACTACGCAATAAAAATGGACGGGAAGCTTCTGCACGGCTGTAATTAACTTATCATTATATTCGAGACGCGCCGCTTCTTGATGTCATTGCTAGTTTTGGGCCTGGTACAACACGTGAATATCGCGCGAAGACGATGACGAGCACGCACGGCTAGCAGAAGACGAAAGTCGAGACCAGTAGTGACCTCTGATTAGCTGCTATGCCGGCGCTGCCGGCTGGCTGCTTCCGGGAGCGTCGTACGCCTTGCGAAGTTTTCTGGGCTGGCTTTGTCGACTGACGGCGGCGTATTTTTGACGCCGTGCGTCGAGCGAACGACGCTGGACGAAGTTCGCAGATTGTTCGTTGCATATTCGCTCCATGTAATACCCCAGTGGTGTCCTACCTAGAGGTGCCGCATGCTCTGTAGCCCAAATATTGACACATCGACCCCTCCTGCCTACTGTAGAAGTGTTTTTTTCCGCGTGGAAAATATTTTCGCGTTCTCGAACCAAGCTGGTTTGAGGAGTGATTCGCGACGCAGGTTTCCGGGAGTGCTTTGCTCTTGCATATCGTGCCGCGGTCAATACTCCGGCATATTTCGGCATGTACTAAGACATCCGTTGTTCACATGGATGGTGGCGTTCTAGGTCAATCCCTTCTGCTCAGAGACATGGGAAGAAAGGCCCTTTACAATGCTTTTCGGGGCCCTGCAGGAGGCCATAGTACTGGCCGTTTGCAGGCCAGTCAGTTCATTTTAGCAGTTCTCATTCATTATCCGCTCAGGGCACTGAACAGTTCGGAACTATCATACAAGCTGGTTTTGAGAAGGCGGGGAAAGGCATGTTGCGGCTTGGTATATATATACAGTGCAATGCGTTTGTAGGAGTAACAAATCAACTTTCGTTTCTTTATATCTTGCCTGATGGGATAAAACAATATTCTGCAGCTTGCTTAAAGGGACTATCGCATCCGTCCCGGTCGATTCCGAAACTGTAGTGCCTTTTTACTCCGCGTTCATCACTGATAATAACGCCGAAAACCCGACGCGAATTGTCAGCGTCGTTCCTGTGTAGTTTGATATAAAACTTGGCAAGAGCAGACGACGCATTCCTGGATTCCCTTTCTGGAAACGTCACACGGACGAGGCCAATCACTGCGCGCCCTTTGACATGGAGAATACCAATCACGGAACGGCCGGAGGGACCTTGGTAGCCTTGGCAACCGACCGACAGGCGGGCGGGCGAGGCGGAATGTTGTCTTCTCTGTTACCGGCTCGCGGAATGTTGTTTCTGGTTAACGTTGAACGTGTTCGTACTGCCAGGAGCGTAACGCCGTGTTTCACGTAACATGGTTACGTCTGCACTCACGCTGGTAAGCGAAAGTCAGCCCCCGTATTTACCGAGGACTTTTCACTTAGTATGTATAGTGCGATGCGAACGCCAAGCAGACGATCTCGGAGAAAATCGCCAGCGCTGCGCTCCGATTCGTGCGCCTGGCTTACGTTATCATCCTGTTGGCTGCAGATGGAATGCGGACCTTTAAAACTCGTTTACTTAATATGTAAGGTGTTTTTTCGGAAGAGAAATTTGGCAAAGTTGACTCTGAAGCGGTGAGGAACATTACCCTATCAGTATCATACATACGTTCCGGGATGCGATAGTCCCTTTAAACTGCCTACGCTGCATGGAGTAGAAAGGGTCAAGGTAGTCACGGTATAGCGTCGAACGACGCACGATTTTCGTCCTCATATGGTCAGAGTTATTCGCGGGAACTTAAATTCGCGATTTTGGAGGAATGCGCGAAAAACGCGAAAAAAAATTCCGCGCGAAAAAAAACAACAACACTTCTACAGTATATAAAATTGACTTCAGGAGAGTGGGATCTCGTAGACCACACCTGTTTCGTTGTCGCATGTCACATGCCCAGGACAGCGACTCGGTTGACCACTCATCGCACTTGTACATTCCCTTCTGTTCATCTTTGTTTTGCACTCAACTCGCGCTCACCACAGGCTATGCTGCATGTGCTCTGTGACACACTCTCACACCCTTCGTTCAGCGCTGCGCGGAATAGGTATCTGGTGTGCAGGCGACGTTCTCGCATGTTCCGGTTAAGTCTGAGGGTGGCTGTATATCTTTTTCTCTTTTTTTTTTTTCTGCTGTTGTCTTACCTTTCAGGTTTTCGGCCTTATTATCACAGAGAAAATCGCGCGCCATTGAGAACGCGTAAATATTCTTTGCAAGGGCGGCACGTGTACCCTCCGAATAGCAGTGCCCAGTTGTTAGATTCTTTTTGCAGTCCAGGATGTCCTTGTAGTCTCTGTGAAGGAAAGTCGTAATGGTAACTTGCTAGGACGTCTGCAGACAAAACTGCGCTATGCAAGAAAAGTTCTCCACTCGCATGAGGATGAAACTTTACATTCTAAGTACTTTAAGTCATATGCGCAAAAAAAAAAAAAAGAAAAAGGAAGGGGAAGTAGTGAAGGCGGCGGAGACTTGGGAAGGCGTCGTCGTACGCTTACACGTTTGCGAGACCGCCGTTGGTGGTGATAATGGCGTTATTTTACTGCGTTGTTTGCCTGTCGGTGGGGACCTCATAGCGCTTTGTCAGCACAGGGCGCTGCAACAGTAGTTCCTGAAGAATTTCCACCAGTCGTAATACTGCCACACTGTTTGTACTGGACGAATGGTGGAATCTGTCAGCACCGTCTAGACTTCCGTATAAACAGTTACAAATGTATAAATTGTGAACTTAGTGTATTTATAGTGATCCCACCAAGGGCCGCAAGCTTGATATAACTGATTCGTTTCAAGCGGAATGTTTCGCAGAACAGTCCTACTATAGCAAGTCGGCTTTGGCCTGTCTGACCTTTCCCCCTTTCTTTATCTTTAATAAACATATCCCCCCCCCTACCATCTCAGCGTAGTAACGGTAAGTTATTGTGTCCATCATACGTTAACATCTGTAATGGTAGAAAATTTAAATTCGAATAGAAACTGAGTCAGGTGACGCTCTCCAAGTTAAACATTCTGAAACGTATTTAAACGTCCCTTATGATTTTGTGGAAGGGCACCTACTTGCAGAAGTCCTGGTCGCTGCCATCATACGTCAAGTACGCTTTTTCGAGAAGATGGTGTGCCACCGTGGTTGGGTTGATGATGCTCTTCACGCAGCTTTGCATCCAGGTCATCTGAATGTTGCACTCGCTCTCTCGGGCAATTGTATCGGTATCAGCCCCTGGAAGAAAACTGGACAATGAGCAGAGGATTCTAAGCATAAAAAGCTCAGAAGACATTCATTTGCAGCCGTGCTACCCAGAAGTGTACGTGCGGAATCAACCGCACAGCCGCATCAGCTAGCTTGCGCTCCCACTACAACGTTTTTTGTTCTTTTCATTTGTGCGCCTTGTACGCTGTAGCTTCATAGATGGGGTTGACCTCAAAAGTCGTAGAACTTCAGCACAGTCCGCTTTGCGTTATGAACGACAGCGCTAGCTATAATAGACCTCTACCGAACAAACGTACACCGTGGCGTAATCATGACGTTGGTAGACAAAGTGAGACTTAAACAGCGCGAACGGGGAACGCCGCCGCTTCACTAAGCTGTATTCCTTCACGAAGGTCACAGGTCCCTTCATGGTACACACATATGAGGACATGTTTTTAGTCCCTTCGGTGTCTTCATTTGCGTTCCCACGCAGAAAAGGATCCACGCAAGGGTTGCTTGTATCGACTCGAAAGTCAACGTCGTAGAACACGGTGTTATGTTCCTGGCTGTACACGCCCGCACTTAACTCAGAAAGGACACTCCATGACATGATCACAGACCCTCCGCGACCTGCAGATGACCGTCCTCCTGGCGTTCGCCAAAGGGCGCTCCCTGATTGGACTTGTCCGTGTGATGTTTCCTCCGACTTCCAGAGAGCGAGTTAGTTGAGAGTAGTTCAGGGCATGCAGGTCTACGCCTCGTCTATGTTCCTAACCGACTTTGTCCGTGTCTTCTATAGTGCATATTAGCAAATTATCGATGGGTAATTCCGACATACTTTCAACATCCGGCGTCCGCTCTTGCCATGCGTCTCATCAAATTGCACAGAAACTGCTCCATTGATTCGCGCCGAATTTTCGGCGTTATTGCTGGTGATAAAGAAAGTACGGGGCTATATTTCGGAAAGGTGAGAGAAGGTGATAAACGGTGCTATATTTCGGAATCGACCTGAACGGATGCGACAGCCCTTTAAGGTTTCTAGATGCACGATACGTAGAGATACAACAGGTTTGAGGACGTACTAAACGGTCTGCATTAATTCCAAAGCAACTTGAAGCACTTTATGAGCACCACCACGCTATGAACACTAGGTGCGTTCTTTTTGGAACAAAAGTGTTGCACTGGTGCTGCGCCAGTTCTGAAGTGCACGCGGGCTGTAGACGTAGTTCCGAACCAGTTGCACTGGCGTACGTGACACCACTGGCTCCTCAAAAGAATGAGGAAGTGCAGACCTTGTCGTCTGTGCTCTCCGCCATCTTGTCGTCTGCTCCTCTACACCCTTCCGTTGCACAAGCGAGATACGTCGTGCAAGAAAATCGAGAACTAGTGCAGAACTCGGTCAGCACTTCCCCAAAACGAATGGGAACGCCCAGGTGCAGTGCGAGTGCACGACAAAAAGAATGCGAGCGTGTTGCACTTCTTGCACTAGTTCAGGAGGTGCAGGTAAAAAGAACGCAGCTACTGTACACGCTAGCCCCATCGTGGGCGTGGCTATACACAGAGCCGTATATAGAGAGAGTTTGGCCATCTTTTGAACTTTTGCCGTTTCATGGGAGGAGCCTGTTTTGACGTAAGTCTCCGTTGCACCATTCAAAAAGCCTGAATATCCAAGCTAAATCCGCATATCAGCCAGCAGATAGGCGCCATTTTGATGCAGTCCATCGACTAGTCGACAGGTGCTTTTGTCGCGCTCAATGTAATCTACAAGAATCACCGGCTTATGACCCACAGGTGCCTGCGATAGGGGGGCTTCGTTACCAAACTGAAAGGATTCGAGGACGAAAGCTTCTCTTAGGACGCGATTGTCATGTTTCTTCCCCCTTGCATCGTGAACAACGGCCTGCATCAATATGACGTCGGCGACCGGTTGACGAGTGGACGACAATAGAGCGCATCGAGAGAGGTCATTCAGCCGTGACGTCGCATGATGCGGTTCAAGTTAGGCTCCTCCTAATGACCAAACAAACTCTATAAACGGCTCTGACTATACATAATCAATCACAAACCCCACTCCTCAGGGCTCATCGGCCAAACGCTCCAAGTATTCCAGGTCGTACTGGATCTCACCAGTACATCATGGCGGTTACCAGTACTACACGTAACAGAGATTTCGTTATAAATTACGTTATGTGACATCTTTTAAATTTACATTCGTTACATTACAAGACTGTGAAGCTGTGAACGGACAGATACGACGAGAGGAGGAGCCTTAGGCTCGTAGCGCGCGCTGTGATAACCTTTGTCCTTCATCAGTGCCACGAGCACATCATGTGGGCATTAGGCTTTAATATCACAATTGAAATGTGCTTCCTAAAGTCAATAATTAAGAAGTTGATTAAAATCTCTCTGTTAATTAGTTCCGTAACTGAGAAAAAATACGGTTTCTCAGGTAATCCAGTGACAAAAGTGAAAGCGTCCTAAGGCAACTCCCCTTTTTATGAAAATTTGTTGCGGATAAAAAGAAACACACTGTATATCAGAAGTGTACATTTTTTCTCTTATTGTATATTCCACATGTGGAGTACGTTAAGCCCTCAACCGTCGTTCCTATCCATCCGTGTCTAGTCTGAGCGCTTTCACAGTCTCCTTACGGAATACCAACGAGCCCAAAAATCAACACTTCTGAAGTTACATCGCAAATTATACCCGTTAAATTACATGCGTTAACTGGACCCGGTAAATTACAAGTGCAGTACTGCTTGCGACACACTTGTCTGAAGTCTTCATTCAAAGGTACAGAAGCCCGTATTGGCCCAGCAGCCCCTGAAGGAACTGTACCATTATTGTGTTCGAGGGTGGGCATCAGACTTCGAGGTAACTCGTTACAAGTAACTCGTTACTGTACCAAAGTTCCTTTTTTTGACAACTTGTAACTTAACTCTGTACTTTTGCGCCGTGGTAACTTTCAGAGGAACTCGTTCCTTTTTCAGGTAACTTTGCCAAAGTAACTAAAGTTAAGTTCCAAGTTACTTTTAACTCGCTTTTCAATCGCGTCCACATATTTTCTTGCTTTTTCTCCCCGGTTCCTTCGTGGCATTTTTTGCCATAAAACGTGATATTCAATCAATATGACAGTGTTTTGTTCAGGAACTAAGATCCGCTGCCATTGAAATGAAGCTGACCCATTGTGCGCCCACAGGGAGTAAGATGCAAAGCGTTCGAATATACCTCTACCAGAGAAACGTCATCATGACATCGGTAGAGAGATTGAAACCGAAACAAATCGGAAGGAGAGGGGTTCCACGAACGGGCACTTGTTCGCTGCCTCCCATATAAAAGAAAAGCAGAACCGAGGGGTCGCGTCCCTTTAAGGGATCATATCGTAATCCCCTCAAGACCGTGGCGTTCGGGCGCGACCTTATTCACTTCTAGCTTCGAGCGTAGTTCAATTCTACCAAATTTGTGGCGCTGTCGAACACTATGACGTCATTTCTTTACAAACAGGGAGGGGTCTATTGTTGGACATAAACGAAAACGATCTAAGCGTGTTGCACTCATCCGCAGGCAACTCAAGGTCTAACTCAACTGCTCACGCGCGCTGCACCTGCGTAATGCTATTTTGTATTCCGGAGTAACTTGGAAGTAACCTTCCTTTTTTTAAGTAACTCAGTAACTGCGAGTTACATTTCAGGCTGAAGAACTTCGTTATTAACTTAGTTACACTTTGCACACGGTAACTTAACTTGTAACGAGTTCTTTTTGACGGGTAACTTCTCAATCTACGGGCAGTATGATTTAGGAGTTCATAAGTCAGAAGAAACAATCTTGCAACGCCGAAGATTTCGGACAGGATAAATCGCGAGAGTCGATTGCCTATACTTACCGCTACTTACACCCTGGACGTCGCATCCTGTGACGGTGAGGGTGTGATGTGCAAGTGTAAGTAAAGCCTTGTACATTGGCTTCAACTTATTCGGGTTGGGGCAGGCAGTGAAGGTGGCCGTGACGCAGTCGGTCACGGATTTCACGAGACGCCTACAAAGTGGATATTCAGTGAATGGCGTCAACGGGAGCGCGTTGCCTCACCTGCAGGTCTCGTTGTTTTTGTGAGATCTGATGTACTCTGTGAGGGAGTTGTAATTGTTGACGTGCTTCGCAATGCAGGCAAACGTATAATTGATGTGGAAGCATTGGTCGGCTGGCACCAAGGGCGACGAAAATTGTCCTGCAAAGTTTCGAAAATTATTTCTCAGCTCGTTCTAACTGCTGACGACACATGGATACAGAAAGCCTGCTTACTTGTCGACGTGACCTAAGATCTAAGAGTCAGCCAATTAGTATCGTTTTCAACTGGGGCAGCCAATCACGAACGTGCTTTCAGCGGCCGTGGCTATGACGACGAACCACCGTCGTCTGCGAGATAGTGATTGAACGTCCCCGCGTACTAAATGGGAAAACTTCGGTACAAAGCGCAAAACGGTACCATATCTTTCTCAAAACTGGTTTTCTGGAAGGCGTGTTGCACTTTTTGTCTACATGTTCGGGTCTGTAGGTTCCAAGCTAGCTGAAATCATTTGCGAGTTCTTGAATTCGCAGAACGGCGAATCGCAGTAGCGGACGAATTCTGACTTTATATGTCCACGTAGCGAAGGAGGGAGAGGAGGAAATAAGCAGGCCTTCTTTATCTAGGTGGCGTTGGTCGAGCCATGTATACTTACGGACTTTCGATACCTTCGCGTTGTACGGAAAGGGTTAAAGGGGCACCAATTGATAGGTTTTTTTTTTTCGGAGGCATTTTAAGCACACGTTAAGAAGTGTTATTTTATACATCAACTTCTGTCACAGTCATATGTGGTACAAAAACGCATTGTTGTAGTAGCTGACATACAAGAACGTATTACTACTCTTAGAACATCCACAAATACTATACCAGACAGACAGAGATCCTCGATCTTAGGGCTTTCTTGATTTATTTTTTGAAAAAAAAAATCGATAATACCCCAGTGCTGGGTAAAAAAGAGACAAATAATGGTAGTAACCTAAGTACAAGTAACAGCGCCGTCGTTGTTCGTCGTTACTTGTACAGTCCTTTGTCCCTTTTTTACCCAGCACTGGGGTTTTATCGATTCTAAAATGAATAACCAACCTGCCCAGGTTGTAACCTTGTTCAAATTAGGGCTTCCATTTTCGTCTCAACGGATTTTACGCGAATTTCTTCATGGACATGGCATATGTCTGGATGATGTTGCAAACCAGTTTCGCTAACATGTCCAACAAAACTCTAACCATCCCCAAGAGCTAGGGAGCAGGGCCGCGTTGAACACAAAGTTTTCTCACTTGAAAGTCCCTCTCCAGAATGTCTATAACACTTCTGTCTATTGGAATTCTCACAGACTGTGTACTCACGGATGTTGTCGTCGGTGCACAGGGACCCAATAACGAGCCCGACGGGATATTTCCAAGGATTTGGGGCCCCGCAGGTCGCTTCTGTGCTCGCGCAGCGCGACAGGGTCGCATTTCTGAGATCGCTGCATAGGAACAAAACATTATTGTTATTTTTTTTTCCTTGCTCACGAACAACGTTCGAGAGCTTCAATGTCAGGCAAACCCTTACCTACACAGTGCACCTATATTGGAGTGAAACCGCTCTTGAATATCACCTAAAATTCCACGGACCTCCTCGTCGTAGCACTGGTCCAGTGATTCATTACACAAGTCAACGCCGTCTTGACAACTCACGCAGCTCACTGCGCGAAAACGGAACTATTAGGACATTTAAAATACAAAGAGAGGTGGCTCAACTTTGTTGAATCGTGAACAATATGTCATTTTCTATATGTAATGCACCATCCCTTTTACTGGTAAGGTCCTCGTTGCGGACAACGAGGAGAATGTAAAGCCTGGTCCGCACTACTGCGTCTCAGTACGTCCGTCCGTCAGCGTTTCCGCGTGACGGACGCATGGGTTTCCAATTCACGTCCGCACTTTTGTGGCGATACTTTACGAGAAACGGCTTACAGCCGACTTCGTGAAGTAAAGCCTGGTCCGCACTATTGAGTTTCAATGTGTCCGTCAGTGTTGCGTCCGTCTGCGAACCGCCGCAAGCCTCTTCCAAAGCGACGGACGCCTATAGGTTCGCCGAGATCAATTTTTGGACGGAGCGACGCAAAAAATGCCGCCCGTTGCCTCAGTAATCGTGCCGCCTCGCGCTCTCATCTTCTTTTACTTCACATCATGTCGTCGGCTGGAAGCTGTTCCTCGTAAATCAGCGTCGCAAAAGCGCGGTAGTGAATAGACTATTTTACTAAGTATAAATATCTCTACCAAGTGTTCAATGTATCGCACCTGATGAAGGACGGACTCCGCCTGAAAGCTTGTTTTTCAGTAAAATAAATGTTTCAATCTCTTTACTTATCTTATGCCTGTACACTGTAAGAAAAATTTCCATAATTCTACAATACAAGTGACTGCTAACTCTGTTGCCGGCATATGTTCTGTAACCTATGTGCTGCACAAAATCCGTTTGGTGTGCACGTTCCACAGTTACGAACTGGACCTCCGCAGTGTAATATCCTTTTAATGGAAGTGACTACTGTCTTCGCCTACGGGAGCTGTGCAGTGTGCACTCCAAACGATTTTGTTTTGCAACAACTACTTTACGGTACTTATGCCGGCAACGCAGTTAAGTCACTTTTGTGTAAAATTACGGATTTTTTTTACAGCGTAGTTACTTCTGTTGGGATGTGCAAATTGTCGATGCTTCTTGAGATTTCCGTTGTATATGCGAGCTAAAGTCAAGGCTTAGTTTACAAACTGAGGTTGAGCATCTTATTTTGCGTCCCGGCTATTATCACGGGAGATGCGGATACGACTCCAAAGAAATGATATAGCGCATCTAGCTTGCAGAACGACATGTCCGATTACTCCTTAACGGAAGTAGCTGTAGTTATATCGCAATAGTGCTAGTGCCTTTTTCGACACTTTTTTTTTTTTTTTGCTGCCTTTTCAGGCGCCTAAAACATTTTTTTTAATTCCTAAAAATCCGCTCTCTGATTATTACGCACATTATACAGCAATATGCGGAATCGATGTCAAATTTCATAGGAATAGTCTTCACTACATCCGCCTACTCAGTTGTCTGAGTACTATAGTCTCCCGCGAACTCAGTCTCTCGACGGATTGTCAACAAGGTCACTGAGATACCGGCGTCGTGATGTTTCGAACGCGAGAGCGTTAAAATATGTGACGCCTGAATTGTAATTTCTACTCGAAAAGGGGCGTCTATTACAGTACTGCGCTTGCATCCAGTCTACTCTTTAGCGTATCTCCGCGCGTTACTCACCCCCATCATTCAATATATCCACTTGCCCACGCCACTCTTACCTGCACAGCAGATGGCGAGGCAGAAGAGTAACTTGTCCATGTTGAAATCGTAATCCCTCTTGTATATCGTGCCGGCTGACAGTCAGTGGTCGGACGCCGCGAGACTCAAAGGAAATCTGCATCCTTGTGGATCCTCGTCTGACACAGAGCGGAAGAGTTGCGGATGCCCTGGAAACCGCTCCCGTGCGTCAGCTAAGCGGAATGCGTCTCGAAGCTCGAAGGAAGCGGGTCCTCCTCCCCCAGTTATCGGGACCTTCCAGGCGTTGGCGAACTTCCGGACGTTATGCCACCAACGTTCGGGCTGACCTTGGTCGGTCGTGGTCGGGACGGCGTTCAGTAGGCTGTTCAGCTGAGCTTGTTCTGTACGCGCTTTGCATGCATTAGCGGGGTGACATTATGCAGTTTGCGTTGTGTTCTATGGGGTAAATGCTCTTCTTCCGAGATTCGGGACACGTACACACAGTCAGTGACTGTGGGTGCACGTACGGTTGAATGTGGTCTCAGGGACGAGAGGCATTAATTAAATGTGGCATTAGTTTGTGTTTGGTACGTCGTCTTATACCGGCACATGCAATAATAATAATGCTAAAGTTTCAAATTTGGAAGCCCAGCGTAGTGAGCTTATTTCGAGATGCGGTTTGAACTTTGGAGGAAGTTATGGGACGCGGACATCTTGTGTGTAAAAAATGAATTTTTCTTAAAAAGTAAACGGACAACTGAAAGAAAAAACGGAAGCTCGAGAAGTGATGAGGTCTATGTAACGTGCGCTGGAATACTGTATAGGCAAAAACGCGATTCAATGAATGAGCGCAGCCATGATATAGTACTGCCACCTGTAGTGTTCGTATAACCGAACATATAATATCACATACACGGATGGCATCGAAGTAACGTAATACACACCGCCACGTAGGCGCGTCGATCCAACACGATGTCTGTAAACAGACACGCTGGGAGAAACTGTAGAGGTATGAGGGAGTCGAAAATAAAGCATTGAAGTGTACGGACGGAAAGGAGCCTAGCTCGGTCGTTGTTCTGTTCAACGTTGGGCACGATACAGAAAATCCTGTCAAGACACTACACCACCCTGTGGTAGTCACACTAACTATGCACGTGTGGAGTGCCGTTTGCCGAGTTGGTCCATTTTCCCGAATGGTAGTTTGTGTGTTACTAGTGTACGACTGAAAAACATTCGTTGAAGATGACCGCCAAAAGTTAATAAAAAACCGTTGCTATTTAGATGTTGCTAAATGGGGACATTTGTATCACATCTAAAACTCAGCCGACCGGTAGCTCAGAACGATCAAAGCAGAAACCACATTAATTCTTCACACAATGGTTTGCGTGAATTTGGTCCATGTTGGCACGTTTGAAGTGTTATATCATGCGAAATGTTGCGTTCCAACAAAAGCAACACAAAATCTTGGTGTGGCACCACCCTGCAGTCTCAAAGTGGACTAATGGTTTGTGGATTTAGGAAACCTGTTGGAGAGCGTCATATTTATCAGAACCTAGTGAATGAGAAGATACGTAGAAGTAGTTTTTCTTTTTTCTTTTTTTTTGCGCTGAATTATTTTTCGGGTTTTTCGCCCCCCCCCCCCCATTCCTCCAAAACCGCGAATTTAAGTTCCCGCGAATAACTCTGGCCATATGAGGGCGAAAATCGTGCGGCACTCGACGCTATCCCGTGACTACATTGACCCTTTCTACTCCATGCAGCGTAGGTAGTTTAAACAAGCCACAGAAGATTGTTTTATTTCCATCGGGCAAGATGCAAAGAAATGAAAATTGATCACGCTTTTGTTACTCCTACAGACGTATTGCACTGTACATATAGTAGTATACCACTATACCACGAAGCCGCAACATGCCTTTCCCCGCCTTCTCAAAACCAGCTTGTATGATAGTACGACATCTCAACCGCACTGTTCAGTGCCCTGAGTGATAATGAATGAGGACTGCTAAAATGAATTGACTGACCTGCACACGGCCAGTAGTGTGGCCTCCTGCAGGGTCCCTAAAAGCCATTGTACAAGGCTTTTCCTCCCATGTCTGTGAGGAGATGAAAGGGATTGACATAGAACGCCGCCATTCCCGTGAACAACGGATGTCTTAGTACGTGCCGAAATATGCCTGACTATTGAGCGCGGCATGAGAGGCAGGAGCAAACCACTCCCGGAAACCTGTGTCGCGAATTCAAGTTCTCGCGAATCACTCCTCAAACCAGCTTTGTTCGAAAACGCGAAAATATCTTCCACGCGGAAAAAAACACTTCTACAGTATGTGATTTGGGGGATGAAAGGCTATCAAGAGCATGAAATCTTGCAATCACTTAAGACGGTTGGTCAGCTCCTCAGTTTGTTGCGAGTGCTTGGAAACCGGTATAGCAAAGATGTCGCATCGGCCAGCACTCCTCAATACCTCACGTGGACAATAGGCCATTTGCAAAAGTTCCAGGGAGCAGCGCGCGCCCTGGGAGGGCATGCCGGGAAATACTGTGCAAAACGACAGCGACGGTGCATACACCGACGACGACGACGACGATCGGAGACGATAGCAGATCGCTGTCGTTTTATAGCGAATTCGGGTTGTCATTTCGTAGCAAAACGGCCGAGCGCTCGGAAATTGCTAGGTCGGCGACCGAGCTGGTTCACGTGACCGTTGCCACCCGAACATGATTGCTAGGAATCTAGCGATTTTAGGTACTTGGATCACGCTAGGGGAGTCGCGGTCGCAAGTCTTCGAGTTCTGTCGTCTGCTAAACCACGTGACTTCAACATGCCGGCCAATGAGGGCACTCGCCACCGTTGCAGTGCGGATGTGACGACACCGGATACAGTTGAGCAATCTGCTGCTCGATCGTTTTGAGACCGGGCAAAAAAAGTGCTAGCTAGCAAATTCCGAGCGCTCGGAAAGCGCCACGCGAACATGCGAGATTTGCTTCATTTTGACCAAGCGAACATGACTGCTCGAGATCTGGCAAAAAAAGTTGCTCCGAAATGACCACCCGAATTCGCCATTAGTTTTGCATAGCATTTCCCCGCACGCTCCGCCAGAGTGCGTGCTGCTCCCAGGAACTTTTTCAAATGGCTTATTGTGCCTATCGCACGCGGAAGCAAGCAATCTTCTTTTTCTTTGGTCTTTCAAACATTGATACGCTATAGTCAGATGTTTACCGGATGACTTTTATATGGAATATTGACGTTCTCGTCAGCCATACTCATAAAAGACGACAGCCACCAGTATTGATCCCAACGGGAGAGGGCGATTCTAGCCCTATTGCGTCGTCGCCGGAAACGAGGCTAAGGGGCTCACGGAGACGTGGTGGTTTGAGAGTAACGCAACAAGATCTTAAGTAGCAATTTTCGTGAGGACTTAATTTTCGCGAATTTCGCGAATGCTCTTTTTCCGCGAAATTAAAGCCCCACAAAGTAAGTGGCTCCCCTAAGAACTCCGTGGTGCAGGATAAACGCACCGCGAACTATTCGCGAACGCGCCTCCATCCGAATTCGCGAATTATCAAGACTGTGAAATTAACTACTTATATTATCTACTGTTCATTGAGCCTCAGCCTTGAAAGCAGATGAAATGCAAGCGAAGCTGCTGCACCGTGTGCGTGAGATTACCCTGAGTCTGGTGTGCAGAGGGACCGGACGTAATCCAAAGGAAAGTGGCCAGGCCGCAGACTCAGATATGTCTATAGAAAAGAGATTAAATTATCAGCCCGTTTAAACTGTGACTTCGTGTGACATAACTTCCAGTGACCCCGTTGCTGCAACGGAGGAATGTACTTAGTCGATCAGGCGACGGATCCGTGTCCAGAAAAAAAAAAATGAAACGCGACCGTGCAGTTTAAACAAGGCCCATGGGGAGTATCATCCCGAAGACCTAATAGCAAAGGTGCGAGACGCTTGGCTACAAGAGATTTCCCCGTTTGGACCCTCTTCTTCCTACCGCCCGCGGTAGTCGCTCTGTACTCATACCGAAGAAGAAGGAAAAGAAGACCATTCACGCGTTGAACCGTTGGCTGAACGAACCGAAGGAACGCTTCCATTGAAAAGACGAGGAACACGCTGTCACCATTCATCCTCTCCCAGATCAAGGTGCGCAACGCCAGATGTCTGAAGGCAAGGAAAGACTTCTCTCCCCCGAGGAAGCATTTTTCTTCTGGGAGGCTGTCTACGAAGCCCTGTGGAACATGGTGTCTCTTGTCGTGGCTGTCTTCTGCTGTCTGTGCCTCGTCACCCTCGCCATCTACGGAAGCCCCGACGACCCCAACGCTTCGCAAACCCAACTCCCCTATACGCCTTTATCCGAAACTGGAGTGAGCTCGGAGCAGCGTACAGTCAACTCTTTCGGTAACGCCTTCATACTTCTCGGAACGATCATAGCCATGACTTGCGTTATGGTCTGCCTCTTCTACTTTGGCTGCTACGCTGTTATCGGGTTGTGGATCATGATCGGCTCCTGTTTCATCCTCTTCAGTGCAGCGATTACGTTCTTCGCTAACCTGTTCGTTCAGCTGAACGTCGCTATTGACTATATTACGGTGGCGTTCATCACATGGAACTTCGTTGCCGTCGGCGTGATCATCGTTCACCGTCACGGTCCGAAGCTGCTTCAGCAAGGCTATCTCATCGTTGAATCTGCGTTCATGGCGCTCCTGTTGCTAGCGTACGTCCCGCCGCAGACGCTGTGGGTCGTGCTGCACATAATCCCAGTGTGGGACCTCATCGCCGTGCTAACTGTGGTGGGCCCGCTGCGAATCCTAGTGGAGACTGCGAAAAAGAGGAAGAAAGGTCTGCAGCCCGGTCTCGTTTTCGCCACGGTGGTTTTCGGGAGTCTGATTAACATGGCTTCCAGGCGCCAGTCTATTCCATCAGACGCAGGACGTGCAGACGAAACAGATTTCGATGAGACGCCGCCTATCTTCGGAGAACAGCTAGACGAAATGCAAGTTGAGCCGATGGTTCCCTCCACTGCCCGAGGGAGGCGAGCGCGGCACGCGCCGTCGCCCGCGACATCTTTAGGTTCGCAAGAAGAACCTGGCGAAGAGAGTGAAGGCATCAAGATCGGTCTCGGCGATTTTGTTTTCTACAGCGTCCTGGTAGGAAAAATGGCTCTCGGCAGCGACGTGCTTCTAGCTATTGCGGTTGGAGTAGCCGTCCTGGTGGGCATGTGCGTCACACTTCTGATCTTAGCTGTTGTTCAGTCTGCTCTACCAGCGCTTCCAATATCGCTGGGTCTGGGCCTTGTTTTTGCTCATTTTTCTAGGCATATTGAATATTTTTATGATTCCTTGTTGTCAGAGCAAGTGTACATATAGGAAGTAAAATAACGAGCCTAATCTTGTTGGTATCACAGCCATATCTAAATCCGTACCGATGCAATATAATAAATTATTTTTTCTCCGTGACGAGCGTGACTGGAAACTTATTGCGAGCATGCCCATTGGGTTAGTGCTACGTGCTACACACAGTTCTGGAGCCCGATCTTGTACTTGTCGTTATCCCATAACGCGCGGCAAATTCATTACATCGTCCCGTTAGCTTAGCAGCGAGCGCCTGAAGTCTATCAAGCCTGTCCATTGTACTCTGAGAGACTCGAATAGATTTCATTCGAGCTCGGTGTAGAACCAGCATCTGCACGGGAAGCTTTCTCAGAACCGCAGGCCGATGAAGGTCCTGTAGCACCAGAGGATATGTTACGAGTAGTGATGTCGCGAACCTTTAAGCTGGATTGACACATGCGTTTTTTTTTTGAACGCGTTTCGCGTTCGCGGCGCCGCGAAACGCGAGCCGTGGAGCGTTTCCAGCCACTCTTCAGCTGGATTCACACATGCGTTTTTTGAGCGCGTTTCGCGTTCGCGGCGCCGCGAAACGCGAGCAGCGGAGCGTTTCCAGCCGCTTTTCGAGAACCGCTCCGTGCTGCAGCTTCGGAGGGCAGAAACGCGAACGCTTTTCATCCAGCCAATCGGAGCGCTCGGAGGGGTGGAGGGTGGCTTCCTTTTGGCGCCGGCGGGCAATGGCGGGCCTCCCGATACTGAGCTGGGATCTTTTGTCATTTGTGCGTGTGTATGTGTTTGGTGCTTCCGCGTGAGTAAATTCCTTGTCACCAATAGCTGTTTGGTGTCTGAGCTGTCAACGATGAGCTGGGAATTTGCGCAAACCACGGAATCGACGAAAATAAATACGACTTGTGTGTAACCATGTGTTGGTCGTCGGTAGGTAAACATGTGCCTCGCTTCTTCTGCCGTTCTTTCTCTGCTATTGTGTCGCGTTTGTCATTCCAACGATTCATGATTCCAGCAGAAATGCTTCACGATAATTTTAAAACGGAGAGCATGCTTCACAATGTAAATTTTGAGGAAGAGTGCTAGAAGTGTTGGTACGATCTCGATGTAGCAACAACGACGAAGTGCGTTTTCAGGATGGCGGCTTGGCTATGTGTGACAGGACCCTCTCGGCGGCGCCGCGAACGCCGAGGCGGCGCCGCTTTTTGAAACGCATGTGTGAATGAGCCTTTCGAGAACCGCTCGGTGCTGCAGCTTCGGGGGGGGGGGGGGGGGCAGAAACGCGAACGCTTTTCATCCAGCCAATCGGAGGGGTGGAGGTGGCTTCATTTTGGCGCCGGCGGGCAACGGCTGGCCTCCCGATACCGCGGTGGGATCTTTGTCATTTGTGCGTGTGTGTGTGTTTGGTGCTACGGCATGAGTAAATTACTTGTCACCAATAGTTGTTTGGTGTCTCTAGAGCCCTGCACTA
Organism: Ornithodoros turicata; assembly: GCF_037126465.1. Lineage (NCBI taxonomy): Eukaryota > Metazoa > Arthropoda > Arachnida > Ixodida > Argasidae > Ornithodoros > Ornithodoros turicata. The sequence continues at coordinate 14,717,799 of NC_088203.1, forward strand.
TCCGCGGATGGAAGCGGATATCCGCGGTATCCGCATGATACATGCGGATTCGGATGAAAATTTTGAACTTTCTGCGGTGTGCGGATCGGATGCGGATAAGAAGGCGGCGGATCGGTAGCGGATTGGATGCGGATATACCACGTGCTGTGATTTTTCCACGAGCAATTTATTTGTATCGCGCGCCGCGTTCGCCTTCGACCATGCACGGCCAAGATGGAAGAGAAAGTATTCTGGCGTCTCGAACCATGCGACCACCGACGAGGTAGCGTTCCACGCGCGTTCTAGAAGTCTCTCCGTGTCGCGTTTGTTGAAATGTTTACCTTTGCTTGTTTTTGTGAGTTCTTCCGTGACAGCATGGAGGCATCCGAAATTATACCAACATATGCTTCCTGCGGTCTTTACGCGTCCTTCGAAACGTGCGGATTTTGCAGATCGGATGCGGCTGGTGCGTTTCGCGCAGCGGATCGGATGCGGATGTAAATTATTGTGTATGCTGCGGTGCGGATCGGATGCGGATAACGTGTGCGCGAATGCGGGTCGGATGCGGATGCCAAAAATCTCATCCGCGCAGGGCTCTAGTCTGAGCTGTCAACGATGAGCTGGGAATTTGCGCATACCACGGAATCGACGAAAATAAATACGACTTGTGTGTGACCGTGTGTTGGTCGTCGGTAGGTAAACATGTGACTGGCTTCTTCTGCCGTTCTTTCTCTGCGATTGGGTCGCGTCCGTCGTTCCAACGATTGATGATTCCAGCAGAAATGCTTCACGGTAATTATAAAATGGATAACGTGCTTCACAATGTAAATTTTGAGCAAGAGAGCTGAAGGTGTCGGTACGATCTTGAAGTAGCAACAACAACCAAGCGCGCTTTCAGGATGGCGGCTCGGCTATGTGTGACAGGCCTCTCTCGGCGGCGCCACGAACGCTGAGGCGGCGCCGCTTTTTGAAATGCATGTGTGAATGAGCCTTTAGAGGTTCGAGTTCGCAAAAGTTTGCGAAATTCGAGTGTGTTCGCGGAAGTTCGACTGCGCATGCGCGCATTAACGGAAGCGCAAGCATGTGCTTTACGACTCGAAAAGCCGCAAAGTACTCGTGTTATGTTTATATTACGACGTTTTATATTTTTCTGTGTGCTATAGCATATTTATTACACCCGCAAGGTGGATTGGAAATCTGAAAAGGAAAAATATATGTATATATTGCGAGTCGCCTGCTGCGGACAAGCAGCCGTGTTTTCCTGATCGTTTGTCTTCATAACATGGGATTTCAATGGGATTTCATGGGAGCAGACGGACGGCATAAGGGGTATGTCGGATAGGTGCGAATGCATTATTACAAGCTCCATGGCACTTCCTGTGGTAGCGGTTATAAGAATTGTTGTTTTCAGTAAGCTTTCTGTAGTTGCTACACAGTAAATCATTTTACACCTTTATTTGCTCAAACAAGGTGTATTCTTATAAAAAAACCCTTTTCTATTCCACAAAGAGTGCAAAAAGTGCATTACTAAAGGTGTAATATCGACATACACCGCGTTTTGTCCAATGTGGATCATTAAGGGTGTAAAGTGGGGTGTTGAAACAGGTGTTTTCCGTCGAATGCACCTTTTTTACACCCATTTGAATTGGGAGTATGGTGTTAAAAATGGTGTGTTATTTCGTGAGAGAAAAATTACGCCGGTTTCACAGCTCCGCTCAGCAAGTAATCACATTATAGACGATAACCTGAGTTAAAAACACAGTATTTGACAGGGAGGGATGTTAGAAATTTAGCTTACATCTTTGACTCGTTGCATGCGTGAGTGTTAATTGCAAAAACACATTCCCGCCACCGCTACAAACGTTTCCCGCCCCACCACATGTAACGAACGTGCCCCAACAAATTTCATTTCAGTATATGATCCATCCGACACGCCAATATAGGCTACTGAGGGTGCCCTAGGTCTCTTTATGCTTCTGCACCCAGGTTGGTCCCACAGTGTTACCAAGCTAACGAGGCGTGCTTGCGACGCATTGCGCTCCGGTTTAGGTTCTACGATGGAACCACGGCTGGAAGTCTACCGTGTTCGCGGTGCCGCTTGCCATAGAAGCAAGAACGTCGAACTGCATGCCTCGGCCAGTGGTGTCGATATGCTGCCGCGGAAGCTCCTATTACACTATTTGCGAGGGAATATTTGCGAACAAATAATTCCATCATAAAAGGTGTTTTCAATGGAATACTCCCATTTTAAGGGTGTTTTTGTTTTTGTACACCAATTATAACAGTGTTTTACTAGGAGTACACTAAACTAAAGGGTGTATTAGAAAACACCCATCATTTGAGTGTAAAGGCAACACCGAAAAGGTGTGCGCCATGGGACAAGCCATTTACACCAAAAAAGTGTAAAAAAGTTTACTGTGTAGTGAGGAGCGTCTGTGTGGCGTCGTTCTCTTTCGGTCCCCGTCCGTGCTGCGCTCGTTTCGTCGCGAACTTGCACCGACTAGCCCAAACCAATGTTTTGTCATGTTTAACGAACAGATATTTCAGTCTTAAGGGCTATGTCAGTCACGGCATTTTTAACTTTTCGCTAGAAAGGTCAAGTCTGCGAACCTAGGTGAATCTGGCTTGAAATTCGAAAGTTCGTCGAACATCGCGAACCAGCGGGTTTCGACTGCGAACTTAATGTTCGCAAGAAGTTCGCTGCATCACTACTTACGAGCAGTCTATGTTGAGCTTGATCCCCATAACAAGCCAGGTGTCCTAGCGCGTTCAAGACTAACTTCCATACCTGTACACGCGAGGAATATCTCATCATAAATATTTGTTGAATCAGAAACAGAATCCGCTCGCATGATCCCTCCATCTCTAAGGCACTCGTATTGTCATCGTCATGCAGCTCTGGCCCTGCACGCGGGACCAGGACCGATTACGTCTATATTTACAGATGTAGAAGTTGGCCTGACAGGAAGCTTGGCACGCCAATGCTGACCCTTACCCGCATCCAGACATCCACTGATGGCACGACCAGTGATAGACTTCAACCTTATTCTTCAACATGTGATCATACTTTTATGCGCCGTGTCCTCCTGCATGTTATCGGTAGCAGCCCTCGTAAACATAGTGAAACCGAAAAAGGAAGAGACAAGCGCAGTGGAAATGCCGTACTCCAACTTCCAGCCATCTAGTTCGTTTCCAGCAAATCTGCTCTTGATGAACTCATTCGGTAACGCTTTCAGCTTTCTAGCCATGGTCGTAATTGTCAACTGCACTTTGGTTCTCCTATATAAAGAAGGACATACCAACATAATCAAAGGATGGCTTATGACTGGCTCAGCACTCTTACTTTCCGTTACAACGTACCACTACTTCGGTCGGGTCCTGATCTACTTCAACATTCCGCTTGATCTCCTAAGCGTCGTGGTCATCGTCTATAACTTGGCCGTAACTGGACTCATGTGTCTCTACTACAAAGGGCCATTCCTCATGCAACAGACGTACCTTGTGTACGTCTCCGTGCTCATGTCTTTAGTTCTGGTGGAGTCCTTTCCCACATGGACTGCGTGGATGCTACTCGCCCTCATATCGCTGTGGGATATCTTTGCCGTCCTCTGCGTCGTCGGCCCTCTCAAAATCCTCCTCGAAACAGCCAAGGAGAGAAACGAGCCCTTGTTCCCGGCACTTGTTTTCTCTACGTCTTCCGTCTGGTGCTATAGTGTCATCGTACCGACCGTTATATGTGCAAGTTGTACAACGGCTGCGGGCAACGTAAAGAACTCTGCAGAACCGCAACAGTGTTCAACAACGCAGGCTGCAAGCCCTACGCCTCAGCCCAACCGCGCGTCGTCACCGGATCGCGGTGTTGACGTGACCCCTCCTATGTCAACGGCCGCTGTGAGAGCAACCCTCGGCTCTCGGGCTATCAAGACTCGCTCTAGACATTCCGATGCGCGACAGGAGCAGAATGTATGTCCCAGGTGCAGACAACGAGTGCTCCAGCAGCGAGACAGAGAGGCAGAAACCGGTATGAAGATGGGTCTGGGAGACTTTGTCTTCTACAGCGTCCTCATGGGATCGGCCGCAAGAAATGCAACCGTGGGTGTCGTGCTGTTCTGCTATGTGTTCATCATTGTCGGGATCTTTTTGACTATGGCACTGTTGTTGATGTTTCAACAGCCTTTACCAGCATTGCCTATGTCGATAGCACTGGGCCTCTTTGCTTATTTCGGGAGCACTTATTTTGTTGGATCGTATTTGGAAGCTCTTTATTATGTCGGACTTTAAAATTATTATTTTTTTCTTGCTTCTTTAAGTGGCTGTGGCATCTGAAGAGCAATGTCATTTGTCGCGTAATAAAATAGAGTTGATGAGAGGTCTTATGATAAGAATCTAAAACATTGTAGACTATGCGAGTATCAACGGCGCTTCGCTAAGAGAATATATATGATTGCTGACAATGATTACCTAGTGTGAATGACACTACACTGTTAGCAGGTTGTAATATGAGTTGTTATCGGTCAGCAAGAAGCATGCTCGACGAAACAAAGGTGCATCCTTATATTTCTGTTTGTGTGTGTTCATTGCAACACTTGCCTTATTGGCTGATACTATAAGGAACAATATAATATTGCTGCACTATGTCAACACTGGAATGCACACCGAGACAACCCATAGCATGTAGTTAGGCTCTAACTTCTGACTTCGGCGTTCCGGTCCTGAAGGATAATCCAGTCTCTAGCAATCTGACAACGCCGAAGAGTCACCGCCTATTCTGGCCAAAGCACTCCGAAGCGCTTGACAGCGTGACATCCGGACATGTTCCTTTTCCTTTTCTTGTGTAAAAATATATCACTTAGTTTGGATTTAAACTGCTCTATGTTGTTAAGAGGCATGGCTTCGCGATTGGGGTCAGGCTACTGGCTACATTGACACCACAAGAGATTTTGCGAAAGGCTCTGGCGAAAGGCGTCAGGTTCATCAGTAACAAAAAGCGGCAACAAGAACTAAAAAAAATAACGCTTTATTACAAAAGAGGTGGAGTCTTCACAGGAGTGGCCATCAAGTACAGTGTAAAAATGAAAAATTTCCTCCAAAGGTATCACAGGCTTTCGTGTATGCGTACAAATGGCCGAATAATGGAGCTCCAGTTTTGATCTCATGGACGATTCACAAAAACGGTCATTCGAGTCGTTCTTGTACTTTGGGTTCGAAACTATGACGTCATCCGAAGAAGGAACTGTCCAAGAGAAGGACGGAAAACTTAGGTGTCCACCGGGACACTTGGAATGCCTCTAAATGTCAACTTCGGGAGCGCTCAAAATCTCTGTCGATTGGGGAAACGAAGCCGCCGCCGGATGGAAGAGATCACAATACACAGGGTGGTAGTGTGCCTCGGGTTTAGGCTCCCTGCGCACGGAGCAAGAACCGCAGGATGGTACTGGCGGTCTCCAGAGTACTAGCAGGGTTCACATCGCTGCCTCCTACACGTGGTGTTGCCTTGGGTCCCATGTAGCTCACGCCCAAACGTTCTTGTGGTGGGGCGTTGAGAACAAGCCTTGCTTGGCGTCGGATGACTTCAGCCATAGGAACAGGGTTATGTACAGGACCCATGATAGCTTCAACGGCCTGGAAAGAATGGTACATGTGCTAAGGATGTCAGTAGGCAGGATGGCAGTAGTTGTTCATCCATCATAGACGTGCAGGGTATAACGCTTTCAAAAATTATGTGGTATGTGTATATACACTCAGTATCCTCTACAATACATGCCGATTTTAAGCTTGCAAAAACTCCTGTAAGCCACCATTAAGGAAAGAAAAAGCGTCAACCCTTACAACGACACAGCCGTTGCGATGTTCTGGATTTTAGAACTTTTACGTAGCAGTCCAGATAACAGCAAATAAAGACAAGACTATTTCTTCATCCATGAAATTATATGTGAAATTCTGGGCTTCCAGTGGTTGCTGTACGCATGCTTATGGCACTAGGTATTGTTATGTTAGCACGTCGTAACTCACTCTGGCCTGAGGGGGTGGTGGCCTCTTCAGCAGCACTGGTTCTTGCTGGTTTTGTGACTCAATTGGCACAGGCATTCTTATTGGCATTGGAGCACGACCTGGAGCATCGGATGACCGCATCAGCACTGGCACCATACCGGGACCACGCTGTGGCATGAAAGGTGGAGGTGGTGGTGGAGGTGGTGGGAATCGCTCCACTGGAGACCTGTCCTCAGGGCCCATGGGGAACATGAATGGCCTCCTCATAGGCATCATCCTAGGCTCGGCGGGCCTCTGCACAGGGAACGGCCTTGGACCCGGTGGTCCGTTAAACAAAAATGGCGATGGTGGGGGAGGTGGACCACGAGACCTGTACGACTGTACGGGTGCATCAGCCCTCGGTGGTGGCATCATTCCGGGATGCGGCAGTACCACACCCATTGGCACTGGGATGATTACACCAATGGGACCACGAGGCATGGGTGGTGGCAGAAGTGCCTGAGGTGGTACCATGCTGGGCATGGGGTATGGAGCGAACGGATGAGGGTGCATCATTGGGTGCATTGGTGGGGGTGGGGGAAACATAGCAGGGTGACGCATCATTGGGTGCATTGGAGGAGGGAACATTGCTGGGTGGCGCATCATTGGGTGCATTGGTGGTGGGAACATTGCTGGGTGGCGCATCATTGGGTGCATTGGTGGTGGGGGCATCATGTAGGCAGGGGGTGGGAGCATACCTGCGGCCGGGTATGGCATCATCTCCGGAACTGGGGCTGGACCGTACATGGGAGGGTGTGGGAAATGTGGGGGGAAGAAATTGGGCATTGGAGGTGGAAGGGGCCTCAGCACCAACACTGGTTGTGCGGCGGACATCATTGGGTGTGGCATTGCCATGCGCCTGTCTGGGAAGGGGGATGGCGGCAGCATGCCGAACTGTGGTACCATTCCTGGATGTGGAATCCTCATGCTTGGAACTGGCACTGGAACTGGCACCTTGGCAACGAGCATAAGCACCATGGGTGACATTGGTGGCCTGAATGGCATCTTTGGCATAGGTGGGCGGAACAGAGGCATGCCCATGGGAGGCCTTGGCCGCATAGGGGCCTCGCTTGACTTTGGTTCTTCGTTTCTTGCTGGAACAGCGAGAATGACTTGTTCGTTGTCGTAATCCTCATCATCCTTGTCCTTCTTTTCGTTGTTGTCCTGTACGTCGTTGTCATCTTCCACGACCAAGGATCTGTGCATAAAAGCGGACTCTGGCCCTGGAACTTCGATGTAGCGAACATCGTCATCTTCTACAGCAGATGCAAAGGCAATGCCTCCAGACGGGCCGTAGTTTTGTTGCTTCCTCGGCGGAGGAAAAAGAAACTGCTTCTGCTTCTCTGGAGGAATGGGCTTGAGCTTCGCAGAAAGTGCAGCATTGTAGACACCCAGGAGCTTACGGATATCGTCGGCCTTCGGCCTTTCGGATCCTGAAGGTGTTTCAACTATGACAGCCTCCACGTTGCGCTCGTCGGAAGACTCCGTGGACGAGGGCTCGGGCGTCTCGGCTTTTTCTACCGGAGCTGGTGTAGAGCTCGGAGCGTTGGAATCCGGAGACTCGCTCTGCTTTGAGTCTTCCATTGGGAAGGCCATAACGTAGCCCATGCCCTGCGGGTCAGGCAGAAATGTGGACATTATTCCTGAGTTCTGGGCACGCTTTACCTGGAATGCGGAAATAGGTATGCTGAAGCAGGGAAGTTGGCGTTATTCTCTAAAGACCACCCCGCGATTCCTTGCCACCGTGTGATTTGGTGCGCGACACCCACCACCACATTATTATATTTTCATTCTCCATTCGTCGTAGGGAAAGAGGAGTCGCTGTAGGTTAGTTGTTATTCATGCTCCCAAGATATGAAAGGTGAGCAGGGTGCAGATTTGAAAGGCAAGCAAGCTGGTGCATTTCCCTGAGTCCGAGCAAGAATGGGGCTGAGCACTCTCTCCTCCAGTCATCTTGTGCTTAGCGTCCGTCTTCCTCAAACCATTGGAATCAAGACCTCCATCTTTTGAAGTGATTAATTGTATTTACGTAATGAGGAAACTAATAATGCGTCGTGTGTTTTGTGCTTTGTCCGTGCATGCTGTTGTGAATCTGTTTGACTTACCAGGTCTTCAGTTGCCTTGGCTTTCTCATCGTCAGCATGCGCCAGCGCCGCTAGACCTGCGTGGCCGGGAACAGTCGCACATCACTACACAATCCATGTTACATATAGTAGGGTACAAGAGGAAAAAGCAGCTCGGATTTTCGTACTGCTGTAGACCGCGAGCCCAAAACTTTAGCGCGCAACAGCGCACAAAGAACGTCTGGCCATTCCACAGGACCAAAGTTTGGAACAGAAAATATGATGACGATAGGTGATCATCGTGGTGACCAACAAGTGGTGATCCAACCATCCACCACAAGTGGTGATCACCTTGGTGACCAACCGAGCACCTTTTGGACGATCTTTCTAAAGGTTCACGGCGACTTACTGTTACTCAAGAGCATAGCTGCTCACTTTACTGCAACTTCATTCAGCATGACATCGTGCAGGTTCTTACTCGCATCCCATTACATCACGTCAGGATCATAAGTCATCATTCGACTTCAGTTTCAACATTACACCTCGTCGCATCCCATTACTGGACAACACCTCCATTATCATCATTACCCGTCGTGTTATGGTGAACGATGTCCATCATAAGCCTAATGGCCGTCGGCTAGGATGCAATGAGTCCTAGGCAACACTATAATCACTCCCAACTTAAAGACGGCTTTCCAGCCACGTCCTTCGATGATGAAAGTCTCAAAGACTAAATAGTAATAGAGCGAGAGAACAGTAAAATGAAGAAAAATGAGACGACAGAAAATGGTTGAATAATGTCTGTTTATGCAGCGCTTCACGTGTGTTTGGTTCAGAAGTGCGTGATATGGTTAAATATTGGAAGGTACCCTCACTTTCGATACCATATTGCCACCTGTATCTGCCCTGCAATGTGACCGACACACCGAGCACATACAGTACTGGCCAAAGCACGCCAATTGCTCTACTAATGCAATTTAATTTAAACTCTCTAACTTGGTGACACAAGTGTTCATTCCCGCCAAGCGCGTCAATGTTGTGCTGGTCAAACAGTCTTCAGTGCAGCCTCAACAGACGCATTGTAGGCACTTTCGAACCTTCACGAGAGTGGACTCACACGCACCAACGTTCAAGAGGTGCCTTCACCCCAGCCACGGAGGTTGAGGGTGGCCTCGTAAGAGACTACAGTTCTGGTCATCACTATAATTTCAGGGTGATTGGAACGAGATACTCGTTACCCTTGAAGAGCACGAAGAGGCTTTTGTGCGACACCGGTCTCCGTTGCGTGTGACCTGGATACCAAGAGAACCGTGAGGGGTCGCTCTTTGTCCTCCTCCCCCGCTATTGTTTTCTCGAAAGCGTCCTCACTTTTGTTGATAGCGGAGGTCAACGCTTCACTGTCTGGCCAAGTGGACTCCAAATCGCGGAGAAAATGAGGTTAAACTCTTAAGCGTTTCACCCAGAGACAGTGTTGCCGACTGGGAAAGTCTCCAGAGTGATTGCTTCAAGAGGTCAATGAATAGAGAAGAAGGTTATCAAATGGCGCACGCAAAGTCGCTAGATGCACCTGGCAACAATACTGCCTGCAGTAATCTGTGGCTCAGAGACAGTTTCACTGGCAGCAGCCAACGCGCATTACTGTATCCTATTTCTAGCTTCTTGCAGCAAACTTCATTGTACCCAAACCATGCGGTACATTACTTTCATGACATCATAAACTTTTCTGATTTGAAATAAACGACCAGCCTTCGTTAACGACGCGTTCTGCAACCGTAACCATATAGTTTGTCGTAGCCCACAGGTGTCCCGATATAATAATTATAAGCGGAGTCATTAAATTTTCGAAAGGCAGGTTTGGCATCAGTCAAGTCTTTCTGGGTATCTTGAAACAGCTAAAGTCCGTAATGTTGTCATTGGCATTCGTTGACCATATCAGTGCCATCAGGGTTAAGAATAAGCTTTCATCTCAGTGCACGGCTACAACGCAGGCATGTATACCTCACACATCTCGGTTAGACGTTAGGAAGCCAAACATTTGCAGATGACGTCAACGGTCTGCATAAACTGAATGATTTGAATGAAGAGGTGTCGCTATGGCTCCGAGTAACGCGAGATGGCTGAATGGCTCTATTTGAGAGATCTGTTCGCATTGTATCGATGCAATGATAGTGACACTCACCGACGAGAAGCAATCCGAGCAACGCCTTGATATCCATTGCTCCGTTCCTGTAACGAAAATAACATGGCGAACATGAAATGATGGATTGCTTGTCGAAACAGCGCGCAGGATGCGAACAAATTCACGCTGCAAGGATTCAGCAGCACGTCGAACATCCATACCGATAATTGCCTGCTCTGTCTTCCTGTCAAGATGTGTTTTCACTATTGAGTTACGCAAAATCCAGTTGACAGACATTCAGAGGCGAAGGTTATCCGTATAGATGTTATATTGGAAGAGCACGCAACTTCTCTTTAGAGCTTATAGGGATCGAGTTTCTCGGTGGGCTGCACAGCGAGGCATTGATCTGTTTCTGGAAGAGGATAAAAGAAACCGGGGTCTATGTACCGGCCAAAATAATCGTTTTGCTCTCGTTACAACGTAACGCAGTGATACATAAAGGAGCACGCCATGAAGTTTCGTGACGAGTTGTACCGGCACAAAATAAGCAACGCACCCTATTTGCGTATGACGGCGTATTTGGCCGCCAGTCGTTCAGGTCGAGCAGCCTCTTCCTGGCACGGTACAATGCACCGGAAGAGACGCTGCTGTCGTCTGTGATGTTATGGACTGGTTTGTGCATTGTGACGCGGATTGCCTTGACTGCTTTTACCCGGGGATGCGTAGTGCCGTCCCGAACACTTTGACCTCGAATGGCACAAGCGCAAAAGTTTTCGTGTCCCGTACGTCCGTGCCTAAAATAAGTGTCCCATACAAAACACACGCCTTACGCGAACATATCAGGCTTGGCTGCGAATTATTATCTTGCATGATCGCGCCGTGAGACCTATTTGATATGGCGGTATACAAAGTGAAGCATAAACTCAACTTGTCTGAAAGATGCATAACAGAAATCATGACGAGACGGGGAGTCAGTTCCCATGGTCATTAGGTACGCAATGTATGACGAAGAAGCGTAATTGAAATTTGGCGAAGAAAATAAATAAGTTTTCTCGTCTTTACGGCCTCCAACACGTCTTGAGCCCATAACTGACGCCTTTCATGCCGATGATCTCAATATCCAGGTTCGAATCCCTGTGGTAGAGAGGTCGAAACGGATTTCAAGACCTCTGATATTACAAGTGACCTATTGTAGCTTAGTAAACACTGTAATACACATACACACAAAACAGAACTACAATAATAATAATAAAAAAAAGACTGCGTCTTTGGTCATTCTGCAAACACGTCTACATTGGGCCGTCACGTGGCCATACCACGTGACCACGTCACCTGAGCCCTATAAAGCCATGGACGGACCAACAACATGGTTGGCTCTATAAACATATAGCTTTGAAACTATAAAGTTCACGACGAAAACTGGAAAAAGACTGATGACTTATGACCGTGAAGATGACTCAGTATCCCCCACATATTGTTTGGGGGCGCCTATACCGCAGGCATTTTGTGTGAACATCAACGTTATACAAGGAGTATAAAACGGGCATCGGAAGGTGGGAGCGAGGGGGATCGGCGCTCTCCATGAGTTCAGGCTGCGGAGACGTCGACCCCCATTACATGCAGGGCGATCGGGCACGGTGCCTGGTAATCCGTCGTATCCGGCAAATTTTTACAGGACATGTATTGTTCACATGTATGAGCTTTGACTTTAAGCAGACATAGTTTTTCGCCGTGGTAACGAAGGCCTGTTACCTGGGCAGGCGTAACCACGTTCACTTCCTCTTGAATTTGTAAACCCAGCCATAGCTTATCTGTAATGGCCGTAGAGAAGGACTGGCCATTGCCTAAACATTCGAACGCCGTAAGCGGAAGCTGTGTCACATATTCGAAGGCACCCTGTACACTGTGCGTGGCACGCGTCGTTGTTTTACGCCTTTCTGTTTCTCTGTATAACTTAAAAGTTCTTGTACTAGTCCTCCGAACTTCAGGATCCTTCCCCTTCCCTCCCCAGTGACGCGAGGGATCTCCAGACACCCCTTGAATCAGGTCTTTCTCTCCTCAAAGCTTGCTTTTTCTGCCATGACACATCTCGTGTGTATACCGTCATCTCAGCTTCCTCTCGCGTCACCGACAAAGACGTGTTCAGACTTTTTTTTCGGGGAACGAGGAAGGACTGTGGCGTTTCATCGTCGTCACGTATATCCTGCTGGCAGCAGAGGCGGAACTCTCTGCACAGTCTTGACTTTATAATAGCGGGCAAGTATAAAGCCCCGAATGTGGGAACGGGATACCTGTTGACCCACATTGGGGTCGGAGCTTAAATTGGAACGGTTTCTCGACGGCTGCGTGCGGACGGCGCCTCGGCGCTCCAATTTGCGAATTTGCCTGCTTCCCTTTCTTCGCTGACAAAAAAAAAAGAAAAAGAAAGAACGAAACAGGTGTGGTCGGGTTCCTCCCGAGCACTGCACTCGCTATCAGCCAGCGGGGCTTCGCGAGAAAGAAAAAAAAGGAGGCGGTCGGGCGACTTGTAGCTTATTCCATTCTTGTGACGTTCTTGACGTATAGCCCCCTTTAAATCGTTTGACTTTTATGATTCTTGAAAGGTACGCTAGAGGGCGGTTGCTTCCTTGGCTATCCGTCGGAACATTTGGAAATCGAGCCAGTGCAAATCAACGTTACTGCATGCTAAAGTGGATAATGGGGATTATAGTGTTCCGTTTTTCTTGTAACTGCTGCAATGAAAATCTGAGCATAATACGACAGACTCTGTTTTACTCTAAGTTTGCCGAGCTGTGCCTTTGCATGGGGGATTCGATTAGCGTACAAGATCGGTAGCAAGTGACACTGTCGTGGTGCACGTAACCAATCGTATGTTTGACCCTTAGCGTACTTCTATCGTGAAATCGAACGGACGGAGGGTTCATAAATCCTATTCTATGTGTCCCAAGTGTCACAACCAATCTCGGTACGAAGTACAGGGTGTTCAATGGCAAGTTGTTTGTCTGCCTCCAAAGAGAACAATGTTTCTGCTGACAACACCGGCAAAGCAGATGGCTGCTTCATCGTCTACTTTGGAAACTATCGAAGGGTAGCTGTTATGGGTTTGCGTATTTTCCTCGGTTTCAACGAAACACACCAAAACAATGTCATTGCCTGCATTGTCTGTGTGGTATTGCACGTAGAAACAGGCGTAGTTCAGAAATTACATTCCTTTTCTTTTTAGTGCGTCCAACTCCAACTCCAACATTCCTTTTCGTCCCTTCTCAACAAAACGAAACTAGGTGCTCCGGGTTTCCAAGAGGCCGTATGACAGCAGACGACAGATTTTTCTACCATACTTTATCAATCGAACGATACGTAAACATTGATGAAGATTGCAGAAACAGCTCGAAACGTTATTCTCTTGCGCACCCTGTGCACGCGACCAAAAGGAAAACACCGCACACGGCTCAATTGCGAGTTACATTTTAAACGTAACGTTCCCTCGACTGGCTTTCGTGTTCTCTTGATTGAAGCGCATCACGCTAGCATCGTGCAGAAATAGAGTCGCTCGATGCTGTAGAGAGTGCTTTCTCCTTATACACTTAAGTGGGGTGGAACTGAAGGGCACGATGCAGTTGCCATGCGCTTCTTCTATGTAATTTTCCATTTAAAACGATGTCGTATTTGGGAGCTGATTGAAAACAGAAGTGAATCTTTTTAGATATGATCCCGACTTAAACGCACTCCATCCTCAAGCGAGAGTACTCGACGACTTCTCAGAACCACGCTCACGAGATCTTCTTTTCGAGAAGCTTCTGTTCGATTTTCTCTTTCTCCCTTCCTCTCTTTCTTTCTCCCCCCCCCCCCCCCACACACACACTTGAAGAATAAGAGAAAAGAGTGCCACCAATATTCCGCGTTATTCTTATCTTCGGCGTTCAGAGACTGCCAGTTAAACGCTGGAGGAGACATCGATAAGTAATCAATATCGTAAAATCAAGTGTCGCGTACGGCCAGCAAATCGTGAAAATAGTATAGCGGTCCTCGCAAATAACGAGCACAAAAATATCTTCGACTTCTATCTTTCTGCGAGGACTCGTCGGTTCAATGAGTATGTCGCTGCTGTTTGCTATTGCAGTTACGACTGTCTTGCTAACACGTCCGTTTTTTTCTTGCTGTTTCGGGTTTCGGTATAAGCACGGCTGTGCAGCGTAGTTCTTTTCGCAGATCTTGTACAAAGGTGGTTAATTCCGCGTTCTTAGTAGCTTACGAATTCTATGCGGATGTTTAGTGAATATTTCGCGAGGATTTAATGTTCTATGCAAGGTTGTACTATGGAGCTCATCTGAGTTAGAACGATGGAAGTCTGAGACTTCCGCAGGACATCGAGAATTGTCAGTTTTTCAGCAAAACCCACGCAGAATGGAACACGAGAATGAAACATTTCTTTGAACCCCATGTTGACGATCAAGCGTACATTGAGTCAAGAACGCCAGCGGAATGACGAAATGATGTTCGAACAAGTGTGGAGTCAATGTGCAGTGATGTAAATGTCGCCGAAACGAATTGCTAAATGTCTACAAAATTAATTCTATAGTAAATTGCACCCAGTGGGTCAGTTCGACTTAATGGAACTCATCCGTCGCAAATTGCAATATGAGTCTGCACTTGTCTATGTGGGTCTTTAAATTCGCGCAAAAAATGACGACCGCGAAATTCACAAAATATTAAGGCAATCCCAGAAACGTACTACTCTTACAGTACCCAAGAAAGGTAGAGGTGATTGCAGCATAAAATCATCCGTAGGAAGCCAGAAATGTGCTCCTTATAGTTCCCTCGTCCCTTATTATGCCAATAAAGACCTATCCGTCTATGAGCACTACATGCGTTGTATGCCCGTCCAGTGCCAATCCAGTACGTTAGTTCAGCTACCGGTCCAGTTAGTTTTCCAGTCAAATTTTCAGCCGCCAAATCAGACGCATAATAAAAATCGATTGACTGCTTGGGTAATGAGTGTGCAGCAGACGACGCAAAAAATATGGTCCTTATAGGGCACTCATCCCTTATTAAGCTAATAAAGACCTGTCTGTCTATGAGCACAAAATGCTTCGTATGCCCGTCCACTGTCAATCCAGTACGTGAGTCCAACTACCGGTAGAGTTAGTTTTCCAGTCAAGTTTTCAGCCGCCAAATCAGACGCATGATAAAAATCGATTGACTGCTTGGGTAATGAGTGTGCTGCAGACGACGCAGCGAACGAAATGACGCATAAAACGTCAACGACTCCACAACAAACAGACGTCGTCTGCAGCCACCAGGCGCTAACGCGACAGCGCCAAAAAGAAAATGCGTGTTTTAGTGCGCCACGAAGAAATGAAGAGAGAGAAAAAGCCTGTTTTAGCACGCACTGGAAATGATGGCCTCATAACCATGTGCACTGATCCGCAATGACGTCCAAAATATCTATCTATCTATCTATATCGGGCGCAGTAAATATTCGATCTCGCTTTTCCTTTACTCCGCAATTTCGGTAGTCGGCGTAGCAGGAAAAAAGCAAAAAAGAAAACTTCCCCTCGGCTCATTGACTCGGCATTAGGAAAAAAAAAGGAAAAAAGATAGAGAGAACCGTTGCGTGGAGAAGCATCTGATCGAGGTCGTCTGCATCTTCGGTTTCGTTTTTCTTTTGCGTTTCAAGGATTACGCTTCTAATTGAGAGGCATGTCTTTATACTGGTAATTACGCTGTTCCAGCCGATGGCGCTCGGATGAGACTGGGGATGAACATGCAAACTTACGCCTTGAACACGTGCAAAATACTGATCTCAATTCTGCAGTTTGATGTTGCGAGTTTCGCATCCCGATAGGTACCGAGAATTATAAGGGTTTTTGTGGAGCAGGCGTCCATTGGCTATTCGTTACTTAAATAGGATTGATTGGATTTGAAAGGAAAATAATATGGAACTTGTGGCTCCAGAAGTCGAACCGGCTGTACTCCACTGCCTTCGTACCGCTAGAATGCGGTTTATATCACAGACCACCAGGGGTTCGTGGGGATGATAATGTGATGCGGCATAATGAGTGTAAAAGTTTTTAAAAAATGCTATAAGATTAATACAGCAGTCCATGGGTACGCCATATGGTCTACAGCAGATTTGAGCCGACTATTTGTTACTTCATCTATTATTACTACCTATATATTATTGGCTAGGTTGAAGCTGTACCGCTGTCATCACTGTCGCCGTGCAACAATATAAACTAATAGAAGATTTGTTCTGTGACTAGGGCAAGCTGGCTTCACTATCGCGGCATGAGGATATGTATGAAGAACTATCCTACGATTTTAACGCAGGTGCAGGAGGTTAAACCAGCTAACGTGTAGACGCAGTGCTATGCACGGTTTATGTCTTCGCAGAACATTTCTGTAGTGTGCCTTATTTGTTATTGTCACGATTTGTTTGCCGCAATTTCAGATTAGCGTCTATTGCCAACGTCAGATATGTGTCTGGTGCCGGAAGTAACGTACTGACTACTTGTGCGGCCTCAAACAATGAGAAGGGGGGGTTAGCTGTGCATGTGTGGGCCATTGTGATCAAGTAGAGGACCGTCTACATGTGCCATCTCAGATTAGTGCAACGGCCGATCGTAGAATAGCGTGGCGCCGCTGGCCTACGAAGAAACGGAACCAGATGCAACGAAAAAAAGAAAAAGCGTCAGCACGATGGCAGTTTGGACATAGTTTTCAAATGCAACAGTGTCCATCCTTAATGAAGACAATACAGCAAAACATGTGAATCTGGAATGTGCCATGCTCCAGCATAGCAACGGAGAAGAAAAACGAAGGAAACGCCTGACAGCTGGTCAACCAAGGTGAACCGCAAGCCACTGAAAATATTCCTCCAAGTCCTTCCCCCTTTTTTCTTTTTTTTTATCAGTTAGTTACTTCCAGACTTGTGCCCGTTACTCGAAAAAAGTAATTGATTACCGTTACCGTTACTTGTACGGAAAAAGTTATTGATTACCGTTACCAATTACAGAACTTCAAATGTAATTGAGTAACGAGTAGAAAAGTAACGCGTTACTCCGGTCGTTACTCTGCATTCACGCACATTATACCCGTCTTTGTGTGCCTCAGCAAAAAAAAAAAAAAAAAAGAAAGAGAAGAAAAAAGGAAAGTTCAACAGTGGAACAGCTGAAATAACCCAAAAATATGTACGTCTACTGTAGTTATCGCCCGGGAAGACGTTGACCCGATTGTGGAAGATCATGCGTGGAACTTCCCCATGACTCACTAAACCTCCAAAGCTACCACAAAGGTACCACCACACTGGTGTAGGAACAGATTAGGGGGAGAGACCCTGAAATTCCAGAACAAAGGTGACGGCACGAAGATCTTGACTTCGGGCAGAACATCTAAAAGATGAGTTAGTCTCTGCCGGGAAAGTAATCAATTACTGAGTAATCGATTACTCAGAAAAGTAATTGATTACTCGAAAAATTACTTTGAATTTAAAGTAACTGATTACTCGAAAAATTATTCAAAAAAGTAATTGATTACAAGTAACGCAATTACTAGTAACGCGTTACGCACAAGTCTGGTTACTTCTAGTACTATTAGTGAAAATAGTTGTGCAAGCAAAATTCAACAGGTACCTGCGGTGCGCGAGGGACCAGAAGGACATTGGAAGTGTACACAAGAAAGGGGACTTTACTGCCTCAATGCTAGCCAGTGTACACATAACTACGAGGACAGAACGTTTTCGCATATTTATGTAAATGGGTCCCGCTTGCCGCGCAGTGCCATTGCGATAGTAAGACTCCTAAGTAAGTAAGTGCTCTTAAGAAGTAAAGTTAGTAGCTCTTGCGATCACCTGGGAATAATACCGAGCACTTCTTTGACGCAAGCATAATGAAGTCGCCAGCAATGTACGAAATATAAAATGCACGCTGCGATGCCAGGGGCCAACGTGTGGACTGCGGTATCGACACTGCACACCCTCTGCAGTGGCAAGAGATAGGCAAACAATACGAGGCGAGCTCCTCTTACTTGTTGACTCTGCAATAGCTGTGCAATTTCGCAGAAGAACAGGAGTGACCCTGGCGATCGCTCCTCCGCTCAGCCGGGAAAGGCACTGGCATGTTGTCGCTGAGCACCGCGGCAAGACATCGTCTGTTGGTAGAAGACAGCTACCGTGTTTATCTTTCTTTTAATTTAGCGTCAGCACGGCGAAACGACTGTTGCTATGTGCGGCATACAGACATGGACAGATGGAGAGAGGACAGCAGGAAGAAGCGGAATAGGGAGGCTGGTATATGTCTTGGGCCAGCCTCAGGGGGACCTGTGGCGACATAGGTATATGGAACGATTGCCGACAAACCGAAGAAAAGCCTCAGGCAGCGCAGCCGCTAGTCAGGACCTATCCCACAACCTATTACCCATTTTAACATGACCTTGACGATGCCGGCAACGAGCAGATACTATGTCCATTCTGCCTCGACGGTGGTACCATGTTCACAAAGCGATCCTCTACGGGAGCGCTGCATAAGACAGGAAAGTGGTGTCCACGGCTAATGCGTTCGAACGCATTTTCCTCGTCGAACGAGAGCACAGGCCCGTTTGGTACATAAATGCGAGAGCAGAGACCCGACAAAGCATGGTCACGTGTCTGCTGTATTGGGTCATGCGAGGCGAGAACGTGCATCTTCGCGGCCCAACTTTCGATACATGCGCGCCCACGGGGGTTCTCAAAGAGCATCGACAACCGCATCAAATTTTTCAACAAGTAACTCGATCAAACTGCCTTCTTGACGTTCTGCTCTGCAGAGTCAACCACCGAAGCTGCAGAACTTGCCTCAGCCGACAGTACGGCAGGTGATGTCACTTCGGATGAGGCCACAGTGTACAGCTTACGCGGTTCAAATCCCTAGGAATTCGTAGTGTGGGGGAAATCCACTATCGGTACACCCGATGTTTATGCTTCTGGAACATGAGGAAGAGCTGCACGCCTGCCTACAGGGAAATGTATGTCGGGAGCAGCGTCGCCCAACGAGGGCGTGGAGCCTGACAGTCCGAGAGCCGTAAAGAACGACACCGAACGCATTTATAGGCGCCAAGGGAACAAAATCGACGCAGGTTGCACTGTATGATCAGCATGCATAGAAAGTTAGGAACTGGAATACTTTGCCTATACCATAAACCTCAGGCTTTCTGAAAAGCGCTTGCACCTTTTGTACGGGAGTTCCTGCACTTCGAGTATGTTTCTATCGCTTCCTCGATCGATGCGTGATACATGTATATAAGGAACATTACGAGTACCCCTCGTACCCTCGATGTCGAGAACACAATCTTCACTTCGCGTACTTTTGCACATAGCAGGTGTTCTCAATGGCGCGTTGTACAGCCTCGTGCTTATAACTCTGTGTTAGCACCTGCAGTATCTTTCCGTTTTCAAAACTAGAGTGCATCGATAAAAAAACACTCGGTTAGCAAGAGCCTAACAAAATAAGCCTAAAATCCAATGTAGTCTTATTATAGTGGGGAACAAGCGACATATTTACATAGGAAATCTCTGTGGTGCTCAATTCTAAATGTGTTTATGCAAATGCAAAAATGTCTCAACTTCCCTGCAGCCGGCTGTTCGGTTTTCATAGCTGCACCTTTTTCAAATTCAAGCGACGACGGCGTATCAGATATGTTCAACTTCTAGTTGTCTTTTAGGTCGGGTTAATGATCAAAGTGTAAACCAAAGGGTCAGTCTCAATGAGGCCACATACATCTATAGCTAGTGAAGGTTTATGCACCAACGAAGCGTCACGTATAGGTCCATACTATTAAAAAAGCCTGGGCACGCAACAAACAGACACAACACAAGCTACTCATGTTGCGTTGTGTTGTGGTGTGATCGGCTGTGCGCCCACGCACAAGTCGTTATTTAGTATGGCGTTCCCAGTCTTGGTGTTTTCCACGTCGAGACTGGGAGGCGACCCGGGCTCGAATCCCTGTGCCTCTATGTTTTTCCTCGTTATTTCTCGGACACTTTGAGACAAACGTCGGCACAATTTCCCGTGAAGTCGTCCCAGGACGCACGATGCTCCCCCCGACCCCCCTGCGATAGGCGAGCTGTTCCATCGCCATCACAGCCACCTCGACCACCTAGTATACCGTTTATCAACCAGCTTGACTAAACGTACACGCCGTCTTCACAGCCCTGTCACGTAGGTCCCAGTTCAATATTTTGTACCAGGGCGACGATATACATAACAGCGCGAAAATTTGAATCCATTTTGTGATTACAGTTATCTTAGGGCTGCTACCCAAGCAGCAAAATGTACTGAAAGTCGAGTGCAATAGGGGTGGACGAGAACAATGATAAGACACATACCGTCCACCCCTATTGCACTCGACTTTCAGTACATTGTGCTGCTTGGGTATGCAGTTAGAGGTCATAGTCGCCAGTTCTGCGCAGTGATGGCAGCACGCTGTTATCTTTTAGATATCTCTAATCTTTCTTTATCTCTTTGATGGCGACGGATATAGATTTGTTGACTGATTTGTACGGATCCTATGAGCGCGCTGTCGCGACTACATTAGGAGACAGTTATTCTAGGTTGAAGTATCGGTACATTACTTTATAGCAGAGAGAGTTTTCCACAAAGATTTTGCCTTGCCGTCTGCGTCTGAACCGTGTCGTCGTGGCCGCAAATTAATTGGCAAAAGTGCAACAAGCAAGAAGTACCGGCGAAATACACGGCAACTTTAACAGATTTCGCGCCTACTCGAGTTATTCCGTTTGTGGTGATACCGATGGCATAATTCCTTCACGGCCGACACACCTATGGACTCTGGAGCGAACGGCCACGCAACCTGACATCCCCAGTCCTAGGCCCAGAAGTTATCTCTTCTGTTGCAATACCTTAACTGTTCGCAAAGCGAAAGGAGCGAGCTCCCGTACATGGCAAGCGCCGCCCCCGCACATGTCCGCGCTATATATCCCTGCGGTGATATCTGTCATCCCAACCGGCCTCCAAGACTCTCGGTGGGGCCGTCCGAACGCATAAACAAGGAACAGTCGATTAGCATACCTGTCCCAGAACAGACGACGCACAACAAGTCCTCTTTAAAAGAAGCACCACTACGTCCTTCGATATATGTGGAGATGCAACACTAGAGAGCCTTGTATGGAGATGCACCGCTTTAAACGCGCACCGTCCCAGGCCCGATGGGAAGTGCGGCAAGCAGTGGACCGGTTGCACACTTTTTATACCCCAACTAGGCCACCGGGACATGCACAGATGAGGCACCTCTCTCCCCTGTGTCGCTTCCTCCTACAGCAGGGGAGAGAGTGGAACAAGAAAACCGAGAGTGGTCGACCATTGTATTTGGCCATGTTGTTTTTTTCTTCGGGGCCGATCACCAATCTCACGTACATACAGATGTTCCTGTAATCAGCGGCCACGAGCACTTGTCGTTAGATGTTTCGGGGGGAAGCGGGATTTCGTTTTCTTTCGTTTTTTCTTTCTTTCTTTCTTTCTTTTTTTTTTTTTGAGGGACAGGTGGTGCTTCTCAAGGGTTTCAAGATTTTTGCAGGGGTTTCTGCGTTGGGTACAAACCGTGTGCTACATATGCGGCTGGTGGTGTTGGGAAGGACACTGGTACCGCGTCAGCTGTTTAGAACGGTTAATTGGGCTCACTAATTAACTACTCCTCGAGAAACACTGAAGGTTCTAATGTGTCAATGCGCAATTTATGGTGAACGCAATTGGCTGACCAAAATTGCAGTCACGAGTACTGTTGCAAGGTTATGTAATGTAAGCAAAACACGCAAGTAGATTAACGTATGTGCCTGGTACCGGTCGAATGCGACGGACACATAGAGGAATACGCAGCAGCGAAATTTCGATGCCTTTTTACTCCAGAATGTAGCAAAAGAATCCAATCACGGTCCTCTTGATTGCCGATTAAGAGCCCTAACTACTATAGGCTACACTTCTTCTTCTTTTTTTTTTTTTCAAACGAACTTTACTGCAATGATGATATGTACAAGAGTGATGCCAAAAATATACAACATTTACAGCACTGACATGGTTAATCGACGGCTTTCGATGATGCCTAATTCAACAAACACGACACGCGCTCACTCACTCACCCTTTTGACATTCTCTCCCACATATTTTTTTTCACACGCACACACAGACAACACGGGACGAGGCAACGGCATCTGCTGAACATGATGGAATGTAACTGTTCTTATAGACAGGAACTTTAAAATATTTTAACATTTCGACTTCCCAGGCTCATTGACGGTTGTGTTGCGTTCGTCTGCAACAGCAGCAACAACAACGTTATTGGGAGATGATGGATGGCGAGTTTCATCGCCAGGGGCGACACTGTACCCCATGCGTTCGTCTGTTTGTGTGTTGCAGCCCCCAGAAGAGTTACTTTCCATCATGTTCATAGACAACGTTATTTCGATGATGATGGTTGGGTTGCTTCATCAACGCTGGTGATAGTTTACCGTATTGCATGCGGTAATTTGATGAGGATATATGAACTCCAGGAGGAGAAAAGAAAAAAAAGGGAAAGAGCACTAAACGCCTACTTTTCGAAGGTACGGCTTACAGTAGGTTTGCAAAATTATGCGCAACAGACCATTTATTAAAATATGAAGTGAAACCGGTACACCGCCATCAAACGAAACTTTTTCTATCTTTTATATATTACTTACGGAACCCTGGGAATAAAAATAAACCCAACGGGACACGTATATAAGATGACATCAGCATTTTTTCTAGCGCATGAACTTCTCAAACGCACGCAATATTAAGAGATGACAGGGCTGCTTAAGAATCAAAAGCGGGCGATGGTATCCTCCTCTCGTATCTACAGACGAATAGGTGGCTCAAGTTGTTTCTATGTCGAATTATCGAAAATACTGGATGCGGTACCTGTTCACCAAACGTAATCACCCGAAGGAAGTCTATAGCGTCGTGTCACGTAAATTGAAAGTCGCCCTTATGTGTTCTGCCATACGTTGTCTTTTGAGCCACGCCCACGAGCGCCACGCTGTGGCACGATAGTGGCCAATATAACACAACAGTGCAGCACGTAATGCACTTATTGTGAACTCGAATACGACTATTTAGCGGAGAGGGCTATAATGGTAATCTTCTCTTGAGTTAGATGATCGACATTACATATCTTATTTGTCATAGCGTTGTTCTTCTCGAGTGTAATTGCAGAACGTCTCAGCTAAACAACACGTATAGTAACACCTATAGTACTCGTTTAAGCCGAAGAATATCTACGAAAGATCTCAAGGTACTTCGAGTTCACTACGCTCCTTTCTCGTCTACTCCTCTGTCTGAAAATTTAAGAAACCACAGCAAGTAAATTGCGTCTATAATAAAAATAAAGTAATAATAATAATAATAAACGCTTTTAGCTTGCAGAAGAACTTCTTTATTTATAACCACGTTTTTGTGTTTCGACGCGCAAAAAATGAAAAAGAGAGAGAGAGAGAAAACGAAGACATACACACAGAACAGAGGATGTCCCAAGACCGTTTTTTGTCAACATCATGCTCATGGAGGCTCTCTTAAGATAGACCGTACTCCAATTTCACCAGGATAATTTTTTTTTTACGCCGTCATTGCAATACAGTGTTCCCCACCTTCTCGGAATGTGAGACAATTGGGCTCCACGAATATGTGCGAAATGAAAGAAAAAACAAGCTTAATAATGAACGAACGAGGCCTTGAAGACACAGTGGCGATATCGCCAATTCAGGCCAATCCTGAAAATAGTGCTGGTGTGGGATACGGTTACGGACAAAAGATAGCGTTCACAGAAAAAGGCGTGGGAAACCCGAGGAAAAACAGGTGACGAGCTATTTAGCATCATAAGAGGCTGAGGAGAAAACGCGTGTTGTCGAGGAGGAAAGCCTCGCTTGCGGCGCCATCACATTGTCCCGTCACCCGTGTGATGTTATTCGTATATGCCAACCGGTAATTAACAATAATTAACGCCGAAACGTTAGGCTCGCATGTGCTAGTATAATATGTAGGGCGATTGGTTTAGGGTAACCTGATTAAATGTAGTCAAGCCTGTTGGTCCCGTGAACAGTAGTGTACGCCAGTGTCGCACCTGTGCCTGGTTATCGAGCATGCTGATGATGATCTATCGACTGATTATTTCACCATCTCTTTGGCTTACTTCTTTTTACAACGTTTATGCAGACAGGAAAGCTTGTCACTCACTGCAGATTCGTATTCGGTGGTCCGCACTATAGGAGCGCTCTCGGAGTCACGTCCAAACAACAAACACCGATAACTTGTAAAACACACACACACACACACGCGCGTGTGTGTGTACACGCACACGCACGTGCGCTCCCTTCTGTTCACAGCACGTTGTTTCAAGAATTCGCGCTCAACCCTCCGAGACAACGTAAGAGCTACAGTCAGAGAGGTATATCTCCGCCAGCCGATAATGTAGTCCGCACATTGAGAGTGGAGCACACGAAAAGATGGCGGACGACAGGTAGACGGGGAAGAAGATTCACGTGTTTTGTTAACTTTTTAACATTTTACGTGTTTGCTTTAAAAGCATGCAAATGTGCTCCAAGTGCGTTGTCTCCCAGAAGTGTTCGCAACATGCTCACTCTACGAGCCGCAATTCGAAGCATGCGCCCGCCAAGCCCGTGCGCAGCACGCCAATCACAGACGTTTTTAGATTTGTGAGCGGAGTTGACCCGTAGGAGTTGACTTTTAACCAAACTGTAGAAACTGCCATATAGCAAGCATGCTACATTTTAACGATAAAGGCCATGTTCGAGGGCGCTTGCTCAAAAACCGAGTGGAGATGATATCATTCTCTGGACAAGCATAGAGGACGTATACATAAAGAAGTTTTTTTTTTTCGAGATCATCCATTAAGGAATCGTATTACATGACGATTGAAGCTATTTCCTCGTACGAAATAATAAAGTGAGAGGAGAGATCTGGCTTCAGACGTGGGTCAAAGATTTTGCGCGCGATACCAAGCGGATTTCTAACAAATTCTAGGTCGTCCTGCACGTTTCGTTTCATACATGGCCAAACCATTTATTTCGCAGTGAGTAGTGATAGCAAGGAAAAAAAAGATGAAAAAACATATCTCTCAGACCACTCTCAGGATGCACTACGCCCAAAAGGGAGTTTACATCGCCTCCGTAGAAACTGCCTGGTCTGCCCACTATAGAGGTGTCAGGATGCACGATACAGTTCTTGCGCCAGGATGCGGGAAATGTATGCACATCAGACTAGCGAATTTTCTGAATTTGTTCGCTTCACCACGTTAAGTACTTCAGCTGATGAGTCAGTATAGAAACTTCAGCTTGACCAGTAGGTGCTGCGCTGTCATCTTAGCCATTAACTTTCAGCTTCCTTGCACTTTTCCCATCCACTTCTCAAGAAATCCTACCACCGGTTGTGCTGTTTGAGGTTTTTCGCTGGGTTGGGAATTCCATTCCGGGTTCTGAGAAATCTGGAATAATTCCGAAGTCATTCCAGCTCCAGAGTGGCAACTCCGCAACCCTGCTTAGGGTCAATGTCCATGCATCTGCATACCTTCTAGAACTTCGTTCCCTTTCTTGTCGGGACGCCGACACGTACCCCACAAAGTTGTGTGCTTCTCAAAAAAACGGGTGCATTCAGCGAGAGTGTTATTCAGAAAGTTACACGATCTCTAACGTGCAGTGATCTATACTCTGAGTTCGATTCCATCACGTCCTTGTGAAGCCTCTTCGTTGTATACAGACATCATAAAATGACCGCCTTTCGATATTACACAAAGCCTGCGGCAGTACTGTGTAATAGTAGAAGGACCTCATCAGTCACTCGATCAGAGTACTTTTTTTTTCGATCGTGAGGAAGTAACGTGCGAGCATTTAGCGACGTCGAGTGAAAGAAGCCTAAGCATAGCACCAGAAATAAATACTGCATATATCACGATGAAGAAATACAGCGGTAAATAACACAATCGTCGACGAAGAGCGTGATCGTGATGACATATTATTTGGCACGTCATTCATGACAACGAGAAGGAGAAGAGGCCCTAGAACAGATCCTTGAGGAACACTAGAAGATATGGAGGCTGGGCAGGAGAAACGGTACAGCTGATTAGTGAACGCTCACCCAGGAAACTTCTGTTCCAAACAAATACATTACGATCCAAGTTGAGATTGGATAGATCATAAAGTACATACGAATGACTTGCAAAATCGAAAGCTTTAGAGAATATCTAAAAATATCGCATCGCCGTCTATGACAATCCAGTATTGCAAGTCATAAATGAAAGAGGAAAGCTGTGTGTCACACGAAACGCTCTTGCGGAAACCGCACTGGTCATCGCAGAAAAGGCGGTTAGATTCAGGATGTGGAGATAGAGCTGAAAAGATAACATGTGCAAGCACGGTGCGGGGCACACTTGCCAGGAAAATAGGGCGGTAATTTAGCGGAGAGCATTTGTTATACCTGTCTTGAAGATTGGAATGATATCGGCCAGGAATGATGTCCTTTACGGTATCAGCGTGTGTTGTGTGATATGTTCACGTTACTATACATTTTGTTCCTTTTTCACTTGGGGACATCACGTCACATGCGCATGCGCCAGTCATGGGGAAGTGTCCCCAGACTTAGCGGTTGCGAAAATGTGCATAATCCCGAGCAGCACAACACCTTGCCGCAATATTGGACCAATATTGGCAATACTGGCCCAATAATGGCAGAGAGTAATGGCGTATTCGAGGACCTTCACATTAATGCCATCTGAGCCACGCGATGACGATGGTTTCATTCGTTCGATTACATTTACAATGCCCCCACCTGATACGTCAATAACCCTGCATAGATGTTAGACTGTACTCACGCATTTAGTGAGCACTTATGTCATCCCCAAATATACTAATAAAGGCAACTTTGAACATGTCACAACTTACATATTCTGGTAGGGTACTCCTGCGCTGACCTTACGAAGAATACTATCATCCTGCTTGGGATTAATCGTTCAGCAAAATTTTCGTGGATTTCTCGCCAACAACTTGGGGGAGACCACGGGAGAAGAAATAACGTCTATACTGCTTTGCACAGTTAAGATATAGAGTGAAAGACCTTTCAGGCCTAGTCTTCATGACCTGCCAGAATAGCCGTTTTCTCTCTCTCTCTCTCTCTCTCTTATTGCAAAGTTTGCTAAGTGTGTTTATGAACTATCCTTTGAATCATCCTTTGAAGGTGTCCCAGACAGGCAATTCCTAAATACGAGGCCTCTGGGACACTTGCTGTTCATCGCTTGGCTAAAGTGTTCGCAGGATTTAGTAGAAGGGGTCTCCACTGTTATCAGATAAACGGGAGTTCCATTCGCTTGCTTTCATTTAGCAGTTAGCATTCTAGTTTAATCCCTTTATTCGTGAATCTAAAGAGACAGGCTTTTGAAACCACGTTCCCTGGAAAGCAATCGCAGACCGGAATGTCCTTCACACGCTGAATCTAGACTCTTTTCTGGCTACCTCAGGTGTTTTTCGGAGAGCACGTCGAGCCCCGTTGGGAGCTGCATGGTTGCGCGTCGTTCAAACCTGGTATAGGCGTGCTCCACCACGAGAAACTGGCTTCCTTGTGATGGCATGGATGGACGAACCTCAGACTGCCTAAGTGAGTACCAATCTCACTTGTAAGACCGGCGGGCTGTACTCCCTTGCCGTACCGGCCCAACAGCACGTCGCCGCGCTCAATGCACCTTTTGTAGTGCAGTTCCTCAACATGCAGGTGTGTGATAGAGTTCCATAGAGGGTCTGGCATGTTCTCCTGTATAGATTTAAACTGCTGAACTACCCGCCTATATATGTATATATATATAGGGCGTTCCTCTGTGGCAGGGCCATATACTCCCTTAGCCTTCGGGGCAAAAGTGCTCTCCTTGCCAGCCTTAGCCAATACAACACTAGCAGCACGGCAGGGCATTCATCCCATCTATGATGCTGAATACTGCTCTGATGGCCAAGATCGAGGAGCATGTGTCAATGCGAGGGAATCTCCAACCTCTTTCGAACCGCTGCCACCGCGTCTGGTAGCCAGTGCTTGGATGCCCAGCCATGTGCCAATTATAGTGCATCAGGATGTCCAGAAAGCCTATTCCAAATTATTTTAATTTCCATCTTTTGATCGCAGTGGAATGAGATCTACTTTGTCTTCCCTTTTTCTTCTTCTTCTTCTTCCGCTGCCGTACATATAAAGATCTGTACCTCCGGCACCAACTAGGATGTCACGACGCACGCTTTAAAGCGATGACCTCCAGGACCCCACGAAAATCGTTTCACTCTCTATCGATACGGGCCAAAAATGTGGAGCACTAATTATAGCTAATCAAAGTACGGTTGCGTCATCGTTGATTGCAGAGCACTCTTTCTGGAATATTATCCGCGGATCAGCTTACTACTGTGATTCGATTACGATGGCGTGACCGATAGCACGAAGAAAACGGGGCAGAGAAATGCTGGAAGTGTGATAACTCTCAGCCAACATATAATGACGCCGATCGCTAAGTGGATTGTACGGGCAGGCCCTTATTAATATTGATAATTGAAGGGAGAACAAAGAGTCTCGATTGTTACGTTCTCTTGTATGCAGAACAGCAGAGCGAAGGGTGAGACATGGGTTACTCCTCATGCGTGCCGTTTTATGTACTATTGCTCTTACTAACCAGTTAGAAATTATTTGTTCGTACGAATGTAGGACGTAACACATTACATTTTCTTCTACCTCATTCCCTTCAGCAGTCTTCCATGTTCAATTTGTTCCCAAAGCATGGGTGCTTATCTGTAACGGAAGTACAGTTGTATTGCCTTCAGCCATGCCGTGTTCAGGGATTCGAAGCGAGTTAGTTACGTGGGCTTCGCACTATAATAATAATAATAATTATTATAATTATCATTATTATCTGTGCGTAGTCTTATTTGTTGTTCTGCATGAAGCGCAGCTCAGTATGCTCGTTTCAAGAGGAGTTTTCGTTATACTTCACCCGAGTGCCACTGCCGAATAAAAAACACTATATATTCATTTGATTTATCGTATAAGAAATGAACGTCGTTCAATTAATACTCAGTACGCGAAATATGTGAATGCAGTCAGTGAACATTACACGCTTTCACGTGTAATGCTAGTAAAAACTTCAAAATACCGTCTCCTAACAACAGCGCGCTATTCCCGGATCTCCGCTCACCGCCCTACGTTGGAAGTTTGCCAGCATGTGCGGTGAGGAGACGGGAATCGACCTTCGAGGAGCCAGACCTTTGGTAAATTGCGGACTCCATGACGTAATACTTCTCAAAACTATAAATTAATTTTATGATAGTTCCACGTCACGTCAATGCTTTGGGGGAATAATGTTAGACACTTGGATTGGAATGGCGTCAATGAGGTGGGATTCCGGATTAGATTGGATTGTATTCGAAGGAAACAATATAAAGATTGTGGCTCCACAAATGGAACCGGCTACTCCAGTGCTCTTGTACCGTTAGAATGAGGTTAATGCGGTTAGCTTCGTCTTCTGATCAGAGGCGTTTCGACGGGAATGAGAGAGAGGCAGCCACCCCGTTACGCCTTCATAAAAGGGGGGTACTGGACTGCAGGGGTATCGGAAGCCGCTAAGTTTGTGCAATGCGAGAGTCGAAACGGTTTTCATGCAGTGTACAATGTAGACCATATGTCAGTTTCACCTTTAACAATTTTTATTTCCAACTTTTCTGAAGATAGTTGTCAAGTGCACAACGTATCTGCAACAGAATAAACTGCCTGCGATATCTGCTTAGCTGAAGATGAATGGTACATATATAAATTACCCGCCTTGATTATTATTATTATTTCTGTCGTGCCTTAAGTGCTTCTAGAGGGTTTCACGGTCATCTCGTCCCAGGCGGAATTTGGCGTCAGGGCGCCTCTGTGACGAATTGCGGTTTATTTGAATTAATTTGAATTACTCACGAAAATTTCGGGAGTGAAAAGTGCTGTAATAATGACGAGGTCGGGCAAGCTATGTGCACGCACCTGTACAGGCAACGAAGGAACGTCTTTGAGGTTAGAGTAAAGAAGCTTCCCGAACGGTGAAACAATTGGATTCCAGTCGAAAGCGGTTATAATAAAAATACGTGTAATACAATAAAATATGCTAATTCTTCGACAAATCGAATTATTCGTAACGTAAGTTAGTTATATTTGAATCACCCTCGTAGAACGTACGAACAAATTGTTTTGTGACCGGTGCACTTTCAAGTTACACTCTACATGATAACTCATAATTCGTGGATTTACGTCGTGAGAATACTATGCTCATCAGCGACGCCACACACTAACTTACTCGGCCAGCTTACCGATTCCAGCCAACTTGCGGAAGATATATGCAGTGTGATACGCTATATTGTGCTCCACAGCTACCTTGCTCTATTAAAACCAAGAATCAGTCTTACAAACAGTACCTACTTCGGTAGTTACCGTTTTCAGCGGATAGCCTGCAGCGAACTTTCCGTGTCTCCGCTTTACCATTCGGTGCACCGAAACATGCCTGTAAGAGGGCAACAGTTGGTGCCACCTGGCTGTCGCAATTGGAATCCTCTGTTGTGGACGGCTATAGGACGTGAACATATGCCACTCGCGTTGCAGCCCTAAGAAACGGTTGCTAAAATTCCGCAGCCGGCTCCCGAATGGCAGAGCAGTGGTGCTCGTGGGTTTATAATACGAGGGAAGTCTGCAACCGTGGTGAGGAGCTACACAGATACATTTTGGCAATTGGGGCTACACGGAGGCAAAGGTTAAATGCACCACGTAATTTTGAACTTACCAAAGAGTGCTCTGCCAGGACGTGTATGCCCCGTTCTTTTTTAGAGGTACATTTCAGAAACAACACAGACAGACATGGGCAGTTTCGTCGCCAGGGGGAGATACTCTACCCTCTTGCTGGTGGTGATGTGGGGAATGAAATAATGCTCGCCTTCACAATAAGGATCGAAGACCTATGGTGAGCAAAAGGGTCAAAAGAGCTTTGAGGGCAGAGCGTTGGTCGGCTGGATTTCGCCAGGGAAAACGCAATTTGGATAGAGTAAGAGAGAGAGAGGGGGGGTGAGAGTATAGTTGACTAAGAGACCCAGAGAGTGCGGTGCGGGAAAGTTGGTAGTATGGGCAATGAAGAAGAATGTGCTCTATCTTCTAGAGCACCGCAGTGACAGCATCTCGGAGAGTCAACTTTTCAGAAAGCGAGAAGAACAATAACTTTATTGTGAGGTGACGAATGGGCAGTCTCAAAAACGAGAAGACAAACTTGTTCTTTCCAATATGGTGTGCCACTGAAACCCAAGATGCACAGGAAAAAAAAAGAAGAACAAGAAAAAACGAGCCAGAATCGTATGCATAATGTAAAACCCCGAGACTAGGGAACACGAAGGGACAGACACAACACAAAGTCTCAAACACATCTGTGACACAGCTGAAAGTCAGCTGTGTTTGAGACTTCGTGTTGTGTCTGTCCATTCGTGTTCCCTAGTCTCGGGGTTTTACATTATGCATCATCTTCACCAGCTTGCTTGCTTCCTAGCCATTTTTTCAGAATCGTATATCTTTTCCTGTGCATCTTGGTTTTGAGGGGCACCCCATATTTGAAAGAACACGTTTGTCTGTGTTCTGCATTTCCCAAGAACATGCATCCACGATGGTTAATAGCGAACCAGAGAAAGTTCAATGGTTGTACTAGGGTTTCTTCCACTTCATCTCGCTGTATCTCACCAACGTGGTAATCTGTGGTCTCCGAGTGAAAACATGCACATCGACCCATTAGGTATACATCATGACTTGATCACTTTGATACTGTGAATTATAGTCAGGAGAACCACCCGTGCACTCATGCCAACCTACATGCACTGGGGTATAGAGTGCCGCAGACTATAGGCGGGGAAACACCACATGACATCCTCATTAATCAATTAATTGCCGCTGTTGGTCGTGCAATCGCGTCGATAACATCAACAGCTCCCGAGAGAACCGTGATACTATCAAGCGTGCCAGGTACTCCGCAGCTTGAATACTAACGAGCCAGCATGCGTGGTAACGGTAATGTTCAGCCATCACTGGCTCTGATGCCAAACAGCGCACATAAACAAACAGAGCTGTCATATTTTTCACGGAGGACAACAAGCTGGAATGACAGGCTTGGAGAGCGCATTACCGCAGCAGAAGCAATGTCACTTTTTTTACGGCATCAAGGTCACCATAAACATCACCCCAGAGGCTAAAAATACATTCCCCGTAGCATGGAAAGTGGGTCACCATGCAAGATTCCTCGCCTTCTTCAACCTACGTGCGAGTACTCTCTCTCTCTCTTTCACTCTCCCGCCGTGTCATCCCAGCTTTATATTTTTATTTCACTGTCTGGGCCGAAGCGAAAGTGATGGTTCATAGACAAATGAGTGTCCATTGGCAAGGTCATTTCTCCCTGGGAGGGGAGGCTGCAACTTGGATTGGCTATTAATCGGCCCCCTTTTGAGGTAGCGCGAGGTCTTATATGGCGTCCGCTTTTTAATACTTCGCTTCGCTTAAGTATACCGCGTTCTTTAGCAATTTTCCCGCTTTATATCTTTGTTTTGTGCACGCAGTGGTTGCAATAACAAGTCCGTCGCTCCTCTTCGTTATCTTTTAAAGTCATCTCTGTAAGCAGTACTCCACTTCCTGGGAGATACAGAGTCTTTAAATATAGCCTCAGGATAAAGTTGATAATTCATTAATTCGTGGCTTTACTTCGCGAGACAGGTGTGGTCATGAGGGACGCCACACTGCTCGGTCCGTGGATTCATTTTCACGACCTTAGTGTTTTGAGTTGAGTACACGTTAGACAGTATACCGTAAAAGTGCTTAATTTCGCGGTCTTCGGTCTATTCTTGGTCTATTCGCGAATTCGTGCGGGAGCGCGAGATTCGCGAATATTTCGCGAGACGTTAATTTCGCGTATTCGTGTGGGAGCGCGAGATTCGCGAATCTTTCGCGGGACCTTAATTTCGCGTATTCGTGTGGGAGCGCGAGATTCGCGAATATTTCGCGGGACCTTAATTTCGCGTATTCGTGTGGGAGCACGAGATTCGCGCATACATCGCGAGACCTTAATTTCGCGTATTCGTGTGGGAGCGCGAGATTCGCGAATATTTCGCGAGACCTTAATTTCGCGTATTCGTGTGGGAGGGCGAGATTCGCGCATACTTCGTGGGACATTAATTTCGCCAATTCGTGTGGGAGCGCGAGATTCGCGAATATTTCGCGGGACCTTAATTTCGCCAATTCGTGTGGGAGCGCGATATTCGCGAATATTTTGCGGGACCTTAATTTCGCCAATTAGTGTGGGAGCGCGAGATTCGTGCATACATCGCGAGACCTTAATTTCGCGTATTCGTGTGGGAGCGTGAGATTCGCGAATATTTCGCGAGACCTTAATTTCGCGTATTCGTGTGGGAGCGCGAGATTCGCGAATATTTCACGGGACCTTAATTTCGCGAATTGGTGTAGAAGGAGACTAAAGCGCAAATCGCGGGATTGGGGGGGGGGGATCGGCAGTTCGTCACACAGCCGGCGGTGTCATGAAGCGTCTACATTGCGGCAGGGTTGGCTTAGAGTTGAACTTCAATGCCGTGACAATGACATGCGCGCGTGCTGGTTTCGTGAAAGCAGGTATCTTCAATGCCAAGTGACACAGTATGCGAATAAACTAGTGATGTTAAAGTGACGTTTCAATTATAGAAATGTTTGACATAAACGAATTTGTGGGAATAAAGGTCGTCAAGTAAGTCGATTTGTCTTTGTGGAACTCATACCGTCGCGAAGTTCGCGAAAATGAAGTCCTCGCGAAAATTTTTAGTTTTACAGTATGTAACACTTCATACTATGCTATCTATACTTCTGATTAGGTCTTTTCATCGCTCGTAACCTCAAGCTCATACTTTCGAGCTGCTAACAGGGAATATAATTTGTGTCCGCGCAAGCGAGTTGGTGATACTGATGTATAATGGTAACCCTGAGACTACGAAACCGAAAAAGGACAACACAAACAGGGTATCAAGAGACCTCGAGGACCTGATACCTTTGGGGCCTTGTGTGTGCTGTCATTTTTCGTGTTCCTGTAGTATCGGGGTTATCACAATGCGTCAACAGAAAACGTCTGTCTCCAGACGTCTGCTGCGTATCACCCAGATTCTTTTTATGCAGTTTCTGACGTACTTATTGGTTCGCAGCCGGACATCCAATTTACTTGCGTAATATCGAAATGCGGGAAATCCTGCAATCCGGTGCAGATATATTGAAGCTAAAGCGCTGGGTCGGGATCGTCTGCGTTTGAAATATCGGCGCCTCCCGATCGGGGAATTTTGCTTTGATCCATAGTTGTGGAAACAAAGAATTAGAAAGAGAAACCTCTCTATAGATCGCGCATAGTAAGTGAAAAGATGGGAGCAGTGAACAATCTGCGATTCAAAGAAGCGTGCATTGACTATTCCTGGCGCTTGAATAGGATATATAGAGGGCAACACACTCGCGCTGTGCCCAAGAAACCAGTATATGCGTGGCTTATAAAGAAGATAGCGTTACTTGTCAGACGCTCTGTCGTGCTAAATTTCATATCAGCTCCGGCCAGTTAAAAGAGAGGTACCATGCATATGGGTAGGGCCGAAAAATGCCGACGAATACCCGAGGAATATTTTTTTTTAATTCAGCATGTTCCAAAAAATTCCGTATTATACTATCGCATATCGTGCTACATGCCGAAACTGCCGGTAACCCGATTGTGTTTTTTTCCTCCGCCCTGTGAGGCCGCTAACCTCTACTTTATGAAAAAACCCTCCCCTGCCCTCCTACGCTTTCTCCAAGCTTCGGGCCTTATGAACACCCTGCGATTTCCTGAATGCTTTGTGCATACGCTTTGACTCTGCATTATCTGTTTCTTCTCTATTTATTTTTATTTTTATTTACTGTTATTTTTTAATAGCAAGCCGACCTTTGTCTGGTTGATGTTTCCCTTTTTGATTTAATAAACTTTCATCCCCCCTATCCTCTAACACTTATCAGTGGGTCAACGCGGTTCAAGTACACCTGGAGCCCCTCAACAAGGGAAATGCTTGGCGTCCCTAACGTCTCCCCCAATGTCCTGATGAGTGATGACTACGTGAAAGAAAATCCTGATTTTGAAGCATCGTCTGTAGCAGGGATAGACGGTTTCATGTGCAAGTATGTTTGATTCATAGAATAGAATAGAATAGAATAGAATAGAAATAGAAAGAAAAAAATGGAAACGTAAGTCGCAGTGGTGCAACCAGCTTCATAATTTCATCATTTAGCTGTATATTTCACGCGCTTTTTAGATAAATAGCTCCTCCCTGTGTAACTCTGCCCAGTGATTATAGCTGCCGATTTTTCGGCACTTATTTTAGGCACAAACGTTTTTTGAAATGTCGGAAATATCCGAATTTGACAAAACATACAAAATTACGAAAAATGTCCAACGAATCTTCTCAGGAACAAGTGCCTAAAAACGCGGAACCAGAGCTGGGGAAATTACTTTTATTTTGTAATGCATTACCATTACTCATTACTTGTATAACAAACTAATGCATTATATTACTCATTACTTTTTCGATGTTAGTAGTATTGCATTAGTAATGCCATTACTATGTATGCTGACATTTGAGCACACATAGCATGGATAGCAACCCTTTTAATGGCGTCCCTCACTCCGTGTCTGGGTAACCCGATTCACCTTCCCACGAAATCGTCCTCGACCAGATTCCAACCTGCAACATTGAAATCAGTAGGCGTGTACGTTACGAACTGATACGCTAAGACCAGTCTAAACGTCTCTTCGATCCCCTTCTAAATGACATTTCTATACTGCCTATTAAGTTCTATACTGGACAACCTTTTCGCACTGAAGCTTATCACGCCAAAATCATATCGAAAACACTTCCCACCAAAGATTGCCCTTCCCGAGTTGCCCACCAAGCCGGCACCACTAAACGTCTCACTGTGGCCGAAATTCTTAATGGGCGCGCACAAAGATTTATTATAAGTACGAAACAATTACCGGAAGCTAAACCTAAAAGCCATCTTGGCACCGTTACTTCCTAGTCGTGATGGCGGCGCAAGTCCAGCCGTATATCTCCATCAAATCCAATTCAACGCGGTGATCCGTTTTGAACTACATATCCGCGGAGAATACCGAACGGTAGGGAGGGCGATAGCTGGTGAACAGATAGGCGGGCTTCGCGTCCCACTCACAATGGATTCGACGGTGGAATAAGTCTCAGGTGCGAAGGCCTCTCAGGAAATGCAGCCACTGAATAGGGGCGAGTGCCGCGGGTCAACAGGAAGTGCTTCTGGATAGTCAAAGGATTTCTTTACGCCCGTGGTAAACAATCCGATCCAGCTTCCTTGCTCGATCAGCGCCGTGTCAGCGGTTTCTTCAGACGGATGTAGTGTAAGATGGGGGCAGTTTGCGTACGTGGTGCCTGGGGTCAAGGAGGTGATATAGGACGAAAATAATACGCTGCTTCTGTGGTTCATTTTTGTTACCTTTTAGAACTGCGCCGGTATAACAGATTGTAAATGCAGTGTGAAGTGTACAAAGTCGAGTAATAATTCAGAAAGGCGATTAAACGGTTATGACCGCCTGAATCTATTTAAAACAAGCTTAAACGGCACTGAATGCAGTTTCGTGCATGAAAGCCTGTTTCAAATAACTGCAGATGCTCCTAACCGTTTAATTTCTTTTTTGAATGACGTTTAGAAAAAAAAAAGGGGGGGGACATATTATCTGAAGCCTGACGCAGCAGGTGATGGCAATTGATGTTCTGAGGCTGGAACACATAGAAGGGACAAATACATACAAAGTCTATAGAGGTTCTAGTCCTATACAGCTGGCTAACCTTTTCAGTGACTTCCTTCTTTCATACAGCAGGTGGTTTTGTCTGCGCGAGAATTTTTCCACGGCTCTTCCTATAGTTATGCACACACACGCATCAGTAGCAAGCCTTCAACTCGTAAGTTTGTCAATTTCAAACATAACTTTACCATATCCATTCAGTGGCTTGTTCTTCCAGACGACTACCGGATTGAAGCAGGCGTTTCGGTTACACATCGTGGATTCTCCTACCGTTTCCCGTTACCGGCTGGGGACACTTCAATCATTTAACTCCTCAGGGTGTCGCAACTACATCGGTGAGACACCCCTTGTCATCGTCATCACGTAGCTGTTGTTGTTTTTTGTTTTTGCTGTTGTTGTTGTTGTCCTGAAAGGTCTCGCCAATCAGGCGGCGGCCCCGTGCTTGCACTGCTTCATATTTCTCTTGGTTACTTTCACTTTCCAAGGCTGGAGGCGACCATCAGCTGCCATAAAGCGTACGAGGGAAGTCAAAATGAGGGATCCACTAAATTCCCCCGGCTGAAAAAGTCATTTAGGCCACATGGTACTAAAAATTAATCCTCCTGGAAATCCGGCCATCTTCAATGCGGGAAATTACCAAAGGCAGTTTGAAGAAGACCTTGAATGTTTTTTCTTCGCTTTTCTTTGTGTCGTCCTCTTGTGCCTAAATGGACCTCTCAACTTAGAAAAAAAAAGAGAAAGAGAGAGAGGGAGAGAGAAAGAGATACAAGAATAATATTATCTGCTGTTGCGGAACGGTAACCAGGAGAGCGCACGAGCAGATTTGACAAAAAGCATCAAGCCTATGACACCGCTCCAAACTTCGAGCAACATTTGTTCAACAAAGAAAAATTATAGGACGGTTACGATTGCGTAACGCGAAATTCAGCGGTAGCTGTTGTGTGTGGATGTTGACACTTTTATATATGACACCGATATATGCACAGCTACTTTAGAGTGGCGAGTACTGCCTTGTGATCTGTGAAGTGAGTGAGTGATGTGCAGAGCTGGGATTGAAGTGGGACAAATATATTCCTAAAATCCGGACACTTTCCGGTACAACGTACCCATCTCTGAGCATGTCAAATCTGCTTTCACCAGATTTCAGATTAGATTTCATTAGATGTGTTTAGAGGTGTGATTAGATGTGTTTAGATGTGTTAGACTTGTTTTTCATCACCGAAACCGAAAGTCAACAGACAGAAGAAGAAGACAGAAGGAAACAGAGAAGAAGAAGAGAGAAGCAGCGGATTATTTTGTGATACAACTGTGGTAACCATAATACAACCACAGCGATTTCCCGACAACTTCTCGTTAGCAGCTACCGCTGTAAAATCAGAGGTGGGGAAATTACTTTTATTTTGTAATGCATTACCATTACTCATTACTTGTGTAAAAACTAATGAATTACACTACTCATTACTTTTTCGATGTTAGTAATGCATTAGTAATGCCATTACTTCAACGAAGTAATGGCATTACTCTGGCATTACATTTACATTTTAGGGCATAAGCCTCAAAGATGCTATGCAAAAGTTTTCCTCCTTGCTTTTTTTTTTTTTTTTTTGTTATAGGCAATAGCCACCCGAGTATACCCCAAATCGGTGCTACTAAATCCCGACAGAAGCGAGGCTGATAGGCAAAAACTATTGATAAGATTTATTGCAGCATAGTAGGAGTTAACGCTCAAAGTTGTCATCCGCTAGCCTTGCCCGCTTCGGCGACAGGACATCTTTTGCCGTACTGAACACTCGTTCAGCGGAAGCGAATGACTGAATTTCTGTGTTGTACTGCACGAACAGTCTCTTCATTTTCGGGAACCCATCTAGCGATTCTAGGCTGCGATCCTTATAGCTTGCACCGAACCGTAAAATGTCTCCCATCGCAACTAACTGGCTCGATATACGCACTAAATTCGACCCACGAATGGGACAAGTCTTCACCCGCCGGCTCCATGATGCCTTTTCGCTATGCCCAGCCCTAAAATTTTGTCCTTGCAGAAAAACGACCTCTGACAGCGCAAGAGAAACAACACGGTACCATACCAAAACAACGAATCACTAGTGCAATTGTCACTTGTTACCCTAATAGAGGCTATGTTTCTATTTCGTTGATTATCCTTTACTCCAAATGAGTACAGGAGAAAATCGGTGACACCATCATGGACACTTGTGACACACACCGCCGACTGTTGAAGTCTTGTAGAATTCCCTAGGCTGGGCCCTGCTCTTTCTTTGTTGCCCTGAGCTCATTGTTAAAGACGGGTTGAAAAAACCTGAATGTGTTCCCAATCTTCACGTGGCGCAATGAACATTCGACAAAAGTAATGAGTAAAGCCACACTGCATTACTCAGTCGAAATGTAATGCATTACCATTACTCATTGCTTGCTGGCAAAATGTAATTCATTACCATTACTCATTACTCAAAAGTAATGCATTACCGGTAACGCATTATTTTGTAATGCACTACACAATTACTCCCCACCTCTGTGTAAAATAAGCTTTCTTGCCATTTGCGCAGTTATCCAGTACTTTTCTAATAAAATTATCAGTTTCTGTTTCGAAACTAACTGTTCAGAAAGTCTTAAATACTGTCTGAAGCGATATGTTCACCCCAGCTTATGGACACCGAAGAGGGTGCTCGAGGTGTCTGCCGAATCTGTATCGTTTGGTGGCGCGACAGTCGCGCGATGCGGAGCGACAGAAAAACCGCGTGGAAGTTGTCGTCTACTCTCACTTTATTAACAGGTGCTGTGCTTATTATTTCTTAGGTATTCCATCCATTCTCGGGGACATCCGAGCAGACATTAATTTTTCTATGTAGAGCGGCATCCCGAAGAAAGTGGAACTTAGCTGTCATGCATAGTAAGCACACGCATGCATGAGACACCGCACGCTTTTTTTTTCTCTATCTCTTGTTCACGTGTTCATTTTTCTTTCCTGTCGCTTCATGGCCAACCCCATCAACCGCTAGTGGTCGCTGCGCAGTCAGCTCTAAGGGTTCTGGACTAGCCGGCCCTGTATTCGCGGAATCACAGTCTCCATAGTATTTTCTTCAACCCAATCCAATCCAATCCAATCCAATCCAGTCCAGTCCAGTCCAGTCCAGTCCAGTCCAGTCCACCCCAATATGCATACATCATCTGTACATGTGTCCATACAGAATTGTCCTTGACTTTCGCTACGGTTAGGGGCGGAGGACTTTCGCGAAACTCAAAATTCACGAATGTCATGAAGATGTACTGTTGATTCGTAGATGACGTGAAAATAGAATTATTTCGGGAACGGACTTCTCTTTTCTCAGCATATCTAATGATTGAACATTGTCCCTGGGAAGGCCTTCATTGTCTTATTTTGCCTCTTCGGAGCACTTTCAGAAGCAGTACAAGCGCCACGCTTTGGAACCACAATTACCACTCTCGTTCCTTTCAAGAAACTAGAGACACTGGAAACAACTTTGTACACGTCGCTTTGGGAGGCCCCCTCGGCATCGTACCATCACACCTATCGAAAATTCTGAAACTATGGTGTGGAGGCAACTGGAAAACAGAGTATGACAAAAAGTGCAAATAACACGTTCGTAAAAGCGCCAAACCCGCGCAAGTCAAGGGCCAAGTGCACATCCTGCAGATACCCCGCAAGTGGCAGATGCGCAAACAGCGTCGGGACGAACGTAGGCATTTAAACGGAACCCCCAATTCCGTATACGTGCAGCTGCCCGATTAAGACGCTGCATTGTTTGTCAGTTGACAACAAACACACGCACAATGCCGGCAGACCGACGTCGCAATTTTCCGTAAAAATAATTTCGAATGAAATTAGTCCGCCGATGAACTTCCTGATGGCGCGCGAGCCCATCGCGATCGAGAACAATGCGTGGAGAAGCAGCGCTGTTTGAGGCCAGCTTCCTCCAAGTCTTATAGTTGATTGAGGAAACACTGAGAGGACCGACGTCACGAAAGAAAGTGTCCGTGAAGTGTCGGTTCGTTGAACCCCCCTACAACCACCATTGTGCGCAGTGGCCGGCGGCCCAGTTTGACGGGCAGGGTCGCTCAGGTCAACGTATAGGGGGAGCGCTTTCGCTTTGCCAGCGTTCAACCTGCTTGTGTGAATTCTTCCGGGGAGTGAAAACAACAGTGAAGTCGTGTGCGTGTGTGTGTATCTTGAAGCAGGAGGAATGACACGCTGCTCTCGCCCTCCTCTACATAGCGTTTTTTTCAGAAACCAAGAGTGCAGATTGCCCGTAGTAACCGCAGGAAACCGAACGGGGGAGACTGTTGCTATGGGGACTGTTGAAAGAGTCAACCACGATTTGACCTCAGCCTGTGGTTGTGTTCAGGTTGTGTCTTGAACCCTTCCAATTGAGGGAGGTCGCAATGGGTATCAGGTATCGCTTGAAGCGTGGCGTTGTTAGAAAAGACAAAGTGAGAGCAGATCTTGCACTTTTTCGGCAGCACATAATGATAAAAGGAACACTCGTTTTCGCAGCAGATTGGTCATCACAGAACGTTCCGGGCGAAGCTGGTCCCTACTATATAAATACAGTAGGTGTGTGTGCTGCATTGAGTCTCCAAAAAGCACAACTATTCCACTCTAGATACTTGTATGTTTTTAATTTTGATGCAATATTGAGCTCAGACTGCACTATGCAGTCTAGTAGAAGTTGATAAGACCTTTTATGTATGTCAAGGAAAGGATATAGCACCTACGATAGAACTTCAAAGCTCCCTGCTCCCGTGGATCAATGGTTAGCGCGATGGCCATGTCACGTCGAGACTTGGGGGTACCCGGGTTCGAATCCCGGCTGTCTGTCTGGGGTTTTTCCTGGGTTTTCCTCAGACGCTTTCAGACATATGCCGGCGCAGTTGCCTTAGAAGTCGGCCCAGGTCGCACATTTCCCCAGGGCGTACGTCGTGACGTTGCCCACCTGTGTGAGGCCGGCAACGACGAGCCCTTTCACGACCACCTCCACCTCAAACGACATCAATGTGCTGCGTGCGTTGCGAAATTAGACACCCGGAACTTTAGTTTGTGTAGCTAGCAATATAACAGAAGTCCAGAGCCCCACTTGCGGTCCTGTTTCCGAGAAGATTTTCTCCTAAAATTTATTCAATGCCGTGTACACGACAGTACACGTATTCAATGCCACCTGTGAAATACAAAAAAAAAAAAAAAGAAGAGAGAGAGAGAGAGAGAAACGGCAGTCGCACAGACACGGTAG
Source organism: Ornithodoros turicata (assembly GCF_037126465.1). Lineage (NCBI taxonomy): Eukaryota > Metazoa > Arthropoda > Arachnida > Ixodida > Argasidae > Ornithodoros > Ornithodoros turicata. The sequence goes on from NC_088203.1 coordinate 14,760,161, forward strand.
AACACTCAATTTTTGAGTGTAAAGTGCAAGCTTTCGCTTGTCCTATCCTACAGTTGGCAATACGACTACCTGTGGTTATGCTTTAAAAAAATATTTAGATGTTTTAGATGTTTTATTGCTTAGAACCAGTGTAGTACATATACCTAGAAAATTGGCCTGAGAGGGCAAGCCCTGTCGAACAGCCCAGGAAGAAACACGTGTATACAACAATGTTACATGAGTCGTGCGAGGATTGTCCAGAGAACAAAAGATGAAGAGTGCTCAGGTGGAGGTTAAGCAGTAGACGAGAAACGAAAATACGTGTTAAGGTGATAATAACAGGGTGGTCAAACCGGAAGCAAAGAGTAACGCAGAGTACATATATGTCAATCGGCAAAAGAGAGTTCAAACCTAAAAAACAAGCTACTTGAAGCCAAAAAGAAAATAAACAAAGTATCAAGATATCAAACGTACAAAACCTCAAAAGCAAAATATGAAATGACAAAGAAAGATCACACTTATAGAAATAAAGCATTTGTAGAAAAACAAACAAACAATCAAAGTCCCATCAGAGATATCAAAAGTAAATAACAGTAAATATGGCTATATATATACACACACACACATATATATACATTATATATATACATAGATCCCTATATATCCCCTGTTTTTAATCATTATACGGCTTCCCAAGTCTCTTATTACTTGTAGTCTATATATGCACACATATAATGGGAGAAGTCTAGCACTCGCAAGTGAATAAAATAAGTATTTAAATTTTGGACTGAGTAGTCTAAATTTTGAACAAGCTGTGGGAATTCATATCGGGCAGGTAGATAAGAAGCAGCAAAGATTCTATCTATTGGTGGCCGCAGAAATTGTCTCATCTAGTTTGGCTTAATTGGTGTAGGATTGTTCTTGGAGGTGGCTCTTGCAGCAAGGCGAAATTCATAAATATCGTCAGCTATTATGTGCGCATGTGGAGTGGGAAGGAAAGGATACTGTCGGGGTCGCAACCTTTCTCCAAACAAGGGCCGTGCAAAGGCTTTATATGGTGGTGGACGGGATCATCAAGTTCCACTTCAGTGAGTAAGTATGAATGAAATGATGTTCCTCCAGCATTTTAAAGCTATCCAAGGGAGATAATTGGTAAGATATGCGGGGTGGCTTAAATGTGAAGCACAGCGGTGTTGGCACTCCTCGAGAGTATACGATGGGCAGCGATAGGCGATAGCAATCTAGCAATGTTCTAGAACTGATCTCAATTTTTGACTCTGGAATAGCAAGATGCGGTTAACAAACGGGCAAAACGGCTAGGGAATGTTTAGGACGATGAGTAAAAAATCTTCTGTGGCTCATCTCATAGAGTCAACAATGCATCTTGCCATTCAGGGAATAAATTTTTCCAGTAACAATATCATGGTGGTCCAGTATGTAGCGTATAAGAGGCCTCTCCAGACAAATTCCTTAATTGATGACAATACACATCGGTGCATGATATCGGTGTTGGCGTAAACCCATCCTTATTCGTAGGGCGAGGGAAGTACTACTCTTGAAATGTTGTGTGGACCAGTATAGCGCTTGTCCTATCCTACAGTTTGCAATACAAAGCCTCTAGTGTCCCAGACTGCTTCCGTCTAAGGGACTGCATCCAAGGGCTGGATGGTGTTTGTGTGAGGTCGTTAAGACGCCCAGTATGTAATTCTGGCACCAACACTAATCTGAGATGGGGGGGAGGTGGAAAGGGGACAACCTGCATAGGTACAGTTCTCCTACTTGATGACAATGAACACTCAAGGTGAAATGCTGAGGTCAATTAACACTGTTCCTGCGAAGGAATCAGAGTTGTTCTTGCACGCGAAGGTTATATTCATTAAAGTGCTTCTCGAGCTTATAATACCGGTGTTGAGAGCTTTTGTACTGAAACTTCGAAGTGTTGTAGGCGTGTTTCTTCAGAAACAGGGCGTCTGTTTAATATTATTATCTCTTCAGGGACCTGGATAGCCTAACGACCGGCGTCTTTGGTAGGATTTTACAAGCCACGTTAAATCTCCACGTCGTCATGACTGTGGTCACCTCATGCACAGCGCCGTCCCGTTCTATAGTTTCCGGAACTACCTCCATAGGTAGTTCCCCTACTAGATGACAATACGCACACACCAGGCTAGTATATATATATTTCCTTGCCATCTTTACAAACGTGTATCCTCATTCAACTTAAGCTGATAATCTGAAGCAAAGAAACAGATGCGCGATGAACCGAACGTTGATTGATTGATTGATTGATTTGTCGTTTCTGGCGAAACAGCGTGGACATGCGGCAGACGCAACGCGAACTATATGCATCCACAACAACGTTAAGTATTCGTTACTTGAGCGATTAATTGTTAGTTCGTACAGTTGCGGACTCCACTGCTCCACTTTAAGATGAGCCACCTTTCGACATCCAACTGCCCCACCTGCCATATTGAGGGAGACATCCTGCACTTGCTGCTCCACTGCACCCGTTACCGCCAACATCGTCTTCTCCTACAGTCGCGCATCGCTCGCCTCAGCATTTCGGACATTTCCCTAGCGACGCTGCTAGGTCGTACACAGCACAGTCAGGTGACAAAGGCATTTGTTCAGTTCCTGCGGATCTGTGGCCTTCTGGGTGAAATGTAATCAATTTCGTGTTTGTTTTCCTTTCTGTTTGGTTCTTGTTCTTTCTGTTTGACTTTCCTTTTTCCTTTTTTTTTCTTCTTTCCTGGGAATAGCAAGCCGCCGTAGCGCAGGCTAACCTTTCCCCCCACCCTCGTACAGTTATTCAGTATCGATTGTTTGATCGCGGAAACTAATTTTTATGTGTGGGTACGCCGGTGCTGGCTAGCGTTCACTAAGTTAACTTGAAGTTCTATCAATTGTAGTGTATGGAGCTAAACGAAAACCAAATGTGGTACTAACAGAAAAAAAAAAGAAAGAAAGAAAGAACGGCGGCCTTTGAACCCCGATTGATTGAGGCCCTCCCCGTGCGCCCCAGGAGTCGCTTTTGGACGGCGTCTTTATTGCGGTAATAAAAGCGGGAATGCTTTCATGCAGGCTCTTCAATTCGACGCCCAACGATCGCCGGTAGCCGTGAATTTGCTCCGCATTCAAAGGCGAAAGGTTCCCTCGTATGCCGTAACAGTTGAGGAATACGCGGGCGGGACGGCAATCTCTAGATGAATCTGCGCATTTCCCGTTACAATAACTGCTCACAAACGGTACCCAAAGGGTTATTGCGTTATGCGTATAGACTATCAAAAAGAGAAAGAGAGAGAGAGAAAAAAAAGACCGTAAAATTTTTCACATAGCTCCTCCTCCTCCTTTTCGCGCATATAACTTTGTTGTGACACCTTTTTCCAGAGCATCTTTCAATGCATTCACAAGATCAGCAAAAAAAGTTCTGCGATACACTGTGCTACCAGCATGAGCACCGTTTAGAGGTGGGAGGACAGTTACCACTCCATGTTGGTAGAAAATGCGCGACAACTCATTGTGCCTCGCACAGGTCTAACCTCGTCATCAGCGACCTAAAGTATTGGCTATTACTGGCTATCGGTAACAAGCCGCAACAAGCGAGTGTCGCACCCGTGCAAATCGGAAGGGGCATGCGCAATGTCAACGTTGTGACCTTCTTGGCACCATAGGCCAGCCAGAGGTGATGGGGCAATATACAGCACAAGAGTGACTCGGCAGACTTTGCCCCATGTACATCCTCCGTCTGACTTAACATTAACGCGCGAGCGTGTGGCTTCCGCAGATGCCAGCGCCGCTGGTCTAGAGACTAGGTCGCAGCGGGCGCGCAGCACAGCCTATGAGTCTGAATGCGAAGCAGAGAATCCTTGTTGGTGCACAACAAAGCATGCCGAACCGCTGTCTTGAGTCTATGTCTCGGACGCACTCTCACACTCACTCGCACTCTCAGAACTAGAGGTATAGACCCGTGCTGGCGTCCGCACATGCCACGCGCTCGCACGTTACGGCTAAGAGTGACGACGGCTGTACCCACGTGCACGTGCCCACGTGCACCTTTTCGCACTGGAGTGTCGCCTTGAAATCAAACCCGCAGACATAATATCCTCCAACTGGAACTGAAATGGCCAGGACGCGTGAAATCCTTTGGAAGAGGAACAACCGGATGACCCAGAGAGAACCATCCGTTCAATATATCCCGTAACATTTTCCTAAGTGCGCACTTCGTTAGCTAGCCACACTTCATTACGCCTTTATTTATGATATCGACCCGGGATGTTGGCTCTTGCTACAGATATAGGTTTCTAGCTCACACCATCGCAATTAGTCAAGGTCGCATTTCAAGGACGCCATCCCACCTCCCCTGCGACCGCTTGGAGGAGAGGATCTCGCGCGGCATCAATTTCTTAATAGCCCTCCCCCCTCCCCCCGTTCAAGCTCATACATATGATATTATTTACTGCATTTTCACGGTCTTTCTTTTCCTGAACGCCACCGCAATGCACAAGAATAGAGCCTCTCTGTAGGAAAGTCAAAATGAGAGATTCTACCAAATGCATCGCTGCCCAGAGTGGTACTAGGAATCGTTCGTTCCTTTGCTCCCATTTCCTGCATGTTTACGGAAAAGCGAGGCATTACAGCTCACGTGCTTGGAATGAGCGAAGTTTCGCTTTTTGTCGCCGAGGTACGGGTGGAAAGTGGCGTCTTGAAACAGAAGCCTCGGGGGCGATTGAATCGGAGCTGCAGTTAATTGTTTTTCTTTTCTTTTTTTAAAGTACATGGCACTGCGGGAGGCCCCCAGGTCAATGCGGATTACTTTCCATTACAGGATAGAATGGAATGGCCACAAGGCTTTAAAGTGCTCCAAGTTTGCTTCCGGAGATTGGTGCTATTACCACTGTGATTAGACGCCATCGACTTCACCGATTTGTGCATTGTTTTTATCTAAGAGAAAGTGTTTAAATTCCGTAGGTGGTGTGCGGCACCCGTGCCTTCTTGTTTTTCTGACTTTTCATTTTTCTTTTTGGCACGTCATTTGTGGGTGTTATACGGTCTTTGGGGGTTTGCTAGGGGCATAGGCGTGACGTAACCATTTTGCCTCACCCTGTTCTTGTTAAGCCCGCGCATGAGCGGAACGGTAAGCGGTTTTGCAGAAGGCACAAATGCATAAACGTCACCATGCTGTGTTGTGCATATGCTAAATACGAATGCTTCAATCCGTTGCGTACAGTAGGCTTTTACTCGGGGCATCGTGTGTCCTGGGCGGATTTCATAGGGACCTTTGCGAACATTTACACCACGAAGTCTGATGAGAACCCAGGGAGAACTACCTCATAGCACAAGGGATGCCTTCATTCGAACAGCTCCCCACCGGAAACTTCTCGTATCCATAGCCAGTCCTTCCACGGTGGATACCGTACTTGGAGTGGCGTTCGTATAATGCGTGGCAATGGGGATGGGGGGATAATATATTTACATGAAGCAAAAAGAAGAAAAAGGGCAAGGAACATAGGCGTAAAACGTCTGCCTTTTAGGTCCACCACAACTACTTTTTGCTCGTGCTTTGCACTTTTTTATGTAGCAATATCAACGACACATAAAACCTTAAAACACGAATCACGCAAGTTGAATAACGAATAAGTGATGCCTGAATTGTCTCCATCAAGGACGTAGCAGTCGAGACTGAGTGTTTTTCAGTCGCGCGTATAATAGGCCGAGTGAAGGTTCCTTTGTCTGGGGCTCGTTAGAACGAAGACTCGCGAATATACACGTACACTGCCGGTTGAGAACAATAACTATACTTCGAGCAGCGCAGCGTCTTCGCAGGATAGGATATACACATACTGTGTTCCAGAGGTGACCGTAAGAAAGAAATCATCGGAGCACAACAGGCAGGACTACTGGTAGCCAACTGTACTTTCTTCCGCTTCAGAAGCGTGTCAGGAAGAACGAACAGAGAAAGCAAAACACAACGAAAAGTGAGGCTGGCGTGTTACGTTGATTTTCCTTTGTACCAATACAGACCATAAACGAAGTAGCAGAATAATGGGCCCGTTGCCGAAGAGCACAGGAGCACGCACCAATCCAATCCAATCCAATCCAAAAGAGCACGCACCGTGCGTTCGATGCATCGTAGAGGCGCGACAAGTACGAGGTGTTCTAGTATTGAAGGAGTGAAGAAACTAAGTGAAGCGAAAAGGGCGGTGGAGATACCGTGTATACACACGACCGATGTTCTCTAGAATATTCCAGCGGAAGATCCGCAAACCATCATAACTTTCGGGTGGCAGACGACAGGTAGCACTCCGGTAGCAGACGACAGGGCTTATGGTGTCGTCTGCTACGTCCGCAGTACGCCACTCCTGATATTCCAACGTCGTACGAATGCCCACCACAAAATGCGGCGGAACTTCTGCCCCGTGATCAGTATTCTGCGTTTCCTAACACTCGAATATTCCGCGGGGATGCCGCTTGTGGCAGTACACGGATAGAGTAGTGAATCGTTCGTTTGTGGTGTTTGCACGCATACTATCTCACGCCACAGTGTTGAGGCGAGAAAAGAGAATTATTTTTCTACGTGTCGTACTTCGCGAGGTATAGACACTGGAACACACGTAGCTCTGACGTTAGGGGGCTAGAGCAACGGCAATCTCCATTGGCAGTCGTAAGCACGTTACCCCTCCCGCGTTGCTTTACTGGCGGAGACGCTCATTCAGTGATGTCATATAGCCGGGTGGCTTTTGATATTCGCGGTGCCGATTTTCTATGCGTGTATTGCCCCCCTTTCGTGTGAAATTTGGAATGCAGGCTCAAATAGATGCAAATAATTTTTACATACACATTTTCCATATTTTAGATTTTTTTTACATAGCTTGGGACGAAGTGTCAGAACTCGTCTAACGGTACGATATTAACAACTAGTTTAACGCCGAAACAGCTGTCCAGTGCTGGTGTGGCAACGTTTGGTACTTATAAACACATGTTCTACGTGCAGCCAAAGCGCTTCGGCTACTTTTCTTCCCTTAATACTTTACTGGCTTTGCACTGGGCTTTCAGAGGTGAGTCTCTCACACTGACAGGAGGACATCACGTTCCACGTGACCTTTCGACGCCACTCGCTTAAAACGTCACCCACCTGCGCACTGCTGATGATGGCCAAATAAGGCCGAAACAGCTGTCCAGTGCTGGTGTGGCGACGTTTGGGACTTCTACGTGCAGCCAAAGAGCTTCGGCTACTTTTCTTCCCTAAGTTTTCTCACTGTGCTATTGAACTTGAAAATAGCATGCGGCGCATCAAAGTGGCGACGAAAATTTCAGCGGTCACTTTTCACTCGGTTCAGCAGCACATCCGAAGGCTGTGACGTAGCAAGAGTATCCAACCACGACTTGCAATGTCTACGTTTGTCACATGCATTTGGGGGAGGTGACTGTGGGGAGGCACCCGGCAACATCATACCATATCTGTCACAGCACTTTGCGTATAACCAAGAGAAAAGATGCATCTTCCGTCGGACGATATTAACAGACGACAGTCGCGCTCGGTTGTAGATGACTTCACATATGCTTGCAGACGACACTTTGGTGAGGGTGCTTACACTTCTTATTCGGTATATTACCCGGACAGGGCGAAGGGAAGTGGATATTCGTTACATTCTTGACGATGTTGGCCACCCTGTAGTTTCCGTGTCAACGCCGAACTAAATTCCGAGCGTTTGTTCCTTTTAAACACCCCGTCTATTGTGTAGCGAAGAACTCATCACACACCATAAGACCGTGCTCTGATACGAAGTGTGAAACACCGCCCGGCCATCAAGTAAGGTGTGCGATCAGCTTGCAATCGAGATGATCCCTGCACACCTTTGATGGCCGTTGAACGTAGAAGACACAAAGGAATGGCTGACCTACATGCAAGCCTGTGACGGGTGTGTAGCCATGATTGAAGACTGCATGGCAGGTGGCGACTATACCTGGATGGCAGCGAGCATCGCTCTCGACTTCAAGCTATTTTGAGTGAGACTCTGTTTCCCGTTAGGGGTCGCCGGGTACGGTAGGTACGGCGTCATCGTGTTCGTGTATGACGATCAAACTGCGTTGTATGCCGACATACGCCACGGGGTGGAAGGCCGCTTTCAAACGTTCCAGGGCCCCCCGAAATGCCTTCACTCTTGAAAGACAATAAAATAGAAGGCGTCTGCTCGAATAACAAAGGGCTTACGTCTTTAGATGTAGGACGCTTATGCGAGTCAGGTGCAGTCTGGATATGAGAACAAAAATAAATAACAAATAAATATTTGAAACACACCTAGGACTGTTCTACTAGGAGTGTATGAAGAGACAAACATGCACGCGAAGTACAAGGGTGGAGCTTAAAGGATAAAGTACGGGGTTTTTAATGGAGATAAGATAGACAAAGAAGTGTTTGGGAGCAAAACTGTTACGTTGGAGAACGCAGTATGGCGCTAAGACTTCAGGGTAAATTTGCCTAGATGGGAAACCGTGAGGAAAACCGTGGTTTAAGTCCAGAAGATCAAGCCTTAGATGAGAAGAAGGTCGGTCACTGATATACCTCGGTAAATCCGCCATGGATAGGTGGATTCAAAAACAGTTCCAGCGTTGCACTGTTCGTAAACATTTACCTTTTCATAATTTGCCTAAAAGTTGTCCAACAAAGGAAGCAGACTCCTAAATTTAACCCTGATCTCTGGACCTTCCAGAGAAAACCCCAGTTTCTTTGTTTGTTTGTTTTTTTTCTACGAGCGGTGTTTAAGTCAAACCGGGACTTTCTGTCTCCTGAGTGTACAAATGGCTCGCGGCACTTCTTTTTCGTCATTTTCACACGCGACAGGCCTCTGTTCACCACGTGGTGGTCCAAAGTTTGTGCAAAACAGAAGACACGTGATGGACAAGGTGGCCGAAAACGAGGTGAGCGCGCACATCGAACAGCGAATTTTAACGCGAATTTTGTCATGAATTTTGGCGAATTTTGTCATGAAGTTTCTCGTGAATGAAGGCGTAAAGTCATATGAAATTCATAGAAGACTTCAGGCTCAGCATGACTACGATACACTTAGACGCAGCAAAGCGTTTGAGTGGTGCAAGCGGTTTCGAGACGGCCGTACATCAGTGCAGGACGATCCCGGCCGGGGCGGCTCAGAGCCCAGTGTCAGAGTTCCTGAGAACATCCAACTTGTGGAGCGCCTGATCCTTAAGGACCCGACGGATAACATGTCTCGAACTGGCTCGAAAGACGGACCTTTCTGTGTGAACGTTGAACACTATCATTCATGAACACCTCCAGCTTCGTAAAGTTAGCGCCCGTTGGGTCCCGAGGCAGCTCTCCGTGTTTGACCGGCAGAGAAGACTGGAAATCTCCCAAGAGCTAAGGTACCGTTTCGACACTGAAGGACAGCCGTTCCTTGATCGGATCATCACGTGCGGTGAAACGTGGGTACACCATTTCACTCCTGAGTCTAAATGCGCATCAAAGCAGTGGAAGCATCCGGGCTCGCCAGCTCCCAATAAGTTCCGAAGCACCCCGTCTGCGGGTAAGGTCATGGCCATGGTTTTCTGGGACAAGGCTGGCGTTTTTCATGTTGATTTTCTGCCCAGTGGTACCACCATCAATAGTGCATATTACTGCCAGGTTCTCAGGGATGTGCATAAGGCGCTGAAGCAAAAGCGGCCGGGCCTCATCACCAAAGGAGTCCTCCTCCTACAGGACAATGCACGCCCGCATACCGCGCATCTCACGACACGCACCTTATACAGGAACTTTGCTGGGAGTTAGTGCCACATCCCCCTTACAGCCCAGACCTCGCCCCCAGCGATTTCCATCTCTTCGGGCCACTGAAGGCGTCCCTTGGCGGCCGCCACTCCAGCTGCGACGACGAGGTCAAAAATGCTGTCCGATCATGGCTGCTACGGGCCGGTAAGGATTTCTACGCTGCTGGCATCCCAGCTCTCGTGAAACGCTGGGACAAGTGCATTACTGCAGCTGGATATTACGTTGAAATATGAAACTAATTTCTCGCCTGTAAGTTCATTTTACTTTTGCGAAAAATGAAAAGTCCCGGTTTGACTTGAACACCCCTCGTACATTACAACGGAAGATTGACAACATTTTCTGATGATGTCGAACAACATAGAACACGTAAAAATGAATGAGATGAGATCACAGACAAAACACGCGGGGTAGTTCTATTCAGGGTATATCCCTGACGAGCGTATCCTGGCACTTCTCGTCCTGTAACCAGTTCATAGGCGTATGTGGACATCTTCCTCACCGTCTTTCAATACTAGTTTCCCGGTATTCGCTGCGAGATCGACCAATATGGGGCGACACCGTCACCTTGTGGATAACGCGCCGGCCGATGTTCGGAGTTTATGGTTCTTTTCTGTAATTCTCGTGTATATTCACCGGAAGATCACTTGTGCCGCGATGGCACGATACTGTTCGGTTCCCCAATGATCCACCTACTGCACTGAACGCGGGAAATAAACGCGAAAAAGCAAACGATGCGAGGAAGCTACCCACACTACGATAGTTCATCGTTTCTCCGCAGCGCGCCGACACAGTTCGATCTCGGGGCGATATTCGTCCGGCACATATACAGGCACGTGTGGGCGTGTTCGTTGCACGCGAAAGCACTTGGCAGTTCCCGTTCTTCCCGTTACATCAAAATACTTGATCAACGCCGCCGATTCTAACCATAACTGAACTACAAGACATCGTCTATTCTCGAAGCCGAGGGGAAGCATATATATTCGAATACCAGTTCGCATGATACTCTTTGAGAGCCGGCCGACGGAAGTGTCCGGAGCAGATTAATAACTGCCCACATAAAGATTCTTTGTTTTAGCAGACGCAACAAAGCAGGATAGCAAACGGCCACTCTGGCTTTCCGGTCCAGTGGTCGGAAACGATATCCAGGAAATAAGAGTCTCAATACGCGCCGCGAGTCAAGCGAAGTCTTTCCGTCTCGACACAGGATGCTGGAGCCATATTTGCAACTAAGCAAGGAAGAACTATGTACGAATATAGATGTTTTTTTTTTTTTCGCTCCCGAAGGAAGCGATATAGGAAGGCAGCATGCGATTCCAGGCGCGATATAGTGTCGAGCCAGGGGCTCTTGGAAATGGTAAATATATGTGTCAAGCAAATATCGAACATAAAACTTCCTCTTCCAACTTTCTGTTCCCTTCGGAAGATTCCCGCAGACGATGTGAAGCGAGCTTAATAACGGTTGCCACTTCGCGAGTCTTATTTGTGTTTCCGTCACTCCAGTTTAAATGACTTTAAAAAGTTGGAAATACTCTTGCGGACGACACTAAGAACCATATATTGGCCCGGTGGAGATATACTGTCTCGCTATTGGAGCCTTGTCATTGCACACTCAAAATGAAACTTCGCCTCATAACACGCTTCTGTACACTCTCAGAAATGAACTTCACCGCATAGCACGGTCCTATAGCCAAGCATCATCTTGAATGGTATCGTTATCTGCCACGATTTGTTGAAAACAGGAGGCGTACGCCTTTTTTGTGACAATTATGAACAGTATAAGTGTCATAAAAAAGGCGTGCGCCTCCCGCTTTCAACAAATCAGTGCAGATAACGATATCATTCGAGATGATGGTCGGCTAGCAGCGTGCTATGCGGTGAAGTTCATTTTTAAGAGTGTAGCTAGAGGTGTGCGCGGGTGCTATGATGTCACCGGATCCGCGAGGCATCCTGGTTTGCGGGTAGAAATATAAAGTTTTGAAATCCGCGCGGATAATTTGCAGACATCCGCATTTCATCAGCAAGGAAGCATTAGTCTCTATGCAGAAGTCCCCTACACTCTGAAAAATGAACTTCACTGCATAGCACGCTCCTAGCCAACCATCACCCCGTGTGATATCGTTCTTTCCCCTGATTTGCTGAAAACGGGGGCGTACGCCATTTTTGTGGCATTGGCAAAAAATGGCGTACGGCCCCCGTTTTCATCAAATCAAGGGAGAGCTTTGTCAGTCGGGATGATGGTTGGCTAGGAACGTGCTATGCGGTGAAGCTCTGTTGTTAAGAGTTTACACCGTTAGAGGTGAACTTCACCACATAGCACGTTGAAGGCCACCGGTACAGTGCGATACGTCTGTCACTCTTGATTTGTGGAAAGCGTGGGGCGTACGCCTTTTTGTGACAATTAACATTTCTGAATAAGTGTCACAAAAGGGCGTACGCCTCCCGTTTTAAGCAAATCAGGGGAGAGAACGATGTCACTCGGGCTGATGGTTGGCTAGGAACGTGCTATGTGGTGAAGTTCTGTGGTGAGTGTCTTTCACGGAAAGACACTCCAAAATTCGCAGCCTCGTCTGCTTTCTCCAGGAATCTGGCCTCGCTCAAAGGCTATGAGTACTGTTCGGACTTCTCATCAACTCTGGCAGTGACTGCCCTAGATCGTAACTTTCGGCCGTCATCATTCCTTCATCTGTTATCCACATTATCTCATCTCATCCTGGCTACAGTCGTGACGCAGCCCACATTCGTGAGGCCATCAACGGCAAGACGGTTTTCGTCACCACCACCACCACCATCTGTTTTAATAGTGTAGGGGGAGCCACAATTGAGAGCATGTAGTAAATTCAGAATGTCGTCAAAGTGTGCAATATCCCCTGCACTGCTGTGCCTTTAACTGCTATTATACATGCCTTTCTGCACCGCTTCCGGGTGTTGCCCAAAACGCCATCCGGTTTCGCAGCAGACACGCTCTGAGCCAACCTATGCCGACTGATACAGTTATCGCTTCTGATTTGAGGAGAGAGAGGGCCGTATACGCCTTTTTATGGCAATTCAAATAGCCACAAAGTGGCGTACGCCTCCCGTTTTCAACAAATCAGGAAAGTGAAAGCTATCATTCTGCATGGTGGCTGATTCCGAGTGTCCTTAGTTGCGGAAGGACCGGAAGTCTTCGTGGCACCGGAAGTTGTGACACGGGCTTGTTTATGTTTACCCGAGGATGTCACGTATTGGACAGCTCTGGATTTCCTGAGATTTCCTCACCTACAGTGTGCTTCCGTCCCATCAGTACCGGTCATCCTGCCTCTACATCACTTTGAAGTCCTCAACTCCCCTTTCTCCCACTTTCTTTTCCTTTTTTTTGGCTATAGTCGTGACGATGCCCACTTGAGTGCGGCCAACAACGGCAAGCTACCTCGACACCCCCCCCCCCCCCCCTTGTACGCTGAAAAGTAAAAACGTTTGCTGCACAAATTTTTGTCACGCAAACGTTTTCCTGTAATGAGCGCGGATGTACGGATATACTCAATATACGCCCGACGCGGCTGCCGCGGTTTTAACTCGCGCTTGCGTATGCGGCCGTGGATGTTCCATGCGCGGATATCGTGCGGATGCGGACACTGCCGATCTTATCTGCCTCACATCTATAGCCAACCATCATCCCGAATAGCATCATCCACTCCCCTGATTTGTTGTAACAACAGCAGTCATGTTAATTGTCACACCACTAAAGCAAGAAACCTTGTTCTCTTTCTGCAGAAGGCGGGTCTTGCTCAACGGCCCCTCTAACACTTTGCTCTCCCCGACGAACTCATGCACCTTCTACGCATCTCCACCCTTCATCCTCTATCCTCCATCCGTGTTTCCTTTTTTTTCTTTTCTTCTTTTTTTGCTGTAGTGGCCAACAACGGCGAGCCAATCCTGCCATTACCCCTCCGTCACACACACACACACACACACACACACACACACACACACACACACACACACACACACACACACACAAATGCTTACGCCCCTGGCTTTCCGCTAATCAGATATGGATCCGCTAATCAGATAAGGAGAGATATGTGTATCATTCTGGGCAATGTCTGGCCTTCAGCGTGTTATGCAGTTCTTCAAATTACTTTTCACGTTACTTCTCTTGCGTATACGAAGAGAGGAGTCAAGTCCTGTAGATCACGCAAACAAAATACAGAAACCGACACTGAATATTTTTGTTTAAGTTAAATTTGTACAAGCTTTCGCGTGGAGGTTCACCCTTCCTCAGGTACAAAGTGAAGTTTGACACACATAAGTATATATAGTATAGACATATACACGACTCAACACACTGCTGTACAAAGAAAGGGAAGGGGAAAGGAAATATGATGCCACATGTCTGTGTACGATGAATTGCTGGGCAGACGGATAAGTGACCTCTAACAGTTTAAGAACAGTAAAAGGTGTTATTGTGAACACACACACACACAAAAAAACTTCTTGCTACTTCTCTTGCTGAGACTGTGAACCACATATTGGCCTGGTAGACGTGCATATTGCCTCGCATTCGATCCTTGACGACACTGGAAAAACACTCAAGCAATAACGTGAAAAGCCTGAGTCATCATGGCACAACTATCTATAGGGGGACAGGCCATGTCACACAACACACACACATGTTGTGCTGCTTGGGAAGCAACAACGTTACTTTCGTTTTACTAGACTAACTCAAATTCCGTGCTTCCCAGAGATCGCATTCGAAATGCAAGCGTCCTGATATATTCTCGAGGTTTCCTTTTCCGCCTCCAGTTTCTCCAATCTTTGCCGACGACGGTTGGTGAACTTCGAGGAATTTCGTGCTGCCCCGCCATAGCCGGCTCGGTCAACCCTGCGATGTTAGTTGCGCAACGGTCATTACGAATCGGTAACTTTCCGAACCACCGGAATGGCGCCTGTTGAGACGAGGAGAAGCACTTTCGGCGAAAACGTTTCGGATGCTCACTTAAGCTATCGAGACCTTCTTCCTGGTCTGGGTGGCACGCAGAAGATCCTTGCGACCCCGAGTGACATCATTAGAAGTGCCGCATAGCTGTTATTGTTGTTTTTCTTTCGTTCTTTCTTTCTTTCTTTCGTACATGCGCGCTTATACTAAACGTTACAAAAGAAAAATACTCTTACGAAGTCATTCTTTGTGACTTTCGTTCCGTGCCACCGAATTGAATTTGACTGGAAAGAAAATTAATATGGAGATTGTGGTTCCACGAAAGCCGACTGCACCCGGGAACGCTTATAATTAACTGTGCAACGACCACTAGGGATTGGTGGAGTTAATGATGAAGTGATGGGGATGACAATGAACATGATCCATGCGACTTGCGGTGGACATGTACCTGGAGTTTGTTAGTAGACAGCAAGGCCGTCGCACCAGAACCGTACTTGGCATTTCACCGCGAGCCACCTTCCGGGTGTGTTCGTAGAGAACAGTGCACTGTTCCACCAGGTGACGGCGGTGCAGAC
The DNA here is from genome assembly GCF_037126465.1 of Ornithodoros turicata. NCBI lineage: Eukaryota > Metazoa > Arthropoda > Arachnida > Ixodida > Argasidae > Ornithodoros > Ornithodoros turicata. Next base: position 14,775,411 of record NC_088203.1, read on the forward strand.
ATTATAAGGCGTGTCTGAACTCTTGCACTCAGATAATAATCGGGTACCGTGGGCTGAGCAGATGACATGAGAAATGTAGACAAGGACACAGACGAAATTTATTAATTGAAGGAATGATTACTGGTGTTGTAGCTGCGTCACTTGCACTCATTTTAACCGTGAGCCGAATGTTGAAGGACGAGGACCCGGGACGCTGTCGAGCTGCTCTGGCTTACGTTCCTCGACGCCATTGCCAGGAGGCCGTGGTGAACGTCTTCCGCCGCCCGCCACGTCTTCGCAGTGCCTCGTTACCACATAGTTCACCTCTGGTCCCTGACGCAGCTAGTATACCCAGCTCCCTGAACCTTGTCAACGAGGACATGCGTGGCCGTCAGCAGAAGGCTGAAATTGCTCGATGTATCAATAGCGAATCTTCGATTTAGATCAGCGATGCGGTCAGTACATGAAAAGAAAAAAAAAAGAAAAAACAGACCCTAATATGGATGAGAAAACACGGCACGTCGGAAGTATCGCCCTTGTACGCAACGGTTCATCATGGAATGAGGCCATCCTCTTAGTTAATACTCTAATGGGCCGTTTTAATTAGACACGTCGTATTCTTACCGCGTCATTGTTCCGCCGGTAAGCGAACCTTCTCGTGGGCTATGTAATTTGCGGAGAAAGATTGGATAACGGGGACGCACAGAGTTCATTGCAAAGGATTGGCAACAAAACATACCGGACAAGAGACTGCTTTACGCACTGGGGTCAACGTTCGCCAGTTGAGTAATAGAGAGTCCTACAAAGAGGCTTCCTGGCGAAATAACCATTGTATAAGTTAGTAAGCTCTTAAAATGTGCAAGCGTTTCGTCAAACAGTTTCGTAACCCTCTTCGTGTGTGGAAGAGTCGAGGTAAACTGCACGAGGGGCGTCTGGCCCACTTACTAACCTGCATGTGTAATTAACAGTCGTAACTCTCGTTTTCGTTAGCAGGTTGGAAGGGCGAAGCTACGTCGACGTCAAGTCCTTGTACGGGTAAGTCGTTAACGGTACGATACCAGTTTGACAGTGCGGCATTAGGAAGCCTTTCGAAACATTTAGAAGTTTGCACGTCCTTAGTGCATGGATGAGAGATGAAAGTCATGCGTTTCAGTTCTTTACAGCGCACATCTCGCTTACGTGCGCTCGGGCTGTGGCCTCGGAAAGGATTCTCGCGCATGCTGGTGAGATACGAAGCCAGTGGGACAGACCATTATCTGCTTCTATAGGGGAGGCTGCTCGCGCACATGGGACCGATTGGCGTTTCGCTATATTTTGCCGCACTCCCCTATAAGCAGATAATGATCTGTCCGACCGATTTCGTATCTCGCCACTAGGTTCTCGAATCCTGTCAGAGGCCACACTGTGTACTGAACAGAACACTGAAAACCGGACACTGTTTACGGAGGTGCGATTTGTGTTATATACGTGCGCAAATCTGTGTATTTTGTAAACATGCGTTTTGGTTGCCTCAGCCAGAACATAACTGACAGTAGCCTCGTGCTCGTGATCCCGGTGAAGGGCAGCACTTAGGGGACTGGCAATATTCAAGAGAGAGGATGTTAGGGATGAACAGCCGCAAAGACAGCAAGTTGCAGTATTAGGGGATTAGGTTGGTGGCACCTAGAAATGGCTTCTTCCTGCGTCCACTCTGCGGTCGCATTTTGCCCCCCCCCCTCCCCCCCCCCAAAAAAAACGGTAGAAGTGTGGCATGTCTTTTGCGATTTGGACCTGCACTGTGCTTGCTTTATAATAAAGTAAACTGCTCACTGTCATCTGGTTAACTGCACGACGTCACATGGATGTCATTCCCTTGGCACTGGGGCAAACACAAGACGCAGACATAGCGCACACCAATTCAAACGTGGTTTGATGACTGTCCAATGTGCCTGGCGTTACCCGCGAGACGATCAGAAGTGGTGTGATAGAGTGGTTAGAGCGGTACCTTGCATTAAATTGAGGAACCTGAGTTGGATGCCTTGTTCTTCAGCAGTAGTTTAGTCTGACGGTATATGCGAAGAAAAACGCAAGCAGGAAGGTTCATAGCAAGTATTCAGGCATATGCATACCTGCAGATAATACGTGTATTTTGACTTCTGACCTCCGCTACACCTGACTCGACCGCGATAAGCTAAATCTAACAATGGGACCCAGCGATAACAACGAATTAAAGATAGTTAAGAAGACCAACCACATCACCTTCCATTCATTCAAAACTGACATAAAAAGCTTTTTCCTTTTTTGTTTTGTTTTTTGTGCGTTACTCAACACAATTAAGCATTCTTACATTATTAGTTTTAAGATTATCACCATCATCATCGTCCAGTCACGCAAACTGACTTTTTGTGCCTGCTCCCCATCACTCCTGTGGTTAAAGAAGAATATACGTAATTATCAATTAGTGAAATTCACATACTTATAAGTTAAATGCATGCGTACATGCGCGTTTGACGGACATCGACAGATATCTGCGTTTAAAACAGATTCGATTCGATTAGATACACAAGACAGTATATTTGTTCACTACCCGTCTTCTCGAAACACATGCCCCGCATACTTGAAGCCCATATAGAAGGTGACGTTTAACTGACGTGCCAGGATGGCAACATAATATTCCCACGCACTCACACAATGCAGGTCAGTAACAGACCATTTGCGCGCCACAACATCGTTGTTGTCCCGCAAATAGCACCGTTATTCTTTCAGCGGGTCAAGCACCATCGTCCAGCTCAGTTCTATTTGTTTGTGCTACATCAACGTATAACGCGCTCCATTCTCTTTGTTCTAAAGTTGCTCACACCTTTCCTTTAATAAAGTGTGAAACAGCGGGCCGCGGAAACCGGACCGCGTTCACTAAATGCGTTGTTTATGGCGAATTAACACTACGAATGCGCGTATAGCTAACTTCGTAAACCTCTCTAATTCCAATTCGTCGCAGCTAGGCTTGCTGCAGTTATAGAGTGCCCATTGTTACGGTAGTGACGTAAGTAGTGTTTTTGACACGCTTTGTGGAAATTATCTCTCGAACTCTGAAGATTGACCTCCCTTTTTCTTTTTCGCGTTCAAGACGTGTGCTAAACGGAGCAATTTAAGACCGTAAGGAGATAATGAGTCTGGAAATTGACGCTTTTTTCGGTGTTCTACATTTGTGGGTCGTATAATGATAGAGCAATTACTCGAACCTATAGGCCGCCCGGCGGCGGGTCTCCGCCGTTTCGAGACTTTCACACGTGCTCTTTTCTCTTGGCGTTACGTTGTCATTACGTACAATAAAAGTGAAGTAACGCAATGCGAAATATTGAAAATGACCGTCTGGAGGACGTCTGTGTCGAGCTGATGTCCTTGTAGAGCTTATGGGACTATCGCGATGCATCCAACAACAAAAGCAGCAGCAACAACAACAACAATTAAATGATGAATGATGATGTCATGCAGTGTTTCCCCGCTAAGGCTGCAGAGCCATGCCCCAGTTCATGTGGGTTGATCTGATTTGATGAGTTAGCGTGACACGCACGCGAATGTAGCTGGGCAAAGCCGGGAAGCGTGGCTGAGTGGTTAGTCTGCTGGCCTCGTCACGTCGAAACTGGGAGGTACCCGGGTTCGAATCCCGGTGCCGGCTGGGAGTTTTACTGGGTTTTCCTCAAACACTGTCAGACATGTGTCGACACAGTTCCCAGCCTTCCCAATAATCCACGATGGTTTATTTAGAAATTGTTGGCTGCAACTGGAGTTGAAATTTATAAATTCTTGATTGGCGAAGCATTATCATCGTCATATTCGTCTTGCGGAGCCTTCTGACAAACAAAGCAGGAGACGGCAAACTAGCCCAATTGTGACTCCTGGTGGCCTGGTAACTACTTCAGCTTGAGGTCACATGGGAGGACAGAGACAGTGGCGACAGAATGAAGTGGACGAGATAGACTTGAAATTCAGACTAATGCGACAAGATGATTTACAGATTTTACGATACCCACCACGCAATATCAGATGCTGTGAAGCAAGTCGATGCACATCTGACGCTGCCACGTTACTTGTATTTCTGTGGCGTAAGATGTGTGTTGAATAGGAAGCACGAACGTCCGAAAACGTTTCCAAGACGCTATATAGCGTGTAATATAACCACTCCGTTCAGAGAAATATAACGAGCGGGACGCGGAGAGTGGTTGACGCAATGGTAGACTTCCTGGTACACTTTTTTTTCTGTAACTGTTTCCACTCCCTTGAATTCCGCGATCATAGATGCCATTGAACACCAAGCTTCTGCAGATAGAACAGAAGCGAAACATGGTGATGGTTCCGTCGATATCGTTGCAGTGAAAGCACGTAGAGATTTAAAACACACACATAACAAGATCGAGGCATGCGCCATCGCCCGAAGCACAAGTTTCCGGAGTCGTAAAGTGTTTCTGCTTGGCTGACGTGTTCTCACGGTGTACATCTTGACTCAGAGACACGTGTTTCCGCCACTTTATCCTCGCTTGTACCTCCTGATGTCACCTTAAATGACGTCGCTGCGTGTTGGGGTGGGCCGTTCTTTGAACCGTTAGACGGTTACTGTCGTGCTCTTTTACTCGTTACAAAGTCCACCGAGGAGCGTGCTATTTCTGGGAACTAACTTTCACTATCCTTGGAGAGCAAATGCATGCGACGGGAAGAAACTGGAAGAGAAAGAGAGAGAGAGAGAGGTATAGAGGACCAGGACCAAAAGATCTGGCTGTCTCTTGCTGATTTGACCAGTCTCCCAGCACGTTCTCCACGTTGAGTTGTCGGTGGTCCCGTCTATGCAGGGCACTCATCACAGACCGTCGGTTTCATGTGAAGTGTCCACAGTGCCACCAGTGGGTGCTCCATGTCCCTCGGTTCTCCTCAAGTTTGACATTTCGGCGTTCGGGCGCCACTTATCTGGTACAGGAATGCTGCTGCCGCTGGAACGTTGAGCCGCGGACGGTGAATTACGGACTATAAGCACCGCGGAAGTCCAGTCTAGGGCATCCATGACGAATCCGTCGTTGTCCTCATATCGCTAAAATATGGCGTCTATTCAGGATTGCGGTGTTGCGGTAGTGAGGGCTTAATCGCTTACACGTCTGACGAGCTAACGAGGGGCGGGGCACTCGTCAAGAAGGGCACGAGATACCGCATGTGCACAACGATACGTGAAAAGCGCATCATACATCACGCGCAATGTGTCAAGTGCCCGTCTTAACGAATACCCCGACAGGCAGAATATTTCCGAATATTCCCTGTAGAAGTTCATTAACCGATAGTTTAAACTACTTAGCGTTTAAATTAGGCAGGTAGGTGGAAGACCATCAACTGCTCTGTTTGGCGAGAGACACTGAAAGTCTGTCTGGCGTCCTGTTGTGGCTTCCCTGAAATTTTGAAAGAGCCTTCAGCTTTTCACCGGCGGCCACGCGTGTCATAGCTGTACATGTATCTGCGACACGAAATAGGACGCTCATATAAATCTAATTATTGGGAAGCCGTTATCATACTGAATATGACAAGTATATGTCCACATACGCTTGGTAAATATCAGACAGGGTGAGGACTAAAAGCACGCGTCGTTCAACATCCAGACCTGAAGATAAAAAACAAAGCGCGAAACGACACTACGGAAGATACAGCGCCCGTCTCGTCTTCTCCTCTTCCGCAGTGTCATTTCGCGCTTTGTTTTTTATCTTCATGCAAAGTCACCAACGTGCCCAACAGCGAGTCCTCTTGAACATCCAGACCGTTTCCACAACGCAAAGAGAACGTACGAGCGTCGACGAACGGAGAAACGCAGAAAACATGATCCGCCTTTGCTTATCACTTGTTGAGCAACCAGGTTCGGACCTACCAACAACAGTGTCGTATGGTACAAGGTGCTCAGGTGCCGCGACGTCCACGAAGGTCTTTTAAAAGTGAATGACATGCTTTAAAATGTGTTAAAAAGCAGAGTTACAATGTGTTAAAACTTGTTTTAAAGTATGTTTAAATTGTTTTAAAATACAGAGAACGCCCTCTGATGGCGCCGCTCATGATCATAGTAACCTAAAAAACATTACTTCGAAAGTGTGGAATAGGAACATGGAGCAAATGTTCACAAGCTGTCTTTGTTGCTTTGATACTCCGTATTCCTGTCAAGAAAGAGTGTGAAAACAGTTACTCAAAAGAGGATGTGCAACCTGTGAAGCGGCCGTACTCGAAAAACCATGCGAACCGCTCCACATTTTTAAACTCGAAAGGAGCGACAACACGACCGCCCAACAGAGACATGCGGGTTGGCCTCGTCCTGCTATGACGGGTTCCCCAACGGGTAAACCGGTAACCTGTCATCGGCGCCAACGGCGTAGGTGGGTCAGCGGTCGATGACTGCGTGTGTGAATCACCACTTTCCTGGGACGGAAAAGTCGCTCCTCTGGAGTGAAAACAACACTCGAATAGACTTTCTGCGCCGTTCGTTTCTCCGAACTGAAGCGCCTTTAGTTCCCTGGCGTGTATTCTTGAACGAATGAGCAAAGCCGGAAGATCCGAAACATGGGCGAGTGTTTACATGACTGGTGAGGACATGCCTGTTGCAACGCACGCAGGATTGATGTGTGCCTACCCGGTGAAGCAGCGAAACTACAGCGAGAAAAAAAATGGACAGAGGGAAGATACACATAAAGACACACAACAGTAGCGTGTAGTTTTTCCGCGCTGTAGTTTCCCTGCTCAAGATGTACCAACTTGCCTTAACCAGCGTGGCCTTAACTACCACATAGACTAAGTTTGACCTGTTTGTCGAGCACTAAAGTATTCTTTCGATAGATATTGGCAAATGATTGTGAATTATTGGTGGGCTTTCATTTCATAGTGGCACGTTCTGTTGAACGCGCTTCTGAGATTCAGAAAACTTCGTCCTGACAAAGCGAGCTGAGCTGACGTCATGTTAAGTGACCCATTGGAGTTTGTGTTACCAAATCTACCGCTTAACCGAACTCGTCCGGCTACTGCAGGTAGATCTGGACAAGGACGCCAGCAACTTGGTGATATAGGGTACAAGTTGTCTTGGCGCCGTTTCAGTGCCGTTTCGTGTCGTATGCTGAAACTTCAGCACACGCTAAAGAAACATCAGATCAAATAATTAATCAAAAAAATAATCAATCAGCCGAGTACCGTGACGTCGCGCACGATCATAGTTTCGAGCGGTGTAACTGCAGGAATGATCAATTATGAGGTGACGATTGGTATTGCTCGAGGGTGGACCGATTTGTCACAGCTGTGCGTTCTAATGACAGAAAAAACAGTTTTTTCTCTCTCTCTCTCTCTTTGTCAGCCTAGCTGCCAGCACTGAGCTTTTTTTGTTCCATGTTAGCGCCGCGAAGCAACTGTGGCTATGAGGGGCGTACAGACGTGGACAGATGGAGAGAGGACAGCAGGAAACAGTGGGGGCAGGGGGGTGAGTACTGTAGAAGTGGTTTTTTCCGCGTGGAAAATATTTTCGCGTTTTCGAGCAGAGCTGCTTTGAGGATTGATTCGCGAGAACTTAAATTCGCGACACAAGTTTCCGGGAGTGCTTTGCTCTTGCATATCGTGCCGCCGTCAATACTCGGGCATATTTCGGCACGTACTAAGACATCCGTTGTTCACGTGGATTGCGGCATTCTAGGTCTATTCCTTTCTTCTCCTCGCAGAGATAGGAGGAAAGGTCCTGTCAAATGGCCTTTAGGGACCCTGTAGGAGGCCATAGTACTGGCCGTGTGCAAGTTAGCCAGTTTATTTTAGCAGTTCTTATTAATTATCCCTCGAGGCACTGACCAGTTCGGTTGAGATGTGGTACTATCATTCAAGCTGGTTTTGAGAATGCGGGGAAATGCATGTTCTGGCTTCGTGGTATAGTGGTATATTGCATGTATAGTGCAAAGCGTTTATAGGAGTAGCAAAAGCATGATGAATTTTCCTTTCTTTTCATCTTGCCTGATGGGATAAAACAATCTTCTGCGCTTGCTTAAACTGCCTATGCTGCATGGAGTAGAAAGGGTCAGGTAGTCGCGGTATAGCGTCGAACGCCGAACGATTTTCGCCCTCATATGGCCAGAATTATTCGCGGGAACATAAATTCGCGATTTTGGAGGTGTGCGCGAAAAACGCGGAAAATAATTCCGCGCGAAAAAGCCACTTCTACAGTATGCGTCCTGTGCCCACTCCAATGGAATCTGTACCGGCACTCGTCCGGAAAGTCTGCCAGTAAACCTCATGCAGACGACACAGCCGCTGGTGGGATTCGAACCCACCACCTCCCAGTCTTCAGCACGACCTTGGCTACCACCGACGAGCGAACGCCTTCACCCTCTCGGTCATGCCGCTGGTAGCACTTACCTACCGTCGTAACTAAATGGCAATGTAATCGCATTTCGCTGTGTTTCCTCCACCACAGCGGTACTCCGCAAATTTATTGCGATAGATCCGTCAACATCGACTCCTACCGTCTACGCCAGACTACCTTCCTCGGAGAATTTCCACTGCAAAACCGGTAGAAATAGCAAACTGTCCACGTGCCCCTTCGCAGAAGAGGAAACGTTGCACGGGAGGTGCTTCCTCCGTGGGTTTCTGGTTGAGCTTTGGTTTTTATAATTGCGCCCTCGAAGGCTGTTCTGGGCTGTTCGCTGCAAAAATAGCCTCCCGTGGAAAACCGAGGAAAACACTGCTTGGCGGAACGGCAGGAAAATCCTTTCTAGTCGACTGGCTCAGGGAGTATACGCTAGGGTCCAAGGTGTCCCGTAACTCAGAAGTGATGCGCTTGACCAGGGCTCCACTGGCGGTGCTCAGAGGAAGCATTGATGGGAACGTATATGGAGTTCTCGAAAACGAGGATGCCGTTACATTCCATTGCCTTATGGGTCCTCGTACAGGAACACCGGGATAGATGTGATGCGCTGCACGTTATGGCGTACGGAGAAAGCTGAAATAGTTGTTCAATCGTGCAGAAATGGAATGCAGACGGAGGTGCAGCTTTTCCCGTAGCAGGGGAACTTGGGGGGAACAGATTATGAATGTAATGATGTAATTAGAGTAGATTTACACGCAGGGTGTGCCACCCTATTTGTGTGGCGACATGCTGCCGAAGAGTAGGACTGCGGTTAATATCGACCATCTGGGGCTCTTCGGCACACGGTGCAGGAAGCAACCTCCCCCACATTGCTACCGTCCTCGTCCGGGTTCGAACACGCGATCTGGAGCTCAGGAGATCTACGAGTGTCACCAGGTGAAGCGATATTGTGAAGACCGTTCATTCGGGAGAGCAGAGGGGGGAAAGGTTTGTTCCGGAGATGGCACACACAATTCTTCCCCACAATATCTTCAGGAGCGCGAAGAGAGTTCCGATTGGTTTCAAATAGTTATTGCACACCTCCGACAAAATAGTACGACGTCAGTACGCCGGAGATGATAAATGGATTTGTGGAACTCTCTTCGTTTTAAATTATATACTTAGAAAACTACGCCGTTTCAACCTTCCATATTGCAAAATGCACGACTGCACAGCCAAATTTGTACAATGTTGAGACTGAACGGTGCGTCCTCTGAAAGTGCCCTTATTCTGTATAGGCACTCTCCTCATCTCATCATTTCGCGGACAGGATGTGGCGCTGTGACATTACAAGTCTTGCCAGTATCCGCGATGATTTCTTCTACGGAACGAATGTCGTCCATCCGTGTGCTTCATCCCTTACTTCTGCTTTATTCTACATTAGATTATATTGGAAATCACGGAGACGTTATTCCCGTCGCTGTCAGGGCTGGTTATTCCAATACTCGTAGTCTGAGGTCAAAGAAACATGAAAAACAAAATCCAGTCCGATCCCATCAAATCAAACAGAAATTAAATGGCAATATATTCCAAAAAAGATTACTATCTCCCTGACGTCTTACAGGCGCCTTGCAAACTTTACCGGAAATGACAAGGTGTAGTATTCCCCAGTCAGACGTGTACATTTTCACGTTTTTCTATATAATATTGAGTAAATTAATATATGTATGCGGAATACATCTTATTTGTAAATGCGAAACTGATCATGAAGTCATTGGCGGTGTGCCTCCCAGTCCGTCGGTGTACTGCCAGTCACACTCCATATCACATTCGATAATGACAGTTCAACAGTTCAATAACTCAATTCAGCAATAATGGCGACTCCATATTGTCCTTTCATTAAATTTCCGCGTATGAACCTTGTAAGTTGTCTCACATTGATCAATGCTGCAACGGTCGATGCTCCGTACGTCGACTCGCAAGTGTAATGCGTGTTCAGAATTCTACTCCAAATCAATTACACCCTGCCCTTGAATGAATTCTAAGCCCCGTGGCGTTTCCTCATTCGTATCCGTACCACATGTAAAGCAACAACGGTGTGCATTCGCGAGTATTACGTGGTAATTATTGCCGCACCGGGCGAAAGGAACTCGTTCCACTTCGCCCCGCATCCTGCAACATAAACGGACAAAAAGAAAAAGGCGGGCAGAAAACTAAGCAAGCCAGTAAGCAACCGACCTTTTGCATGCTGCGATGATCCACAGCGAACTTGTATCGGGACCATGACCTATCGCCTTATTGGCTGAATGGCGTATACACATATGGGGGTCAACGACAACAGCAGCAACAATAAACAAACGGGCGAAGTGACTGGACGCGTTTGCAGCATAGAAATGGGCAGGAATTTGTCCTTGCATGATTGATAACTCTAGTGCATTTGTGCACGTCACTAGGCGTCCTTAGACAAGGAGCTAATGTTGAGCCGGTCAAAGTCAGGGAGATTAACCTGTCGTCCTTTATCGCGAGGTCCTGGGTTGTCTCTCTGCACTTTCGCTGTGCAGGTGTCACGGAAGACAAGACGTGCCGCAAGAGTTAACTGGCGTCCGGAAAATAACCGTTAGTCGTTTCTCTCCGTCTTTCGTACGTGTAAGCACGTAATATTCTTAACATTGCGTCATTATTGAAGACTTCATATCTTTCTTTTCATTCCTTATTTTATATATAATCTTTTCATTTATGTCTTTAATATATATCTTTTCATTTCTTATCTTATACCAAACCAAATCAGATGCTTGTTACAGTGGTACGAAAATATAGTACGCCCGCGATGGGAGTGCTTAGAGCCCATAGTGTACGAGCGGCATGGCCGAACGTCCTGCTCGTTGATGGTAGCCAAGGTCGTGCTGAAGACTGGTGGTGGTGGTGGTGGGGGGGGGGGGGGGGTCGAATCCTACCACCAGCTCTGCTGTCAAAGGTTTTCCCTGGGTTTTCCGAGGACTTTCCAGACGAATGTCGGCACAGTTCCCCCTGAAGTCTGCCCAGGACGCATGCTAAGCTCCCCCCCTCCTTCGTGCTGTCCTTTCTCCATATGTCCACGTCTGTACGCCGCTCATAGCCAGAGTTGCTTCGCGGCGCTAACACTGAATTTAAAAAGAGAAAAGATTCCTTCTATAGTTGTGCCCAGACTCGGGCTTTCCACATTATGGAGTTTGTCCAGCAGCTGGCCTTGAGTCTCTGCGATAGACTCAGCTTCGTGAAACTGTACTGTTACCTCATGCATGCCGTTAATGTCGGGGAGCTTCGTATACCGGGTGTCTCAGTTAAATCCCCGGGACAAATATTTCGCGAACCAGTACACCAATAGAAGAACTTTCTTTTTTACAAGTATCTGTCCGATGCCACTTATACAACCTGCGAACCGTGTGAATGAGTGTGAGTAATGAATTTAAAGAAAAATCTGCCACCGAAGCGGGTCATCTGTTGCAGTAATTAATTGGATTCGGTTCATATATATTATTGTGGCGGCTTGTCGCGGTGAAGCGCAAAAGGACGCTCTTCCACTCTCATGTCCACCAATGAATTACCTCCTTACATCAATGAATTACATTAATGAATTACGCTTCGGTGGCAGATGTTTCTCTAAAAGGTGTCCTTTGAAGATCCCAAAAGAACCCAAAAAGAACCCATTTGAATGCCGACGGCGGCTTGCTTTAGAAGTTATGTTTTTTCACGAAACTTATTTGAATTTTTATTTAAATAATGAGCGGCTCCAACTCATTCACACGGTGCGCAGGTTGTAGGCGGTTTCGGACAGATCCTTGTGAAAAAGAAAGTTATTCTATTGGTGCAGCGGTTCGCGAATTATTTAACCCGGGGATTTAACTGAGACATGCTGTATCTGAATTCGTGGGTCGTCTTTAACAGTGACTCTATAGTCAGGTCAGATAAGACAGAGCGTCCGTAATCGCCATGTGTCCCTCGTACGCCAAAATACATAAAATTTCTCTCGAAGCCACGAAGGGCTGCTTAAATTTCATAAACTTCAATTTCTTGGACTTGAAGAAGCCTTCGGGGGAGTGGCGAATTGAGCTACGGTAACTAGTATTAAGAACCCTTGCCAAACTCCTTCTGCGCATTGGCGGACCCTTCGACATTTTGTAGGTAATTAGGAGTAGACGACTGCTTGGTTGTAGGAGGCTAACATCTCCTTTTCTTTCTGATAAGTTACCTTATTTTTGTTGATGCATAAACGCACACCAAAGTCTAAATAGCACCATATTTTCTTTGCAATACTGAAACGAAAAGAGATAAATTGTGGTTAAACTGCGTTACGGCTATAGAGCTCATCAAATTCACTGCCTACATCGCTAATGGGAACCACCCGGCTGGGTACCTTCATTCTATAACGGTGGTCCCGACACTGATTAACGCAGGTGTATACCCTATTGGTCAACGCGAGATTACAAATCCTGGGCGTTACAGCACTTGGCGTGCATCCGTGTGATCAAAACAAACCCCAAGCGCGTCCTGTATAGAAAACAATCACGCTAACCTTCGCCTTTCGACGGCGAGGTCACTTCTGCACAACAAGATCCTCTATTGTGTGTGTGCAGTTATCGTCCGCTAAGCGTGTAACGCCATTAGGCTTAAGTTCCAGTGCTGTAGAAGTTGGCTTAATAGGATGCGCATGAAGTCGGGGTACGTTCCGTATACCGTTTCTTCCCGATGTTCGCTTAGTGATAGCGTGATTGCTTTCGAAGGGTTAAATTAGTCGTTGATAACTCATATTTGCGTGCCGGTTCCCCGTTCTATGGTGGTGCTTTGCACCGACGGATGCCAAGGCTGTCCGTGGGGAAAGTGTCGTGTATAGCATCCGATGAGGAAAGATGGGCAGGTGTACCTTTAGTTAACCTTGAGAGAGTTTATGTTTCACAGTTTCGCTTCCTGTTTCTGTGTGGGCCGGTACAGACGATGTATGACGCTATATACAAAAACACCACCCTCGTGTATAGCAAACAACAATGTGACGCAATCATTGCTTCAAGAATGTCCCGGTTTCATCCCATGAATTACACTTGAGGACATCTGTGCAAAATATTTTATTAACTTATCTAATTACACAAGCAACTGTCCAGATTACGCTTTGCTGTTAGCTGAAACAACAACAACGTAAATGTTCTACGTGCGACAACAACAACAACAGTTATATTCTGACGATGAAATGGGGAGGTTTTCCACTCTAGGAGTGGTACGCTACCCAATGGCTACAGGGTCTAATATGACCTCGTGCAAAATATCGTTACAAGTATGTCAAACTGCTAAAAATATGTACAATCTTTACCATTCGTATGTACACATATCAGACAAACTTCGACTCAAACATTGGTTGTGATTATTTACACTATCTACGTAGTCTGAGTCGTTTGTTAGAAAACGAGGTTCCTCAAAGCAACGCGCCTATATCTTCCATCTTCCATTGGTTTCTGACAATACCTTGAATCAGCAAGTATTGTGCGAAAACTTGCAATATAGTGCGAGAAAACTTTGAGCTTGAGGAACGTACGACTTGTGTGTCGTCTTTTACGTTCCTCAAGCTCAAAGTTTTCTTGCACTATGAATCTTCACCAGCTGCCCGCCATCCTCTCAGTTAGGGTGAAAAACTGGGCATGTTGGTATTGACCTTGCATGGTGTACTAGCATAATGTGACACGGACAGAAGAAGGTGACACAGGACAAGGTTCTCCTCTTCTGCGCATCCTTCCTTCTTGCTGCATCCTGCCTTTCCGCTCCTGTCCTCCTTCTCTCCTTGACGTTGTGCTAGTGCACCGTGCAAGGTTCTCTCGGTTATCTCATCAAAACTTGCTATCTCGTGATACTATTGGCACGTCAGAACTAAATGAGCTAGATCTGCCATCTTGTCATTGAGGTAAGTAACTACACGCCAAATGTTTCCAGGCATTCTAACATGCAGGCGTTCATCGCTGTGCGATGACAGCAGTGTAGATAGCCTTTGCACCGCTTAAAGGTAGTGTAAAGCAGCAGGCAAGCGGTTAATATTGGCAGCGGCATTTGAAAGCTTATTCCGAAGGAAACCCACACTGCAAATTTTATGCGCGACAGAAAACTCTAAATAGTATTTTTTAGTCAAGACTGAAACTGCGGTGAAAAGTCGCGGGGCGACACCTGGTGGGAAACAATCGCCCATCCGTCGAGCAACAGTGTTACATGTCCCCAACCCTCTATCTGCTAAGTCATGGGCTAAGTAGCCGACTTGTTGAATTTTCTTTGAAAACTTTGTTCAAACGAGATAGTTCCTGACATATTTTCTCTCAGAATGCAAGAACATTGTTACATCGTGGAAATGAGTAACAGAAATACCAGCAGAATCACCACGAGAGCCACCTACGCAAAAATGCACCACGTCCAGAGAACCGGCGGACGCTAGCGGTCCATAGATGTCGCTGTACGCTCCCATTGTTATTGGCATGTTTACGCTCACCGCCCTACATGGCTGGAACTGCGGAGTTCGTGTGGGGTCTTAGACACAGGGTTGCCCGTAATAAATCTGAATTAAAAAAAAAAACTACGTGGTGGATTTGAACGAAAGTTGTGTCGTCTGTATACACTGAGCACACAGGCTGCCAAATGGGCCAGCAGCTTTGCAGTACATTTAATCCATGGTCTTCAGTTTCTGAGTGCATTCATTGTTTCCCCACTTCCTTCTCTGGAACAGAAGAAAAATGCCACGGAAGAAAAGTGCCACAGGAGGAAAAGTAAAGTAGCCGTTCTCTAGGGCGAGCGAACACGCACCTGTCACCTCACGTGAACGACAAGGTATATGTACTTGTCGCGCAGTGTTACTCCGAAGCGGAACAGCCCTGACGGTGCCGTGACTTTGGATTAGCTATATGTGGTTAGAGTTAGACGTTTACACTGTATGGAGGTCTTAGGTTGACGGGAAGTAGACTGAATCCGTGTAGCCACACTCTGCTGCCACTGCTTGCGTGTGTGGCCATCAAGGGGGCTTTTGGTACTTGAGTTGAGTTGAGTTGAGTTGAGAAGAAAGACGTCTCCGACTGGTCTTCTGCTGCTTAAAAGCCTAAGGGAGTTTCTACTTACAAATAAAAGTTAGATGTAATAGTACGTGCGCTTGAAGCGCGTGCTTTTAACATGGAGCTTGACTGCCAACGGGCACTAAAGCGCAAACATTTGTCCTCACATAATGAAAAGATGCCATTACCTTGAAACGAGCATGGGAACGAGGTTCATACGTTGGGTAATTCGTGATTTGTGAGCGAAAGACACAGCAACTTACGCTTGAATTGTGTCTCAGGATTAATTAACTAATCGGGAGGCCCATAGCTGTAGTCTTCTATAGTGGGACTGCCATACGACGTAACCTGGGAGGGAGCGCACTGAAACAGTCAGCTTTTATGGTCCCCTTCTGACGGAAGCAGCTCCAAATTTTCGACGCATCGTTTCACACTTCTGCTCCATTCAGAACAGCGTCACGGTGTTGGAGCAACAAAAAGTGGTTCCTGGCCTCAAATGCAATTTTTTTTTAGCTACACTTATTTGTTTTCTAGAGAATGGTTGCACAAGAAGCACGAAAGTTGCGACGTATACTTGTAGGTCCTTCTTTCGCAGTCTTAACTTCCCAAACTCTAGTAACTTATGGCGTCTCCCCCGGCGGCAAATTGGCTTTTACCGGGGCCATGCCGCTAAGGGGCAAATTGCGACAAGTGCTTCAACTTGGACGTAAAGGTGGTATGCACATCTCAGAAAAGTGCAAGACATAGCAAACATTGAGCAGAGCAAAGTCACCACCAACGCTGGTTAACTTTAAACCGAGATCAGGGGTTGCTAAATCTTGAAGTTAACACTCAAATCTTTTTTTTTACAAACGTTCGTTGATGACGTGATGAATGCTACAGTGACAATAACTTCCTTTAGTGAAGCAGAGTTAAGGTTCTGATTCGGTGAGCGGGGTGGGGGGTGGGGGATATATGATAATTGCTTTTACCACCCTTTTACACTCTTTATCAGACGCGTCATTCAGGCCATTTTTAATCCACAGTATCCAGAGGGATGAACGGTGCAGCTAGTGCAATGAAATGCCTACGCCCCCCAAGTACGTTTCGAATAAGAAACTTAATACGAACTGTTAATAAGAACTGTTTTCTCAAAAACTGTTTCAACTTCCCTCCCCCCGCTTTCCCTACTTACTGAACTGAAATAAAATGCAATTATTAATTTGTGCATTGCGGGGAAGCCACTTTAAATTTATATTTTATAAAAAATTATGAGTGCAATTGAGACAAAAATTATGACGTAGGAGGGCTGAGGGTTCGGGCTATCGAGTAAATAAGTTTTCTGAGATTGACATTTTACTGTTTTACAATACCTCTAAGCTCTTTAAATAAACCGTTTAAACGATGGCTAATAATAACAATGCTTTTTATTTTGTTCTCAAGAAAGGCCGCACTGACGTTGTTGTTGGCGCACGCAAGGCACAAAGGCCCACCTCTATGCACGCAGGAAGTAGACACAAGCAAAAGGTAGAAACAAGAAGCAGTAGCGACACTGACAAGCAACAGAGCAGGAATATATAACGTAATACTGATAACGCAAGAAACAATACAAGTCATATCGCGCCAATAAAGACAATAAACTGTGGGGTAATGAGGCACGGGAATATTGAGCACGACGAACGGCAAACTGAACGCAAATTCGCAACGGAAAACGTCAGGGAGTGTCAGAGACAAAGAAAACTACACAGGTATCGAGTAGCAAACTGATGAGCGTTTGGCCACGTGAAATTGGGGTCGCCCCCTCAACGTAAGCTGGAAATAATGAATTAAATAATTATTGCAAGAATAAAGCAATTAAACAACGCAGTAGCAGCAGGGTCGCTTTCGACTGTGTAAATCAGGCGCTTTTCTTTTACTTTCTTCCTTGGCTTTTTAATCACGCAGTTCGTTGACCCGTCCAACTTTTTCTTCCATTGTACAGTCGTGCGGTTAACGTGAGCGACAGGATTGGGGACAGCGGCGCCCACCACTGAACGAGGGCTTTTCTTTCTTAGGCCGCGTAATTGTTTTAGTGAGAGCAAGTCAGACATACATGCCCCTTTGCTACGTGACCATTCCCTGGACGAGATTCGACGAAAGTGGCTTATTGTTTGACGGACTGTGACCCAGTTGCGGTGATTTATCGATACCATTATTAATGCACCCAACATTTTTCTCGAATCTATATGGTTGGTAGTGATTTTTTATAGATTAGCTCCGAAGGTGGCGGTATGCTCTGTTACACATGGAAATTGTAAGGCCTACATGTCTACGAAGTGTCGATGTGTGTAGACGGGATCAGCTAGGCCTTGTGAAGCTCGCTCGGGTCAGTGGCTTGCATGTGGAAACTGGGTGCTGTTTGTGTGTATGTGCTCGGAGACTATACTTGTGAGGACATATTAAACTTCTCTGCATTGGATCATTGGCTAGGGGAAGGCAGACCGAAACTCAATAAACCACACAGTGCTTTCGTTGCTAGGCTGCTCCTTGCAACACACTTGCATGATAAAGGGTGCAGTATGTTGCTTCACCTGGACTTCCAGTTCCACTGCAACTTGTGAAGTGGACTTGTGATTCCACAGGACAGATCCCTTTTTGCGTCCTCTGTTTCTGCTTCATCGATCTTGGATAGCGCTTTTGTTGTTGTTGTCTCGTGATCTCGTGATCCTGCATCTCAAGGACCATTGGCGCTTCTTTCATGTGCTTCTTCCTTTTGTGCGACGTATAGCGTTGCGCAACCAGACGATGGGAGTTCGAGTTGGACTTGCACATAACTTCATTTTCATATTTCACATCTCATGCTTCTCGTGTAATGGGGTAGGGTACTGCTCTCAAGCGGTGAATCACCCCAGGCCATAGTCATGATTTAGTTGTTGTTGTTGTTTGTTGTCTCGTCGTCGTCGTTGTTGTTGTTTGTTGTTTTTCTGCTAGGCGTGGATGCTCTTGCGCTCCTGGAACACACGCTCCAGTTGCGTAATGTTTCTTTACTTTCTGCTTCTAAAATCAAGCGCTCGTAAGTACACCCTTAAAACATTAGAGGAGATGGTGGTGGTGGTGCAGGTAAAAGAGCTCGCTGTTGTCGGCCTTAAATGAGAAGGAGGAGAAGGAGGAGGGGGGATGAATAACAGATTCGGCTCGCCTAAAATGAGATGGTGGTGGTGGTGATGGTGAACGAGAGAGCCTTAAATGAGAGGGGGGTGGGTAATGGCAGGATCGGCTCGCCGTTGTTGGCCACACAGAAGTGGGCGCCGTCACGACTATAGCAAATAAAAAAAAAGAAGACCGAAGAAGGAAGGGCGGGCGGGTGGAGGATAGAGGATGAAGGGTGGAGGTGCGTAGAGGGTGCATGAGTTTGTCGGGGAGGACAAAGTATTAGATGGGTCGCTGAGCAAGACCTGCCCTCTGCAGAAAGAGAATAAGGCCTTAAATGAAAACTTCAGCGCATAACGTGCTGAAGGCCAATCATTGAATGGAACGATACCGTTGTCACTCCTGATTGGTGGAAGGCGAGCGGCGCACTCCCGCTTTCAAGGAATCAGTGGAGTGAACGATGTCATTCGAGATGAGAGTCGTGTGTTACGTTGTGAAGTTCTGTTTATGTTTAGAGCTGACCCGGGTTCGAATCCGTGCGCCGGCTGTGCTGTCTGGGTGTTTTCCCTGGGTTTTCCCCAGACGCTTTAAGTGCACAGTTAGGCCAAGAAGAAGAATAGACTGATGATTTTGAAATATCGGAGTCTCTTGTCCTGAGGCACTTCTCTTCATATATCTGCAAGGTTAGTTCCCCGTGAAGTCGTCCGAGGACGCACTATTCGCCCAAGCAACACGCTGCCACACCGGAAATAGCACACCAACACCACCACGACCTTTTTTAAGTTCCATTACCTGTAAATCTACTCAAATTACCTTTACCTTACCTGTTTTAAGAGCGGCATTGCCGCACAGTAACTGAAAACTGCAACATGAACCTTACGATTGAATAACTCTGTCTGCCATGATCATCGCGAAAATTATTTATCGTGACATTTTACAGCAATCAATAAACATCGCAGAAGGGGGAAAAAATGTCAATGTCAGCTTAACTGCAGAACAAAAGACGGGGACAAGAAGGTTAGGGAGCTTGTACCACCTCCCCCGCTTTGTCCCTCTTGTCATAAAAGAAAATCATGTCTCACAATAGCTACTCACATCTGGCACCAGTACCCAAAGGCACTGGGCGCTTGCATCAAGTTTTTAATCTGAGCACTCCCGTATCTTCTCGTACCTGGCATCCTCTCTTTGCACGTTCGCCGGGGCGCCAACGTGTGTGCCCTCAATCACCGTTTCGCATAACACTAGACGTACTCACGAAGCCGTTGCGCGCGAGGCACCCCGTGGATATTCTACAAAAGCGGATATTGCTTGTCAATCCGACGGGGGTACGACAGACAGACAATTCCTCACGCGTTTCAAGGCCTGGTTCTGGTAGTACGTCCAGTCACGACGGACAGGACAGTTAGCTGTTCTTGGGTTGCCGCCGAGAAACAAGCACCATTCACGGATGACTGACAGGAGTTACGGTGTTCCTACACGCATTGGCGCCATTAGGAATACAGCCGTCGATATTCGTGTTGTGGATGGATTGTAACGGGAGATTGAGGAGGCTTCTCTGAGGGCTATGTCTGGACGTGCATGTCATCCGGGGTTAAAATCCTGGTAATGAGGGCAGGAATGATTGGTTTGCCGGGCCATCGTGAATTATACGCGATGCGGTTCTCTTCACACTTTGCGCGGAGCACGGAGACAAGACGTATAAAAGTATAGCACGAGACATATAGACCCAGAGATTCATTTGATGTGTGCCACCGTAGTAGTATAGACGAGGCAGAGAGGGTGTCAGTAAACCACTGTTGATAGCAGCACTGCTAGCAGATTTCGTACACAAGGGAACCAATGGCACCGCTTGATACGGTACTTCGGGAACCACGTTATCAACTGTCTACCATCACTCTCCAATGTCTCAGATAGTGTCTCAGAATGTAATTTAGAATCCCGCTCCTGGTGCCCTTTCATCGAATGCCATTCCATACGAGTGTCGTAAAGAGGGGTAGCTGGTACTGCTTGCGACACGGTTGTCTGAAATCAGCACCCCGTGGTTTAAACCATCTCAAATCTCCAGGTGTTGCAAAATCATTGATTTTGAGTAAGAAACACGTGCGGCATAGGGTCCAGCTTGAAATATAACATCGGAACAAAATGTTCCAGAGCAATCAAGGAAATATAGGCCGCAGAACTGACAGGCGATTTCAGACAACGGTGTCGCGAGCAGTACATATACCTCTCGGATACTTTTGCAGCAAGAAGAAATGGGACATAAAGACGCAGATAAGTACAAACGCAGATGCTAACTTTCAACTACCAGATTTTAGCTTTAAAACACTTGTAGCTACAGTTGCTAAGAGCAAAAATATTTTTTTTAAAGGGGGGAAGGGGATCGTTTTGCAGTTATCGCATGTACGTCACGCTATCAGGAGAACGTCAGATCCCCCACAAGCTTACAAAGCATGGCATCTGTATCATATCGATCATATCATATCATATCGACTAGCATTCGAGATACTGAAGCTCCTGAGGAACAAGCGTAATTGAAGGGGTGCTGATGCATTGTTCTTCTCCTGAAATGTGCTCCAGCCCAAGCAGCACAATGTACTGAAAGTCGAGTGCAATAGGGGTGGACGGGTAGGTGGAAGGCCTTGAACAGACTCGTGAAACTAAAGAACTTTGATAAGACACATACCGTCCACCCCTATTGCACTTGACTTTCAGTACATTGTGCTGCTTGGGAGCGCAGCTGTGCTTGACTTTGCACGTGTCCTTCTGTCCCAGTCCTTTTTGCTGCAAAAGTACTCAATCATTCTATAACTGACGCGTGGTACACCAAAGGTACAACTTCCGAGTGTATCATATAGCGGGGGGAAAAGCAACTGTTCATTGGCATATTATATAACTGGTATATATATTCTATAATCGTTATATTATATGCTCGTCAAACACAGCTTGGTGGCACGGTCTCGCTAGTTCTCGGGCACCTAACGCATAACCATAGCTCGGCATTTCCGCCTCGAAACTCAGGACCGCAACGATCTGATAAGGCGTGAGTATCTCTGATATAGTATATCTGATAGGGCTACGAACTCACTTGAAGGTCAACATGGAGTATCGGTGAGCTCAATCGTGCCGCATATCAGTGCACTCACGTCACACTTTAATCAGAGCAGCTCTGTGATGTTATCGGGTGAGTGCGCTAATATGCGGCATGATCGAGCTCACCGATACACCAAGTCGACCTTCACGTGAGTTCGGAGCCGCGGCTGAACTCACGCCTTATGATATGACTGATCGTGAGCGGCCCAAAATGCAGAGCTATGCGCATAACTCACTTGCGCAGAGCCATAACAACCCTCACAAAAGCGCCTCGAGGCGCCTGGAACGTGGAAAGAAGGAAAATTGATGGATTATCGGGGCGTGACTTTTCTATTTCTTTCCTATAATTCCTTTCTACAGTAGCGCGCACCATTGGGATTTTAACGGCCGAGCCTTTAAAGCCGATCTGAGTGCCATAAACCTGGAGTTTCCGAAGGAAATACCGATTGATTACTTCCCTGTCGCATTTCTTTGTGGCGGACCCGGTAGCTGGGCGGCTAAAACGCGCCCGCATTTTTTGACTGCCAAGACGTAGCTTTGAGCAGAACAAGGCATAGATTGCTCAAAAGTCATCGTCGCAACACCTTAAAGAGCAGGTACGGTCTTAAGACATGATATTACTTTTATTTCCTACTATTAAAGGGGCACTAAAGCGCAAAATTTTATCCTCGCGCAATGAGACAATAATAATAATAATAATTTATTTTTGATAAGGTGCCCATAAACAACCCGAAAGTCTGGGAAATATTTCGTTACCTTTACACCAACACAAACGGAACGGGATTCACCGGTTGCGTCATTCGTGACTTATGATCGATAAAAAAACGCAATTTACGGCTTCCCTCTCTCCCACTCCTTCTCAAAGAGCGCGAAAATGCGGAGAGGCCTCGGATTGGTCTACTCAAACGATTGCCGCGCGATCATTCGACAAATCGTTTTGCGGAGAGCAATCAGAGCGCGCTCCACATCTGTCGGCCTTCTTGAGAAGGAGAGGGAGAGAGGGAAGGCGTAAATTGCGTTTTTTCTATCGATCATAAACCACGTACGGCACTACGGTTGATCCCCGTTAATTTTGTGTTGTTGTCAAGGTAACGGGCATCTTTCGTTCCGCGTTCGTTCCGCCCCTTTAAATCAACCTCGCTGAAAGACTCACTAGGCAAAACATGAATGCCGTCAGTCAACAAAAACACGTTTCCTAGAATTTTAAACAAAAAGTTAAATGAAATGCCGCGCGACTTCGTAGTTTTGGTCTCTCCAACAGTATAGGTAACGTCATCGAGAGTTGGGTGGCTCCTAACAATGGCGGGAGCACTTTCGCCGTCTCCGCTCTCCGCCCCACGTTCGAACTCTGCCAGCAGCTGTGATGAGGAGACGAAAATCGACTCTCGAGGAGCAACGTTGGCAGACGCATTGCAGATTGCGGACACTATGTCCGTCATAGTTTACACGTATAGTTTACATAGCACACGCGTCATAGTTCGCAATATCAGAAATTAATTTTATATATATTAATTTTAATTATAACCTTTTTTGGGAGAAAACAGTGCGAGAGACGCCGGGGAACGCAATGACGCAATTAACGTGGAATTCTAAGGACACGGACGTGTGCCGATGTTCCAGCGCACGCTAAAGAACGGGCGGACCAAGCCGGCAAGAGTTAATTCGCCCCTTTCTTGTCGATGACCAAAGTCGTCAGTCAGCGCACAGACCGGAACTATCACTTCCTTTCCATTTCCCCCTCGCTGAATGGGTCGCGGTGTCAACGAAAACGTGAAAGTAAAGGGCATCGTGTACCCCGTGACCCACACTACCACTTAATTCCGTGGCTCCACGCTATACGAGTTGGAACGAGCGCGTGCAATCCACTCAGGAAGCGATTGAGACCCCAACTTTCAGACACTATTACATGGGCGTCCGTGGGAACGGCGCCGAAGCGCCCCCTTCCTCTGCTGTTGTCGAACGTCGTCCTGATTCCGTCCTTCGCGGCCCCCTTCCCAGGATCATAACAATCTTCGCTCTTCGCCATCACTCAGTCCAGCGTGAGGGCCATCATCATCGATGGATGACCACCCACAACAAGGAAAGGCACCACTTCTCGTCGTTACTTGCTGACCAGCATCCGATTGTGACGGAACCAGTGCGACTGGCTCTCCTGTGGCGCTATTCGGACGAGCTGCGCAGAGTAATTTGTTGACCTGGTTGCAGTTTAAATTGGAAATGACACAGCAGCGACGAACCGAGGGTAACGATGCGTGACACCACTCCTACCTACATGCACAAACTGCTTAATATCTGAACATGATAGAAAGTAACTGCACTGAGCCTGGAACACTGAAACTGAGAAACGCAACACAAGCCTCAGGGTGCAAACATGAACGATGGAAATAAGAACAGTTACCTCCCATCGTGTCCGCCAGAGGCCTCTGCCTCATCCTGTGTTGCGTGCAGAGTTGTTGAACCGAAAAGAACGCACCTCCAGTTCGGTTCAGGTTCGGGCTTGGTTCCGATTCAATTCCAAGGCGACATATCTATCGGTTCAAGCTGGTTCGCGAAAAGACTAAACCGGTTCAAAACCGGTTCGTTAAATAGAATATGTGCGATGAAACTGCAGCTAGAATGTAAAATAAAAAATGTATCGTAGAGAAACGGGCAACATTCAAACGCACGTTACAAGACAGAACGTAGATCTCACTTCACGCGAACGGGGCCTTCATCGTTTGGCAAATTATTAATTAAAAACGTATCAATGAAACAATAAGACAACATCGCTTGAGTTTGATTATATATATATATATATTTTTTTAACGGAAAATATTGAATTCGTCACCTGACGAATTCTGCTACTCCCACAAAGAGCCCCTAAATGAAAGAATAAAGAAAAATGGAAAGATGAAAAGATAAAAATAGAAAAACATCGCCCCTCCCGGTTACCGAACTGTACGTGCACATGTGTAGCTACATCCCCTAGAAGTGAACTGAATTGCGAGAAACTAACAGGAACGGGGAACTCGACGACACATGCCTAGAATGCGGTCCTAAAATACAGATTCCATATCACTGCT
Organism: Ornithodoros turicata; assembly: GCF_037126465.1. Taxonomy (NCBI): domain Eukaryota; kingdom Metazoa; phylum Arthropoda; class Arachnida; order Ixodida; family Argasidae; genus Ornithodoros; species Ornithodoros turicata. Next base: position 14,800,016 of record NC_088203.1, read on the forward strand.
CACTATGGAGTTGACAAGTGCTGATAACGCCGCATCTCTCTTCTTGGGTTCCCATATACCCAGTACCTTGACTATATCGAAGGTTCTATTGTCCACGCGGTTTGGAGCAGGCTTCAATGTAGCTCTTTGGGATGCATATCTTGTGCAGTGCATAACGATGTGTTCTGTGTTTTTCACAGATGCACACACTGGTCAGTTTGCTGAACTGCCGACTTTATGGAGAAACTGTCGACCATATACGGAACGTTAGGGCGAAACCGATGCAAAGGTGTTTGTATAGGTCGCGGTATGCTGGACGGAACACGGAATTTCAGCTCCGAGTCAATCTGATGCAGCAAGGATGACCGTCTGTCGACATGTAACCATTGCCTTCTGCATATATATTCTGTCAGCAATTTTAACGGACACATCTGACCTGGAAAATGTCACCGGGTGTTCCGTTGACGATAGGTGCGCTACATCTGCTATCTCATCCGCAGCTTCATTACCCCGTATATCAATATGTCCAGAATCCACCGAAGCAGTATGTCATGGCCAGTGTCTACTTACTTGTATGCGATGAGAATGTCCCGTACTATTGGCGCCATACAGCCACTTCCCAAGAATGATGTTATGGCTTGGAGACCGGCCTTTGAATCGCAATATATAAGTTATATCGGTTATATAATCGGTATAAGAATCGGTTATATAATATAACCCATTGCGCAGGCACCTGGCGTGCGGCCACATACTGCATTGCCAGCTGTATGGCTACTAATCCGTTGTTGTCGACGATGTTCTGTGGGAAAGCCATTCCTTTTCTACTGTGCTGTGGTACAACAAATGCCGATGAAGACCCAGACGTTGACGTCGACCCCTCTCTGAAAATTGCGATCCTAGCACGATGGCTCTCCATCAAAGACAGACAGTAGAGACAACATCTCTATTGACACACGCATGACTACTTTACGGAGGAGAGCAGCATCATAATATCACCTCGAGCGTGCGGTCATCAAGTCATTTCTTTGCACCGACGAAAACAAAAGGTGTGTATTCTCATACAAGAGATTCAACGACGTGTGTATTGCCATCAATTAGGGAACCTACCCAAGGATGTATGCCCCTTTATACGTACTCCAACTCTAGCCAATATACTGGAGAACAACTCCACCCAAACACAGAACAATCCAGAACTGAGGAAGAGTCGCTTCGGAGGCTAGTAAGCTCCTTAGATTGGCGACCAGAAAAAGATATCTCACTCACCTTGAACATGTCGAAAAAGCCGTGTGTGTGACAACCAGCGTTGCGAACATTTCAGGGTATCATACTGGGCTCTGCTCACGTCCAAGGTGCGCTAAAGGCCAGCACGCACGACTAGCTTGATGACACTCTGCGCATCCGGAGTCTGGGCCACCGAACGCCAAGCGGCACCGGTAGATCCACACTCGGTAAATCCACAGTTGGAAGATGGAATTTCCGTGACGAACAAATGTAACTGATTCTGTGCGTTCCCTGACGACGCCTCACTGTACGGGGAAGCAAGAGGACTGTGCTCCGGCAACGCTCATCTGGCTTCGATGGTTCTTGTACAGTAATCAAATGCCAGACACGAAAGTACCTGGGAAGCCATAAGGGCTTAGTAGCTGGAAGATGTGTGTGTAGAATACCCTGTCAAAGGCCTTCGCTTGATGAAATGAAAGAAGACAACCGGGCGCAGCAAGTCGCCCCGTGCGCTGTAGTGGGTCACGGATCCCACTCAGGTTGTCGTACAGGCTACGGCCAGGAACACTGCAGGGTGTAGAAATTGCGGCAGTACCTCACCGACCTGTAAGACCATTGCTGCTGTGACGAGCTTGTAGTCATTATTGAGGACGGTGATTACCTTCCATGATTCAGGTCGGCAGGATTGCAAGCCTTCTTTGACACAATAGTTCCCAGGCCAAAGGATGACGCCGGTGGCGAAGCTCTGACGAACAACTTCCACCAAGAAAACACGCAACACCGTCCAGAACGTGGAATAAAACGCCGCTGGTAGTCCATCCGTCCCTGGGCTGGTATACGCTTTCGCTTTATGGACCACAGCGTCAAGGTCCTCGAGATGGATAAAGCCGTCGTCCGTCACACTTCGTCCGTAATCTTGGACTAGTCGTCGCCAGGCAACACTCCAAAACTGCGGAAAGCTGCAAACGGAATTACGGCACAACCTCCAGACCAAATTAGAAGTGGATATCATATCTACCTTTGGTTTCTTCAAAGAGCAACGTTGAAGTTTGCCAGCGCCTGCAGAAAAAGACAGCCCTAAGCATTGCTCTCTCCCTGTAGAGTATTCGGTGAATTCCATCTCGGTCAAATTGCAATACCTCTATCACACTCCGCGGGCGTCCTCCGTAGACTGCTGCACAGCGAGCTATCCACACTTGATAGTCGATCTCAACCGCCAAAAGAAGAAAATGACGCCTGTCACTAAGCGGGCTAAGGGCTGCCGCAGTAACTGGATGGTATTCTTTTATTCTTTGTATTGTTGACTGATTAAATGAGTCACAAAATTAGTGAGCCCATATTCCTTAACGTTTCAGCCCATTATTCACCATATCCTTAATTTTCTGATACGATTTATTTTCCCCTTTTATGTTTCCTTTTTCCCATTTTGTTCCTTCTTTTTTTTTTTTTTTTGTACTGTTGACTCTATTGTGTTGTTGTCGCTAAGCTTTCGTGTGTAAGAAAAATTTATTCCGTGAGTGGCATAATTACAGGTGATACGGAAGACATGGCTTTTGAAACTATAGCGTGCTAATCAACACGTGATGGAAAAGTGAGACCAATATGCTACGGCGAAAACATTAAATGCACAGGGGGGGGGGGGGGGAATATGTTTATTATATATAAAAAAATGAGAGGGAAAGGTTAGCCACCGGTATGGCGGCTTGCTATTCCCAGGAAAAAAGGGGAAAAATAAAGGCAAACAAAAAGAAAAACAAAGAGACACAGGCACACTGGCTATATACAGGCTATATACAGGTATACAGGCAATGTACAGGCTATATACAGGTGTTAATGAGATACATACGGATGCATTGAGCAATGAAAAATGGAAATGATTAAATGACGAAATCGTACCAGTTAGCGACCTGCGCGCTCCAATACTCGATACTCCCGCAAAGGAGATCGATCCTCCCCAACGTTCCAGATAGGACAGGCCATCCCATCTTGCAACCAAAACGTGATCAGCACTTGAAGAAAGCACTTCTTGGAATGTACAAGTAGCAAGGTGGGAGTCTCTCGGCGATTCGTAACAACAGCTTGGCATCTGGCGGACCAGAAGACTGATGATCCGCATGCGGTTAGCAGGATTCGCATGTGACCGTCGGGCGAACACAGCCCAGGCAAGGTTTCACGAAAGTCCAAAGGACACCGTATGCGTCTGGACCTTCGCAGATTCTGCCAAAAAGCTTTGGTTACACGACAGTCATCGACGACATGTTCGTTCGACTCGGGGTGTCTGCAAAAGGGGCACGTAGAGTGGGGTACGATTCTCCAGCGTCCCAGTCTGTCGTGGGTAGGCTGAACTTTCCAAGCGAATCTCCAGAGTATGTCCTCAAGGTCACCAGGAAGCCAGGACGGGACGAAAGCAGGCCACGAATTTGCGCACCTTGTATAGCGCGACGGGTGGGTCCAGCTGTGGAAGCTACAAGTGTGGCCAAATGGAGCTGTGGTGCTATTCCGGGATCGACAGTGTGAATTGCAATGCAGACTTGTTGGAAGAATCGCACTATTTCGGCTTGGAACCTTCCAGGTACCTCAGCGCTTGGACTGTTGTTCAGCTGGGCATCAGGCTCAAGGTGGCGACGAAGGGGAACTAGCCAATATTGTAGAAGTGCCTGTGCAGGGATACGCTCCAATGACAAAATGCGCATTAAAGGGGCTATCGCATCCGTCGCGGTCGATTCCTAAACTACAGTGCCATTTTACTCCTTGTTCATCACCGACAATGCCATCGAAAATCCCACGCCAATTAATATAGCTGTTTCTGTGCATTTCGATGTAATGCATGGGAACAACAGGCGACAAATGTTGAAAGCATTCCGAAATTCCCTATCTGGAAACGTCACTTGGACAAGTCCGATCAGGGAGAGATGCCTCGGCATCCGAGCGCCGGGTGAGTGATGGCGTCTGCATTTCGCGGAGAGGTCTGAAATCGGCTCCTAGAATGCTGTTTCTAATTAGCGTTGTACGTGTTTGTACAGCCAGGAGTGTAACACCGTGTTCCGCGGAACATGGTCATGTCAGCACTCATACTGGTAAGCGAAAGTCGGCCAATTTACCGAGGTCTTTTCACGTAGTATATTGCGATGCGAACGCCAAGCAGACGACCTCGGAGACAATCACAGTCTGCGATGCGCTCCCATTCGCGTACGCGGATTACGTCATTCCGGCTTAGCTGCAGAGGGACTGCGAATCTTTAGACGTCGTTTATTCAATAAGTAAGCTGCTTTCGGGAGAGAAACTTGGCCAAGTAGACCGTGAAGAGTGCCGAACATTACCGTATCCGTCTCATACACGCCTTTCCGGATGCGGTAGTCCCTTTAAAGTACGCGATGCAAAACACCAACAGGCAATGGCAACATCCGGCACTGCCCAGCCTCCTCTCTGTGGATGCATTCGGAACATTTGTTGATCGAAAAGTGATGTTTTGCTACTCCAAAACAACGAGAGGAGCTCCGTGCTTATACGCTAAGTTGCAGTGGCAGGCGGCAGAAGAAACCAAAGGTGGCCTAGAGAGACGCACCGGAGGAGATACGCTCGCTCTCTGCATGAGAAGTCGTACTCACGTGCTGCGCGACACGAGTCCTGGATCCGCCGTGTGGCTAGAGTCTAGTTGAGGGGCGTGGGGCCATCTTGATAAAAAAACACACCAAGGATGCGCGTGCTCAGGCATTGTTGCATCGAGCACAAGTATAATGCTTCGCAGTCTAAAAGACGATGGGGGGGGGGGGGGGACGCCAGCGGAGAAACCACGTCGATCAACCTGTATGAAGAAGGTACGCAGCACCGGCCAGAACGTTGAGTAAAACTCTGCGTGTAGCCCGTCCGGTCCTGGGCTTCTACCACGCTTTGCTCTGCGCACAGCAGCATCGAGGTCTTCGAGGTGGATGAAGTCTTCAAAGGTACTGCTCTCAGCCGGTGGGAGAGTTTTTAAGGGAAATGCACCCAGAGAAACATCGGCAGTCGATGCAGGGCTTCAGTACAATCCACGGAAGAGCTCAACGAACCCCGTTGCTACCTCCGAAGGATCTTCCGTGATGCTGCCGTCCTGTCGTTGGAAACTGTGAACAATTACCTGAGCTTTACCTGGTGCCGACGTGTCATTGAGGTAACGTAGGACTTCAAGGCCGGCCACCGATCTGGACTGGCAGCGTTCTTGGCGGGCTGTAACAGATGAACACCGCAAAAGAGTGAGTCGGCGGTGAATGAGTGATTCAAGGTACTCTGACATCAATGGCGTCGTTGGGTGGCCCCTGCGAACGAAGCGCAGGAGGGAGTTCTTCGCAGAAAGGGAGTTCAGTTCGCGTGTACGGTCTTTTGCACGACGCTTGCCCCAGGTCTGCAGGACACCACTCCCCCAAAGCTTGAAACCTTCCCGTTCTTGGGCTGTTAGGTCGCGACCAGACAGGTATTCTCTGATGCGGAGAGTAACGTCGGCGACAATGACGGGGCGGGGCAAGTCGCCACGTCCCCACACCGCAACCACGTAGACGCGAGGTGTCGAGCACTATAGGAGTACAGGTTGGTGGTCGCTGACATATGTCGCCGAAAACGTAGAAGTCACGTCACTGCACTCCTTGACCGAAGTCGATGCAGATCGGGGCACGTATGACCTGTCTAAGCGACTGGCAGTGGGTCCCCTTGACCATGTTGCAGCAAAAACGTCATCATGAAGCAAAGGCCACGCGTCAACCAGGTCGAAGACCTACAACAGCCGCCGCAGGCCTCTATCGTTCCAAGTAGGCCTACGCTGTCACGGACCGCGGTCGTCGCGATTTGAGTCGGCCACACAATTGAAATCACCGGCTATCAAGACAGGACAGTTGACTCGCGCACAGTTCTCCACCTCACAGAACGAACGGTTCGTGAGAGATACGGATGCGGGGGCATAGACGTTCACCAGCCGATGTTTAGCACAGCCTATGAAAAAGTCAAGACAAATAACCCCGCCATCGCTATCATACGAGACGAAACTATCCTTTAGAAGATGGCGACTGAAAATAACTATTCCCACGCTGGCATCCCTGCTTACACAAAAACTAAAAGAACAAGGCAACCTATATTTCCGCTTAAATGCGGTTACCTCTAACTTAATTTCGAAAATGTACCTCTTGGAGCAAGAGTGTCTCGCACTTTAGTCTGTACCCGAGACTGACTACTCTCAGTATACGCACTTCCATACTAGAATAGTAAGGCACCGGATGAGTCCGACGATGAACCCAAGAACTGCCTCTCCAACTGGGACGCAGTATGGCGGGCTAGCCCGCCATAGCCCGCCGTAGACGCAGACTTCAGTTTCCTCCTCTTCTTCTTCCTAGACGGGCTGTCCCTGGATCGAGATGTCGACTGAAGGTCATGCTTGCTCTTGAGATCTTGACAGGGCGCCGTTTCGTCGTCTGATACTTTTGGCGAAGTATATGATGTTGTAGACGAGTTGTCCACTGGAGGGTCTACGGCGGAGTCCGAATGAGGCACACCGGTCTCGAGTTGCGGGCCTAATCCTTGGTGTTGGATATCAGCGCAGGGCACCTCGAAATCTGTTGTCTCTCTACTAGGGGCGCCACACGGGTCAAAGGTGGCCTTTGCAGCCAAAGGAGCGACATTGTCTACAGTTGGGCGCTGATCAACAGCAGGAAGCGTGTGGCCCTCCACTGGCGCGTCTCCTACTTTAACCTGGTCTCCAGGGGGCCCAGACGTCTCCTCGGTCGTAAGAGGAGGGATCACTTCGTCGGTTCGCGAAGGTGCCACAGGTTGTGTGAGGCTGCTTGCTTGCGGTCGCGGAGGTCCGAGGATTGCTTCAACGCAGCTCCTGCTCCGTACGCATTCCACAGTCACGTGATCTCCTCTGCAGCGCCTACATGCAGACTTGCACTCACTCTTGGCGTGTCTGAACATCCAACGCTCGCAGAATGGGGTAGTACATGTGGCTCGGAAATGGCTTTCTTTCTTACTTCTGTGGCACACGCGAACAACGCCAGGGTATTCACAGGTGATCAGGTACTGCCTCACCCGAACGAAGTTTGGCAGCCAATTATCATGTGACATTTCCATTTTAACGACCCTTGTTCCCTTGTTCCGCCTTTTCCCTCCCGGGATATACGACATATTCAATGTCAATGCCCATTCCAATGACCGATGACATTGCTGGGCACAAGGGGATCCGCCGGCAAAATACGACCACCGACGCGGACGCCTCCCAACTGACGAATTTTAGGAAGAAATCTTCCCGCGGGAACAGCACCGCAAAGGATGCTGCCCAACAACCGTGTTATTGGCCGCGCGTTCAAGAACACGGCCCACCCGGGGGCGGACCGCGTTATCAAGGGGCCCTTCTCCATACATGAAGGACCGGCTCCCTTTTTCCCCCCTCCACCGCGTACGCGGATAGGATTTGAAAGGAGGCGAGAGAGAACACATTCGCGGGAACAGTACCGCCAGCGATACTGCCACAACGACCGTTTTATCGGCCGCGTTTTCAAAGACACAGCCCTCCCGGAGGTGGACCGCGTTATCAAGGAGGGGGGGGGGGATTTTAGGGAAAATCTTCCCGGAAACAGCACCGTGAGCGATGCTGCCCCGACGCCGAGGTGTGTATTGTCATCAAGCAGGAGAACTACCTATGGAGGTAGTCCCCTTTGCACTGACACTAATTGCACGTTACAATCTCACAAGCTAGATAACAACACTCTCTAGGAGAGTTTGCTTTTCGTACTGGCCATACAATGCGAACAGTCAAAACACGGGAGAATCGCTGCGGTGGACAGTACAGTCCTAGCAAGCTGGCTAGAACGTGACTTGCCACTCACGCTGAACGTGACGGAAAAATCGAGTAGACGTCAGCCAGCGGCGAGAGCACTCCAGAAGGCCGTACAGTGCTTCTTCACGGACGATGTAGCTACGAAGGCCTGCCCTGACATCCTGAAATATAGCTGCGTCTCCGAAATCTTCGCGACCGATAACCAGCCGGCAACGACAGAACCAAATTTGGAAATCTATCTCGCTAATTAATAAATTTAATTGTTTAAGCTGAGTGCGCGTAACAGGCAACGGTTCTAGGAAGTGTACAGTGGCCCAGGCGATAGTCGACAGCTGAAATATTTGCGTTAATCTGCGCCGCGGCAAAAGAGGAACATGGCAACGCCTGAAACAGTGCTCTTCGGTTTCATACAGCCCGCAAGACGGGCAACCGTCAGAGCGAGAGATGTGAAACCGGTGTAATCGCTTGCGGAGAGGAAGAAGCAAGCTTCCACTGAGAACTGGCGCGGCGGGCGTCCAGCCATCCCGCAGTGATTCGACGCCACGAAAGCTTCGTCGGCGCCGAAGGGACTGCGGGACCGGACTGCAACTCCCTGATCGCAGTATAAAAATCGCTGACAGCCCTGGATGTCAGCGTCAGGAAGCTGGAGTCGCAAACACCTCACAACATCAACATTGTCAGCGTTTTGATGGTGCATGACTTCGGACCTAGGCCGAAATGCGGGACTCTCTATGAACCACCTGGTAGCGCATCCGATAGAGTACTGCACTAATGCGCACGCTGGGTGATCGGAAGTGTGCAGTGCCTCGAAATAAGGCTGAAGTGCACTGAAGTGCACGCGCGACTGAAGTGCAAGGCACTTGTCGAGCACCACCAGCACGGCTACGCCGCCCTGGTCACGTATACGGTGCAAGCCGGACCTTGCGACCCACTCCACCGAACCGCCCCAGAGAAAACAGAACGCGTGTCCAGTGATGGCAGTACAGATCAATAGTGGCGGCGTGGCAACGACTCCTGGGAACCACAAGCGACTGTAGCACCAGGCCAATAGCAGGTGAGCCCGAAAAATGATTGGCAAATCAACGAACCTGAGCTGCCGGAAGGACAGCTCTACAACGACCAAACACACTGGATCAATTTACAGTAGATATCCAAGTGCAATTGAAAGTCATGCCAAGAATTTTGATCTCCGGTCTCGCTGGAACCCCGAAAGGAGCCTCGCAGGAAGGCCGGAGGTTCAAAAACGCTGCTACACTTTATGTCTTTAGCCTCTGAAACAGCTCCGCAACCTTCAAACGCCTTCCGAACACATCCTAGGGAACAATCGCGAGAAAGCATCACAGAGACGTCATCCGCGAACGCGAAAACAGGTGGAGGGCATCCATTGGGCAGTGCCAGGGTAACAGGAAGCGAGTCCAGTCTCTCGACAGGCGGGAGACTGAGGACATCCTTGGCGGACACCACAAGTTGCATCAAATGGCAGCGACAGGCCGCCAGCAACAGAGACAACGCTTTTAGCGCCCCTATAGAGCGTCATTACGAGGACATGTATTGTCATCAAGCAGGAGAGCTACCTAAGAAGGTAGGCTCCTTTACACAAACAGAACACTAGAAGCGCACTATACTGAAAAGCAGGGTAACAACGCTAGAGCAGTATAGAGCGTCATTACGAGGATTTAAGAAAAATCTTCCCGGAACAGCACTGCAAGCGATGCTGCCCGACGACCTTTAGATCGGCCGCGCATTCAAAGACACGGCCCGCCATGGGGCGGACCGCGTTATCAAGGGGCCCTTCTCCAGTATATGAAGGACCAACTCCCATTTGCCTCCCCCCACCGCTTACGCGGATTTGGAGGGAGGCCAGAGCATATTACTGCATCATGTGTGTATTGTCATCAAGCAAGAGAGCCTATGGAGGTAGCCCCTTTTACACAGACACTATCGTACATGCCAGATAACAACGCTCCAAAGGGAGATTGCTTTTTATAGTGCCATACCATGCGAACAATCCTGAAACTCCGGAAGAGTCGCTACGGGGACGGTACAGTCCTAGTGAGCTTACTGGAACTTGATATGCCACTCACCTTGATCATGATCGAAGAGCGGAGTCGCTGTAAGCCAGCGGCGAGAGCACTCCACAGACCCAAATAATGGCTGCTCACGGGTGATATGTGCCAGCAGCCTGGCTCTCACTGCTTGAAAAATAGCCATGCTCCCAACAGCTGGGCCACCGAAGGCCAGCCGACACCGGCGAATCCAAATTTGGAAAATACAGAAAATGTATTGTCATCAAGCAGAAGAGCTACCTGTGTATTGGCATCGAGACGAAAGACCAGTCACAAGGACTGGAGCAGAAGAGCTACCTATATGTATTGGCATCATCGTGGAAGACCAGCCGTATTGCCCCTCCCTGGCTCCCTTTAACGCAAGAGCTATCTATGGAACGCACTGCATAAACCACTACTGCATAAACCACGAAAGTACTACCCTGGACGACGGTGAATCACTACTTCGTCATCATTCAGTTTTGGCGGTGTGCATCCTACACTACCTCTGCGAGAACTCTTTCAGCAAGCAGCACCACCAGCACCATCTGTACAGTACACCCATCATTACCATTTTTCATTCACAGACCAGCTCCCATGGCAACTACGATGATGGCATTCCACGCCGAGACTGGGAGGTGACCCTGGATCGAATCCTTACCCCTCTCACCATGCTATGCAAACGTGTTTGTCAAATACGTGAGGAGTTAGGAGCAATGTAAAGTGGCTTTGAGAATGTTATAGAGGGTCGAATCATACCCCTAATGCAGTGCCCCTTGCTTGTTTTTGCAAATACTATGCACAGAAATGACGCAAGCACGTGATGATATGAACTAATAGTCCTCCATTGCGTGGAATCAGTTGCATGGCCTCTTCTCCCGGTCGAGCCTGACTCCCGGATACATCTATGACGTGGCCGGCCCGGCCCGGAGCACACAGCCAATAACAAGCCAATAACAAGCCCGGTCCGGCCCGCGGGTCGGGCCCATGCAGAGCTCTAGTGTCAGACCTCGAGCCGCATTTCGTGCTCGCTGATGCCGCTTCCTGTTATCCGCACAGTCAGTTGCACAGTTAGTTGCACAGTCAGGGGACACGTTGGCTTAGTTTGAAGTTGAACCAATAGTAACGTTGGAAGAGACGACAGCGGTTGTGAAGACTTTTCTTTGTAACAGCAAATGCAACAGAAAATGTAGGAACTTGTAACAGACGCCATAGGAGCTGTTCACCGTGAAGATGACTGTATGGCGTGAAGATGTCTGGATGAAGGCACAGATGACAAGCGCCCGGGTCCTTGAGATTTTCCGTGACGTACTGCTAGCGACACGGTTGATTGAAATCAGCACCCCGTGGTTTATCCGATCTCAAATCTCGAGGTGTTGCAAGATCATTTACTTCGAATAAGACACACACGAACATAACACGTGCAGCATATGGACCACCTTTAATTTTCCGATTTCAGTCTGTAATATTTTTTTATAATTATTATCATCCTTTTCTATTAGTGGGCAACCTCGATCCACACGGATATCGGCGGCTATTCGCGGGAAATGCAGTGTTTTAATGCAGCCATCTTCACACTAAACAGCTCCTATGACATATGTTACAAATTCCCATCTTTTCCATTCGCTGTTACGAGCAGAAGTCCTCACAACCGCAGCCGTCTCTATATAGGTCCAACGTTACTATATAGGTTCAAACCACGCCAACGTGTCTTCCGCCTGTGCACTGCATAACCAGACAGTCTGAAGCGGCATCAGCGAGCGAGCAGTGTAGCGCTCCGAAGTTGCTTTTCGCTGTTTAGTAGCCGCTCCGGGTGTCTCATACTCCTGATATGAGTGCGCCAAGAGGGGAGCGCCAACTTAACGCACCCATTCAAACAGAAGCGCGAAAAAAGCGGCTCGGAGTCTCAGTCTCACTCTTGGGTGCGAGGGTGGCGCTTCTGTCTGTTAAGTGAGTGAAGTCTGAAATACTGGCGCCCCGGGTGCGCGCCTACTTAACGCACCCAGTGACACACGCACGCTTGATGACAAAGACACTCCGTGCGCCTTACTGCTTGTCGGAATCTTTTTCTTCCTCCTTCTTATCAAAGGGTTCCACGGATTTCTCGGTCTAGTCAGATCTTCCCATAATGCACCCAAACTTTAGCCTGGATGCCTCGAGAGCGACTTCTATACTGCGCGGTCTGCCCAACGATCCAATTATTTGTTTTACTGGCTATGTCTGTGGTATCATCCTCGAAAGTCGTTTTCTTCTACCAGATGTCTTTTGCTGGTTCACAAGTGTCGGTACCTTTTGTTTGCTGATGTTGTTGCTGCTGGTGGTTATGGTGTGAACAGCTTTCGGTTATTGGCACCACAATTGTGGGCAGCCTCAGTGACTGAGATTGAGATGAAGAAGGGTTCAAAGCACAGGGGCTAGTCGTGCATGTTGAAGGAAAACCTCGATTCAGCGCAACGAAAAAGACAACGAATTCGCTGTGCCGGCCTTTTCGTCCCCGTGTCTCGAGGTTTTTCTTTATCGAGATAAGATGAGATAAGGGTAGGAGGCGATTGGGATCGCTGGTTTGGCCGCGCGAAAAGGCTTGACTCGGCACATCATAAATTTCTCCATAGGCCCGTTTCACGACGTTTGGGGGCACTCCGAACCGTATTGTGCAGCGCCATTTCTGGTCGTGTACCCGGAGGTTTTTCCGTACATAGTCATGTATATCACGTACACTGCGGCTCTGAAAAATCGTAGCGCAAGGATTTCCACGAAAGAGACGACGTTCCCGGTTCGGCGGTAAGGCAGGGAACACGCCGGACACGACAGTCTAGTATGGGCGCTCTACACTAGAGGAGGACAGTTGGCGCTGCGGTCACCGTGCGAACCTTTAGTGCAACGGCACAGGGGTAGCATCCAATGTATTGCTCCGTAGACGAAAGCGTGCTGGGCGAACGTAATGTATCCTGGACAGGTCCTGGTCCCACGTCACAGCAAACGTCAAGGCACACGTGACCTTAAAGTTGGCGGCGCCCGTGATCGGCAGGCAAACCGTTTGTAAACAATGCGGTTGTTGTTTCTGGACGACGTTTTGGATGTTTTTCTATCACGGTAATTATTTTTATCCGATAATCCCGCAGTAAAACGCGGTTTTACACATAAAGCCTCGTATTGTTGACAGCTTCCAAAGATGTGATGACGACCGCGCGTTAAGACTTACCGAGCCGATGCGATGTACTTAAACTAAGGTGAAATGGGCTACCATGTTGCGGAAGAAGCACCGCATACTTTACGCTGGCAAAATACGGCCATCTCTTGGTGTTAAGACAGTGAAAATATGTCGGTAAGCGGCAAAACGACATGTAAACAAAGTCACATGACCCCAAAATGACGTTTTCTATGACGTGCGACCAGGACAAGATGGCCGGTTTGCCAAAAGCACCCGCTTGAGGGTAGTTACAACAATGGCGGGTTTGTGTCACCCCTGTGTGCAACGGGCCGATAGCTCTCTTTGCTGATATTATGATTCACTTTTCGGGCGGTTTATACAGAACGACAAGTTGAAGGATCGCAAGGATTTAGGGTAGATATCGGGTTTTACCCGTATTTTTGAAAACTTGTTCGGTAAGGGGGTGAGGGGAACTATCATGAAAAATCGGGTCTAACCTCAGAAAACGAAGAACCCTACTCGTGCGTAATGCACTGCTAAAGCTACTGAGAACGCCACGGAGAAATTTCCTCAACGTTCGTGCAAGCGGGCCAGCTTTCATGAAATTTCCCCGGACATGATGAAGCAGCACGAATGCGCTCTTCTCCATGTTGATGCGCGCGTTGGACACTCTCCCGTAACTATCGAGAACGGCAAGAACATTACCTATCGAATACTCGTTTCTGAGGACAAGTCACCCGCATATCGAAACAATGGGTGTGCACCGGAGCCGGGAAGCTTGAGCATCCAGGCTCGCAGTAAAGTTGCGGGAGACCCCAAAAGTGGGCCGAAGATCATGGTGTATAGTGCGGGAGATAAAGGACAACCCTGTCGTACGCCAACCCTGATTGAAAACCTATCTGAAGCCCCTCCATCCGGTGGTGGTAGTGGTGATAGGGCTTGCCGTTGTCGGCCTCACGTATGTGGGCAACGTCACGAGTCACGCCCTGGGGGAATGTGCGTCCTGGGCCGACTTCTAAGGGAACTGTGCCGACATATGTCTGAAAGCGTCTGAGGAAAACCCAGGAAAAACCCCAGACAGCACAGCCGGCACCGGGATTCGAACCCCGGTACCTCCCAGCCCCTCCATTCACCGCAATGCAAGCCGAAGCTCCAACGTATAACGTGCGAAATCCATCCCACTACCGCGTGATCGAAGCCAGCGGCCTGTAGTACTCGGTACATATACCCATTGGCGCACCCTATATCGAAAGCCTTGTTTTGGTCAAATGACGCCAAAGCTGCTGGCTGATGTCTGTTATGCGCCCAATAAATAGCATCACGTAACGCTAACGAGTGAAGCTGGAGGGAGTGCAAGGGCTTGAGAAGGTGGGCTGACAAGTCCAACTACCATAGAAATTCGCTGCAAGATTGCGTTAGAAATGATTTTATAGTAGATATTGAGTAGGGACACAGGTCTGTCAGGCCCCGGCGAAAAGAAACGAGGTTCATTGAATACGCGCACTTTGTTTCTCTTTCCTTTTTCTTTGTTGGTCATTGGTAGATCAATAGGTGCTACCGAGTCGTTGTTGGCACCTGGCGACCACACAAATACACTTTCTTCATAATGATCATTTTTCGGACTGGCCCTTCAGATCTTTCAGCTGGGCGTTCGTTGTTGCTGTGAACATACCCGTGCACATACAATAGGTAGGGTGAGATAGAACCGTTCACCAAAAAGAGGGAAAAGGCACGGGTAAAGCTATGGTGTGACGTCACGTGCACGCCACCTATACATCATAGGATTTTAGGAAAAATCTTCCCGGAAACAGCACTGTAAGCGATGCTGCCCCGACGACCGTTTGATAGAGCGCGCGGAGGCGGACCGAAACGCCGCCGCCTATCATAAGATACGTGAACGTCACGCTTTTCGTGCTCCTCTAACCATGGAGATTATCCTGTTGTTCAGTCACAAGATGCAGACATAGTAGACGACACTGTCCATGGTGTCGTCTGTTATGTTCGCGGCACGCCACTCTTGATATGCCGGCGCCGTGCAAACACAAGACGGCAGAACTTGCGGAGCAGTGTTCTCGTTTGTCTTCCACTTAGAATACTTCTTGGGGGATGCCGTTCGTGTGAATAGTACACGTACGGTTTCTTCCAGACGCCATATACTACACGAGCGGCAGCGTGCAGAGGACAATCCACGGCTACCTCTTTACGGAGCACCTTCGTCCTACACGAGCGAGAAAGGAAAAGTGTGTGCTTATACTTCCACACGACTTTCACCATCTCGTGCGTGCAGATAAGCGAGTACCCGACCACGGGTCAAATGGCGCCGTAAAGAATGGAATTTACTTGACACAGAAAGCGTATACGTTACGACAAGGATGTGTGCCTTGCTGTGACGGTCTCGTCGTTGGATGTGAACGTACGACTATGTGCACGGTCATATTCTTTTGCACTTCACTGCCACCGCCCGCACCGTGCAGAGCGACCTTTCACGCCAGATATCCACCAGGAAACGCTTTTGATGAGGCCCCTTTTCTACACGTCCTCATGTGACGATGATGTGATGTACACTTCACCGCTTAACACGCTTCTCGTCAACCATCGTTTTGAATGACACTGTAATGCTTTTATGTTCGAAAGGTATGTTTGAAAGGTATCGCCGTAAAACACCCCCACACACAGGTGGTGGTGATGAGGGTGATGGCGAAAGGGCTCGCCGTTGTCGGCCTCACAGATGTGGGCAACGTCACGACTGACGCCCCGGGGAATTTGCGTCCTGGGCCGGCTTCTAAGGGAACTGTGCCGACATATGTCTGAAAGCGTCTGAGGAAAACCCAGGGAAAACCCCAGACAGCACAGCCGGCACCGGGATTACTGGCCGTAAAACACAACCTCACGAGATAACACACTGATGGCCAATCGTTGCACAGAAATGACAGAATGATACCGATATCACGCCTATATCGCGCCTGCTTTGTGGAAAGCGTGATATAGGCGTGATATCGGTATATGTGCAATGATTGGCCATCAGCGTGTTATGTGGTGAAGTTGTGTTTTACGGCGACATCTTTCAGAAACACCACTACCACCATCTGTCTTAACTGTGGGTTCAAATCCCGGTGCCGGCTGTGCTGTCTGGGGTTTTTCCTCGGTCTTCCTCGGATGCTGTCAGACATATGTCGGCACTGTTACCCTAGAAGTCGGCCCTGGACGCACATTCCCGCAGAACGTTAGTCGTGACGTTGCCCGCTTCTGTGAGGCCGACAACGGCGCGCGCTCACACTACCACCCGGTGATTTATCCAGACCCAAAACATCACCCTAACACTCCCAAATGACCCCCCCCCTCACTCACCCCCCTCAGTGACCGCCCACCCTTACTTTCTCACCTGTGTACGCCCTACAGGGGGTGCACTTGCGATTTCAGCTTTAGACACATGTAGGTAATTATATGTTAAGAGCTGGTAATGACGTAACCGTAATAACAACCCCCTAATTTTTACTAACACCCCTCCGTGCTTAGGATTCTAGATAAACCACTGCCACTACCACCATCTGTTTTGAGTGCATGTCTTAATTGTCACAAAAAGGCGTACGCCTTCTTCCACCAGTCATGAGTGATAATGGTATCGTTCTCTGCAACGTATGTGGCGAACTTTTGTTCGACACATGCTACGAGAGATACGAAAAGACGTATCTGGTACGAGAATACTCCATAGCTCCTCCATAGCCACTCCATTAGAAATGCCCCATAGCTGTCGTCTGCCCGTCGTACCAAAATAAAGCTTCTTCTTGGAGCCTCTCTATAATGCACACGTTCTTCATTCTCTATCAGGCTCCACTTATATAGTACACTTTTCTTTTCCTCCACAGCCGTCTTTCTGTGTGACCAACCGATTGAAAGCTGCTATGTAAACAACACTGGGCGTGTTGGCTCCTTTAAAAAAGAATGAGAGCGCAGAAAAAAAAACGAGGGAAAAAGAAGAACTTAACAGTGTGAAGACGACATGCATCCTATGCATCGATTGGAGAAGTAAACAGAGCAATCAACCGCCCCTCTTTTTTGAACGAACCTCCACCCTGAAACGCAACTCCTAAATCGGTGGATGCACCCTCTTTGACCTCTTTCGGCTTCCCGGTAGGGGTGGGGCGGTCAGGCCACGAAAGCCAAGACGGGCTTCACCCGCGTCGTGCCGATAAAATGCGTGCCATTCGCGCCTCGTTTTGTTTACGAACGCTCGCCTCTTATTGTGGCCCGTTTATTTTTAACCATTTTGATAGAGGAGGAGGACGTACGCTTCCTAGAATATAGTTGTACGACGAGGAAAGGCCTTCGCGTGCGTTCCGTCGGCGTTTAGAAGAAAAAAGAAAAAGCGAAATCCTTCTTACAATGCTATTGATAGCGTTGCTCGATGTTTATGGTGCCGGATTAGTCGTGGCTATCAGCGGTGAACTTGAGGAGAAAATAATATGGCGCTTGCTGAGCAGATGCGTTTCGAGACCTTGCGGCCTGCGATGTGGAAATGGACGTCGGTTTCTTGGTATCTTGAAGGGCTCTGGAGAGCAGAACCGTACACAGCTAGAGAAAACGTCCTGGTGTCCCTGCATCGGCAGCCACACCAGAATTACGGTACGAAAGTTGAAATCGCGTTCGTCGTGGTTTCATAGAGAAGTAAATATATGCGGAGCTACTTTTAACGTTGAAAGATGTGTTTTGTCTGCAGGTTGGGCATCAGAACTCGCGAGCCCCTCACCATCTGTTTTCAGAGTGCACTTTGTCCTATTCCGATTGGTTTTCATTTCTGGGTGTCCCAGGTACCTGCTCACCTAGCTTCACAGAAGGCTACATCATGTACAGAGGTCTCAGTAAACGACGAACGCTCAGGCGAATGGTCGACGTCAAGACCAGAAACCAGCCAGCTAGCTAATGAAGACCGACCTTTCGCATTTTAAGAAAATCACTCGAGAAAGGACTGTAGCACACTTAGTTCTCGTGTCGAGAACGGCCTAAGAAAATGGTATAAGAGAACTACAACTCATACGTCTATCCACCGAGTAGGCCCACCCGTGACTTTATGGGGCCAACCACCATGTGACACCTTATGACCGCGTGACGGCCCTATAAAGCTATGGCATTTAAACGCGTTTTGCACAATTTTGAAATAATCAGCTTTCTTTTTCTCTCTTGTACTTCTCCTGGACTTTGTTGACCGGCCGCCTCAACAACTTTTCAAAGGGCTGTGCACATCTCACATCTTCGTGCCAGGTCATGCCGCAATCATCGGGACGTAACCTCTTTAGAAGACCCCTCCGTCCGTCACGCGGACGACCGACGCGATAGTTAAATGAAACTATGCAGCAGTATAATGAACATGGTGCGTGCGTTGCTGCGTCCCAGGCGATTTATCGCGGCTGTTGAAAAATGAAAGCGTACAGGTGATGTGGTGGCGTAACGGTCATTGGCCTCCTTCGAGGTGACGCCTTGAACGCGGCGAACGTTTTTGACACCTGGCGTGCATTGAATGAGGCGTGACGTGAAGACGGTATTTCGAACAGGAAACGCCATTGGATGATGAATACATTCGATATTGGTTTCAAAAGCACGCGTTCGTCAACGGCATTGAGTACCACTGTACGAATCCCGGTGCCGGCTGTGCTGTCTGGGGTTTTTCCTGGGTTTTCCTCAGACGCTTTCAGACATATGTCGGCACAGTTCCCTTAGAAGTCGGCCCAGGACGCACATTCCCCCAGGGCGTGAGTCGTGACGTTGCCCACATACGTGAGGCCGACAACGGCAAGCCCTATCACCACCACCACCACCACCACCACCTGTACTGTACCCTGGCTAGAGTGCAAAGTTTGAAGCATTTTATGAATGCGTGACTTCTATATAAGTTCTATTATAGACTACACATTTATAACAACAGACATTTCATTAATAGGCACTCTACTGTTCCACCAGCGGCATGGCTGTGCGGGTCAAGACGTCCCCCTCGTTGGTGGTAGCCGAGGTCGTGCTGAAGACTAGGAGGTGGTGGGTTCGAATCCTACCTCCGGCTGTGCTGTGTGAGGTTTTCCCTGGGTTTTCCGAAGGCTTTCCGGACGAATGTCGGAACAGTACACATATACTAATCCCCCTGTCCCCCACTCCTTCCTGCTGTCCTCTCTCCATCTGTCCACATCTGTACGCCACTCATAGCCACAGTTGCTTCGCGGAGCCAACACGAAACTAAAAAAAAAAAAAAGGAAAACGTTACTGTTCCCGTGCTCAACCTAATACCGGTATGAGACCCTACAAGATATACTTTAGCGCCGCCAGGTGCCAACCATCGGGCTGCCATATAGAAGAACTGAACCGTCCCATAGTTTCGGTGTCGGCGAACTATGCTTGTCGCGACGTAGTGATGCGGCTATATAGCTATTGCAGCCAATAGAAACGCGTGGACGGCGGGGCTTAAACGTGCCTATCTTAGGTTGAAGACCACTATATACTGGGTGTTTCACAAATGTCCCCTGGCTGAATAATCCGTGAACAATACTGGAGGCAGAATTCGTTATCGCTGGATTCCGCGAGCCTATCAATCATTGTTTCCCTTTATAATCTGGATCAATCTCATTTTGGGTATGTATGAAAGTGACGATCAAACAAAAAAAGAAAAGGCGCATAAACTATATAGATTTCCACGTTCGTCATTCCAAAGTTATATGTTATAACCACAGATATCGACTCTCTTGGTCTTCCATCGTATGGGTCCATAGCTCGTAAGTCAGCCAGCTAGCTAATCAAGACCGACATTTCGCATTTTAAGAAAATCACCCGAGAACGACGTATCAGTAAGTCCATAGCTCGTAGGAGCAAGGGTGCGAACACCGCCGGTTGCATGCTTCACGCTCGTACGCCAGGTTTAATTAAAGCAAAAAGGAAAAGAAAAAACGCACACAACAACAAAGAAGCAAAAACACGGTGATCTACTTTGCGTATTTAACAGAGATGGCGCTACGATACTCCGTCCCATAAGACCCCAGAAGGAAAGAAAATGAAATGATCGAGGTTACCCTTAAAAGTATAAGGAAGCCTCGTCGTGGCGAAGATGAAATTGAGAGGCAGCAGAGCAGCGAAAAACTCATAGTTTTCCTATTTTGGTTTTGCAATAGTCTGCATTATTGTTTTGAAAATCAATAACTCTGAAAAGTTGGAGCAGTCGCTGAAGAATGTTCTCTGAGTTTCAAAGTTTGCTTCAGATTTTGTGAGCCTGTAAATATTGCACTAAGCAGCAGTGCAATGCCCTCTTATGGGTCTGCCCACAGTTATTCCAGCAGCACAGGGACGCCCTACCATACGTTTATCCAGGCAATAGCGATGCAGGCGAACGGGATGCATGATGGACAGGTCCTTGTCACACGTCATAGCAAACGTAGGACGTTACAATAAACATGGCCGTGCAAACATAGACGTGCAGAGATAAAACCGTTCGTAAATAACGCGATAGCTGTGTGCCGTTCTGTACCTTCTTTCGACTTCGGCAGTTAGTTTAATCCGGTATCTTCGCAGTAAAACACGATTTGCAAATTAGGTCTCGTGCACTGCTGGCCACTCCCACAGATGCGATAACGAAACCGGAGCTAAGGTCCACTCGGCCGATGCGATGCACTGATACTTCGGAGGAATAACCTATCTTGACGCGCGTGTATAATTTACCGTCGTTTTATTCATAAACGTTTCATTTACATCGGCTGACGACTCACCACTTGTGTGGATGGGAATACTTCGGCAAGCGCTAGAATGGAATAAGAAAGTTCACGTGACCATGACCCATGACCAGGACAAGTGCCCTTCCGCTAGCGACCGCTTGGGGGTTGTCACAATAAAAAAGGGCGGGTGTAGGGCATGTGGAGGTCAAGCTCCACTCACAAGCTCACCTAAGGTGCCTCTTTGCAAAGGGAGCTAGTTGAGGCACCCTAAGCTCACTATACCGTACGCGACGTCTACAAATCGCTCACGCAGTTGAAAGGGTTCTGTACTCCAGATGTCACTTCCCCACGCTGCTTTCACCCCCCCTTTAGACAGCCTCCTCAGCTTACGAAATTTTTTTGATTCAGTGTGTTAGTGCCGCGAAGCAACTGTGCCCATATGAGCAGCGTACCGACGTGGACAGATGAAGAGAGGACAGCAGAAAGGAGAGGGGGAAAGGGAGGCTTACGGTTGGGCTACTAAACTGCAAACGTTTCGCTTCGCGGTATAAAGAGATGCCGTTACCATAACACCAACACAAAAGGAACAGGAGGTTCATCCGTTGCGTCGTTTGTGATTGATGAGCGAAAGAAAGCGCAATTTATGCTTCCCTCTCCTTCTCAAGAAGGCCGACAATCCGGATCGGCTTCTCATAGGTCTCCTCAAACGATTCGTCCAGTCATCGCGGGTGTTCGTTTGATGAGATCAATCGGAGGCATCTTCTCATTGTCGCGCTTCTCGAGGAGGAGGGAGACAGGAAAAGCGTAAATTGGGTCCTTTTTTTTTAGATATGGATAAATTATGAGCGACGCAAATGATGAGCCCTGTTCCTTTTGATGCGAAGGTAACGGAATCCTCATTCTGCGAGAGGAGAAATGTTTGCACTTAGTGCCCTTTAAATTCGCGTGTTGTACTGCATCGCACTGCCGCCTTGAAAGAGTATGTGGGAAACACTTTTGGGCAGGGTCAGCTCTTTCTTACGGTCATGCAGTTCATATTGTCGCTATGTGCTGGAACAGCAGCTTTCCTTGCAGTCGAACAGAGAAAAAACTAGCACGAGTCGATACAGAATGAGAACCGTACGTTTGGGAGTCTACAGAGAAAATATGACTGCCTCTGCGCAGGAGACTGTGGAGTTTCTGCAGCACAGGGTTGGGAAACAAGAGCAAGGCGCTTTTAAGGACCAAGGAGGAGTGGAAAATATGCGACAGAGGCGATCAACAGTAATTAAAAATCGTATTCAACCGTAAGCGCTCAGTTACAGTAGGGCATCCCGCAACGCAGTCGCATCCCACAGTAATGTGCCACAGCACTGAGCAGCGTGACGACAACAATGAGCACCCACAGGGGAATCGTAAATTTCTCTTCCTGAACTAGTTCCAGTTGGGAACTCGAACGTCGTAACTCAACTTGTTCCATTGTCTTTACGGCAGTCTCAACCCACGATTCCTCAGCAGGCGCCACAGTCTGCGTCGATACACTCGGCGCCACTGTCTGCCTCGCTTCTTCGAATCCTGCCTGAATGCCCATGTCTCTCTTGGTCTGCTCATGCTCGGGGCTTCCTGTAGGATACTCGTTTAGTAAATTCCGCCGAACCGAGTTTTGTGTGGTCTCCAAACCAGGAAGTGGGCCCTTCTCGACCGATGTATGTCCTGCAATTAACGCTGGCTTAGGAGTCAGTGGCTTGGGAAGCCTAGATGCCTGCACCGACATGTTGAAGATGTCGTCACCGTCACCCAGAGGGGTAGCGCACGTCACCGGTGTCCTGGTAGCGGCTCGATCTTTCGCCAGTGGTAGGCTGAAGTTCCTTTTGCCAGGCCTCATCCGAACATCCTCGTGAAATTCTGGAGCGATGGGTACGTCTGGCAGCGCCCTTGGTGTGGAATGACGTCGCGGAGGGATGGCACGTGTGCGCTTGGGCAGCGCCGGAACAATTGGGTGTGTGGTTTCCAGTTGCGGCACGCCCTCTGCTAGGTCTTCGCTTGACGACTTCGGTGAGGGCGAATCCTGTGGAATATGAGGTGACAGTGCCCTCCTTGGCAGCTCTCTGTCGTTCACGTCTTTGTGTCGCCGGTTGTGGGGTGGGAATTCGTTCAGACGGTCAGCGAGAAAGGACGGCTCGTCCGATGGCGATGGCGGTGGAGCCGGAGGGAGGCATTGGGGAGCATCAAATTCCTTTGAAAGAAACAGATCTTGAGGGTCATCGTGGAACGTTGACCTGCCGTCTGCGGGTTCTGACCAGGACATAATATCTGCTGTGCTGGGTTCGTCAAACATTCGCATGCGCTGAGTAGTTTGTACGTCATCGCAATCATTAGCAGGCATTGCCGTTTCAGGAACAAACGTGTGCCTAAAGTCAAACTGGTCGGGCTGTGCGGACGGGGTCTCGCAGCCTTGAAAGGGCCCCGTATCATCTTCGTTCGTAGATTCAAACAAGCTGGTTTGATAATGGACAGCTGGTTCGTTCGTCCTGAGCGAGCACATCTCGAATTTGCGAGAATCACTAGCTTTACTTCTGTCGCTGGCCAGTGCCTTGAAGGGATCATCGTCTCCGTTTTCCCCTTCGTCTAGAATTCGTTGCTCGATCGCAACTGTCGGAGTTTTTAAACTTCTGTTCTGCGGTTTAAGTGGCTGAATCATATTCAAGTCGCAGAAACCTGGAAGGACTATAGATTTTGCATCCGATGTTTCCGTCGGCCTCGGGGCTTCGTCACCAGTAGTATGTTGGGGCTTTTCCCGTCTTATGCTCACGTCCTCGCCGTCGAAGGCATCACCTCGCGAAGTAAGCTTTGCTTGAAAGCGATCTTCAGGACATCGATCATGAACATGAACTTCAGCTTTATCTATCCTAACGTGAACGTCGGGGACAACGCTTTCTTCGTTCCTCATGTCGATATTCATCAATGTGCTGCCGGTAACCGTCCTCTGCAAGACATCCGGTTCTGCCACAATATTTTGCGCTGGCGGTGGACCCACCGTTGGGGCCGCAGACACCACGGAACATTGTGAGGGTGACCCGCTAGATCGACGTCTACTTTTCCGTGTGAAGTAGTAGTGGAGGACTTGTTTGACTTTCTTCTGAGTCTTCTTGGTCGATTCAACGCTGCAGGCTGCGCCGGGCGAAGAGGGCTCGCTCGTGGTGTCGTTGTTTGACGCCTTGCTCGACCTGCTGTTGACACGGCGACCCGAGAAGATGGATGGGAAGTAACGACCCTGTGGCGATGACCTTCGTCGGCCGTCCATCGAGCCCCGGGGGCCCTGCCTGCCGTACGGGCGGCGGCGCCGCCTTGCAGATAGGACTGCACTCCACTAGGAGCACGGTTCTTCGAAGGAAAACGGGCGGAAGGCTAGCAGCTGCTTCCTCGTCGTCTTCCTAGTCGCATGAAAAGAAGGCTCAACAAAAAATGCTAACGCGCCTTTGACAAAGACTCTACCACTGTCAGGCTATTGAGATATTGTCCCAGAATAATGGCTTGCTCTACGTCGCTTTGGAATGATTTCGCGAGCTCGATGCTTACGATGATCATTTTTAGATCCGCCGAATGATATAAAAAATTCTGATGGGTGGTCTCACTTCCTACTTTGCTATTGTAAATGCAATCTTCTGCATTTATGAAAGGTAATCCATCATACCGTCACTGTACCGAAACACAAAATATGGGCCTACACCATATGCTTCCGCAATGCGAGATCTATGTCATATGTTGGGCGATGACGTGAGTGCGGTTTAAGTCCTGTTCCCTCCGTAATAACCGCACAGTTCCTACGCGCATCCACGATGCCATTTACTTGTCCATTTTCATTTCTACTGGGGATCGGTCTCGCGTTTTAGGCCACGTAGCGCTCGTCTGGCAACCATCGCACTTAACTAAGCGGCCAAGCGCCAAGCCTAGCCTCCAAGGAGCCGAAAGAAGCCTAAGCCGTTTTTCTAGTCCGCCATTCATTTTCGAAGTGGTCGTTGCAATGTGAGGTTGGGCGGGTTCCGTTGCTAGCTTTGTAATTGGTACGTAGTCCTAGCTTTGACTGTGTGACGATTATCACTTAAAAATTTCCGAGTCATAATGTTGCGTTTCAAAATACGCCCTACCTCATGTATCAACGGCGACTTCGAAAGAAAGCAACGTGGTGGTTTGTAGCATCATTGACGACAGTTCGAGTTTGCTTTGAATCTGCAGTTCAACATTATAACTGCGGATAGTGCAACAAAGTTTTCAATCTGAGATGCTCACCAACACGTTCCTATGATGAGTCAAAGGCGAATATGACGGCACTGCATCTCCCGTTGCCGTCTGGGAAGTGGTAGAGATCGTGTCACTGAAATTAGCCTTGCTCTGAGGACCTTACTGATAGCAGCACAACAGCATTTGTTGTGTTCCTGTGATGACGAATGAGAAAATGAGTTCTCGATGAGTATATCTGTTTCCGTCACTCATTAGTTTAAGTCTGAGGAACACAACGAAAGTTACGGAGTGGGCGAGACAAAGGACACGCGCAGCTGTTTCATTGTGTGTGGTCTATTTCTTTCTCAACTGAGAAAAAATTGGACGCCTTTATCGCAATTTGCACGGGGAGCACATATTAGTGAAGAAACGTGCATTTTGCATAGTCGTAGCGACACGTGGCAATAGGTGTTCAAAAACGTAATTTCTTTTGGCTGGAATAGACTTCAGGCCTTAATGTAGCTGAAACTGGACTTTCATTTTGCATTCGCGTAGGTAATGTTTCGTCCGTATTCAATGAACATGGTCAATGCTATAGACCCTTCATTTTTGTGAATTTTAAGAGCACGTGTAAATATCTAGCAACATTTGGCACTTCGAAACCTATGCATAATTACGACTAATGGGAATGAAATCTGAGGAGCTAAGTGCAGAAGTTGGGCAGAAGACTGGCAACCGCGATGCACCTAGCGTGATCCAAGCAACTAAAACCGTTAGATTCCTGGCGCTCATGTTCGGGTGGCAACGGTCACGTGACCCAGCTCTTGCGCCAACCTAGCAATTTCCAAGTGCTAGGCAGTGTTGCCATGAAATGACTACCTGAATTCGCCATAAGAGTCTTAGAAGACACGCAATTAATGTAAGAGTGTATGAATCCACATGAGATCAGAGGAGAGGTGCACACCCAAATACTTGAACCCTTCAACTCGATCAATTACAGTAGGACCAAGACTATGGAAATATACGGGGGTGGTGGTTCTTTGCAAATGACATCACTGCAGACTTTGCAAACTTGATCTCTATTTGCCATGTCAAACGAGACATTGAGCATACGTTGGTTAGCTTCGGATTGCACTTCAGTGTACACGTAGGGTTGCCACCTTTCGTAGTGAAAAATACTGGCTGAGGGAAAGGATGAAAGGCTCGTGGAAAAGGGAAAGTGGGTGAGGGGTGGACGAGCACACACATAGAGAGAGAGAGCGTGCTCGCTCAAGATAATACGAGGAAACATATGTTCCTGTGTGTGGTTGTATCATTGTGCTAGAAATAACAATGAGAATAGTAATAACAATGAATAACTAAGAAATCGACTGGTGACTGCGGAGCTGGGTCTGTTCCAGATTTATTCAAGCTGTAGTGGAATGTTGAAAGGAAAATCCCGTAAAAGCCCTTATGAAAGGTCTTGAGCCACAAATACCGGCAAAACTCTGCCGGTATCACCTTCCTACCGGCAGCTGGCAGAGCACCCAAATAACCGGCCGTGCCGGTATAATACCGGCCTGGTGGCAACCCTATGTACACGGCATAGTCTTACCTCTGCTGGAATACATGTTACTACTCCATTTATAAACAACACAAAAGAGTGGCGTTTTCAATGGTCATTCAAGACTGCCTGTAAGACATCTGTAATGTCATTTGTGCACACAACCGTTGTCTACGGGTGTTGATGTTTACCGCGGAGACAAGAAAGTTACCGGGCGAGAAGGACATTGCATTTGCAGAGCATCTGGTGCTGGTCCTCGGCTTCCAGTTGACACACATCGCAGGTCACTGTTTGTTATCTTGTAACAAAAGATCCGGTCTCCATGTGTCCTGCGGTGAGAGACACAGGTTCTTGCACTTCACCTGATTCTCTCCAGCCATTCTAATCACCTGCCCCAAAATCAACAGTGTAGTCACTTTTCCCCATTCGTCCGTTCGTTGTCTCTTCCCACATGTTCCTTGCTTGGAGGTTTCATTTGTGTGTATCTTCACATTTTTTCTCATTTTGTGTTTGTTCTCTTTAATGACGAATTCCTATGAGTTCATAGTATTACATACTTATGACTAATTCCATAATGTGATTCAGGCAGTGTAGATAAAAACAAGTTTAAAATTTCAGAATAGCCGCCATCATTTAGCTGAGGAATTGTGGGAAGGATCTGCGAGCACGCCCTCCAGACCCCCGAGCGAATATCCAAACACATAGTGGGTGGATCTGAGCGAAAAAACATAAATGCCCATAGTTGCTTCTATAAAAGTTGTAATATATCAACACAGCCTGATTGACCTGTGAACCACAAGGGAGGTCGCCATTGTTGACGGGAAAAATCTAACGTCTTGCCATACTCGCGTTGCAAAGTTGCGCGTTTTGTTACCAACAAGTGCTACAATACAGCTGGTGACCATGTGCTTATATTTGAGCTGCTAAGATTTATGAATATTTGTACATGCTTATATACATAGACAGAATGCTTGAACATGATTTGAAGACAACTCTGTTAATGACTCATAATTATTCAGTAGTATTGATGAGACACGTCGCCAACGTATTCTGATATCGTGTCGTAGTCAAATTCTCGGACTTCTTTGTCCCGCAGCATTTGAACCATTGCTCGGCACTTGTCTTTGTTCCGCTGGACGACTGTGCCGACCTGAAAGGTAATGGGAGGGCGTATCAACATTTTTATCCAGTTGGTTATGTGCAAAAAAATGTGTAAGCATTTTCTCTTTCACTTTGGAACCCCTACCTGTCCACAGTATCGCCCAGTGAGTACCATAACGTATCCAGGTGACTTTCTGGGTATCACAGTTTCCAACATTGATGCAGTGACATCTGCAAAACATAACAGACTATGAGATGACACTGTCATCTTCAACAATTGACATTGTCAACATGTTACAGATCCCTTCGTGCATAATATATAGAGCCTGAAGTTTTAGGGTTTAACTCGATTCTTCTCCTAGTTTGCATCCCGAATTCATTAGGGTGAAATCCGATTTTTACTCTGGAAATTGCCCTCACTGAGACTGCTGTAGGAACGCACATTAACTTGTTTGGCAGCAAATGCAGTTACATCACTGTTTGTACCAAACCAGTACAGTTTGAGTAGCTCAGCCCAATTTCTCCCCGAATTTATCCAACTGGAAGTTTTTTTTCACCCGAATTTGCACGAATTTAGAACACGTTTATTTACCTGATTTTTACCCCCGCGAATTCAGAAGACAATATTTCCTGAAAACTCCAGGATCTAATAATAATGTATGAATTTAACGGGGCACTAAAATTAAAAAACAACTTGCTCTCAAATGAAGGTCCATGTTTCAATTAGTACAATTCTAACAAAATTAGTTCACGCAAAGCTACTGTTTAGAAGAAAAACGCAATGAAAACAGCCACCTTCGGCGGCGACGAATAGGATCCCGAGGAGGCAAAGATTGGCGTCATCCAATCAGACAGCAGGAGAAGTGTGCACATACCTTTTGTGCGTGTGTGGATTTGAGCTCCGCATAATTCTGATTGTAGCTTCGAAACGGAACCAAAGTTTGGAATTATGATAACAAGTATGAAATTAATATAGCGCGTAATAAAATTTGAAGCGATGTTGCCTTTGCATTTTAGTGCCCCTTTAATTATTAAGAGGTACATAAAGACATCTTTACGCTACTGCTCTGCTGTCGTGAACACTCCTGCATCATTTACGATCTGTTGGCTGCTCTTCGAAAAATAAGCCGCAAACTTGAACTGCGTTTTAAATTCACGTTCCACATACTTGGCTTTCGTATCTCATATTTAGAGCTTGAAATTTTTGGGAAATATTTTTTTTCTAAATTCCGGGAGTAAAAATCGGGTAAATAAACGTGGTCTAAATTCACACGAATTTGGGTGGAAAAACTTCCAGTATGCTAAATTTGGGGATAAATCTGGCTCATTTACTCAAATTAACTATACTAGTGTGGTAGAAACAGTGATGTGACTGCATTTGCTGCCAAACAAGTTAGTGCGCGTTCCTGCGGACGTCTCAGTGAGGGCAATTTGCTGGGTAAAAATCCGGTTTCACCCTAAAGAGGCAACCTTCAATTCGGGGAAGAACTGGATTAAACTCAACTTCAGGGTCTACTCATATTTTCAGATTCTTACCTTCGAGAATCTTGCCATCCTCCGTGTTGCAGAGGCATGTCGTCAGTGAGGTGACGTCTTCTATAGTCATCTAGTCATAGTCATAGTCAGATAGTCAGACTAGTCATCATAGTCAGATTCCGCTGGAGAGCAGAAAGCCAAGATGAAGCAATACTACCTACCTTCATATTATAATATTTTCCGTTACGGAACTTCTCGTCAATGAATCTGACCCTAATCTGTGGCCGCAGCCAGTTCTCGGATTTTTTGTGGTGTGACCTTAAAGAAGAATTGTGGTTTGTTACAAGACGCGAGAGGTTGCCAGTCTGTAGGAAACTGGTTTCCCTTACACTTTCGAACTCTCCTTCTTGCTGGAGCTTGCATGGTGTTTATGAGTTTTTTCAGATTTGTGTTTCTTGCTCGAGGGATATTCCTGCGGTGGCGGCATTAGCTCTTCCTCCTGCGGCTCATGTTTCCTTTTGTAGTCTTCATACTTGTCCTTATCTGTTAATGCATGGCATATACATGTTACGATGTGCATAACCACCTGCTGTGGAAAACAGATTAGCGTGAAGCGAATTAATACATGTGCTCTTGAGATAAGATATTCACTGGGTACCCTGCACTCATGCAACCAAAGTCACAAACAGCAAATGTAGTACCCCTGGCACACGGCAAAGTGAACGTCAGTCACATTTAACATAACATCATCATTTGCTCGAGTAAGATGGAGCTACACGGCAAAGAAAAATGTCATTCGCTAATGATAATAACGACGTACCGTGAAATAGTTTTGCTGGGTTATTTGTGAATATTGGTGGGCGTGTCTTATATATGTATTGTCATTACTTACACGACAAACTACATACACGAGGGGTGTTCAAGTCAAACCGGGACTTTCTGTCTCCTGAGTGTACAAATGGCTCGCGCTACTTCTTTTTCGTCATTTTCACACACGACAGGCCTGCGCGTTCACCACGTGGTGGTCCAAAGTTTGTGCAAAACAGAAGACACGTGCTGGACAAGATGGCCGACAACGAGGTGAGCGCGCACGTTGAACAGCGAATTGTCATGAAGTTTCTCGTGAACGAAGGCGTAACGTCATCTGAAATTCACAGAAGACTTCAGGCTCAGTATGGCCACGATACACTTAGCCGCAGCAAAGTGTTGAAACGTGGGTGCACCATTTCACTCCTGAGTCTAAACGTGCATCAAAACAGTGGAAGCGTCCGGGCTCGCCGGCTCCCAGGAAGTTCCGAAGCACCCTGTCTGCGGGTAAGGTCATGGCCACGGTTTTCTGGGACAAGGCTGGCGTTGTTCATGTTGATTTTCTACCCAGTGGTACCACCAACAATAGTGTATATTACTGCCAGGTTCTCAGGGATGTGCATAAGACGCTGAAGCAAAAGTGGCCGGGCCTCATCACTAAAGGAGTCCTCCTCCTACAGGACAATGCATGCCCGCATACCGCGCATCTCTCGACACGCACCTTACAGGAACTTACACTCCAGACCTCGCCTCCAGCAATTTCCATCTCTTCGGGCCACTGAAAGCGTTCCTTGGGGGCCGCCACTTCAGCTGCGACGACGAGGTGAAGAATGCGGTCCGATCATGGCCTCTATGCGCCGGCAAGGATTTCTACGCTACTGGCATCCAAGCCCTCGTGAAACGCTGGGACAAGTGCATTAGTGCAGCTGGAGATTAAGTTGAAAAATAAAACTAATTTCCCGCCTGTAAGTTAATTTTACTTTTGCGAAAAATGAAAGGTCTCGGTTTGACTTGAACACCCTTGTACTTTGTACGCTGTTTTGTACGTTGTTGGCAAACCTAAACCATGTTTGCTTTTGACAATTGTGGAAGGCACAGGCCTAGACAATAGAGTAACCGAATCCCAATTTAGGCATGGCATGGCACAGTAAGTAATTTAGGCATGGCACAAATCAGCTTGGCACTGAACGATTTGACTGGAAATGAGTAGTTTTTGAAGCAACATGGAAAAAAAACTTGTTGGAGAATAACTTTCGATACCTGTTTCTTTTCTTTTCGCTGCTTTAGGTACACATTTGGTGCCAGAGGGAAAAGCGAATGAGTTTCCCAAACTCATTCGCTGAGAGAATACTAGTTTAATGAATTGCAATTTGGTGGTACCATGTGGCACTGAACATTCGCTGGTAATGACATTGAAATTGCCATGTGATAAGGGTATTCAAAGTTGCTCACTAAGCCAGAAATGTGCCCATTTGAAGCTAAACTGGTACAGACTTAGCAAATTTGACAAAAAAATATGCAAATAACATTGTGGGTTGCTGGAAAACTGCGTTTTCTCACAATGCACTCCAAAACAGTTATCAGTACGATCAGTGCCAAGAAAGCAACAAGTTTGAAGAGTAATGGCATGAGAAAGCAACGAATTTTGTAGAAAAATAGCATTTGAAGAAAGCAACAAATCTGAAGAAAATAGCACTGTCACACTCAACTATGATTCGTTTGGTTTCGTTACACTTAGTTGCACTCTCAAGATACAATGTGACCCTTGGTTTGGAGTAAGAAAGCTCTTACAGTACTTACTAAGTAGCTTTCCTTCTTTCTGATACTCCTTCTGAGTGACGAGCCTAATGAAGAGTTCATTGACGGTTGCTATCTTCCCGCCCAGAGCCAGCTTGACGAGAACTCGAGCATTCTCGTCGTCCAAGCCTTCCACCTGATAGAATAAGAAAGGTTCAGAATTCATTCAAAAGTGGGTCCAGAGGTCTCTCGACCTGCCAACTCTGACTCTTCCAGAGCTGCTTCATGCAAGCTCCCACTTGAGAAAGGACAACCTAACCCTCAGAACCTCTATGTAATGAACCTGCATGTACAGTGAAAATAGGAACGTTGTGAAGTGTATCTGTGGTCCCATGCGTCGAAACTCCAATCGTGAACTACTGATACAATGAAGTTCTTCACCATAAAGACCACTACAGTCCCAAATCGTTTGTAAACAATGGGGGGGGGGGGGGTACTTGTAGGAGACAAACAAGGGGATATGCAACGTCCCTCATTCTTTGGCAACATTATCTATGCACAATGTCCCAATATACATGAGGTGCACGGTTGTGAAACACTTCAGTACCTGCCCATACAGGTCCTTATGTGGACCTTGCTCAATGTAAACGTAGGCTCCTTTCCGCAACACGAGCTGTCCTTCTTCCTTGGCTACAAAAGCTGGTGCCTTCCGTGCCTTGGATTCTGCTCCCAGTCCTAGCCCCTTTGGGCGCAGGACCACATCCTTGAGTTCAATCACTCTGTAACAAGAAGCCAGATATATTCTAACTGTTCGCTCAAAAACTGAAAAGTACTGTACATTCACACTACCTTCTCATGCTCAATGCCTTACGAAAAATATGACCTTTTTTTTTTCATGCATGAATTTTTGGGCATTTGGGAACAAATCAACATGATATCCAACAGCAAGTCAAGCACAGTCAAAATGGCTCTGTTACAACGTTGCTGATTGTGTCCCTGGTGAACAGGTAAAGAAATTAAATTGTGTGACACACTGATCTTCAGTGACAGAATTATTTCAAAGAACATGCTAGGTTGGAGCCCTGTGCCACGAGAGACAACAGCAAAGGTCCTCACTGAGTACAACGCGCCCCGATTGGCTTTCCGGGGGCCCAGCCCATTCCTCTCAACATCGCCAACCCGTACTCTTCAATGGGTACATTCTCGTAATCATCCATGGTAGGTTCTTCTGCGCGAAGTGTTACATCCACTTTTTCGTCTGTTTCATATCCTTCGGGAACTTTGTTCTGAACCAGCAGAGGGATGCTGCGTGTGTTTTCGACGCCGTTTTCGTCTTGGCCAGTTGAAGAGACACCTGAGAGGACGGCAAAGAACAACAACTTTATTTCCATGGGAATGAGAGGGGCATTTAATCAGCATAGGCAATATTCAACCACGTTGCTCGCGATAATTTAGTGAGGGTGCAATAATGAGCTGCACAGAAAGAAAGATGTACTTCAGCAACCGCCACATTCCTTAAGATACTTTGACCTTATTCATATGTTTCCCACCTGAAAGGATTTCCTTGACGGCTTGCTGTTCGAGGCTCAGTTCCCCGGGGTCTTTGGCATCGCTGATATCCTCGGATGAATTTGTGTTTGTATTTTCTTTCCTGGGCAATCTCCAAACGTTTGTTTTTATTAAAGGAATAACAAGATCTTTCTTTTTGGGCTTCGGCTGTGAGCTGTAAAATCAGAAGTTGCTTGAAACTGTGCGTGTTGATAGGGGCAAACAGAAACACGAATGGACGTTCGTTTACGTTACTATTCAATGAGGCACCTTACCTTCTGACGCCATCTCCGTCTACAGACAAGACAAAATCTGTTTCCTCCAGTTCTGTCGTTGATGAATCATTATGTTTGTTTTCCAATATCACCTTCTTTTCAATCTTTTTGGAAAATTTGAAGCTCAGCATATTAGTTTCTGATGAGATCGCTGCCGCCATCTTGGAAATCAACGTAATAGGTAAATTCGGCCGACTATAAATCTCATGATGTTAGTTTCGTATAGCAAAGTCAGATTGATAAACAACCAGTTGGTCTTAAATTATATGCTATAGCTATTTGGTACAGTAGTTAAATCGTTCATAGCAAACACAATAAAAGCTGTTACGCTTGAGAAAATATGATAGCCAGTCTCGTCCTTGTCTACTTCTGGTTCCGTTCGAGCTTCCTGTTTTCATGATCACGTTGTTTCGTTCGCGGTGTTCGCGGTTCACGGCATGTAGTTTTCACTGGTCACACGTGGTTTTTCTGAATTTACAAGCCAAAAGTTTAAGATTCGACCAAAATGGTAATCTTTCACCACCGTGGCTGCGTGCGTCTTCGGCGGTTGAAGCTTTCTTGGTGCTGTGTCGCATATTTCATGCTAAATGTTTCCTCTTCTGCAGCTCCGGCGTCTTGCTCGCGAACGTAGAGAATACCTCTACAGGAAGTCCATAGAAGACAAACGGAGGACTATAGAAGAGAAAAAAGAGCGTCTGAAGAGAGCTCTCGATGGTAAGTATTTTTCGCTGCAAGTGATGCAACAATGAAACAATTCCGACCTCGATGATCTCGAACTCTTCCGATCACCCTGATGTATTCAGAGAACCAGCCGATTCCTTATGAGCTACGTGAAGAAGCATTGGCCCTGCAACGTTCTCTCGAGTGGGACGACCCCGGCAGTGAAGGTACAGAGTGTGCTTTTTAACGTCGTCTTGCGTGAAACCGGAGTTATACACACAGGAATCCTGAGTCAGGAAGACGACGAATACAGATGGGCTGGTGTACATGACCCAAAGATTGTGGTCACCACTTCCAGAGATCCTAGTGCCAAGTTGAAGCAATTTTCAAAGGTACACAGCTTCGCACAGAAGTCGTAGAATGTTGACGTGTCATATATTTTGAATGGAAATTTCAGGAATTGCGACTGGTGCTCCCAAACGCTCAGCGAATGAACAGAGGCGGTTATGAAATGAAGCAGTTGATCCAAGCATGCCGCGCTAACGAAGTGACAGACTTTGTTGTCGTCCACGAGACGAGAGGAAGCCCGGGTATGTTTTATTATTTTACTTCATTTGTTAGGTGATTTACCTGGGTGAACCATGAGTCATCCTTATATAAAGTGCTTGTCATCACCACCAGATGGACTTATCATCAGCCACCTTCCATATGGCCCAACAGCGTACTTCACCATCTTCAACGTTGTCATGCGCCATGACATTCCAGATATAGGCACCATGTCGGAAGCATATCCTCACCTCATCTTTCACAACTTCAAGACGAGGCTTGGGAAAAGGGTAAGGGAGAATTTGAACCCTGTGAATCATATATGACTAGAACCACACCGTAGCTTAGCACAAGCAAGCAGAGCCGTAGCGACGGGGGGGCGAGAGGGGCAGCTGCCCCGGGAGCCCTTGCCAGAGAGGGCACAAGAAATGCAGGCCCTGGCTGATTGGTTGGGCAGGATAAAGCGGGAACGAAGAGAAGTTGAATTTACGATCTCGGCAGTGCAAATAAGCGTTTTCATTTCTTTGTTTACAGGGCTTCTGAGGGCAGTGGGAGAAGGGGGGGGGGGGGGGGCACTTCAGATTTACACTGCCCTGGGCACAAACTTGCCTTGCTATGGCTTTGTACGCAAGATTCTTTTTTGGGAACTGTTGTTGCATTTCAGCCAGCTTTTGAAGTC
The DNA here is from genome assembly GCF_037126465.1 of Ornithodoros turicata. Classification (NCBI taxonomy): domain Eukaryota; kingdom Metazoa; phylum Arthropoda; class Arachnida; order Ixodida; family Argasidae; genus Ornithodoros; species Ornithodoros turicata. The sequence continues at coordinate 14,835,468 of NC_088203.1, forward strand.
CGGAAAGCCGTGAGAGTGCCCCTCAACATTCGAGGCCCAGATAAATGGGTGTTCAGAAATTGACCAAGTGGTGCACAAAAACCACTGAATATCTAGAAGTACCATATATATTGGCATCTGTGAATCAACTGGTATCGCATAGCACATACTGATCCCAAGGTTGTGAGGTTGATCCCGGCATGTTCCACGAGGGACGTTACATACAGTGTACTATGTGCTCGGCTTCTTCGGCGCACATTAAAAACACCCCAAGGTTGGCGAAATTAATCTGCAGACAGCCTAAATGGCTATGTGGCAGACATCGCTACTGATTCCTTATACCTAAGGCCCTCGGTTTTCCACGAAATTCGGAATTAATCGTGGAATCCTTCGTTTGGCACAGAATTTCACAGAATCCCTTATTTTGAGGGGTGTGTGAGTTCGAGTTCTCGAATTCGAATCGAATATCAATCACTCTAAGTACTCGACTGGCGAATCGGATACCCGATATTTGGGTTTCCGGATATTCAACTATTTGCCGAATACGAACGACGCCTTCCGAAAGTTGGCTTCACCTGACGCTTCTCTGAATGGGGTGAAGCCTGCTCTACAAAATTGAAGCGTCCTTTACGAAATTGTCCATGCTGCAGGACCAACACAGATAGATTGTAGTTTAGCTTAAGATAACGTTAGCCCAAGTTTATTGTGCACACTTCGCCTGAGGAAGGGGCGGCGTCCCCGAGGCGTGCAGCTTAGCGGGGGCAGTGATTTTGATTTGATGTCTGGGAGGTTCAAAAAGTTGACTCTTAAATAATGCCTACAGCCCAGGAACAAAAAAGGGTGTCCTGAAGATGTAACTTCCCCAGGGCACGTATTGTAAACTCCTTCCTATAAAGTTCCTATGAACTCCGTAGATGTTAAAAGATCTTTCAGCAGGTATAAAATGATTGCAGGCGACAGATAGCATCACAGGAGGACACACGGTATCATGTATGTAATGGTGGGCCACAACAGTGCTTTGAATCTGTAATTTTATAAAATATTTTTTGTTCCCACATTATTCGGGAAAATAAAGTGTTTCTTGTTTCAAGCAGCCGTTGACTGCTCACCATGGAAAATCGCGGAATTTTGAATTTGCCGCAGCAGGAAACTGAGGGCCTTACTTATACCCCTTGGGGGTATTACAAACTTGGAGCTCCCCTTACAAAAATTTTTTTTTTCTTTGCCATGATGCTGTGCATTTGAACTCTGCGAAAAATTTTAGCAGCTCTTGTTTTTAACATTGCGTTCACTGTGCCACCTGTTCTCACTCGGGGATCACCTGACTCACCAACTGGCATGTTATCTTCCGTTGCATTCGTAAGACCAGAAGGGTAGAGACGGAGTGCAGTAGGGTGAAGCTCAAATGAGGTATGCATAGAAACATGGCACGTGTGGTTTAGTCATGATAATGCATACACAAACACTGCAAAATTAAGTTTGAAAGTCTTCTGATGATCGTATTCTGGAAAAGCCTCGTCGTATCACAGCTCTACGTGACTCTTCGTCTATTAAACGTATTGACTAGTTCACACGACATTGAAAAATAAGTGAGGCACAAATTAATGCCTTTGTGCACTGTAGGTTTCGTTTTGTTTCACAGAACACATGCGTTTACAGTATGCAGTGTCTTATGCTGTGGACATGGCACTCCCTGAACTAAGCCATAAATTTCTCCAAATTACTACACCTGCTATCAAAAGTCCCGGAAAATAGTTTATGGGTTTTTTTTTCTTTCTATTTCCAGGTGATGAACATCCTAAAGTACCTTTTCCCTGTGCCCAAGGAAGATTCTCATCGTGTCATCACATTTGCCAATCAGGACGATTACATCTCTTTTCGGTGAGGATCACCAGCCCACGAAGCTGTAGTTGTCACATGTTCATTCATGGTTGAGGGTACGATTATGCCCTTGTGTTTTTGTTTTATATTTTATGTTTTTGAAAATCAGGTTTTATTTTGGGAGCTGTAACACAGGGTGAAATCCGGCTATGCGGGAATACCGGGTGTTTCATGAAGGTTCCCCGGCTCGAATAATTTGTAAACGGGTGGCTCTATCGAAGAGCTTTCGTTTCAGTGAGCATCCCTGAGACATCGGACAATAACTCAGCAGTGAGCGGCTCATTTGCATACGCGCACTAATTGAATAAGATTCCTAGCTTTTAAATTTCGCTTCGGATGCTTTCGGAACCCATTTTACTGTGGGAACCTCGAGTGAAAAATATTCCGGCAAGGAAACCACGTCGACACTGGTGATTTTTGGAGCAATTAATTGGTTTCTGTTTACGTATTTCTTGCGCGGAGCAGTGTCCACTTCGCTCAGCTGTTGATCCGCCTGGTTCACACGCGAGGATAGGAACAGCCGCAAGAGATGCTTATGCATGCCTTTTCCTTCTCGAAACGACTAGTGCAGAGTGCTTGCGGTGGATCTGTCCATCATAAAGGCACCCCATGTGTGAACTGGTGGTAGGGTTGCCACCAGGCCGGTATTATACTGGCACGGCCGGTTATTTGCGCGCTCTGCCGGTTGCTGGTAGGAAGGTGATACCGGCAGCCTTTTGCCGGTATTTGTGGCTCAAGACCTTTCATAAGGGCTTTTACGGGGTTTTCCTTGCAACATTCCACTGCAGCTTGAATAAATCTGGAGCACAGACCCAACTCCGCAGTCACCAGTCGTTTTCTTAGTTATTCATTATTATTATTATTATCATTGTTATTCATTACGTCTTGTGTTCGGAGGGTACAAGAGCAGTGGTTGCGCAAAGCTGTTGGTGGTTGTGTCGAGCCAGCTAGAACGTTCCTCACCCACTTTCCCTTTCCCACGTGCCTTTCCTCTTTTCCCTCGATTACACCTCCTCTCCCTCAGCCGGTATTTTTCACTCCGAAAAGTGGCGGATGAACAAGTAATTGGCAGCCGGATAGCTGAGCAATAGCAGCAGAGCAAGCAATAGCTTGCAATGGTGCTCCGCGCAATAAATACGTAAACTGAAACCAAGTACCGTATTCACTCGTGTATAAGACTCGCATTTTGTTTTTACCCAAAAAACTTTGCTTCATGGAGGGGGTGTGTTCAATAAGCGGGGAAAAATTGTAACCCACCTCTTGAGGTGCACTTAACTTTCGTTGTATTCTGAGATACTGTCTGCGGCAATCTCCCCGGGATTGAACATTGCGATACTGCCTTATTGTTGTGATTTATTCCAAGATATCCACGGCGATCTCTCAGGATTCTATCAAGAGTGGACAAAATACATACTCCTTAATGTCCGTAGCATTCGTCGTTCTTCACTCTCGCGCCAGGCGCTCCTCATTGGGGTGTCTTCAATATGCAAGTTAGTCCAATATGCGAGCAAATACGGTAATTACTAAAAATATCACTAATGTCGCCATGTACTTGTTATTTGTTTTTTTTCTGGAATTTTTTTTTTACTTAAAGTGACAATCGGTAAAACAGAGGTTTCGAGCACATCCAAAGTTATATTTAAAAGTTTGGAATTTTATTTAATTTAAGAGCATATGCAAATGAGCCGCTCACTGCGCAGTTCTTTGCCGATGTCTCGGGGATGCTCACTGCAGAGGAAAGCTTTTCGATAGCGCCACCTGTTTACGAATTATTCAGCCGGGGGACCTTTGTGGAACCCCCGGTATATCGTGTAGAAAAGGAAATTTTTGTGTGGAAATAAATGAAGAGCGTGTCTCACATTTTGGATGAACACAAGAAGCAGAGCGGTTGTGTTTAATGCGCTGTGCTTGGCATTCTTTGCATTTGCACTTTGGCAAGCTTACGAGTTTTACCTCAAATGATAATGTGCAAACTGGGGGGCAAAAAATTGATTTTACCCTAAAACGCAAGGCTCTAAGTAAAGTGCATGGACATAGTCAAGTGAAGCCACACAGTTATGGCAGCATAACCAGTGATTTTCTACCGCCATTGTCCGTGACATGAAATACGTTCACACTGCTATGTGAATCTGCTGAATGGCTGCTGCTTGCGTCTAGTCTTCAGTAGAAAAGATTGACATAAATATGTTTAAAATGATTTTGTCAGGCATCACACGTATAAGAAGGTGAACAAGGAGAACACATTGGAAGAAGTTGGACCAAGGTTTGAACTGAAATGTAAGTGCACAATCTTTAACTTGCATTGGTAGTTGTTAAGCAAAGTAGTTCCAGTCTAATAGTTTTTCTGGATGTGGTACACGGAGCTTTTCTTTGTACTACCCACCAACGTGCCTCAGAAATTAAACTCTCTGCAACATTCACCTTCTGCAACAGTAGAAATTTGGTTGAGTGTGTTTAAAACAGTGATCAGTGCACTGAAACATAAGTAGGGCCCGGATTTTTAGGCGCTAACAGGTAGCGCTGTTCATCGGATAAATCATTCTAGGCCAGCCAACCTTCAGAACCGTATAGTTTTATCTTCCGATTGGAAGGAACGTTGATACATAAAACGGGGTGCGCCCCCTTTCACAGCTTATCGGGAGACAGAGCGATATCATACGCGATGATGATTGGCAATACTGCGTGCTATGCGGTCAAGAGCGCCCCCTGTTAGTGCTTACAAATCCGGGCCCTAAACATGAGACACAAAAATGGAAAATTTTTTTTTGTGTCTGTTTCTGCATTACGCTGATCACTGTTTTGAGATCTTACTTCCGGAGCTATTTGTGAGAGGTACATGTCCCGTTATACACAACAGATTGAACATGACTGTTGTACAGCCGCACATAGCTGCCCTTGGTGGCTCGGTCGGTAGCGTGTCTGCATCCTGGTACCAAGATCGCGGGATCAAACCCGACCAAGTAGTACGGTGGTAACTTGGTAGAAGGGCACAAGTTGCTCAGACACGCTGTCTTCCGCGAGGGCCGTTAAATGTGGCGCCAAGATTTAGGTGCACGTTAAAGGACCTTCATGTGGGCAAAACTAATCCACAGACATGACCACTGTGGCGTCACACATGATCTCAGTTGTCTCGTGATGTCACGCTAGGAATTATCATTAGTAATATTATTATTACATATTACACCTGCACATATACGTTCTCCCACATGTGAGAATGCATTGATTGGAGTGCAAATCCAAAGTGTAACGGTGCAAAGTGTAAATTGTGGTTTCCTTAGTGCATAAATCACGAACAACACAGCAGACATACCTGTTTTTTTTCTATTGCTGTCGAGGCAACACCACCTTACATCCTGTGAGGATAAATGTTTGCAGTTTAGTTCCCCTTTAAAGAATGACAGCTGATAAAAAGTCACCAGCAGTGGGTTGCAGGCCTATACCCTCCAATTGCTGATTGAATGATTTGTAGATTGTCAGCGATGCTACTAATTTACCACCCTATAGCTACCCTCTCATCGACGTACCATGCCACCACACTACACGAAACGCAGGGGCACATGCTGAACACATTGTTTCCTATGATTCTGAACTCATTTATGCATTTATGAAGACTGTCACTGCTGAGAAGGAATATTGAAACAGATAGCGTCAGCCCAAGCAGCACAACCTCTTGGCCCAATATTAAACCAATATTGGCAATGTCGGCAAAATATTGGGCCGGTATTGCCAATATTGGTCCAATATTGGGTCAAGATGTGCTGCTTTGAACAGTAGACCAGTGTCTAACCTGACAGCAACCAGATCAGATCGGAGTTTGAGGACTTTAATTAAGCATTGCGTGTGTGATACAAGTAATAAAAACTATGTGCAAAGTATAATGGGTGTGATTACTGTGAACACTAACCGTGGAGTAGAGCTTAGAATTTATGTGGAGTATTGGTGCTGGTATTTTTGCCTTTGTGACAGAATTTCACTAATTCTCAGTGCAGTATGTCATACACTGGAAAATACGTTTTTTTTTTATGTGTGTGTGTGTGCCCTTATTGCTCTCCATTCGCTTTAAGTAACCAAGCTCACAAGTTTGAGGAACCTCTAGCTCATGTAGTTTGTAGGAAAGCTTCACAAAGCAAAGTGGAGACCACTGGGACCACAACCCCAACACTGGGGAGAAAACAAACACCATTTATCCTAAAGTGGCTAATCCTCTGAAGCGGACTTTCTCTTATAGTGTACGAGATAAAACTGGGAACCCTGGATGAAGCTGCTGCACTGGACGTGGAATGGAGCCTCCGGCCGTACATGAACACTGCCAAGAAGAGGCGCTTCCTTAGCAACGACCCATTTTAGTTGTACAGATATAAAAGCTTGTGGTGCATCGACTTCACCATGCGATGTTATTGCATAGTTATTGCACACTTCGCATGTCACGTGCAAAAAAGAAGGAACAAATGAAACGGCTGTGGCACACGTGGTCTTCCGATTTCAGGAAATAATTTTTTCCAAATTCGGAGGGTAGAAATAAGGGAAATAAACACGTGCTCTAAATTCATTCGAATTCGGGTGGGGAAACTTCCACTATGCTAAATTCGGGGAGAAATCTGGGTCTATTACTCAAACGAATTGTACTGGTTCGGTACAAACGGTGACGTAATTGTGTTTGGTGCCAAACAAGCTAGTGTGCGTTCTTACAGATGTTTCGGTGAGGACAGTTTGCCATGTAAAAATCAGGGTTTACCCTAAAGTGTCAACATTCAGTTCGGGCTGCAAATCCGAGGAAGAATCGGGTTAAACACGAAAACTTCAGGCTGTACATATGAGCTGGGGAAATTTGTCCTTTTCTTCGCTGCTTCGTTCTTGTTCTTCTCCAACGCGAAAGTACTAAACAAAGAAAATTTAAAAATATTTGAGTAGAACACTAAACAAAGGTAACTCGTTACTTTCAAGAAGCTATCAGGTTATAAGTTGCAAAATTTTAAATTTACTATCAAACTAACAAAAACAAGATGGAGATAAAAATATTACTCATATGGATACTCTTTATCTTTTACTGTGACACCTTCTTGGAAGATGGTCTCCTTGCTCCATGTACACAAACCTAGGTGGCATTGCAAAAAACACACAAAGTTCACTTTCTCGTCCTTCCTGTCTCCAAAAAGTAAAAACGCAAATGAACTGTCTTTAATAGGAACTTACAAAGGGTATTTAGATAAGGGGAGGTATTTAGAGGGACCATGATGAGATCCCAAAAACATTGCACGCATATGTAATGCATTCCTAGTTGCTAACCCATTCACCATGTGGAGTATTAACCCAACATTGGTTAGTATAACGGAGATATTAACTAACAACCAGGGCCAAAAAAGGCGACTGCTTCGATGCCACTGTTGCTGGCACGCTGGAGAAACTGGCTGCGACGTCAAAAGTGGGCCACCTTCGCCACCGGTGGGCTAGCTTCGGGCAACCTTAGAGTGAGCAAAGGATGCAGGTGATGTCAGTCCGCTTGCAGGTGACCGCTTGACGCTCTTTTTCTTTTTTTTTTGCATGTGAACTGCGCCAGCCTTGAATGCAATATGGCAAAATAGGATACGTTTCACATAATAGGCCTCCTTGCGAGCCGTCCTCCACTGAGAACTCAGATTTTTTGGGAAACTCTTCGTAAGTTAGAATACTAAATATTTTTAGGAACAGAGTAACTTGAGTAGAATGTTTTATGTTACATACAAGTCTGAAGCTGTTACAATATACATATGTTTGGAGAGTGAATTCGAGAGAGACGTTGCCCAAATGACGTCACAGTTTCAGCCTTCAGTACTTTGCATTTCAGTACTTCTCTCTATTTAGTGAATCACACTTTGCACAGTCACCCCTTTCTTGCTTTGATGTCGGTCAAAGATATAGAGGCTGTATAAGGTATGCCTATATTTCATTCAGCAACGGGGCCAAGCCACCAGCTTGGCCCCGTTGAAATGCTTGACCCCGTCTCTTGGCCCCGCTTGGCCACCCGCTTGGCCCCGTCTCTTTTTGAAAAACAGAAGCCTTGCAGGAGAAGCACTCCACTATTGTAAGCAGAAATGTGACCATGTGGTGGATCGAGAAGCTGCGAGAAATGGTTTTAGCGTACAGCTACAAGTACATTACTCTAGTTACTCGGCTGAAATTACCTCAGCCTATACTTCGGGACAAGTTAGCTCAGTACAGGTTAACATGCATGATGCTTCCTCTCGTATGCTCCACTCTCAATGTGTGTACTATACCACATTATCTGGTGGCAGGGATATACCTATGTGAGTGTAGCTTCTATGCTGTCTTGGAGTATATGTTCCAATCTGGTAGGGCTTCGATGAAATCAACGTGTACACGATATGTCGTACCTTACACTTAAGTATATGGGACGTGCAGCAAAGACCATAGAACCATGCTTTTTAAAGTTTTAATGCTTGTCTTTCCAAAATTATGAAAAAATAGCATTGAATGCACACTGCATTCACTACATTTGAGAATTCAACAGCAGTCCCAAGGAAACCCCCCACAATCATGCTGCAGCTTGTAAGTGGAAGACAAAATTGCTTACTATAAAAATAACTTTCTGGTAAACTTTTCGACAAAATCAAAGCGCACTGTTGCCAGCAACTCTGCTATGCTTGAGGAGAATAGCACTTAAATGCAGCTAAAAGTGCAGTAAAAGTTAGAACAGAAGCGACAAAGAAAGCAGATCACACTCGGCCGACTTTTCGAGCAATCTTCAAGCAGCCAATGATGAAGGCATTGCTGTTAGAATGTACTATGCTTATTTTCACTCAAGGTTGATTGGCAATGTTGCGATTGTGTGCATTTCAAAGACGCTCCCGCAAACGCTGGTGTCTAAGTGTAGTCAGGTGCCTCTGCAATCAGATAAACTTTGTATTTGTCAATTTGTACAGGGCATCCAAAAACATACTCAAAATTATCGCGGGGCAACAGCTGGGATCCATCCCGATAAGTCAGGCTAGCCGAAAATTTCTCTTGCAAGTCCCCACTCATGTCTGCTCTCCATTTAACATCTGTTCGTAATGCACCGCAGTGTCATATTTTTCCCTCCCACTGCAAATGGTGCAAAGGCATTACGGTGGCAGTGTAACAGGTAACGCAATAAATGTTGGCTGACACAAAACTGGAAAACCGTGAAAGAATGTCACATAACTGGTAAACAACGTTAACAGCAATAACATTAATAGGAAATGTTTATACAGTTCGAAGTGCATGTCTAAGGGCGACTATGGGATGCCGTTGAACAAGCACCCAGTTCCGAGTCGTTTGTACTGGTATCGGTGATATGTGACAATCGATTGTACTATTACAGGTAAAGTCTCAAATTAGGCAGTGCAAGTGGTAGGCACTACTCTTCCTAGAAGAAGGTTTTCGGCACTTGACGACTGAGTATTCCGTTAGACAAAATCAGCTAACCGTTGCACTGTCTGCCACACAAGGCGCTACCGTTAACTAGCTGCAGGAATGCCTTTGCTTTCATAAATCTAAGTGCCACGAGCAAAATGGAAGTGATTTCCGACCGAGCCCTGCACCTACCTAAAAGCTAGAAACTTACTCTCCGAGGCTAACTCAGACCTTTATCTTATCCTTCCCGTACCAGAAAGCCCCACCTATCGAGCTCCGCGATGCACCCGACACCTCGCCGATGAAGTTTTCCTCCCCTCTGAGACGCTGCACTCCAATAACTGAGGTCACCAGGGCTTCCTTAAACTTAACGAGCTCATCGTTAGGAACGACCACGGTTATACGGAACTCCTTCAGTCTTTCTGTGAGCCTGTCCACCAGGAACAGGTTTCTAGCGCCCCCTCCCGTAACGAGCATTTTGGAAGACTGCGGAAGACCGTCTTTCACGGTTCTCTCGACCAACCGTATCACTTCCGCAACCTGGTTGCAGATGTGTTCTGTGAAGGTCTGAAGCGCGTCTGCTGTGCTTAGATCGTGGGCTTGGATTAAGGGGTACAGAATCTCCGGTCCAAAGTCCACCCCGAGAGATTTTGGAAAGGACTTTTTGTAATAGTCAAAGTCGTCTAGGTCTTTCAGCAATCTGGTGCTAACTTTCCCAGACTTTGCCATCTCGCCGCTACGGTCAAACGCACGGCCCTCCCGATTCGCGAGCAGGTTTAAAAGTTGATTTGCCGGACAAACGTCGACGGCGAAACTGTCGCTGTAATTTTTACCCGCGTACGTCAGGCAGGCCATTCCGCCAATGTTCAGGAAAAACTGGTACTCGTTTCCGAACAACTTGCGTTCCGCAGTTAACGCTATCGGAGAGCCCTGACCACCCAATGCAACGTCCATGGACCTGAGGTCGCTGACTACGGGAAGACCGGTCACGGCAGCTACGGTAGCGCCATCTCCCAGCGTGCTGGTGGTGAGCTGCGAAGGTAAGTGGAACACTGTGTGGCCGTGGCACGCTATCAAGTGCACCTTCCCATCCAGACGGTTCTCCCTGATGAACCGAAGGACATATTCTCCGATGTACCGTCCGTACTCCGTGTTCAGCAGTTGGTATTCGAGTGCACTGGTGGATGTGGCGTGCTTCAACTTGTCGATCCATGTCGGGGAGTAGTTGTAACAAGTGCAGTGCTGGATGTTGTACTCCCAGCAGTCCGAGGATGTTAAGCTGAAGCGTGTGTAGATGATGTCGAGTCCGTCGAGTGAGCTGCCACTCATAACACCGATCACCTCGTACTTCGTGACATCCTTAGTTGGTGTCATCCTGGTTTTGTGGGTGACGTGATGCTAGAAGTAGTAAGAGGCACACTACGTAAGCGATACAAAACGACTGGCACTGGTTTCAAATTGCTCTTAAACTTCCGTCAGGGCAGGTAAATAACATTGTCATGGTGGTGTTCTTGGAGCAACAACAGCGTCTCGTGGCTCTTTCAACTGTTGTGACCATGTAACCTGTAACCATGCCTAGGACCTGTGTTCCGTAACGTGAAAGTAAACTCCCCTACAGATTTGTACCTCAGCCCCTGCCCTCGGGCGACAGCAAATAGCAGATTCTGACTGAAGCACGTACTTAGAGCTACAATCACCATCGCAACTCCTCGCTCCATATTAGAGCTTGTACACTAAGCAGGTGACTCGGCCGGCCGCGTATTAAACTGAGTTGCAGCTGGTTACTGCGACCAGAGGTCGTATAATCGACACAAGTGAAGCTCCTCAGACGAACACTAAGAAAACCCGACGAGCATGATTATACCGGTTACCACGTCGATGCAAGTGCATCTGTTAGTTTTCGACTTAAATAGCGGGTTGTTTTTGCGTGCTGTAAGGCCGATGCTGCTAAAGGTTGTCGGGGAGCAGTTGTAAAGATCACTTACCCCAGTTTTGCAATCGGCGAAGGCACGTTAGCAACACTTTATAGCTACGCATGAGTGAGGGCGCGTCCGCGAAAGTGACATTTGATGACGATACGTGTGGGGTGTCTGATGCTTGCTGGAGAGACGTTCAATAAAAATCGAATAAAATAAAATAAAATGCAATAACAGCATCGAAGTAGAGAGTAAGAGAATGCATTTCGGCATATCTACTTGCTTCTTTTTATTTCAGGTGGTTTTAGTATGTCTCAATAACATTATCCAAACCAAACCGAAACCAACTAACCGAAACCAGCTCGACATAGGAACTTTTTAAACGGGATATTGACAAAAGTAATGCGTGGCGTTGCATTTATTGCCGTATTCCCATTTAATTTCATTTTTACAAATAAATCCCTAAATTACATGTTGTCTGCCTTAGCTACTGACTTTTTCCACTCTCTGCTTAGTAATCCACAAAACGTACTTTAATCCTGGGAGCGTTCGAAAGGAAAGGAAGTGGAAGAACGCTCGACTGGGAAAAGATGGAGAATGACCGCTCACTCCTCACAGATGACATAGGAGCTTACATAACACTAGAAAAAAAGTGAGCTAGTGTAACTGTGAGGTGGGAAACGTATCCTTGAGCTTGAGGAACCACGACGATAGGGGACAATACCCTCATCGTGTCTGGTTCTTGATCCGTTTTAATCGTGTTCCCTCTAACGCAATGATATGTTTTCCACCTCATAGGAGCTTAATTGTATCCGCCTTTGTACTGCGACGAAGAAATCCAGTCGCACTACCTTTATGATCGATTAATGTCATTTAGCGATTTTCACTAAGAAACGTAAGTGATTTTTCAACAACAATTTTCTTTTTTATTCAGATAAACAGCTCTTCACGAACCAACGAGAGATGCGAACAATAGACCTCAACCAAAGAAACGTCATCATGACGTTGGTAGCCAGACTGAAACCGAAACAAATCGGAAGGGGAGGGCGCTGGGTTCCACGAATGAGCACTATGTTCGCTGCCTCCTATTGAAAGAAGAGTAGGACCGAAAATCGCGACCCTTTCGGGAACCATCGTAATCCCCTCAAGACCGTGGCTTTCGGGCGCGACCTTGTTCGCCCTTAGCTTCGAGCGTAGTTCAACTCTACCAAATTGGTGGCGCTGTGGAACACTATGACATCATTTGTTTACAATCAGGGAGAGGTGTATTGATATATGGCAGTCGTCAAAAACCCAGAAAGAGGCGTGGTTCGAACCACGCAAGCAAAATACCGGTACCCAATTGCACTTTTCTTCCTCCGGGGAATCAGATTTTCGTTTTTCCTTCACCTCGTTTCCAGGTGGAATGCGGAAAATACTGCACTGCAGAGCAACTAGCCTCTAGTTCAGGGGAAGACCTTCCACCTGCAACACTTTGATCACTGGGTCAAGAGGGTTCAAGTAGACGTGGAACCCTCGTGGAAAGGAAATTCTTTACGTTCTCAATGTCCTACTAACCAAGCTGCTCGCCCTCCTTCGCACACCTCCGTAGTGATTACAGCTGCCGATTTTTCGGAATATATTGTTGGCGCAAACGTTCTAAAACGCCGAAAATATCAGAATTTGACAAAACATATAAATGCTGAAAAACACCCGCCGAATCTCCCCAGGAATAAATGCCGAAAACGCAGAACTATGGACTCACTTATGTGACTCACATAACCAGTGTGCTATGTACGGGGTACTGGTACACTATAAGAAAAAAGTAGAGTATACCCAACTCTTACGCAGTGTAAAATCTTTGTCACTGAGATCACTCTTTCTTAGCGTAACGTTCACTCCGTCTTTCGAAAGCGTGTTATACCCCTGTCAGACGGACCAATTTAGAGTCACTTTCAACGAGTGACACTGGCACTTAGTGTCATTCGTGTGCTACCACACGACATCTTTTAGTGACACTCGGCAGAAAGTGCACTAACGACTTAGTGAGCCCCCCCAAACTCACTTCACTACTCTTCGCCTGACCGAGTGAGTAGCCTCAACATCAGACTTCGTGGTACAGGTACATATAAATATTGAGAAAAAGCGAGCAGCACACTATTTTTAAAGAAACATTTTCAACAGAGTGTTTATTTTATTTTAGCACAGTATGACATTGTCAGGCACAGCTCCGTGGCCCCAAAGCTGCACGCTTTAGTTGTTTGTATGTCGCTTCCGATATACTCCAGTGTATTGTTTACGCTGCGTATTTGTCCTATTATGCGACACGAAGACACGAAGCCAGGCCGACCTTCAGTGGCACCAACCTTGTGGAAGAAAAGGCAGACGTCCTTCCCGACGGCCTTTGTTACAGAGATTTGTGGACGCTGCCCTTGATACCGGGCCAGCCTCCTAATCCTTTAAGTGGTTTTCGTGGAACTTTGACGTGAGAATTAGGTTGGGGTCTCGTAACTATTGAATCCGTGTGTATGTTTGTATGTGCCTATACGAGGCTCGGGAGAGGATGCAGTAACGCTTTGATTTGTTGTACTAATTAACGACTGCGAATCAGTCGTTCTGGAGAGAGTGTGATTACCGCTGATTGGTGGTACAAGTTTTGGGATGGACCCTAATATTTTGTGCTTTAAAAAGACTTGGTGGTTTTGTTTGTGTTTAATTAATGTCTGACCCACGGGAAAATCATCTTGTATGAAGGACCGTCCTGGTCCTATGTAAATAAATGTACATAGTCACCGCTTCGTCGCTCAAGTTCTTTGCAAGGTGTCCGACGCAAGAAAAGGAACCAACGTTTTCCCAAGAAGGGGAAAAACCAACTGGCGCAGTCGACAGGATTGCGGCTGGACTTTCTGCAAGGATGGATGGTGAGCTGCATTGAAGAGGACTATGTTGCATCGCCGTGGGACACAAAGACGAACCGTGCTGGCTTCGGGTGTGCCGTCTAGGACCATCGTGGTTTACATCTGCTGCATCGCCATCGGACGATCCGTCGCTACCACTCGGAAGGACGCCGAATAGAAAGTCTCACAGAGGAGAAACGTCTCGGAACGCAGCAAGGTTGTCGCACCGTCGTTGGGATTGCTGTCTCTACCCAGAGGAGTGAAAAGGTTCACAGGTGGGTGCCTCTATTCGTTACGGACTTTATCATGAGTGATGACCGGAGGGTATAACTTACGAAGTAGAGGTAAAGGTAACGAATTGAGAATGGAGGATCAGCAGAAAGAGTCCCAGGTGGTGGTGGTTGCGGAGACGGCTCCTAGTGAGGCTAGTTCTATGACGTCAGGGAGTGAGGAGATGAGATTGATGGAGATGAGGATTAAGCTAGCTGAGATTGAAATGCAGCGCCAGCAGCTGGTAGTAGAATCACAGCGTCTAGCTTTGGAAGGAGCCAGTGCCCATCGGGGTACGACGGTCACTAGTGGGGAGGAAGATAGAATGCTCAAATTTGCAAATTTGTTGAAGGGCGTACTTTCGCCAATGCCGACTCAGGAGTCGCTCGTGCCCGGGTGGTTTGAGGACGTGGAAGCCACTCTAGAAGCATATAATGTGCCTAAAGAATGGCGGGCTGGTTTGGTGCTGCCGCTGCTTAGCGAGAGAGCAAGAGCGTTACTGACAAGACTGTCCTCTGTAGAGAGAACGCAGTACGATAAATTGAAGTCCAAAATTCTTGAGGGCCTGCGACTATCGACGGCTGAGTACAGACGTCTCTTCCTGCAATCCAGGCGAAGTGGCAAGGAAACCTGGGATCAGTTTGCCGTAAGGATAGAAAACTATCTGAGTTATTACCTGCGCAGCTGTAATGTGAAAAGCATGGAAGAGCTGCAACAGTTGATGGTAGTGGACCGTTTGAAGGAATGCCTAACCCCAGAAGCGCGGGCGCATATAATCCTTAATGGTGGTGAAGGTCTTTTGAAGCCCAGCGACCTGGCAAAGATGGCTGAGAATTTTGATGAAAGCCTCAAGTGCAAAACGAATAGTAGCGGAAACACTGTTCCTAATAAGCATCGTGAGATCGTCAGTAGCAAAGCTAAATCGGACAGCAGCTTGAGACCTAACACGTCTCACGCGGGAGCGAGACCCAAGAAGGGGGGTTGTTATGGGTGCCATTCCCCTGATCATATTCTGAAGGACTGCCCGCAACGAAAAAAAGAACCGAAAGCGCAAACAAATGCAGTCAGTGTAGCTACTGTGCCGGAGGACAATGTGTTGGTTGCACGAGTAGCTGTACCTATAGCAGATAGGAAATTAAGCCACGAGCCGGCAGACGGTAGTGACAAGCTGCACTTTAATAAGCTACAGGAGGTGCAACTAAAAAATAGTGGCAGCACGTTCACTGCATATGTGGACTCGGGAGCGGAGATATCAGTGATAAAGAGGTCATCGGTGAGCAAATATGATACATCTGGATCTACGTTAAAACTAATAGGCGCGTTTGGAGAAGTAAAAACGGCCGAGTTGGCATACGTACCTCTCAGATTGGTTATGAGCACCACATATGTATCGTCGGAACAAGCCGATCCCGTCTTCCTGTGTGCATTAGTTGACAGATTAGCTGAGGGCACCACTGCGCTAATAACACCTGATGTGTATGAGCAGCTTCGGCGTACGTTTGATCCATCCGTTACCCCTAATGAAGGAGAATGTGTGAAAGATGATACAGTAGTCAGGGATACTCTGTTAACAGAAGTAGACGATATAAACTCTGATGAGGAAGACAACGGACTTGTCGAAGAGGATGACCTGGCACCGCGCATCTCTAGCTTGCAAGTGGTACAGAGTCGGAACACCGAAAGGCAGGGTAGTCGGGCGGAGTTCATAGAACTACAAAAGAATGACCCAACGTTAGCGGACGCATGGGATCAAGCGCGTGAGGGAACGCATGGTATGACGATCATCGATGGCCTACTTTATCATCAGGACAGCATAAACGGCCACACTTGTAAACAACTAGTCCTACCGGAGGAAAAGCGCGCAGAAGTCTTGCAGTTAGCGCACGACATACCGTGGGCTGGGCACCTGTCACAGAAAAAGACTTTGCAACGAATAAAGGGCTCCTTCTACTGGCCTGGAATTAGTGGAGAGGTAAAGCGCTATTGTCAAAGCTGCCATGGTTGCCAAATTAAGTCTCCTGCCCGATGGTCGGACAAAGTACCGATAACACCGATTGCACGACCTAGCGTACCTTTCCAAGTAGTTAATATGGACTGCATAGGACCAATAGATCCGCCGTCGTCTAAGGGACACAAGTATGCGCTTTGTGTAGTGGATCTTTGTACTCGGTGGCCCGAGGTAGTATGCCTGCGAACACTGACGGCCAAAGCTGTATGTAGTGCTCTACTTGAAATCTTCGCACGGTTAGGCGTACCCGAAACCATATGCTGCGATAACGGAACGAACTTTACAGCAAAGCTCACAAGGGAGTTTCTAGAGCGAATGGGATCCACACCCAGATTTTCTACCCCTGACCACCCTCAGAGTAATGGCTTAGTTGAGCGGTGGAACGGGACGTTTAAATCCATGCTGTTCCACGTAGTTGAGGAATACGGTAGAGACTGGGATAAACACGTGCCTTTCTTACTGTGGGCGTACCGGGAGGTCCCTAATGTAACAACGGGGGAGTCCCCATTCGAAATGATGTACGGAAGATCTCCGAATGGGCCGCTGTCTATACTACAAAAGACCTGGACGGAAGACTGGACCGTTCCAAATGAGCTAAACAAACCGGCCAGTGAGTACTTAGCAGAACTCCGTCATAAGATAAATGTCGCTGATGAAAGAGCACGCGCGGCAGTCGCCGAGAGTCAGGAACGGAGTATCACGCACTACAACCTACGCACTAGGGACAAACAGATTTCTGATGGTGATCAAGTTATTTGGTTTGACGACAACAATGGGGGCAAACTAAGACCAAAGTGGACAGGTCCCGCGACGATCCTCGAGCGCACGCGGCCATACTCGTATCTGATTGAGTTTGAAGATGGTAACCGAAAAACTGTGCACGCTAACAAACTCAGGCCATACTATGCAAGAGCGAACACGGTAGGCGTTATCTTTGACGAGGATAATGATTTTGGGAAAGTAGAATGGGTTCCTAGAAGAGAAAATGGAAGTCAGGAGCTAACGCTGACTACAGATGACTTGACTCATCAGCAATTGGAAGAACTAAGGTCAGTTATCAACAAGTACAAAGATGTCTTTGGGCAGACCCCAGGAAGATGTAAAATAGGATACCATTCAATCAAGGTTAAGACCGGTGCAGAACCGCAGAAGGCCTATCCTTATCGAATACCAATGGCACTTCGGAAGGAGGTAGAGAAGCAGATTCATGAACTGCTGGAGTGGGGCTTAATCTATCCCGTTGAAAGCAAATATGCACATCCGATCGTGTGTGTATCCAAAAAGGACGGGGGAATGCGTCTATGTGTTGATTATAGGAAATTAAATGCCATCACCGAACCGGATGCTTTTCCTATGAGTCAAGCTAATGAAATTCTCTATCAAGTAGCTGGAGCAAAATTCATAACCGTCATTGATATGCTGAGAGGCTACTGGCAAATTCCTTTGGAGAAGAACGCAGAACACTGCACAGCTTTTGTAACGCATCAAGGACAGTACGCTTGGCGCGTAATGCCGTACGGACTAAGGAATTCCGCCTCCACGTTCCAAAGAGTCGTTAATGAAGTTTTGTTACCTCATCGTGATTACGCATGCGCCTACATTGACGATGTTGCTATATTCTCAGAGACATGGGAAGACCATATACGGCATCTTGGCAAGGTACTTAACGCAGTAGCAGATGCTGGTTTAACTATAAATGTAAAGAAGTGTAAATTTGCACAGAAACAAGTGCACTTCTTGGGACATGTGGTTGGGTCTGGCACTCATGCACCCGACCCTGGTCGGATCAAAGCAATAGAAGAAATTGCTAGACCTGAGACAAAAAAGGATCTACGAAGTTTCTTAGGCCTATGCAATTATTACAGAGATTATGTGCCAAACTTCTCGGGGGTGGTGTTACCTTTAACGCAGTTAACCTGTAAGCGTATACCGCAAAAACTACCTTGGACCACAGAAGCAGAAAAGGCATTCTGTGAAGTCAAAAGGTGTTTGGCTAGTGCGTCTCTACTTTACGCTCCTGATCCCGGAAAGGGCTACCTTCTTGCCACCGATGCCTCTGATTACGCAGTAGGGGCATGTTTGTCACAATTGGGGGATGATGGGAAAGAACACCCTATTGCTTTCTTGAGCAGAAAGCTGTCTCCAACCCAGACCCGCTGGGCAACCATAGAACGAGAAGTGTTCGCTATTATCTGGGCGCTGCAGCGACTAGAGACGTGGCTGTTTGGTGCTATGATCACCATAATAACAGATCACAACCCGTTGAAGTACTTGACGCTAACGACACCACACAGTGCTCGGCTGACGCGATGGGCCCTGGCTCTACAAAAGTTCAACGTCACTATCGTTCATAAACAGGGAACATTAAATGCCAACGCGGACGCCCTGTCCAGACTGACAACCGCCACTGAGTGCTCTACTTAGTACATTGCTAGCTCAGGTTTATATTTGAACATGCAACTCCGGTCATGACAAATGATGAGTCTCGACGACGAGGCACCTTGAGTCATGTGAACGGACTGAACTGTAGCCGATTGTGAACTCTGCTCCGAAGTTGCAGCTGTGTTCTGTGTTTAATTGTGCTGCATTTTATTATAAGATATGCATCACACTTGCGTTGGGGGTGTCAGGCACAGCTCCGTGGCCCCAAAGCTGCACGCTTTAGTTGTTTGTATGTCGCTTCCGATATACTCCAGTGTATTGTTTACGCTGCGTATTTGTCCTATTATGCGACACGAAGACACGAAGCCAGGCCGACCTTCAGTGGCACCAACCTTGTGGAAGAAAAGGCAGACGTCCTTCCCGACGGCCTTTGTTACAGAGATTTGTGGACGCTGCCCTTGATACCGGGCCAGCCTCCTAATCCTTTAAGTGGTTTTCGTGGAACTTTGACGTGAGAATTAGGTTGGGGTCTCGTAACTATTGAATCCGTGTGTATGTTTGTATGTGCCTATACGAGGCTCGGGAGAGGATGCAGTAACGCTTTGATTTGTTGTACTAATTAACGACTGCGAATCAGTCGTTCTGGAGAGAGTGTGATTACCGCTGATTGGTGGTACAAGTTTTGGGATGGACCCTAATATTTTGTGCTTTAAAAAGACTTGGTGTTTTTGTTTGTGTTTAATTAATGTCTGACCCACGGGAAAATCATCTTGTATGAAGGACCGTCCTGGTCCTATGTAAATAAATGTACATAGTCACCGCTTCGTCGCTCAAGTTCTTTGCAAGGTGTCCGACGCAAGAAAAGGAACCAACGTTTTCCCAAGAAGGGGAAAAACCAACTGACATTGTGCCGAAAAAACGCGTCATTACTCTCGTTAACAGCTTGTGAGAACTTCGCAGTCTCTGCGATCCGGTGGCGGCCATTTTTGTTATGGCACATGTTTGAGGCGAATTTGTTTAATGTTGGAAGAAGATTTGCAGGAGGTATTTCAAAATCAAAGAAAAACTCCGAGGAAGGTATTGTGGCGCGCGCCTAAAACTTTTGCCACCGTTTATAGACTTCTACAGGAGAGACGTCATCATGACGCTGGTCGACAGACTGAAACCGAAACAAATCGGAAGGGGAGGGCTGGGCTCCACGAATGTGCACTTGTTCGCTGCCTCCCATTTGAAAGAAAAGTAGGAGAAAAGGTCGCGTCCCTTTCAGGAACCGTCGTAATCCCCTCAAGATGCTTTCCGGCGCGACATTGTTCGCCCCCTAGCTTCGAGCGTAGTTCAACTCTACCAAATTGGCGGCGCTGTCGAACACTATGACGTCATTTGTTTACAAACAGGGAGAGGTCTATTGAAAGAAAAGTAGGACCGAAGGTCGCGTCTCTTTCAGGGACCATCGTAATCCCCTCAAGCCCGTGGCTTTCGGGCGCGACCTTGTTCGCACGTAGCTTCGATAGGCGATTTCAGATATTGCCCTTGTGCTCCGCACGGGGGCCCACCGTCGCCCAGGTCACGCGCAACGCGCAATGCGTCGTGGGATTTCAGTTTACATTCGTGCTCGTCTGCCTGTTGCTCGAAGGTGCGGGAGGTGAAGGAGAGAGAAAACTGAAACCGTTTGCGCTCTACTTCTTCTCTCTGACTCATGAAAACTAAATCCCAAGGTGCGGCGGGGCTTTCGCAACACGGCGCTCTCTGGAGGGCCATCCATGCAATTTCTGAAAATCGACTATTAGTGGCGCTGTCGAACAATATGACGTCATTCGTTTACAAAAAGGGAGAGGTCTATTCTTCTCTATCGTAATTTCCATCACTGCTTAATAGCAAGCCCGTAGTGAAAGTGACATATTCGCTTGGTTTGAGTGCACTTCACGAAAATGACACTCAATTAGCCCTTGTGACAGGGGTCGCCCAGGGGTGTAACTTCACCCTGCTATGGAGTAAAAATTACTCTGCGTGGATGTGCGATAAAATTATGTTACTGTCCTTCACTTACGTTACTTTGCTACTGCATTTTGTTTACTGATGAATGGATTGATAAATTGTGCCCGTTTATCGTTCAGGCCCTGTGCCTGACGTCGCCCTTGGCGTTTACACACTGGGAGGGGTTATATGGACGGGCGTACAGACGCTGAGACTTGGACTGACAAAGGAGGGCTCACTAACACGCACAAGCTTTGACGGTCACTCACAAGCCACGATTGTAGAGTATACAGATAGTAAACGGACGAGAACCTGCGTATTCAGCGTAGTATGGCAACGTCATAGTCGTCATAACAGGGTAAATAGAGTATCGGAAGAGTAAGGCGGGGTGATGAGAGTAAAGATGGGCAGAACAGAGTATAGAAAGAGTGTAGAAGCCATAGCTACACTCCATTTACTGTTATTTACTTCTTAGAGTCACTAAACAGTATACTGTTTAGTGAAGCAGCGAGGAATGCTTTGGTTCGCACACACACACACACGCGCACGCACGCACGGGTTTGCACATCAAACATGCAGAAACCATCACGAAAGGCCTTCGCCTTCGCTGCAAAGAATGAAGACGGAGCCGGCGAGGAAAGAAATCGAACAGGTGGCGGCGAAGAACGAACTCTCTAATAAAGTGGGAATCGATTTCTGTTCTGTGAACTAGAATCATAAATCCCGGGGAGACCTTTCTGGGAATGTAATCCTTGTTGCCGGAGGCTTCTTCTATGCGGCAGAATTCCAGAGAACACTCTGTGCGAACAAAGATTAAACATGCTGTGTGAGGGCAAATGTGTATCTATGTATCCATCTGTATCTATACTGTAATCTACGTGAAGTAACTACTGTATCTGCATGAATTATGATATCTACTGCCTAACCATAATATACTCTGAGCACCACACCATAAAACAACAACAAGAAAAAAATACAGAACGGTTACGGCTCGTGTAACGCGAAATCCAGCGTCACCTGTGCGTGTGGTGAAATGAGGCCGGATGAAAGTGCGTAGACAAATTTATTTGAACGTGATGAGTACTGATTTGTGGTCGCTGAAATGGTTGGCGAGTGAGTCCAGAACGCGAGGCTGTTCTGGAACACCAAGTCTATGCATGAGCAATGTCTAGTTGTGGGTTTGCGGATGTGGGTACACAGCGGAAGGTCCAGTTGTTCGGACATATCACTTAGGAAAGTGGTGTTCTTGGCAAGTGAAACGTCCACGTGGAAGTCTCCGACGACGGGAAGCTTGTGCGTGCGGTAAGGCGCGAGTACATGCACGATAAAATCCCGGATGCGCTCCGGCACAGCGCGAAGCTAGAAGCTGCACACAGCCACCACGAGCCCTGTGGGAAGCTGCACGGCACAAATTTCTCCGACGTCGTCTCCAGGAAGGGTGACTTCAAGTGGTGTAGCCAGTACTCCGGCACGTAGGTAAATGGCTCGGTTGCCCTTGCCACTACGACGCGCCCCGCAGCAGCACTTGAAGCCGCCGACTTGTACCGGTCTCTCCGTCTTCGTCTACGTCTCGTAAAGACACAGAAGTGATGTCCTACGGAGGACATAGTCGTGTGCAACATCTTCCGCGTGGAGCTGTACGGAGCGTACATTTAGGGCTGCGAGTGTCAACGAGTGGGGCTTGTCTATAGTTGTTCGACGCACTGCGTAGTGATGGTGCGTAGGCGGTGCTTTTGCAGTCGATGAAATTCGTCCGCCAAAGTTCTGTCCATATTCGCCTTCCCGTGATAGAAGTTGATGTCATTGCCAGCTCACTCAGCTGTCTCACTTTCCAACGATAGCGGTTGTAAACTGGCGGGATTCTCCTCCTCACTCCGAGCGCTGAGCTCACATGCGATAAGAGTTTTGAGCGGACATGCTAATGCAGACGACGCTGACGCGATCTCGGAAAAGTCTCCACGAAAACTGTACACGCTGTAAAATTGTACAAATAACGTAAGTCGAGTGTCTTTCCTCGTTGTCTTCGTCGTTTTCGTTCACACCGCTCCTGTGATAGTATCTTCCCCTTGTCGTCGTTTTTATGTGGACATGCCAATGCCGACGACGCCGACGCGATCGCAGGAAAGTCTCCACTATACAGCTGACGCTGTAAAATTGACGTATCGGAACCTATTGGAATTCTATCATCAGAGGATAGAATGTTGGGCGAGTTGGTAAAGACACATGGCGAATCAAAATAGCGCGACAACACGACGAAGGCACAAGGAGAGGATGCGTGCAGGACGCCCTTCTTGTGCCTTGTTTCTGTTTCTTTAGCGGTACTGCAGGCCTGTCCCATACAGGTCCAAGCAGGTACATTCAATGTACACTGTGATGTGAAATTAATGCACTTCAAACAACCTTTAAGTAAAGATCATGCCTATGAATATGAATATGAATATGAAGTTTCCAGTTGCTTAAAAAAGGCGTCAACACATATGCGTCAACAGATCCAAAGGACACAATACCGGGGGGAAGGAGGGGGGGGGGGGGTCTTCGTCTTGCTGTCCATGTGTCCATCATCTGAATGTTGCAACCTAGCACGTCTGTACCACTTCGGTGGATGGCCAGGACGTTTGTGGACAGATCCCTTTATGTCTTTTTAATCCTAGTTGTTTGCATATCTCCGTTGACGAATCAAGCCAGCGCCACCTAGATATGTACAGAAGGCCTGCTTATTGCCTCCTCTCCCAGTTCAGTTTTTAGAGTGTATAGGGGAAGCCTCCTCCTGACACACTTCACTGAGAGGATCCCGAGGGCGCATCCAGACATGGATTCGACCCTCCCCTCAAGTGAGACCCCTCTGAATCCGCCACTGATCACATTGGTCTTTACTCGAGTTGAAAAAATTAAGGCATTGTCTAAACTCCCAAGCGGGCTTCAGACAGAGCGGACGACTGTGGCGACATTGTTCTTGAGTTTGTGGAATAGGTAAAGCGAAGACTAGCTGTCTGTACAACGGAGACAGTTGCGTGACTGAAGCAATAACGGAGGGACCCTTGAACCGCGCTTGGGGCTTGAATGCGGCGGTAGGACAACGCAGAAATTCGTTACATTTCAGTGCAGATAACGTTGAGAAATAAAAGAAGCCTATAGCCACCGTTTATGTCAACCTTCATCGTGTGCACGTAAAAAAAAAAAAAAGAAAAAAAGAAAAAAAAATCCCAGCTCTGGAACGAGGTCGTGCCCTCACCGATCCACACGTCCACTAACGTGAGTTGTGTTCTAACCTGGGATAGGAACCGCTATTTTGAGGGATTCGGTTCAGATTTTTGGTTCAAGTATGTGGGTTCAGTTCAGGTTCGGGTGTGGAGTAGAAAAATAAAGGTCCGAACCGAAGTTTTTTTTTTTTAATTCACTGATATCACAATGCATGGACGACGGTTAAGTAGACGAAATAGAACTTTCTCTCACTGAAGTGTGATTTCATGCCACTCTGCAAGAATAGCTTGCCAAGTTTATAGTACAGCAGCTTAGTTATCAGTGCGTTATAGATAGCCTCGGTATATACGACAACAGTGAAAGGGCAGACTGTAATACCTGGCGTTACGTTGTGTTCTGCTGGCGAGTGAGCTCGGAAGAGACTTTTGCAATTTACTGAAACACATTTACGACAACAATGTGGCAGTATCTGTTCGCTAATAAAAATAGTTGGGGATATTGAAGGAGGTGGAACAAAAGACGGGAGATTTTCACCGATTCATTCTTGCCTTTATGCATGCTCGAAATTCATAATGAGTCAAGCAAGCCGTTATTTATTTATTTTCTGCTTTCTGGGGAACTATGTACTGTCACCAATGTGCTTTGGTCATGAATGAGTCAGTATATACTTTGTACTAAAATTCGTATTTAAATTTATGAACTGTGAATACTACTTACTAGGGCAAAAACTTCACTCAAGTGTCCCCTCCTCCAGAAAAAAGAAAGAAAGAAAAACAAGCAAGCAAACAAACAAACCACGCGATAAGAGCACGCCGCTAGAAGCAGCCGCAGGAAACTTGGCAAGATGAAAGATGGTGGTGGAGGTGATGGTGGTGATTGGAATGAAACTCCTTGCCGTAGTCGGCCACGCTCTGGCGGGCAACGTCACTACTAGCACGGGAGGGGGGGGGGGGAGATCGTGCACCCTGGGCCGACTTCACGGGGACAGCCGGCGCCCGGATTCGAACACGAAGTGAAGGGAATCAGCTCGTGAATTATTCGAAAGCAGACATGCACAAGATACTAAAAAATGTATTTAAGATAAGATAATAAATACTAACGTTAGAATGCAATTAAGATAGAGTATAAATACATGAAAATTAAAGTAATTAAGATAGAGTGCAAAATACTTAAAAAAGTATTTGAAATACAATTAAGATACTATTTATCCTTAAACTCAAAAAGTCACCGGTCACTGGTCAATGCGGCAAGTCGCCGCTATGTCACATGAATCACCTAAACCCCGCGCACTACGCTAGCCGCCGCTCTGTGATAGGGGTCATCTAAACACAAGTCCCAAAAAGATGACAAAGAGATACCACATAACTCCACTAAGTATATGTGACCCAGAACAAAGCAAACTTCTAGCAAGTCCCTGCTCGGCGGGGTCAGAACTCGGCGTCAAAGCGTCAGGACACACATAACAGAACCCTCACTGGCCAAGGATTAGCACACACGGGGCAAGATATCTAAATGGTGACTTCCAAGAATGGGCAATGTCCGGGTCAAGTCCGAGGGACTCAGGAAATTTCCATTGAACAAGCAAGATAATGGAAAGACGAGACACAGAAAGTTTGAGAGGGAGATCCAAAATATGTAATTAGAGTATTGAGTAGAAAATACCATAAAATGTATTTTAAAAAGTGTACAAATACACAAAACAAAAGTATTGAGTAGAGTGCCAAAATACCACAAATTGTATTTAAAATACAGTATTTTAAATACAATACTCCAAATACGTACAAGTCTGTTCGAAAGAAAGGGCCTGATTTTTCTCGAAACTAGAGTTTCGAAGCGTAGTGTAACCATTGAATCTCCGCTGCATGGTTTGCAAGGGAAACACAGGGGGACCGACTTGCCGAACCAAACATTCCACCTGAACCGTTTCGTCGAATTGGCAACTGCTTCAGTTTTATTTCAGTTATTTCAGTTCAGTTCAGGTTCGGTTCAGCGGTAGAAAACATAACTTTGGTTCGGATCATCTGCGGTCAGGTTTTTAGAAATTTCCGGTTCGGCTCCAGCTCTAGTTTCGATCTCTGATTCTAACTCTTGTTGTATATACACGATGCCACGTGAAAACCTCGATTTTCGTCTGCTCAAAAGCAGTCGCCGAGTCCCAATTAGGCTAGCGAACCTCTCCCGAGGCGGCCACTGATATAGCATATACATTATGCAAGCAGTCGCCGTGTATCTTGCATATGCTGTACTTAGAGCGAGGGATGCCCCGCAACAGAATATCTTCTGCAGAGGCAGCCAGAGGAAGAAGTAAATTATGCAGGAGTTGGATGTTCTCTGGCGTTCGAAAGCCGGGATGGGATTTTGTGACAGCAGCGCGCGAGGTCGATTGCGGAGGTGACAGACAAAAATAAGACAACGCATTTAAAAGAGAAATGACAGCACACTAGCATACGTACTGGTTGGCACGGCGTCACCATGGCATCCTAAAAGACCCTAGAGAAAACGACATGAAAGCAACGGGTGTCGTAGGGGACTCGAAGAAAAAGAAAAGTGCAACGGTGCCTTGAACAGCGCTGCACCGCAGGATTTTCGTGAGCACGAGTTGACTGTCACACTTTCTCTCATGGTTGTGACAGCTATATGTTTCGGCTAGCACACGCAATACAGCTTTTCACCCTTGCATTCCTTCTGCAGCGAATCGTTGTAGCCTGTTGAGAAAAAAATTGACTACAGACGACAACGATATCACCCACAAACTAGACCTTTCTAGCCAGCCTTCGAACCACGTTTCCGTACCCTTGGCAACAGGTGAATTATGAAGGAACGAATAACCGAGAGACACGGGACACGAAGACAAGCACAAGAGTTCTCAGTGTCTCCCGGTTATTCGTTCCTTCATCATCATGCACCAGTTAGTCTGCGCCCTATCTCTTTTATCGAACAGGTGAATTGCTTTGCTCTGGGCTGTTACGAGCCGTGGCTGCTGTCGTGTTCGGCAGGCCTCGTGGATTTCAATTCGGCAGTTTTCGACAACTTCGAGCGTTCAAACAACGCGTTCAAAATTGTCCGCAACTAACGCATGGCGTGATCCGTGAAAACGCAGCGGATCGCAGCCCATCGCGCCCACACTCTAAGAAAAAAGGGTGTGAAAAGGTGGTAACATCTGTAGTTACCACCGAGGTCAACATAGCGTATGATAAAGGGTGTAAAAGAGCGGTACAAGTAATTATCATAAATC
Source organism: Ornithodoros turicata (assembly GCF_037126465.1). Lineage (NCBI taxonomy): Eukaryota > Metazoa > Arthropoda > Arachnida > Ixodida > Argasidae > Ornithodoros > Ornithodoros turicata. Next base: position 14,862,561 of record NC_088203.1, read on the forward strand.
GAAATTGCTACAAAAACGCGTACGCCCTCCTTGCTCACCGAATAAGAAGCGTTAACCCTATCATTCGTGGGTATCAGGTAGAACTTTGCAACCTTTTAGGCACAACATATGCGACAACTAATGCCTCCTAAAAGGTGTAACTGCTCCACCCTATTTTCGGAGAGTGCAGCGCCTGGTAGATGGCGCTAGGAAAAGGCAAGATGGCGGACACATGATTTTAGGAGAAGTTTCTTCTATAGGACCTCCATGTATTACACCAGGCCTGGAAGCTCACAAGAAAAAGCTGTGCTACGCTTAGTTCGCTACACTTAGTTGCCACACTGGCGCTGTTCGCGTGGCCCAAAAAATGCGTGTTTCCAGTCTGCGATACGCTACCAAAACGTATCGGAATACACAGCGCATGCGCGGCTCTCGTTCGTCGCTGAAAACAGCCGGAACCATTACTACGCTGACGCTGACGCTACTATGTACCATTTTCCCGTTCCCGGAATCTTTCCGCCAATCCTTCCTTCCTTTCGTGCTGCGGCTTACGTTTCATGACCATAGCATGCGGCACAAACCGTTAGCACTTTTCCTATTGTGTGCACACATGGACATTCACATATCTTCTAATTATTGCTAGAATTGAAGTCTTCAAGATGCATACTATCAACTTTATTACACTTTGACATATTATCCCATTTTACACTTACCGCCGTCCAACGGCATCGCCACCATTATGGATCGTGGAAGCAAGCGCTATTGCGGTAGTACTGTCAAGCTTTCATGCCTATAGATATGACATTGACAACGACAACGGTGCGCGCGACACTCAGAAGTCGTAGAACAAGAAGTTCATTCTCTCTTCTTCAAGTAGTACACTCTTAAAAATGAGGGGGGGGGGGGGGGGCTAATGTCTTAATCGTCTCGCCATTGTTGACCACACAGAAGTGGGCATCTTTCACGACTATAGGAAAGAAAACAGGATGGAGGATGAAGGGTGGAGATGCGTAGAGAGTGCGTGAGTCCGTCGGGGAGTGCAAAGAGCTAGAGGGGTCGTTGGGTAAGACGCGCCTCGTGCAAAAAGAGAACGTGGTTTCTTGCTTTAGCGGAACGTTCGGCGTAGGAACCACCGGGGTAGAGGATGTCCGTTAGCGTGCCAGAGCTGGAGTGAGGGCGGTGGGCTTTGCACGCAGAATGGTATGCTCGGCATTCTCGCAGGATGATGGTGGTGGTGGTGGTGGTGGTGATAGTGAAAGGGCTCGCCGTGCAGGATGAACTTCACCGTGTAGCACGCTCTTAGCCAACCATCATTCCTTGTGACATCGATATTTCCCCTGATTTGCTGAAAACGGGAGGCGTACGCCATTTCTGTGGCATTATGCAGTTAATAATTGCAAAAAAGAAAAAAAAGAAAGAAAGAAAACGGCATAAAAGCGTATGCCTCTCGTTTTCATGAAATCAAGGGATAGAACGATTTCATTCAAGATGACTGTTGGCTAGCAGCGTGCTATATGCGGTGAAGATCTGTTTCTGGGAGGCACCCGGGTTCGAATCCCGGTGCCGGCTGTGCTGTCTGGGGTTTTTCCTGCGTTTTCCTCAGACGCTTTCAGACATATGTCGGCACCGTTCCCTTACAAGTCGGCCCAGGGCGCACATTCCCCAGAGTGTCAGTCGTGACGTTGCCCACGTCTGTGAGGCCGACAACGGCCATCACCATCACCACCACCGGCCATCTGTTTTTAGAGTATACAAGAAGAAGAAGTTATGGAAAGTTGAGCAACGTTGGATGTTGTTGATTTGGTAATCGCTTCTACAAAGCCAATATCTATACCGATATGGTCTGAATGATCTGAGGAGTGGGGAAGAATGGCTTGTGAAAGAAGAAGAAGAAAAAAAAACAGTTACGTGTACTACCGTTAGGGGCGCTGAACACGCAAGGAGCAGTGACGTACCTAATAGGAGACATCCTGTGGCGACAAAATCAGCTTCGTGATTTTTACAACGTGTCTACATACTGATCTCAAGGTTGCGTGTTCGAAGCAGTGGAAGAATGGCGTCGTTCATGACCACGGTTGTCTCGCGACGCGTATCCACGAATTATCATTGTCCCTTTGTCTGCTTACTCCTAAAGCTTATAAGCTTAATTATGTGCTCTTAATCTAGGCTAGAATTCCCATAAGCTATGTCCGTGGCAGCGATTTAGCAGCCCCGTGTGACTGGCGGGGCAATTGCGCCACCCTCTCTGCGTCGCTAGCAGACGACATAAATTGGCTCACTTCAATGCCACACTTTCGCTCACAGCGGAGTATGACACTTGTAACTAATTGACCTTGTCGCGTTCGCGCCTGTGGACCCAGCGTAGTGCCGAGGTGTAGCGCGTGTTCATCTAATTACAGGTGAGCATCGCGTGGGCCAGCATCTCTGGAGCTGTTGTCATTCATGCCCAGCCGGAAATTCCCAGCCGACGCGTAGGCCCACGTCACAGTCATGCAAAAACAAACGACGTGTCATGCACGACGTGCTATAGGGTGGTTCTGAAGAAATGAAATTCACAGGAAGTACTTTATAGCGTGGAAGCAATGGGAATAGGTCTGTAACTGTTGCGCACATTTCCCACATCATCAACTGCCACTCTGTCGTCGGGGAGGAAGGAGGCTGCTGCACAAGATGGATGTAACGACATCTGCTTCCAGTAGAAAAAGGTCTGAGGGTCCCGAAGCTGACTGGGACGAGATGTGTCTCCAACTGTATGTTGACGTTATGCCAATGTTGAGTACCATTGCCCACAGCCAGCGTACACCAGCTACAGCAAAGCGTATAAACACTATACAGTGAAGGGGGCGAAGAAAAAAAAACATCCCTTGAATGAGTGCATGAACCTCCATTACCGAGGCCATAAGGCTTGTTCTCACTGCCATCTCGTGCTATCCCACGATAGTTCTATGAGTTCACAAACTTAGCTGGTGGATGAAATACCTCTATACCACGTACCTCAATTGCGCACGTCGCATACCTGTATAGGTTTCTCCCATGGTCAAGTTGTTTAGATGCATGGCCCTGGTCGAGTGGGGCCTGATGACCATACCCAACCTACGTGCTGACGACGATCGGTCATTGCGCCACTTTTGGGGATTCGAATAGCATTCGTGTTCTAGGGCTTTCTACGCACAGAAACTTGCAAGCAGCAGCCACGGTAATGTGCATGTGCATCTCCTGCTCATAGGAACGCTCTTGCACATGTTCATGGTAATGACGTCTCCTCTGACCTCGCTCCCTTTTCTTTCCTTGTTTCTTTTGTTTTTGTTTTTAGTGTGTAACGAACCGTTTTAAAACGCACAACCACATCCGGAATACCCCCACCGCAAAACAGCAAGCTTCCTTTCTGCTCTTAATCAACGTGGAACACGACGTCGAATTGTTTACTCGTAGAGCCCTTTACCTCTAGTCCTATAGCCCTATTTCTGGGCCCGACCTTTAACCGACCGCCAAAAGGAAGAGACAAAAGACAACAAAGTAAGTCTAGAGAAACAGTGAAGAACAAAAGAGAGTGGCAAAGAAGGAGCTGAAATTTCTGTCCGGAAAAGCGAGCCTCGGTGGTAATTTGCATACTCTTTTTGCATATCAATTGGTGGAGGAACAAAATGGCCGCCCGTTGTCATGGAGACGAACGTTCTCGGGAAATATCGGCGACAAAGGGAAAACTACGGAGCATATACATATAAAAAAGAACAAAAAACCGGGATGCGAAGCCCAGTGAGGCTCACCCCTGCGCTTCAGGGACATCCTGTTATTTATTCAAGAGCGAAACGCCACAGGTTTTATAGGAGGAAGCACAGACATGCAATGGGGTTGCTGCCTCCTACAACAAGGTAAAAGGAAGTACATGTTCGTAAAGAGAAGAAACGTTAAACAACTGTGTGCGCGTGTCTAGTGACGCAAGCACCAATTTCTTATTTCGCTGTTTATCTCTCAACTACACGTTACTGAGGGAACGCACGAAGAGGGGAAAGTACAATGACACTTTGCGAGTGCCATTGTACTCGCACGTTTGCTCGCACGGGCACGGGCTCGCACGGGCGCACTCGTGTGCGGGCGCAAGCACGGGCTCTCACTAAAAAAATTCAGGGTATTCCGTGGCGCCACGAAAGAAAATCGATCTCTGTGTGGTCTGCGGCCGTAATTTAGTTGATTTCACTGATTTATTTATTGACACATCTTATGGACGCAATTTTCTTCAGATCCGTGTGTGTACCAGGACGTGTCCTTCTGCAACATGTCGTGGAAGCATTTTATTACGATTGTTTACACGTCTCAGGGTGCCTGCACTACAAACTGCAAGGAGGCTTGCGCGTTGTTCGTTATAATTTCGTAGCATTCTTCGTTCGGAACTAGGTAGGCAACCCTGCAACTCCATTCAAGGCATATTTCATTATCCGCTTATTCACACAAGCGACATTCCACCGAGTACTCCAGCGGAAGATACGTCAAACGTCACAGATTTCGTCCGTCACGTATGAGCTATAGCGGTCGCCGTCACGTCTTCTCGTGCACAGCTAACCATGACCCGTATCCTGTGGTGGAGCCACCACATATTCTCTAGCAGACGACAGCAATGTCGTCTGCTACGGAACTTAGCATCGTCCAGGACCTACTAGATTATTGCGACCATGTCATACGGACCCCTTCCCAGCGGCGCATTTGGAGGCTAGTGGTGGCGCTACTCATCGGCCCGGTTATTGCTTACTCAACAACAACTTTATTTTCGACCTTGGAGAGTGGGGAGTTTCATCGCCACAGGCGATACTCTACCCCATTGCTGGATGGAATGGGGGGAATAAAATAACGAGCCCCTTCACAATAACGATCGAAGTCCGATGGTGTCCAGAAATGTCAGAAGAGCTTTGAGCGCAGAGCGTTGCTGGGCTGGATTGGGCCAGGGACCAAGCAATTTCGAGAGGGAGAAAGGGCGAGAGTCCAGCTGACGAAGAAACTCGGAGAGTGTGGTTCGGGAAGGTTCGTAGTGAGGGCAATGAAGAAGAATGTGCTCCAGATCCTCAAGAGCACCACAGTGGCAGCGGGTGGGAGAGTCAACTTGCCTCAAGCGGTAACGCCACTGAGCTGTAAAGGCCACATCGAGGCGCATTCGGTGGATTAATGCAGCATCTTGACGAGAGGTGTTTCGTGGCATGCGGAAAGCGAGCGTGGGATCAACTCTGTTCAACATAGAGGGGGGAAGAATGTCGGTTGTCCGTTGGCGGGAAGCCAGGGGTGTCACTAGGCGTCGCAGAATGGAACGGCGGTCTCCTCTCAGCAGAACAATACGGGTCCGTTTCCGATACGAGAGTGCTGCTTCTGCGGCGCTGTCGGCCTGCTCGTTCCCCACGACACCACAGTGGGCTGGAACCCACTGGAGAACTAGCCTGTTGCCTGCGGCGTAGATAGTGTGGTAAGCCATTAGCACGTCTGTGACTAGGGGTGCGGATGGGCCTCGTATGCCGGAATTTTCAATTGCTTGAAGGGCAGATTTGGAGTCTGTAAAGACTGCCCATTCCCGGGGTGGAAAATCAGCGATGTGTTGTAGAAAGAAAAGAATGGCATAGAGTTCCGCAGCTGTGGAGGAGGTTGGATGTGAGAGGCGTCTTCCGTGCACGACGCCTTCGCATGGAATGACGAAGGCTGAGGCGGACTTGTTGTTTCGGGATGCGCCATCAGTATATGCTGCCGTAAACGTAGAAAACTTCGCGTCTACCAGAGCATGAAAATGGGCTCGGAGGACTTGAGGGGGGACCTGATCTCTTCTTTCCAGAAGGTTTGGGAGGCGTACAAAAGTGGGCGGTACCGGTAGAGACCAGGGGGCTTCCGGCGGTATAGTGTCCTTAGTTATGAAGCCAGTGAGAGTCTGGCGTGTCCTCTTCGCTACTCGATAGAAGTCGCTTTGAGGGCGGTATCGAATTTTCCTGAATATTGCTTACTCAATTTCCACAGTACTCTGTACTTTAGATTACATTAGTATTTTTGTACAAGCAGTGGATGTCCCACGAGAGATGCTTCCTTCTAAAGTTGATTATCATCGTCATTCTACGCGTTTTCATAGGACCTGTTGCTGTCGTCTGCTACGGCAATGGTGCGTCCGCTTCTGTGCGTTCAAAATTCAGATTTCCCTCGTCCAATCATGATGCAGATCTCGCGGGCCGATGAGTAGCGCTCCTAGCGGATCGTGCGGACGGGCTCCTCATTGAGTTTGCCGATTATGACATGGCCGCCAGTCGTGGCACAGTCTGCGCACTTAAGACAACAGGATTGTCGTCTGCTCAACACAACAGGGGGCGGAACTTCTCCTCCGTCAGCAGTTTGTCTTGAATTATTCCGGTGCAATTTTATCTCCCGCTCTTGAATTTTTAAAGCGATAGTCTGGACAAAACCAAAGCTATACAAACGGCATCACACGCTGTTTATCATGCCCAGTGTGAAATCGTTCGTTGGGGAGCTTCGCTCAAAGACAGGGACTCAAGCATTCCATCGCAGCATCATTTATTTGCGACCATGTCTCACGGTACCCGAACCAAGAATGACAAAAGTAAACACCAAAAAAACAGTTCACGTGCTCCCCGCACGATCGTTGTCTTCTTCCCTTTGTAACACGTTTACAACTTCAGCCCAAAAATGTTACACGCAAAAAATGTTCTAACACACTCCCCCCCAAAATGGGCTAGCGCGCATTTTTAACCGTTGGCCAGTTCTAGCGGATACAGCAGTTGCACCGGTCTTCTTCGCAAAGTCCCATCAGGTAGGCGTACGGTGCAAGCCCTGACTTTCTCATCCCTGCCGCAGAATACGTCCACAATCCTGCACAACTTCCAGAGCGGCCGTGGTTGTTTCTCATCGTGCAAGATGACTATGTCGCCAGGTTTGAGCGCTGATGACTTGAAAACTCTCGACGAACGAGATGACTGCAGTTCGGCCAAGTATTCCTTGTGCCATCTTTTCCAAAAGTGGGCAAGACCCCTTTGTCGACTTGTCCAAATTTCGTCTAATGATAGTTTCGTTGAGGTAACTGTGGTTAACACCTGGGATTTCATTTCTTCAAGTTCTTCGGACGCAAACCGTGTCGTTGGGGGCCTTCCTGGCCACGATCTCTCGTCGCTGACGATCCACGGTGGTCCCTTCCACCACAACTGACTCTCGATCAGTCGTTGAGCTGATATTCCTCTTGTCATTAAGTCAGCGGGATTCTCTTTGCTCGGACAGTAGTGCCAAGGATGCGAATCGCTGTTCTTTTGAATTTCGGTCACTCGGTTCCTTACGAATGGTTTCCATCTTGCTGCATCGCCCTGGATCCAATGGAGTGTGATCATACTGTCGGTCCAGAAATGCACGCCGCTAACGTCAAGCTTGAGGTTTCCGCCGATGTACTGAAATAGGCGTGATGCCACGAGGCTCGCCATCAACTCTAGACGGGGCAGCGTCAGTTGTTTTAGTGGAGCGATTCTTGACTTCGCCAGAACCAGTGTCGTCGTCGTCCTTCCTGTTAAGTCCCTTACGCACAGGTACACTACCGCGCCGTAGGCTGCGGTGCTTGCATCCGCAAAGACGTGCAGCACTCTGCTGTCGGCGACGTCACTTAAGCCATACTCGTAAAATCGCGGTACTTGTATCCGCGATAAATGTCCTAGGTCGTCGCACCAGTCAGCCCATTGGTGTCTGATGTCATCTGGTAGAATTTCATCCCATCCAAGTTTAAGTCGCCAAGTGCGTTGAAAACAGAGTTTAGCGGTTACGAGAAATGGCGAAATCAATCCCATTGGATCATACAGCCTTGCTGCTGTCTGTAGTACGAAACGTTTCGTATCTTTACGTTGCTCGGAGATCTGCCTGACACTGTCCACTGCGAATGTCAGGTTGTCCGTCGCGGGATTCCAAGATAATCCAAGAACTTTCAGTACACCCGCCACTTGACCCTGTGGCATCGCTGCTGTTGCTTCCTCCTCAAACAAGTTCCTCATGGTCGGACTATTGGACGCCCATTTGTGCAACTTCATAGAAGCAGTTTGGAATATGCTCTTCGCCTCACGGTAAAGTTTCTCGGCACTTCCTTCATCTGCTGCTCCAACCAGAAGGTCGTCAACGTACAGTGACTCGCTGAGCAACGTACACGTGACGGGGTATTCGTCTTTCAGGCTCCGCAGGTGGTGTTGTAATGTAGCTGCCAGTAGAAAGGGGCTCGACGTGGTTCCAAAAGGGACCCTGGTCATTCTGTACGTTTCGATGTCTGGCAAAGGTTGATCGTGTGTCGGAGCTTCCTTCAGCCACAGAAAACGTAGTGCATCTCTGTCAGCGTCGGTGACGCCAATCTGTAAGAAGGCCTTCTCGATGTCAGCGACCATAGCCACCCGATATTTCCTGAAGTTCAGCAGTAATGCCACTAGGTCACAGTTCAAGTTGGGGCCACTTTCCAAATTGTCGTTCAGTGACTTCGCCTTGGCATCGTGTGACGAGGCATCAAATACGACCCGCAGCTTTGTCGTGCTGACGCCTTCTCTGATTACCGCCTGATGGGGCATGTAGTACGTCCTGCCCTGCGATGATTGATGTGGACTTGCCACCTCCGCAGTACCGCTGCGTAGCTGCTGCCGTATGACGTTGTCATACTCGCTCATGAGCTGTGGGTCACGTGTAAGCTTCCTCAGGAGTTGATGAAGTCGCTTTCGGGCGACGGCCTCGTTGCTCTCCAGATCCACTTCCGTTTTCCACGGTAGGCATACTTGATAGCCATCTTCGACCTTCACCACAGTCTCCATGAACGACGTTACAACGTCGTTATCCCTCGTATCATCGTTTTCTGTCTCACGTATTCCCAGGCTGTCCAAATCCCACAACTTTGTCACGAGCTCTTCCAGTGGCCGCTCTTGCGTCACCGTCCGCAGCACTACCGTCTTGTTACAGTGTACAACATTTCCGCCTGTCGGGATGGGACCCTGAACACACCAGCCGAAGGACGTTTCGATGGCCCTCAGTCCCTTGCCGAGGTCTTCCACCTTCCCGCTGACGACTTCCCAATAATAGTCGGATCCTATGAGTACTGCGATCTCTTTGGAATCGGTCTGAATAACATCAGCTGGCTCCAGATTCTTGTCGTTCAGCTTGCTTTGTATATCTTTGTCAATCATCGGAAGAATCTGCTCGCAAATGCTGTCGGTTTCCAATGCTTCAATCTCGAAGCTCTTTTCTCCATTACGACTGCTCATTGACAATCGTACTCTCCTGAAGCTCCGTTCTGTGAGGTGGCCTCCAAACACTTCAACCGTAAGCTCCTCGGTCTCCAAATACTTGCACCCCAGTTTCTTCGCCATCCTCCTTGATATGAAGGACCGCTGGCTCCCGCCATCAAACATGATTCTGGCAAGTGTCGTGGATATTTCTCCAGCCAGCATAGCCGTCGCAGTCTGAAGGAGAACTGTAGCCCTCCTTGAATTGTCAGCAGCTGAATGTAGGCTAACGGACGTCGTTGGCGTTGCGACAGAGTCCTGATCCCCGTCAATTTCTTTCGATCCTTTTTTCGACGCGTAGCTTGGATCGCACATTGAAGCTGCATGTCGGCCTGTGCATTTCCTGCAACGCAACCTGCTCTTGCACTCCCTGGATTGATGATTAAGTTTAGTGCATCGGTAGCACCTCCGCTCAGCTCTGAGAATCTCCTTTTTCTTCGTTAACGGAATGTCAGAATCACAATTCTCCGTCTCATGCTGTTGTGACGAACAGAATGTGCAGCGTGTCTTCCCAGCCAAGTGCTGCAGTGCGGCTACTGAAGCTGTTGGCTGGCGTTTGCGGTCGTGAGAAGTCTTGTACTGTCCCTTGTCGTCGGTTTTTTGGGTAGATGTTGCCTGCTCCCGGCTTTCTACTTCAATTCTAACCAGTTGAAGTAGGTCTGACACCTTCTTCCGGTATTGCCTCACAGCAGGGTCAGAAATTCTTGCCGTTCCGGCGCTGTCTCCAGCTTGAATATCAGATGGAACTCCCACCGGGATGGATGCCATTGCCGATTTTCTGTGATATTGCAGCACAATGTCTCTCGGTAACGAGCGTAGCAGTACAGGGTACAGCAGTGAACAGTAAGAGTCTTCACTCACACCTAGGACATTCAGTCCGCGAATGTGGGCTTGGAGTCTGTCATAGAGCTTACGAAGCTCGCGTACGTCTTCGGACAATCGTACGGGACGAATATTCAAAAGTGCTTCCATGTGATCCTGAATGATGGCAGTTTCCGTCCCATAAAGTGGCTGCAACAACTCTACTGCGTCCTTGTAGCATTCTGCTGACAAGTGCAGACCTGCTATAGCAGCTGCTGCCTCGCCGACTAATACCGACTTTAGGTAACTGAACTTGTCACTCTGGGTCAGATCTTCGTTCTGATGGATCAGCCGTTGAAATTGTTCCCAAAAGGCCTGCCAATTTCGCTGCTTGCCGTCGAACTTCAATAACTCCAATTTAGGGAGTTTCACCTTGACTGCCGTCGATCTCGTCGTAGAAGTGGTCTGTATTCCAGTTTGTACAGATCCATTCTTCTTGCATTTCAGTCTGGCGATGCAGGTAATCACACGGTCGTTGTATTCATATGTGCGCGTAAAATCCTCTTCGCTCTGTTCGATCTCGCTGTGTTCGATTTCAGCGTCTACGTCGTTAAGTTGCTGGTGACACGCTTGAAGCCGTTCGATCAACACATCGAGAGCGTCCAATGTGGCTTCTCCAGTCCCGCTCAGTAGACTGTTGGCTTCGGTGATGATTCGGGTCACTTGGGACCGGAGCACCTGACGTTTCTTTGGTAGATGAGACATGGCGTCCGCCGTGTTCGATTCCGTTGATTCGCTGCGTCGTTACCGTTTCAGCAGTGTTCGTCGATCAGAGTCCTTCAATACCTTCAGTCCTCGAAGATCCCGGGTTTCGGCACCAAAAGTTATGTGAAATCGTTCGTTGGGGAGCTTCGCTCAAAGACAGGGACTCAAGCATTCCATCGCAGCATCATTTATTTGCGACCATGTCTCACGTTACCCGAACCAAGAATGACAAAAGTAAACACCAAAAAAAACAGTTCACGTGCTCCCCGCACGATCGTTGTCTTCTTCCCTTTGTAACACGTTTACAACTTCAGCCCAAAAATGTTACACGCAAAAAATGTTCTAACACCCAGGGTGATACATTTTGCTGGCATACTGGTAGTGCAAAACATTTCGGTTAAATTCGCAGCTCATTATTTATAAATCACTTTTATTTGCAGGCGACGACGTTCTGCTGGATGATATCTTGCATCTGGACTAATTCTGGAATTAGATTTCTATTACACTGTGGGCGACGTGTAGAGCTGTATTTGCGGAGAGAATTTCCTGTTTGTCTAGTTAATTTCAGAAACTAGTCGCACCCTCGTCCACCGCCTTTCGCCGATAGGTATTCACAATGAAAGTTGCCCCCGGAGAAACAGTTACTAATTACATTTACTGGTTACTTCTAAAGACACTGCTTCACACATCACAGATGTGAAATGGCAGAGATTGTGCGCGAGAGAAGCGTCATCTATAGATATATAAGGGGGGGGGGGAGGAGGACAGATATATTTTTATGTCTGTCAGCTGCAGTTCATTATACGTGACCGCGTTGACCAAGACTCGTCGCAGACATGTTATCTCCTTATCCTTTCTCATGCGTGTATCTCTCATTCAAACGTAATAATTCCAGGCATTATACGACTATGTCGTAGGTTTATCCGTCACCTGTAGCGTGAGAAAGCATCAAGGGATATAGACGTGCCCGGCGGCACGAACGCTGCGTTGGCAGAGGTTCCTGCTGATGGTCGAAAGTCTCCGAGAATCATCAACGCGCAAAGGTCAACCCTTCCCGTGACATAAGTTGACGCACGTCCGCAATTCTTTAAATCCTGCGCAGATTAGGGTGGACGTTACAGAATTGCGGCAAAAGAGCTTGTAAAACGACTGGCTGGCCACGTCAGCAAGCGGCCATTAGTACGCAGACCAATGTCAGAAAGAGGCTTATAGAACGGTAAATCTTGCCATCCTTTTAGCCTGAATGAGGTGTTGCGACACCGGTATTTTTGCGTCTGCGCTGCGTTCACTGCGTCTATACTAGCGGAGCAAGGCGAGGTACGTCGTAGGTTCGTATACTAACTAACAGCAGCACAATCAAAGCACGGACGACAGAGACACGTATACTGGACAACTTCTGTCCGCAACAACTTTTTTTTTCCCTTTCCGTGTTAGCGCCGCGAAAGAACTGTGGCTATGAGTAGCGCACAGACGCGGACAGACGGAGAGAGGACAGCAGGAAGGAAGGGGAGACAGGGGGTTAGTATGCGTCCTGGGCCGACTTCCAGGGGAACTGTGCCGACATTCGTGTCCACAACAACTGCAGCAGTTGTCCTGTGTATGTGTTTCTATCCGTCCGTGCTGCGATTGCTGCTGTTAGTTACTATGTTCACTGCCCCCCCCCCCCCCCCCATCGAAATCGTAGTATCCTCCTTTACCTATAAAAGAGGCTTTTGCCGCGTGTGCCTGCGAGTTTCAGACGGGACGCTTCTTTGTCTACACTCTTGGAAATGATGGTGGTGGTGGTGGTGATAGGGCTTGCCGTTGTCGGCCTCACGTATGTGGGCAACGTCACGACTCACGCCCTGGGGGAATGTGCGTCATTGGGCCGACTTCTAAGGGAACTGTGCCGACATATGTCTGAAAGCGTCTGAGGAAAACCCAGGAAAATGACAACGTTCTCGCCTTAGATTTGTTGAAAATGGGAGGAGGAGCCTATTTTGTGCCGTGCATAATGGCCACAAAATAAGCTCCTCCCGTTTTCAGCAAATCAGGGGCGAGAACGTTGTCATTCGGGATGATGGTTGGCTAGGAGCGTGCTATGTGGTGAAATTCATTTCTAAGAGTGTAGATCGAGACCTTCAAACTTTGGACTCCGATGGCTATACCTATATAGAGGAGCAAGCAAGTGACAGTTAACATGGCTCAACACCCTGTTTCATTTGTCAAGCAGTCTCTCGGCACCAGCTGCGCATAATGACTGCGTGGGAAGCCTATACCTTCCAATGTTCTATTCCTCCTGGGGACTTCGCAGTCCCCAGGCACGTGCGTCACGTGCAGGTGCGTCACGAGGTGACGTTAGCACCCCTCATTCACTTGCACGCTCTTTGAATAGGTGGAGGGTTTCGAGAAGGAGTACAGAACCAGGGCGGCCTTGTGCGATCCCTCAGTAGCTTCGGTAGTGCTATACGGGCGCGCACTACGGTCCTCAACGCTGCTGGTATACGCAAAGCACTGCCAAAGATGCTGAGGGCTCCTCTCAAGAATTTACTCGACGTTCCTGCAGGCGGACCCAGAGGTCTCTTGCGCGCGCTATACACGTCGGCTGCGCTTGTCGATCTTTCGGAAGAGCTCATACTGTTTGTTGCACAAGTAAGCCAGGAACGAAATATTTATGCAGTCCTGAGTATTTGACTGCAGCCCTTTAAAAAAGAGAATTCCTTGTTATAGGAACCTTGAGTTTCCTAAATGGCTACTGCTCCTTTTGTTCAATACTTCTACGTTCCTAACTGTAATGTGCGGAATGCAAAATGCGTACCAGTCTATTGCGGCAATTGACGTCAAACATCCAAAATGCCACATCCAACTCAATTGCCATCCCAATGTGGCAATCCAAATTGCCACAAAAAGGCGTACGCCCCCCCCCCCCCATACACACACATTTTCAACAAATCGGGAAACACAACGATATCATTCCGAATGACGGCTGGTTCTGAGCACGTTAGTATGCCCGCATCCACAACCTAGACGTGACGTTACGATTCAGAGCCAGCCAATCACGATGGTGCTTTCGGCGGCCGTAGCTATGGGGACAAGGCGGCGTGAGCCGCATGGGCAGCCAGTGGTAGCCGCAGGAAGCCTGTCTTTGAATTCGTCTGCAGTGACTGGCTGACACATATCTAGTTTATATATATTTCCCCGCGTGCAGTCCTATCCCCGCCATACCAGCTCGCGTGGCTCAGTGGTTAACGTGCTGGGAGGTGCAAGGGTTCGAATCCGGGTGCCGACGACTGTGCACAGTCTGGGGTTTTTCCTGGGTTTTCTTCAGGCGCTTTCAGACAGATGTCGGTACAGTTCCCTTAGAAGTCGGCCCAGGACGCACATTCCCCCAGAGCGTCAGTCGTGACGATGCCCACCGTTTGTGAGGCCGACAACGGCTAGTCCTTCAACCACCACCGCCTTCTGCACTCTTAGAAATGAACTTCACCGCATAGCACTCTCGTAGCCAACCATCATCTCGAATGATATCGTTATCTGCCCTGGTTTGTTGAAAACGGAAGGCGTACGCCTTTTCTGTGACAATAATGAACAGCATAAGAGTCACATAAAAGGCGTACGCCTCCCGTTTCCAACAAATCAGGGCAGATAATGGTATCATTCGAGGTGATGGTTTGCTAGTTACGTGCTCTGCGGTGAAGTTCATTTTTAAGAGTGTAGGTAACGCTGGTTATGGCGGCTAAGTTCTTTCTTTCTTTCTTTTTAACTGTATCACAGGTGCATGGACGAACGCGAATGTAAAAGAGAAAAACAGGAAGAAGAAAAAGATACAAAACCCGGCCACAATACAAAATACTCTCGGCGACAACGTCAGGAAAAGAAAACATGCGCTTTTCCCTGTTTTGTCGCCCGAACAAGAAAAGGGAAAGAAAGAAGTGGTGAGCAGAAGTCACCGCCCGTGACAGCCCCGCCGCTCGAGATTAGATTAGTCCGTAATTAAATTTTCCTCCGAGTTCGCAGATTGTCAGGTTTTGCACGACACTCAAAGTGTTTTTCCATGTCTCAAACTGTCGACTCGGTGGAAATGCTGTGTTGTGACTACGGTCTGTCAGTTGCGACAACGCTATCCTGAAGCGTGCTTAGCTTCACGTGTGCCATCTTGTAGCATATGGCGATGGCGCCATTTGCGGAAACAAAAGGAAGGATTTTTTTCTTATTTTCTTTAAATGCGATAACTGTTTTAAAGTGACAGTTCAGGTCCAAAGCAAAGTCAGGAAGACGCAGATAGTTCGATTAAATTCGAAGTCAACTACTTCTATGAGCTTTATAATATCGTCATCGGCTTTGGCTGCTGTGACGTCACTGGCACTAGGCTCTAATCTTTCTTCCGACATTTTTTATTCTTAGCGGCGTACAGACGGAGACAGACGGAAAGAGGACAGCAGGAAAGAAAGGGGGACGAGAGAGCTAGTGTGTGCGTCCCAGGCCGACTTCATGGGGAACTGTGCCGACATTCGTCTGGGAAGCCCGTCGGAAAACCGAGGGAAAACCTCAGACAACTCAGCAATAGGTTCGAACCCACCATCTCCCAGTCAACAACACGACCTGGATGCTACCACCAACGAGAGGACGCTTTTATCTACTTGATCATGCCGATGGTTTTCCGCCATAGTATTCAAGTAATCATGCCATCGATTCGAGCGGAATCTACTAATTATTCTTACTAATTCTCTCCACAGGTTTGTTGAGCGCGTACGCCTTTCTGTGACACTTATGCAGTTACGTGAACTGTCACCTAACCGTGTACCTCCGCACTTTCCACAAATCAGCAGTGCTAAAAGCACCGGCAGTGTGTTATGTGGTTAAGCTGTGGTGTGGCTGTTGTGTCTGGCGTGGTGAAAACGCGGTTGTGGAACAGTAACCGGATCTGAACGTGCTGTTTGCTCTTCGTTCTTATCTAAAAAGCTACCACGTTCCAGCTGCGTGATGTTTTGCACATGGCATGACACGAGTAACGCGCAGCAGATACTGTTCTAATCCTAAAATCTGTCGGCGCTCACTGTTCCAAGAACGGGTACACCGTTGCAAAACACGTAATTGCGTTTCATTGACAACACGTGTCGAATTTGCCCGTTCGTAAACCTGTTTACAATACTCGTGCCTAAAGTTAGCTCCGTTGTTTTATTTAGGTAACGCAATCAGCAGCTGAGCCGTACAAAAGAAAAACCTCCCAAGCAGCACAATGTACTGAAAGTCGAGTGCAATACGGGTGGACGGTATGTGTCTTATCAATGTTGTTTGGTTTCACGAATCTGTGCAAGGCCTTTCACCTACCCGTCCACCCCTATTGCACTCGACTTTCAGTGCATTTTGCTGCTTGGGCTGAGACTGTGAAAAAATGGCTAGGAAGCAAGCGAGCTGGTGAAGATGATGCATAATGTAAAAACCCCGAGACTAGGGAACACGAAGGGACAGACTTCGTGTTGTGTCTGTCCCTTCGTGTTCCCTAGTCTCGGGGTTTTTACATTATGCACCTGAGACTGACTATATTTGTTACGGGTAACGACGGATTCACATAAGAGTTTCGGTTCAAGAGGTTGAACCGAAGTTTGATGATGAAGATTGAGGTGTCATCACCGCAATTATGGACGCCGTCGCGGGGTGGGGGTGGGGGGCCGTTGACCCCTTCCCCCTGTCTTCCAAAAACGTAGGGTTTCTGAGTCAAGGCAATGTAGGTACGGGCGCAGTTAACGCACCCCACCCCCAAATATTCTGCCCAGCCCCCACCACCCTCCCCCCTGCAAAAATCTTGGCGGCGCTCCTGGCCGCAAATAATTATTGTGCCAATAGTTTCTTTCGTCTTTAAATTTCGCGCAGAGGGTGATGACGAACGACTAGCAAGCACATATTGCAAATCAAAGAGATTTGTTGCCGTTCACAGAAAAAAACAAATCAAATTATGTCGAGCATACGTAAATTAATTAACTGAAATCAACCGAAGAAGAGAGTGTCGTCATAATAAAGTTACCTGCCGATCGTCTCAGTGTCCATCGGTGCGCGATGTCCATTAATTAGCCTCCTGGGTATCGCGCAGCATACATCGCACAAAGGCTGAAGTAGTTCCTGATCACATGGCTTCATACGATCTTTTTTTGCCGAGGGAAGTGCATTTGCTCCACTGCTAAAGTTCTTGACTTCCCTCGCCTCTCTACCCAGCAGACGAATTCAACCAATAATTATTGACCGGGTGCATGCTGCGGCCTTTTCAACTGAAAAAAAAAAAATCTTTGTGTTGCGTGACCTCCGTAACGTTAGCGTTCTCTTACCTTGCAGAGGAGATCGTCTTCTCCTACATGAGTCCTGGTTGAAGGCGATGAGCTGTCCCGGAGGGCTGGATGTGCTGGGGAGTTTCTGGACCCGTGACCTTTTACTCCAGGACTTCGTAGAACTGAAGCTTCTTCTGGTGGTGAAAATGTTCAAAGTCAGGGTCATCCAGTACTGAGAAGGATCCAAGTCCACGAGTGCTATAGTGGTTTATCACAGCTCTGTGCTGTTCTGATTGTTCAGTATCACGCTGGTGCTGCAGAAAGTAGCTTAGATCTTATTGTACAGAGTGTATTCACCTACGTCACATTGTGACGTGTCAGTGACGTGGCATGCTCGTAAGCTCCTCCCACTGGTAGTCACCTTTTACGGTAGTGGCATTGAAAGATGACAAACTGCGCGATCTTTCAATGAGACAACCGTAGTTTTCGTAAAAGAAAACGTGATGTAGGGGGGATCAACTATGCAAAATGAGTACAGTGAACCCTGGTTATTATGATCATGGTCGTTCTCGAAATTTTGGTCATAATGCGGAATTGTCATATTAACGGGGGGATTTGCAGAGGTTTCACTGCATTGTTCCCCAGGAGTAAATGGTGTAAAACGCGTATGCCAGATTATCGGGGGTCATATTAACTAGGGTTCACTGTATATCTCTATGAAGTATCTACATACTGTATCTAGTACATAATGAAGAAAGCCTGAGCCATGCGCGAAGACAAAAAACAGACGCGACACAACCGTTCCAAAAGCGGTTCATTGAGCGGTTGTGTCGGCCAGTTTTTTTAATGCCTTTGCCCACGGATCAGGATTTCTTCATTATGGAGTTCGTCCACCAGCTGGCCTGCATCTATGCTATCACCCTATAATATTACATGTGATATGTGTGTATAGCGGTATAGGAGGGATGAAAGAAACTCTAGCCGGAAGGAATGAAGAAAGAGGAGAGAAGAGGGGGGGGGGGGGGGCAGGAGAGAACAGTCATGTGACCAAGTTGTATTTAGTGCCAAAACACCATTATGTACGTTCAATAAATTTCCGTAAACAACAAGAAGAGAACTAGACTATACTGCACTAAGCTAAAGCCGACGGGATTTACTGGGATTGAGAGACGAACGCCACGATACGGGAGTCCACGGACGTACTGCACCGTCCCGTGTGACTTGCTCCCGAAAAAAAGAACTACGACCTACTAGATTATAAAGACCATGCCATAGGCACCCCTTCCCAGCGCCGCATTTGGGAGATAGCGGTGGCGCTACTCATCGGCCCGGTTATTGCTTCCTCAATTTCGGCAATACTTTGTACTTTAGCTTTCCTCAGTATTTTTGCACAAGCGGTGGATGTCCCACGAGAGATGCTTCTTTCTAAACTCGATTCATAGGAGTTGTTGCTGTCGTCTGCTACGATAGTCGTATGTCCGCTTCTGCGCGTCCAAAATTCAAATTTTCATTGTCCAATCATGATGTAGATCTCGCGGGCCGATGAGTAGCGCCCCCTAGCGGATCGTGCGGACGAGCTTCTCATAGGGGTTGCCGATTATGACATGGTCGTTATAATCTAGTAGGTCATGAAAGGAACTGACGTAAATGAAACATGGCCCCTATCCTGCGTAAAGGTATAAATAAACAACGCTGATGGAGACAGTCATATAATGACGATATGATATCACGGAACAGTTTTTTTTTTTCTTTCTTTCTAATTAAAAATGTCAGAATGCTTCTGGAGTGCCTTGGATTGTCTATAACATCTGGAGTGAAACGTCTCGGTTCTTTTTGTATTTAATTATTTTTATTCCGTGTAAGCGCCGCGAAGCAACTGTGGCTATGAGCGGCGTATAGATGTGGACAGATGGAGAGAGGACAGCGGGAAGGAGTGGGGGACAGGAGGGCTAGTATGCGCCCTGGGCCGATTTCGGGGGCCGACATTCGCCGACATTCATCTGGAAAGAGTTCGAAAAACCGAGGAGAAAACCTCAGACAGCACAGCCGAAGGGTTCGAACCCACCACATCCCAGTCTTCAGCACGACCGTGGCCACGAGCGGGAACGTCTCGGTTCTCTTATTACCCCCATTCAGCGTTGGACTATGAGCCCAGTCCGTCGATGGTTCAAATACAGCACGCTTTTAAATAACACTTTTGCACTTATAACACTTTACAGCAGGGACTAGACACTGGATTACTGTGCAGACAACACGACTTCTTGGTACCATTCTTTGAATTGGTCAGGTCTCTAGCGGCCCCGCGTTATGGGTGTTGGTATTTTATTACACATACACACTAATCATTGATTTCTTCGTTCACAAATTCACCAATTTCATACTTTCTCTTCACTTCGGTGACGCACTTCACGTAACTGCGTTCATTATGTTTCAACTTGAGGCATCGATTCTTGCAACACTACAGCGTAATTCTCGGTGTGATGCGCTTATCCCGCATGTCTCACAGAATTGTCCAAACTGCGATCGCAGGTCCCACGTGAATGGTTTAATTGTTTTACGAATTAACTCAGAACGGAGCATACGAAGGGACAACGGGTGCCGCTGAAGGCGCTGACAGGTGTACCAAAATTAGACGCAGTGCGTAGGCACTGGCAAGAGCTTTGCTCGTTCCCCACATGCTGGTGCTGCTGGCAAAATGCTGCGTCACGTCAGAAGAACCCCAGGTGGTCGAAATTATTCGCAGTCCTACATAGGCAGACCAACCTTACGCTACCATTACCATCTCAGCTGCTGTCTCGTAGCTTGTGCTTATCAGGATACCGCAAGAGAGTCAGTGGTCGGTAAAACTGATATCGGGATCGTTTCAAACGGTCAACTGCACAGTTAAAACAGAACGTCACAACACAATGGGACAACAACTCTGAAAATGGGATGAATCTGCTCTTTTTGGACACTTTTGGTTTTGCATAATGTGTCCGAAAGAGGCGTTTATCCGAAAAGTCAGAAGACAGGACGATATTCTGTGTGCCGGTCGGTTACGACTGCTATGGTTTGCTCGTTGTAAGACCTCGTCCAGCACAACTTGGGTTAAGCTATACTGCAACAAACCTCTAATGGTTCCTCTTTGCAGCTTTAGCTCTTCCTCCTCTTCTTAGCGGGTTACCCCCCCCCCCCCTTGGCATGGTTTCATGGTGTAACACGTCTCGATGCTATACATACTACATTAGACTTAACAACGGCGAACAGCGCGCTATCTGCAGCGTCCATTTTGTTTCCTTAACTTCCTTGTTATTTGCGCGCCACAGACTCCGGCAGTAGCTTTGCCGTCAAGCTCCAGCAAGCTCCAGCTTTGCCGTCAAGCTATTACACATTTCGGTTTACGTCCATATCTCACACGTCTTATAGGGTTAATACTGTTACGAGACAATACAATACAGTACAAGGGAGAACGAAACTAAATACCGTATGTTCTTATGCTGTTACTGGAATAATTTTGCAATTCAACTGTTTTTCGGTGAAAGCTTGCAAGTACTCTGTCTTACTTTTGTACATTGGTACTGGGCGGTGCGAATCCCACTTTACGGGGCATTTGTGAATTCAACTCCAAATGGTTGGCAGGGAGGAGATAACCACTGGTTTCTGAAATCCAAAAACGCCTTTTAGTATGTCGATAGTGTTTAAGAAGGATCCTGATAGTTTTGCCGGAGCTTATGCCGAAGCAATGTTCTATAATTACGCTGTAATAACGAGAGTGAGAGGACTTTATACGTGTCTCGTATGATTGAAATAAGCACTGTATATACGGAGGGTGTGGCATGCAGGAGCCATTTCTAGGAAGACGCTGTTGACAGAGTCTGACACAACAGCGCCGCCCTCGTCGGGCGCGGTCCGCTTCACGCTAATTATAAATAAGCCATGACTTTCGCAAGCAGACAGCAGCTAATTGTGTCCTCTATAGGAACGCCGACGAAGTAGAGCATTCGTAACAGAAGGTATTTGGTCTAAATGGACATTTACTGCAGACAGGCAACAACGCAGGAAAAGAAAAAAGGGGGGAGGGTGAGAGAGAAAGGAAGAAAGCCTCCGCGGCCGAGGTAAAACGATGTAATGAATAAAAAAACAAACAAATAAATAAATAAAGGAGGCCATTTTTGGATTAATGGCACGAGTTTGCGGTGTGATCACGAGCGACCGCCACATTTATCGATCAGACACAAATCAGGGAACATGACGATGCCATGAGATCACGTTATATCGAGACATACCGAGATTACGTCTGCTCAGGAACGTATACGTTGGTTTCGGCGCAATATAACCGGGCGCGGCCATGACGCCCCCACACTGCTGTAATGGCGACCGGGTGACATCAGGAAAGATAGCTCCTCTCGAGGAAACCGCCGTATTGGTTGCTGCGCGTATCAGTAGGCGCGGCCATAACGCCCCAACACTGCTGTAATCACAGGGGTGGCATCCAGTGCATTGCTCCGTAGACGAAAGCGTGCTGGGCGAACGCAATGCATCCTGGACAGGTCCTGGTCGCACGTCACAGCAAACGTCAAGGCACACGTGACCTTAAAGATGGCGGCGACCGCGATCGGCGGCCAAACCGTTTGTAAACAATGCGGTTGTTGTTTCTGGACGACGTTTTGGATGTTTTTCGATCACGGTAATTATTTTTACCCGATAATCTCGCAATAAAACGCGCAGTTTTACACATAAAGCCTCGTATTGTTGACAACTTCCAAAGATGTGATGAGACGACCGCGCGTTAAGACTTACCGAGCCGATGCGATGTACTTAAACTAAGGTGAAATGGGCTACCATGTTGCGGAAAAAGCACCGCATAGTTTACGCTGGCAAAATACGGTCATCTCTTGGTGTTATGACGGCGAAAATATGTCGGTAAGCGGCAAAACGACATGTAAACAAAGTCACATGACCTCAAAATGACGTTTTCTATGACGTGCGACCAGGACAAGATGGCAGTTTTGCCAAAAGCACCCGCTTGAGGGTAGTTACAACAATGGCGGGTTTGTGTTACCCCTGTGGCTGTAATGGCTACCGGGTGACGTCTAGCAAGATAGCTCCTCTCGAGGAAACCGCCGTATTGGTTGCGGCGCGTATCAGTGGGCGCGGCCACAACGCCCCAACACTGCTATAATGGCGACCGGGTGACGTAAGGCAAGATTGCTCCTCTCGAGGAAACTGCCGTATTGGTTGCGGCGCGCATCAGTGGGCGCGGGCATGACGCCCCCACACTACTGTAATGGCGATCGGATGACGTCAGGCAGGATGGCTGCTCACCAGGCGGTCTCGGACCACCACCCGGTCGCCATTAAAGCAGTGTGGGGGCGTCATGGCCGCGCCCGGTAATATTGCGCCGAAACCAACTTATACGTTCCTGGGGTGAAGTTCCGTTGTAAAGGGGCTATGAACTCTACCAAGGTAGCCTGCCGACTGTGTCGGCTCCAAACGGCGGTTTTAACTTGTTGGCTGTTGCACCTTTTGTATAGATGAATCTGATAGGTCCGTACGTATCTTCACTACATGTAGTACGCTGCTAGCCAACCATCATCCCCAGTGACAACGTTCTCGCTCCTGATTTGTTGATAACGGGAGGCGGAGCCTGTTAGGAGGACCCTTATGTACGTACTGCACTATGGCTACAAAAAAAGCTCCGCCTCCCGTTTTCAACAAATCGGGGACGAGAACGTTGTCATTCGGGATGATGGCTGGCTATAGGAGCATGCCATGTGATGACGTTCATTTTTGAAAGTATAAAGCAGAACGTTATGTGTGCCTCCGCGTTGGCGTTTGATTGGGGGCCACAATTCTTCAGATGACGAAACAATGGACAGAGGTATCTGGATGGCAGTGCGTCTACACTCTTAAAAATGAACTTCACCGCATAGCACGCTCCTAGCCAACCATAATCTCGAATGATAACGTTATCTGCCCTGATTTGTTGAAAACGGTAGGCGTACGCCTTTTTTGTGACAATTATGAACAGCATAAGTGTCACAAAAAAGGCGTACGCCTCCCGTTTTCAACAAATCAGGGCAGATAACGATATCATTCGAGATTATGGTTGGCTAGGAGCGTGCTATGCGGTGAAATTCATTTTTAAGAGTGTACTCACCCGTATCCGAAAAAAAAGTGCGTTTTTGTATTAACGCCGCACACCTTATGAAGGAAAAGTATATGAACAATAAATTGTAAATAGAATTACGAAGCGTAGAAGAAGAATATTACACGTATTACACCCGTAGCTAAATACATGCAGATACACTGTTAAAACAGAACTTCACCACATAGCACGCTACTAGCCAACCATCATACCGAATAATATCATTTTGCGTCATGATTTGTTCAAAACAGGGGGGAGGCGCCTATCTGGGACAAGATAATCTGTCCCAGATAAGCGCCTCCCCCCTGTTTTGAACAAATCATGACACAAAATGATATCATTCGGTATGACGGTTGGCTAGTAGCGTGCTATGTGGTGAAGTTCTGTTTTAACAGTGTAGGAGCTCTTACCTCCTTACCTCCTAAAAGTGCCATGCCACTATACATGCCACAAGATGCTGGCGTCCTTTCCCGTGTTCGAATTCACTCGCGATACTCCTTCAATGCCTAGAGACGACCTGAGCCCCTACGTCATTGATTACGTAACGCCGCCGCGCAAAGCATGCTGGGGGGCACTATTAGCTTTGGAAACTTATTAACCGACGCATTTTTCCCGCTTCTTGCCCAACACAGCAAAATATAACCTAGAACCGGTCTTCTTGTGACGTCACATGTTTCTAAACAGAGGGTCGTTTATTCATTGGACCTTTTTCGCATTCGCGCCGTATCCTAGCGGTTCTCCAGCCAACCGCTCTTGGCGCGCGCCAAAATAAACCCACGTGGGTAGCATAAAGGAGCAACACCGTTTCTTAATTTTTTATTTATATAATACTGCCAGCCCCTGACAGGCCGAAGCGGGACGGTGCAAGGTAATAAGAGAAAAATAACAGCACCAATTATAAGAACGCAGGACAAAATCTAAAAATTTGTTTCTATCTAATCTAATACTCCAATCTAATCACATACATCTGGATTCTCTGCACGAACTGCAGGAACCCAGGTCGTTACAACAACCCTTCAGAGAAGCAGTAACGCTAATTTATTGGTCAAAATATACTGGTAACGACTAAATAATCTAGGGGAAAGAACAACAACCACCGAACCAGGTCACTACTTCAGTACAAATCGCACAGACATGGCAGTGGCCCTTATGGGTAAGACTCATTGTACCAGATGGTCAATCAGAGCCCGAACAAATCCCTCTAATGAACTACAATTTATTACATGTTCTTGAAGCCCATTTCAATCAATGATACTTCTTGGCAAAAAGAAAAAGATTCGTATCTGAAAAGATTGGCGTTACGTATTTAGACTGTTTTGTTCGCTGAGGACCCGAGGAAGACCGGATAATAACATGAGTAACGCTCGAGGGTAAATTGTACATTAGCTGAAAAAAGCACTTCAAACGTTTGACAGTAGTGTGTCTTTCAAGAGACAGTATGTTTGAGCGCGCCCTCAGTGTCGAAACAGATTGAGTATAACTATTACAATTATAAGCGAACCTGTTGGAGTTGGACTGGGGCCGACGAGTTCACGCGTTCGACCCCACTGGTCCTCACTCCTGTCGTCTCTATCCAGCGCCATCTATTGAACAAGGCGATAACCGTGTCCGACGCCCCTTAAGTCATCGGCGCTGCAGCGCATGCGCATAAGCATTGTGAAAACTGTCCAATCAACCAGACACACTAAAATTTGGTATAATGCCCCGCAGCAAGGCAGAGACAGTGAATGTCATGGCATCGCTAGGTTTTACAGATTTACGTTTCGCACGCGCACAGTCAATTAACGTGGAGCGCGCGGCTGTAAAGATTCAGGAACATGTCGGTCGAGAGGGGGGCCTGATTAAGCAAGGACAATAAGACTTGCCATCTAGGATGACTTATGCCACTGTCAAGCGAGAAATTGAATGTCGTTTCCATTTAATGACGTTCACTGCCACACGGGAACGAAGGCATATAATGACAGGAAGATGACATTCGCTTGGAGAATGTATTGGAGGGAACTACGGCTTTTCCGGTTGGCACGAACTGCTTACTCTCGACGGTAAAGGTGCATTAGAAAAAACAGCAACGTCAAGTGATAATAAAAGGAAACGCAAATTAAAAGTTATCGGCAGACATGTGTTTTACGAGTTTGTTTATTTTTGACATCAAAAAGAGCGACTCGACACAAATTGCGAAGAATTACCAATGTTCCTACTCAACTTTATCATGGAGAGGGTAAAATAATACCCAGTCCAGCTTACTGAAACGTCGTCACGAAAAATAATAACGAAAGAATGAAGCAAGAAGTCAGAGTAACCATTTAATACGTAAGCTTTCGGACAGAGAAGGAGGTCGGGTAGGTCTCAAGAAGGGCAGGCTTTGCCCGAAAGCTTACGTATTAAATAGTTACGCTGAGTCGTTATTATTTTTCTTGACAACTTTAACATCCATTCTTTAAAGGTACTGTAAAGCAGTAGACAAGCATGATATGCCGGTGATGTGACTAGAGACTTTGTTGCTTCTAAATACTATATGCGGAACCATACAACCGACAACGCGGTATAAATATTTTTAATTTGTCGTGAAAGATGCGGCGTAGATGGCTCTGCGGCGTAGTGGAGCGGTGCGACGCCTGGTGTCAAACAACCCCCTGTACAGCGTGCAACACTGAAAATTGGTATTACACACTATGACATCGGAACTTCGTTATTTTAGTAACCATATTATTAGTTTTCCTGTTTACCTATGCATTCTGAAACCCCTGTTCACCCCTGTTTTTGCGAAGTAACCCAGTGCTGGCCGCTGTTCGATGGAGGCTCTCCCTACTTCTCTGCTGCGCCAGCGCGCTCCTTTTGTTCGCGGCCTCTTTCGAACAAACAAACTCTCTCTGTGGACAAACAAGTTCCGACGCTGTCTGGCTTCTTGAACGTCTGACACATTTTTTTCAATGGCTAAGCATTTTATTTCAGTTCGCTTATCCGTTTATCCTCTGATGTGGATCGTTGTGTGGATTGCAGGGGTGGATTTTATGGTGGATTGTGGTGGATCGTTATGTCGTGCCCAGTGTTATACGCATGCAATGTGGTTGCCGCCGTATGTGTCAGAAGTACGGATTCATTTCGAATACCTGGTACAGCGTTGCCCGTAATCTTTAATTGTAATTTTCTAATTAACTGCACCGTCGATTGGAATGAAACTAGCACAGTTTTTGTCCTGGTGGCTTGGACTATCGAATAACCACACTAAATGACATTTGATTGGTGCTGCTTTACAGTACCTTTAATGTCGGCCATATTTATTTGTTGAGAGCGCTTTGAACCTGTACCTTATCACGTGCAGTTATGGCTGCAAATTTTGGTTCACGCTCGCTTTATATTCATAAAAAAATGCAATCAAAAGGAATGGACTCATGCACTCCAGGATAATGTGGATAACAAGTACACAGTGAGTATGAATACTTTGGGGATCATTATAGCATAAGCTAAGATAACGTTTGTTTCACACACGAGTTGGTAGGAGAAAATCAGTGCCATCATTTGCCTAATTTTTTTTACTTGACTTTTACCTTTTTTTCACCGTGTAACCCTAAGCAGCAGGAACGAATGATATTCACCGTGGACGACATTCGCTGGAAATCCATTTCAATTTGCCGTGTAACTGGGGTGTAAGTCGAAATATAGCACTTCCTTGTGAATGAAGACATAACGTGCTATACCATGCTCAGTGAGACGTTGTGAAACCTTGGTACATTTGTACTACCGCAGCGTGTGCGTAACTGGTCAGGCTGCGAGAGAACATGTAAAGCATCTGTAAACAACGACTGAGTGCTCTTGCACGCTGCAGCCACAATATACATTCATAACGGCATTACCATATTAGCCCATCCACTTTACTGTTTTCCTTCGTAGTCTTTACTCTCTCGTGGGACAGCCTTTGAATAGGTACCATAGCGCAAAAAAATAGGCTAAAAAATTCGGAGTAGCTGTGCAACCTTTGGTACTCGCAGCTGAAATACAGTGACAGCTCTGTCGCTACGCATTGTGGGCAGACTTTAACACGATTCTTTCACTGTGTTTGGAGAGTTTTTAACATATTACATGTTAATATTTCGAAATTATCTCTTACAAATGCATTGCAACTCGATCCCTATTCACCGGCCGCACGTTGTTATCGAACCAAAGCCTGTCGCGCGTGCTGCAAACGCCTGCAAACTGGTCGTTTGCACGCTGAACACAAACACGCTTCACAGATTCTTCTTCTTCTTCAGCCACTTCTTCTTCTTCAGATTCTTCTTGGAATTGCTCAGACTGTTGCATTCTTTGCAGCAATCTGTCCTGCACTAATAACCTTCCTCGGCGGAGCCACCCTGACAAAGGCCTGGCGTCCTGTGCTTTCCACTACCCCCACCTGCATCACCACATCTCACGTGATACCCAACGCCGCATCGCGCTTTCCGTGACTCACCGCGTCGTGATATCTGGGACACACGGAGCACGCACGCTATCCGATGCTTCACTCCGCACATACAGCTGTCGCTGTAAAAGCGCACTGCGCACAACACTGTTTTGGTTCTCGGCATGCGCAGTGACGACAGCTTATTTTTCGGTGCCCTAAAGCGCTAGCGTACCCTATTAGCCTACCCTTATCTGCCTATGTTGACATTACTTTGGCTTGTGCTTTGATAATCGAGATTCAGACGTGATAAGACAAATGAAATAAGAGGGCATGGAAAAGAGTGAATGTGAGGAGGAGCTGCGATTGACTATTGCACTTCACCATTTTCAAAGTGATATAGAAGTAACTAACGTGGGACGTTGGGGTAGTCGGTTTTGTGACATCGGTGGTATACGTAAAAGTAGCAGTAATACATCTTGAAGTCAAGAGTCTTTGTCTGCTGCCCCTGAGCAGTGGCGTAGCCAGATCTCCAAGGTAGGGGGGGGGGGGGCTCTATACGAAAACCCGCCCCACTCCCTCACCCCAGCTGATCCTGGGTGCGACAACACACAATACTTGTGCACACCGCAGCATGCGGTTGAAAAAAAAAAACGAAAATAATTGATTTGGACATCCACGATACGATTATACTGTGATGTCCAAAGAGGTGGTGTCACGAGATTGGAAGGATTTTGAAAAGCTCATACTTTGGAAACCATTCAAGTGTGCCGTTTAGATAGACGCCATGAACTGTAAGGACCTTCGCGATCGTCACACTGCTCCCCCCCCCCCCCATATATTATTTTCTCCTCGGATTTGCACGATTTGTGTGGGTCGGTCAGTGCCAGGTAGGGGGGGGGGGCTCGGCCCCCCCTAGCCCCCCGTGGCTACGCCACTGCCCCTGAGCCCTAAAGTAAAGAGTCCTTGTCTCGCCTTACTGGTGCGTTCATACCATCATGGGTCTACAGAACGTCATATAGGTTCTCAGATATCACACAAGAAACTAACACAGAGTATGGAGGAAGGGAGTTGCTTCAGGACAGAAGCCGCCGATATTTCGAACAGAGACTGTTCTTCTTCTGGGACACAGTAGTAGTGGTACACAGAGTATACAGGTTCTACTTTTTTTAATACTTCGCAATCTAGACCGCAGAAAGGCGAAAACCTCTAGCGTAATTTTAGCCATTAAAACATCCCTTTCGGCTTGTTGGTGACAAACTTTCATAACGTAAAAGCGCCAGGACAGGACGAACACAAGACACGCACAACATCGAACGCTCGATGTTGTGCGTGTCTTGTGTTCGCCCTGTTTTTAGCGCCTTTTACGTTATGTAAGTAATTTTAGCCTATTCGTATCTTAATCAGTTCGACCGCTTTCACTATCGTAATTATCAGCACCATCGCACCCTTCAACGAGAAAATTACCGCCGTTTATTTTAGTGATCTGGAGAAACATGTTCCCTTCGTAACGTTTCATAGTTACGTGTTCGCTTTAGAGATTAGTATAGTTTTGCCTTCGTCATGATTCGTGACTGTTTCTCCGTGCATTCCAAGAAACAGTCAGCGACTTCACGAAATTCCACTACAGTACTACCATACTGCTGCTATAAGCACTTCCATGAATACAGTACATGTACACTGACTAGTTTTATGGGGAGCACTGCATTCCCGGAATTTTAGGGGACACAGCGTAAACCTGTCGTACACAAGAGCTTTGTACCACCTTTCGTCTCGCTCCATCGGCTGAGACATTCCCCGCTAGGCAACGAAAAAAAAAAAAAAAAAAGAAAGAAAACGAAAACTACGAAAAGGAAAAGGACAAGAATGAGACAAAGAAAAGAGGCCCGTTACATTCGAGGAAAAACAATCGATGCCATTCGATTTTTTGTTTTTGCTTGTACGCGCGAAATGTGATCTGGGGAAGCGTGTTGTGGATATATGGGGGATATACGCGATCAAAACATCGATTCCCGCATAAAAGTGCAGAGGGTGCTCTTGTTGTCTGTGCGAACGGTTAACTTTGTCATCGATTGCAGACGATATACGTTCTTTTTTTTTTTTTTGTAAGGATTCCTTTCGATAGCGCTTCTTGCCATTATTTTTTGTTCGGTTTAAAAAAAAAAGCTGAGCGAAGATGGCTCACTTATAAAATGTATCGGAGGCATTCTGAAGACATTGAGAGCATTTTCATAGCGCAACAGATTTTGTTACCGGGCACACCCCCCCTCACCGCCCCTAGGTACTTTAATTAAGGCAAGCTCCAAAATGCCCTATCCTCCTTTCGCCCTGTGAGCCTGATAAGCTGTATGGGAATACCGATGGAGAGAATGGTTTTGCATCACCTCGGTGGCTCGAAAAGCAAGGTGTGTTTCCTCATGAAATGGCTGGATTTCGTCGCCATGCACCGTTGATCTCTTTGGATCCAGTTCTCGACGTAGTCTCCACAGTCCATAGGCTCGTGCTCATCGGAAGCTCGTCGTATCGGTTGTGGGCATCATCACCATCGTCATCATCATCATTACTGCCCACTGATCTCTATCTATAAAGGCTGGATGGCGCATGGGAGAGGGGCTTGCGGGGGAGAGGCGTGCATTCGGGCCGCCATGTTGGGAGGCCCTAAAGCGCAGTGTGCGCCCATAGAAAACAATGGGAGGCAACATAGATTGTGAGTATTTATAGCGCTGCAGGCGTTGATCGTTGCTTGTCATCACACAATTTTGTAAGGTGCCAGTATACCGATGTATCCTAACAGTGTTTCACAGGTGTCCTGCCGTTCGATTCTTAATTACGTTATGTTTTGCATTCCGAAACTAGACCGTCACAGCAGTGCAGCGCTGGGGATTGTACTACAGTACGTTTCCCAGCCAATATTTCAACAAGAAACGATGTGAGGTTAACAACCACCATGTATGTAATATCCCGTGCTGCGTTCTGGACAAAAATTGTCCCATAAAGAACGGTCCGCGAAAGGATATACTCGCATGGCAGAAAGAGATCGTTCTGTAGAATCACAGCCGTTGTTTTAGCCGTGTATCGGTTTCGTATGATTTATATCAAGCACCGCCGCAGAAAGTGTCTTTTAGTGAACGACTGCGGTGCTTTGCCTCGCACATATGGACACACCGAAGCAGCCCAAATACGTTGTGAGCGTGATCTAATTGCTTCACGCAATTAGAACACGCTCGTTAGGACAGTTAATCAGGTAGTGATGTAAGCTTAATCAATTAAGTTACTTAAAAGTGGTAACACCTCCTTGAGACGCAAGATTTACCTTTTTTTGAAGTACAGCCCTTCTATGTATGTTTGTTTCTTCCTTCATTTGTTCTGATTATTTGCAGGCGCGGTTGTGCCAAACTGAATGTCCTTCTCGAGTACTCACATGCTTTTGCTGAATACAACTGCAGCGTGAGCAAAGCTGCTTAGGAACGGGGGCCTGCTATCCAGTGCTCACTTTGTCATGCTTGTTATGTGGAGCACGTATGGTCTGCAACAGGATAATTGCAGCAGGACGATTTGGAGCTTGAAACAGTTGTGATTTTGGCATTTTGGCCCTTGTGTACCCCGTCTGTGAAACGTAAACAAAAAAAATCTAACACGATATGCTTTTGTAAAGAAGGTCACTGATGGTGAGTAAAGAGAATATACAAGTTCAAGTTTATTCAACATTTTATATCAAGTTTATACAACATCAAGTTTATTAAAGTTATTTCTTGCACTTATGCGTTTCAGGATACAATGAACGTGCAGGGAGGTCACAAAAGACTACATTTATTGTTTTATGACCTTGCTACAATGACAATATATATTTTAGGAATGACAATGGACAGGTACTCTCTCTAAATTTGTAGCACTCAATTTTAGGTTAGAATGAGCAATGAATAGCAACTTCCCTCCTGGTATTTTCTTATATATGATGAATTTTGAATTTAATGTGATCAAATATGTGTTAATATAATAGTATATATAAGAATATAATACGTGATAAATGAATGTGATCAACAGTAGATGTAAACAACACCAGTAGCCAGAGAAGTGCATTCTCAAGAAATAATTTTCTTCTTATAGCATATATGTGCATGCCTATTAACTGAAACAATTATCACGGTTCTCACGGTTTTAATTTCTGAGAGTGTACTGTAGAGACGGCTTAGATCTACAACAGTTAATACAAGGTATTATATACTGTGAATACATTTAAAAATCCCATGTGACACATACTTTCTGGAGGTGCTGTGGTAATCAAAGTTTGTGGGCATTACGCAGGTTCTGCACCCATTTCTTGAGTATGTCGAGGCAGCTGTGAAGTAACCTGCATTGATGATGATTATTCCAATTTTTATGGTGCATCGACAACAAAGGAAATAATACATTAGAACATTGGTTTGGGTGCAACCAGTTAAAAATGAATATGTTGTTTAATAAATGCATTGGACAAATGTTAAAACATCAGTTTAAAACATGGTTTACAATCCCTGTATCTTCTAAAAATTAAAAAGACGAAAAACTATTCTAAAAAGAATATCGGGAACTCTTCTAAAAAGAATTATAATCTCTAATTATTATATTGCTGGGTGAAGGAGCCTAAAGTGTAAGGTGTGTTTCTGATGCGAACATGTAAGAAAATATGCAAAACTGAGAGAGGCTAACCACAGTGCGTGCACTGAGGTTGTTCCTTCCTGTAAAGTAGAAACCAGTGGATGAGGAACGTGATACTTACCTGTACACCCAGCCGTATCACACTACACAGATTATTCACTGGGTAGCCCTCATGACGAAACCTGTATTGAGAGACCACTTTTGCCTTAAAAACTGCTTCAAATAGCACGACACGCCACAAATTATTACTATCGTAACAAGCTGACGATACAGCTCAGACAAAGGCGTTATTCAAGTCGCGCCACACCATCGTTACGTAGGATTCTTTGTCACAAATCAAACCAAGGCACAAAACAATACCAATACATGAAAAAAGGTGACAATCGTGGTCTCATTATGACGTAATACAGAACTTGTGCGTGAAGGTAATTCAAAGAAATGAATGTGGCACTTGCTTCCGCAGAGAACACCGTGTACCATGCTAGCAATGCATGCAAAAAAGCGCTCGAGTGCTCGCACATATATTGATGACAACATTACCTGTGTAGTGTAACGTGTTCTTTCAAGCATATTATGCACTCAAACTGTATTTGCCGCCGGGTAAAATGCAAGTGTGCTCGATTGAACGTCGGAAGACCGATCAAGCAACCTGCATCCAGTGCTCGTTTTGGACAAAAAAAAAAACACTTCATAATGGTCAACTAAATATACAGAATGGACGCCTATTTATTCTTTGATGAAGAGTGACTCACCTGTATAAATTTAGGCCCTGTAACCTTGCCAGTACGGTTGGTACGACCGTAATTGCAAGAAGTTGCCATGATCGCTGCGGCGTCTGTTGTGAGCACCGTAAGATGGCGGCCGGTTTCTTCACGCTCGCGCTCCCTATCCGCGATCCAGCCTTTTACAATCGAGATCAGTGTTACTGCCGCTGTCCAATCGTCGTCTTCGTCGTGGCATCGACCATCCACAAAAGCGATGGGCGCGAGAGAGGCCACGAGAGTTCATCGGGCAACGTCGACGCCATCAACATCTCATGAATTCTTTAATTCGGCCCTTTACCAACCTAAAGCCTTTATAAACGTCTACCTTGCCTTTGTTAACACGCCTGCTATTCCGTACCTTTATTCGTCGTCTGTCCTGGCCAAATGGAGACATGAACTGGACTGCAACCTAGTCATCACCGGCCAGCGGCGACCAGCGGATCCACATTTTTTCCTATTTTTGTACCTAGCAAGTTTTCCTGGACATCAAGCTCGCGTATGATACCATCTCGCACATTTGTGTGCTGCATGCCTTGCGCTTTTTTTTTTTTTTGGGGGGGGGGGGGGGGGTATCCGGTCGACTCTTCATCTGGCTTCAAGTCTTCCTTCAAACCGAACTGTCGCTGTCCGTACATCCCAAGGCCAAAAAATCATCCTGTTCATCAAGGCCATTCCCCAAGGAAGCATTCCGAGTCCAACACTCTTTAATGTGGTGATGGCCGGCCTATGGCAAGGCTATCGCAAATTTCCCTGGTTAGGTTGGTGCCAAGAAACTTGAGCTTGTACGTTTCCATCGCTTCCTTGACGTGGTACTCGACTCGACCTGCGCTGGGCTCGCCACATTAAGCACCTTGAAACCAAAGTGCAGCGATGGCTCCCTTCAATTAAACATATTTCTGGCTCAGGATGGAGATGTGATCAGCGCTCCCTGCTCGCAGTTCACACGACGTTGGCGAGGGTGCACGTGCTTTACAGCCTTCCCATCCTGCACAGGATCTCAACAACATCACTAAATACACTTCGGACCCTCTTTGCTCGAAGCCTTCGTCGCTGCCTTGGAGTTCCAAGAATGGCTGAAACATGGCAAGTCTTGGCTGAAGCTGGTGAACTCCCGGTTGAGGTTCTACGTGAACGTGAAACGCCTCGGCACTTCCTACGTTTGCGTGATCACATTCCCCGTCACCCGCCCCTCAGGAAAAATTCGATACCGCCCTGAAAGCGACTTCTATCGAGTAGCGCAGAGGACACGCCAGAGTCACGCAGGCTTCGTAGCTAAGAATGTCACATCGCAGGAGGCCCCCTGGTCTTTGCCGGTACCACCGACCTTCGTAAGCCTTCCGAACCTTCTGCAAAGAAGAGATCAGGTTCCCCCTCACGTCCTCCGAGCCCATGTTTATGCTCTGGCAGATTAGAAGTTTTCTACGCCTACAGCAGCATAGACAGATGGCACATCCAGAAACGGGAAGTCCGCCTCGGGATTCGTCATCCCGTCCGAAGGAGTAGTGCAAGGACGACGCCTTTCGCATCCAACCTCATCAACCGCTGCGAAACTCGATGCCATCATTTTCTTTCTGCAGCACATCGTTGGTTTTACCCCGCGGGAATCGGCAGTCTTTACTGAGTCAAAATCAGCACTGCAAGCTATTGAAAATTCCGGCATACGAGGCTCACCAGCAACCCTTGTCACGGATGTGTTAATGACTTACCACCCTGTGTACTAAGCAGGCCATAGGCTGGTTCTCTAGTGGGCCCATTGTAGCCCATTGTGGTGTCATGGGAAACCAGCTGGCCGACAGCGCCACAGAAGCAGCTCTCTCGTATCGGAAGCGGAGCAGTGTTGCACTGCTGAAAGGAGACCGCCGTCCCATTCTGCGACGCCTCGTGACACCCCTGTCTACCCGCCAATGGACAACCGACATTCTCCCCCTCCCCCTCTATGCTGATCAGAGTTGATCCAACGCTCGCTTTTCGCATGCCACGATGCACCTCTCGTGAAGATGCCGTGTTAATTAATCGAATGCGACTCGATGTGGCTTTTACAGCTCAGTGTCGTTGCCGCTTGAGACAAGTTGACTCTCCCAGATGCTGTCACTGCGGTGCTCTAGAGGATCTGGAGCACATTCTTTTTTATTACACACACTACCAACCTTCCTGAATCGCACCGGGTGTCTTAGTCAGCCGGACTCTGACCCCTTCTCCCTATCAAAATTACTTGGTCCCTGGACGAATCCAGCCGACCAACGTTTTGCGTTCAAAGTTTTTTGACCTTTCTGGACACAATCGGACTTCGATTCTTATTATCAAGGGGCTAATTATCACATTCCCCACATTTCCATCAGCACTTGGGTTGAGTATCGCCTCTGGCGATGAGATTCCCCATTCATCATCAAAAAATAAAGTTGTTGTTGTCAAATGCGCATACTGAATCATCTTTCCCTACCAACAACAACAGTAGATGATGACGATGAGATGGGTGTTTCACCGCGGTGGTGCGGTACCCAACGTCATTGCACGTGGAACATTATATGAAGATGAAGGGTGGATGCAAATACGAGACCTGGACTCAAAAACAATGAGACCGAAATCAAAAGTGTCACGTGTCATTCACTCAAGAGTGACACATGCTAAAGGCTTTTCTATGGATATCACCTATACCACCTACAAGACATGGAGCTGCAGGCGACATATGAAGTCACCACATAGCTCCAGCAAACACGCATTTAAAATAAGAAGAAGAATTAAAGCGTCTGGAGCAATCCTGTGGACGACAGGAAGTCCATGAACAGGTGAAGAACCCGACAATGGAACACAGGATCTTCATAGGGGCCAATGAGTACAGCTAAATTGAGCTGTCTCTTGCTGATACGGGCGAGCTCATCAGTCATCACACAGTATCCGCCTTTGCAGGTAGTACAGTGCAGATTCTATAAGAATATGCTGGGTGTTCGCCACGACACCTCCCGGTGGAACAGATGCTTGTGTCACAGCATCTGATCATGCACTTGTGTGGGGTGAAAGCCACATTGAGGGGGAGACTACGCAGGAGGGAGGTAAAATGGCGTATTAAACGGACAGGGAAAGAAAACAACAAATTTGGGTCTGCTGAATACATGAGAGATTGAGCCGTGATGTCCCGGCGCCATGGCTGCAGAGCCAAAGATTGGAACCACGCATTTAGTAGGGTCCTTTTGTCACCTGTCGACAGCACAATGGGAACGGCTGTCGGGGACTGATGCGCAGTCGCTGCTACTCTGTCAGCTAGGTCATTGCCTAGCTGTTGAACCGCAGGGACCAGGAGTCCATTGCAAGGATATATGATGACCATCATGTAGACGGTGAACTGGGTGGAGAATGGCAAAAGGGCAAGGGTGCAGGCCAGCTGGTACATAGCGAAAAAACAGAACCCGAGAAAGGGACAGAGGAGGGACGACACGAGACGTCGTCCCTCCTCTGTCCCTTTCTCGGGTTCCGTTTTTTCACTGGGTGGAGAATGTCTACTACGATGTGGTCTAGCGACCCACGAAGCCCCGTGGTTGCCACACATTGCAGAGCAGTCCGTTAATCGGTGTAGACCCCGCAGACACGCGGAGAGACTTGGGATTACTGCTTCAGAAAGAGTAGAATGGCATACAGCTCCGCCGATGTTGATGATGTACGATATGAAAGACGGTATCCACGTGAGACTTCATCAGATGGGGTGACGGAAGCACGCGACGAACACTCCCGTGTGGTAGAACCATCAGTGAGGACGGCAGTGTGGTCAGGATATTTACGGTGCATCATGTCCGCTGCCATCTGTTGAAGAACTAAAGGTGGCACTTGATGTTTTGGAACCTTGAGGCCAAGGACAGATAGGGAGAGTGATGGGAGCAGAAGCGACCCCGGAGGGGTTGTGGGAACTGTTGGGTGGATGACGAACGGAGGAAGCTTGGTCCTGGCTTCCATGAGACAGCACTGTTGCTTCTGCTATAAGGGGATGACGATGGTTGTGCGTTCTGAGGCGCATATGTAATGACGAATGGTTTCCATCTGCCGTAGGATTTCTGTCGGTTATTCACGGGCTTCGGCTATCACCATTCGAGTTTCCGCGGCTCTCGGAACACCAAGACATGTCCTCAGGCTCCGCGCAAGTATACACCGAAGTCGCTGTTCTTGAGTCTGGGAGACGCCATGCAGGACAGGAGGAATGACCTGCTGAGTACGAGAATAGGTTAAGAACATGTCCAAATGTACGTGCCTCTAAGAAACAGCTCCTGCCTTTCACTAATTAGTCGAGTTCTATAAGGGCTGCAACAAATGACCGAAAGGCGTTTGCCCACCTTGTTCGTTACGAGGATTCTTCAGATTCACGTGGCGCCGCGATTGCACGTGCTCCGATATGCGGGCCGCACCTCTTCCACAGCCCACATTAACTGTCACGCGACAATAGTTGCATACGACAATATGTACCATGCCTGAGAGTTCAAAATCTTGATTTTCGCAAACGTAGTCACAGGCCCGCTTCCTTTTTCTTCCCATCTCGGGTGCCGCGGAAAGACAGGACCGCCGTACGTGGAAAGTGGAGGTGTATGTACTGTCGTATAACCTCTCCACTAAACATCTAAAGTCCGGTGACCGAGATTCTACTTGACGTCACGTCCCTAAAAGGTTCACCAGAGCGGTGGGGCACCTCCAATAGCAGAAGAAAAAGATATTCCGACCAACCCACCCGATCCGGGACAAACGGATTCACCCTGGAACACTCAATGTGGTCGCGAGTCATCCAACCATAGCAAATACCAAGAAAAGAAGAGTAATAAGGGAAAGCCTACTTGGGGCATGTTGGAATCTTAAGCTGGACATGTGCAGCAATTCATCTGTCATGGGTCCTGGAATGTTCCTCTGTTTTCGATGTTTTTCCATTAAAACCGAATGAGCGAAAATTTACCCGGCGTATGTTTTTCGGTGTTTTTCGATTAAAACCGAAAACGCTGAACCCTAGTTATTGGTTAGATTGGTTGGTAACATGTTATAGGAAGAGGTTCTGGGGCTATTGTCGAAGATTCAGCGCGCACGTTAGTGTACTCCACGTGGTAAAAATTATACGGAGCCCTACCCTGCATCTGGTGCAGCCTGGGGCCACACAAGTGTGGGCAGGACTCACCTTAAGTGTGAACCTGCTCATAATTAATTGGGTTCTGGAAAACGAAAAAAAAAAAAAAAATCACAGAATATGTGCGCTTGGACTTTGATATTATCCGAGTTGCTTTCTTTTTTTGCTGGTGTGCTTCGTGACACCGTTTCTCCATTCAATTCAATTGACTTCACTTCATTCGCATTGCAATAACGTAATACGGGAAGCGGTCAAAATACAACACAAATGTCGCTTGACGTTTTTGACCTTTTCATTCCTACGTATATGTCACATTGTCGATGTTGTATGTTGCTTTCTCCCAGATTCTCGTTCTTTCCAATTCAATCAAAATGTCCGAAGCCTGCAGGGAAGAACGTCTTCTAAGAAAGGTGCAAATTAGGTAACGCCTAATTTCTGTATTTCGTTTTTTCTCCTTCTGCACCTCCATTTCTTCTTTCCGCACTTCTAGGGCAAGCAAATTTGTTCTACCGCTTAAATTATTCGAGGGGAGTCATCGTGGTTACTGGTTCACTGAGCTTTAACTCGGTTACTTTTGCCAGGTATATAAGCACGCGAAGGATCGCATCTAGTCGCACGGCGAAAAAGAAAACGGAAACTAGGGAGGATTCTCCATAATTAGATATTGCTATAATTGGGATCGCCCAACGAGCGAATATATTTTATGCATGCAGGGAATCCAACGACAACTATGGTGAAGTGATGAATTCAAGTGGTGGATCCACGAAACTGTTGTTGAAAGCTCTGGACTTGCTGAACTGAGCTGTGGAGGTGCATCACAGGAAATGACGCACCAGCCGCGCTTACTGCCCATGACAAGCCAGTGTGTGCCACAACATCAGTTTTTCGGCAGTTTACAGTTCCACATACAGCTTAGATGTACCGTTTATACTCGTAATAAGGAAACTTATATGTAGCTGCCGCCTCTTCCAGCAATACATGAGTGCGAAGCAGCATGCTCAAGAGCCGTGACCAACCCCTCCGCGTCTTCCTCTTTATATATCCATTTCCACCTCCCCCAACAACACCGGATATCCTCTGGATGTACGAATAATTTCCTAACGGCTTCGTACGTCCGATGGATATCACTCGTATATCCATCGGACGTGCGAATCCGTTAGGACATTATTCGTACATCCAGAGCAGGGTTGCGGAATGGGATCACCCATTTCATTCCAATTCCATTCCGAGGAATGAAGATTTGTGATAGTTCCATTCCTTTCAATTCCTCGGAATGAAGAGGTATGGTCAATTCCCACTTCTGGAATGGATTGGCAACCCCATTCAATTCCTTTAATTCCACCAATAAAAGAATTAGGACCGGTAACCGTACTAGCTAGCCCAGCATGCTATAGGAGGAGATTGACATTACCCAGCACGAAAAAAGCACAAAGACAAGGTTGTTTCGCCCTCCTCCTCTCCTTCTCCTCTCCATTGGCATCATCATTACAGGAGTTTTCCACTAACGTAACTGGTGCAAGTGATATGGGGTTGCGGGCCTCACACTAGTGAAGCCAGAATCTCCATTTTATTTTTTTCTTAAAACCAAACCAAACTATCGCCCTTGACCGCGTGGCACCCAGACCATTGCATTCCAATTCCATTCCGCCTGCGAAAAATGCCTAATTCCATTCCCATTCCATTCCCAGGACAGTTTCCGCCATTCCATTCCAATTCCATTCCGGGCTCTGATAAATCTGGAATGTTTCCGGAATCACTCCAACCCCGGAGTGGGAACTCCGCAAGCCTGATCCAGAGGATATTCGGTGTTGCTAGGGACTTCTCGGTGGTAGGTGCGAAGCCTGCCTTGTCAATGTCGTTCTATAAACACTTCACAGGTCTTCAGGGCGATCTGTATTCCGAAGGTACAGGTACAGGTCTAGAGGTTGCGTAACATAACTCGCCTGCCATGCATGCCCTACGTGAAGGCCTTTCCTGAATGACATTGGCCTGGACAAAAAAAAATTATCAGCCGATCGACGCCAGCCTGGACCTGCTGCGTCACAGGCACGCTAACCTCGCCATTCTGCACGAGTCTCCTTCTTATCGTCTTAGCAAAACATGTAAAACTCAAGTGAGGGCCCCCTTAATGTATAGTGAAGCCGGGTTTGTTGTCTCTTGCGACAATTGGACAGCCTGGAAAGTTCCCTAAAAGGGTTGGCAAATTAAGTTTGGTCCTTGGAACGGCGAACGAAGGGCCTCATTGCTCCTCGGTCACCCGTTTACTACCGCGCGTAAAACCAGGTCGAAACTCCCCGCGGTTCCCAAAAATTGTGCCGATTCGGCAGCGGGGTCTTTTACACCAAAGAAGACATTCGAAGAACTTGAGGCGGTCTGCCAAACTGGCTTAAATGCGCTACCTTTATAGGGTGACCGTTGGCGGTACATTTTTGGTGAAACTCATTTCGAAATTATATCAGTGCAAGGAGGTTAAGAGCGTGTTGTTTGGCACTGAACACGGTAAAGAACGCACACAGGGACGGAACAGGTCTGCCCGTGTCCGTCTCTGTTCCTGTGCGTTCTTTACCACGTTGAAATGATAGGGTGTAAAGTCTTCTACTGTCCTGTGAAATCGTTTAGCTTTTCTCTTGGCGTCATCACCGTGATACACAATTTCAGATTACCGCGAACACAGTCCGGCAATCACGTGATGGTGGCACGTGACGGGTAACGTGACCCAATAACGCGACCGATGGCTCTAAAAAGCCGAAATACCCTGTATTTTGTCACTCAACCATTCACCTCAGCGGCAAAGCACGTTCTTCCTTTGCTGTTCTTTGTGTATCCCGACATGTTGCTGTTTACTGATCGGGTGGCACTTAGCGTCTGATGGAGACGTTTGCGTTTTTAGCTCTGCATCCCAACACATGCCGTTTTCACCGCTTCCGGTTCGGTGCCAAAATGACACCCGGTTTCACAGCAAACACGTTCTATACACTCTTAAAAATGAACTTCACCGCATAGCACGCAACTAGCCAACCATCATATCTCGAATGATAACCTTATCTACCCTGATTTGTTGAAAACGGGAGGCGTACGCCTTTTTTTGTGACAATTATGAACAGCATAAGTGTCACAAAAAAGGCGTACGCCTCCCGTTTTCAACAAATCAGGGCAGGAAACGGTATCATTAAAGTTGGTGGTTGGCTAGGGGCGTGCTATGCGGTGAAGTTCATTTTTAAGAGTGTATAGAACGTGTTTGCTGTGAAACCGGGTTCATTCTCTTCCTGCTGAAGACAGGCCTTGCTGATCGACCCATCTAATACTGTACTCTCCCCGATGAACTCGTGCACCTCACCGCATCCCCATCCTTCAACCTCCTCTATCCTCCATCCGTCCGTCCTTCCTTTGTGTTTTGTTTTGCTATGCGTTTTCCTTTTCTTTTTTTGGCTATAGTCGTGACGACGCCCACTTCTGTGTGGCCAACAACGGCGAGCCTATCCTGCCATCACCCCCCCCCCCCCCCTCATTTTTAAGAGTCTGGCTGCAATTCTTGGCCCATGTCAGAGTCACGTGCAACACCGTCGATGTCTTCTGATGTTCTTGGAGTTCCTATTGTCTACCGGTTTGTTCCAGACCCTGTAGAGTCAAGCTCTGTATCTCAATGACCATTGGAGCTTCTTTCGTGCGTATATATATATTCTTTTTGCTTCATCTTTCTTTTGAGCGGCGTAGCGCAGCCAGTGGAGGACAGCTCAATTGTTGTTTTTGTACATAACATTAACTTGATTCTCATATCTCACATCCAATGTTCCGCATGTAATGGGGTAGTGTACTGCTCTCCAACGGTGAATCACTCCATGTCATAGTCACGATTTATCTGTTGATGTTGTTGATGTTACACTCTAAAAACTGAACTTCATTGCATAGCACGCTCTGCGCCAACCATTGCCGCGAATGATAGGGTTATCGCCTCAGATTCGAAGAGAGAGGGGCGTACGCCTTTTGTTTCAATTTGGATGTATGATAATTGGCATTGAAAGGCGTACACCTCCCTCTCTCTTCGAATAAGAAGCGATAACCCTATCATTCGTGGCAATGGTTGGCGCAGAGCGTGCTATGCGGTGAAGTACAGTTTTTAGAGCGTACAATTATGTCCTGCATAAATGTCACAAAAAGGGCATACACCTCCTGTTTTCAACAAATCAGGGGAGAGAATAGCGCGTTCCTAGCCAACCATCATATCTCGAATGATAACCTTATCTGCCCTGATTTGTTGAAAACGGGAGGCGTATGCCCTTTTTGTGACATTTATGCAGGACATAATTGTACGCTCTACGCCTTTTTTGTGTGACAATTATGAACAGCATAAGTGTCACAAAAAAGGCGTACGCCTCCCGTTTTCAACAAATCAGGCCAGATAACGATATCATTCGAGATGATGGTTGGCTAGGAGCGTGCTATGCGGTGAAGTTCATTTTTAAGAGTGTAGTCTCGGGGTTTTACATCATGCATAAAATGAGTATTTTTTTTGTGTGTCCCTTTGGGGACTAAATAATGCACAAAAGCGAAATTTAGAGACCATTTGCGGTGCAAGGAAGTAAATTTAATTGTCAGGCGACTAAGATGGTGAGTAATTACAATCTATACGTGATTAGAAGCTGTAATTGCTCTCCAATTTACTCCCTTTTTCCTTACACACTCTAAGAAAAAAAAAAAAAAACGGGTGTGAAAAGGTGATAACCTCCATAGTTACCACCTTGGTCAACGTAGCGCATGAAAAAGGGCGTAAAAGGGTGGTAGAATCAATTATCATATATCCAAACTGCTACAAAAAGGCGTACGCCCCCCTCGCTCGCCGAATCAGAAGCGGTAACCCTATCATTCGTAGGTAGCAGGTAGAACTTTACAACCTTTTAGGCACAACATATGCGACAACTATTACCTCCTAAAAGATGTAACTGCTCCCCCGTTTTTTCTAAGAGTGCTGAGCATAAAAGCTATCGCACTTATGCGGATTCGGCACAATGTTCAAAGTCGCAGCCGTTTGTTTCATTTTCTTCGCTTTCTTATTTTTGCTGAATTAACGGTCTGGTCTCGTTTTAACGGTGTCACTATCCCTCCATTTTCCTGCCGGATGAACACAGACATACGAACTTCATTCGCTGTATATACAAGCCTTTCTTGTCGGCTCCGTTTGAGCGTTCCTTTTTTATTTCCTCGCTACTATTTGCTCCTCGGCAATTTCTTAGCGCGTGCTGTCAGTTAAAGGGAAAGCGTATGCAAATATGCAAATCCCCGCAGCCAGTTCGTTATGCCATCCGGGCAGCTGGTTAGAATAACGAACGTCACAAATGCGGGGCTTCGAGAAAAGAAGCGCTTGGCTGTGATTAAGAGCAACGCCAAAGAAGGGACGAGGAAGAAAGGAAGTGATTAAGGCGAGAAAGATTTGCGTGAGAAGCCTGTTCTTTTTTTCTCTCTGTTTAGCATCAGTTAGCGTCCTTCTTTGTCGTAGGCTAAACATAGTACGGTGGAGTCACAGCCTTTCACTGTATCCGGATAATAGGGATAGCGTGTATTGAACATTATGCGATG
Source organism: Ornithodoros turicata (assembly GCF_037126465.1). Classification (NCBI taxonomy): domain Eukaryota; kingdom Metazoa; phylum Arthropoda; class Arachnida; order Ixodida; family Argasidae; genus Ornithodoros; species Ornithodoros turicata. The sequence continues at coordinate 14,906,187 of NC_088203.1, forward strand.
ATAATCATTGGGAGTAAATTAACCAGATAATTTAACGTCGATTAACATGCAGCATGCAGCTATACGTGCTGTGGAGTACATTCTAAAAGAAAAATGAGTAAAACAGGGACTAATTACTGGTTAGTTTAGTTTAAATTTTTAGTTAGCAATTTAGTTTAAATTTAACTCAGGTCCTATCCAACGCGACTCGATGCCAAGGGGAGTCATCAACAATTCTTGACTTGATTTTTGTTCGAAGCGATGCGTTGCTATCTGGCTGTGAGTGCACGGTTACCGACGGCATTTCAGATCACAGGGCCGTTATCTATAAAGCATATCCTGATAGGAAGAATGGGGTTATACAAAGAAGAACGGTTTTGGACTTTAATAGAGCTCAGGATGAAAGGATCCTGGATTTTCTTGAGTCTAAGCTTGATGGATTCGTGGCTGCAGTACACTTTGAAAACGCAGATGCTCATTGTTTGTGGCTAAAGTTTACGCATATTGTGAATGAATGCATTGACAAGTTCGTGCCAACTAAGGTTAAGAAGGTAAGAACAGCAAATCCCTGGGTTACGCGAGAACTTATTCATTTAAAAAGAAAGATCAAGAGGTCGCGGCTTAATAAACGTCTGAATTCAACGGAGAACATAAGAAGCCTGGTCTTGGAATTTAGAACTAAAATGCGACAAGCTAAATACGATTTTCATAATGTAACTTTGCATAAATTTATGAAGGAGAATCCACCCAAGTTTTGGCGTCACATTTCCCCTGCAAATAAGGCGATCGACAACCCTGTGGTCGACGGTAAAGTTGTTAGTAATGGCAGGGAAATGGCTGAGGCGTTTAATGGTTATTTTTCCACGATGTTCACATTGGAAAACGGTATACTCCCTCATTATCCGCCGTCGCATCTATCTGGAATTCCAGACTTGGAAGTAAGTGAAGAGGGTACATTAAACCTTTTACTCCGACTTGATGTAAAAAAGGCCACCGGACCAGATGGTATACCCAATATATTCCTGCGAAGATACGCGGAGTGGATTAGTAAATATCTTTTAGTAATTTTTAAGAAATCATTGAATAGTGGCTTGGTACCGCGACAGTGGAAGGTGGCCAAGGTGGTGCCAGTACATAAGAAAGGGAGTATCATTGACGTTTCAAATTACCGCCCGGTGTCGCTGCTATGTAACTGTAGTAAGGTTTTTGAACATATTTTGGTGGGACACATTGCAAACTACCTTGACAACATAAATTTCATTACCGAAAGGCAACACGGGTTCCGAAGAGGTTTGTCAACCGTAACTCAGCTTTTAGATTTTGTGCACAATCTGTCTATTTCTATCAACAATAGAGGTCAAACGGATGTTATCTTTTTAGATTTATCACGTGCCTTTGACAAAGTGTCGCATGCAAAACTTCTGATAAAGCTCAGAGAGATTCTCAAGAATGAAATCATTGTACGTTGGCTGAGTATGTTGAAGTACGGGGCGATAGGACTGGATTAGTGCCAGTTACATCGGGAGTGCCGCAGGGGTCGGTACTCGGCCCTTTGCTGTTCTTACTATTCATTAATGATATGGTACGTGATATCTCGGTGAAGGTATCAATGTTTGCAGACGATTGTGTAATTTTTTCTCGTATTTCGTGCCGGAGGGATCAGGACGCTCTTAACACTGCTCTTAATGCTATAAGTAGTTGGTGTTCATCTTGGCAAATGGACCTCAATGTACAAAAATGTGCGGTTATGACTGTGTCAAGACAGAGTGATCCTTTACGTTACACGTATGAAATCGACGGCAGGGCTGTCAATTTTGTTAATAGCTACACCTATTTAGGGATTAACATCAGGAATGATTTGACCTGGAATTCCCATATCGAAAAAATTTGTCGAAGGGCATCTCATAGGTTGTGGTTCTTGAAACGAAATTTAAAGCACGCTACCCCTGATACAAAGCTAACCGCTTACAAAACTTGTGTGCGACCGATATTAGAGTATGCTTCCCCCGTATGGGACCCTTTTACTACCACTAATATTGATAAACTCGAAGCCATCCAAAAGAGAGCCTTACGATTCATTTACAATCGATATAGCCCTAGCTCATCCCTTACCTGTATGTACGAATTAGCTGGACTCGACTCATTGGTTAGAAGACGAAAGATTAATAGATTAAATTTTTTATGAGCTTGTCCAAGGGAAATACAAGATTAATATTGACCATTACGTTGAAAGGGCTTCGTATTGTCGAACTCGATCACACCATTTGCAGTTCAGAACAGAAATTCCTAGGACAGACTCCTTTAAATACAGTTTCTTTTCACGGACCACAACTGACTGGAACTGTCTTCCTGCAGACGCGGTACATGCAACATCCGTGAATGCATTTTTAGCTGTCGTTGGTGATCAGCTGTAATTACTTTCCACAAAAGATTCTTGTTTTGATGTTTTGAGTGTATCTTCTTGTTGTTGTTGGTTATTGTGTTTTTTTTTTTTTACTGCAGTGCTCGTTTTAGTTGCTGTAAGCTTTACAATGTATGTCCCACCCCTGCTTTGGCTGCTAACAAGCAGCTGGCAGTATTGATAAATAAAATAATAAATACAATTACAGCTATAGTACACTAGATTGCAATATTACTCCCCATGTTAGTCTCCTAATCCCGAACTTTACTCCCCAGGACCACAAATAGTAATTGAACTTCGCAAATCGTCTCCTGAATGCTAAAGGCCACGTAAATATATGTGCTCTTCACGCATTTCATTGAATAAGAATATACCACTAGGGTTCCGCGTTTTTGGCATGTGCCGAAAAATGCCGAAAGACACCCGCCGCATATGTTTTTGAAATTCGGCATGTTCCGAAAAACTATACCATTGAATATGGTGCTACACGTCGAAAATGCCGGTGCCGATTGCACTTGCCTTCCTCGTTGACGAGCCTTTTGTACCTTTTACTAGAACATTCAACTTTTTAGAGATACTGGCTTTTTAAGCAGTTTGTAACACCTTTTTACTTGTGTGAATATTTGATGGCTACTTTAAATAATATACTGTTTTTAGCATAATCACTTATTTTTAATTTACCGCAATTACATCTTCCACCACCGTTTTGGCGCATTATGGCCTGAGTAACTGAGGCGCCACTAAAGCCTGAATCATCATCATCATCATGCTTCCTCCGGTGCATCACATTTTCGTTTTTGATTTGTAAAAGAAAAAAAAAAGGAGATGTTAGTCCCGAGCCACTCGAGACCGGCTACTCCAGGCCGCGTTATTCACCTCGTTTGCACTACGCAGCCGCTAGTTTCTAGTTCAGGGAATAACCTTCCTCAGCTTAACACTTTGATGAGCGTGTCAAGAGGGTTCAAGTACACGTGGAACCTTCCAACAAAAGGAACTTAAACTCTTTGCGTTCTCAATGTCCTCTAGCAAGCGGCTCTCCCTCCATGTAGTCCTTCTCCCGGGTGATTATATAGCGGCTGATTTTTCGGCATTTATTTTTGGCGCTGACGTATAAAATGCCGAAAACATCCGAATTTGACAAAACATATAAATGCCGAAAAACACCTCCAGAATCTCTCCAGGAATAAATGCCGAAAACGTGGAAATCTCTATATAGCTCGGCTAACTTAGCAATTTTCCAAACACACGCACACCCGTTCTATGACACGCTGAATGTGTGCTGTGTGTGCCCCCAGCGATTCCGACATTTTTCACTCACTTCGTCGAAACTTTTGAACTACATGTTATCATCTCTGTTCCTTCTCTGGTCATCATCTTTTTGTCTTCTCATCATCTCATCATCTGTTTGTTCTTTCTGTGTTCTGTGTTTCTGAGTTGTTCTTTCTGTGTGTAAGTGTCCTGGGGTAGCCAGTTCGACTTCGTCGAATCTCGCATCCCCATTTTTTTTTCTTTATCACATCACATCACATCACATCCACCCATACAGAGGAAGAATTAGTGAGCGATTGTTTCTTGCGAAATTGTGACCTATTTATGTCGCAAGATCTTATATTACTCGACATATCACGGATGACGGTTTAATTCAAAGTATTTTCATTCAGGCACACGAATACAATCAAGCAATCGATCGATCAATACAATCGATGATAATACTTGTCGGGTGGAGATCTTGACTTGAAAAAACTCTAGGATTATATGAATCATCGAATGGATTGCAAAAAAAAAAAAAAAAAAAAAGAAAAAGCCGTGAGCTGCGGGAAGTACATGCAGGAACCCCATTGCCTGGTACGATCTCGTGATCTACTTTTTTAGATACAGCAGTCTGATTTTCCGGTATTGAGCAAACTGGCATGCCCCAACTCGATATCGGTCTGAGTCTACGCTAAAAAAAGGACGATAAATAAATAAAATAAACAAATTCATAAAAATAAAAATACAGACCGCATAATATTCCAAGCAGCACAACATCTTCGTCAAATACTGACTGATTATACTGGTCCAGTACTGGACCGGTATTTCAGCAGTACTGCCAATATCCAGTCATTAAAGGGGGGGCAAAAGCGAAATGGTGATGACAAGCTGGTACATGACTGCGAACTAAACCCGAAACTAGGAGTACAGACAAATTCTCGAGACTTTGTCGACGAACGACAGTTTCTCTGTAGTCCGTAGTTATGGGGGGGGGGGGGAGCAATGAATAATGAAGGGACGAGTAAGGAATATCGGACCAAGATGTTGTGCTGCTTGGGGTGCGCTTGGCCAGTCAACATCCCGAACGACATTGTTCTCTCCCATGATTCGCGAAAAGCGGGAGACGGACGCCTTTCTGTGATACCCATATGGTTCTTTATTCTCGCAAGTGCCCAAGATGTCCGTCACCCGCTCTTCAGGAAACTTCGATACCGCCCTGAAAGCGACTTCTATCGAGTAGCGCCAGACTCTCACTGGCTTCATAGCTAAGGACATTATACCGCCTGCAGCCCCCTGGTCTCTGCCGGTGCCGCCGACTTTCGTAAGCCTTCCGAACCTTCTGGAAAGAAGAGATCAGGTCCCCCCTCAAGTCCTCCGAGCCCATTTTCATGCTCTGGTAGACGAGGAGTTTTCTACCTTTACGGCAGCATATACAGATGGCGCATCCCGAAACAACAAGTCCGCCTCAGCATTCGTCATATCATCCGAAGGCGTAGTGCAAGGACGGCGCCTTTCACATCCAACCTCCTCAACAGCTGCGGAACTCTATGCCATCCTTTTCATTCTACAACACATCGCTGGTTTTACCCCGCGGGAATGGGCCGTCTTCACAGACTCCAACTCTGGACTTTAAGCTATTGAAAATTCCGGCATAAGAGGCCCATCCGCACCCCTCGTGACAGATGTGTTAATGGCTTACCACACTCTCTACGCAGCAGGCCACAGGCTAGTTCTCCAGTGGGTTCCAGCCCATTGTGGTGTCGTGGGGAATGAGCAGGCCGACAGCGCCGCAGAAGCTGCACTCTCGTATCGGAAACGGACCAGTATTGTTCTGCGGAGAGGAGACCGCCGTTCCATTCTGCGACGCCTCGTGACACCCCTGGCTTCCCGCCAATGGACAACCGACATTCTCCCCCCATCTATGTTGAGCAGAGTTAATCCAACGCTCGCTTTCCGCATGCCACGAAACACCTCTCGTCAAGGTGCTGCATTAATACACCGAATGCGACTCGATGTGGCCTTTACCGCTCAGTGACGTTACCGCTTGAGACAAGTTGACTCTCCCACCTGCTGCCACTGTGGTGCTCTTGAGGATCTGGAGCACATTCTTCTTCATTGCCCCCACTACCAACCTTCCCGAACCGCACTGTCCGAGTCCCTTAGTCAGCTGGACTCTCGCCCCTTCTCCCCATCGAAATTGCTTGGTCCCTGGCCCAATCCAGCCCAGCAACAATCTGCGCTCAAAGCTCTTTTGACATTTCTGGACGCCATCGGACTTCGATCGTTATTGTGAAGGGGCTCCTTATTTTATTCCCCACATCCCCACCAGCAATGGGGTAGAGTATCGCCTCTGGCGATGAACCTCCCCACTCTCCATCTCAAAATAAAGTTGTTGTTGTTTATTCTCGCGAAGAGGCGTATACGTCCCGCGCTCTTCACAAATTCGGAACGATAACGGTATCATTATTCTGTGCAACGGTGTAGGTCTTCCCCGTCTTATATGGTGAAGTTCTGTTTTAGGAGAGCGTGTTTTCAAACCAGAAGAAAGGTTTTTACGTGTACATGTAGTATATATATATACAGAAAGAAATGAAACATGCGGTATAGGAACAATGCACATCAAGGAAGATGTCCGAATGTCAGAATTGATGTCAGAAATGAGCAATTAGCAGTCAACTACTCAATGTCTCAATTTTCGAACGGCCGAGAAAGATGTTCGAATTTTCAGAACAGAGCAATTAACAGTCAATTACTCAATGTCTCAATTTTGAAATGGCCAACAAAGATGTCGGAATTTTCAGAATAGAGCAACTAGCGTTCAACTATACACTCAATGTCCCAATTTTGGAATGGCCTTCTAGTTGATATCTTCCATCACAGTCTGCATTTAGACATAGATAACACTGTCGCGAAAAGAGAAATATAAAGAAAAGGCTCGGCGTTATACGCACAATTCTCATTTCCTATAAAGTTCGGTAACGGTGAAACCTTTCGAGTTTTCAATTACCGGCGCGACGGCTTTTAGGCTGATCAGGCGGACGCCAATTCTCTCTTTTTCAATTAAAGGTCACCATTGAACCCGCCAATCGACGCGGAGCAAACGGAGGTAAAAACTTAAGCCACGGCTAATTGCGGGGCTTTTGACTGGGAACTGTTTTCAGGAAATTTTTCCCCGTCGTCTACGAAGCCTACACGTAGAGAGAACCTTTGTGTGGGTCCCACGAAGCCTCGCAACGGCGGAGCGAATCTCTTTGAAAATCGCCAATGTCGGCGACTTCTCGTTTGAAAGATTTATTGAGAGAGTTGCGTTATTATAATATCGCGGAACGGTATTACAAAGGCGTGTATGTGAAGCGAAATACGAAAGAGAAGAATACACGGGTATAATTGCAGCCGTCGAATCAGAAGTCGTGAATAATATCATGTTTGCTCCTCTTCGCGGTTTCTGGCTTGTTGGTTCGTCATGTGGCCACAGCTAATGCCTTAGTGCAGTGTATCCACTTATCTGCCCCTGGGTGATCGGCATACTGTCACTCCGTGTGATGCCTTCCGGGTTGCCTTGTCTTTGTGTGCAGATATATTTCCACAGTCGTTAAATAATCCGCGGGTGGGCCCCGTGAACCAACGGACTGACCAGTGGGACTGACCGCGCCCCGGCGCCGCCTATGATTATATTTGGCTGGCGACCTTAAATGAGCAGTGAGGTAACATTGAACGTGTCTCCAAATCTTGGTTCATTCGTCAAGCTGTCCGTCAGGAGTCACAATGCAAAATATTGTCGTTGTGCGGTGTATTCTGACAGCGCAATCAAATTTACAAAAACAGCTGGAGAAAGCAGCCGCGGAAGGCCGACACGGTCCTCCCGTAGCGTCGGAAGTCCCCGCACCGGTCTGCGTCACGAGTCACGTGACAGGGGAACAGGCTACGTCACAGCGTTTCCTTCACCTTCCATCATTTCCCGATTCGCTCGCGCGCGATGCAGGTCAGGTGCGCTACGCCAAGCAGCTTATTTTATTCTCAACAGAACACGCCGCAGCAAAAAAGAAAGAAAGAAGAGTAATAAAAATTGTAATAAAAAAAAAGGAGGACACCTCAGTGCTCCTTTAAACCACAAATTATTCTCGTAATCTACAGAAAATCTTATTTCGTTTTTCTAGGGGGGGGGGGGTATATGTTTATTAAGAAAAAAAAAAGAAAGGAAAGGTTAGCCAGGCAAAGAGCCAGCTTGCTATTCCGAAAAAAAGGGAAAGAGAAGGGGGAAAACGAAAAACGAAAGAAAAGGAAGGGGAGTCATATACTTCCGTTTTTCTCTTGCGCGCGTTTGGTCAACACGGACATATATTCTGCTGCTCCTGATATCGTGTAAAGCATAAGCCTAAAGTAAAGTTTATTTTTCTATACGGACCTCGGAGGCCTTCGCGCCGCTACTGTGCGTACGCGACGGCCACTTACCGCAGCCAGGCCACGGGGATGTCCCTAATATGGAGCAGCAGCAGCTTTTGAGAGAGCGCTGCCGCTCCCCCATAGACAGAGGACCGGCTCGCCACAGCGACGAGACCACAAGAAATGTGCTCCCACCTGAAACCCTCACGTTGCATGATTGGTCCGCGTCAACTGAAGTTTCTGCTAACGACATAGCCGACGCTCAGAGCATTCTCGATCAACAGCAAGGAGCTGGAGATCGTTTTACTGGTGACATACAGACAGCGATCACTTGTTATCTATATCTCGTGTGACAGATATGTCTCACAAACTCGATGCAAAATGGTTAGATTGACTAACCATGTAACACATACCGCGCGGCGGTTACCAGTCATGTGCACCAGGACATATAAGCAGACCAGTTAACAGAACCACTGGCATCTTCTCTTCGGTCATCATCTCGACATGTGAGGATCACACCAGGTCACGTGGGTACAAATCCCCGTGTTGAACAGCTTCGAGCATGTAGGAGAAGGGCTGAACGGAAAGCAAGATGATCGGGATCGTTCGAAGACATCGCAGCAGCTCGGCGTACCTCCAGATCTGTACAGAAGGCACTTAAGGCAGTAGACCGTAAGCGATGGCGTCGCTTTTGCTCAAACCTCTCGCTTTTCCACACTGTCACGAGAGTTTGGAGCGTCTGAAAGAGACTCCACCTCAAAGAAATCCACCCCGTGTGCGGGCCCTTTCGCTCAATAAGTCTGAGCATGATGCTGCTTCCGACTTTTGCACAGTCATCACAGACAGTTCTCGGGCTTCCAGTAGTGAGGAGTATCAAGCACATCCCTCTCGTCTTCAGGAGGAAATTGCACGGGCGGGCCTGGCCACCCACCGAGAAGTGGACATGGATTTTTCTTTGACTCCGTCAAAGCTGCGCTATGTTCATCTCGTGCCTGATCATCGCCAGGACAAGATGGCATCACCTATAGAGTCATCCGCAACCTTTGTGCGGCTGTAATGTCCTGCCTCCTTCATGTGTACAATGCGTCGTGGAACAACAGCGTGGTGCCGAGGGACTGGAAAGAAGCCCTGGATTTTCCTCTGCTAAAGCCTGGGAAGCATCCCTCAGACCTTGCGTCGTTTCGCCCTGTCAGCCTGACAAGTTGCCTCGGCAAAGTGCTGGAGCGCATGGAGCTTCATCGACTCGAATAGTGGCTGGAACGGCATCGTGTATTTCCGAACGAGATGTTTAGGTTTCGTCGGCACCGGAGCTCAATGGTACTCCGTCCTTGACCTTATCACCGCTGTCGAACAAGCAACGTTCTATAATAGAATATGGTAATGACGTTTTTTTTTTCTTTTTTGGACGTGAAGAGAGCGTACAACACCGTCAGTCATGCCGTGGTGTTGCATGAACTATTGCAAGCTAGTGTTCCCACTAAACTTTTCGGTGGGTTGCTGACTTTACACGGCAGAGATTTGTATCTGTACGCACACGTGGTGGAGCCACACCGGAAGTAGGGATAACACACGGTGTACCACAAGGTAGTGTGTTAAGCAGTACACTATTTAACATCGCTATGGTGGGTTTGAAGTCCTGCATCACATCCAAGGTCAATATCTCGATGTATGCTAGCAATGTTTGCATCTGGACAGTTGGAGAATCAAGACCTGCAATTCGGCGCCGTCTGAAGAGTTAACTGGATAAAATGATGCAGTACTTCACCGAAGCCGGCATGGATATATCCGCAGTTGTCGCTTTCATAAGGAAGCACATGCACCGCTATCAGCTTTTACTTGCTCGATCGCCGATCAAGCAGGCGAATCATCGCAGGTTCCTGGGTGTCGTCCTCGACAACAACTTGTCCTGGAAAAAACACATTGATCACCTGGACAAAAAATTCAGTGGCGATTTAGCGGCAAATGCGAGAGAAATGCGTTAGCATTAAGAGCCTTTTCGGGTTCGTACTTGGCTTCTGGGTGTCCATTTCGGGTCTAAAACCAACTCCCGGTTCTCCACTGCCGGTCTAACCTGATTTCCGATTGTCCGCCTCCGGTCTGTACTTGACTCCGGTTCGACACTTTCAATGACTACATGCGTTTAATTTTCGTTTCATTTGCCTTAATTACTTTCAGTGACCCTTTAATTACCGAAGGTAACCGCAGGTTACTTGAGGTAATCTTGAATTTAATTCCCTTTAATTAAATTAAATTTAAAAATCAAGGAACATTATGTTACTTTTATTTTTACCTGTATTTCTATCGTTCCCATCACCCTGTCACCCTCTCGTGCTAAAACACCCGCCTCCGACTGTATATACAGGGTGTCCCAGAAAACGTGTAATTGAATTATAATTAAAAAAAAAAAAACTACGCCACCTAGAATCATGCACTCTCAGAAATGAACTTCACCGCATAGCACGCTCCTAGCCAACCACCATCTCGAATGATATCATTATCTGCCCTGATTTGTCGAAAACGGGACGCGTACGCCTTTTTTGTGACAATTATGAACAGCATAAGTGTCACAGAAAAGGCATACGCCTCCCGTTTTCAACAAGTCAGGGCAGATAACAATATCATTCGAGATGATGGTTGGCTAGAAGCGTGCCATGCGTTGAAGTTCACTTTTAAGAGTGTGGGGTCAACGGCATTTGTTCTTTCTAGGTTTTTGCCACCTCCTGACGTGAATGTCATGTAGCGTAAGTTTAACAATGCGTAAGTTTAACAATGTAAGTTCAACAACAAAAATAGCCGAACATCATGCTCTACGGCGCTAGCGCACGACAAATTTTTTAGGGCAATCGTTGTCAGTTCGACGAAAGGAGGTAGGAAACCCAGCCCACACCAGCACCTCAGAAAGAGGTAACGCAGGCATGGCTTATCGCGTCCGGCTTTAGCAGGAATCATGCTTTCCCTCTCCTAATTTCAGGAACTGTCACTTTTTCTACTATCACTCTGTGGGCTGGGTTTGGAGTTTCCTTTCGTCGGACTGACGGCGACTGTGCTCAAAAGGTCGTAGCGCGCTATGGTGCGGTGCTCTGAGAAGCATGATGTTCGGCTGTTTTTGCCGATGGGATAGCTCGCGAATATCACTGTCAATTATCATAAATTTGAGTGAATTCGGCACGCCCTTGATATTGGTGGGGTAAAAAAGGGACCTTTACTTGGCAAATTTTCGAGTTCAATTCGCAAATATTTACATAATTAAACCTACGTTACACGGCATTCACATCGGGAGGTGGCAAAAACCTAGTAACAACAAATGCCCTTGACTGCATGATTCTAGGTGGTGTAGTTTTTGTTTAATAATTCAATGACACGTTTTCTGGAACACCCTGTATGTGCCTGTATACCATGTTCATATTTTTGTAGCCTGAAGAAGTGCAGTGTCGTGCACGGAAGTCTTGTTTACCATGTGTAAATAAATAAGTTGCTCCTACCGTTTAATCTCACTCTTTTATTTACTCACCACCGGCAACTCGACATTGCCTATCTTTTTTGGCCTTCTTCTATACATATCATCAATCACCGGTGTCAACTAACGGCTACAACTCTGCTCGGTTAAAAATGTAATCAAGTTATGGCTAAAAAACCAAAGCGTAACTTTCGATCATAAGAAGTCATATGACTATAAAAAATAAATCAAATTGCACGTACCCTGACGTGATCGTAGCCTGTGAACAAGCAGGATAGGAAATAAGGAATCGCGCATGGTAAACATGTCACACATTTAAACAATAAATTGTTTTCACCTTTTCTCCCCATCAATATGAACATCTCCGAAAGCTGAGGCTATGGCGATATATCTCGTCGACATGGGAGTGTCGAAGACGAAAGTTAGTCAACGCAACTATGAACTCAGCGTTCTGCGCGGTCTCTACTCTCTGCATGTCCTACCAAGGCGTCGACCCTCAAGGCCTCAACAATAGCAGAGCTACGCGCGCTCCATTTCGATTGATAATTTCCCAGTGACTCACTGTGTCCAAAGCATTAAGTCCTGTACGTACAGTGGGTTGCGTTAGGAAGAGATTAAGCGTGTTTGCCACAGTAAAAAAAAAAAAAAAAACAGAAGAAGAAGAAAAAACTTATTTGTTCGCTGTTTCGTTCTTATCTTCGCTTCTCAACTCTGATTTTCTTTACTTCACTGGGTTCACTCTTAAAAATGAACTTCACCGCATAGCACGCTCCTAGCCAACCATAATCTCGAATGATATCGTTATCTGCCCTGATTTGTTGAAAACGGGAGGCGTACGCCTTTTTTGTGACACTTATGCTGTTCATAATTGTCACAAAAAAGGCGTACGCCTACCGTTTTCAACAAATCAGGGCAGATAACGATATCATTCGAGATTATGGTTGGCTAGGAGCGTGCTATGCGGTGAAGTTCATTTTTAAGAGTGTATTTAATACACTCTAAAAACAGAACCCCACCGCATAGCACGCTGTGCGCCAACCATTGCCACAAATGATAGGGTTATCGCTTCTGATTCGAGGAGAGAAGGAGGCGTACGCCTTTTTGTAGCAATTTGGGTATATGGTAATTGCCACAAAAAGGCGTACGCCTCCCTCTCTCCTCGAATGAAAAGCGATAACCATATCGTTCGCGCAAATGATTAGCGCTCTACGTGCTATGCGGTGAAGTTCTGTTTTTAGAGTGTAGAGTTCCCTGAGAACTACGTCATTGTGACGTGATCTGCCTACTGGTGGGCAACACAAACACACGTGATTATATACGCCAGCACACGCGAATAGTTCTACGTGCGACCGGCGCCCACCACTGTGACGCTTCAGTCGCTGCAATGTTTACATAACACGGGGAGGTCTAATAGACCTCCCCGTGTTATGTAAACAGCTGGAGTAGCCGGCTCTGTTCATGAGCGCCACATTTTCTATTCTATTTTCATTACACCAAACCAAACCAGATTAAAAGTGTTCCTCGCGACTGAAAACACACGTGCGAAATGCTTTTACACACACGCCCATTTCATGGCCGCTGTGGCGGTACATCCTGTTGCTCATTGGGAGCGAGTGAGGGGATGATGATGGGGATGAGCACTTCTAGAGATCCGTCGCCAGGCCGGTGGAGCGCAAGAACTCCGCAAAAACACCGAAGGCCTCGCATCTGGTGGGAAGCGTTCGGCCACGGTCCAAGAATCTCCGCGAGGTTGAACGGTCGCTCGTTTGTTTATTTTACAATGACATCCAACGTAGTACAATAGCACAGCAGATAAGAAAAGCTGGGATTGAGGTTGTAAGTTGGTTTACAGAAATTTGTACTGCTGAAACAAGTAATCGATTACTAATAGCGCTAACGCGTTACGTACGAGGCTCTGTTTGAGGCAGACTGTCTGATAGTAAAAGCACATATTCCACACGAGAGAACTGATGTTCTGAGGCTGGAACAGCACAGAAGGGAAGGGAAGGGAACATATTCCACGTTATCACTGATTTATTCGGAACGCCGTGGTTACGCTTCCACAGTATAAATCACCTCCCGATAATGGCTTACGCGTACCATTTGTCGATAAGGTAATTTCACCGCTGCGCGGCGCCTGTGCATATACCTTCCCGCATTAAGACTCATAATGTTGCCAAGGGCACTTTACGCTGTCCGATGGTCGTTAGTGCACCTCGGCGTTAAAACTAGCCAGACCTTCGCTCAAGGAATTTCCTTACAGTTTCTACCTTTTATAATGTTGCCTCATGCGGAGGCGTTCGTAGCAGACCATGCATCATCCGTGTCACACGAAATCATGCGGGAGCTCCGTCTCGAACTATCTATCGGATAGTATCTTCCTACATGGATAATTAAACGGGCGGATAGATGTGAAATTGGGGGTGGGAGAGATATATGTCTTAGAAGAAAAAGAAACGAAAAAGAGAAAGAGAGAGAAGGAGAGGCAAACGGTGCGCCGGTTTGCTATTCCGCAAGTACGTGGTTGCAAAACAAGGTGAAAAAAAAAAAGAAAAAAGAAGAGTGGCAAAAGCAGGATGAGAGAAACTAAAGAGAAAAAACGAACAAACAGATGACAGTAATGTGCACGAGGGTGAAATGTGAGGGAGAGGGAACTGACAAAGGAGAGGAAACAGTGCCGGATTTAGGGGAGGGCAGACGGGGCACTTGCCCCGGGGCCACTACCACAAAGGGGCCCCGTAAAGGTCTTGTCCAAGGAAAATCTGTTTTGCATGCCCGAAACGCATCCCTGAAACGGAAACTTGGTAAAAATCTGTCCTCCGTCCACGCATGTCGACCCCGAATAACACATTGGATAGACATAGAATACACGCGGGAGCCCCCACAGCACAGTGCCCCGGGGTCCCCACCACGGTAACTCCGGCACTGAGAAGAAACAAGTCTTGAGGTCACACACCCTTCATGAGACCTCTGTCGCTAGGGAATGCCAGAACTGCGGTGGTCACAGCCACAGAACGCTGTGCAAGACGTCGTACAGGGTCGACTAGAGTGGCCAGGGAAAAGTCTCTGCACTGCTTCTCGAGAAGGAGGTACTTAACGGTATGAAACAGTGTACCAGAGGTAGCTTTTGGAGAAATAATATGCAAGGTAAGAGAAAAAGTAGCAAGGTGCCTTTTTTAAGGCGAAATGCGTGTGCCACCACTAGAGCTCGAATTTTGATGCAAATGGATGTTTATTTTTCTTTCCCCGATATGGTTTCTTGACTGGACGACGATAAAACGTTTTGGTCTTGACTTGAGACCGCGACTAGAAGGAACTATAGTATTTTTTTGTTCAGTAGCACCATTGTCATTTGACGTCCTCTGGATATGGGCAACGAGGGCGAGGTAAACGCGAACTTGCGAAGCTAAGAAGTGGCGAAGAACCCAGGCTGGTGGTCTGCACCTCGCGTTCGCCACTTACTTCGCACGGTCGGCGTTCGCATTTTAATCTGCCCTGTGGTGCAATGCCGAAACAACAAGAACAACAATAAGTGATGACGATGAGATGGGGTGTTTCACCGCGGTGGTGCGGTACCCTACCCCATTGTACGTGGAACATTATGTGAAGAAATGTAGACTGCTACACGAAAGCTTGCGTGATTAAAGGGGCAATAAACAGGTATACGAGGCGCACTTTTTTAAAATACATTGTGATACGTTGCCGACGGTGAACGTTTTCAAAAAAATGTTGTCGCAAAAAAGTAAATAATGGCTCCAAACGGAATGAATATTCACTGCACTCTTTCGCCCTCATGCCCCGCCCTGCGATGTCCTGGCGACAATAGCGACACGTCATTTTGACGTCGCGCATCTTCAGTCATTTAGAATACGGGACGCTTATACATTAATTTATTTGTAATATCGAGAAGTGAGGTCAACTCTAAACGTATTCCCACTTGCCCAACCCAAGGTAGCCAGTTCAAACTGTACCAAAAACCCTCAATATTCTATTTCACATGCGCACTATGTTCTCTGTGCTGTATTGCTCCGCGAGGTCACCGCGATGTTCCCGTAACCGGTTCCCTCGCGAGCTGCAGCTTGTCTCAGTGGGGTCCGTCATTGGCTAGGAGAGCGAAATCTCCCCCACCTCCAGCGCCTAGAATTCGGTGTTGCTATACGCTGGAATATAGTGACGTGACCCGGCTCCAAGGATAAGGAGAGGCTCGCGCGGATTATGCTCTTTGAATGGCATTGTTTCGTGTTAAAGACACTCGCTGGAAGCAAATGAATTTCATATTTGGATATCGTGAGCTATGTTCTTTCATTGGGCATAATAATTGGAGAATGTTCGTCGACCTGTTTTGTGCCCCTTTAAATAAGTTGAAAACTTTCGTGTTGGAATTTTGTACCGTTTGTGCCTTCGATGGACGTCGACGAGACCCTTCATCTTTCTGATGATGATGAAGGAAGGATGAAAATACAAGATAGAACTAAAATGTCTGGAGCAATCCAGTGGACGACAGGAAGTCCATGAACAGGTGAAGAACCCGACGGTGGACCAGAGGATCTTTATAGGGGCCAATGAGTGCAGATAAGTTGAGCGGCCTCTTCCTGATACGGGCAAGCTCATCACACAGTATCCGCATTTGCGGGCAATAGAGGGCACATTCTATAAGAATGTGCTGGACGGTCGACACGACACCGCAGGTGGAACAGAGGCTTGTGTCACAGCATCTGATCATGCACTCGAATTGCGATGTGAAAGCCACATTCAGACGCAATCTACGCAGGAGGGACATAAAATGGCGAAATGGACGGGCAGGGAAAGAAAACGACAAATTTGGTTCTGCTGAATACATGAGAGATTTTGCCGTGATGTCCCGGCGCCGTTGCTGCAGAGCCAGCGGTTGAAACCACGCAGCTAGTAGCGTGCTTCTCTCACCTCTCGACAGCACAATGGGCACGGCTGTCCGGGACTCATGGGCAGCAGTTGCTGCTCTGTCAGTCTCCTTATTGCCTCTTAGATCGCAGTGACCTGGAATGCACTGCAGGAATATACAAGTATGATGACCTTCATCATGTAGACGTGAACTTGGTGGAGAATGCCTACCATGATGGCGGCTAGCGACCCACGAAGCCCCATGGTTGCCACACATTGCACAGCAGTCCGTTAATCGGTGAAGACCACCCAGGCACGCGGATGAAGTTGGGATATCTGCTGCAGAAAGAGTAGAACAGCATACAGCTCCGCCGATGTTGATGGCATACGATGTGAGAGACGATATCCACACGCGGCTGCATCAGATGGAACGACAAAAGCACACGACGAACCCTCCCGTGTGGAAGATCCATCATTGAAGACGGCAGTGTGGTCAGGATATTTAAGGTGCATCAAGTCCGCTGCCAACTGTTGAAGAACTAAACGTGGCACTTGGACCTTGAGGCCAGGGACAGATAGGGAGAGTGATGGGAGCGCAAGCGACCACGGAGGGGTTGTGGGAACTGTTGGGTGGATTGTGAACAGAGGAAGCTTTGGCCTCACTTTGATTAGGCACTTGAAGACAGCACTTGACTTCGCCGATATATTTTTACTAGAAGGGATGACGACGGTGGTGCGTTCTGAGGCACATGCAATGGCGAATGGTTTCCATCTGCCGTAGGATTTCTATTGGTAGCTCACGGGCTTCGGCTATCACCATTCGAGTTTCCGCGGCTCTCGGAACACCAAGACGTATCCTCAGGCTCCTCGCAAGTATACACCGAAGTCCTGTTCTTGAGTCTGGGAGACGCCATGCAAGACAGGGAGGTTGTAAGTGTGCTACGAACTAAAGCGTGATGGAGGGCCAGAAGGGACTTCTCATCTATTCCCCACTTTGCTCCGGCAAAGTGACGGATGACAGATATCCACCGGTGGGCCTTGGTGTCTAAGTGGTCGACATGCTTCTTCCAGGACAGGTTGGAGTCTAGGATGACGTACAGAAATCTGTGGTGTTCAACTTGTCTGAGCGGCGTATTACCAATGGAAAGCTGGCACTGGCGCATATCCTTCTTAGTAAAAGCTAGCGCTGCTGTTTTTTCAGCCGAGATGGCCGAGATATGCATGCCTGCTTCAGTGAGGTACCGCCAAATCATATCCAGCGAAAGCTGAAGACGACGGCCTATGGCTGGCCTTGATTTGCTGATCGCCCAAATACAAAAGTTGTCGGCATAAATGAAAATTTTAACTCTTCGGCTAACGCAAGACTTTAGGCCTGCCATTACCAGATTGAAGAGAATTGGGCTTAAGACACTCACTTGTGGTACCCCATGAGCTAAACCAATCTTCGGCGTGGACCCCTTATGCGTACAAACAGAGAGTGCTCTGTCGCGCAGAAAATTCGCCAGCCACAAGAACATTCTGTCAGCGGCCTGGGCTTGCAGCAGTGCGTGCAGCACAAAGGGGTGACTGACGGTGCCGTAAGCTCTTTTGACGTCCAGGAAAACCGCCATGACAATTTTCTTCTGGCTCTTGGCTTATTCTACGGAGGTGACATGGTCGAGGACCGAATCCATGGCGCTGCAATGGCGACAAAAACCTGTCATCTCTGCAAGGAAAGCTCCATGTCCCCCAAGCCACCATTCTAGCCTATGCAGCATCATTCGCTCCAAAACTTTACCGAGACAAGCTGTCAGGCTGACAGAACGAAAGGAGGAGAGATCAGAAGGTTGCTTGCTCGGCTTTAACAGAGGGGCAACGCATCTTTCCGGCTCGGCCGCACTTCCCTGTTTCTCTAAGAGGTGTTGTAGACATGGAGCAGATGGGAAACACCCACATCGCTAAGATTTCGGATGGCCCGATAAGTGACGCCGCCTGCACCTGGCGAGGAGTTGGTACGTGAGAGCCGTACGACAGCCCAGAATTCGGCAACTGAAAAATCCATGTCCATCACGTAGTTGATCACTGGCTGTCTACTAGCAATGGCTTCTTGGATTGTAGACGTATCGTCATGAAATATTTCAGTGTGTGAGGCCTGCGACCTTGCAGAGATACTTTTACCAAAGTGGTGTGCCACGTCAACTTCAGATTTCTTGAGAGACAAAGCGAGCGCACCCAAAGGATTTCTAGGTGAAGGGGTCTCTTTCAGACTCCGGGCCACACGCCAAACCTTGGAGACACGAGCAAAAGGCGAGAGACCGGCGCAGAACCTGCGCCAACGCCGTCTATCCACAGCGTGTAGTTCCTCCTGGACAAGCCGTGCTGCTGAAATGTCTTGAAGCAGACTTGTTCGTCGAGTTTTTCGTTCCTCCCTCCTCCCACACGCCCGGAGCTGTTCAACGCGAGGATTGGTGCCCGTATGACCTGTCGAGACTTTCACAGTTCGGGATGACGAGCAGAGGGAGGCACTGAGCACGTCAGTGAGCTGTTCAGCTGACATGTCCGGTTGTGCCAAACCCATGCTCTACTCTCGTAAAGTGCTCCAATTGACTAGTCTGACCATTTTTGTGCATGGCTGCTGACTATACCTGGAGCATGAAATTTAAATTGGCAGATGGTCACTTTCTCTCCCATCTTCATCAGTAGACCACGATAAGATTCGGGATATGTCTCTGGAGCAGAGGGAAACGTCCAAAACGTCTGTCGAAAAATCTCCGCGCAAAAATGTCAGCCAACCATCATTCAGTAAACATAAGTCCAGTTCATCAATGATGTCATGATATGTCTTCCCTCTCTGGTCTGTTCTGATACTGCCCACAGCGGATGATGAGCATGAATGTCCCCCACAACCAGAAACGGCGGTTGCAGACCAGTGAAGATATCCCTTATGTTGGGCTGTGAAACAGGAACTGATGGTGGGATATATAAACTCACAACTGTAAGTACGAGATTACCCAGACGAACTTTACAGCCAACATAGTCGACGGAGGGAATCTGCGGTCCTTTCAAGAGGGCAGCATTGCCGAAAGCAGGGCCTTCAACTGCATGATTTACATCTGTTGCACAAGCCCTGCTTTGTTGCGTGCTCCTGAACGAGGTAGGAGAGGGGAATATGTTTTTATTAAAAAAAAACGAAAAAGAAAGGCAGGAAAGGTTAGTCAGGCGTAGGCCGACTTACTATATCTTTAAGAAAAAGGAAAATAAAGAAAAAAGAACACACACACACACAAAAGGGGCCTTGGTCGAGAGGCCAATGGCACGAAGAAGAAGAGGGAGGGGGCTTACTTTACCGTGCGATCCCTAATAAAATGCTCAAATTCTGTCAAACCTGATCCGATGCATTGCTTGCTTACATGCTAGTCACAAGGAAAAACATTGCATATATTCAGGGTAAGACTGATGTTCGTGGCACTCCCAGACAAATGTGGAGGCCGCGGGCCTGGGTTCTCGCGCTCCTGTGTTTGGCTGAGGGCATGCAAGACAAGGAGGCTGTAATGCAGTGTCCACAACACGAGGGCCTGGTGGACACTATGAAGATCAGAGCAGGACGGGCCCACGACGCACTAGCGATACGTCTGAGGACATGAACTGAGGCAGGCGCCTTTGTGGTAATCATCTTCACATGGCCGGACCACGTTAGGTCGCGATCAAATATTAGACCTAGATGTCGGCACAACGTGGCCAAAGTCAAGAGGGAGCCGTTAAAGAAGAACGGATACCTGCGGAAGCATTTGCGCGAGAAAGCCATTGCAACAGTCTTCGCCAGGGAGACAGTTAGGCCACGTGAGGCAAGGTAGGTGGTAATCACATGTAGACAGCGTTGCGGTCGGCGCTGGATCGTATCTCGGCGGGTTGCAGAAGTCCAGATACAGATGTCGTCGGTGTATATCGTGATGAATGTATGAGCAGGGAGTAATGAAGTAAGGAGGCCATGATAAGATTAAAGAGGAGGGGGCTAAGGACACTGCCCTGCGGGACCCCACGGGTCACGGGGTGCTTGGTGGTGTCACCATCAGCGGTGCGCACGAAGAGATAGCGGCCTGATTAAAACGTGATGTAGCGGGCTAACGCGAGTCGTCGGATGCCGATTAGAACGGGCAAATGATCGCTTCCAAGGGTGCCGGCATCGAGACCCCATGTGAAGAGACACAAGGAGTGATGTTGACACAGCGGTAAGATCAAGACGTGAGGAGAGGTTCGTGGCTTAAACAAAGGTAGGAGAACTGTCGTTTAAGATTAAGAGTCCTGTCAACGAAGAGGTCCGCAAGGCGCTGTCCTCTTGTACCGGTGTGTGTGCTACCCCAGACGGCCTTATGAACGTTCAAATCACCACAAAGCACAAGCGGCGACGGGAGGCTGGCAATAAGCGTGCGCATTCAGCAATGTCGTAGGGAACACCAGCGAGCAAATAACGGGAAACAACCGTGGGATCAAGGGAGCCCAGATGAACGGAGCAGGTCACATAGTCACCAATCCCCTGCGTGAGCAGTGTTCGGAAGACTACGGGAATGACAGACCGGACAAAAAGCGCGACACGACTTGTTCGTCCTCGGGATTCAGAAAGGAAGGTAAGGTAGTTTGAGAGCCGAAAATCTTCTATAATGATACCACATTCGGAGACCCAGAGCAAGGGGAATTTGTGCCGCCATATGAATTGGCGAAAATCAGGCATCTTTGACTAGAGACTTCGAACATTCCATTGAAAGATTGTTGTGTGGCGATAAGGGGCTGTTGGAGGAAGTGGCGGATTCACAAGTGGAGAGGTAAAATGGCGCAGAAGAGGCTCAAACGGTAGGACTGCTTGAACAGATGGCACATCACACGAAGCAGGGATTTATTGGACAATGGCGCGCAGGGCAGTGAACATCACAGCGATTACTGAACATCATAGCAGGGAGCACGCGCGCAGGTTCAAAAGGGAGAAGAACACTTGACTCTCGCGGGAATAGGCCGCGCTGGCACGGAAGAAGTCCAGGAACTGAGCGTCGCGGTACTGGCAGGGAACTGTAGGCGAGGGACTGTAGTACCAGGCCACTAGCAGGTGAGCGCGAAAACTGATGGGCCGCAGGACAGCTCTGCAACGATTAAACACACGTGGCCAATTTACTAGATACGCCGGTGCAATCAAAAGTCACACCAACAATTTTGACGTCTGGTCTCACTGGAACACGGAAAGGAGCCCCGCAGGAAGGCTGGAGGTTCCAAAACACTGCTGCACTTTTTGATATAAGAAAAATCTTTCCGGAACAGCAGCAAGCGATACTGCCCCGACGACCGCTTTATGGGCCGCGCATTCAAAGATAGGGCCCGCCCGAAGGCGGACCGCGTTATCAAACGGCGCTTCTCCAAAATACGAAGGACCGGCTCACTTTCGCCTCACTGCACCGCATATGCGGAGTTGAAGGGAGACCTGGGATCTCGTATTGCCAACTGAAGGCAATCTAGCCTGCATCGTATCTATGTATTGTCATCAAGCAAGAGAACTACCTATGGAGGTACACTGTTAAGACAGAGCTTCACCATATAGCACGCTCCTAGCCAACCATCATTCCGAATGATATCATTCTGTGCATCGATTTGTTGAAAATGGGAGGAGGCGCCTATCTGGGACAGATTATCTTGTCCCAGATAGGCGCCTCCCCCCTGTTTTGAACAAATCATGACGCAGAATGATATCATTCGGTATGATGGTTGGCTAGGAGCGTGCTATGTGGTGAAGTTCTGTTTTAACAGTGTAGCCTCTTTTACACAAACTCTATCTTACGTACCGGATAACAACGTTCCAAAGAAAGATTGCTTTTTGTACGTGCCATACCCTGCGAACAATCCTGAAACAATCGTGTGTTCTATTGTTGACTCTATGAGATGAGCAACTGAAGATTGTGTACTCCCATCTTCCTAAACTTTCCCTAACCATTTATCCCGCTTGTTACCCGACTTGTTATTCGTATCTTGCCTACTTCTGTCCTCGAGTCAACAACTGAAACTTGTTGTATAAGTTGTTGTATTATCATTGTTGTATTATTGACTCTATGAGATGAGCCACAGAAGATCGTGTACTCATCTCCCTAAGCTTCCCCTAACTAATTATCATCCCCTAATTATCATCCAGCAGTGATTCTGCATTGCCAACTGTAGGATGGGACAAGCGTAAGCTTGCCCAGCAGTGATTCGACGCCATGAAGCTATGTTCTATATGTACGCTTGCATTTTGATTCACGCAGGGCTTGATTGAAACAATCGGAAAGCGTGAGGACTTTGTCAGCATTTAAATTCGATGGTGTGCGTCATCACACACCGTCTTTAGGGTGGTGGTGGTGCCGTTGAAGGGGCTCGCCGTTGTCGGCCTCACAGAGGTGGGAACGTCACGACTGGCACCATGGGGGAATGTGCGTCCTGGGCCGACTTCTAAGAGAACTGTGCCGACACATGTCTGAAAGAGTCTGAGGAAAACCGTCTTTAGCAGGTTTGCTTTTGCTTTTGCGTCTTTAGCCGGTAGAGCTCTTTCATCACCAATAATAATGGTACCGTGACGTTAGTACACGTAAGGTTTGTCTGCGCAGCGCGGCGACATGTTGCACGTAGGACGGCGGTTAATTTGGACCACTTGGGGCTCTTTTGTCTTTCGTCACCAACAGCTGCTGTTCGATTGAATCAGTGCAAAGAGTCTCCATCAAAGAGCGTCCACCTCCTCTTTCCTCCCTTTTTTTTCCTATGTTCTAATAAACGTATGCCCCCACCTCTGTGAGGCCGACAACGGCGAGTCCCTTCACCGCCACCACCACCACCTCGGAACAGTTCCCTGTGGAGTGGAACATTGCCTTGTGACACGGACGTTCTGCTGGAGTTTGGCCGGGCGACGCTAGGGGCGCCTTTCTCCCCTGGTGGCACGCGTGGAAAAGTTTTCAAGTGAATTCTTCGAGCGAAGAACGCGAGTCAATGCGGTCGTGTGCTGTACACGACCTTACGGTTGTTTCCGAATTTCCGAGAATGGGGGGGCAGGCCAGGGAACGGGAAAAACGAAGGCCGGGATCTCGTTATCAAGACGCACAAACCGAAAAAAAAAAAAGAGGTAAAACTTCCGGAGTATAGTTTCTTCGTGGCCCACGCTCAGACTTCATTGATCAGGGATTTTGCCTGCGGTTATGATATCCTATGATAAACATATTGCAAAACAATGAGTATTGTGTATTATACATTCATTTTGTTTCGTTATTCCATGTTGCAGATTCTATAGATATAGGTGGAATGAGTTCTTAGAGAAGTATGCGATGTCGCGAGTGAATCTCAATCCTTTAAATTTGTTAAAAGAATACATCTATGCAGGATTCGCAGGAAGCTGCTGGTTCTTTCGATGATGCGAGAACAATTGTACTTCAGACATGTCTCTCATGAAGTTTAGAAATTGACAGTTCTCACTAACTGTCAAGACCAAGTTGAAATATCCGACGGCTACCATATTTATATGTTTATATGTTTGAAATCTCTCATGTGTATGATAGACACACTACGATATCCATCATCAGCCAGGTATGGATTAATCCGATCAGTGTTCGGATTATGCACAGGAGCATATATTTCGGAACGGCATGCTCCGCTTTACAGACCGCGATGAGAAGACTTCCGTTAGGGCCAAATTTCAACTACAAGGACATTTCCAAGTCTCCGTGCCGATGCAGTTCTGACGCCTGTATTCATCTCTTTTGAAACAGTCACGAGTATGCGAAAGTGGTCGATTCGGTTTTGTATAAGAAAAAAATACAACGGAGGTTGCGGCGCTCATAGAGTGCCGACTATCAGGCTGCTGAAAGATGGTCATAGTGCGCGCTGGATTCATTTCATTAATCGCTACTGCATGGGATCTCATACCCTCGCGGTGTTCCAAACCGGAGATATACCCAACTGGATCAACCCCGCCTTCATTCTTCATTTAGGGTTCACTCTGAGCTGAAAGATGTACGGCAGACATCTGATATGTGAGACATCCTACTCGGATCACGAACCTGTCCACTAATATCTTGTTATGGGGCGATAAAGTGCCGTCGTATAGTTTTGTTTTTTTTTCGCAGGGCCTTTTTGTGTCAATTATCATACATCCAAATTGACGCAAGGTGGTGGTGGTGGTGAAAGGACTCGCGGTTGTCGGCCTCACAGAGGTGGGCAACGTTACGACTGTCACCCTGGGGGAATGTCCGTCCTGATGGGCCAACTTGACACAAAACTGACACAAAAAGGCGTACGCCCCCTTCTCTCTTCGAATCATGAGCGATGACCTTATCATTCGTGGTAATGGTTGAGTTTGGCGCACAGCGTGCTATGCGGTGAAGTTATGTTTTTAGAGTGTGATGGACAGCTTGACGAATCCGACAGGGTTTGTTTCGACCCACGTTAACTGTCACCTCATTGCTCCTTTAAAAGACAACCGTTGCACTGAATGATGCCCCTGTTATAGCACACTCTTAGAAATGAACTTCACCACATAGCACGCTCCTAGCCAACCATCATACCGAATGACAACGTTCTCGCCCCTGATTTGTTGAAAACGGGAGGAGGAGCCTATTTTATGATCATTATGCACAGCACAAAATAGGCTCCTCCTCCCGTTTTCAACAAATCTAGGGCGAGAACGTTATCATTCGGGATGATGGTTGGCTAGGAGCGTGCTATGTGGTGAAGTTCATTTCTAAGAGTGTGCTATAACAGGGGCATCATTCAGTGCAACGGTTGTCTTTCAAGCCCTTTCAACATCACCACCACCACCATCATTTTTAAGAGTGCAGCTCTCGCCTCATCGTCATCGCCATGTTTCGCTCCCGCGCTATACGCGCCGGGAATAAACGTTCATTCTCATTCCGTCTCTTTGTTGGCTGGTCCCTTGTTCAACCGCTACGACCGGCTCCACACCTACCAGTCCTGATTTGTGAAAAGCGCGGAGAGCACGCCTTTTCTGTGGCAATTAACATACCTTCGTGTGTGTCACAAAAAGGCGTATTCCCTCCCGTTTTCAACAAATCAGGGGAGAGAACAATGACATTCGGGATAATGATTGGCCAGGAGTGCGTTATGCGGCAATGTTCTATTTTAAGACCGCAGTCTTCGGCATAAACTTGGAGTTTCAAGCACACAGAAGATATCTTCATGTTGAAGGAGATGAAGACGAAGCATCAAAACATGTCTTCATCTTCATCTTCACCACTTGTTGATGCTCGAAATGAAATTTAAAAAATAGCACGTAAACAGATTTTCTAAGAACTAGATGCGAAAGTATGACATGAAAAAGGCTGATATGAAACTAGGAACTCGCTGAATACCGGACAGCGTCTTGAAGAAACACGACATTGCTTTCTGGTGAGCTGAAAATAGAATCGGAATACTGTTACACAATTTCAACATTCGAAAAAAGGGAAGAAAAAAAGTAGACGCGAGATAAAAAGGATGTAATTCGAGAACGGGGAGTAAACAACAGTCGGTCTCAGTTTTCATTGCTCCATTCTGTTTCGGAACGTCGTCCTAAGATTCTGTTACCTCCTTTGGTACCCGCTCTGTACAACTGCTTCCAAATGCAATGTGGCATTCGTGCGTTTGGTACGCGTGCCGTCGGAGCAAGGATGCTTGCTTTACGTGTGCCTGAATGGTTTCGCAATGTTGCCGCATCTCCTCGCGAAGAGAGTTGAACATGACAGTCATGGCTGCTGACAAGATATCGCTGAAAAAAGGTAACGTTTCCTTGAGTTTGAAGAACAGAGATCCAAAACGATGTGGACGAGACAAGACTTATGCGTCGGCCTCCATCGGTTTGCATCTGTCATCCTCAAATACGGTGAAATGTGCCCTCTTTTTAGAGTAGCGACAGCTCGCTTGCACCATTTTAATTTGTTGCAAGGTATCGTTGTTGATCTAACAACAAATGCGTGCAGTGTTGGGACATTTAATCCAGATTGATTGATTGATTGATTTGTAAAAAAAAAAAAAAATGAAGGTGTTAGTCCCGAGCCACTCGGGACTGGCTATTCCAGGACGCGTTATTCAGAAAAGAAATGGAAACTACATAAATCTATACACTTTAAAACGGAATGGGAACAGAATGGATGAAAACATCACCACAAAACTTGGCACCAAAAGCACCAGTGTAGGAGAGTCCACGTTCGAAATCTCAATGCACAAAAAACAAAGAGCGTCACAGAGTGTTAAAGAGATCCGTCGAGACGAGAAATTGCACAAGGGCGCGCATGGCAGGTATGAGCTTATTTGCGGGCCAGCACCCAAGAACCTTTTCGGTGGAGTATGGCCGATTATCCAGGCGGGTCAGCGATGACACAAGGGTACAACGGTGTGCACTGTACCTCGGGCAGTCTTGGAGTATATGATCCTCGTCCTCAACTACATCACACCGACCGCAGTTGGGGGACGAGACCGTGCCGAGCTCAAACAAAAGTTGTCCATTGAGGCGAAGCCTGAAGATGAGCGACGTGATGGACCGAGGAAGCGCTGACTGCATATAAAAACGAAGATCTGGGTCTACCTTGCGCAGAAACGACGTAGAAGGGACGCTTCTTCGCCAGTGTTCACTGCGTGCACAGACGTCTCATGAGGGTACCAATTGCTTGCATCGCGTCTGCTTGGGTGAAATACGTATAGGGAGCGTCGATACGCCTCGTTCCACATGAGCCCGCCTCGCAAACAGGTCGGCAGCCTCATTCCCAGGGACGCCACAATGACCTGGGATCCACTGCAAGGTGATGTTATGTCTCTGTGTGACAGCACACGAATACTCCCTGAGGACGTCACACACCAGTGGAGCGAGGGAGCTCCATGGAGGGCCCATGGTGGGACTGCGGGTAGAGCCATTTTTTAATGCTTGGGAATGAGGTTGCGGCGAGCTAAAACAGCTTGGCAGTAGCCGGATGCTGGTCGCCGAAGAATTTCGCGCAGTAATGTATGACGGTAATGGCGAGTGGAGAGCCTCATGTAGTGCCCAAGAGGCTGTGCCATCGGCATGAAGACTAGCGAAGGCTCCTTGGCTCTAGCCATGACAGGGGCAGTTGGCGTTGATTTGTGGACACCAAGGCACTGTTTCATGCTCTTTGCAAGGACGGTTTCCAACACTTGTTCGGACGAGGGACAAAGGTTATGCAACACTGGAAGATGATACATCAACATCTGTCATATGAGGGACCGGTGTTGACCAAGCAACGCCCTTGTAGAAAGTCTCCAGCGGGCACCACAGAGGTATCGATGGAGATTCAGCCGAGACATAGCCTCTACCTCTCAGACAACGAACTTCCGCTCTCCAGGACACACAGCGGTCAAGAGCCACACCAAAAACTTATGGTGTGTAACACGCTGCACGACATGCCCACTTATATGAAGCTGAAAGTTCTTCAAATGACGGCGAGTGAACGGCAAAAGTACAGTCCTTCAGTCCTCCAGTGCCTCTGTTTCCCAGGATGTCACCCACACATCGGTGCAATGTAGATACGAAGCATAGCCGTGCATGTATTCACTTCTAGAATGTTTAAATCCGCCGACGCACTGGTTGCGACGTACTTGTCTGAAATCTCCAGCACGTGGCTCAGCTCTCCCCTTTCGGCGGTGTCACGCGCGAAGGAGCCCTACCATCTTGCAAATGGACACCGCAAGTGGTTGCGAAGTTGTAGTAGGCGTATTATCTGTAGAGCGTCGCAAATTGTATTCCCGAATCGTAGTGGAACGAGGCGTCCGCGATCTAAAGAAGGAGAGAGTGATGTATTCCCTGTCACGTGAAGTCCGGCTTATCCTGCCGATAACAGTCGTCATTCTACACGTGCACTGTTGTACAACGAGGACGCATGTTTTCGTAAGTAATTGTGGCGATGAAAGTTACACAAGCAGACGTAAAACGCGCTTTACGACTGAATTTTATGGAACGGAAACTGGAGGACCTCTCCGAGGGGTACCAAGGAGCAGTGTTGTACCCGCTACCCGAAATAGGTAGCGTAATACCGATACGCGCTACCCAAGCAGAAAGTAACCGAATCCCGATATCGTTACACGTTCCTAAAAGTAGCGGAATACCGCTACCGTTACCCATAAAAAAGTAACGCGATACGTCATGCGCTACTTTTTAGGAAAGAAACGAACAGCGTCGTTGATGACGTGCTTCAAACATACCAAAATAATAAATAATACAATAAAATAATATATAAAAATAATCAAATAATATCTAAAAATAATAAATCGACGTGCAATGGAGGTTACACGTGGGTCGCTTGAAGGCTATAATTTGGACGACCGTTTTTACAGATTTACTAAAGCCGCTTTGGTCGATGTCCCGCACATCTTTTTCTCTCCCCTAAAGCAAATAAACCACAAAGCAAGCTTAGCGCTAAAAAGCTCTACAGCTTGTTACAAAAAGAACTGAGCTTGCCTGAAACGAGAAGTTAGGAGGCATCGAACATACCGTGGTGTGCTTTTTCAAATTGGACGTTGTCTTCCTTGACGCACAGATACCCTTTCCCACCGAGGCGCATAGTAGACATCTGAACACCACACTACCGTTTTCTTTCTCCTCCTTATACTCAAAGATGCTTGCTGTAGCAGGCCATGGTTCCTCCATTGCAGCGGATATTAAATAGCAACGCTCAAGCACCTAAGCGTACGTCGTGCAATGTTATGTGGACCCAACCCTCTGTTAAAAGTAACAGCTCCATGACTCATAGCTAGCGGGGACCGCTCTACAAGGCAGTAGGAGTGACCTCAATTTGCGGACAACTCCAACCATACACCGAATCTCCAAGAAGGTTAATCCCAAATAGGGAACGCGTGAAGGGCACAGCCTCCTTGTAAGATAACGCCCTCTTTGCCCTCCTTTCGGGCTATTTGCCCGGTCTTGATAGAGTAGGCCGTGACATTGGGCAGATGTTCGAAAGCAGGGAAAGTGGAGGCTTGATGATAGGTCGAAGTCGAGTTGTCGCGAACCTGAGCACGGAAAGTAGCGGTAGCGCTCAAAGATTGCGCTACCGCAAATTTCTAACGGAAGTACTTCTTTCGTTACTAATTTAAAAAAAGTAGCGCGATCTCTACTTCGCTACCGAAAAAAGTAACGCATACGGTAGCACCGCTACTATAGTAACGGCGCTACGTACAACACTGCCAAGCAGACACCGTAGACAACCCTCAGTTTACAAACATGTGACGTCATGAGAAGACCGGTTCGAGGTTATATTTTGCTGTGGTGTGCAAGAAGCGGGAAAAAATGCTTCGGCTGATAGACTGATAAAGCTGATAATGCCCACCAGCATGCTTTGCCCTGCGGCGTAACGTACCCGATGACGTGCTCAGGGTCGTCTATAGATTCCACCGGTTCGACGAGGACCACAAGTTCCACAGGGAGACGAACTTGCAACAGAGAAAGTGGTGACCCGGATTGCGGAGAGCCTGTTCGGCGTTCCCGGACATGAAATGGGCCGAAGTGAAGAGGACGTGTTCTGAACTATAACCGTTGTACGCACACAAAATATGCCAACGAAAGAATATGCAAAAAAAAAAAAAAAATCTGCTTGCCAGGCAGAAGCATTGCACGTGTTTTCTTCAACATTCGCACGGTGCCGAAATGTTGAGGGTGGCGCACTGCAGACGACATTTCTGCGTCTTTCCCTGTCGTCTGCTACAGAATAACTTGTGGCTGCGCCGTCCTATCACGGTTAGCAGCGAGCGAAAAAAACGTGAGGTCGAGCACGCGTGCTTACGTCGTAGCAGAAAGCTATGACGTTTTTTTTTTTCTTTTTCAGAACATTCGCTGGAGTACTCAGGGGAATGTGGCTCGTGTGAATACAGGGTAAAAGAAGGCCAAGAAGGCCGCTAGAAGCACACAGTGAGTACTGTTCCCGGTGAATACATCCGATCAAACAAAAACAACTACAACAGACAAATCGTGACAGCAGCGTTCGCAGCGCAAAGCAAGAGAATATTATGAAACTATCCAAGACAGTCGACCTCAGAAAATCCACAGAATCCTTTGCTCTTCCCTTCATTGCTACATCAACACTATGTCCGCAATGTACTGTTAAAGAGAACAATTCGAACACTACTATAGACCCTTTTCACTGACCTCATTCCGTCCGCCACACTTTTGTGTTCGCACGTGCTCGCACCACAGTTAATGCTGGTAGCGTGCACGCGCCATGCACAAAAGTATGGCTGCCACAAGCAGGGGAAAGGCTATGCCGTCTGCGACAGTGACGTCAGATGAAAAGAGTCTATATGCATCCATTTGGCCTGTGTTGTTCATCACAACACCCGTAGCTATCAAGATGGAATGAAGTACACGGTCACAAGTCCTCACAAACGGTGCGGAGAGCGTTTCTTGGCGGACGGAAGAACTTTACAGAATCTGTCTCGTCCAGTTGAAAGGCATCCTGACGCCATCACGTCCATGGGGCACGGTTAGCCGCTTGTGTGATCGCCCAAGCGAAGAATCACTCCGCCATCTTTCTTGGGTAGCGCCAGCGTGTCGTTACGAATAACGAAACGAAGAAACTTATCGACGCCCTGCTGTGGCACAATCCCTGCTCCTCGTTTAGATTCTTGGTTGAGGCTATCGTGCTCGTAACGAGCCGTTACGTGTTGTGATGTCACCGCCCTGAACAAACAACAGCTGCCAACGAGGCTGTAATCTTGTCGACCAATGAAGTTGTTTAATTTTGTTTGGATAGCTCGCATGGTTTGTCTATGGCTTGTCGTTGTCACTTCTTCGTCTTCTTTCTCGTCTTCATCTGCATCTTCTCGAGAATATCTCACAGCCCTCATGTAACCACTGGTGTAAATGCGATGAAAGGGGGAGCGTGTCATTTTGTACACAGTCGTGGAGCAATACATGTTCGTTTCTGCAGAAATTCCGTTTCTGCAAATCTCCAAATGAAATTGTTTCGCATTCAAACAATTAGGCAAACGATCTAATCTGATCGTAACTGGGCCGAGAGATTACGCCTCTGTCACTTTAAAGCTCAGCTACGCCGATTTTCGAGTGTTACAGAATGGAATGGTACTCACACGATGTGTTCATAAGGGAACACTGATTATGTATGCAAAATAGTTATCCCAAACTCCTCGCGGTTTTCCGAAAAAGTTAATTTTTAGTTTTACTGACATCCCGTCTGGTGGCCCGCAAACCCTGTGTCGACGACACATTCGTGGTCTGCCCGCGCTCCGGCTTGGCATGACTTTTGGCTTGGTTTCTTCCGCCAAGCCGGCCAGTTTCTTCTGCCGAGCCGTCTGCTGCGCAGATTCACATTGGGGAAGTGATAAACAGTTCGCTATTAGGGAGCCAGTATATTTCTGGACTTCACTAAACCCACGAGGAACGTGAGTTTTGCTTCCTTTGACTGCAAAGCATTTGCTAGGCCAGTACAGACTTCCTGGTGTGATTCGTGTTCTGTGCTGCGTGCCGAGAATGTGTGAGCGTTTTGCTCCCGTCTGCAAGAACACTTCAGCATGCAGTTCCAATGTTTCAAACCACAATTTTCCGAAAGGCGAAAGAGAAATCTATTGACTGCAACAATCGGTTACAACTCCGACTGGGTGCCACCTTCGAAAGGAGCGATTTGATCTGTTCATCTGGCTTATACGAATGTTACGGAAGCAATGCGCAACTTGTTTCACAAGAAGCTGAAGATGTCTCGTCCGGGATGCTGTGCCAACCTTATCTGCAGCAGGAGATTGCAGGGGCAGGACTAGGCAGCAGATAAAGGTAAGACACGTAATATGTTAGACAAGTCAGTCATGCGGTGCAAATTGCATCACGTAGAAGAGAAAAATACGCTATCTGTCGGTTACTGCTTCATCCTTTAGAGATTACGCCCCAGCGGGTGTACTCTGTACAGATTTGGAATTGCCTTATTTGTTAAATGATTTCGCAGGCATGCTGGCACCACCGAAAAGCTTGCACTCCACGTCTCAACTATCACCGTCTGGGTTTCAAGCTGAAGGCTGTCACCAGTGCCAACCAGACGCCCCTTCAAAGTTCATCTGTTTTTGTTGACGGAACAGTGACACCTGGTACTGAGACATTTCATTTTCTGATTAATCAAGTGCATTCCATCACTTGTGCTCTTCTTCTTGTGTTCGTATACCCTTGCTGTTGCTCGCTAGCTTAGAGCAACCATGCCTGAGGTGGCAGCGCTTTCAGAGTACATTTAAGCAGTATCATCGTATCATATGCACGGCAGCAAATCTTGTGTATTTTGAGTAAGGTATAAATTCAATGTTGGCTCAGCTGTTGTATTTTGGTCACAAATAAGGTGTTTTTCCACAGCGCTCGAGAGCAGTTCAAGCAGTTTCATGTGTGCAACAGCACATACTTTTTCTCAGTTTTGACTAAGGTCAATCGAAATCTTCCAGTTGATGTCTTTTGGTCATAAATTATGTTTTTCGAGACATTCAAACAGCATCATGTGTGCAACAGTGCATACTTTTTCTGAGGTGAAGTAAGGTAAATCTGTCCGCCGTGGTGTTCTGGCAGTGCAGCAGAAGCTTGTGTTGCATTCAAGTGGTATCATGTATACAAAAACTTGGTTTTATGCCTTTCTGTAGCTGCTGTACTAATATTGTGAGTACAGAGACATTCCTGCAGAACATATCGGAGCATCATGTGTGCTATTGTTTGTATCATCTGCAGCAGTATATTGATAATGTTAATTATTCAATGACATGCTAACATTTACATTCTTACTTCCAGGTAAACCTGTCACGCAGATGCCCTACCCCTTGGTATGCATAGTTCAAGATTGTACCGAAACAATCCACCTGGAGCATTATTCTTCAATTGGCAGTGGCATTACTATCACAACACACCACATACTGTATGTGTATGGTGCGTGTACAATGCATCAAACCTATTCTCAGGTACAGACGAGCTGGTACGCCATTACAACATGAAACAACTGACACAGAGACCGTAAAGTCATGCCTTTTCCTCCGCACCTCGGGTTTCATGTTATTATCCTCACATGCAGCTAAATTCGCCTGTGCTGTGCAGCATGAGCAAAAGCATATATTGTTTGTGGTCACATGACACGGAACACAAATACAGTGAAACCTTCCTATGTTGGACACCCGCGGTGCAGCCGAAGCGTCTCCTACTTATAGAGGTGTCCGAGTTACAGAATATGATGGCAACAAAAAATGGAAGAGATCACAGCTGTGAGAAATGTCCCCCTTCTTCAATTTAAGGTCCTTAGTGGTACCTCTACCCACTCTTCACTGATAATTATTACTGATTTTAGTATATTCAATTCCGTTCAGATTCTACTCAATGGCATTACCTCTGGAGCTTTTCGAGCAGCAAGGACTTGTCTCTGAAGCGTCAGCCCACTTCTGATAGCTTTGGTGCAGTGCTCGTTCAAAGGCTCTAGACAAACTGAAGACAAGTGCTCACATAAAGAATTACAATGTAGACTGACAGCACTTGTTTTTGGACTCTAAAAACTAAAGCAATGAAATGCTGTGACCAGTATAGGGAAAAAAGGGGCAAAAGTCAAGGCCATTGGCTCATTTTGGGTCTTTTTGGTGCAAAGATGGGCCGATATTGAGGTAATTTGGCCAGGGTTTTGTCCGACTTTGCAGGGAAAACCCTATCCTACTTCCAAGATAGGGAGGTGTCCGACATAGAGAATTTCGTCCCCATGTAGTTTCAATGGGAGCCTGCCCGTGCAATGAAATCGTGGGGAGTTGTCCGAGGTAGGGAGGTGTCAGACTTTGGAGTCATCATTCTGGAGTCTCGTTGACCTACAATGTGTTGTGTGTGAAGGTCATTTTGAAGAGTGTAGGTGGTAAAAGACTGTGTTCCCACATTCTTGGCAGTGTTGACTAATAACCATAATGAACTAGAGAGTACATTTGTTGCTTCATATATTTGTGTCATGGCAAAGTATGTAGAGATACATCTGTCTCAACATGCAGGTGCCAAAACTGCTTTTTGTGCCTAAAATATGACAAATAGTTGTCTGTTCAACACCACTAATCATGTGCCGGCCTCCATGACCTGTCTGTGACATTCCAAAGTGATTAACATGTCCCATAGATGTGTGCAATGCTGAAGATGATTGTGTACCTTCTATGGATTCTTGTTTCAAGAAAAGTACTGTGTGATTTGCTAACAGCACCTAGCTGTACCTTCACAATTCTACATAAAAATATGTCAAGTTTCCGGAAGGAAACATCATGAAGGTCCATAGCGAAAAACCCTGAGACGAGGGATAGGAAGGGACATACACAATGTCTCAACATAGCGTGTTTGTGTCCCTTCTTGTATCTCCTCTTCAGGTTTCGCCATCATGGACACTATCACCAGCTCGCTTGCTGTTGAACCGTTCTTTCAACGATAAGGGTCACTTTCATGGACTGGATAGCAGCCAACATGCTGTCAATAAAAGAATAATGGAAGGAGCTAAATATGATCCTTAGGCTGTACGTGGTCATTGCTTTCTGACAAATGGTGACTTAGAATTTCAGGACAGTGCCTGCAGTGGTAGTATTCTTGTGTTCTCACCCTTGACGCCCATTGTGTGTCATCGGTCACCTGTAATCTGCTAATATGCACATAGCTAAAACAAAGTATATTTGTATTTCTTTGAATACAGTTGGTAAAGCACATTGTTTTTTACATGTTCTATGGAAAATATAAATTAAAAAATCTCTACTCTGCAAGTCTCCTGTCAGCTCTACAAAGCAGCTTCGAACTTCACTAGAAGCCACGTGTGAAACCTGGACCAAACTAGTGGTGAGGGTCCATATAGGTCATAGATAGATACTATTATTATTATTATTAGATCATAGGTCAGGCTTAGGTCCTGGTTGGTAGCAACGCATTTGAATCTTATTAAAAATTGGTGCAGAAGGTGACCAACATAACTAAATACACCAACTGACTCTCACAAATTTTGTGGTGTTATACTTTTGAAACAACATTAATACGCCGCAGTGGTCTTTTCTCCTTTGTTCCTTTTAACCTAGAAATATTAGGTCTTCGGCATCACCAGCCTTAGTTGCTGAGCATGCAGTTATTTACGTTGAGCACTGCAGTTTCATATTTGTTTCTCTGGACAAGCAAGCCCGCTTCCCCCTTTTGATAAGAGTCTTTCAGCTTTGACAGGGCATTTGTGGACAAGGAAAACATTTGGACTATTGTGTATTTTGCTATGAAGTGCACCGTACAAGGCAGAGGACACCATCAACCATTTACACCAAGGTTATTAAATTTGTGATAAAGAACATATACCTTTTGTCACTGACTAATTTGGTGGCAAAGTTACTTGAGTGGCAGTTGTGGAATTTTAAGCACATGTTTAAAAAAAATAGGATATGGGAAGTGCCGACTGGTTGAACATGTGGAGTACCCAATATAATAATTGGGGGTTTACGTCGCGAGACAACTGAGTGTGGAATACACAGCACAGTGTAATGTTCCTTATTCTGGCAATGTTAGCATGGTTCAAGAAGTGGGAAATGTTGCACTACCCTTAATAACATCTGTTGGATACACATACAGGATACACATACCCTGATCTGAAGACACTATGCCTAACTCAAAAGCAATATGAGATCGACCCGTACGTGTTTATTTGCGAAACTATTATGAATGAAATATGGCCTGTGTGGTATAGAACAATGCGCACACTCAAGTAAACATGCAAAAAATACGTATAAGGGCTCTCGACCTACATGCCGCGATGCGCTCTACGAGATAAACAACACACTACAAAACTACATCCAACACTTTTTGTGCGGGGCAACACTATTGAGCACTTTCATATAACCCACGAATGGTTCAACGAGTGCAGTTCGAGTGGTCACGATACATTCCTACGTCGTTCATTGCAGTCGCGCTATGATGCTGCACAATATATGTATCTCGTGTAACAAGCCTGGCAATCGCACGATGTGCATGGGCAGAAATACGGCCTTCTTTCTTTGAAGACCAGTCCTCTGCAGGTATATGCTCAAACGATCACCAAGTCACACGTTGTTGCTCAATCGCTGCCATTCCTGCACTTGTAGTAAACGCAGCAAACGGGTTGACGTGAATGGCAGCTGAACGGTTGCGAAGTTCTCGAGCACATAATCATAATTTCACGCCGAAAATGTTGAGGTGAGTTCGCGGTTGTTGTTTCCATCGTTCAATAGTTCTCGGGATTACCTCGGACGAAACGCTCATCGTAGCCGGCGGCCATAACTGGATTTCCTCGCAAACGGGAGAAGACGCCAGGGAAGTCAGAGAAAGCCTCAGCTTTCATCCAATCAGACGCACGATTCTCTATCTACGTAGATGGAGCAGGTTTATCCCATCTACGTCACAAAAATGGCTGCGCCCATGGCTTGTTTTGGTTTCTTTGATGAATTAATTTTCGTAATAGGAAGACAAAATTGAGAAACGAAGGTGCGTTTCGGGGGCAGTTGGATGTGCTCGTTCTGAATATCACAACCGTTTCAACACATCGGGAAATCGGCGTAGCTGACCTTTAACGAAAATAGCGCGTCATACACCACGTGCTCGAGCTCCCGAGTGCCTCGCGCCTCGTTAGATCATGAGCCATGTAGGCAATGAAGCCTGTGAGCAAGTGAACACATTCGTTAGGCAGAGGACACCGTCGGTCGTTACGGGAGCAAGAGATTACGCCTTTGTCCCGTTAACGAAAAAAGCGCGTCACGCGTCACGTGAAACGTGTCACGTGTTCGTGTTAACGAGAGCTCCGCCCCTCGTTGGCCCGCGAACAATGGAAGTGATTAAGCCCCCAGGGGTCACTCAGCGAGTGGTATACACCTGGGAGCGTGACTGAACACTCCTCAATGCCACAGTGCAAGCCAGTGAATTATAATCAGGGGAAAAAAGCCATTAAAGGAACAAGCAAATGACACTAGACGAGTTTGAAATTCAAAAGTACAGGTTCAGATGGCTTCTATGGCTGCACGCAGAGGAACAGATAACGATCGGCGAAACAGGTCCGGTCCTGTGGTGCTGTCGCATCGTTCCACGAGTATTTTTCCGCTGATTATATATATATATATATATCTTGAAAAGTTGGAGTTGGATCGGACGGCTACGCAACTTGTTATATATATATATCTGTTTGTAACTCAAACGTCGCCATGCCAGCACTGGACAGCTGTTTCGGCCTGGTTTGGCCTCATCAACAGTACGCAGGCCTGCCTGCGTACTGAGACGTACTGAGACACCCTGTATACAGGGTGTCTCAGTTAAATCCCCGGGCTAAATAATTCGCGAGTGGGTGCACCAATCGAATAACTGTATCCAACTGTAGAAATCCATCCGGGTCAAGAGGTCCTCAGAGTCAAGCGATTCATTCATTGATGTCTTGACTCGATGGATCTCTTGACCCGTTAGATCTCTTGACTTGGAATCCCTGCGTGGGACCAGCCTATTGTACAAGAGGAATGGAGGATAAATGGATAAATGACGGATGCGCGAATTAAAAAGAAATGAAAGAACGAATGAAAACAGGGGGAAGTACCGGCGAGCCGAAAATCTGGACACGGCATCACGACGAAGGAAAGTGTGTTGAGCACTAAATAGGGAATACTGAAAAAAACAAAACAAAAAAACAAGATATATATATATTCAATACTTTAAAAATACTTGTCGTAAAAAGTATACACCTACAACATAAGGTATACAACGTACACATACACACCATAAAGTACCCCCACAAAACCAAATATCCTTTGGATGTATGAATAACGTCCTAACGTCAGTGATCGGATTCGTAATTCTGATGGATATCATTCAGATATCCAGCGTGGTCGAAAACACAATATCCGTATAACGTCCAATAGGGATATATCTGGGAATGTCAAATACAGCACGCTGTAGTTCGTGCATGCTGCGCACCGCGATGGTCAGCCGCAAGCAAGATTTGTCAAACAATTACAACAAATTTGGTTAAAGAGCTGGCATTACTGTCTCACAATAGGCTGTCACTAACGTATCTGTAGGTTTGAAAATTCCTGCTAGAATATTACATGTATTAGAATGCCAACTGTCAAGTAAGTTCAGTCACACTTGTAAGGCCGCACAAGAGATCGGAACCGAAACTGTCTTTGTCAACAAGCCATGCTAAATATAATTCCAGAATTAGACAGGGATATTTTTGGTTCCCTTCTCCTACGCTGCTGCTCAACTTTATTTCTTGTTTATTTCTATTTT
Source organism: Ornithodoros turicata (assembly GCF_037126465.1). Classification (NCBI taxonomy): domain Eukaryota; kingdom Metazoa; phylum Arthropoda; class Arachnida; order Ixodida; family Argasidae; genus Ornithodoros; species Ornithodoros turicata. Next base: position 14,944,752 of record NC_088203.1, read on the forward strand.
TATGTATTCATTTTTACTTTATTTTATTGTTTGTTTCTATTCTATTCATGTATGTGCATGCCCTCCTATATACTGTATAGGAGGCTATCGTATGCGTTAACATTATTTATCTCCTTCTACCTGAAGCGCGGCCTACGGAGCGACGCAGGCATTCGCACGCATTGGAACGCAATAGTGTGAACAGGACCTTATGTTGAATTTCAATGGCAGATTCGGAGCGCTTCCTGAACGTAGTTTTGGTTCTCCACCGGGAGGAAGCCTGTTCTATTGGCAGATCGGGAACAGTGCCGAAGTCTTCCAACCGGAGTTTTGGAGCGGCTTCAAGCCAAGATCGCTCTAGAGTCACTAAATAAGGAGCATAGTACCGACACTGAGCCACGCCGGCGAGCGAGATCGTCATCTTGGGTCCATCTTTGGTCTTGGGTCTTGGTCTTCCCCTTCTCCGTCGCAGAACTGCGCGCAGACGAGCCAGCTCGCAACCGAGGAAACTGGTTTTGGACGGAGGGGACTCAACATGGACTGCGCGTTCTTGGAAGGAGAAATCACGTGACACGGTCGGCCCAATCAAGCACACCGAACGGCGGCTCCGGCGCGGAAAAGGAATGCGATACTGTGTACCCCGTGTACCCTTATTTAGTGACTCTAGGTCGCTTCTAAGAGCAACCTAGAGCCACTAAATACGGGGTCCACGGGGTGACTCTAGAGCAACCCAGATTAGTCCGCCAAAATAGACAAGATTCAACCGGAGCTCTCCGTGACGTATCGCTTGTCCTTCGCGCTTCTTATTTCCTGTCTTCACAATAATTAATTTCCTTTCTTCTTCTTTCTTAATTTCCTGTCTTCCACAATATGGCTGCTTCGCAATGAGTATCCGCCGCGACTGGTATTTCGCGTCGTACTTTGGCGATTTTGCTTCTTGAGGAAAGAGACGGGTCAGACATTACCAGGGCAACGTTGGGAGATTAGGAGGACCTTCACTATGGTGAGCTAGAAGGACTGGTGAGTTGAACGGCGGTTGCAAACGGGTCGTGCCGACGGGCCTGCCGACAGGTGGCTACGAAGGCCTCGGCTCGCTCTCGCTGCGCGCGCCCTCGTGGTCACGTGGCCCTATGTGCAAAGGGCAACACGGAGAACTCCAGAGTACTACCTGCGATAGGCGAAATTGAAGCCGTAAATTCGAGGGAAAGGAAGATGTGCGCGTGCTGGCGCGCCACGCTGGTAAACGCGATAAACTGCTGGCAACGGGGCGAGCTTGAAGTTGGTGGAGGGTTCTACCTAGGAATTGGCAGTAATGTTTTCGTTTTTAATGTATGGTAGAGGTAGCGCCTTAATGTTCACGAAGAAAATGTCACTCGGTGATTCTCCCGTTTTGGCACATTGCAAGAAGGTGGCGAAATCTTCGCTACAGCATTTTGAGTTAGTTTTCGCAACGCTTGGATATCGTTATACACCCCGTCCCACGCTGCTTGTCGTGAGCGAATGCAGGTTGTGTGCGAAACGATAAGGTGTCCTTGGGGGAATTCCTTGGTGGGAATAAGTTTCGCGTATAGAGACACACTGAGACTTAATATAGTATATGCTCTGCAAATCAACTGATATCGTTCCCGCTGAGATCAGCTATTTTCCATTTTCAAAGACATATCGATACATGTTAATACATTCAGAGCGTTTGAAATTATCGAGGATCTAATACCTAAACAAACTGGTGTGATCCAATTACGGAAAGTGAAGAATGCTAGGATCATCAGAATCTATGTTTCTATGAACAGGTGTCTGAATTGAGACAAAAAAAAAAAAAAAACATAAAGTATTCATTTAATAATGCCTTAGTGAATAAGGAATGGTGCTTCCTTTGTTTCCTGCCCACCTCTAGAGGGTTTGTCATTACAAGTGTAACTTAGACGTGTGGCAGCAGCGCTGCCTGCACCACTACTCTAAGACACGCAACAAAACGCATCAACACAACTTTATTTTTAAGATGAGGAATGGAGAGTGTTACAAGGCATGGAAAGCTGTCATGATGCGTTTGTTACATTGCAAGCATCACGCAGAAAGCGTCAGACAGCGAAAGCAAACGAAAACGAAGTATGCCCGCCATAAACGAGTTAAAGGGTCTCTGACCAGAAGCTGGAGAGCCTTTACCGCAGTGGCTACCGATAGAATACACAAAAGCAACTTCACATACAAAAATGCATGCCTCAACACCTCGTAGTTTTCGTAAACTCGAATTTTGAACATCGCGGTTCACGCCGACGCTGGCACACCTAGCGTCAAACCAAGAAAACGTACGCATATATAGAAAACTCATCTGGTCATCCCACTGGGATGACGTCAATCGCCCATGCAATCAGCGCGCAGAATGCCGTCACGTGATCGAGCACTACAACAACAACTTTCAGCAAGAACCAACATTTTTACGCCGATATACTGTTGTCACAATGTCTGGAAATAAAAAGTATGTATATACTTCGAAATCTACGACCTGTTTTATAACTGCGATAATCCAATTAGCGACTTCCGTGGAAAGAGGAGCTACGAGGCTACGAGCTACGACGACTTTCGGGATCCAGCGCGCAATTTCACTGCGTTAGCGTAGTGTGTGTATTTCCAAGTTTTCTTTATTTATATCTTTTGGAACAACGACCAATTTATCGAGGTACAGCCCTTACTTCATTTGACGTGCCTCGGTTGTGCCGTCAAAGCGAGATTTCTCGGCGGGCATTCAGTTCCGTACGATACTGCGCGTTCAACCGCCGCGGCAGGATAATACCGCGGCGGATTTTGCCAATCATATTTGAAGAATGCAGACTATGAGACGGACCCCTCAGTTTGAGTGCAAAGAACCTCCGCCTACAGCAGTCCGCAGTGCTTTCCTTGAAACTATCTTCCAAGACTGTTGCATCTGGACGTGACGAGGTTAGTGTCTTCTGTATAATTTATACAGTGATTTACTCTCCTTGTGAGAATTACGTTGTGGCATGCAGATGTTAGGAGACCATTTACGCAACAAAGAAAAATACGGATTAAAGAAAATTGAAGTTTACGCACTAAATCAAAAGATTACTGTACAATTCTGAGTGTTGTTGAATGCAGCCATGCCAATGCAGTAAGCAACATTCACAGTACGTAAAATGAAGCTGTGTATTCAGCATCTAGATGTAACATAATAATTGTCACAGCAGTGTGCACCAATGTAGTTCATGACTTCCTTGGACAAGATGTGGAACCAAATGTTGGAAATACAAGGCAGGGATCAGGTACAAGTTTTCTTCTATTTGTTTTCCTTATAATATGCAGCATACTGCACATAGTAAAGAAGGGTTCTGGATTCTAAACCAACGCAGTTGAAATCCTTAATTTACCCCAAGCTGTACTATTGTTGTCTAATCTGGGGAAACACCACAGAGGGCAACTACGATAAAATTGCAGTGCACAAAAAAAGAAAGAAAGAATGCCTGGTATACGACAACCATGTCTACAGGCTGTCTACAGGTGCAATGTGCTGGACCCTCGTTGTAAAGAGGCCCAGCAGGGGTGCCACTACAATCCATCCATCCAGCCCCTCAGCTCCTTCAAGACATGTAAAATACAGTAGACAATGCGTTCACTTGGAAATCAGACATTTACACAAAATTGCCTTGCAAATTCAGGATCTTTTAGCGCCATCCCAAACACTTGCCATTACGGTATGAAATCTATCACTGTACCACCTTACAAGGTTCCACTGCTACTGCAACTACAGAAATCAGCAGAAACTGTTCCTCTTCCGAACAATTTTTTTCAGCTGATTGGAAATGGCCTTCCTGTGTCCAGTTTCAAAACAGAGTTACACAAACTTGTTGAAGTGTTATTAGAGACAGTCCACTCTGTTATGTATTTTTGTGTGTGTATGTGTGTGTGAAAATGTGGACAGCTCAGTGCAATTGTGTATATTATTTATGTGGTTGTGATTTGCTGTATGCTCGTAGTGGTAATATCTCAGTTATCGCATTTATATGGCTTTTTTTTAACAATGTTAGGGTGATGAATTCATGGAAGTGGAAGGAACAGGAGAGGAAGACATCTGGCAATGGTCATGACAGTTGTCCGTCAGGTACTGGACCAATTTTTTTTATAAATGTGGTATATAGCGTGAAGTTGTTACTAACCAAAAGTTTTTTGTTCCCTTTAAAGGAATCTACAGGTGGTGAGCATGCGTAAGGAATTGACATATCTCAATACAACTTAGACCTGCCTGTTGCACATGAGATGTGTGACTCTACTTACACACACAAGCTTCTGCAGGTTCGATGCATGTATATTTTGAAACATGAAAGACAGAGTGCTAAAAATATATCTGAGGTGAAAAATTGAGCAGTTCACTGCAGTAATTCTATAGATTTATTTTCAGCATTTTGGGAAAAATATAGTGATGGCAAGATTACCTGTGTTGTACTGCCAGACCATCTGCCGTTGGAGTTCCATGTCCCAGTTATTATATATAATAGCTGTTTGAGGTTATTACATATTTATTATGCAAGTTTTGTACCTGTGAGTTCTTGTAAATGTGCTCTGTGGTGATCATACTGGACAGAGAGCTATGCCTGTATAATAACAGTGACTAATGTTCTCCTGCCCATAAACCTATTCCTAGGGTACATCTGCACCCTTGGAAGTCACTGGAGAGGCGTGTTAGCTTAGCTCAATTGGTAAGGGCCCTGGATCGGTAATACAGAAGATGTGGATTCAAGTCCTACTACCGGCTAACCTTTCTAGTGACTGCCTTCTTTCATCATTCATTTCTTAGGCACTTGATGCTTTGTATGTATTTGCCTTTTCTATGTGTTCCAGTCTCAGAACGTCAACTGCCATGTTCAAAAGAAGTGGAAAATGCCTCTGCAATCTGGAACCCATCCCAACATCTCTTAATCGACAAAGTAGAATTTGTACAGAACCGCACGGTTTGTTGCTCGTGATTATCATCCTTTTTCCAGCGTCTCAGCCATTAAAGCCAAACTCTTTCTTACTCCTTTGATTACCAGATGAAAGGTATCACGCCTGGCATTCTTTCATAAGTTATATTACAGTCACACTCCTCCCCACCCCACTTACTGTCAATCCCCTCACAAGTTACTTCCAAGACTTGATGACTCGCACAAAGTACTTGCTCCACCTACACAAACAAAAAAATTCCTCTACTCTCCGCACCAGCTGATGGTGTCAAACTGGAATGACGTTCCTGCCCACATAGCATCAGAACAAAATGTATCGTCATTTATTTCCAAGTGCTATGATCGTTTTCAGATCGAATGAATTTCTTTGTGGTGAGTGAACAAATTTTGTTTGCATCATTTTGGTATTTGTCTTTTTTGGATAAAAAACCTCCCGCATTTATGTAAATCCCTTCACAAGGGTGTTTAAGTAAACAAATGAAATGAAGAACTTCGTGATACTTTCATAGTTGGAGCATTTTTAATGCATATTTTAAAACAGTGGCTGCTAAAAATGTGTCAGACACCGTTACAAAGGCTGCCGTCTGTATCAGGTGAATCATGATTTTTCCCAGAAGCCCAATAATGTATAACGCTGCATCACATATGCTATTTTGGAGCAATCTCTGCAGACATATTATGAAGATATTACCTGAGTGCCACAATAAACTATATGAACCACATTTCATGTTACATCATCTTCGACCACAACATGCCTATTTGAATATTTGAGCAGCCCAAGATACAAAGCTTGGTTCCTCAAGGTCTACATCCTACCCGAACTGGGTGTGCACTTTGCACACAAAAGGAAAATTGAGAATGAAAAAATGGCTAGGAAGCAAGCGAACTGGGGTTTTACATCATGCATGGAAGATTGAGGTTTTCGATAGTCAACTTGTGTAATGAGCACTTCTGGAGGACTGAGAGCAGGAACCGAGGTCACACACAGGGTAACCTGCATAACAGTCTGATTTACTTCCACATAAAAATACTTGAGGTGCTTAAACAATACTATTTGGGTGCTATCAGACAGTAAGAGTTCAAACACTTACGACATATTGACTGAATGGGTGGACAAAAGGATGCGTCAGAACAGGATTGGATTTGTGTCTGTGGTGGAATTGAGAGCCCAATGTAATTCTTACTAGGCGGAGCAGGGTGATGAGATGGTGCTTTGTGTCAGGGGTCAGCACAGTGGTTTATCCAGAATCCCAAGCATGGAGGAGTGTTGAGAAAAGTTCGAGGGGAGGGGGGGGTCAATATTATAGTTGCATCATTACCGACATGTGTCTACAGCTGAAATTGCAAGGGCACCCCCTGTAGGGGGTACTTCCACCTAGTATCTTGGGTATTTAAAGCATGTAGTAGCCACTATGGGAAAGGCTTTGCGTATCCTGTTCACCGCGCAGACTGGTATAACGATTCTCTTGTTTTTTTCAAGTCTGTGCAACATCCATCTCACGAACTGTTGGTATGTAGTGTACATATCTATTTCCTGTATGAGACACGCAAGCTTTGAACAAAGCTAAAGCTAGTAGGACGCCGAGTATTAATTCAGCTGCACTCTTTCTGAATATGTGACGAACAATAACGAAAAGTTCAGAAAAACTATTTTGTATTGAAACCAACCAGCATGATTGTGCACGAGATACGTACGCTTCTTACTTGTGAATATGAGCGCTAGGTTCGTGCTGCCCTCGAAGTTCTAAATATGCTACTTTAAGAGCAGCTCCTTGCAACATAAGCACTCGACTTCTTTCGGCATTATTATGCAATGAACCACTCCGGCCCCTTTACACGGCGCCGTCAAACATGAAATTTACACAAACTGTTCATGTGCTTCATCGTGATCGATGCTGAAAGCTCATCTAACAGTCTGTCGTTGGAACTTCCTCTTCATGCTGAAGTCGATTCGCGGCTCAACATTTCAAAAAGCAAGGCCTCCAAACTCTGCTGCACGTAGCAGGTGCCTCTCAGCTGCTGAAAGGTAGCTGAAAAGCTGACTTGTCGACTCCGCTGTGCTTCCGCGTCCATATTGAAAAAGCACCCAGCAATACGGAAGTTGCGGAAACCTCCCGAACTTCCGGTGTGGACTTTCCACCAATAAACGTCGCGGGCGTTTGACGTCATACACATGGGAAAACCACTGCATAATAGCTAGAGTTTTGCGCTGATCGCACGAGTTGAGGGCAGAAATCGAAACCGCTTTTCGGCTCCTTGTTTGGAATAGTTGGCGGCTCCGCAGAGACGAAACGTTTCAGTTGTAACTTGAGGGCACCATGTAGGTTCGTTATCCATACAAACAACGACGTTGACCAGGTTCTGGTCAGAGACCCTTTAAACAGCGCGCTAGCTCGCGGCTTGTGACGCCGCGATAGGCCATCCACCCACGCTGTTTGGTGTCTTAGTCAGCACGCTGCAAGGTTCCGTGTTTCACTGGAGGGCACGCGACTCGAAGCAGAAGAGTATCTCGGATGAAAGATGAAAGTCACTGAAAAGGTTAGCCAGCTGTATAGAGATCGAACCCACATCTTCTGGATTACCGGTCCAGGGCTCTACCAATTCAGTTTCTCTCTTGTTCAACAGGTGCCGCTTGCGTCGATTTCCGTCGCATGAATGTGTGTATGAGTGAGCAAAAAATGTAAGAGTGAAAGGAGGGTGAGTGAGAGTGAGTGGCTGGTTTGTCGTTCCCTCAGATGGCGCACCCCGAAAGTCGCTGGAGAGGCGTGTTAGGTGGAAGAGAGAGAGAGAGAAAAAAAAAGAGAGGCGTGTTAGCTTAGCTCAATTGGTAGAGCCCTAGACCGGTAATCCAGAAGATGTGGGTTCGATCCCTACAGCTGGCTAACCTTTTCAGTGACTTTCATCTTTCATCGTTGATTTCTTAGGCAATTTGAGGCTTTGTTTGTATCTGTCCCTTCTATGTTGTTCCAGCCTCAGAACATCAGTTTCTCTCTTGAGTATCTCGGAGCACTACAACAATCGTTCCGCAAGGCGCGCAGCGAGCGTCGGCGCATCCATGTAAACAATCTTACGTCAGCAGGTGCCATTTCCACGACCAAGCGCTCCCATGCATTGGATAGGCCGGTAAGCACACCAGTCCTTCTAGTTCACCATACCTTCACCTTGCAAAACATGGGGTTGTAGTGGAACATGAGTACCTCTTTCTTCTTATTTTCCTCCGTTTCTGGCCCTCATCCTCCAAGGGAGATTGGTCAAGGCTAAACTCCAAGTCGGGATGAGTGTTCCAGTCGCAGATTCGGATCACTTGCTGTAGGCCACCTACCATTACCGCTTGCTCTAGGCCAGATCAAACGGCTCCATTGCGGTGTCTGCCACTTTCTCCGACTCTGCCATTGGAATTCAACATTAGGTTTCTTTTGCCCGAGCCTAGCTGAGCGCCCTGCTGCCGTAATGCCGGAGAGAAGTCTTAAGGATTCTATAGTTCTCTTCTTCCGTGTCAACGTAGCTGTTCCACAGATGGAAGAGCTGAAGGCATGAGACGACCATGTCCAGGAGCGACCGTGACAGTTTCCGTCGATGCGCGTAAAGAACCTGTAATGACCTCCACGAATTGCTCCCCGTACAATTCTGAGTGTATAATTTCTTTGCGTGTGTCGCGAAACTTCTTCCAGAGCAACGAACGACAAAGATACTTTCGGTAATTTGCGCAAAATTCACCGTTCCTCCGATGAATATTGAAATAAACTGAATGAAAGATGCCTTTCCATATAGTTGACTAAGATTATCGATGCACACCGAGAACGTCTAGCGTACAAATAATTTACCTTAGTGGAAAGCGCACCGTTAAATTCGTAAGTATCCCACGTAGGGCGGCTGCATCGTAAATGTCAAAGGGAGGCGCTTCGCCAAACGGCTTTCGGTGTTAGTATGCACACGCCTACGCTCAACCGACAATTTTCTGACAGAAGCTCTGCTACGTTAAAGCGACTTTCTTTATCTTCTTCATCTCTATCTTTCTTCGCGCAGTGCGCAGGACCACCACGCTGTCCCTTACGTACGCAAAGGCGATAGCGTATACGCGAAGTAACTGTGGCTATGCGCGATATCCAGAAGTGGAGAAATGGGGAGAGGCACGCAAGAAAAAGAGGGAGAGAAGGGGGTTAACATGCATCCTTGGTCGAATTGAGCGGGAGCATCCGGGTGGAAAACCTGCTTGAAAATCCAGGGAAAACCTCAAACGACACAGCCGGTGGCACACTACTCGAAGAGCATACCTTTACCGCATAGCCAACCTCGCCCACTTTGAGGAAATGTCGGTAGAAATGTCGTAGAAATGTAGAATGAAGTGTGTAGAAATGTCGGTCATATAAATGTCGGCATGTCGGAGAGTAACCTCCTATAGGTGTTCGCTGACAGCAAGGAAGAAATACATGATGCTGTGACCTGCATGACCAACAACGTGTGACCAATGGACCAACTGTGAACAACAAACCTGTGGCCGACTAATGTGACCAAGTTATCACGGTGAACTGTATGGTGAACCGAAGGTGAACACCAGATGACACAGCCACCGAACTTTGCAATGAACGGATCACTGCGATGTGTCGTGCGTCTTTATTTGTGTGCCCCGTTTTTCGTTTTCCCCGTTCTTTTTTCTGTCTCTGTGGCAACTTTGGGTAAACGATACCCTCCTCCGCCCCGTTAAAGATTCCCGAGGTAGGCAAAATTACTCCAGCACATACCGACCACTCTGGCGTCAACTCACAGTTGTATCGCGACGCAGACCCACGAATTAATATTGAGAAAACAGCATCGTGTAGGGTAGGGTGGTCTACGTTGAGGACAGTTGAACTATTTTGTTAATAGCAGTAACAATAATCGCCTAAATTGTACCATAATTCGTAAACTGGATCCTCAAACCTTTGAGAAAGGATCCACAAATTACTGTCGTGCTAAACCAGATATTTATTTCGTACGAGCCAAAAATGACAGGCTACATATTTTCATCAACTTACCCCACCCTATATGGGTAAGTTGAGGACATCAAAAAATTAATGCCGGGTCTAAATTTTGTCTTTTGCTTGGGCCAGCCGAAACGGTCAGTCACGACTAGTGCACGTGGAAACACAGGGCAATGACACAGCATCTTAACGGTTGAGGTCATATTTTATTACCGAGGAGCAGAAATGAGCAAATTGGAAGTCAGTGCTCGCGGAAGTTACAGATGGGACAAAAAAAGGCCCCTCTTACCTCGATCACCATCTGCAAAAACGGCGCCTCTTTCTAAAGAGCCACATGCAGAACGTCAACACGTTACTTCAAAGCCCAGACGACGACTGTGCTCACCCTGCTGTCACAGACGAGAAAAAAATATTGGTAAGAAAATGTCACGCGAAAAACCCAAACTGTCCTCAACTTGCCCTCGTCTTCAAGTAGCCCCACATTACCCTAAACCTTTTTCTAGCAATATGATTACGCTGGCATTAATTGCCACAAAAAGGCGCTCTCTCTTTACTTTAGAAAAAAAAAAAGAAAAGAAATAAACTTTTGTGGCGTTCTGCGAGCGTGTGCTACGGCAAAATTCCGTTTTTAGAATGCACACGAACAACGAATGCGGAAAAACGTGCCTCTCATGTGTCAGAAGTGGGATTAGCGTAACGCCAGACGGAGGAAACACGTCCAAATTCTGACAGCTTGCCATTGATTTTGCAGAGCATTGTGTAGAAGAGCGCGTCAGCCTATGTTCTTGTTGCTATGCACCTTGGGCGTGTTGTAATCCATCTGCGGAGGAAAAGCAGGGACCGGCGTGGGCGGCGGATGTTCCGCACTGGTTCGCGCTTATTTCATTTTTTTCTTCTATTTTTCTAAATTTACGAATGGGTTTCTATTTTCTGACATGCGAATTTTTATGCTATACAGCGGAAAGTAGAGAAGTTTGCGCAAATATAGAATGTATAGTGCGCGTTTATCGAAGGAAGCCGCCGCCAAGAAATTTCTGGAAACACCGCAATGCGATCCCTGTCGTTAAACAAAACAAAAACAAAACGAAGACTGTTTAAAGGGGACGGTGTGGTTTCTCTGTCTGATTAAGGATTGTAGTTGCATTTCAGTAATAATGCAAAAAGCATAAGCTTCACTTGGTTTATTACAGAATACAAGCTTTTCTAATAGCATACATGAAATAATGAGCCCCTTCACAATATGGAACGAAGTCCTACGGTATCCAGAAAGGTGAGGAGAGCTTTGAGGGCAGAGCGTCGGTGGGCTGGATGTGGCCAGGGACCAAGCAAATTTTGTGAGAGAGAGGGGGCGAGAGTCTAGCTCGTTAAAGGTACTATAAAGCAGTCGAGGTAGAACCAATGCAATCAGCATGACGTGAGAGTGCTAGACTCAAAGGTTCGGCACAACAAGTAATATGCGCACGAGTTTACTCTATGTATTTTTAATTGGCAAATAAAAACGCAGTCAAGAATGTCGGGGCGACGCCTGGTGGAAAGAAGTCCTCAATTTGTCAAGCAACCCTGTACACAAGGAGACCGATAAACAGATGGCTTTCCTGTTGGGATTTGCGGATACTACCTTTTGAGAAAATGAAATTTGTGTGAAAGAACATAAACACAAGCCGAATCTTGCACTCAGTAGCTGAACGTCTATACCTGGGCCTTGTTTAAGCATCGTGGCGCTGCTATCGTACGTCGCTCTGTTCGGCCCATAGTCGTGCACATGAGACATTTTCGCCGCCGTACTTGGCGGAGTTGGCGTTTCGTCGGTCTGCTTCGCCACAGTGTTGCCAGTAGATTTAAATTTGCATTATTTTTCAGGAGCTATAACGTCTATGTGAGAAATTTTTGCGGCATTTTACTCCTGAGGATGTACACAATTCAGGGCACACAAAACATGAGGTTCCACCTCGACTGCTTTATAGTACCTTTAAGGAATCCGGAGAGTACGGTTCGGGAAGGTTGGTGGTGTGGGCAATGGAGACGAATATGCTCTACATCTTCTACAGCACCGCAGTGACTGCAGTGGGGGAAGTCCACTTGCCTCAAACGATAACGCCACTGCGCTGTAAAAACCACATCGAGGCGCATTCGATGAACTAATGCGGTATCTTGCGGAGAGGTACGGCGAAGCATGCGGAAAGCGAGCGCTGGATCAACTTTACTCAGTATGGCTGGGGGAAGAATGTCAGCGGTCCATTGGCGGGTAGCCAGAGGAGTCACGAGGCGTCGGAGTACGGACCGACGATCTCCTCTTAGCAGCGCAATACGCGTCTGTCCCCGAGACGAGAGGGCAGCTCCTGCGGCGCTGTCGGCCTGTTCATTTACTTCGACTTGCTTAATGGGCTGGAACCCATTAGAAAACCAGCAATGGGGTAGAGTATCGCTCCTGGCGATGGAACTACCCATTCATCATCTTGTAATAAAGTCGTTGTTGTTGCTAACAGCATACATCAGCATAATGATAATGATAGCCAACATAACCCACATTCCTGCTTCGAATTACGTTGAAATGGATCCCATTACCATTGACCCCTTCAGGATTAAAAAAGTTGTCGAGTCGTTAAAACTATCATCAAGTTCCGGTGCAGACGGTATCAATTCAAAGTTTCTAAGAAATACTTCTTGTTAGTCTGCATTAATCTTATCTATGATTTTCAAACAGTCATTAGGAGAGTGGGGATATATTTATTAGACGAAAGGGAAACAAAACGGGGGAAAGGTCAGTCAAACGGGAGGTCGGCTTGCTATTCCGCAACAAAAAGAAAATTAATGAAGATGAGGAAAGAAGAATAAAATAAATAATATTAGTAATTGGGTGTTTACGTTGCGAGACAAAAGAGATTATGAGCGACGCCATAGCGGGATTGCTGTCTGTGGATTGCTTTTGCCCACCTGAGGGTTCTTTAACGTGCGATGAAAGCTCATCACACGGATCCCTCGCGGAAGACGGCGTGTCTAAGCAACTTGTACCCTGCCACCAAGTTGCTGGCGTCCTCGGCCGGGTTTAAACCCGCGATCTCGGGATCAGAAGGCGAACACGCTACCGACTGACCCACCGGGGCCGGTAGAATAAAATAAATAAAAAAGAAAAGAACTGGGAAGTAAAGGATGGACCAACAAACTGTGAAAGAAGGATGAGGCAGATTAAAGACAAAGACGACAAAGAAAAGGGACTAACAAACAGTGAAAGAATGATGTGGTGGATTACAGAAGGTGACTTTAAAGCTCGAGGTTAATGCGTTGAGGGTGAGAGTGGGGCACTGAAGAGTGAGATTGCACGACTGGAGTTCACAGGCTATTCATAAGACCTGAATAGCTGAAGAAAGTCAAAACAGCTTTGGTCAGAGACCGCTGTGTGTGGTGTCGTACTGGGTCGAGCACAGTGACCTGAGAAAGGTATGTGCACCGCAGCTCGAGTAGGCGCCGTCTGAACGTGGCTCGGGGGGTGTCGAATCTGTGACAGTCGAGGAGAAGATGTTGAACATCAGTTTCAACAGCGCAAGTGGGGCATTTGGGCGACTGGAGAAGACCCTTTTTACACAGAAGCAGAGGTGTCCTGGCGGCATTAAATCGTAGTCGGAATCGTGAGAGTACGCTGAGTTGAGGTGGTCCAGCGTAGGTGAGCAACAACTGGAGGTACAGAGTTTTTCGTCAGAAGACCAGGAACGTGGTCACATACAGGAGACATGCCAAGAGTCCATATTGGCGAGGCCTAGGAACGTACAAATTCAATATCTTCCGTTTTTTTTTCTATAATCAAACTCAAATAAAAAAAAAATATTCAAAAAACTAAAAAAAAAGCCAAGGGACCAGGTACATCCTGACCTTATGTCTGTGTCTGAATATAACACGAATCCCGCAGGCAGAAGTAACATAATTACTCCCTCGTTAGATTCCCAAGGTGAAGCCGAACACTGTAACAGTCAAACTTCTAACGCTCATGACAACACAGCCAGTACGTCACCTCAAAATTGTGTTAATTTGTCGTATCATCCCCTCAGTGATTCTGAACTATCACTTCTTCGCCGTGGGCTTTCATTCTGGCCAAATAATAATAAGGTAGACGAATACCAACTCCATCTCGATTTAGATAATTTTGCACGACGTATGCGCATGGAAGAGTATTTTCGTGATAAGCCTGATAAAACACCCAAATCTTTCAAACCACCGCGTGAATTTATGCCAGAGCCCATTCGCGAAAAAGCTCTGGATGTATATAAAGGCAGTTCAAAAAAATATAAATACAACACACAGTTCCTGTTCCCGCAAACCAAATATGAGCCAAGCCGAGCAAAATAGTGTGTCTAATCTTAAACAATCGCAAAACCTAATAATCAAAACCGCAGGTAAAGGTGGTGCAGTTGTCGTAATGAATATGCAAGATTACATCGATGAGGGACTGCGACAATTGGCTTGTATTACGTTTTACAAACTTTAGACGCTGTTCCTACGGAATAGATTGTTTCAGATATCACAAAAAATCTAACAGCATTAAAGGCCGCAAAAAAGATCGGTTCGGCGTTATATGAATACCTCCTTCCCCGTAAGTGAAAGGTAGGTAGATTCTACAGGCTTCCAAAGATTCATAAACCCAGGACGTCCAATCGTCTCTTGTAATGGGACAACCACTGAAAAAACTCTATAGCTCCGTAGATCATCATCTTAAGGACATACCCCCGCGACTACCACCGTACATCAAGGGCACTAATCACTTCCTCCAAGTACTAAATCAATGTCAGCCACCTCTATCTAGTCTTCGTTTCTTCCCTATACACCAATATTTCCCACGATGACGGCACAGCTGCAGTCGAGGCGGCTTTTTCAAAGTACTCTGATTCTTCCTGTGATCCATCTGTGGTATCCACTCCACTACAATTGATCCTTAGGAAAAACAACTTTGACACTATTTACAAGAGGTGGCCTGGTTTTACTGGTAGACACTATTTACAAGTCAACGGCACCGCTATGGCCACTAAGACGGCAGCAAACTGTGCAAATCTATTCATGGGTTCTCTAGAAGAAACATTCTTGAGCACGCGCGAGGACAAACCCACTTTATACAAGCGCTACCTTCACGATATATTTATGATGTGGCCACATTCGGAAGACAGCCTATTGGAATTTATTCGCGATTTCACAAAGTTCCACATCTATTAACTTCACTCACACCTATTCGCCCATCACTGTTAGCTTTTTAGCAATTTTTTTTAAATGCTTTCTAGCAAATTAAGCTAACTAATGGAGTTTTAACATTTCCATTCCCTACAGTCAAGTTCGTCGGTATAGGAGAATCTGCTCGAATGACGTCGATCTGCACAGAAATTTAAAACAACTGCAAGAAACCTTTGTCGGTCGTCGTTATCCACCCGACCTAGTTCAAGATGCTCTCAACAGAGCTCGCAAAGCAAATCTCGTTAGCTTACTCGAGAAAAAAAAAAAAAAACTCAGATAATAATGCTGTGAACTTAACTGTAACATTCGCCGGAAGTATCCCAAGCATTATCAGCATACTTAACCGCCACCCCAGTATCCTTCTTCAGCCAGAACGCACAAAAAACAACATAATTCCTGATCCACCACGTGTCGCTTACAGACGTACACGTAACTTCCAAGATAGCTTAATTCTCTCCAAAGTAGGCGAGCCCACTAATTCGTTGGCGGGCTGTCACCCATGTAGTGGCAGGAGATGTTAGATTTGCAAGTTAATACGAGCCGCACAAACAGTCAAAAGTACGAATTCCAACTTTACCGTCAAGATGAACGCAGACGTAGACACTAATTCATGCAACGTAATCTATGTAATCCAGTGCAACGCATGCCGGGTCCAATACATGGGTCAGACAAAAACTTATTTTCCAATTCGATTCAACAATCACCGATCGGATGTTACCAAGATACCTAATCTTCGGGTCTTACGCCACTTTAAGCAACCAGAACATTCAATCAACGAAGCGTCAGTTTTCATTCTCAAGTCGAACTTTATCTCCAACCGTTCCCGGGAACAACGGGATTCCTACCTAATTTACAAATTCCGATCGCCATATTAAAGAGGGGATGCTGTCAACAATAAGTTTAGCAACTTATAATCCTGTTGCCTTTTCTTGTTTCAGCCTGGTCAAAAACCACACTGACCCACAAGGACGATGACCTCACTCCCGGACCTGACACAAAAGGATTCTGGAATTCACCCCATTGACAACGGCCAGGTGGCGGGAATTTCCCTCAACCGATCGCGATGTCATTGTAAAGCCCCATATCAACCTCATGGCCACATTTAGCTATTTCGTCCTGACGAAGGCGGAGCTTCCGCTGTAACGTAGACCTCCGCCCTAACTTTTATAACTTTTAAGTTTTAATAAACCTTTTGTTTTGTTACTTCCCCTACTTTTGTCTTCTGTCTCCATTTATCTCAATGTTCACAACTTTGCGCTTCGCCGCGACCAGTCGCGACAAAAATATGTAAACCGAAACCAATTAATTACTGCAACAAATGACCCGCTTCAGCGGCACATTTTTCTCGAAAAGGCCGACAGCGCACTGCTTTAGAAGTTACGATTTTCCACGAAACTCATTTGAAGTTTTATTCAAATAATGAGCGCCTCCCACTCATTCACACAAGAAAGTTCTCCGATTGCTGCTGCCGCTCGCGAATTATTTAGCCCGGGGATTTAACTGAAACACCCTGTATACGGATGCACAAAGCACCCCTAGGAATCACCTTTCATTTGTAAGTGGACAGGAACGGTCAGGAACAATGCTCGTTTCCCTCCGCCGTAGAGCCTGAGCTGGCGGCTAGTTGCCGGCCGCCCGGAAAGCCTGAAGTCTTCGGGCGGCGGGCAACCACTGATTTTCCTCTGGCTAATTGACAGGTGAGTAGCCGGTATAACGCGCATACCTTGGTAACTCAATCGATCATTCATCTGGAATTCTAGGGCAAAAGAAAGAGACCTTCCCCTGGCTTCACCGCTGCTTACAGGGAGGTGTATAGGCCACCGCCACTACAGGTAGTATATAGGATATATCCTCCTTGGCCTCGTCCCCTTGGTTGTGCGCTAATGTTGCGATAACCTCGGACAGCGTCACCCAAAGCTACACACTAAACAGATCTCACCTAGCAGACCGAATGTTCTATAAAGCGAGCAGAATATGATACGCGTGCTTTCACTTACGACTACCGGCTGTTCTTCGACACAATACGCGTCCATTTCCAGGATGATATGTTTCACGCTGTTTGACGCAACATCAGCGGCCAAAACAGGGAGCCACGACTGTATTCTTGGCCACTTGCGCCTTTCGGTATTTTCCCCGGGAGTCTAACCAACTTTTCCCCTATTTACTTCACACAGAGTTCGGTGTGTAAGTGCTGCTACGTGCTTGGTGCTCGTCGTAGCCGTTCTCTCCCTTGTATACTCTAACCGCATTTTTGTTTCCGCTCCTAGCAAACGCCGTGGTCTAAGAGGAAAGCTCTTTTTTTTGCTTAGATGAACGTGCCACTTTTTTATCTGTTTTCTTTTCTTCTGCGGATATGCTCCTATTATTCCCTGAGCGGTCACTAGGTGTACTGTTGAACGGAGGCACTATACTGAGACTTTTATGCGCTGGGCCTCTGTAGCAACGCGGGCTCTAACCGGGCGGTGGAAGCAGAAATGACATGGGAAAAAGTTCTGCTAAGTGGCACGCAAATCACAATGAAGACACCAAGCATATTTGTGGTTTCTTGTATTTACTCTGGATGCGGAAACAGTAAATGAGACGAAAGCCAGGATATGCAAGTGATGAACTTCCTTTGCCTGAAAGCAACGTCTGCAACAGGAGGGATGCGTGTCCCTCCGTTCCACTGCCTATTCAAGCGCAGCAGGGTGTGTCAAGTAATGGTTCGGCATAATATGCTACTATACATCCGAAAGACGATCTTTCGTACCAAATAAATTCACCAATGTAGACATTAAGATTGATTTCAGATGATTAAGATGACTGAAGATTGATTAAGATAATTCAGAATGTAGACGATGGAATTAATATTTAATATATCATTGACTATTAAATATTAATTCCATCATGTTTCATTATTAATCTCTACATTGTTATTCGTCTAAGCTAGACAGTTAATTTCTTCTCATCAGTGAACTGCAAATAAATTTACTTTATTCCATACAAAACTCACGCTACGGAAGCTTAAATGGGCACCTAGAGTGCCCATTCCTCCTCGTGGAATGAACGACGACGTTACCTTGACATCAACACAAAATGAACGTAATTCATCCATTGAGTCGTTCATCATTTATGGGGGAAAGAATCTGCATTGCACTCTTTCCCTCTCTCTCTACTTCTCAGGAAACGCAACAATGTGGAGAGGTCTCCGATTCATCTCCTCAAACGGACAAAAGTTGCAAAACGGTCTCACGCGATGATTCAACAAGTCATTTGAGGAGTCCCTATAACCGTCCTATTAACAAGAGTCACGAGCGACGCTAGCGCATACTAATTCCCGAGATGAAACGTCCGGCAACTCCGAGGAGACAGTCGGTATAGACCTGTTTCTGTAGGCCAGGTGGCGCGAGTGAGCAGCAACGTCAGCACCCCAAAATAGTAGCGTATTTTAATTTTTTTTAATTAAATACTAGCGTAGTAGCGGTAGTTTAGCTGACGACGTAGCACTTTCAAATACATGGTCTCCAGTTGTTCGCCCTTTGCAAGACACACCGCATTTTTTGTAGACTTCCTACTCGTTTTGTAGCTCTCCTTGATGCATACCGCTTGAAACACTACGCAGAACACGATGATGAAGCTCCCTGCTCTTTGGATCCGTGACCGCTTGGGCCCGAAATGGCGCTGTGCAAACTTCGCTGCAACAGCCCTATTCAATGAAACATGAATGATGCACGAATAACGATAGGATAGTAAACGCGACACTGCAAATTTACCACTGTCGCCCCCATAACCTTTTTCGAGGCCGGGTTCGGCACCAAAGCGTCGTAACTGTGTGCTTCCTACTGTGCTTCAATTAATATACTACACCTTCAATAATACAACGATCCCGCGAGGGCGGACAGAAGCAAAGACATCAGTTCACGCGACGCCGGCATTTTGAACAAAGACTGCTGTTCTACCCTACTCTTTAGTCTACTCTCGGTACAAGAACGGTTCCTGTTCGATACATCCGTAGCTCGCTGCCTGAGGTTTTTGCATCAATTCAATTCGCACAACATTTTTTTGTCACGATGTGGCATTTCGCTTGGCAGCCTTTGAAACACGTACCAATGATATCACACGCCAAACGCTTATTCGTATGATCAGCACTTCGTTTCATACCCTCCCTCAGTCTGGCGTTTTTGTGCTTACGAGTGCAGCTTGATATACGAGGGGCGTTCAAGTCAAACCGGGACTTTCTGTCTCCTGAGTGTACAAATGGCTTGCGCTACTTCCTTTTCGTCATTTTCACACGCGACAGGCCTCCGCGTTCACCATGTGGTGGTTCAAAGTTTGTGCAAAACAGAAGGCCACGTGCTGGACCAGATGGCCGACAACTAGTTGAGCGCGCACATCGAACAGCGAATTGTCATGAAGTTTCTCGTGAATGAAGGCGTAAAGGGATCTGAAATTAACAGAAGACTTCGTGCTCAGTATGACCACGATACACTTAGCCGCAGCAAAGCGTTTGCGTGGTGCAAACGGTTCCGAGACGGCCGTATCAGTGCAGGACGATCCCGGCCGGGGCGGCCCAGAGCACAGTATCAGAGTTCCTGAGGACATCCAACTTGTGAAGCGCCTGATCCTCAAGGACCGACGGATAACATGTCTCGATATCGATAGTGCGATCAATAGTGCATATTACTGCCAGGTTCTCAAGGATGTGCATAAGGCGCTGAAGCAAAAGCAGCCTTACCTCATCACCAAAGGAGTCCTCCTCCTACAGGACAATGCACGCCCGCATACCGCGCATCTCGCGACACGCACCTTACAGCAACTTGGCTGGGAGTTGCTGTCACATCCCCCTTACAGTCCAGACCTCGCCCCCGGCGATTTCCATCTCTTCGGGCCACACTGAAGGCGTTCCTTGGGGGCCGCCACTTCAGCTGCGACGATGAGGTCAAGAATGCGGTTTGATCATGGCTGCTACGCGCCTGTAAGGATTTCTACGCTGCTGGCATCCAAGCCCTCGTGAAACGCTGGGACAAGGGGGTTAGTGCAGCTGGAGATTACGTTGAAAAATAAAACCAATTTCACGCCTGTAAGTTCATTTTACTTATGCGAAAAATGAAAAGTCCCGGTTTGACTTGAACACCACTCGTTTATTCGGTTTGGAAGAGACATCGTTTCGATTCGAACTTCGAAAAGAATTCTATATTCGATTTGGAATCGAATCGAATACACAAGTGTTCGCTTCAGTATTCGCAAAATCCGAATATTCACACACGCTTATTATGCACAGTTAGTATAAAATGTACCCGGTCTGTCAACTTACCAACGTAACTACAAAACCTCGCGGAAAATTGGCAGTGTTAGTTCATTAATACGACTGTCTTCATTAACTGATAAAATTGAGTTACATAATTGATTGTCTCTTTGTTACTTCATATCCGTAGCATTTGGTAGGTCGTGAGCAAAGATGAGCATCGATGTTTACGGCCCATCAAGTAACTTTTGTGTTTGCAAAATTTATCCAGAAATCTCTTTTGTTCCGCACAGGTTTTAACCCTCACGTACAAACTCGGCATGCAACCCATACGCGCCGCACCTTGCATGTGCCTTGTACCGAGGTGCCCGTGTAGCGAAATGTCCAGTACCAAAACGTCCGTGCACTGAAACGTCCGTGTACTGTGATGTCAGTGTATCGAAACGCCCGTATCGCGCAATGTCCGTGTAGCGAAATGTCCATACCAGAATGTCCGTGTACCGAAGCGCCCGTATAGCGGAATGTCCGTGCAGCGAAATGGCCGTATCAGAATGTCCGTAAACCGATGTGCCCGTCTAGCGCAATATCCGTGTAGCGAAATGTCCGTACCACAATGTCCGTGTACCGAAGCGCCCGTCTAGCGCAATGTCCGTGCAGCGAAATGTCCAGTACCAAAATGTCCTTTACTAGTTTGAACCGCACCGGCTTTCAACAAACATAACAAAATACAGTTAACGTTTCGGGTCCCATTCGGGTCCCATCATCAGAATGACGCTGTCCTGGTCGTCACCGGTATTTACGTAGAAGAGGAGCGTAGCATTCTGGGAGGGGGCCTGGTTGTCGATTGATAGCTTCTTTTGTTTTCTTTATGTGCCATGACTCCAGCTGTCTCCTCACCCCCCATTTGTTCTTTTTCGCCAGAATGCATGGGTTGTCAAGGTCTAACACGTGTCCTGTTTTGCGCGTGTTCACACAGTTCTGTTGGGTTTGTTGCTGATTTCTCGATATCTTTCTTGTGTTCCTTCATTCTTGTTCGTGTCTTCCTTCCTGTTTCTCCGATGTACACGGCAGGGCAATCTTGACAAGATACCTTGTATACAACGCCTCGTTCTTCTTCCGGTGGTGTTCTGTCCTTGGGGTGGCTTAGTACGTTCCTCAGTGTTGTCGTGGGCTTAAATGCAGTTTTAATATTCACCTGGGAGAGCACCCGTCTAATTGGTTCTGACACACCCTTCAGGTAGGGGATGGTAACGTACATGGGTCTTTCTTGACTACTTTCCGCCTGTTCCGGGCGTGTATTCATCATTCGGTGGTATGTATCACAGATAAATTGCTCGGGGTATGCCCTTCTTCGTAGATCCGCTTTGGCCTTTGTTATTTCTTCATGTCTTGTCTGATGATCTGAAGGGATCTTCATGGCACGTGAAAGCAGGGAACGAACAACCGATCGCTTGTGTTCAAGAGGGTGCTCCGAACCATAATGCAGGACCTGACCTGTGTCGCACGGTTTTCTGTAAACCGAGGTCTTCAAGTTTCCGCACGGGTCTCTTTGCACGAGGACATCCAAAAAGGCGATCTTTTTCTCTTTCTCCTCCTCGCACGTGAACTGGATGTTAGGATGAATGCTGTTCAGCTTGTCAAAGAATGTGTTGGTGAAATTCTTCTTAATAATCACAAATGTGTCGTCAACATAACGTCTGTAAAAGGTGATGAATTGTCCTGCGTCCTCTAAGGCCTTGTCTTCAACAAACTCCATGACTAAGTTGGCAATGGTGGTTGAAATTGGGCTGCCCATGGGGCATCCGTCGGTTTGTTTAAAGAACCTGTTCTTGAATTGGAAGAAGGTTTGTCCGAGGCATAACTTTAAAAGTTCTAAAATGTCTTCAACTGAAAGATCAGTGCGGTCTTCTAAGTCAACGTCAGCTCTCAGCTTCATTCGAACTACGGACAGAGCTACGTCAATGGGCACGTTTGTAAACAGGGAGATGACGTCAAAAGACATCATGACGTCGCCATAGTCTGTGCGGATGTCACGGATGAGCTCACAAAATTCCGCAGAGTTCTTCACCGACCGGTCGTTCTTGTACATTAACGGTGCCAACAGTTCAGCCAGGAATTTAGACACGTTATAGGACGGTGCACCTATGAAGGACACAATGGGGCGCAGAGGACAATTGTTCTTGTGAACTTTCGGTAGGCCATATGTCTTCGGTGTCGCTCCGTCGGAGGTGAAATGTTTCCAGTACAGACTGTCCGTAATTAGTTTCTTAGTTCTGAGTTTCCTGAGCGCGGCAACAATCTTTCTCTCAGATGCAGCTGTTGGGTCACCCGATAGTTCGCTGAAATGGGAGCGGTCTTGAAGGATGGACTCCATCTTGCTGTCGTAATCGTCACGATTCAGTATCACAGTCGCTTTGCCTTTATCGGCGGGCAAAATAACAATTGTATCGTCGTTGCGAAGGTCTTTTAGAGCATTCTGTTCAGCTTGTTCAGCCAAAATGTCCGTGCACTAAAACGTCCGTATACTGAGATGTCCGTGTATCGAAACGCACGTCTAGCGCAATGTCCGTGTAGCGAAATGTCCGTACCAGAATGTCCCTGTACCGAAGCGCCCGTCTAGCGCAATGTCCGTACCAGAATGTCCTGTGAGAAAACGTCTGTATCCCGTGAGGGGAGGTATCCACCTTCAAATCTCACAACTACGAACCTTATGAGCCCTATCGTGTCCTCCTGGTTTATACTGTTTGCGAAGGGCGTTCGAAGGAACTGCCGTTACGACACTTCCCGGAAGGTGTACCTTAAAATAAATACGTTCCCTTTCTAAATATACGAACTACACTTCAAGTACTGTACACGCCGCAAGAAACCCGGTCACCTTGACTGCGCATTCCGAGGCATTCTTTAACGCCCATTTAACTCAACCGCAGTTAACCTCCTCAAGCTATACATACGGTATCCTACAATGTAAGAATATGTTTTAAAAAGGCTGACCACGACAATGTTTCCCCAAAGCAACCCTGTCGGAGCGTCCACCGAAAAGATAGACACCCACAATTTACGTTGCCAGCACGGGCTAGTATTAACACCTTAATCAGCTTTTGTAAACGGCGGGCTTTATTCTCCTCGGCGTAAGACTGTCCCTGCCATCGTTGCCTGTTTGTGCGAAGGAGCTGCAGTAATCTGGACCAGCTTGTCGGTGCAGGCTTGTCCCATTCGCCAACTGCCTCCTCGAACGTCCTTTACGAGGTTGGGGTGGATTATCAGATTACCGTTGGACACCGCGGAGCGCATCCAGGTCGCAATGTCTCGGCTGATTTGCATGGCGTACAATGCGAGCAATCGCAACGCAATTCCACTCGTGCATGGGACTCAATATCGTAGCAGAGACCTCGTTAGGTTAGCGCAAGTGACAATGGGGATATGCGGTACAATAACATTAGCATTTGAAGTCAGTCTGAAACTTTAAAAGGAAACGCTGTTCAGAATGTAGGGCACACTGTTGGCGGTGTTGCGTACCGGCTGTGCCTTCATGTGGTCTTTCATAGCCTGTATATGCAGTCTGTAATTCTATAGATTTGTTCATGTAGTACGTCTCCGTTGAACAACGGCCTTGAACAATTCTGTAGCTAGGTTTGTGTTCTCTGGCTATGCATGTCATTTCACAGGTAGCTTTTGTCGCCTGGAATAGCCAAGCCAAGTGAAGCGCACTGAACTATTGCGGTCGAATCCAGTAGTCAACAACAAGAACAAATAAGTGATGACGACGTAGTGGGATGCTTCGCCGCAGAGGCGGCACCCTATCCCATTGCATAAGGAGAGAAGATGAGGGGATGAGGGGGAGAAGAATGTGAATGATGATGACGGTGAAATGACGAAGAAATTATCCGAAATGTGCAAACCTGCACCGGCTACATAAGAATAACAATAAAGTAAAGTAAAGCACAATAAATAAAGTAAACAATAAAGCAACGAAACCCTTAAATACAGAGGTCCACTCCCGGCCCTTGGGCTGTTTCCATATCAAGGAATTAGCGATTGCGGAGAAAGGGATAAGTAAGGAAATTAAAAAAAAAAGTATGGAGAAATTGAATTCGGCACCCGACCAATTCTGCAACTCAAACAAAGAAAAAAAGGAGAAGCAGAGGTAAGAATTATGCGGTTTTTCGTTGAGTGCCGCTTATAATAGAACACTGGATGCTAAAATATGGGCAGTTGTGTGAAGCAAATGAGTTTCTCGCTCGTCAGTCTTCTTGTAAGCGTTGGCGCATGTTTCAAAGTATACAGTTTGCATTTAGCAGCCGTGAAATATGTCTCTTGCGTGATGTGCGCTGATGAATCCCACTCAGCTGCGTTGTTCCCACCTGTGTCGATATGTCCAGGAAACATTTTGCTGGTGGGCGTTACGGTGTCCTACAACAGTTGTTGGTTGGTTGGTAAAAAAAAAGAAAGGTATGGTGATGCTGGCCCAACTCTACATTGGGCGGGGGGGGGGGGGGGTAATGTTGGGTAGACGAGACGTTGAGCAGGGTACTCCAGTTCACTTGTTGTAGTGAGATCTGTATACCACAGAGTCTAAAAGATGTTTGTTCCACAAAAGTCATAAGGAAGGCGATCACAGGGTATAAAACATGTCGATGTGCTGCTGGCCAGTCACCGAGTCCTTCTTGAGGTCAAGAGGGCCGTTGTCGTGTCTGACCAAGGTATCCCGGGGAGCTTCTCGACTTGCCGTGAATCGCTCGCAGCTAATCAGTATGTGTTCAGTGTCCTCTGACACTCCGCATTGGATGCAGTCCAGTGACGGAGCTATCCTACGGCGTAGAAACGCGTGGCCGTGTAGAACTTTCAGCCGAAATCGGTGGAGTAAGGATTCCAGTGGTATGGGGCTCCTTGGCGGTATTCGATATGTGAGGTGAGGATCAATTCTGTGCAGCAGTGACGTTGGTGCCCTTACGTTCAACCAATCGTGTTTTACCAGTCGGGTTCACGGAAGACCAAGAGTACATTTCGCGTCGGAACCGACGAAGTAGACTATCTGTGCGGGCGCGCTCAGGCGAGCGTTCAGCGCCATACGGTCGGCTACTTCGTTGCCGTCAGGTCCCCCAAGGTCGCCATTTTCCCATGTATTTGTTCCTATCCCGATGCGTGCAATGCCGGAGGCCGCCCTTAGATACCCCATTGTTACCAGACGTTGGCTTGCGTGGATTGTAGCGCGCTAAAGATCCAGTTCAAGCACAATCCAAGCCAGGCCAAGTCACCGAAGGAGAAATGGACGACTGCAGCGCCTGCGGCGCCTGGTACGACAGGTACGCTATGTGATGCACGCAGCCGTGCACTAGATCTTTCCGATCGCTCAACACGTTTAAAAACGGGACCAAAAAGTGAAACACGACAGAGAAAGTTGTTATACGAGTCTTATTTGGACATATAAAGACTAGATTCATTCGCAGAAACAACAAAAGCATTTTGCCGCTAAACTTAGCGGGCTGAAGTGATCCGGAACGGCAACAGCGGGGTATCTAGTGGCGGCCTTCTTCGTTGCACGCTTTTCCGAGGTGAGTTTGGGGGACCTGGTTGCCGTGGATGCCCACGTGACCCGGTATTCACTGTAGCCGGATGTTGTGGCCTCTGTCTACAGCTTAGGTATGCGCGGCGCTGATGTTTTGGACCCCAAGTGAAAGGCTGCTGGCTAACTTCGCTGTACGAAGTGTGGTTAAGCCACTTTTAGAGTAACTGAGGATAACCGAGGAGTCCATTGCTGCCACGGTAGCGACATACTTAAGGGCGCGTAGAATTCCATATAATTATGCTGCGGTGGACGATGCTGAAGCGAACGGAGACTTGAATGCCACAGCTTGGAATGTAGAAAGCGCAGATTGAACCGTTGGGGTTGTTGATGCGTCAGTAAATATCTGTTTGACTCCTCTATAGTTCTCTATGACTTTGAAAGTAAGTTGTCGCACGGCTTGAGGAACAGCAGTCTTCCTAGATGTTAGGCCTGGCATGTCCACGCACGCAATTGGTTGTCTCCGCACAACAGTTGTATTTTACGCTATGATGGTGCCTTGTACAACACCTGCAAGGCTAGCTGCGCCTTATAGCTGAGACCAGGGCGAGTTGTCAAATATATAACTGCCGATTTTTCTGAAACGAAAGTCCGTAGGTCGGGTAGGGGCCCAATTTTCGTCAAAGTAATCGACCCCTCGATTACTTTGTGTCTTGCCTGTTATTCGTCGTTTCGTGAAGAAGACGTGAAGAACATCAATTAATATCACGCGGCTTCCACCAATGGTCGAGCTCTTGATCCTGCAGTCTTCGTGATACACGAAATAAATCACGAAGCGTGCAGGATCAACTATTGGTTGAAGGCGCCTGACATTCATCTCTGTTTCTCATGCCTTCTTCACGTAACGACCAATGACAGGTGAGACACAAAGTAATCGAGGTCGATTACTTTGACGCCAATAGGGCCCCAACTGAAACCGGTTCTGGAATTGAGTGCAACGTCTACGCTCCACAACAGGCATGTTAAACTAAGGCCTCCTTCAAAAATGGTACATCAACAACTACGACGCGCGGAGGTTGCCATATGAACAAGAAGCGGGGACGCGTTGTCACGCAGGCTGCGGAAAATCGTCTCATGTATATTCTGTTCTAATATTTGTTGTGAACATGTGCCGACTATAGGCCGCCTTAATACTAGTTCGCTCTGCATACACAGAGGGAGCTAGTATTCTACCCTAGCAACCATAGTAGTAACCCGAGTGCTGACAACAACGCCTACTAGAAGTGCATAACACACACAAAAAACAAAGCACCTATAATCTTAAGACTTTCATGTTGTGCGAAGTATAAGAGAGTTCCAGCTGTACAATCTTCATGGGCCTACTGCAAGCATCCCCTGCACTGGGTTATCTTCTTTGTCTCCCGCTGCAGTGCATATAATATCGAAGACGAAACACAGCCTCTCCTGTGCTTGCTAAGCGCATCAGTGGTGGTTCAGAGCCTTACATGAAGAAATTAACATTTCGTTCTCGTTCGGGGCGCCTGAAGACAGAGAACGCTTTTCATTTCAGGGAGAGCATCAACTGACATTGTTTGTTCAGGATGTCCTTTGATCCAGCTTCCAATCTACAGAACTCAAATATTTCTTAAACGGTATGGTCTAGGATGCAGCTTGTAAGAGAAGGGGATGAGGCGGCAGCATGGTGACTAGCCATCTCATACCAGAGCTACTGCGACGTCAAGTCGTTTTGTGTTGTACGTCCGCATAAAAGGCGAACGAATATTGTACAGTACAGGGTCTCAACGGTCCCAGGTGAAAAAATTCCCTAAGTGGATCCGCTTGCAAGTCGGTTATGGAACCAGGAATTGATTGCTAGCTTGGAATGTATTTCCAGCTAGGAATGAATTCCAGCTAGGAATTGCTTTCCAGCTGGAAACACGTTTCCATTTTCAAATGGATCCACTTGCAACGCGGTTATGGAACCAGGAATCGATTCCGAGCTAGGAATCGATTCCGAGGTTCCTTCGGAACCCACTTGCAAGTAGTTTATTGAAGCGGAGCCAGGTTTCAGCATCAGTTTCTATTCTGAACTGCTGTTGCGGCTCTGCAGGAGAGCCAGCCTGTGCTGCTAGCCTGGAATATGTACAGAAGCCAGGAAGGAAGATGTGATATATCCTCCTCTTCCTTTTCACAAAGCTGCTGCCAGTATGTGGCCTGTTCATTAGCCTTCTTTACTTCAGCAGCTGACACAATACATTCAGGGTCCGAAACGTCTGACTCGGAGGAGTCTTCGCTGTCGTGGTGTCTTTTTCTTCCCGAACAAACGAACAAACGTAAATATACTGTGAGCACATAAAATATGGACGAATTTACATCAGTTCTTGGTGCCCCATGGGCTTCGGTGGCGTTCTTTTTTGCATTCTGTAGATTGCACTGAACAGATTTTTTGGCATCTCAAAAAAATGCATGTCACGAATTGGTACTTATAGATATCAATGCTACTTCACCAGAAGATGCCTTAGACTCACCAACTGTCAGCAATCCTGTCCATCCCAAAGCTGCAACACAAGACACAAACGATGAGTGAATAGGACTGCTGCTTTTTCACTTGTCGTCCGTGTCCTCTGTTACTGCTTCGAGATGAATAGTCAACTCCAAGTTCCCCACATTGCTACTTTAGTATCTACAATCCTATTTTGTGCACTTCATAACATTATACCCGCCTGATAGCCAGTAAAAAGTGCTTCTGTCCATACCGGATTGTGAGTGAACTGGGAATTCTGTGGGAACTGTGTAGCAGCTTTGCTGATTTTTGCCAGGCCCCCAGTATTCATGTATTTCTGCATGAGTAAATAAAGACAACAACAATAGTAATAATAACAATTCAGTTTCATTGAAAAAACCCGTAGAAAAACATGTTGCAAAAGTACACCTAATGCCATGCATAAAATTGTAAATGTTTTGCTGCAACACTCACACAGCGTTTCTCACTTCAGTCGCGCTGGCCCTTATTCCACACGATTCATAGAATCTTGCAAGCGTCCTCCATTTGTATGACGAACTGCCAGCTAAAAGACAAGACACATAACAAAGTCAGTTATAAGCATGCGCAGGGACTCTTGGAGTTCCCCCACTAGCTAGCGTGCACTTACGCTATTTTAAATAACAGTATATATACAACAGGGAGTAGATCTACACATTCAGATAAACGTGCATAACTATCAAATCATAAACTACTCACCATCGTAATTGCAGTCACATGCGTCGCTCGTAGTTTTTCGTGATTTAGCTGGTGCAGAATTTGTAGAGACGAAGAAACTATGCAAAATGCAGCACTTGACTATAGAGATTCAAAGTCATTCACGTTTTTTGCCCGTCTTGAAGAGTTGAAAGACGGGAACTGCTACCACCCGCCTACCGCTCACGACATTTCAAAACACGTACTGATGCAGGTGGCGCTCAGTCTGCTCCAGTTGTCGACAACGAGGCCCTTAAAGTTTCGGTTTCAAAAAGTGAACATTACGCAAATGTTCGATTTCGGTACTCTGCGAGAATGTTTCTGGTATATTTACCGACAAAAAGTAACTCTGCGAATTACGGTAGGGTCATAAACAATTGTTATATTATAAAATGTAAATGGAGATTATCATTTATCTTGCAAAAACGCCCGGTGGACCCGGTGCACGTATCTGCTGTATGCACCTGAAAGGAATGCAGAACGTTTTCAATTCAACCTGATGAAGGTTTGCAAATATTTCTAGGGCAGGTGTCAAAATTACAGTGGACCAGCAGGGATAAGTTCACTTGCCAGCGAAGTGGAATACAACATCCACTTCGCACTCTAGAACTAGATGGTAGGCACACCCAGTTAAACTGGAGCATGGGTTAAACCAGTTGGAAACCACTTGGCAGTCAGGTGGAACCAGATGGAAGCACATCCAGTTCAACTGGAGCCTGAATGATACCAGTTGGAAACCATTTGGCAGTCAAGTGGAACCAGATGGCAGGCAGATCCAGTTCAACTGGAGACTGGGTATAGCCAGTTGGAATCCACTTGGCAATCAAGTGGAACCACTTCACTCTACACCGGAAACAGCTTGTTCCACTTTAAACCACTTTGGCATGCAAATGGATCCACTTCAGATTCCAGTTCAGATTTTCACCTGGGGTGTACGAGAAAAAAGTAACTGATGCAGTTTGTTGTGAGCATAGTTCATAGTATCAGTCGCTCTCCCACTTCAGAGTGCCTCCGAAATCTTATCCTACCAGCATTGGGACAATGTAGTCCGGCATGACCCACAGCGACTTAATCTCTGCAGTGCACTTAACTATCAAGCATGTTCAGCTGAAAACTCAACACGCCTTCAAATCGTCGAAGATTAAACGTTTTAAGTCATACTAGTGATCACTGACGTCCAGCCGACAGTATATACTTAGTAGGAAACCTCCTCATCACCACTCCTACAACTGCCCTGTAACATGACTTCATACTAATCAGTGTGAAGGGCTAGAGCTCGTTCATACACGGACAACGTGTACATACACACGTGGCCTTCCCGTTCAAAAATATCATCAGCGCCAACGCCGTTATTAATCCCTCCGAGCTAAATACATCACCTCCATCGAAATAAGTTTCCACATCGAATAATCCAGGCGCTATTAGCGGCACGCATGCATCTAAACAAGGGAGATTCCTGTGGGCTCAGGTGGCTGGATGTCCTCAAAATAGTTCCGCGTGAATTCTTCTAAGGCCGGGTGTATCGACACGGGGCTTACATTCGGCTGTCGGGATACAATGGCCGGAATGGATGCGAGGGAGGACGAGCATGTTACTGCGCCGCTAGCACTCCTAAAACAGAACTTGACCGGTGAACACGGTGAAGGTCAGCTATTGCGCAGAATGTCACCGTTATGAATCCTCATTCATGGAAAGCGCGAGGCGTACGCCTTGCGTGACACTTACCGCACTTACCATATACCACACAGTACTATGCCATACAGAATACAGAATGAACTAGAATATAAGACTTTGCATGCATTCTGTGTGGAGCTTCACTTTCACCATAATTCATCCTCTCATATTAACCACTGTGAAGTGAGGTAGGGTCCTAGCTACCACGGGGAAACATCCCATGTCATCAACACTTCTTCATTTTTTTTTTTTTTGTTGTTGTGTAGAGCTCACCCCACCCCATCTTATCGTCATCACCTATTGTTGTTGTTGTTATACTGGACACGGCACCGTTAGTACACTTACCAGCTGGCGTGGTTGAGTGGTTAGCGTGCTGGCCATGCCACGTCGATACTGGGAGGTACCTGGGTTCGAATCTCGTTGCCGGCTGTGCTGTCTAGGGTTTTTGCTGGTTTTCCTTAGACGCCGTCAGACATATATCGGCACAGTTCCCAAAGAAGTCGTCCCAGGACGCACATTCCCCCAGAGCGTTAGTCTTGACGTTGCCCACCTATGCGAGGCTCTGTGAGGCGAGCTCTTACATTAGCTCCACCACCAAACTTAACGTAACTGCATAAGTGTCACAAAAAGGTGTGCGCCTCCTGTTTTCGCCAAGTCTGAGGAGAAAACGATTTCATTCGGGGTGATGGTTGATTCTCAGCGTGTCACGCGGTGAGGTTCTGCGAAGGGCTCCGCCACTTAGACAACTTGGCCACGTCCAGAAGCAAGCACTCTCTTTTTTCTGCCCTCGTAAAAAGGTCACCCACGTCCCTCGGCCGCTTGGCCAGCGTATACGCTACTAGCGCCCTGGCCCACAGTGAGCGATCGCCTCGACATTCTGCTGGGTTACCTTCGGTGCCATGGCGGTGTTTGTACCGGGTGTAACGCTCGACGTTCCGGGCATTCATAAAAAGAGAATGTAGCCCCCTGGCCGGTAGAACAGCGACTGAGAGCCTCATAACTGACGTCTACCACTCACATACTGTGGTATTCTCTGATGGCTCTATTGACGATCGTACCAAAAGTGCCACGTGTGCCTTCCACATCCCGCCAGTGAACGTGTCCTGGCAAGGGAGATCATCGCGTTACCCGATATCCTCCACGACTGCTGAGCTCCTGGCTCTCCTGCATGCAGCTGCTGCGGTCCAGGTGCGAGGGTTTGCCATAGCAGTCCTACTCATAGACTCGAGAAGAGCTCTATGGGACGTGATGGACCTCATGTGTGACAACATCTTAGCGCGAAGCATCAGAAGATCGTGCGCTCAGCATAAACAAGCTGGAGGCGATATCACCTTCCAATGGATCCCGTCCCACGACGGTGTCGGCGGCAACGAAAGGGCAGACCAGCTGGCGTCCTCGGCCCACCTGAGCTGCAGCAATATTTTGCCAACTCCGGACGACACCGACAGGCAGATGTCTGTTCAGCACCTTGTTGAAGTGCGCCACCCTGGAACACGGGACATCATGCACCATAATCGCCCCCCTCTTCCCATGAGAAATCTTCCTCGAATCATCCAGACCATGCTCCATAGGCTCCGCACTGGGTGTGCGTTCACCAACTCTCAGCTGTTCAAGATAGGCTTTAGGGGTGACGCCTGCTGTGGCCACTGTCAACAACCCGAAACAACTGAACACATCCTGCGAGACTGCCGAGCATACCATTC
Organism: Ornithodoros turicata; assembly: GCF_037126465.1. Classification (NCBI taxonomy): domain Eukaryota; kingdom Metazoa; phylum Arthropoda; class Arachnida; order Ixodida; family Argasidae; genus Ornithodoros; species Ornithodoros turicata. The sequence goes on from NC_088203.1 coordinate 14,977,200, forward strand.
TGCGCGCGAAGCCCATCTCCCTCGCTCCACCTCGGGCACGCTAGCGGACATCCTCTACCACGTTGGTTCTTCTGCCGAACGTTCCACCAAAGCAAGAAACCTCACATTCTTTTCCTGCTGAAGGCAGGCCCTGCTCATCGACCCATCTAATAATCTACTCTCCCCGATGAACTCGTGCACCTCACCGCATCCCCATCCTTCAACCTCCTCTATCCTCCATCCGTCCGTCCTTCCTTTGTGTTTTGTTTTGCTTTGCCTTCATTTCCTTTTTTTGGCTATAGTCGCGACGACGCCCACTTCTGTGTGGCCAACAACGGCGAGCCTATCCTGCAATCACCCCCCCCCCCCCCTGAAGACAGAGTTTTGCGGGAAAGTCCTTCCAGCGGGAGATCAAGTCGACGATTTTCCAGGATATCGATTTTCCATACATTGTCAGCAAAGTGGAACCTATCGAACACATCTTACTGCATCGCTGTGCATACTCTGGGTGCGCGAGAAATACCTTGGCCATTGCAGGAACTGTACGGTGGATGATGTTCTACATCCCAGAGGTTCTTCCACGGAAAGACACTCCAAAATTCGCAGCCTCGTCTGCTTTCTCCAGGAATCTGGCCTCGCTCAAAGGCTATGAGTACTGCACAGACTTCTCGCCAACTCCGCAGTGACTGCCCTAGATCTCAACTTTCGGCCGTCATCATTCCTTCATCTGTTATCGCACCATCTCATCTCATCCTGGCTACAGCCATGACGCAGCCCACATACGTGAGGCCAACAACGGCAAGCCGGTTTTCGTCACCACCACCATCTATGAAGAGCGGACAGGGGGAAGGCAAGGGGGACAGGGGTGTCAGAATGCTTCTTGGGACGACTGTGCCTACTCCTGTCCGAAACGTCTGCCGAAAATGCGATGGGAAATCAAGGCGAGGTGGTGCAATACAGCCCATGTCCCAGTCCTTAGCAAGACTTTGGAGGCACCACCAACGCCGCCGTTTCAGATTACCGTATTTTTCGGTGGATAACGCGGTGGGCTTCCCTCGCGGCAGGGGTAGGGGAGCGACCTAATCTAATCTAACCCAGCCTAACCTAACCTAGAGGAGTCATTGATGTTCTTATTAAAAATGACTCGTTCATGCAATCCGATGACTGTGGAGGGCGTAACGCATATGGGAAGGCCACCTCGCGCTCTTCATTACCTTGCGGCGGAAAAGAAATTGCCATTTCAGCAGCACAAACTGAAATATTGGCTGATTGTCTCATTAAGTGCGATAAAGCAAAGAAAACTATGCGAGCGGTGGCGTGTTCCTTTAGTTTTTATTTTTGTTCTCGTCAAAAGCGAAATTGTGTCGTCTGGAAAGGGTGTAATTACTTTTGCAGTAAACCAAGGCAGCACAATGTACTGAAAGTCGAGTACAATAGGGGTGGACGGGTAGGTGGAAAGCCTTGAACATACTCGTGAAACTAAAGAACATTGATAAGACACATACTGTCCACCCCTATTGCACTGGACTTTGAGTATACATTGTGCTGCTTGGGAAGAGGCTCTGCCGAATGTTTTGGCCATGGCCCAGGCAAAGACAGTAGATAAGCTACACGTGTCATCAAGCACTCCAGCGAACTGCCTTCAAGACCCCTCGCCGTAGGATAAGAGTTTCCCTTTCTATACTCGAATATTTTCCTGTGTTGATAAAGAACAAGTCGACGTCCTTGCTGGAGCGAAGTCTGTGCTGTCCTGTATCGTCTAAGCAGGGCTACTCAATGGCGTGTGGCTACTCTTCTCGCGGCAGGTCAGCTTATGCAGTGCCACGTAGGACAATTGGGTGGACGGGACTATTCGGGTGTATTGAGATTTCTGCTTTTTGAACTGGTGTTTGTTTTCAGTCTGCGCCAGTAACAGAGCTGAAAGAAAGTCTATCTCGGACGACGGGTAGAGATAAAAAATCGGCTGTCGAGACGCTCAGGGATTAAGTTCAGGGGGGTAGGGCAGGACGCCCTAGCGAAAACTCAAGGGGCACGCCCATGATGCCACTGATAACGCGCGCGTTATACCTTGAAAAAAGTATTGAGAAAAGGCACCGCACGTTATGTACCGATGCGCGTTATACGTCGAAGTTACGCGTGTCCAATGCGGCAATCTTTTGGGACATTATTATGAGGCTGGGGGGGGGGGGACTTCAGACAAAAAGGACACCGGGCTTCCCAGGTCCTGGATGATAGCGATGGTAGCGACCTTTCCCTGCAAAGTCATTGTTCTTGACCGAGGGCGACATGGTATGTGTTAGTCAGCCTGTAGAGCCAGGGACGCGTTCGATTGTGCCTAAAGAACGATAAACGACTTGTACACAACGTACAGCTTTTGATTAGACAAGAGCGCTGTAGAACTTAGTTCCTGCCCAATAGCACAGCTTTGGGACCTTCGGGACTGTGGTGTGCGTTATCCTTCGGTGCGCCCTTTTCATCCAGCCCTTTCTAATTTCCGCTAATTTTAGAGGGTGCGCGCTATACACCAGAAAATACTAGTATCGGCTGCCAAGACTAATGTACTGGCTGCGATGTGACGACAAAAGTCAGCACATCATCATCATGCCGCAGCCAGCACCGACGCGACGGACCTGTGGCAACCAACTACTGTGTCCTTTCACAGTACGGAGCTGAAAACAGGTGGAGCTCCGGGCTGGGTCAAACACTGAGATCACGACCAGAGAACACGTGTAACCGACACTTAGATACCCCTATCCTCTATTTTAAAATTATAAACCAATGTCCCCTGGGCCTATACCAGGCGAAGCGCTATCGCCCTCTGGCACCACTCCCGAGCAAACACCGGAGCAGACACCTCAACGTGCGAACGCAATATATGCTCGGCCGCTGATCTGTCCTTGTTTGGAAAAGAAAGATTGTCAGGGATTAATCGCCCCCTTTATGATCGGGTTCACGGCTGGCTAATACCACAGAGTGTACCCCAATTCCCGTTAAGCCTCAACGTATTTCACGCCTGTTCTGTTTGCCTTCCCTCCGTTATTTATGTTGCGTCATGCGTTTTCCGATTAACATGTTCCAGTAATGCGTCGCAGACAGAACTTAAGACGGAATACGAAGTATATCCCTCTGAATACAGATCGATATTGTTGTTTTTCCCGATTCCTTGAAAATCGGAGGCGTACTACACGTCGTTTTCGTTTCTCCTTTTTCGTTTTCGCAAATAGAGACATCGTAGTTGTCATAGAAAAGGCGTATGCCCTGCTCTCTCCGCAAATCAGAAACGATACATTTATCATTCGGCTCAGTGGTTGGCGCACCGCGCACAAGCGGTGAACCCTTTCACCACCGCCACCACCATCTGTTTTTAGAGAGTAGCCGCAACACAGTAAGCTTAGTACTGCAGACAAAGCAACGCGGAACCGAATATAATTATTTGTGTCGTGTGATCCGGGTTATACATAAAGCAATGTACAGTGTACAAAGGGTACACAGTTTCTCAGTATTTTTCTGTTTCTGACTGACAGTTTGTGTGACAGTGTGTGCGCGACTGACTGAGTGTCTTTGTCGCTCATTGTTCTTATTGTAGTTAGCCATTTTTGTTTTTCTAAGCTGGAGTAGCCGGCTCTCGTAATGAGTACATATTTCTCAATTTTTTTCTTATCAACCTAACTCAATTTAACTACACTGTTTCTCACTACTTTCCGTTTCCTTTCTTCAGTACCAGTAGTAGACTGTAAACCGTTGCTGAAGGAAGAAAAAAACAAAACAAAACAAACTGGGAAACAGTCTACATTTGTTTTCAAAGTACACTCTGAAAACAGAACTTCTCCGCACAGCACGCTCCTATAACCAGCGCGGATAACATCGTTCCCGGATCCCGGATAACATCGTTCCCGGATCGCTGTGACCCCGGATAACATCGTTCTCGATCCTGATTTGTTGAGAACGGAAAGCTTACGAATTTTTGTAACACTTATGCAGTTATGCTAATTTATCTTCACAAAAAGGCGTGCGCTGTCCGCTGATCAAGAATGATCACGGTATCATTCTGTGCAATGGTCATCCTTCAGTCTGCTATACATCGAGGTACTGTTTAAAGTGCATATTTTGAGAACAGCGAATGCGTTTTGTGATCGTCAACGCGGTCTCCTTCTCAGCCAAAAAGAAAGCGCATCTGATGGACTCCGTGTGTATAGCTTGGAAACATTGTATCCATTCGCGCCATAGTCACTCCTTTCCTCAGATTGAGTGCAGTTTGACACCATCGAATGCAACGCAACGCGTTCTCGGAAGATTTTCATGTTTCCCACGTATCCAGAGGGGAAAAAAAGAGGCGACGATCTACTCCCGTATACAAATAGTGTCACACAACGAAGTGAAAGAAAGCATAGCAGTCGATCTGATTATGCTTTTGATATGCAGAGGAAGAAAAGGCATCAATTTCAACGATTCGGGACTGGCGACATTCTTGCGCCTACGCGGGATTTCTTGCCGTCGCAACACACGCGACAGCTCTGACGCCAAAAGCTGGGAAAATCCCATATTTGAAGAGAAACGGAACGTGTTTCTGGGTAGCTACGAAGTTCATTCTGTGCGCCGTGCGCTTCGGGATTTATCGATTCCGTCGCGTCGGGCCGTATAGATGAAGCTGGTAAACAGTGTAAATTTATAGAAACTTGACCGATCTTGAAAAATGTACTAGTCAAAGAGAACCTTCTTCCCCGTACGTATACTCGCACCTAATTCTTGGCTGACGGAGTGTGTTGCTGTTTCTGTTCTTTACTCGTTACCATTTTGCTCGTTGAACTAATATTCAGTTCTTTAGGTGAAACCTGATTCTGCCGGTTTAGGTCGTTCCAGATGATTTTCATCGAAAAGGACAAAAACGTGATTTATCCACGAATTGCTGCTCGAACGTTGAGAGTTTGATGTCTGTTGTAGAAATAAGGGCGAGCGCCTCATGGAGTACGTTATTAAAGCAGAAGGTAGCTTCAGAAAGTACGACTGTTTTGCGATTACCAACCAGCATATAGTGGCATGGCAGAATAAAAGCGCTAAAAACACGAGGACGACGGACACACAGTTAGCGCTAACTGTGTGTCCGTCGTCCTCGTGTTTTTAGCGCTTTTATTCTGCCATGCCTTACCAACAGGCCCAGTCTGAAGTTCTAAGCAGCATATAGTATAGAATAACAGCGTCAAGTTGAACAGAATAGTTCCTTTTTTAAAAATTGCGCCTTAACACCGCGAAGCAGGTATGTCTGTATCAGGGACGTGCGGCGGGGTTGATGGTGACTATGGCTAGCGTTACTGATACGAAATGACGTCACAGCGCCATGACGTCACAACATCTCTCAGCAGCAGCATCACAGGATTAAAATAGTGTGCAAGTGTCCTTACCAACTCAGGGAACGTGACAAGATTCGCTGCGTCACCAAGGGTCTACAGAGCGAGGCAACGAGGACCAGTCTTACTTCCTACTACGTGTCCACTGGATGTAACTGGATGTGGAATACGGCATTTGGAGAAAACACAGACAGTTTACTAACACTCTGGAGTGATACATACAATGAAGCTGAAGGAACAAATATACGTAACAATTTGGGTAATGAAGGGCCGAATGAGCTAGTACAAGGATCCAACATCCATGAGGGGCGACGTATGATGAAGAACGTACATCAGCGCGTGGCGCGCGTATAGATATATATATATATATGTTCAACATCCGCTCGTGAACGATTGCGTGGGCGTGAGCTCCGTCAGCCATAGTGTGCAATAATGGCGTCCTTTTTCACGTGTGAGCGCTTGAGGCTTTAGAAGTTCAGGCGCACGACAAAGATCTACAGCCAGTGGCGGATCCAGGATTTTTCTTAGAGGGGATATATATATCATCACACACACACACACACACACATATATATATATATATATATATAATTGTGATTGTGCTAAGGAAGAGGCGCCACTGCTTATTTGTTTCTGTTTCAGTTTCAGTTACCGCCATTGTTGCTTCGTTTCCGTTTGCGCTCAAAGCTCTTTTGACATTTCTGGACACCATCGGACTTCGATCGTTATTGTGGCTCTTATATTAGTTAAGGGGCTCCATATTTTACTCCCCACCTCCCCAGCAGCAATGGGGTAGAGTATCGCCTCTGGCGATAACCCTCCCCACTCTCCATCTCAAAATAAAGTTGTTGTTTGTTCGTTTCCGTTACGTTTCGGTTTCGGTTTTCGGTAGCGTCCCGCCACGAGCGTTTTGTTTTCCTTCTTTGTTTCCCTTCCTTTTGCTTATATAAAAAAAAAAAAAACATCGGGCCCGTGACAAAACTTCATCCCTCTACGTTCTGAAGTCTATTTTGAGGACTCCAGGGATACATGCATACAAGAGACAACGTTTATTCAAAACAAAATACACATCGTAGGTACGTGATTTCTGTGAACAGCTAATATGAACATGGTTTCCAGGAATGTTACTCACGCTTGCAACTTCCAGGTCGCCATAAGAGTATAAGAACTACGCTTCTTCTATTTACTCTATGCTACTTACTTATATGTTCCAGTTTGAGAGTTCATTTTAGTTTTAGTTCTTGCGTTAATTTTAGTTTTGCTTCACTGAGGTTTATTTCATAAATCTATCTACATGATAGTACCCGAATTTTTACCGTAAATTTTTGTCATTTCCGTTTCTGTTACAGGTACTCTAACTGTACGATATCCGTTTCCGTTTCTGTTACCGTTACCTGCTATATTTCCGGTATAATACCGTTTCCTTTTCTGTTATCGTTGCATTTACCTTTCCCTGCGTATACCCATCATGATCACCGGAGTGGCCGAAAGATCGAGCGTTCTTGCGGCTTTCTCGCTTCCCAATTGGATCTGTGTGTCTTGCTGGACGTGAACGCACCCACCACTCACAACGGTACGTGCACTGACATATTCCTCTGTAAGAATAAATATTCCGTGGAGTTGGCGTACCTCGCATTCCCGACATACGTTGCTGATCTGACAGGTCTGCTCTCGCTCTTTGAAGTAAGTGTGAAAAGAGTTGCCTATGTGTGTGTGGTGAACACAATCGTGAAAACATTGTGCGAAGATGATATAGCTATCACTGTTTTCTCTTCGCATATTTGGTACGAAAGCGTGTTTTTTTGCATGAGATGTTGCATGACTATTCCCAATGTTTTACGTGACACCATTTCATGACCAATCCCAGTGTTTTACGTGACCACGTTCCATGACCATTCCCAGTGTTTTACATGACCATGTTGCATGATCATTCCCAGTGTTTTACGTGAACATGTTGCACGATCATTCCCAATGTTTTTACGTGACCATGTTGCATGATCATTCCCAGTGCTTTACGTTACCATGTTGCATGACTATGCCTAGTGTTTTACGTTACCACGTTGCATGACCATTGCCAGTGTTTTACCTAACCATGTTGCATGACCTTTCCCAGTGTTTTAGGTGGCCATGTTGCATGACCATTCCCATTGTTTCGCGTGACCATGTTGCAGGACAGTTCCCAGTGCTACGTGACCACGTTGCACGACGATTCCCAGTGTTTTACGTAACCATGTTGCATGGCCATTCCGAGTGTTGTCGGTGACTGTTGCATGACGTACCATTCCCAGTGTTTTACGTAACCATGTTGCATGACCATTCCCAGTGTTTTACATAACCATGTTGCATGACCATTCCCAGTGTTTTAGGTGACCATGTTGCATGACCATTCCCATTGTTTTGCGTGACCATGTTGCATGACAATTCCTAGTGCTCTACATGACCATGTTGCACGACCATTCCCAGTGTTTCACGTGACCATGTTGCATGACCATTCCCAGTGTTTGCATTACCATTCCCAACTTTTTGCATGACTGTTCCCGGCTTTCGCTTTCTATGAACCTGCAACCACGGGTCGATTCACCCGTCCAGGCCGCTGGTTTTGTGTGGTTTCATTTAGCATCGTTTTCAAGTTGTATATTAAAAAAAAGCGTACAAGTGTATTACTTGAAAAACACTTTTTACTGAATATGCTACAAAATAAATGTCGAACAACAATGCGCTTGATACGCCTGTGGTCTCCTGACGGACAGTGGAATAGCTACCGTGTCGGTTCGCGTTACGCAACATAAAAGGCTAAATTATATTTCCAGCTTCTACTGACCCTAGTACAGGTCAGCCGAAAATAACCGTTTTAAAAGACAACACGGAAGAAGCCATACATCTAAACTGAAACTACCGTGTTGGTTCCCGTCACACTACTTAAAGAGCTACATTATAGCGTACACTTCACACAACGCACTGCTATCTCTAAACTGCAAAAACTCTAGAAGAAGAAGAAGAAGAAAAAACAAAACAATATATTCACAACATGGCAGATCTATATTTCCTGTCACTGCTATTGGCCCTAGTACAGGTCAGCCAAAAATAACCGTTTCGAAAGACAACACGGAAGAAGCCCCATACATTTAAGATGAAACTGTTAGTACAAGAAGCAATCGAGAAATCAATGAGAAGTCCTCTATTCTCGAACGGTTTGTTCCTGACCGTTTCCCCTGCGGGACTAAGTACATAAATACTGCCAATGGGGTACTATATTTTGAGAAGTGTCGTCGATTTGGTGGTGGTTGGTTTTTTTTAGGCTCATCGATTGATCAATCGATCTTCTTTATCGGTTGCACCGAGACGATTCATGTCCTTTTGTAGGGTGCTAAGGAGGATACTGGAGCTATTAAATGGTCATATATAAGCTACACAGAACCTCATGAATGATGCGTAGGGAGGATGGAAGTTAGGACTAGGTGTAGTTTGTCTAATGGGAAGATACCGTGTTTACCTGGTGGTTATAGCCGCACTGTTGACTTTCCTAATATACACAACAGCACGCGGAAGATAATAACGATAAATATTGTGTCGTTTAAAAAGTAAATAGTGGACAGAGAAGCATTTCACATTCTGTCTCTGAATGTGATGGGAACGTTCTGTGTGTGCTTTTTCCGTTTTCTGCGAGATTCCATTGCAGTCACGCATGCTTCATATCAGTTTTGAGAACAGTTACTTTAAGTGGTAGCACAGACAGTAAACAGTTGCGTATACGGTTGCAAGTAACTTAGTTGTTTTACAATTACAATCCGACATGACAAAAGCGAGAACAAGCTTTATTTCAAATTCTGCGTCAGTAACACGTGCACACGCGGAAGTGGCACCTGAGCAGGTGATGATAGAGGTCGACATTGTTGATGAATAAATAAATAAATGTTTGTGCCGGTAAGTTGTCCCAATGCAAAAGCGTTCCTACAGTGTTAAAACAGAGCTTCACCACGTAAACGTTCTCCTAGCCAAACACCATTCCGAACAACATCGTCCTCCTGCGAAGCGAGCGTTAAGCGAGCTTAGCATGGTGAGAGATTATCAGCTGTGGATTGTTCTCCCTCCGGATTTGCTGAAAATGGTATACAGGGTGTCCCAGAAAACATGTCATTGAATTATAATAAAAAAAACTACACCACCTAGAGTCATGCGGTCAATGGCATTTGTTCTTACTAGGTTTTTGCCACCTCCTCAAGTGAATGTCGTGAAACGTATGTACATTTTTGCGAGCTTAAGTCGGAAATTTGCCTAGTAAAGGTCACTTTTTTACCCCACCAATGTGAAGAGCGTGTCTAATTTAGTCAAATGAATGATAACTGACAGAGATATTCAGGAGCTATCCCGTCAGAAAAAATAGCCGAACATCATGCTCTACGGAGGTCGCACAGAATAGCGCACCATGAATTTTTCAGCGCAATCTTTGTCGGTCCGACGACAGGAGGTTGGAAACCCAGCCCTCCCCGACATCCCAGAAGGAGATAAAACAGTCACGGCTTATCACGTCCAACTTTCGCTGGTATAATACTTTCCCTCTCCCAATATTTGGAACTATTACTTTTTCTACTATCACTCTGTGGGCTGGCTTCGGAACCTCTTTTCGTCGCACTGAGAGCGATTGCGCTCAAAAAGTCATCGGGCGCTATGGTCCGGTACTCAGAAAAGCATGATATTCGGCTATTTTTTTCCGATGGGATAGCTCGTGAATATCACTATGAATTTTCATGAATTTTAGTGAATTCGGCACGCTCTTCATATTGGCCGGGTAAAAAAGTGACCTTTACTTGGCAAATGTCCGAGTTGGGTTCGCAAATATTTACATAATTAAACTTGGAGTACATGACATTCACATTAGGAGGTGGCCAAAACCTAATAAGAACAAATGCTGTTGACCGCATGATTCTACGTGGCGTAGTTTTTTTATTTTAATTCAATGACACGTTTTCTGGGACACCCTGTATAGATACGGACGTTTATAGACACTTTTCATGTCGCATAATGTGTCGCTAAAGGGCGTGCACATCTTTTTTTCAACAAGTCATGAGACCAAACGAGATTATCCTGAATGACCATCAGCTCCGAGTGCGGTATTATGTGGTCTATTTTAGCGTTGTACCCACGCTGAACAACCGCTACACTTGTTATACGTAGAGCTGTGCGCGGGTGTGGTTATGCCAGAGGGGTCATGAGGATGTCCGCACGACATCCTATACGCTTGAAATATAATGTTTTGAAATGCTTGGGTTAAAATGCGGACAAAACTGGGTGCCTCCGCGGTTACTCACCTCTTATATATACGCTCCGCGGTATAACCACTTTTTGTATAACAGCGAATATGCGTTAGTTCCTCTGCCGAACTTCCCTAGAGGGAGACGTAATAGACCTCCACCGAAGAAACGTCACCGTGACGTAATCATAGTGAAACCGAAACAACGCTGACAAAGAGCACCGCCGTTTCCCTAAGTCGTATTGCTTCACGAACGTCACGGGTCGCTTCTTTGTACGTATTAATGGTACGCACAAATGAGGTCGTGTTTTTAGGCGCTTTGGTGTTCTCATCAGCATGCGTTTCGCGTTCCCAGACCACCACGGAAACAAAAGAACGCTCCCACCCAACGGCTGCATCGTCAACAAAGTCAACATCGCAATGCTGTGCGGAATGTAGTTTGTCAGTTTGCCACCTCGTTTGTACAACGCGTGTACTCCTCAGGCTCTTGAACATGGCACAGCCCGATAGTCATCTTTAGAAAGAGCTAACGAAAAGATAGGGCTACCGGTAGACTGGAGAACGAGGCTATATGCAACTAATAATATGTAAGAAACTACATAAAATTCACCACGGGCATGGCCGAGCGGGTTAAGGCGCTCCGCTCGTTGGTGGTAGCCAACGATGTGCTGAAGACTGGGAGGTGGTGGGTTCGAATCCTACCACCGGCTGTGTTGTCCGAGGTTTTCCCTGGGTTTTCCCGAAGATTTCAAGACGAATGTCGGCACAGTTCCCTCCGAAGTCGGCCCAGGACGCATACTAACACCCCTGTCCCCCACTCCTTCCTGCTGTCCTCTCTCCATCTGTTCACATCTGTAAGCCGCTCATAGCCACAGCTGCTTCGCGGCGCTAACACGGCATAAAAAACATAAAATCACTGCACTATCAACCTTATTACAAGATGATGACTAGATGATGACACTAGTATATCAAATGCTATATTTTAATGTGGCTTTGTTGTTACTTAGTGATTTTTTTTTACTATATAGTACTTCCAGTCTACCAAGTTAGTGACGCTATTGTACCAACTGACGTCATTTGTTTGTAACCAGTGTGAGGTCTATTGACAACACGCAGAGAATCCAGAATGGTGTCGAAGTGTGCCGTCCCCTGCGTTGCTGTTCCTTTAACTGATATTATTGCACAACAGGGGATGGCATAACATTGCTTAAAGTGTTTGTATGCTGAAAAGTAAAATCGGATTTTTTTCGTGCAAATGTAACGACCGAGAACGTGCGGCTATTGCGTTGGTTTCCGCGCAAAACCACCAGGCGCGGCCATGACGCCCCCACACTGCTGTAATGGCGACCGGGTGACGTCATGCAAGTTAGCTCCTCTTGAGGAAACTGCCATATTGGTTGCGGCCCATATCAGTGGGCGTGGCTATAACGCCCCCACGCTGCCATATTGGTTGCGGTGCATATCACTTGGCGCGGCCATGACACCCCCACACTGCTGTAATGGCGACCTGGTGACGTCATACAAGATAGCTCCTCTTGAGGAAACTGCCATATTGGTTGCGGCCCATATCAGTGGGCGTGGCTACAACGGCCCCACCCTGCCATATTGGTTGCGGTGCATATCACTTGGCGCGGCCATGACACCCCCACACTGCTGTAATGGCGACTGGGTGACGTCATGCAAGATAGATCCTCTTGAGGAAACTGCCATATTGGTTGCGGCCCATATCAGTGGGCGTGGCTATAACGGCCCCACCCTGCCATATTGGTTGCGGTGCATATCACTTGGCGCGGCCATGACACCCCCACACTGCTGTAATGGCGACTGGGTGACGTCATGCAAGATAGATCCTCTTGAGGAAACTGCCATATTGGTTGCGGCCCATATCAGTGGGTGTGGATATAACGCCCCCACACTGCAAAATTGGTTGCGGTGAATATCACTTGGCGCGGCCATGACACCCCCACACTGCTGTAATGGCGACCGGGTGACATCAAGCAAGATGGCTGCTCTCCAGGAAACTGCCGTATGCTCAATATCCGCGCGGTGCGGACACACCTATTTCAACTAGTGTGGTTCCGGTTGTGGGTCTTACATGCGCGGATACCATGCGGATGCGGTTACTGTCAATCGTATCTGCGTTGCGTTCACCTCTAGTTATACATTCATAAAACAGAACTTCAGCACGTTAGACGCTGAAGACGAATCACTGAAGAGAATGGCACCTTTTGATTTGTGGAAAGTGCGGGCCATACGCTTTTATGTGACATTTCACACGACTCCGTTCGCTACCAGCTCGCGACAGAGACAATAAAACAGAGAGAGAGAGAGAGAAGGAGGGAGAGAAACAGAAATAAGAAAGGGAGATGAAGTGACGGTGACAGAATTAATGCAAATTCAAGCCAGTTCGACCTTGTTTGAAGCTAATTCAGGTGAGCTTTGCGTTGGAAGCAATGTTTACCACCTCCATGTTGCTACTCTTCTTGACTGGTATAGAACCGCGGATACTGAGCTGAGTAAGCCGCCACCCTATTTAACGAGCTACAGCGTCTGGCATGCGCCTTCCAATGTCGTACCTTTTGAAGGTGTCGTGTACGGAAAAACATTCAGCCATCAGGAAAAGAAGGTAGACGGGTAGAAAATGCATCGAACAGGTAAGGAAGTATGAAGGGATGTGCCTCAGGACGGGAGCCACCGATATTTCGAACAGAGACTGTCCTTCTTCTGGGCACCGTCCTTATCATTGACATGGTATATAAAAGGTTAGGAATGACGTGTTAAAAGTTCATGCGCATTGTGGGTCGACAAAAGAATGTGTTGAAAGCCAGAGATCACAACGCGGATGGTTGTGCCTGCGTCAGCGCACCTGCAGCGGTGCCCGTTGTCGGATTTGAAACTACGTCTCCATCGAAGCTGTCTTTTTTACTATTTTTATTTTTTTAAGTAAGGATTTTCATTTTCACATTTATGTTTTTCATACTTCTTCTTCTCCGGGGAAATTCGCAACAAATAAAAGTGAAGACCTACCAGGAGTCACATTCTGGCGTACACCTTTGTAAACACGAATGTCTTGTCTCTGCGGGTAACCCATTTTAGCAGAGTTGGCAGTTTTCCTATAGTGTTCTTGTAACGGTCTATTCGTAGCGGAGCAGTGAAGTAGCACACTCAGAAGAATTCTCGTTTGCTTGTGACGCACGTACCTCGCAGAAATTTATTGCAACTTTTAAACCTAAACAGTTCCAATGACTATAGGTCGGGTAGGTAGTAGGAACACACTTTCGCCTACGGCCGATGGAGATGGGCTGCCTAGCTTTTGTTATTCTTGTGCGACTAAAACATGTTATTTGTTCCGAATACTAATCGATTAATGGCTCAATCGTTCTAGTCTGTTATGCGTTCCTACTCATTACAAATATGCCTCTATCGTATAAGCGTTATGATAGGTGAAATGTGGAAGGAATGTGGAGCTTGATCAGTATGGAACGTGACAATAAGACGGCCCCCATAAACCTGCTGCTTCTTGCATTTCTGCTACGGTACCGCCTTTGTGACCATCCTCCGTTATCCTGTTTCTGACGCGGAACCTGTAGGTTGACCATTACTGAAAACACCCACGTAAGCCTTCCTTTTAGGCAGTATACAGGGTGTCCCAGAAAACGTGTCATTCAATTATAATAAAAAAAAACTACGACACCTAGAATCATGCGGTCAATTGTTCGTACCAGGTTTTTGCTATCTTCTGATGTGAATGTCATGTAACGTAAGTTTAATTACGTGAATTCTTGAGAACTGAAATCGGAAATTTGCCAAGTAAATGTCACGTTTGTACCCCGCCAGTGTGAAGAGCATGCCGAATTTACTCAAATTCATGATAATTGACAGGGATATTCAGGAGCTTTCCCATCGAACAAAATAGCCGAACGTCATGCTTCTCGGAGTACCACGAGCATAGCGCGCGACGACTTCTTGTAAAGGGAAGGTTTATAGGACGCAATAAACTCTGCAACGCACACGCATACACCCTCAGTGCCACACACACACGTGTGAACACACATGAACACATATATACAGATGAACAACGATAGCATTCACACAGGAATGACAATTATAAAATCTAACGATGAAAGACGAAAGATCGTTAGATGAAAGATCGAAAGATGGAAGATGAACCATCGTTAATTTCTTAGGCAACTTGAGGCCTTGTATGTGATTGTTCCTTCTATGTTGTTCCAGCCTAAGAACATCAGTTCTCTCATATAAAATCTATCTACACAGTGAAGAGTTCAGTCAGTCAGTCAGTCAGTCTTGAGCGCAATCGCTGTCAGTCCGATGAAAGAAGGTTGGCACCCAGCCCACAGACCTAGAGTGATGGTAAAAAAAATAAGCTACAATTCCTGAAATTAGGAAAGGGAAGGCATGATCCCAGCGGAAGCCAGATGCGATAAGCCATGTCTGTGTTATCTCTTTTTACTATCTCGCTGTGAGCCGGGTTTCCAACCTCCTTTCGTCGGACTGACAACGATTGCGCTGAAAAATTCACGCTGTGCTCCAGGTGATCCGAAAAGCATGATGTTCGGCTATTTTTTTCCGATGGGATAGCTCCTCAATATCCCCGTCAATTATCATGAATTTGAGTAAATTCGGCACGCTCTTCACATTGGTGGGGTTAAAGGGTGACCTTTACTTGGTAACTTTCCGAGTTCAATTCGCAAAAATTTACATAATTAAATACGTTACGTGACATGCATATCAGGAGGTGGCAAAAACCTAGTAAGAACAAATGCCGTTGATCGCATGATTCTAGGTGGTGTAGTTTTTTTATTATAACTCAATGACACGTTTTCTGGGACACCCTGTATACGTTCTCTCGCGTTCAACGAAGCGAAAACGATATCCGCAAAAAGTGCTGAAAGCCGCGTTAACTACCATATATTACTTTGCGGATCCCACTTGGGACTTAGATGCACCGCAACCTCTATCCGCATAGCCCCTGTCTTCGACCACGGCGAACGGGTAAGAACAGGCTACGCAGGAAGAAGTCGATCGCCCTCATCAATAACCTCCCTTCAAGGGGAAACAAAAACACGTACGACGGTGGCTATCTTATGCAGCCGTGAAAACAGTCGGCCTCTAAAGCCTCGAGGGGGATTTAGGGACGGCGTCGCCGTCTACGTCACCGGTACGTCACCGTGACGTCAAGACATTTTTGGGATATCGACTTTCGGCGATTGTTGACCTTTCGTCCTGGGCTTGTATTTGCAAGTAGAGGGCATTGTTACGGATGTCGACCACGATCTGATTAGATACGGCGCAACTGCCCTTGGCAAACAATGAAAGAAGTGGAGAGTGGGCGGTGACAGAAGGGGCTTTGTATACGTCTGCCGTTGGAGTCAGACGCAGGTTCGTTACGATGGGAAAATAAGTGAAGAACAAGGCACGTCCACTTGTAGGTTATACTTTGACGAGAGAGCTCGGCGACGACTGGGAGCGATAAATCACGTCATCATGTCCCCTTATCGTGTAGTTGCTAGCAGAGTTGTTGTTGCGTGCACCGCTTTTCTGTCATGATGCGATAAACGAGGTGGTATTTTGGAACGTACGATGTCCTACGTTAATGCTCGCTGCGATCTGAAATACAGGAAGAGATAAAAGAAACGAGAGAGAGAGAGAGAAAAAAAATGGTTGCGTGGAAAGGGAAGCCACACTGGCCGTTTGCCAGTATTGCCAGCAGAGCAAAAGAGGGAAGGGGAGAAGTTGCCACCTTGGCTTCAGCAAGCAAACGCTGTCGTCGCGACACGACTACAAACTACGATTCCTTTTTGTTTTTTCACGTTCCAGAAACGTACGATTTCTGAGCCAAGACAATGTAGTTGCGGGCGCAGCCGACGCATAGAATTAGATGCAGATCCCGTGAAAGCCATCACCCTAAACATTCTGCTCTGCACCCACCTGGAAAAAATCCTGGCGGAGCCCATCGTCATGGTAGGCGAGTGTAATGGGCGAAATATGGTGTAAACAAGGTTTCAGATGACATGCAACTGTACGAATAGACATCCCCCTGTTTGTAAACAAATGACGTCATAGTGTTGGACAGCGCCACCAATTTGGTAGAGTTGAACTACGCTCGACACATCTTGACACCATTGTAGATGGGACATGGGCTCTACCATATCGGCAAGGTAGCTTCTTCTATCCCCTTTGGAGAGGATAACAGATATTGTTGATCGGGACCCATACGCCGCTGCAGCAGCCCTTCATCTTTCTTTCTTTTTCTTCATTACCGCGGATGCCACAATGTCCCGGAATCCACTGCAGGGATACTTCGTCACCACTACTCGTCTGTAGACGGCTCATTTCCTGGAGGATGAATGTAATATCTGGGGCCAGGGATCCACGAAGCCCCATATGGGCAATACATTGCAGGGAAGCTTTGGGTAGAACACCTATCTACGGCTATGAGTGGATAAGACATTTCTGAGGAATAGTAAGATGGCATGTAGTTCTGCAGACGCAGAGGATGTGCGGTGCGATAATCGGTACCCATGAGTCACCGAGTGATCCGGAATGGTAAAAGCAGCTGTAAAAAGAGCACTGGATTCGCAGCGCACACTCGCAAAAGTAAGTCAATGAAAGAATGGCTAAAAAGCAAGCCAGATGGTGATTAGAACTCATATTACTAAACTCCCGAAACTAGGGATGGTTTCATAGATCCCTATTCCCCGGTTTTTAGTAAAACGAGGTAAAAGTGTTTCGTCGACGCGCGTTTGGCACGTGCGTGAGGTTTGCACAACGTGAGCGTATCTAGCCGTTTTTTTGTGTGTTTATATACACTATATATATATATAGTTTTGATGAATCTGAATGAGGAGCTGCAAAATGGTCAAGAATTCGTGGAAACTGGAGAAAAGGTCCCCTCGAAAGTCCGCCACATGGAGTTATACTTTATCCCTCGTAACTCGAATCAGTGACTATTTGAGCGCGAATCACGCTTATCACACGCGGATCACAGAATTAGTGGCTTAAACCATGATTCTGGTCCAAACCTACGGGTCTGATTAGAAGAGTTCTGCAGGAATGTAACAAGTAGGTTGAAGAAGACACAGAAAAAGCAGCGTTGAACTTTCAGCTACCGGGCATGGAAAGAGGTGAATGTATTGTGGCAACGACTATCTCGGCACTCAGGAACTCGACACCACGCATATATTCATGATTAAGACTTAAAAGTGTATTTTCAAATTTGGATTTTTCGACACATTATTTTTAAACTGTTCTATCGGGTCTGTCGGATCGGACCGACGTTCGCTTCCTAGTTCTGGCTGTTCCTCCTATTCCCTGAACCAGGTCACAATGGCCAGATAACCAAGGACACTGCCCTGTCAAGTATATTGGCCATTGCCACAAACAACAACAACAGCAAATAAATTGTGACTATCACATGGGATGATTCACCACTGGAGAGTAGTACACTACGCCATTACACGCGAAACATTAGACGTGAGATATGAGGATGAAGTTGAAGTTATGTGCAAGTACAACAATTGAGCTGTCCTCCACTGGCTGCGGCACGCCGCACAAAGAAAGATGCAAAGAAAAGAATACAGAGTATGACTCTACAGCGTCTGGAGCAAACCGATAGACAAAAGGAACTCCAAGAACATCAGAAGACATCGACGGTGTTGCACGTGGCTCTGACATGGGCCAAGAATTGCAGCCATGCCGAATGTCTGTCGGCTAGCAGTATACTCAGCTGAGCACAGAGTTGCCGCCTCTCCGTTTCGTAGAGCTCACGTTCTGTTAGGACGTGCTCAATGTTCGCTACGACGCCAGTAATTTGGTTGATGAGCCTCACTGTGAGGACGGAAGTGCTACGTTGTCGAAAACGTCTAGTAATTATGCACCGATCATTTCTCAACCGTCGTGCAGCAAGCCGAACGCGGTATAGCCGTGGTAAAAAACTTCTGTCAGTAGTGAGCTGCATGCCTCTGGTCTAGCATCCCTCTGTATACTTTCTTCTTTGTGGACTTTCCCATGTTTAGCGTTACTACTCCTGAATATATTTAGGGCCTGACTTTTTCGGGTGAAATGTCTGTCTCGGGTTCTTCGGGGTAAAAAACGGGTTACATTTTGAAATCTGAAAGTCGGGCTGTAATCGGGTGCTCTTAAAATCGGGTGTTATCGGGTTGCTGGTTTGTTTCTGTCCAGCACCCGGCCTGTAGTTTGAGGTTCACATATTGGTCAAATATGCATTCCTCGCAATTTATAGTCATAGACGCCACATGATATAGCATTTAATGTGCTTCGCTCAGCTTATTGTTGCACTCAGATACCATTTTCATCAGACGTGTGCACAGATTGCTATTGCGGTTAGTGAGGAGTATCATGTACGTACCTCTCGTCTTCAGGAGGCAATTGCACGGGTAGACCTGGCAACCCACAGAGAAATGGACATGGATTTTTCTTTGGCTGAGCTCAAAGCTGCTCTATGTTCATCTCGAGCCCTATCATCGCAAGGCCAAGATTTCATCACTTATAGAGCCATGCCATCGTATATGTCCTGCCTTCTTCATGTGTACAATGCTTCGTGGAACAACAGCGTGGTGCCCCAGGGACTGGAAGGAAGCCCTGGTTGTTCCTCTGGTAAAAGCCCGGGAAGCAGGACCTCTCAGACCTTACATCGTTTATCTCTGTCAGCCTGACCAGTTTCCTCGGAAAGGTGCTGGAGCGTGTGGTGCTTCATCGACTAGAATGGTGGCTGGAACGGCATTGTGTATTTCCGAATGAGATGTCCGGCTGTCGTCGGCACAGGAACCCAATGGTCTCCGTCCTTGACCTTGTCACCACTGTCGAACAAGCAAAGTTCTATAAGCAAATAGTAGTATACAACACCGTCAGTCATGCTGTGGTGTTGCAAGAACTGCTACAAGTTAGTGTTCCCACTAAACGTTTCCGTTGGCTTGTTGACTTTCTACAACAGAGATTTGTATCGGTACGCACACGTGATGGAACCACACCGGAACTCGTGGTAACGCACGGGGTACCACAAGGTAGAGCGTTAAGCTCTATATTATTTAACCTCATCATGGTGGGTCTGAAGTCCTGCATAACTTCCAAGGTCACGATCTCGATGTACGAGGGTGATGTTTGCATCTGGTCAAGTTGAAAATCAAGACCTGCAGTTCGGCGTCGTCAGCAGAGTTCACTGCACAGAATTATGCAGTTCGTCACCAAAGTCGGCATGGATATATCGGGGGACAAATCTGCAGTTCTCGCCTTCACAAGGAAGCATATGCACCGCTATCAGCTTTTTCTTGCTGGCTCAACGATCAAGCAGGTGAAACATCACAGGTTTCTGGGTGTCGTCCTCGACTGCAACTTGTGCTGGAAAAAAACACATTGATCACCTTGACAAAAACGTTCAGCAGTGGACGTCCGTCCTTCGTCATTTTGCTGGCGCCAAGTGGGGTATGGATGAGCAATCACTACTGGCTGTTCATTAGGCTCTTGTTCGTGGCACTTGTGTATAGCCTTCCTGTTCTTCGCGGCATTTCTGAGAAACAAGTTCAGCGGCTTCGGTGCTTCCTTGCACGCAGCCTGAGGATCTGTCTTGGCGTCCCCAGACCTGCAGAAACGCGGATGGTAGCCGAAGCTCATGAAATACCAATTGAAGTCCACAGGATGTCACTATTTACGCCAGAAAGCTCATCACCACCCTCACCCATTGGCAGCAAAACTTCATTGGCCCAAGAAGAGCAACTCTACACCCTTAGAAAAAGGTTGAAGCAGTTACACCTTTTAGGAGGTAATAATTGTCGCATATGCCGCAATTGTACCTTATACCTACGGATGATTTAGGGTTACCGCTTCTGATTCGATGAGTAAGGGGGCGTACGCCTTTTTGTAGCAATTTGGATATATGATAATTGCTTCTACCACCCTTTTACACCCTTTATCAGACCCTATGTTGACTTAGGTAGTAGCTGTAGAAGTTACCGCCTTTTCAAACCATTTTTTCTTAACATGTACAAAATCATTGCGGAAGCAAAGCCTAAATTTCTCTCGTTTGTAATAAAGCCATCAGTGTCTTCGTTTCCCCCGTGATCTCTCTCACTGCCCACGATCTCAACGAACTCAACGTTAACAAAGAGCAAATGCCACCGTAAGTCCTTCGCCAGATGTCATTGGACATGATGTTAAGCGGATACGCTGAGCACCACTGCCGTCTACACCGACGGGTCCTGTACACAGTATACTCCTACACTCTTCTTACACTTGGAAACTTGGAATGATAAACTCTTTTGTATGTCACGTCGGTGTACTGGCCATTTCATTTGCGATTAGGGGCTTGGAAGCAGTGGCTGTGCCCTTAGCTGTTGTTATCGGACGTTCGTTATCTCCTTCGTCTTTCCCCTGTCGTAGTCGTTGTACCGTATATATTAGGGATGTGCCGTCCGAATCCGCGATTCCTCGAATCCACGAATCCTAGGCAGAGATTCGAGATTCGGGAATACGAATCCTAGTGCCCAAAATGGCGAATCGAATCTTTCGAATCCACCAACCACGTTTTTCCCGTTCTTTTTCAAATTGGCGCCTCCGGAGTCCGCCGAGAGCCTCATTGACCGACGGGTGCTTTATCGTTTCTTTGTTTGCATTGCTCTAGACTGTAAGAGTTCAGGCAGGAACTGTTACATTACAATTTTAAAAGTAATACGGTTTTGCTTTTGATTGTTGCTTTAGCTTTATAGAAATAATTCAGGCTCGAGAATTTATGTATTTCTTGTAGTCGATGAACAATATGGTGAAATAAATGAACTATATCGGTATTTTCTTCCGAAACTGAACTATAATGTTTCTTTTTCTTTTTATTAAATAAATGTATCATATTCTGCTTCAAAACACTTTTCAGTAGAAGTTTCTTTTTTCTTAGTTTTTTAAACTGTTTTTAAAGAAAGGATTCGAAAGATTCGAGATTCGTGGATTCGCAGAACCCTCCTTGGATTCGGATTCGGATTCGGATTCGCAAAATTTCTGGATTCGTCCCATCTCTAGTATATATATCGACGATAACATCAGGCTGACGAAGGATACACGGGGGCAGCTTGGGATACGCAACGCTTTGCGGCGCGGAATTTAATGAAGCAGGGGGGTTACGAGCCTATGTATGCAAGAGTTAGTGCGACCGACGATAGCCCTGGCAAGCGGGTGACGTCGATGACGGGTTACAAGACTCTTGGAGACCGTAAACAATCAGATTATTACGCCTTGAGCGGTTCTCCAAACACTCAAGTTTCGATGACAGATCAGTGACGGAGTCCTGAAGTGATGCGACAGAGCTTTTCATATTCCCTAATTCAGACAACAACGATTCGACGATCGATACTCTCAACGACAATATTCTAAACTGCTTGTAAGTTCATCGGCCGCCTTCGGTATTCCATCGGTCCAGGTGTCCCAGGGATATCGACTTGTACACTGCACTTCCTCTACGTCCGCGGACCGTTACGGCATCTTGTCGTTCCTGCGGTATCCTCTGCGCGAGGCTCCGTGAACGTGGGTCGTAAACACGAACTCCAGGGCAGTCCTGCAGTCAGTGGCGTAGCCAGACCTCCAAGGTACGGGGGGCTCGATACGAAAACTCGCACCCCCCCCCCCCGCTGATCCTGGGTGCGACAACACACACATACTCGTGGCACGCCGCAAAATGCGGTAAAAAAACAGAGAGAAAATAAGTGATTTGGACACAATAGGATTACATGTATAGGCTGTCATGTCCAATGAGGTGGTGTCACGAGATTGGAAGGATTTTGAAAAGCTCATACTTTGAAAACAATTCAAGAGTGCTGCTTAGACGCCATGAACTGTAAGAACTTTCGCGATCGTGACACTGTCAACCCCCCCACCCATACATTATTTTCTCCTACGATTTGCACGATTTCCGTGGGTCGGTCCGCGGCTGGTAGGGGGGGGCTCGTGCCCCCCCTAGCCCCCCCTCGTGCTCTCTATGCCTGCAGTGCATAGAGAGCATGGGTGCGCGAGGTACATTAGCTCCAATTGCCACTGGCATCCTCAGCGACGTTCAGCGTCTGTGCGACGTAGGCCACTTCATCACTTTTCAGTGGATCCCAGGTCGCTGTAGACTAAGCGGAAATGTAGAGGGCGACAGAGTGGCTGCTGCTGCCTGACAATGTCATGCGCTGATACGGAACATGTTGACCCGTGGTGACAGGAGGGCATTCTTGTCGGCGATGATATGTAGGACAACAGTCCAAGAGAACAAAAGGTCTGTGGCCTGTGCCAGCCAGATATGAACCGAGGCACGAGCGTTTATTGTCATCTGCCCATGGATCTGAGCGTGCAAGCGGGGGCGCTGTGACCTTGGGCAGCTGGCGTGCAGCTTGTGGTACGGGTTGCTTCACAGCAGAGGCAAAAGACAGCGTCGAGCCGTGGTGAGCTTGTGCTGGTAGCGCTGGCCTGCCAGTCAAGCCCGGGAAATCGGCAGTACCAGAGGTAAAGCCAGGAGTCGAGCAGACATTTAATGGAGAAGTATTGAGTACTCGCCGTCGGTGCGCGGTCACTGTCGCTCTCGCGACGGTACAGGCACGGTAGGTGGCATTATGCTGACCACCACAGTTTGCGCACGCGGGCTCGCGTCGCGAAGTGCATTGTTTATAAGCATGTGGGCCTGCGCACACTTTGCATCTTTGGGGACCGCGACAATCGCGAGCAATGTGACCAAGCTTCTGACAGTTACAACATTGAGTAGGCGGCTCAATGTATTCTGACACGGGGAAGTATGTGAACCCGAGAGGAATTTCCGCTGGCAGCGCGTAGCCAGGTTGAAAGGTTAAGAGCACACTAGACTTGACGATGGCTTTCGCGGAGCCGTCACTCCCCCGTGAATAAGCTAGTTCTCGTTGAACCTCAGTGACACCACTTGAACAAAAGTAGTCAAGGAGCTGGGCCTCGCTGTAACGACGAGGGACACCAATGATTCTGCCGGTTGTAACGTAAGTAGGACTGTGGGATAGACGCTTGGATTCTGGCGAGTACCGTAAGGCCCAGTAAGCGGTGTGCGGAGTGCTCGGATGAGACATGGACGATGAGAGTGCCATATTTCTTGATTCTGTGGCGGTGGACCTTCTCTTGCGTCGTGGTGAGTACTTCATGAGCTATTAAGTTAACATTCCAGAACGAGTCCGACTCAATGAGACATCTGAACACAACCGGGATCCCGTTTGGTCGATTCTTCTTATACGTGACCAGCTGAAACAGCGATGCATTAGTCTCATGGGTAGGCTTGAGAGTAGGGTCAGTCGGGACAACCATGGACTGAGTGTCACCATTCGTTCGCAGTGAGGACTCCCCATCACCTTGAGGGTCATCAAGAAGTTCCGTTTGCGAGGTCCCCGGGGTCAAGCAAACGGTCTTCACTTAAGCGTCGTGTGACCGGGGAGCGACTCCTGTCACCCTCATTGGGCAGATCGGGTCGAATCGGGGCGGGTCACATTCCAGAACGAGTCCGACTCAATGAGACATCTGAACACAACCGGGATCCAGTTTGGTCGATTCTTCTTATACGTGACCAGCTGCCCGCTGCCTATCATGGGTGCACCCCAGAAGTTGATAGAGGTTGGAGGTTACTGAGGAAATCAAGGTAAATCGGGGAGTAGAAAGGCGTCCTTGCTGTTCGGCTTCTTCTTCTTCAGGGGCTCGTGATCCGTCAGTACGTGCAACATGCGTCCTTCCAGAATGTAACGGAAGTGACGGATCGCAGCGTAGATTGCCAAACGCTCCCGCCCAAAGACGCTGTAGCGGGTTTGTGTATCATTCAAACGTTGAGAAAAAAAAAGGCTACCTTGCGCCAGGTGTCGCTGATATACTGCTGAAGCACTGCCCCCATGGCGGAACTGGAGGCGTCGGTCATGAGGCATGTAGGCGCATCATGTCTTGGGTGGAAGAGCATGGCGGCGTCCGCTAGTGCCTGCTTGATGGCCGTGAAAGCGGGTTCAGTACCGTCGGTCCATTGGACGCGGGACGACGGCTCTGCGTTTGCGCGGAGAAGGCCAGTGGGGGGCTGAATGATGGCTGCACAGTTGGCAATAAACCTGCGGTGAAGTTCACATGTCCAAGGAAGCGTCACAGCTGACGGATGGTTGTGGGCTGGGGAAATTCCTTGATTGACTTGATCTTGTGCTCGAGAGGGTGATGCCGTCCAAGGAGATGTGATGACTAACAAACTCGAGCTCAGGCACGCCGAAAAGACACTTCTTCGCGTTAACGACCAGGCCATAATCCCGAAGCCTTTGGAAAAGTTGTCCGAGACGCTGCTGAAGCCGCTTTCATACAACCAATACAACCAATGGCGGCTCAACAATATCGTCCAGACAGGTTCTTGTTGCACGCCGTAGATCCAACTTTGTCGTTTTCCCTCCCAGGCCGTTTGCCCCGCTGTCTCTCCTCCCTTCTGCATCGACTTCGCATCAATGGAGCTTTCACCCCGCAGTTCAGACACAGACTAGGGTATGCTTCAACCAGCTCGTGTTCCAACTGCGGCATAGTTGCAAGCATCCCACACGTCCTCATCGACTGCCCTCAATACAGTTCGGAGAGAGCAATGCTCCAGTCCCAACTGACCCGTATAAACAACAAGTCGCTCAGCCTTGCCGCAATCTTGGGTCCTTGTTCTAGCCCTGTGCAGTATCGTAAATCCTTCCACTCATTCTATCTGTTCTTGATCTCTACTAGCCTTCTTGAACTCCTGTGACCTCAGAGCTTTTGCCATGAAGGCGGAGATATGATCTTCACAGCACTACATCTCCAGTGGCCGACCGGATGAACTACTATCCCCATCAGTTACTGCGCAGGCGCGTGCGTGATATCTCATTTGCGTGCGTCACGTGTGTGTGCGAGTGTGTATGCCTCATCTTTTTAATCGTCTCCCACTCACACGTTAACCCACATGCACTGAGGTATGGTACCGCAATTATTGCGGTGAATCACCTCATCCCATCGTCATTAATGTAGTTGTTATTGCTATTTAATCGTGTATGTGATACATGACACAACGTAATACGTGATTGGAATTCGGGGAGAAATCGGGTTTAACCCGAATTCGTCCGAAACTAATTCCGGAGGGAACAGTTTTACGGAATCGGGTTTAACCCGAAAAAATCAGACCCTAGATATATTGGGAAAACCGCAGAACAAGTTCACAGAATATGTTGTCACCACGCGTGTCTATTTATATGGACGAAACTATGTGCGCAGTAATGTACCAAAAGGGCGAAAAAATACGCGACTCAGTCAAAGAGATGTTGTCACAAGTGTAATTTGGGCAGCTACTTCTGTTGATGATGATGATGGTGATTAAGATTTTAATGGCGCAAAGGCAACTTTGGCCATAGAGCGCCACGACAAATGGTATGAATCAAAGCTAGTTACAAATAATCGATTTCATTTAAAGTCAAAACAGGAAAGGTAAAAAGCAGTGAAAATATTTCCATGTTCAGAGGTCGTTCAGGTAACCTATGTCTCTTAAAAAGTTGTACACATGGTTAAAACTGATGAGAGGCCCGTCCCCCAGCAAAAGCGCTGGGTGAAGAGGAATCCTATACTTGTAAAACAGTGGGAAGTGTTGTTGACGACGGCGTTCGTGATGGGTGCAAACTATGAGTATATGCGTAACGGACAAGGCTGTCCCGCAATGCTCGCACTGCGGTATCTCCTCGCCTCGGAGAAGATACCCGTGTGTTAAGAAGGTGTGTCCAGCTCTCAGACGGCTGGATAGAACTTCATTTAATCGATTTTCGAAGTGTTGGACACACTGTTTTGTCCGAGGTTTGATAGTGTGCAATTTGTTCAGAGTCTGCGTGTCCCAAAAGCTTTGCCATTCCTTGTTGATAACATATCTGAGGTCTCTCAGGAGATCACTGAGAGGAATCTCAAAATGTCGTAACGTCGGTATCCTGAGCAGCAGCGGCAAGCTACTTCTGTAATTGTGATAATGATATTCTGAACAGCTAGGAATTTGCGAGACGTGAAATAATCATCTCGACCTATCCCTGAGGTGTTTCGACACAGACAGACGCGAGTGGCTGTGTTTTGTTACGCACTGTTAGATACACATAATCTCCACGAAAGCGAAACGGATTGGATCGGCTTGGATAGCGAATCTTGGATTGATGGATAAAGGGAGAAATAACGACTTACACAGAACCCGGAATGATAGCTGAAATCGCAATCAGTAGAATGGAGATAGTCTAGCACAGTGAGCGATACCCTCAGAAAAAAGAACAAAAATAAAAAGAGAGAGTAAGTTGAGTCCTTGTGTGAACTAAATGCATTGCCACAACCTTAGTTCCTTTCAGGGGTAATGACTGATGAACTGGTTTTAGCGCAGGAGAGTAAATTTCAGTGTGAGGACTAAGACGTACAGCATAATTGCAATCTAGAGGCCTAGAAGCTGTAACTGCTCACGAGGTCGCTCCACTTTTTCGTCTCACTTCCTCTCTTTCACTTTCCGCCTTTCCTTTTGTCAATTCCTCCTTTATTTCGGACTAGTACTTACATCAAAGATGAGCTTAAAGTGCTAAGAAAGACATTGCCAGTGACACGCATAAGCAAAGTGGTAAACCCAAGTCTAGACGTTCTGTTTTGCATAAATAGAATACTACAAATAGCCCTCGAACTTTTCGCACTTATAATCTCTCGCAGTTTCATTCAAACATACCTTCTTTTTGTAACAAAACACTGTAAATCACATTCCATTGCATTTGACCGTCCCATTCAAACCCACACAATGCTGTCGTCTGCTTTGTCTTCTCCATGTTCGTAACACGACCCCTCGGTGGCGCAGCGTATAGCAACCTTCGATCGGTTTCATCGCTATATTGCGGCACCTGGGGATGGCGAGGCATACGATGGCTTTGTTTGGCATGAATAGGCCGGTCAATTGCAGAGTATAATATTCATGATGACTTTTATTTGTTATTTCTTTTCTATTGCCGTGTCATGACAACGCCTGACATAAAACAAAAATGCAAAGGAAATAACGAAACTGCAAAAAAAGAAAAAAAATGTATGAGTGTGGAATGTACGAGTAACATGAGACGTTGTCCAGTATTTCATGCAGAAAGGAGGTGTGCAGGGTTGGATAAACTACCTTGTTTTTGGTATATAGATGGGTAGAAATCCAGCGAACCGGTAGAGATGTAGGAAGGGAGTTGCCTCAGGACAGAAGCCGCCGATATTTCGAACAGAGACTGTTCTTCTTCTGGGCACCGTCCTCTTCATTGGCATGGTATTTAAAGGGTTAGGTGTGACGTGTTTAAAGGTTTATGCAAATTCTGGGTCAACAGCCCGGAGGGAAGAAAGGGTCCGCACGGGCTTCTACGGCCGGAGTGAATGGCTACTTTGTTAGAGTGTGGAGGGGATTATGTGAACGTAGTTTTTGGTATTCCTTTCTGCAGTACTGTTTCTTGGTGATACCACGATTTTTTTCCCCGGCGGAACCCCTGTACTCTTAAAGAGGCACTAAGGGGCAAAAAGAAAAAAGAAAGAAAAAGAACTTCGCGGAATGAAAGATAACCGTTACGTTGACAACAACGCAAAAGGAACGGGAGTCACCCGTTGCGCAGTTCGCGATTTATGATCAGTAGAAAAAGAAAAACGCAATGTACGCCACCCTCTCCCTCTCTTCCTAAGAAGATCAACAATGCAGAGCGCGCTCTCATTGGTCGCCCGAAAACGATGCGTCCAATCATCGCGGGACATCATTTGAGGAGACCAATTAGAGGCCTCTCCGCATTGGCCGTCTTCTTCAGAAGGAAAAAGAAAGCTGACAACAGCGGTAGCGGACAAAGGAATGAAGCCTGATTGGGTGCCAGGTTTGTGCCTGCAGGCTTTTACATAATGGAAAAAGAAAGCGTACGTTGCGGTTTCTTTCGCTCATACATCGTGCCACAAGGCGACTGCTGCTATGAGAGTCGTGGACCGAGATGGTGAGAGGACAGAAGGAAGGAGTCGGGGGGGGGGGAGTGTGTGTCCTGGGCCGACTTCATGAGGAACTGTGCCGGCGTTCTTCTGGGAAGTCTCTCGGAAAACCCAGGGAAAACCTCGGAATGCACAGCAGGCGCAGAGATTCGAACCCGTGTCACCTCCCAGTGTCCGCTTCCAAGGTGATCACCCTATCCGCTATGCCACGCGAGCAGAATGGTCACTCTGAGCAACATGAGAGCCTTCATGGTTCTATGTGCTACTATTATGAACCCTGTTTTTCGCGCACAACTTCGGTACTCCAGCATAGCAGAGCTCTCGTCTTTTTGGATGTTTTTTTTTTCTTTTTCTTTTTTCTTTACTAGACCTGGAGTAGCTTGTCCCGCAGTGAGCGGGCTCACATCTCCATTTCTTTTCTCCTATCATCATCATCATCATCATCAAAACGCGTCATATACATAAAATGAGGAAAGCAAGTTGATGGTAGCTCACACTTTCCCAATGCACGAGAGCTTGCCATCTAAGGTGCTCACCTACACATTCAAGTTTTACCATCGTCGCACCGATAACAAATGAACTTGCAAAACCAGTATTTTAGGCACGCACGTTAGATTGAGGGGACTTAAATTCTGCATCGTATAGTGATGCTCCAGTCTGCTTCCGAGTGACTCGCTTGCCCTTCGATGACGAGAGGTTGTTCGTGCCTCCTTTGCAACCTTCACGAAAAGCTGTGCCAGCGTCTGCGTGAATTTGTTTGCGGAGACGATATTTTAACGCGAGGTGGAACATCAGAACATTCACCGCACCGCAGTTAACATCCATCTCTCACGACGATACCTCAGTAGATTGTCCTACGCCTCCAAAGCTCCAAATTACTGGTATCCTCGGCCTCGTATGAGTACGTAACTTTGGGTAGGATAGGCGGACAGGTCATGGACACTTGCCCGTGATGAATGTTTTATAAACGTGTTGTCACTGGTACCTTTTACCGCAATGTTGCAAGCACATTAACAAAAATATATTAATAACACACTGCGATATCTACGACTTGCTAGGTTGGGTTTAAGAAACAAACAACAACAAACAAAAAAAGTACTCTCGCACGAGGTACGGCAGAAGTAATAGGCACGTTAAGGGCCTGTAAAAAAAATGTAACGAACCCAACTGGACATTAAAAGTGGTGACGAGGTGTTGTCTTACTTCGATTCCTTCACGAGCACATCAATGGCAACGCTCTTTGGACAAATTGAGCCATTCGACATCAGCAACCAAGACTCGTGGTCATGCTACGTCGAACGTTTCGAGCAATTTCTGGAAGCCAACGGCATCACCGAAGCAGCAAAACAGAGGTCAGTGTTTCTCAGCCTGTGCGGCGCATCGACGTACTCCCTAGTACGTTCACTGACGCTCCCGAAAAAGCCTTCGGAATGTACCTAGAGCGACATTGCACAGCGCATGACAGATCACTTTGTCCCCAAGCCCTCGGAGATCCTTCGCAGGTACCATTTTCATAAACGGGATCAAAAAGCTGGAGAGAATATCATGGACTACATCGCTGAAATACGGCGTCTCAGCGAGTTTTGCAACTTCCAGGATCTGGATAATATGCTCAGAGACCGACTGGTTTGGGGAATCCAGGATCAAACGGCACAGAAACGACTATTTGCCGAGCCTCAACTGACGCTCAAGTCAGCGATGGACCTTGCATTGGCAGCAGAAGCAGCATCACGTAACATTTCAGAGCTACGGGCATCTGACGAAAACGTTCTTTATGCGGGCGGCAAGAACACCCGCCAAGAAGCCACATTCAAGTCCAGGCAAAGTGGAATGACTCAAAGAAAGTGCATCAGCTGCGGGGAGAACCATGACAGGGAGACTTGCAGGTTCCGCAATGTCACATGCAACTTCTGCCAGAAAAAAGGTCATATCGAGAGCATGTTTCAAGGAGCAACATTCACTCAGGAAGGACGACCAGCAGTCCACTTCTGAGCTATTCAACGTCTTAGACAGCGCATCCAAAACCGAAGAGGCTTACGATATGTTTCATATGGAAGCGCCAGTCCACTTCTCACGGACTGAACCTTTTCGAGTCGAGGCCAAACTCGACGACAACCCTGTAACAATGGAAGTCGACTCGGGTTCCAACCCATCAATCATAAACGAAACTGTGTACAAGCGACTGTGGCCATACAGCCCGTCTCTCACGCCAGAGGATGTTGTCCTTCGTACGTGGTCTCATGACCAGCTCCCAGTGCTTGGCTCCCGAAGTGTGTAAGTCCAATACTGCGACAAAACGGTCAAAAGGCCTCTGCTCCTCGTACAAGGTTCAGGACCTTGTCTCCTTGGCAGATCTTGGTTTGACGACTTGGGAATCGGAATGCAACACATTCACTCGCTTCCGGACTCTGCGACAAAGTGGCTAAACCACGAGGTTTTCCAAGAAGGACTAGGGCAGTTCACAGGACCTCCGGTGTCGGTTGACATCACTCCAGATGCCATTCCCATTTTCAAGAAGTGCCGGCCTGTACCGTTCGCACTTAAAGAAAAAGTGGATGCAGCGATTGACAAAATGGTACAGGACGGAGTTTTGGAGCAGGCTGCATACTCAAAATGGGCAACACCGATTGTGCCTGTATGCAAACGGGATGGAACTATTCGGATCTGCGGTGATTACATACGCACGGTGAACACTGTGAGTTCACCGGATACCTACCCGTTGCCTACAGCCACAGAAATCTTCGCCATATTATCAAACGGCAAGCTGTTCACGAAGCTGGACCTTAACCAGGCTTACCTGCAACTGCCCCTAGACGAGAACTCATCAAATATCCTGACACTCAATACGCCTCGAGGTTTGTTCAGAGTAAAGCGTCTGCCTTTCGGCGTTTCGGCAGCACCCGGAATTTTTCAACGCTTGATGGACACGATGCTGAAAGGGATTCCCGGCGTAGCAGCATTTTTGGACGACGTCATAATCTCCGGTTCGACACCACACGAACATGACCAACGTGTTCAAGCAGTGCTCGACAAGCTGGGTCAAGCAGGCTTGCGAGTAAACCACCGCAAGACGCTGTTTGCTAAAAATGAGCCAGAGTTCCTCGGTTTCCACATCAATGCTAAAGGGATCCAGCCTTCGAAAAGCAAAGTTGCGGCGATTCACAATGCTCCAGAGCCTACGAACCAAAAAGATCTGCAGGCTTTCTTGGGGCTGGTGAATTTTTATGAACGGTTCCTACAGAACAAGCACACGCTACTCGAACCACTGCACCGACTTCTCGACAAAAATGCGAAGTGGGAGTGGACCAGCCAGCATGCAGTGACATTCAAGGAGATCAAGAGTGCTCTATCCGAAAATCTAATTCTGACGCACTACGATCCAACTAAGCCGATTAGTCTTGTTTGTGATGCTTCTCCTTATGGCGTGGGTGCTGTAATTTCCCACGTTCGGCCAGACGGACAAGAAGCACCCATTTCTCTCAGTTCAAGGACGCTCCACACCAGCGAAAGGAGCTACGCACAACTGGACAGAGAAGCTCTAGCTATCATTTTTGGCATTACCAAGTTCCGGCAATACCTTATGGGAAGGAGGTTCGTAATATACACGGATCACAAGCCGCTGCTGGGCATACTGGGACAAGGTCGACAAACGCCTGCAGTCCTCTCACCAAGAATGCTACGCTGGACTCTGATGTTATTATCCTATGACTATATGTTGCAATACCGAAGGTGAGCACAAATGGGGAACGCTGATGCCATAAGCAGACCACCCCTCGAGGCAGGTTCGGATGACAATCCTGACCCGAATCCGCCTGAAGTCCTGCTGTTAGAGGCGGTACAGGACGCACCTATCACAGATTGCAATAGATACAGAAAAGGACGCCATCCTCGACAAGGTACTCAACTGGACAGAGACAGGATGGCCTGAGTCAGCAATACAGGACCAATCATTTCAACCGTTTCAAGTTCGGAGGAACGAGCTGTCACTCCTAAAAGGTTGCATCCTCTGGGGGAACAGAGTAGTTATACCACCGACACTGCAGGCAAGCGTTATGAGTACGCTTCACGCAGGGCATGCCGGAATAGTGAGAACGAAGGCTTTAGCAAGGAGTTACGTGTCAGGTATTGACAGTGATATTGAAAACACTGGCAGCAGTTGCCAGATGACGCGCAACATGCCGCCACGAGAAGCTCCGCACCCATGGATGCCGCCGTCCAGACCTTGGTCACGAGTTCATCTCGACTATGCAGGACCTTTCTATGGACGAAACTTCCTGGTGGGAGTGGACACTTACTCACGTTGGCCGGAGGTCACACAGGTGTCATCGCTCTCCGCAACAGAGCTCATCAAACATTTGCAACGGATGTTCGCTACTCACGGACTTCCGGAAGTGATTGTCACAGACAATGGCACAACTTTCGCGTCTGCCGAGATGCGAGAATTCATGAAACTAAATGGGATTCAACACGTCTTCACGCCAGTCTACCATCCAGCTTTTAACGGCTCCGCAGAACGCATGGTACAGACCGTCAAGTCTGGTCTTTCAAGACTGCAAGGGAGTGACTGGGAATGTAGACTGTCAAGGCTGCTATATTTTCCTTGCGGTCCACCCCGAGTGCCACAACCGGAAAGACACCAGCGGAGATCATATTCGGGCGTCGCCTTCGAGTTCGACTTAACCTGCTGCGACCTGCTAACGACAGACAACCGGACCTAAAGTTGCCTAATGGCGGCGCGAAGGTTTAGCAGAGGTGACGCGGTGTTCGTACGAAGTTACAGAGGGGCAGACAAATGGTGTTCCGCGACGATTACGGCAACAGAGGGCAGCTGTATCTACAGAGTGCGACGCATCGATGGATTAGAACACCACGTACACGTGAATCAGATACGCCGCCGTCAAACGAGCGGAGTTGTACCTCATCAAACAGATTCTGCAGACGACTTTCTACCGCTGCCCTCTTCACATGCGGGTTCTCTGGGAGCGTCGACAACTACAATTGAAGACGCACCACCACCGCTACGCCGATCAAGCAGAGAGCGGCATCCAACATTCTTTTACGGATGCCCGATTCCTCGCTAAGGTGGGAAGGGATTGTTGTGTATTGGTCTGGGTTGCCCGTCCAAGCAAGGCAATATGAGACGGAAGAAACGTGAGGATCGTCGTTTCCTTTCTTTGAACTCTGACTGGACTTTGCGCCGGCACTTACCGGCGACTTGAGTCAGTCGGTTCGAGCGTCTCGAACGGAGACGTTCTTTGTCATAGCATGAGTGTTGTAACGAACCCAAATGGACATTAAAACGTGCGAGAAAACTTATTCATGCAGCAAGACATCTACAGCAACTTGAAGAAGCACCTGGAAGTAAGTTACCTTGTATTGTGAGCATTTTTCCGGCATTAGGAGGTTACCAAACGGTTTTTCAGAGGAAGCATGCTTTCAATTTTAACGGGAGCTTCATCCGTGCCACCGCACACTGGATAGACGAAAGCTCGTTGGAGAGAAGGTCAGCGGTGATAGCGTGCCGCAAAATGTAAACTTCGAACACCAGCTGCTGCTCAAATGTAATATATATAAATAGCATAACTTCAATGTATGCAATAAAGCCTGTTGATCTCATTCTTTGCTTGGAAAATTTCGAAAGTAACTGTAACTTGTAACTGTAACTAGTAGCTGTAACTGTACGTAGTTACAATTTTCACAAGGTAACTGTAACTGTAACTTAGTTACTTCTGAAAGTAACTTTTCTCAAGACTGCTATGGAGGTACATTAGCTTCGTATTTAACTTAAAAAAAATTCTCGTCTATTCGGTCTATTCGCCGCAAATATTTTGAAAGATAGTCGAACAAGTGCCATTTTCTGACTTTCAAGTGACACTTGGTTACGTTAAAAAAAGGGCATCAGTGACAGTGCTATATCCTGTCGCACTGTCACAGTCACACTGCTATTCAACCTAATATTACCTTCACAGCGCTAAGGTTATTATTATTATTATTATTTTTATATGGAAGTTGCGCACGTCACGGCTCAATATCGGCATACGTATCTTAACACTTTCGAGCCAAAGAAATTGATTTCCCAGAATTTTCGAGACAACCCACCGTCTCTGAACATTTATGGCCGCAGAAGGTATTCTGAAGGCCATTTCAACGAACGTGTTCAAAAAGAAGTATACGAAAAAAAAAAAAGGAGACAGAAAAAGAAATGCGAACATGCTCAGCGCCATTCCTCCGAAATATCATTCACGAGCATGTTATGCGTTCAAGTTTTGCAAACGTATTTTCCGTCCCCTCTACGTGACCTGACGGCAACGGGTAAAATATGGTCCGCGCCCACCTCTTGTGGGAACACGAACTTCTTGCTCCGACTTGTTGCTAGGAGCAACTGTGCAAAGGAGTGAAGCCCACGGAGGGGGCTCTCATCCTCTTTGCTACCGTTAATTATTTATTTTATTATTTTTCAAGCGGCCAGCGTTTAATAAAGGAGAACGAAATGTCCGGTCCTGAATAATGCAGCAAAATGCTTCCTTGTAGCGGGTGTAGTATTCATAATGGAGAAGGCCAACGTCCTCCTTCCATCGATTGCTGTTCCCGCGGAAGTCCGCTCTAGCGCGTTGTTCCCGCTTCGTTGCTTCTGTGGAAGCTACAATAATAACAATATTTAAACAAATGAAGTAGAGGAATACGGGTATGGGAAAGCGAAGTGAAAAACTCGGCATTTTGTACCTACCACACGTTTAAAGGCGAAAGGTAATCTCTTTACGGGCCGTTCCAGTGAATTGAGGCAGTTATAAAACAGGGAAGTGTAGCAAAAACGAAAAAAAAAAAAAAAAACGAAACGATAGAGCACTTAGAAGGTTGGACGACCATGAAGTTCGAGTAGAGAATTACGTAACTTACTCAAGCTTTCTCCTACACGCTCTAAGGAAAAAACAAACAAACAAACAAACGAAAGAAAGCACCAGGTTAGTCCATTTGGGGAAGAGATGAATTGCTACGTCCATCAGTTTCTTTCATTCCTTTAAAGAGAACGTACAATGCGGGGTCTAAAGTGGGTAGTAATTGCAGTCCAGGGCAGGGATTTTCCCAGTACCCCCCTAATACTGCGTTCACACGCGCCAACTTTCTCCAACAACTACGACCAACTTTGGAGTTGGTCCGAGTCGGCCGACACTATAGCAATCACGACCAACTTGAGCTGCTCCGAATCGGTGGGCGACCGAAAACTTGGGAGAGTTGGTGATGTTCTAGCCAATCAATGCGGGGACCATTGCCACGTGACCTCCGCGGGCGTGATACGATTTCGTTCGTGCTGTACTACCTGCCATGGGTTCAAATCCTACAGGGGTACCTGAGAAATATTTGTCTTTTTTATTTTTTAAGATTTTTTTTTGTTTTACTAACGCCACATAAATATATCGATAGGCATTTTTTTTTCTTTTCTTTTGGAGAGACTGGTGATCCTTCTGGCGAAATAAACTGACTTAGGTTTGAATAATGGCAGTTGAAAAAAAGAAAAAAGCAAATGGCTCTAGCAGTTGGATTTTAACCCGTACACTATGAGTGCCGTGAGGCTGTTCGTGGGTAGAGATACCGTGTTAATACGTGTAAACGCGGCGAGGGCACCGCCCTGAAGTTGGTCATGAGACGTTAGTTGGTGCAGAAAGATGGCCTGTGAAAATCCAGCTCCGAAAATACCGGTCACAGAAGCAGCAAATAAGGGCCTCACCCCCCCCCCCCCCCAAATCCTGGGAATCCTTGTCCAAAGAACTAGAAACTGTGGTCGACGTCCACTTTACAACCTAAATTGTTGCACTGCGCGTGTGTGCTATGCGCTGCACTTCTGTCTTGAGAAGGAAAAAAAAAAGAGAGAGAAAAGAAAGAAAGGAAGAAAAAAAACGTAAATGAAGAACGTCTACTCTGTTTCATTGCAGTTAGCGGACTAAAATGAATGGCCGTTTACAGTAACGGCTCAGTACGCTCAAAACAAGGAGTGAATCGGGAGTAATTACAGCTTGTATAGGCCCGTAAGTTACAGTTACTCCACATCTTAGCCCCGTGGCCCTGGAGTTTACTTCACAGCACTGCAACTAATCCCCAAATATCGAAAAAGCTTTCGTGGATTTAGTCCCCAAGACGACTGAAATTACTCCCTTTTGTCCGAGAATGTACAGAAACATTGCCAGCTCGGTGACCTTGCGTCGCTTATCGCGTTCATGACCTGAGAGATGCAAGTAACTTGACCAAGAGACTACACAGAAGCAGTTTGCAAGTGCAAAATGTTCCCAAAATAATACTCCACAGAGGAAAGTCTTTTACGCGTTTCGGCGTGCAAAAGCGGCATCTTTGTAAACATCAACAGCTGTGCGAATAGCAAAATTTTCATTGCGAATAGTTTACGAATATTTCACTTACATTGCGAATCGAATCAGAATCATTCCTTCAGGTGCCCAATCGAATTCGAATAATCAGAAAAGGCCCCATCCGAATAACTTCGAGAACACACGGTGAAATACTTTGCGGTGTTATGCTCATAAGATAATGCTCTACTCCAAATATCTGAGCCTTTCCAACCATCCAACATATCGTGAGAGAAGGGCCCATCCGTGTTGTGCATGGTAGACTGCATTAGTGGGTGAACCGCATTGAAAGTTAGTCAACATGTTCCATGCAGCCTCCTTTGTGTCCATCTCCCCATTTCTGTGTTTACATTGTTTCTTTAGAAGCTTCACATATTTCCATCTGTTACTGAACATAACTCTCAAAGTTGGAAGTACATTTACTGGAACTTGCAATGCTCAGAGTAAAGTGTGGACCATGAGCTCATAAAATTTATAGACTTTAGTGGCAGAATACTGAAACGTATACGAAGAGACCAGTCAAGTCCTGTAGATCACAAAAGCAAAATACAGAAACCGACAACGAATATTTTTGATTTTTGATTGATTGATTGATTGATTGATTGGGTTTTTTTGGCGCAAAAGCGACGAAGGCCGAAGATTTTTGTTTAAGTTTAATTTATACAAGCTTTCGCGTGGAGGTCCACGCTTCTTCAGGTACCTGAAGAAGCGTGGACCTCCACGCGAAAGCTTGTATAAATTAAACAAAAAACTTCAGTGTCGGTTTCTGTATTTTGTTTTTGTGACAGAATGCTGTAAACAGTGTAAAGCAGGCTTCACCTAACGCTGGAAAGTGATGAGGTGAAGCAGACTTGCTAAATGAAGTATCGTGGCAGTAACGTGAAATAGATTTATCCAACTCTTTAATGTAATGAGGCGAAGCCCACTTGCAGAATGGCGATAACGACATCTCGCCTCAGTACTATTCGAAAGACATACGAAAATTTCGAATACTGAAAATAGGGTGCGAATAGCATTCAAAATGCATCAGACACTCGTTTCATATTTACCAAACCACACGTTTAAAGGCGAAAGGTAATCCGTTTACGAGGCGTTCCAAGGAATTGAGGCGGTTACAAAACAGGGACGTGTAGCAAAAGAAAAAAAAAAGTAGAAGAAGAAGAAAAAACGATAGAGCACTTAGGACATTGGACGACCATAAAGTTCGCCTAGAGAATTACGTAACTTACTCGAGCTTTCTCCTACACGCTCTAAGGGAAAACAAAAACAAACATTAAAAAGAAAGAGCCATGTTAGCCCATTTGGGGAAGAGATCAATTGTTACGTCCATTAGTTTCTTTCATTCCTTTAAGGAGAACGTACAGTATGGGGCTCTAAAGCGAGTAGTAATTGCAGTTCGGGGCAGGGATTTTCCCAGCACCCCCCTCATCCCCACTACTGCTGCGTTCACACGCGCCAACTTTCTCCAACCAATTTTAGAAATTTGGAAATTTCTGATATTCACACAACTCTAATAAACTCCTATATGTATTCCGCAGGGTCAACACAAAGGTGCAACAAAAGTGTCGAAAAATGTGCTTTACGAAACACCAATCTGAAACAATGTTATAAATGAAATTACCCCCTTGACGTAGCCTTCAATCTGTCGTAGCGGGGAGGAGGGTGCGCAATCTCCCCGTGGGAAGCGCCTACGCTCGGTGCACGCAATCAAGCGCGTCGAAAAGGTGGAGAAGGGGCGCCCCCCCCCCTCTCCCATTCCGCACTCCGAGCTCGAGCTGCGGAGTACTCCGCCCCCCTTTCATGCACAGATATCGGGCGTCTCGAATTCCGTGTTATAAGTAGGATGCTGGGTTTTCGGATTTATCCGAAAAAAGAAAAACGACAAGAACATACGCCGGTATTCAAGTAAGCAATTCGGATGGATTCGGAAAAACACCGATTTCGGGGTTTCCCGTAGCCGGGGGTTTCCCGTAACCCGTAACTGGGCAAGAAAAGCCACGTCCTGACGACTGACTGAAGGGCTTGTTACCTCTTGTGGAGAGTCTGCCTCGAACGGCCGAGTCCCTCCAGCCCTCGAGTCAAGGAAGGGTGACTCTCATGATCCAAGTCCACTGTGCGGAAGAACGCGGCCATTTCCAACGGGAAAACGTTCAACACCTAGGATTTTTCCTCTCTCTATATATATTTTTTTTGTGTGTGTGTGTGTCTGTGAATTATACTTCTCTTGCTCCTAAACGCGAACGAGGGAACACAGATGATTTACCAAATGTTTTCTTGAATTGTCTTGTCATTCCATGTCATCGTCAGTTCTCTTTCATTTATTGTTGTTGTTGTCTTCTTGAAAATAATCGTTGCTAGTTGCTGCAACGCAGATTATAACATGTCACGCCATCGAGAGTTGCCTAGTGAGCATGTCAAGGAATAGACGCCGTTCGAGATGTAGGCGTAAACATGGAGCAGCAAACAAGACTAGGAACAAACACAGCGGAGGACAGAACACGACTGGTGTCGTGTTCCGTCCCTAGTCTTATTTGCTGCGCCATGTCTATAGGCCGTCACGCTGTCATCTAGCCCAGATACCTACAGTGCTATAGTTCATTTTCAGATGTCCACGTCATCATGCGGCCGCGATACCGATGCCGTTATCTGCAAGCTCCGGCCCGTTCTTCTTATCACTCTTATCATTCTTCTTGTGAGTATGTTCCTCCAGTGCCAACGCTTTTTCACCGAATTTAGTATATTCTTTCAGATGTAAAAAATAAACGATGAAAAACACCGAATTCCCAGAACATAATAAATTCTGAAAAACACCTCTTTCAACTGGGTTAAGGTGTAGATTTGGGCAAGTTGGTACATAACTACGTAAAAACAGCGCAGAGACGGGACACGAAGAAGAAATATGTGGACACACAGAACACTGCTAGCAACTGAAGCTTTATTACTTCCCAAAGGAGGCAAAAACAGAAAAGGAGAGAAGAACGGGAAAGATGGACAATCAAGAACAATCTTGAAGATAGCTAACCTCTTTGTACAATAGGTCGACTGACGGCTTGCTGACACATCTTTCACCTGTACTGTGAATTGGTGCCTCTTGGTAGATCTCCGTGGCGACGAGCCTGTCGGAGTAGCCCTTGAGCACATGTATGTATTCCAAACGAGGTCGGCATCCGCAATCGCGACAGTGCGTTCTGCGTGTCCCGTCTCTGTGCTGTTTTTACGTAGTACCTCTTTCAATACGAAAAACTGAATAAATGGAACCAAAATAAACCCCGAAAACCTGGAACCCTTGGTATAAGGCAAATTCTGAGAGGATTTGCATGTTCACCCGCATGAAGCACGCAGTTCCGTGTATATCCCTCTAAAAGTTCATGTGGTGTGCCAGCTTGCCAGCTGAGTAGACTTCTCGGAGGACACCTGCCCCCTCTTCCCCCTTGTAAAGTTCCGGTGGGGTTCATACCCCAAAAAATCACCCCAACCAATCATCAATCTGTCGGCGCCTATGCATCGTGAAGTGGTGTTGTCCGTAGAATACGCCGTTTGAAAAGGTGTTTCAGTTCCTTTTAGAATACACACTACCGTATTTTGTGAAACTTCTACCATGAAAGTATGCACCATCGGACAAGACATGTACACCCGAAAAAGGCAAAAAAAAAAAAAAAGGTGAAAAGGGGCTTAAAGGGATCAAATCTACGGTGCAGCCACCGAAATGCTTCTTAATCTGGTGCTACCCTTCGAGATCTTTAGTTATAGATAGGCTACTGAAAACTACTTAGTATGATAATAGAATGCATTTTAAAGTTTTCAGCGGCAGACAATTTTTCTTCTTCTTCTTCTAGGTTTTATTCCAGCCTTCGGATATCTGATGCCTCCATATTAATGTGTGATAGGGCAGCATAATTCACGGATGAGATGGCATAATTATATGCGGGTGAGTTGGGAACGAAATTCCATAATGTAAATCCCGAGCGCGGACAACTTGCAGTGATGCGTAGCTACCCTGGCTCCAGTAGTCTGGTTCGTCGTGGTTGCAATAGAAATTCACAGAGTAAATGTACGGAAAATTGATAAATAAGAAAAAGAAGCAGACCAGACTTGGAATTTACTAGCACAACTTCTGATTAGTCAAAACGTTATTAAACGTCAGTCAACACCTTAATATATATATATATATATATATATATATAGATACTCATTGAACGATGCGACAGCACCAGAGGACACGTGTTTCGCCGTGTTTGCGGCTCGTCGGCCCTGGGTAGCTGCGCATCGTTCGGGATTGGCAAACCAGGGGTCACTCAGCGAGCGATATACACCTGGGAGGGTGACTGAGCACTCCTCAATGCCACAGTGCAAGCCAATGAATTATAAAGAGGGGGGAAAAGCCATTAAAAAAATAATTAAATGATGCTAGACGTGTTTGAAATTCAAACTTACAGATTAAAATGGCTTCTATGGCTGCACGTAGAGAAACAGATACTCATTGAACGATGCGACAGCACCAGAGGACACGTGTTTCGCCGTGTTTGCGGCTCGTCGGCCCTGGGTAGCTGCGCATCGTTCGGGATTGGCAAACCAGGGGTCACTCAGCGAGCGATATACACCTGGGAGGGTGACTGAGCACTCCTCAATGCCACAGTGCAAGCCAGTGAATTATAAAGAGGGGGGAAAAGCCATTAAAAAAATAATTAAATGATGCTAGACGTGTTTGAAATTCAAACTTACAGATTAAAATGGCTTCTATGGCTGCACGTAGAGAAACAGATACTCATTGAACGATGCGACAGCACCAGAGGACACGTGTTTCGCCGTGTTTGCGGCTCGTCGGCCCTGGGTAGCTGCGCATCGTTCGGAATTGGCAAACCAGGGGTCACTCAGCGAGCGATATACACCTGGGAGGGTGACTGAGCACTCCTCAATGCCACAGTGCAAGCCAGTGAATTATAAAGAGGGGGGAAAAGCCATTAAAAAATAATTAAATGATGCTAGACGTGTTTGAAATTCAAACTTACAGATTAAAATGGCTTCTATGGCTGCACGTAGAGAAACAGATACTCATTGAACGATGCGACAGCACCAGAGGACACGTGTTTCGCCGTGTTTGCGGCTCGTCGGCCCTGGGTAGCTGCGCATCGTTCGGGATTGGCAAACCAGGGGTCACTCAGCGAGCGATATACACCTGGGAGGATGACTGAGCACTCCTCAATGCCACAGTGCAAGCCAGTGAATTATAAAGAGGGGGGAAAAGCCATTAAAAAAATAATTAAATGATGCTAGACGTGTTTGAAATTCAAACTTACAGATTAAAATGGCTTCTATGGCTGCACGTAGAGAAACAGATACTCATTGAACGATGCGACAGCACCAGAGGACACGTGTTTCGCCGTGTTTGCGGCTCGTCGGCCCTGGGTAGCTGCGCATCGTTCGGAATTGTCAAACCAGGGGTCACTCAGCGAGCGATATACACCTGGGAGGGTGACTGAGCACTCCTCAATGCCACAGTGCAAGCCAGTGAATTATAAAGAGGGGGGAAAAGCCATTAAAAAAATAATTAAATGATGCTAGACGTGTTTGAAATTCAAACTTACAGATTAAAATGGCTTCTATGGCTGCACGTAGAGAAACAGATACTCATTGAACGATGCGACAGCACCAGAGGACACGTGTTTCGCCGTGTTTGCGGCTCGTCGGCCCTGGGTAGCTGCGCATCGTTCGGGATTGGCAAACCAGGGGTCACTCAGCGAGTGATATACACCTGGGACGGTGACTGAGCACTCCTCAATGCCACAGTGCAAGCCAGTGAATTATAAAGAGAGGGGAAAAAGCCATTAAAAAATAAGAAAAATGACGCTAGATGTGTTTGAAATTCAAACTTACAGATTAAGATGGCTTCTATGGCTGCACGTAGAAAAACAGATACTCATGGAACGATGCGACAGCACCAGAGGACACGTGTTTCGCCGTGTTTGCGGCTCGTCGGCCCTGGGTAGCTGCGCATCGTTCGGGATTGGCAAACCAGGGGTCACTCAGCGAGCGATATACACCTGGGAGGGTGACTGAGCACTCCTCAATGCCACAGTGCAAGCCAGTGAATTATAAAGAGGGGGGAAAAGCCGTATGCTAGACGTGTTCAATGAGTATCTGTTTCTCTACGTGCAGCCATAGAAGCCATTTTAATCTGTAAGTTTGAATTTCAAACACGTCTAGCATCATTTAATTATTTTTTAATGGCTTTTCCCCCCTCTTTATAATTCACTGGCTTGCACTGTGGCATTGAGGAGTGCTCAGTCACCCTCCCAGGTGTATATCGCTCGCTGAGTGACCCCTGGTTTGCCAATCCCGAACGATGCGCAGCTACGAAGGGCCGACGAGCCGCAAACACGGCGAAACACGTGTCCTCTGGTGCTGTCGCATCGTTCAATGAGTACCTGTTTCTCTACGTGCAGCCATAGAAGTCATTTTAATCTGTAAGTTTGAATTTCAAACACGTCTAGCATCATTTAATTATTTTTTTAATGGCTTTTCCCCCCTCTTTATAATTCACTGGCTTGCACTGTGGCATTGAGGAGTGCTCAGTCACCCTCCCAGGTGTATATCGCTCGCTGAGTGACCCCTGGTTTGCCAATCCCGAACGATGCGCAGCTACCCAGGGCCGACGAGCCGCAAACACGGCGAAACACGTGTCCTCTGGTGCTGTCGCATCGTTCAATGAGTATCTGTTTCTCTACGTGCAGCCATAGAAGCCATTTTAATCTGTAAGTTTGAATTTCAAACACGTCTAGCATCATTTAATTATTTTTTAATGGCTTTTCCCCCCTCTTTATAATTCACTGGCTTGCACTGTGGCATTGAGGAGTGCTCAGTCACCCTCCCAGGTGTATAGCGCTCGCTGAGTGACCCCTGGTTTGCTAATCCCGAACGATGCGCAGCTACCCAGGGCCGACGAGCCGCAAACACGGCGAAACACGTGTCCTCTGGTGCTGTCGCATCGTTCAATGAGTATCTGTTTCTCTACGTGCAGCCATAGAAGCCATTTTAATCTGTAAGTTTGAATTTCAAACACGTCTAGCATCATTTAATTATTTTTTAATGGCTTTCCCCCCCTCTTTATATATATATATATATATATATATATAAAAGCACCTAGCCGTCGGCGCACTTCGCTGCAGTACACGGCTGTTCAGCGGACAAAGTACGCTCTACAGGCTAGTACTCGTTTCTGAGACAAAAAAAGAAAAAATAAAGAAAAATAGGAAACATCTTCAAAGTCAATGTAAAAACAAATAGAAATGAAACGAAATTGAACAATAATAGTACTAAGAAGAAAAATGTTTTCCTGGATAGAGACTCCGTAAACCGACTTTTGTCACCAAACGATGGGTAGGGTACGGTTCGAGAATTGTTAGTCTATGGTACATCTTCTTTCGGGAAATACGTAACCAGATCGGTGCGCAGTGTAGCACCTTCGAAAATGAGTGCATTACGTTCTCATGAATTTTAAATCGCGTTATCGCGTTTTTATTGCACGGCGAGCGGGATAAAACTCCCCGCTACGAAAACAAAAATAAAAAGGTAGGAGAGAGATGAATGCTTAGCTAAGTAGCCGCATTGGAATGCGCCGCATATCATTTTTTTTCTTCTATATCTGAGATATGGATGTGCAAAATATTTCGAGTGCAATAAATTTAGTTTGGTACCAAAATTGGTTTGGTAAATTTAGTTTCGTGGCCACAACGTACAGCTTGCGACAAAAGTATACGGAACACGGCACTGGTGTACTTCTTCATTGGAGGGGCCCGCTGCTCGATATCGAGAAGAGATCGAATAAGAAACACGTGACCGGCTATTCTATCCACATCTCGCTATGTGCTGTGCACCCGCTCCTGTTTGCTGCTAGAGTGTCGCTGACCGATTTTTCGCGAGGTTTTGCATGTCCGGTGGGGTTCACCCCACCGATAAAAAG
The DNA here is from genome assembly GCF_037126465.1 of Ornithodoros turicata. Classification (NCBI taxonomy): domain Eukaryota; kingdom Metazoa; phylum Arthropoda; class Arachnida; order Ixodida; family Argasidae; genus Ornithodoros; species Ornithodoros turicata. The sequence continues at coordinate 15,022,080 of NC_088203.1, forward strand.
TAGCGATTCCGCTACGCTTTAAATTGGCAGCGGAAAAAGTGTTTTCGCTGTAAATTCGGGTAGGCGGCGACTTTTTTTTTTCGCTACCGGTAAATGGACGCACGTGCTCGTTTCATTATTATTACAAAACGCTTTTCTAACATTTTTCAGAGGCTATTTTAGGCTTTCGACGATGATTGTCTCATATTCTGCTATATCTCACGTTTGCCGGAAAGCCTCTAATTAAAGATTGAATTGATGAATTTGGGGTAATTAGTCATCTAGTACTTGCATACTCTCTTCCAGGGGATGTCTGCCTGGCAGTACAGCTCAAGTGAAAAAACGACATCGATTCTGCCCTCATAGCCTTTTTTCTTATTAAAAAATCGGTAAATAATAATACAATAACGTAATTTTAGGAACAGGTATCCAGCTTTGTCTTCTTTTCTGTCTACACGTAGCTCACGCCTGTGCTCTTGCTACCTGCACCGAGAAGCACTAATGCATCGCCAGCGGACATCGTTGTCCCAACCACACCAACCGTGTCACTAGACTGTGTTGAAGAACACCACCTAGAGCGAGACGATCCGTGGTAGTGACGTACTCAAACGCTGCTCGTGTAGTAGCCGTCTTTTTGATTAGCCCACTCTCTGAGCGGGATTGAGTTGCTGTGAAGGCTGGTAGATCTGGATAACAAAGAAATGGATTGCGTACTCCACGGGGAGCAACCACAGTCGTGCGAGAGGGGCGTAACGCAGAGTGGGAAGCAATCCCTTGATGAGAATTCGTTACGAATTAGGAGCAGCGAGAATCCAAAGCTTACACTTGTGTCTATGAACGCATCATTTTAAAATTAATAAAATTCGTATGTTTACACTACGCTATCGCCTCCTGCAAATGCGGCGGATGCTTTACAGGGAACATAAAAAGATTCCATGGACCTCTGCAAGCATATGTAATGCATTCCTAGCCGCTAATACATTCACCACGTGGAGTATGAACCCAAGATTGGGTAGAATAGCGGAGATATTAACTAAAACCAACGGCCAAAACAAGGTGACTGCATCGACGCCACCGCTGCCGGCACGACGGAGAAACTGGCTGTGACGTCAACAGCAGGCGATCTTTGCCACTGGCGGGCTAGGTTGGTGCGACCTTGGAGTGAGCAAAGGATGTAAGTGACGTCAGCCCGCTTGCAGGGTGTGTGTCGGGCGGCCGCTTGACGGAATTTTTTTTGCGCGTGAACTGTGCCCGCGTTGAATGCAATATGGCAAAAATAGGATATATTTCAGATAATAGGCCTCCTTGCGAGCCGCTCTCCACTGAGAACTTAAACTTTTTCGAAATCTCTTCATGGTCCCTTTAATCAACTACGGGATGCCGTTGGTGAAAGGCCGTACAGCCCTTTACTCCTTGTGCTCAGTTCTGTGGCGATGAGACACTCCAATCATTATTATCGCAATAAACGTGTTGTTGTTTTGCTGCTCAGTTAGAGGGCGGGGTTAGTCACGGACCATCGCGTATAACATGTTTTGTCGATTAGCTTTACTCAACCAGCTCCCGTGGCATAGTGGTCAGGATGATCGCTTTCCACTCATAGACTGGGAGGCGACACGGGTTCGAATCCTGTCACCGGCTGTGCTGTCTGAGGTTTTTCCCTGGGTTTTCCGAAGACTTTGCAGACGAATGTCGACACAGTTCCCCCTGAAGTTGGCCCAGGACGCATACTAACTCCCCTGTCCCCCACCCCTTCCTGCTGTCCTCTCTCCATCTGTACGCCTCTCATAGCCACAGTGGCTTCGCGGCGCTAACACGGAATAATAAAAAAAATCTTTAAAAACTTTTCTTATACCATAATGTGAAGCAGAAAAACACCACCATCATCAAGAACACCTATCGAAGGCATTGATCCTAGCCTCACATTATGGAAACACGTACTTACTCAAAATAGCACGCACGTTCAGATGATATTCATGTTGTGGAGCATTATTTGCCATCGATGTAATGTAGCCGATAATCAGTACCGTTAGTACAGTTCAGTACCATTAATGGAAGCTTTGTACTGAAAGCTATCTATAATGAACTGTTGGTATATAAATAAGATATTATGAAAGGAAGAACAGTCACTGTCAGTTGTAATGCATTCAATGTAAATGATATAGGAGATTGTCGATGTCACTGGCGAATGCACAGCCACAGAAGTCTATTAATGGCAGTATAAGTAGAACCGAATATGGGTACACACGGACAAGGCTATACTGGCAGGACTACGAGCGTAGACCATTAAGGACTGCATCGAATCTTAAAATGCGGAAAGCAAACGTCGAGAACAATAAATTTGGCGTTTTGCATTGCGACGAAATTCTCATTGAAAGCTTTCGAGTGCTTCGTAAAATCGCGTACATTCTTCCATATTTACAAGGAAGGCTCTTCGTTCGTTCCCTAATAAATACGGAAGACACGACCAGTTGAGTAAACCCTACGAGATATCAGGTCCAGATAAACTCCAGTTTCGGCGCAAAATTAACTGTCTTAATGTTTTTCGTTTTACTGGTAAATGTTAAGCTGAAAATTAAGGAGTGATATTAAACGGTTGGAGCAACTTATTTATCTACACATAGTAAACAAGACTTTCGTGCACGAGACTGCACTTCTTCAGGAACACACACACATGGCACATGGTGACTGGAACATATTTTCAAAGTGTATGGATTTGTGTAGTTGCTCTTTCTTTTCTGAATACCGCGTCCTGGAGTAGCCAGTCCCGAGTGGCCCGGGACCGACACCTCCATTTTTTCTTTTACGAATCAGCCAATCAGTCACCATATATACAGTTGACCGGAGAGTTTTAGTACAACAGGGTGACAGGGTGATGGAAAGAATACCAGTACAGGTAAAAATCAAAAGAACATAAATGCATATTTATGTTCGATTGATTTTTACCCGCATTCTACCTATATTCAGCGTACCACGTGACTATAGATCGTCATTTCGGGTCGCGAAACTCACGCGATCGCAATCATCTGATAAGGCATTATAGCTCAGCCGCACACTCTAAAAACAGAACTTCACCGCATATCACGCTGTGCGCCAACCATTGCCACGAATGATATGGTTATCGTTTCTGATTCGAAGAGAGGGGTGGGCGTACGCCTTTTTGTGACAATTTGGATATATGAAAATTGCCACAAAAAGGCGTACGCCTCCATCTCTCTTCGAATCAGAAGCGATAACCCTATCATTCTTCGCAATGATGGGCGCACAGCGTGCTATGCGGTGAAGTTCTGTTTTTAGAGTGCAGGCTAGGAACTCACGTAAAGGTCGACATGGCGTAACGCTAAACTCGGTCATTCCGCATATTGCGCAGTCACCAGATAACATCACACCTGTGACCAGAGATCGGCAAAATAACCCATCCTCTGGTCTCAAGAGTGATGTTATCCGGTGAGTGCGCTAATATGCGGCATGATGGAACTCAGCGATAGGTCATGTCGGCGTCCACGTGCGTTCCTAGCCTGCGGCCGAGCTCATGACTTACCAGATGACTGGGTTTTCCTCAGACGCTTTCAGACATATGTCGGCACAGTTCCCTTAGAAGTCGGCCCAGGACGCACATTCCCCCAGGGCGTGAGTCGTGACGTTGCCCACATACGTGAGGCCGACAACGGCAAGCCCTATCACCACCACCACCACCAGATGACTGTGATTCACGAGAGCCACCCTTTAAGCGCTGAGCAGAAAACAACGCCCTCATAAAGATGGCCACCCCTGTAACTGGAATGAGATGACCCAAAACACCCTCCACCGTCATTTCTTACTAGGCACCAGCAGGGACCGCAGGACGGAATGGCGTTCAAGTCAGCTCTGATGCAAGCTGTACGATTTCAGGACCACCGATTCCGATGCACGTCATCAGATCGGGATAAAATACGATTGCCATCTGACCTATGCAGGATCCCATTACGCCTGGAGAATAACCTTTGTCGTTTCCACCATCTGCAGCATTTTCTCCCGTCGCTTCTTCAACAAGACAGGGGGGTAAACAATGGCTGGAAGCCCGGCCGCTGTCTGACGTTCTCTAATGCGAAGAAACAACATCGAAGAAGAAAAAGATCGCGTGTCGGGAAAGGTTCTGGAAAATAGACGCCGCTAGGGAAAGATAGTAGCAACAAGGCAACGGAAGGTTTTTTGTGCATCTTTTGCGAGACGAAACGAAGGGAAACCTGCCTGGGCCTGGACGCAAGGTCGGTAAATTGGCCGCTGAAAGTTGTGAATCTGACTAAGTAGTCAATAGGCTCACTTCAGTGCGTGACGTCATAGCGATGCGGCGGCGCTGCTGTCCTGTTTCATGGGCAAGAAATCGCGAGATGATCCAGTCACTGGCTATCTTCGGTCGTTATTACAGGCATGCCGCAAGATAATGTAGCTATTAAATGTGCTACGCGCCAAAGAAAGGTCAAATACGGTGTTCACATCATGTGGTTATTCCTACACCCTTTTGCCCACCAGCGCCGTCTGCTTTATGCGCATGCGCAGATGCGCCGTCTTGTTTAGACGGGTTCATGCAATATATGTTACGTGTAATATGGGCTTAACTGACACCTAGAAAATAAAAATAAACATGATAAATGTTGGGGCTCTCTTTCTTGGAGAGGATGGCACAGTTTGAAGCGTCGAATTTACTTAATTGAGCTAATCAATGTTATTTTATTAACCAAATGAATTAACAACGACTCGATAATTAGGCTAGTTACATTAATTTAGATAATTCGAGATTAAATTTGTAACTGTGGTATTGTAACAGTAACATGGTAAACGTAAACATTAAATGTAAAACATGGATATACAATTGCATCAGTATGAGCCTCCATTCCAAGTCTCCAAGGGTAATGTCTCAATCAATTAATCAATCTTATAGCAGCTCGTTCGCTTTATGTAACTTTATTCTACAGAAATGTGGTGCTATGAAATCCGCGTGAATCACATAAGGAAAAAATGGCGCACTCCCAAAAACATTGAGAGAAAACCTACTCAACAACGTACTCAAACGTACTCAAAATACAATATTTCAAATACTTTTTCGAGTATTTTGGCACTCTATTTTGATATTTGCTACTCAGTACTCAAAATACTTTCCTTCCTCGTCAAGCCATATCCAGCACACTTCCCGCGGTGTCGAGACTTTCAGCTCACTGGAACTTAATCCCCCCTTCCTTTTTTTTCCTCCTTTTTTTCGGGAATTCGCGAATCTGTCATTTATCCTCTTGTACAATAGGCTGGTCCCATGCGCTACACTAAATATCCGCGAGGGTACGGATAGACCCATTTCAACTACGTCCGGATGCGTTCGTGGATCTCACATACGTATATACCGTGCAGATGCGGATACCTTCAATCGTATCCGCGCTCATGTCTAGGAATAGACGCGTAGAGAACTTGTGTCACCAATACCGAAACTCATCCTGCTCTGGCAACAACAGATAAATCGTGGTAATGAGATGGGGTGATTTACCGCAGGAGAACACAACCACATTACACGGGAAACATCGTCATCCTGCGGTGGTGGTGGTGGTGAAAGTGCCTGCATTTGTCGGCCTCACAGTGGTGGGCAACGTCACGACTATTGACCTTGGGGAATGTGCGTCCTGGGCCGACTTCTATGGGAACTCCACCGACATACAGGGTATTTCAAAAAACGTGTCATTCGGACTTTATAAAAAAAACGGGGGGACGGAAAAATACGAGGTAAACGGGATTTGTGTGGCAACTGAATTTGCCATCTTGAAAAAATATTTTCATTTGATTTTAATTGAAATAAATTGAATTTCTTTAATTAAACTTCAAAATTTCCCAAGGCAACTTAACGTTTTTTTTTACAGAATTAGAGAGCCCGTAGCGAACTTAGTCAGATCCACCAAGAAATTCGCTCGATATTGCAAACGGCACTGCCCAAAAAAAATCCCGAAATTGAGGCTTCAAAGTTTCGGGTATTCAACGGCGCACCAAATCAGACGCAAAGATTCGTGGAGAGGAGGACATGCTCCTGCCCCCATGAAAGACAGAAGGTCGAAAAAACACAGGGCGGGAAAAAAGAGGCGGAATCATTTTTGTTTGCCGCTTATCAACGTATGGTGGAATGTCACCTGCCTTCTTATCTGCGCGTCTTGTGCTGCACGCCGGTCCGGCAATAAACTGTTCTAGCTTCATGGGGCAGGAGCATGTCCTGCCCTCCGCGCATTTTTCTGACTGATTTGGTACGCTGTTGAATACCCGAAACTCTGAAGCCTCAACTTCGGGACTTTTTTTGGGCAGTTCAATTTGCAATATCGAGCGGATTTCTTGGTGGATCTGACTAAGTTCGCTACGGGCTCTCAAATTCTGTAAAAAAAACGTTAGGTTGACTTGGGAAATTTTGGAGTTCAATTAAAGAAATTCAATTTATTTTAATTGAAATCAAATGAAAATATTTTTACAAGATGGCAAATTCAATTGCCACGCAAGTGCCGTTTACCCCGTATTTTTCCGTCGCCCCGTTTTTTTTATAAAGTCCGAATGACACGTTTTTTGAAACACCCTGTATATATATACAGGGTGTTTCAAAAAACGTGTCATTCGGACTTTATAAAAAAACGGGGCGCCGGAAAAATACGGGGTAAACGGCATTTGTGTGGCAACTGAATTTGCCACCTTGAAAAAATATTTTCATTTGATTTTAATTGAAATAAATTGAATTTCTTTAATTGAACTCCAAAATTTCCCAAGTCAACCTAACGTTTTTTTTACAGAATTAGAGAGCCCGTGGCGAACTTAGTCAGATCCACTAAGAAATCCGCTCGATATTGCAAATGGAACTGCCCAAAAAAAGTCCCGAAATTGAGGCTTCAAAGTTTCGGGTATTCAACGGCGCACCAAATCAGGCGCAAATATTCGTGGAGAGGAGGACATGCTCCTGCCCCCATGAAAGATAGAAGGTCGAAAAAACACAGGGCGGGAAAAAAGAGGCGGAATCATTTTTGTTTGCCGCTTATCAACGCATGGTGGAATGTCACCTGCCTTGTTATCTGCGCGTCTTGTGCTGCACGCCGGTCCGGCGATAAACTGTTCTAGCTTCATGGGGGCAGGAGCATGTCCTGCCCTCCGCGCATTTTTCCGACTGATTTGGTGCGCTGTTGAATACCCGAAACTCTGAAGCCTCAACTTCGGGACTTTTTTTGGGCAGTACCCTTTGCAATATCGAGCGGATTTCTTGGTGGATCTGACCAAGTTCGCTACAGGCTCTCTAATTCTGTAAAAAAAACGTTAGGTCGACTTGGGAAATTTTGGAGTTCAATTAAAGAAATTCAATTTATGTTAATTAAAATCAAATTAAAATATTTTTGCAAGATGGCAAATTTAGTTGCCACACAAGTGCCCTTTACCCCGTATTTTTCCGTCGCCCCGTTTTTTTATAAAGTCCGAATGACACGTTTTTTGAAACACCCTGTATATATATACAAGGCACGCCTGTGGCGTGCCTTGTACCGATGATGACGTCACATACCAAACGTATTTAAATAATCTGTAACCGCCTGCGCATCTTTTGTCCTGACGAAGACAGTGCCACTGTCGAAACGTCGCCCCCTTTTTTTCATTCAACTTTTTATTTCTGCCCATTAAATGAACTAGTGTTTCTAACTTCCCTAAAATCTGTTGTCCGCGTCTTTTTCCTTCCACAACTGTAAAACTTCGTGGCCGTTTGATTTTTTGTACTTCACTCCACCTATATACAGGGTGTCCCAGAAAACGTGTCATTGAATTATAATAAAAAAACTACACCACCTAGAGTCATGCGGTCAATGGCATTTGTTCTTACTGGGTTTTTGCCACCTCCTCATGTGAATGTCGTGTAACGTAAGTTTAATTATGTAAATTTTTGCGAACTTAAGTCGGAAATTTGCCTAGTAAAGGTCACATTTTTACCCCACTAATGTGAAGAGCGTGTCTAATTTAGTCAAATTAATGATAATTGACAGGGATATTCAGGAGCTATCCCATCGGAAAAAATAGCCGAACATCATGCTCTACGGAGGTCGCACAGAATAGCGCACGATGGATTTTTCAGCGCAATCTTTGTCAGTCTGACGAAAGGAGGTTGGAAACCCAGCCCTCCCCGACATCGCAGAAGGGGATCAAACAGGCAGGGCTTATCACGTCCGACTTTCGCTGGAATAATGCTTTCCCTCTCCCAATTTTAGGAACTGTTACTTTTTCTACTATCACTCTGTGGGCTGGCTTCGGAACCTCCTTTCGTCGCACTGAGAGCGATTGCGCTCAAAAAGTCATCGCGCGCTATGGTCCGGTGCTCCGAAAAGCCTGCTATTCGGCTATTTTTTCCGATGGGATAGCTCGTGAATATCACTGTGAATTATCATGAATTTGAGTGAATTCGGCACGCTCTTCATATTGGTGGGGTAAAAAAGTGACCTTTACTTGGCAAATTTCCGAGTTCAGTTCGCAAATATTTACATAATTAAACTTGGAGTACATGACATTCACATCAGGAGGTGGCAAAAACCTAATAAGAACAAATATTGTTGACCGCATGATTCTGGATGGCGTAGTTTTTTTATTATAATTCAATGACACGTTTTCTGGGACACCCTGTATATATATATGTACACTGAGGAATGTAGATATATACAGGGTGTCCACGCTAAGTGTGAACAGATTTTTTAAAAATATATATAACAGTTTTTCCAAGATGAAATCAATTGCAATATAGCATATGCTGAAGGGCACTCCCTAGCAGGGCATTAGCAAAGTCCAAAGGCAATGTCTTAATTAACTTTCATTAATTAACTTTTTAATTATAAAAGCTACAAAGTTGTCCCAATGAGAACATCTGTTCCTTTCGGTCACCTGATATCGTAGCCGTTTTCAGAACAAAAATCCGTTCGATAGATCGCCCGCAAAAAATTCGTGAAGGAACGCCATTTTTTCTTTATTTTGTTCATTGCGCTTCTTAGAAGACGCGTATTTCCTTCATCCCCAACGGGAGAGGAAGAAGGAGCACAGTGCCGCCTCATGCGTCGAAGATGAGCTTTAACTTGCGGAAACAAAACAAAAACAAATGTATCGGGTGACTCTATCGGAACTGGCCTTATCTTGTGTTGCATTTTCTGTTTCCTTTTAATAGTTTTCCAGGACGCGAGAGGCGATAGTGTGCTCTTTCTCCCTCTCACATTGGGGGTGAAAGAAAGACGCGTCTTCTAAGAAGCGCAATGAACAAAATAAAGAAAAAAATGGCGTTCCTTCACGAATTTTTTGCGGGCGGTCTATGGAACGGATTTTTGTTCTGAAAACGGCTACGATATGAGGTGACCGAAAGGAACAGATGTTCTCATTGGGACAACTTTGTAGCTTTTATAATTAAAAAGTTAATTAATGAAAGTTAATTAAGACATTGCCTTTGGACTTTGTTAATGCCCTGCTAGGGAGTGCCCTTTAGCATATGCTATATTGCAATTGATTTCATCTTGGAAAAAGTGTTATATATATTTTTAAAAAATCTGTTCACACTTAGCGTGGACACCCTGTATATATACCGGGTGTTTCAGTTAAATCCCCGGGCTAAATAATTCGCGAACCGGTGCACCAATCGAATAACTTTCTTTTTTGCAAGTATCTGTCCAATACCGCCTACAAGATGCGCACCGCGTGAATGAGCGGGAGGCGCTCATTATTTAAATAAAATTTCAAATGAGTTTCGTGAAAAAGCTAACTTCTAAAGCAGGACGCCGTCGGCATTAAAATGGGTATTACCCCTTTTGGGACCTTCAGTGGACACCTTTTAAAGAGAAATCTGCCACCGAAGCGGGTCATTTGTTGCAGTAATTAATTGGTTTCGGTTTACGTATTTTTGTCGCGGCTGGTCGCGGCGAAGCGCAAAAGGACGGAATCCATTGGTGTAATTCATTGGCGTAAGGACGTAATTCATTGGTGGACATGGGAGTGAAAGAGCGTCCTTTTGCGCTTCAACGCGACCAGCTGCGACAAAAATATGTAAACCGAAACCAATTAATTACTGCAACAAATGACCCACTTCGGTTGCAGATTTTTCTCTAAAAGGTATCTACTGAAGGTCCCAGAAGGAGTAGTAACCATTTTATTGCCGACGGCGCCCTGCTTTAGAAGTTAGCTTTTTTCACGAAACTCATTTGAATTTTTATTTAAATAATGAGCGCCTCCAGCTCGTTCACGCGGTGCACATCTTGTAGGCAGTATTGGACAGATACTTGTAAAAAAGAAAGTTATTCGATTGGTGCACCGGCTCGCGAATTATTTAGCCCGGGGATTTAACTGAAACACCCGGTATATACATGTACACGGAGAGTACGTTTCAAAATCGCAAAGACAGCGGCAGACATTTGCATTAGTGATGGTGACATTGCTATGAGACGGTAAGAATGACCGTCCCGTGCATGAGTCATAGCGACGTGCTATACATAGACTACTGAAAATACAGAGGAAACAGAGGCTCCAATTCTTCTTCATGTCTGGCAACACAGCCAGACCCCCTATATTTTTGCGTACGTCTGCTCAGTACTTCATTCATCTTGACTGTATACTGGGCTACCACTACTTCCATGTTGATTATGCTTTTGGAACGTAATGTTCTTTTTTTTCTCTTCTTCTTCTATACTTAATGGGAGAGAATGTTGGCCATACCTCTCTTTTCTTTCCGTTAACGACAGAAAAATTCATACATCCCACGACGTTTCATAAATCACGGGGGAAGAGTGATCGAGTTCAGGATACGCCACGTTATACGACGTACGAGTTGATGACAGTGCTGATGATTATTACTGGGGCTAGAAAAGCAGCATAGCGGTTTCATACAAAGCGAGCTACGGAAGAACAGCAACAAAAACGGATGGAGCACGAAGGAACAGTCAGAGAAACGGAATAAATCAGCCGTCCAAGTGTAGATGGCAGAGCTTGTTTTGAAATTATGTTCCCATTCAGTGTGGCTGAATTCCTCTTATTATTCATCCGATTCGTTGTTCATTAGATTTTTTTTTCTTTTTTTTAAGGGGGTCACGTTGGGAATGAGGGCAGTTTAAAGCGACCCGTTATTTTAGCTCGGCGGTGGGCGTCCGCGAATTCATCCCAGCAAATCGCCTTTGAGAGCTGCCGTATTGGTTCCTGAGGCCCGTTTCTCCGCGGCATCGTCACTTCGCTGAGCAGCCATCGACCTGCACTGCGGAGTGCATGCGCCGGCTCTGCAGGGCGTCACGAACACAAACTCTCCATTCAAGTCATCGAGGGAAAGCGGTGCCTAATAAATTTTTATCTAGCGCCGCCACACTGCAAAAATGGCAGCAACCATGGAAGGGATACCGGCTAGCGTCCTCTGTGCTCTCGATATATATAGTGGAGAGTTCAGATAGGTCGATTGCGCTTGATTGTATGGAGACGGCAATACACAAAAGAAAGATAAGCTAGGGAATAGAGCTGTATCATATTCAATAGAGCAGCTTCAAGGCTCGCCTCGGATGTTGACGAGTACGGCTTCTTTTTCTTTTCTCTTTCTTTTTTTTTTGCTAGGTTCTACCTCGGCAGACCCTCAGCGCGTCATTCGTTCTGCACCCCAACTGCCAACGAGTGATACCCCTCTGCTGCATTGACGTTTTATGAGAGTTCTTCGGTTATGTTGACCAACTTCAGTGAAACGAAAAGGAACAACACGGAGACGCAAGCCCGAATGAGGTCAGGATTTGCTACACCAATACTCGCTGCCCACGAAAACAGTGAAGAGAGAGGGAGAGAAACAGAAGAGAACAGGACGAGAAGTAAACCTTCTGAAAGACCACAAAATGAACAAAGCTTCATCTTGTGTATACTATTGACGCTGAATTAGTTTCATCGCAAGGACCTCGAACGTCTTCGTCGCCGTCCAATAGGGAGTATGTCCCTTCGAGAGACGCCCAAACACACGCGAGGGCTTCGCGGGGTCCAATGTGGGGCCATCCCCGTTTCGGGGCTTCGCGGTGCACCAGGTCGACTAGAACCCGAGCCTTCGCGGTGCCACTTCTATTGGGTCTCCGAGTGATTTCCTGGGCGGGCCCTGTCGTGCCCCACATCGCTGAGTCGCTTACTTCGCCGAGCCGATTCCTGTTGGACCCCTCCGTGGGGTTCCGCGGAGTGAGGCGAGAAACGCCTTCGCGTCGCTTCAACCGTACTTCAAAGCAATCTGACTCCTTTTTTTTTTTTTTTCTGCACATATACGAGCTATTTTTCGTGGGTATTTGTGATATTTATGGTACCCTATTGCACAAGTGTTATTAGTAGTAACTCTAGACGACCGCTTTCTAGTGCCTCGCTTTCTCATCGTGTATGAAAAGCTTCGCAAGCGACGTCGATATCAGACGGAACGACTTCCTCGCGTGACGCTCTCGAAGCGCGAAAGATCTGGCAGCTATAGAGACCCTTTTTTTGTTTCACTCATCGTCGGCGCCCTATTGCACAAGGGGTCACTCCGTGTCTTCGCCGGTCAATGGGAAGGTGTCACCTACAAAGCGTGCGATATTCTAGCAGCTATAGACGGTATCGCTTCAGCGGGCGCGATATAAAAAAGGAATAGAGTACGCAATAGTTTTGTACACAAGGGAAAACGTTATCTGCGACTCTTCTGTCTCGCTGTCCTCATTTTGCGTTCGTGTTGCAAGATTACATTAAGGACCAAATGTCCATTATGTGTGTCTAGGGTGTATTACGTAGTCCAGCTCCCAGACACTCTTTTTATTCGTATGTTGTCGTCATTACGAACACTGTATACTTCGTCTCGGGTAATCCGGTACGTTTCCACGTAATTACGCGAAACGAAAGAGGGAATGAGGTATTGAAGAGACTTTCATATATATATACTAGCAAGCATTGCTGAAATGTGCAATGTGTTCGTCAAGTTCGTGCAAGTTCGTCCTGGGAAACGTGCAACGCTTTCCAACAAACTTCCTAACCTTCGTTGCGCAACGCTAATCTCTTTCCAACGGCTGTAAATGCTGCGTTAAGTAATGTTTTGCATCGTCATTGAAATAATAGCAGATTAGTGTCGCGCAATTGGACGTTACAGAAAATAAGGGCTGATATATGCCTTCCTTTTCGAGAGCAACAGACGGTGTCAAACGCGCAACAACTTGCCGTAACGGCTGCGATCCGCTTAATACCGGATTAGACCGATCCCAGGAAGCAAATGACACGTTTCATATCCCTGCCCATTCCATTAGGTGTCACTTAAATAGCTTTTCATATTGTTGCATCTCGGACTTGTCGTGTCAGGGCGCATGTGAGCGCTACTCGTATTATCCGAAATTGGACAAACTGTTTCCTCAATTATACAAACTGATTTAAATAAGTATAGTTAAGTATATTAGGTCACAACATAATGATTAGCATCAATGAGACGAACTACCATACAACACACACAAACACAGACTTCACAATAAGTCTCAACTCACATGTTGTTTTAATGCGTTTTTTTTTTTTTTTTTCATTGTCGCTGGTGTGATTCACTAACTGTTTATTAGTGACCGTTTTTAGTTAGCTTAAATGGAGGACACTGACGGCATGCCAGAAAGTCCATTAACGTGTTGTAAAGTCAACAAGCTTTAGCTGAATTTTTCATGACGTCCAATTACATAGAAACGAATTAATGAGTCTTTATTGGTGGGTCGTCACTACTGACGCAGCGTCCGTTTGAGAGAGGCGAATCCAGAGGAAATGTCAGAAGAATTTGCTTTCATAGCGTTTTACCAAGTCCTTTCATATTTTAGGTAGCGTGGCAGGGCTTTTGTGTGGTCCCCGTACACGGCCGAACGCGAATAGAACGTTACTTCTGAATCGTTGCTAGAGCACCATAGCAGCAGCTTTACCAATACCGACAGCGCTGCACTTGTACCGAGGCAACTGAAACAACGACCCGTGAAATGCAACGAATATTAGCGGACGTTCTCTCTCAAAGTACATTTCTAGTACATCATGACGTTGGAGTTATTCGAACGGAACTGGGCATCCCACGCATTCTTTCCAGCGATGTGGAAGGGAGGATCCCGTTTTTCACGAGCGACCATCACTAATTAAAGTGCGTTGAAGGTAGACGCTTTTAAAATTCAAATGAAGCTATGTATGGCGGAAATGGTGGACACAAAGTATAGGCTAGCCTATAACGTCATGTCCTATAATTAATCCTGGGATATGCGTTGACGAACGCTTTAATGCCGCAGGTTAAAATGTTTTGTCAACACCCAGTCGCTTACCGTTCTAAGAGCAATTTAATGTATCTTTGTTACGGACGAAATATTCTTAGACTACGAATAATGGTGATTGACAGAATAAGAATATGGGGAAGTTAAAGGAGCAGTGAAACCTTCCCTAATTTCGACGGAGGATGTACACGTTTCCGGTCGTTTTGTGTGACCAACACGTAAGATATTTCATGTAAAGTTCTTACGTTACAGTTTGAGGTAGGGTTAAATCATGTAGTTAACTCACATTATTTATCCCGACATCAAATTAACTTCACCGACGGAACTCTTCTGTTTTACCGCCATTCGTTCTTTTTTTTTCTTTGGTTTGGTATACGTAGGTGTACTGGGGTAGCCAGTCCGATTTAGTCGTAACTTACCTCCCAATTTTTTTCTTCTATCCATCATCATCATCATCATCAATGTAATTAACTTAGTTTTAGTCAAGTGAATTAAATAAAATTAATTCAGTAAGTTTATTTAACAACGAAAATTATTATTTTTTGATTGCTTTAGCTAGATAATTATAGATTAAAAATCACCAAAAGTAAATCCCACGCCCAAAAGCCTCGGGGACCTCCTCAGTGGAGAGACCCCCGGCTAATTTTCTTTATAAAAAAAACGTTTTTTGTTGCGGCGTGTTGTCCAAGTAATAGCATGAGCGCTCGCGAAGAATCGACGATCGCTTCTGACCAGCACGCCCTCTAGAAACCGTTAACTCCTTTGAAGTGCGTGTAAGTGAGCGAGGGAAGTCGACGCCATGTCGTGATGTTGGCGGCCCCGATCGGAGGCCCAATCAGGTGGTCCGCGACGTGAAACAGGGCTTTAAAACAGTGAAAGAAGGAACTCACTGAAAAGTTGAGCTAGCTGCAGGCCTACAGCTGGCTAACCTTTTCAGTGACTTCCTTCTTTCATTGTTCTTAGGCACTTGGGGGCCTGTGCGTTATGTTGGCCCCTTCTTCTGTGTTCCAGCCTCAGAACATCAATGTCCATCTTTAAAACGGTTCGGGAGTCTCGCTAAATGTTATATGAAGGCTTCGAGTGTGCACACGTGGTTGCTTAACAAGAGGGCACACCGTTTTCCCGTGGACGCCGCAATATTGAAAGCGCAGAGCCGTCTAGGTGAGGGAGCACGTTGGAAACTGTTTGTCGCACAAGCAAGAGAGGAGGAAAGCACACGAGCCGTATGTTTCCTCCCTGGTATCGCTTTCCTCCTTGCTGGAGTGTGCTGGGTGGGAAAGCGCTGGGTGTGAGGCTGGCTGGAAAACGGTGCGTAGCGTACCGTTGCAAGTTGACATATACGTGCGTACAGGAATGCCGTGCAGTGGGCTAGCGTGTTTGCCTTAATATTGTACACACTGCATACATGTGGGTTGTGCTTAACGATCAACTTACCGTAACTCACCGTGTTACTCACAGTAACCGTGTAACTCAGAATATGATTTTTATTTATTTATTTATTTATTTAAAAGTGCCCATCAACGGAAAATCCTACTAGATAGTGCACTGAAAACATTCAAATACAGCTTACAGTAATGTAAGAAGAAAAAAAAAATCAACAATCATAAACCAAGTGCCTAATGCACCAAACTAGACAACTCCCGTTTAAACACAACATAGGACAAAAACATATCAATGCTACTATCACGGGAGGATGCATTATAATTACGTTGAATACGACGCAAAGGGCCAGAATTAAAATGCACAGAAGGGTAAAAAGTCTGTCAAGAACGCGTGAGTTTACTTGGCGCATAAAAACAAACACAGTTAAGGAGACTGGGAGCATCAACAACGTTATGAATTAATTTATATAAAAAGAAAAGTCTCGAAATGTTTTTGATAGATACAATTTCTCTTGCATGTTTCATAATGTATCTTGCCGTGTCTGATTGGGCACATTCCGTAAACAAATATCATAAACAAAATGCCGAGAGCGCTTGTGATCTTACGCAAGCAACACTTTGCTCCTTCTAAGAAGGCAACCCTGCAAAATATATGTTGACAACATAGATACGGGAGATGCTTGATTAATTCAGTAACGACCATTCGCATTCAGGTTAACAAAAAAGAAAAGGAAAGTAATGGGAGTTAATTAATACGCATGCAGTGTTTAACAGAGATGACGTACCTGCAGAGATGCGGGACCTCTGTGTGAAAAAAGAAAAAAAGAAGAAAAAATTCGGGGGGAAACCGGTTGTTTTCCTCGACATCGAAAACTTGTCTGAAATTTCCAATCCCGAAAAAAAGGAGAGATAGGCCGAAATACAACGCAAACACGTGAAAAAAAAATTAAAATCCTCAATCAAACATCTGCCTTTATGAATTAGACCAAACAAAAGTTATGCCTATAGGTTTTTTTGTCTCTTGCCTCCCCTACACTTATAGTGGAAATAAATGCAATGCAATTCAATTCAATTCGAAAGTGAGCGCTCGTATTCTTGTAAATCTTTGCCACTGAGCACCGAAAAGTCGAGTCATCCTGAAAAGGAAATTCGAAACAAGCCGTTCTTTTATTTCAGCAGCCCAAAATTGACGGTAATTTTTCATTTCTACACAACAAGTTCATGCGTGTGATAGCTCAACTTTCACTCATGGTTACATTAACCGAAACTTGTCATACTCCATATTTATGTGCTAAATAGTACAGGGTGCGTCATTAAAAACGGACCAGTATTTTTAAAAGTACAAGCCGCACTTTTTCCTGCGCAAATTATGGTGCCTGTATATATTTCCTGCATCCTACTCAAAAATAGTTTTAATTCGGCTCATAGTGCCTTCATTAACGAGTTACCGTAATTAATTAGCTTAATTCTTGGGAATTGGTGCCTGGTGTAAATTACAGAGCTGGTGTAAATTAGCGCATAGTCATCGGATGTGCTTTCCATCAAAGTTCAACTTCCAGAGACATTCTGTAAGGCAATAAAAATTATTGAAAAAAACGAGCGCGCCGCATACTTTCGTATGACGTGCGGCCGCTTTAAAGGGTTCCCTATAGAGTCAGCAGTGCGAGGGGAACCCCGCTTATTTAGTGACTCTACACTCTTAAAAAAAGAACTTCACCGCATAGCACGCTCCTCGCCAGTCATCATCTTGAATGATATCGTAATCTGTCCTGATTTGTTGAAAATGGGAGGCGTACGCCTTTTTGTGACACTTATGCTGTTCATAATTGTCACAGAAAAGGCGTACGCCTCCCGTTTTCAACAAATCAGGGCATATAACGATATCATTCAAGATGATGACTGGCTAGGAGCGTGCTATGCGGTGAAGTTCATTTTTAAGAGTGTAGGGTTCCCCTCGCACTGCTCCCTCTCTCAGTTCTCATGGCTGGCCACGTGTTTTGGAACGTGCCACGTGTTTGCCAGAAGAACTGAGAGAAGGAGCAGTGCAGGGAGGGGAACCCGAAAAAGCGGGCGCTCGTCATACGAAAGTATGCCCGGCGCGCTCGTTTTTCGCTCGGTTCGCTCCCCAGCGAACCACCCTCGCTTGGGTAGCATGAAGGGTGAAAACTGGTCTTGGAGTGGGGCCGACGAGTTCGCGCCGTGTCCGCACTCCTGTCGTCTCCATCCAGCGCCATCAATTGAACACATAGATAGCCTTGTCCGGCGCATCTTATGTCATCGGCACAACAGCGCATGCGCATAAGCTGTTGTGAAAAAGGTCCATTGCCTCACCGACTGCTACGTTGTGTGGTCTGTGTTCGTTCCTCGCGCTACATGCTCTATGAGGGAAACTTCCTTATCTGCAGATAACTTGCGCTAAAGAAGATAAGGGTGCGATTAGGCCAGACGGAATGATTAATGTCCAGCTTAAAGGCACTATTGGGCACTATTAGGCACTTAAAGTGTGGCTATTCGATAGTCCAAGCCACCAGGACGAAAACTGCGCAAGTTTCATTCCAATCGACGGTGCAATTAATTAGAAAATTACAATTAAAGATTACGGGCAACACTGTACTAGGTATTCAAAATGAATCCGTTCTCCTGACACATACGGCGGCAACCACATTGCACGCGTACAACACTGGGCCCGACATAACAATCCACCCCAATCCACCATAAAATCCGCCCCTGCAATCCACACAACGATCCACATCTGAGGATAAACGGATAAGCGAACTGAAATGAAATGCTGAGCCGTTGAAAAAAAATGTGTCAGACGTTCAAGAAGCCAGACAGCGCCGAGACTTGTTTGTTCACAGAGGTTCACGGAGAGAGCTTGTTCGTTCGAAATAGGCCGCGAACAGAACGAGCGCGCAGGCGCAGCAGAGAAGCAGGGAGAGCCTCCATCGAACAGCGGCCAGCGCTGGGTTACTGAAAACACTGTTAACAGGGGTTTCAGAATGCATAGGTAAACAGGAAAACTAATAATATCGTTACTAAAATAACGAAGTTCCGATGTAATAGTGCGTAATACCAATTTTCAGTGTTGCCCACTGTACAGGGGGTTGTTTGACACCAGGCATCGCACCGCTCCACTACGCCGCATCTTTCATGGCAAATTAAAATATTTATAGCGCATTGTCGGTCGTATGGTTCCGCATATGGTATTTAGAAGCAACAAAATCTCTAGTCACATCACCGGCATATCATGCTTGTCTACTGCTCTACAGTACATTTAACAGCCGTCCTGCTACACTGAAGCCGGAGCGCTGCTCGAGACATACTTGTCTGAAATCGACAGCTCGCGGTTTATCCTGTCTGAAACCTCCAGGTGTTGCAAGATTGTTTCTTCCGATTAACCGACTCGTGCATACTGCCTACCCTCAAACACAATAATGGTACAGCTCCTTCAGGGGCTCCCAAGCCAATACGCGCTGCTGTATCTTTGAATTAAGATTTCAGACTATAGTATGGCCGCAGA
Source organism: Ornithodoros turicata (assembly GCF_037126465.1). Lineage (NCBI taxonomy): Eukaryota > Metazoa > Arthropoda > Arachnida > Ixodida > Argasidae > Ornithodoros > Ornithodoros turicata. The sequence goes on from NC_088203.1 coordinate 15,041,204, forward strand.
CAGTCCATGAAATGCTGAGTTCCTTTGAATTCTACGGAGCTGTTGCTTCTCAATAACAGTGTGGGCGTGTTGCATGGGAGTTATGCGGGTGGGAGAGGGGGAATATGTGTATTAAAAAAATAAATAAAGGGAGGAAAGGTTAGTCAGGCGTAGGCCGACTTGGTTGGAGAGGGTTTGCATAACTGGCGTGGGTTTTTCCGTGGAAGAAAGGTCTGCAGTTAACAGCACTCTTAAAAATGAACTGCACCGCATAGCACGCTCCTAGCCAACCATCATTTCGGATGCTATCGTTATCTGCCCTGGGGGCTTAATCGCTTCATCGTAGTTACGGTCGTTACAAGCTAACCAGTGGCGGGAAATTCAAAAAGGTGGGCACGTGACACATTGCGCGTTTCGTGTACCTTGGCCTTCACGTATCGCGCGAAGAGCGCAGTGCACGTGTTTTATCACGTGCCCACCTTTTTAAATTTCGCGCCCGCCTTTTTGTATTTCCCGCCACTCGTTAGCTTGTAACGACCGTAACGACGACGAAGCGATTAAGCCCCCTGATTTGTTGAAAACGGGAGGCGTACGCCTTTTTGTGACACTTATGCTGTTCATAATTGTCACAAAAAAGGAGTACGCCTCCCGTTTTCAACAAATCACGGCAGATAACGATATCACCCGATATTATGATTGGTTAGGAGCGTGGTATGCGGTGAAGTTCATTTTTAAGAGTGAGGGCGTTGCAAAGGCGTGGGCCAACAGGATTAACCATCAGAGTCTGCGTTTGAGCGGTGCTTGATCCGTTCTGTCTGAAGCTCCTCAACTCAGATGCGATTTGACCTTCTTAAAAAAAAAAAAAGTATACATGGCGTTTCAGTGAAATCCCCGGGCTAAATAATTCGCGAACGGGTGCACCAATCGACGAACTTTCTTTTTTACAACTATCTCTCCGATACCACCTACAAGCTGCGCACCGTGTGAATGAGTGGGAGGCGCTCATTATTTAAATAAAAATTCAAATGAGTTTCGTAAAAAAACATAACTTCTAAAGCAGGGCGCTGTGGGCATTAAAATGGGTACTACCCCTTTTGAGACCTTCAGCGAACTCCTTTTAGAGAAAAATCTGCCACCGAAGCGGGACATTTGTTGCAGTAATTAATTGGTTTCGGTTTACATATATTTGTCGCAGCTGCTCGCGGAGAAGCGCAAAATCCTTCATCGTTCAACGCTATCGCCTGTGATACAACACTACTACAACACGTGTATCACCAGCGCTATCCAGGCACAGGCATAAACCCTATCTCAGCGACACCTACACCGACTATAAAAGCAGGCTGTGCGCCTTCTAAAGACAGTGGGCTTGGCATCACAGACGGCGAAATGCTTCACTTGTTTGCCTTGATTTTACAGGTCAGTAATTACGACTACCTCCCATGTACGAAGTACAGTCATTTTGTTATATCTACGCCAAGCCCACAGTGTCTATTTTCTATGCTACAGGATTGTGCTAATCCCCTCAATGAGTTGTTATTACTGCTGTCGGGAGATATTGAACAAAACCCAGGACCTACCTACTTTAGATGACATATTGTCACAGTTACTTGAGAGCAGGAGATCAATGAAGACTGGCATGGCTGAACTAAAAGAGGCCCAACAGAACCTTCAAACTAATATCGGGGAACTGTCAGAAAGGCTGACAACAATTGAGGGTAAATTTGAGAACGTCCAGGCGTCACTCATGCTACTGGAAAATGTTAAGCAGCAAGTCACCAAGTTAGAGGCGTATGTGTCGACGCTAGAGTGGAAAGTAGACGACCTCGAGAATAGGGGCAGACGGAACAACCTCGTTATTTATGGCTTTTCTGAGGAGCAGGCAGAAGATAATTCAACGCTGCTTCAAACAGTGACATCAGAACTCCTAAAGAATAAGCTTGGTCTCAATATCACGAACATAGAGAGAATTCACCGCATAGGTAGAAAGTCGGATAGAGCCCGCCCAGTAATTATGAGACTTCTTGATTTTCGGGACAATAAACTAGATATTAAAAAGCTGCAAGAAACTGAAAGGATCGAACCTGTCCATTCGTGAAGACTACTCAAGCAAAATACGTCCTCAAACGAAAATGTTTGTGGGATAGCGCTTGTGCAAATCGGGAAGCAGGGGATCGTGTGCCTCTTATCTTTGACGAGTGAAATGGCGAGGTGTACATCTGGGATGAGTCGAACAATAAACGGTACCAGGTCACGCTGCGTCATTCCCCAGCTAATTTGGGACAACATTCAAGTGTATGACAATCTCAACAAATGCCGGAAAAGTTTCGAATCGTTAATCTCAATGCCAGAAGTATGGAAAATAAGGTGACCGAAATTGAAAACACACTCCTTGTACTTAACGCGCTTATCACTGAAACCTGGTTAAGGGCAGATATTGGAGATCATGAAATAATTCCGCAAGTTTACACAATACTGCGACGTGACAGAGAGGGGAAAGGAGGTGGAGTTGCAGTTGTGCTACGTAACAATGTAAACTATGACAGACTCCCTGACCTTCCTCACACCGAATCAGTTTGGGTTAAGGTAACCTCTTGCTCCCCGTCGGTGATAGTAGGTGCTGTATACAGGCCACCCAATAGCTCTTTACCATACACGGAAACTATATGTTCACATATTGCATCGCTTGCTTCGAGGTATCGAGTAATCGTTGCCGGCGACTTTAATGCTCCCGATGTTGACTGGCATAACCTTGTTCCGGTATCTGGAAGTGATCAACATAGTATGTTGATTACCGATATGTCTTTTAACGGCAATTTATCTTAGATAGTAAAAGAATTCACGAGGTGTCAAGGAAACGTTTCCTCTATCTTTGATCTTGTTTCTGTGTCCGACAGTATCTTATCAAGCGAGTATGATTATGATCTTATCAAGCGAGTTTAGATCTTAGACGGCATATCAGACCACAAATTGGTGGTTGTCGATCTTTCTCTTTTTCATGTCATTAATACTCCACCAATAAAGCATTATCTCGACTTCGTTAAAGCGGATGATGCTGGAATTCTCGATTTTCTAGAATTGAAGCTATTTGGATTGATGGCTCTGAATGAGTGTGAAGCGGCAAATGTTGATGATTTGTGGTCGTTTTTAGTAAACACTGTGAACCATGCTATACAAACTTTTGTACCAGTGCGAAGGAAAATGGAACGTAAATTTAGTCCGTCGATCACCAGGGAAATTATACATTTGAAACGAAAAGCTGAAAGGATGCGTAGACGGGGGGTTAATGGTCAACTGTTACAGCAGGTTCGGAAGGCAATGAGGGAAAAGATTCGAAGAGCCAGGTTTACATACTTTTAGTGTGACTCTCGACCAATTCCTTGAGTCTGATCCCAAAAAATTTTGGAGGTTCCTCTCTCCTACGCACAACACCATCAGTAAGTTGTTGATAGATGATTGTATTGTCACTGATAAAGTCAAAATGTGCAACCATATGAATGAGCACTTTTGCTCCGTATTCACACGTGATGACGGTGGTCGGCCAACCTTTCCCGCACGTGACCTTTGTTATGTTCCTGACATTGTTTTGTCACGAGAAGGGATTTTCAACTCCTTGCTTAGCATAAATGGCAGAAAGGCGTATGGACTAGATGGCATCCCAAATCAATTTCTCTTGCGCTACGCAGAGTGGTGTAGTTTCTATCTTGACATCATTTTTAGGAAGTCAATTGAGACAGCGAAGGTTCCGAGACAGTGGAAGCAAGCAAAAATTGTGCCTGTCCCAAAGTCTGGAGATATGCTCAAAGCATCTAATTATCGTCCGGTGTCACTGTTACCTACATGTGGTAAAATTTTAGAACACTGTATCCATAAACACCTGGTGACATCTCTTGAAGAAGACAATTTTTTTCACGCCAGCACAACATGGTTTCCGCCAAGGTGTTTCTACTACAACCCAGTTATTAGGAACAGTTCACAATCTTGCGGCAACAATTAATTCACGGGGGCAGTCTGAAATAATTTTCTTGGATTTGTCGAAGGCGTTCGACAAGGTACCTCATGATAAGCTACTGTTAAAACTACAAGCTATAGTCGGTAACTCAAATCTGACCGCGTGGCATCGGAACTACCTTGCTGACAGACAGCAGTTGGTATGCGGATCGGTGAGAGCAGCTCTAACTTGGCTTATGTGGATTCCGTCGTGCCTCAGGGCTCGGTTTTAGGGCCACTGTTGTTTAAACGATATCACTGAGAACATTCCCATAAAAATACGCCTTTTTGCTGACGATTGCATAATTTTTACCGAGGTAAATTCTGTCTTAGATCAGATTCACCTTAATGATTGTCTTCGTAGGATTAATGATTGGTGCTTAACATGGCAAATGACTCTAAATTTTCAAAAATGTACATACATGCATGTCACGAGGAAGAGAGTACCTCTGTCCTTTCAGTATTGTATAGATGGATGTGTTCTATCATGTGTTGACTCCTGTGGATATCTCGGAGTGACGTTGTGCAATGATTTGAGATAGAATCAGCATATTGATACTATCGTGAGAAAGGCAATGGGTAAATTATACTATTTGCGTCGTCATCTTCATCAAGCGTCCACCGCCACAAAATTGAAGGCATACAAGACATATGTACTATCTGCTCTGGATTATGCGAGCATTATTTGGGACCCTTTTACCGCATCCAATATTGATAAATTAGAAGGAGTGCAAAGGAAAGCCTTGGCGCTTCATTTTTAACAAATACAGAAAGCTCGATTCAGTCTCTAAGCTTTACGATAGGGCAGGGCTTGAGTTGCTTAGTTCCCGCAGGAAAATGCAGCGGGTCAGGTTCCTTTACCAAATGATTCACAACAAGTTTAAAATCGACAGCGCACTTTACCTGCAGCCTTTCTGTGGCCGAGAAACTAGGCAGTCACGCAGTTTACGTTTCAAATCCTTCAGCGCGAAAAATGATTGTTTTAAATTTGCTTTCTTCACGCGGACTGTCCTGGAATGGAATGAGCTACCACAGGCGATAATGAATAGTCCTATACGGTTGAGAATTTCTGTAAACTGAGAGCGACAGTCCTGAATTAATGTCTTCTTTTATCACCTCGTGTGTTTACCTTAAGTGTTATGTATCCCACCCTATATACTTAGGCCTACTTGTAAGCCAGTAGTATGAATAAATGAAAATGACGCTCTTCCACTCCCTTATCCACCAATGAATTATGTCCTTACGTCCTTTCGTGCTTCACCGCGACCAGCCGCGACAAAATGCGTAAACCAAAACCAATTAATTACAGCAACAAATGACCCGCTTCGCTGGCAGATTTTTCCCTAAAAGGTGTCCACTGAAGGTCCCAAAAGTGGCACTACCCATTTTAATGCCGACAGCGCCCTGTTTTAGAAGTTATGTTTTTTTTTTTACGAAACTCATTTGAATTTTTATTAAATAATGAGTGCCTCAAACTCATTCACACGGTGCGCAGCTTATAGGTGGTATCGGACAGATACTTGTAAAAAAGAAAGTTCGTCGATTGGTGCACCCGTTCGAGAATTATTTAGCCCAGGAATTTAACTGAAACACCCGGTATAGTTAAATCAGGTTTTATTTTTATTTTTTCACACGACAGCTGCGCGACATTTATTTTAAATACACTGGGGTGTAACCTGTGGAGCAAGGTTTTTGCTCTCATTACATGGGCTTATTCGGGTTCTTATAGTCCGGAGAACCATCGCTCCTTTTTCTTCAACATACTCGTATATCCGACCATCCGAGTGCAAATCAGCATGTTCTATGACCCGCAGTAAGGTGATGGCCTTTATACATGATGTGGAGTGCAGAGATTATCCAGGATAATATATCCAGCGAATCGCTGGAGGTTGTATGGGTCGATAGTTTTTTTATATATATTTTTTTTTTCTAAAGGTGGGGTAGATAGTAACAATAAACCTCTCTTGCTTTGTTTCTCTAAGATGCACGCATGCGAGACAGTATAGCACACAACGTAAGTAATACACAGTATAAGGCAGCGATGCCTGACAGTATAAACATCGCGACTCCAATTAAAAAAGTGCGACTACCAATGAAAGATAAGATCATATCATGCGTCACACAGGGTAGTGCAAACAAACCACACTTACTTTAAACCCTAAGAAAAGAGAAAGCACAGTAGAAACATCCTGCACATGGACTGACCGTCCTCTGCTACAACGAAACGCGCGCTCTTTCCATTAGCGTACACAATTTATTCATAACGTCAACCACGCTATGAATGTTTTAAACAACGCGTGAAATGACGTAATCTCCGAGAAAATGTCGAGCCTTTGTCAACAGACTTCTTTCCCCCTGCGTCCTACAGGCTTGTACCGCTGCTGGCGCCACAGGTGGCCGCTGCGGTAATTAAACACCCGGAATTAATTTGCCTGTTTACATTGGAGCAGCCTTTTACCTGCTGGATGCGTCACAGTAGAATCGAAGCTATAGACGTGTCAGCGCCTACGGGTGATAATAAATGTAGCGGGGGTGGTGTTGTTCGACAGACACTGTTTGCATGGCGTCTTATTTTGCAAACTCAAAGGAAGATTATATTTTGGCGTCACTTTAACCGAAGGAGACGTCCGGGATGTTCGTGCAACTATAAGATACTCGTTGAAATATTAACGTTAATGGTTTTGCACTTTCCGCGGTGGGAAAATATTTCTCGCCATCCATGGTAAGACACACGTTTACGATTGGTAGAGCGACCTGCCCCTCTACTAGCCCATAAGTTTCAGTTGCTTGTCGGTGGCTGAGGAAGGACAGCTAAGCTGCGAAACGAATTAATTTCAAATTCTCTCCAACGTGAGGGGCGGTGGCCTCTGATAAATGAACTTTGATCACGGTTGGGAATGAGGGGGGGGGGGGGGTGTATTTACTGGCAGAAAAAGAAGAAAAAAAGGAAAAGGAAAGATATGAGGGGAAGGGCCGTTTCTCATAATCAAAGCGAGGAGGAACATAGGACGTGGAAAACGGTCCTCGCGCTCGGCCTACCGCAAACATTCGTTAACTGCGATGCCATTTCGGAGATTGACGCATTTTTTGGAGTGGTCGATCACTCATCGATCGGTCGATCATCAACTTCGATCGTTATTGTGAAGGGGCTCTTTATTTTATTCCCCCCATTCCCACCAGCAATGGGGTAGAGTATCGCCTGTGGCGATCAACCTCCCCACTTTCCAAAGCCAAAAATAAAGTTGTTGTTTGGAGTGGTCGTCGGTTAAGTTTTGTTCCAATGTCATATATAAGATGAGAATTATCGGTGAATGTGTTAAGAGAGCGTATTGGAATTGTATTGCAATTGTATACACAAGGGTACTTTGGCACATTAAATATCTTGAACAGGAAGTGGCGCACATGAAATCACAGTGCAGTAAAATGTGTGCATGGTGGAACTCACGTTTCAGGAACCGTGAGCATCAGAAAAACACAGGAGAGCTATACCAGGGAAAATCATCATGATAGACCGCACCGAAGACAAGGACTGACGCGGACAGCCTTCAACTAGCAACTGATTTATTGATGCAACATTGATCAATATATCAGCTGCTAGTTGAAAGCTTTCCGCGTCAGTCCTTGCCTCCACTGCGTCCTACCATGATTAGAGAAGAAATGGCGTTTCGTTGCTGTGACTGGACTTCTTAAACGTTTTGAAAAAGATAGGGGGGCACTATAGTGTAAAAATTTCACTTTTCTCCCGGAATGAAAAGTGTCATTACCTTGAAACACACAAAAGGAACGAGAATCATCCGATTGCGTCGTTCGGGATGTATGAGCGAAAGAACCAGCAAGTTGCGCTTTACCTCTCCCTCCCCTTCACAAGAAGGCCGACAATGCAGGAGCACGCTCTCATTGGTCTTCGCAAATGAGCTGTCCAATCATCGCCGCAAATTGTTTGAGGGGACCAATCCGAGGCCTCTCCGCAATTTCGGACTTCATGAGAAGGCGAGAGAAGCAGAAAAATGCGTTTCTTTTCTATCGATCATAAATCACGAACGACGCAACAGATGAATTCCGTACCCTTTATATTTTTCTCAAGGTAACCGAATCTTTCATTTCGCGAGGAGATGATGATGATGATGAATAGAAGAAAACATGGGGAGGGGAGTCACGACTAAATCGGATACATTTTTGAACTTTAGTGGTGGTGGTGGTGACGAAATCCGGCTTGCCGTCGTTGACCTCCCTTATGTGGACTGCGTCACTCACGACTGTAGCCGGGATGAGATGAGATGACGTGATAACAGATGAAGGAATCATGACGGCCAACAGTTAAGTTCTAGTTGAACTTTAGTGGGTTTGCAATGTCGCACCTGTATCCAATAGAGCGAGAGCAAAAATACCTCGACCGATTTTCGAAGAAGACAAAAATTTCCGAGCTCTATGTTGCGTCTCCGCTCCCCTTCTCAGCAGCAACGGTCGCCCATTGCCAGGCGCACTGTCAATCAGACAGCACGGCAACACCGGTCGTCTGTATCTGTCACATGCATGATCCGTTTTACTTGCTGTATATGTTCTCCCTTGTGATGTTATTGAGTCATATCCCATTCAACCACTCAGGTTAATGCACGTGCGGGGTTCATCTACGCACGAGACTTACCCTGGGGAACAGGTGGGCGTAGGTAACATCAGGCAGACGAGGGGTCTGCCTGACTAGAGTTGCGGAAGGTTGTCTTCCCTAGGATGTAAAATTTCGAAGAGTGCGTCGTTCAACGTTACGTAATGCTGTACCAGGGAAGACTGTATGACAGAGACAGTCAGTGCCCGTGATAGATGGCGCGCAGTGTCATGAGACGTAGCCCCCGCTATTCGTCTCGCTGTTGTGCCGCGTTACTCAATGCTCGACACGGTGCTGGTCATCCCCATAACATTCATATTGAAGGAAGCTAAAGCCGGCGGCCGCGTAGGCTAGCGTAAAAGTCATGTCAGCCTTCGAGTCACGACGGTCTCAGAGATCAGACCCGTCTGATGCTTGTGATGCTTGTACCCGTGATGGATGCTTGCCAATCGCTGCATGACCGTGTAGTGATAACGCACGATATGGTGCATCTACCGCTAGCATTCGTAGCGAGTGTGCCAAATATTTGGCATTGTCACGTGCTATGTTTGTAGAAGGGCTAATTGAAAGTACGGTGTGAATGACATTCAGTAAAACTCAAATAAATGTTCCTCAAGTGAGAAATCAACCACATGTGGCTTTTGTACTTGGGTGGAGAGGCGGAGTCTGAAAGGAAATTCACGCTATTCAATACGACGCCATCTATACAAGGTCGACCACAATTTTTGAAGGCTGGAGGGATTGGCGCCTCATAAACACACACGCCCTCGCTCCATCCCCATATAGGTTATATTAAGTTCCTCCTACGCCGCACTATGTGCCGAAATCATTCACTTAAAGAAATATGCGTCAAATCGTATAAACACTCCAAAAAGAGCAATAATCAGTGCAGAACACACTGACTGTTTTCATGGCGGTGGTTAATTTCGTGCCTATTCCCTCAGGCGGAGGGAACTTTCTGTTTATTTAGCCAAAAGCGTCATTCCCTAAAAAGACTTTCCCTAAAACGTAACACGTCCCCATTTCCCTAAAACCCGCCACGCAAAAACAGGAAGGAGGGTGACATGTTTGTCGGCTGTCAAAGCCAGCTCGTTCACGGCGTGGGAGTAAATTTTCATTGAATCCATTGTACTCTGCAATGAACGCGTAAGGCACGAACCCGGCGGTTCCTCCAGTGGTCCTTTGTTCGACGTCGCCCGCAGGTAGACCCGCAATGTGTATCGATTAGATTGCTTTGCCCTCCTGGGTTCAAGGCCGCAGGTGTGGGCGCTGCATTCTTCTGTCACCACGACGTGTCGTATGTACAGCTTGCCCAAACCTTAGTGGAAACGAAGAGTGAAAGTGGGAACGTGACGTCATACGAACGAGAGAGCCAATGAGGTAATTGCAATGCCTGTTTGGAGCTCCCTCCCGAGTGCTCCCGTACCACGTGTCCCGGAGTAGCCGTGGGATTTAGCGCAATTATTAAAAAAAATAACAAAACAAAAAACGTTTCGTTTCACCAACAGCTTACTTGGAGAGCAGAAAGCTATACAAGGAAGTATCCTGACTAGGACCGTTCCAGATATGGCTTGTCCTTAGTACTGAGTATGGCATGTACTGGCATGTCCTGTGGCATGTCCCGAGCGAACCTAACCTGAATGAAGAAATAATAACGTACGTAGCTGGGTCCGGGAGGGGCATCATAATTACTCTTGCCACTGATAACAAAAAGTAAAAACAAGTAAACTATACTATACTACATACTATCTTACATATACCATGAGACAAAACTGTTATGTGAAATATACAGGGTGTTTCAAAAAACGTGTCATTCGGACTTTATAAAAAAACGGGGCGACGGAAAAATACGGGGTAAACGACATTTGTGTGGCAACTGAATTTGCCATCTTGCAAAAATATTTTCATTTGATTTTAATCAAAATAAATTGAATTTCTTTAATTGAACTCCAAAATTTCCCAAGTCAACCTAACGTTTTTTTACAGAATTAGAGAGGCCGTAGCGAACTTGGTCAGATCCACCAAGAAATCCGCTCGATATTGCAAATGGAACTGCCCAAAAAAAGTCCCAAAATTGAGGCTTCAAAGTTTCGGGTATTCAACGGCGCACGAAATCAGACGCAAAAATATCGTGGAGAGGAGGACTTGTTCCGTCCCCATGAAAGATAGAAGGTCAAAAAAAAAAAAAAAAAAACAGGGCGGGAAAAAAGAGGCGGAATCATTTTTGTTTGCCGCTTATCAACGATGGTGGAATGTTACCCGCCTTGTTATCGGGGCGTCTTGTGCTGCACGCCGGTCCGGCGATAAACTGCTCTAGCTTCATGGGGCCTGTCATGTCCTGCCCTCCGCGCATCTTTGCGACGGATTTGGTGCGCCGTTGAATACCCGAAACTGTGAAGCCTCAACTTCGGGACTTTTTTTGGGCAGTTCCCTTTGCAATATCGAGCGGATTTCTTGGTGGTTCTGACTAAGTTCGCTACGGGCTCTCTACTTCTGTAAAAAAACCGTGAGGTTGACTTGGGAAATTTTGAAGTTCAATTAAAGAAATTCAATTTCTTTTAATTAAAATCAGATGAAAATATTTTTGCAAGATGGCAAATTCAGTTGCGACACAAGTGCCGTTTACCCCGTATTTTTCCGTCGCCCCGTTTTTTTATAAAGTCTGAGTGACACGTTTTTTGAAACACCCCGTATATCAATAAAATAATAAATAAAATATAAAATAAACACAGCCCTTCGGAGCAAACTTGCCTTCGAACATGCGGTTCGAATCTAAACGCTTTCAAACAATCAAACGAAATTTTCCTATAGAGATAAGCAATAAACGATAATGAATAAAACAACAATGCATAAGATACATGGATGCACAAAGTTCTCACATAGAGAGCGACATTAAGAGACTCACTTCAGTGTGTAAGCGAAGTGCCCGTTAGTAGCAATTGTAAGTAAAGAGCGTGACATGCCTCATTAGCATAACAGGCATTACCGTTAGTCACACATCAACGAGGATAAAGAGGCCAATCCCAGGAGGAAGGTCTCGAAAGGATTAATTTACCGCACTTTTATTGACTGCACGATTTTTTGCTGCGCGATGATAATATTTAAAGCTGGTTATCTAGGACGTTGTACTTTAACCGGTTGATTTTTAATATACAATCACCGGAATATGCGCCCCGGCATTGGAGCTAAAAGTGTTTTCTTTTCTCTCTTCTTTTCTTTCTTCTCTTTCATTTGTCCTTCTACTGCATTTTTGTAAAAAAAGTTTCTGTCAATATAATAGCAAGTCTTCGTCGCGTTTGAGTAAGCTAGAGCAAAATTCGCACTCCGTCAGAGGCGTTTGAAGTGTTATTTAGCGTGGGCTGTCTACCAATTATGCCTATGAACAGACGGAGGAAATGAGTAGTTTTTTTTTAGTTCAGCGTTAGCGCCGCGAAGCAACTGTGGCTATGAGCGGCGTACAGATGCGGAGAGGACAGCAGGAATGAGTGGGGGGTTAGTATGCGTCCTGGGCCGACTTCAGGGGTGAACTGTGCCGATATTCGCCTGGAAAGACTTCGGAAAACCCAGGGAGAACCTCAAATAGCGCAGCCAGTGGTAGGATTCGAACCCACCACCTCTCAGTCTTCAGCACAAACTTGGATACAACCAACGAGAGGAACGCCTCGGAGTAAATGGCTCCAAAAGCATGAACTGTTGAACACTCACATTATTCACAATAACTCTTGGACAACGTGATCACCAGGGCATTCAATTTCGACATATTTCCTTCTCTTTTCACAATTCAATTCAAATGAAATTTTCACGAACGAAAGCAGGGGTAAGCTGTACGGTTGACAACTTGCCAACTACACCACCACCAACAAATACACTGATAATGATGACAGGAGAAATTGGTCAACTTGACAGTTAAGCACTAGGTTTTCAAAAAAGCTATTTCCCTTTGTATTTATCTAATTCATTTATTCTATTTTTGAGCTCGAGCAGCATCCCTGTCCTCCCCCCCCCCCCCCCCCCCCCGACAGGATATGATGATGGCATTAAGTATGGGATACGCGTCTCGGAGCGTCACTCAGTCAGCAAGGACTGGAATGGTGACGCTGATGTATTTCGTGACAACCTACGTACCTTGTTGTTCATTGAAGTGCGGAAAATTTAAATGCGCCGGACCGTCCGCCTCTCGGTGTGACGAAATTGCTCGTTCTACGATCGTATCCAGCTCCTCGAGGTCCTGCCGTAGAGTTCTGCATTCTACTCGATGTAGGACTTCAGTCCTCCTTGTAAGGCTCTGCATTATAGTCTCACAGTGCGGTAGGGTACCGCATGCCACCGTGAAACATCCCATTAGTAGTACCTCAATAAAATGCGGTTCGATGCTGCACGCGTCTGCTGTTTTACGTCCGCTGTTGACCTCGGCTCAAAGAAATGCGATAGTCTGATTACACTTGTTCGCGGTTGTATCCCTTTCCTTTCTAGTGTCTCTTTCATTATTTCTCTCTTTCATTTTCCTTTCTTCCCGTTCCTTTCTATTTCTTTTCCGTTTTTTTTTTTCTCTTTTTCTTTTTTGGAATAGCAAGCTGGCTCTCTGCCTGGCTAACTTTTCCTTTCTTTTTTTTTCTTAATAAATATATGCCCCCTTTCCAGACGGCGGCACTTTGTCATGGCAACAGAAAGCTCCTTAATGAAGCGTACATTCTACAGATGGACAGTGAAGACAGACGATTTTTACTTTTCAATCCATCTCCATCCAGATAGAACTTGTGCGTCCATCCGCGGTTGTCCCCTGTAAAGCGTGCTTTCGCTGCACTGAAGTAATGTACGCGGGAGAAGCGACCTAGCAATACGTTTCTCCTTACGTTACTTAGACGCGTTGTCGTTATGGGGAGCGATTGCTGTTAGAAGCCAGAGATGCCAAAAGATAGAAAATACTTTTAAGCGTCTAATAAACGCTTTGGAACTCTCTAATGGGCACATATAGGCAGAATGGATGCCGAGTACACGAGCAATTTGGAGTATAAAAGGGCATCGTTATAACCCAATCGACCATCGTTATAACCAAACGAAGGCTAGAATAAATGTGCAGGTTGAAAATAAACGCTCAATATCCACTAATGTTGCAAAGCGTAATTGAACCCGCTTGGGAATACTTAAAGCTGTTCGCGCCATCCGGAATCTTCCGCACTTCTTGGAGCAGAGGAAAAACTACGGTTCTTTTCAAAGACATAGATGGTGATAACATATCGCGACATCACTGCACGTCTGATATTTCAAATTATAGTGGGTGTCGATTCATAATGTTTTGAAGGTCAGACACGAGTTCCGAAAGTACTTCGCAGCAACGTCAACAAAAAAAAAAAAAAAAAAGAAAAGAAAGGAAAAGAAAGAAAAAGAAACACGCCCTCATGAGCAGCACTCGCGGAACATCTCGGAAAGATTTTCTTTCTCGCTGACAAACGCACAGAAGTAAGATAAACGTGGGCTGCACGGAAATGGCGTTCGAACGTCGCTAGGACGCCGGGAAAACTATTTCCATACATTACTGAACTGCACGCCAAGGATCGCAGGTCGATGAACGTGCGGTGGAGAGAGTAAAAAAAAGAAAAAAGAAAAAGAAGAAGAAAAACAATGTCGCCCCCTACACACAACAAACGTAAACACATCGATAGAGATGTTCGTGTGCGTATGTTGGCACACTGCGTGTTGGAACAACAAGGATTAGATGATGACGTAGCGTGCTTCACCGCTGGACCGCCGTACGCTACCGCAGCGAGGGAGAATGACAAGAAACGAGTTCAAAGAGCGAGGAAATGCCCTATAACGTGAGCTTGTTTCAATCATTGCACACTCTACCGGCAGTCATCATGCACAATATTTTCGTTGTGCGGTGTATCGTCGGTGCACAATTAGAGATGCGAAGCGCCGGAAAAAAAAAAAAAACGGAAATTTTGGGAAAAGAATCCGTTTTTCTCGTTATTTTTTCCTCGACTCCAGAAAAATTGCCCAAAATTTCCAGGCGCCAAAATTCAAAAATGTAAATTTTCGTGCCTTTGATGCGTTCCAACCCGCCAACAGTTCCTTGGGTGCCTCTAATTCGCCAACAACCACCAACTTAGAGCTCTGTCTGGCTGCTCCAAGCAATCGCCGTCGCGTTCACATAATGTCGGAGTTCTGGTCGGAGTGGACGGGTTGTTCCAATTACCTATCGCTGAGTAGACAGCAGTCTTATGGGATGCTCTGCTCTGCATTTATGCCTAGAGGGTGAACACTACTAAAGTGTCTAGCTCATTGTATGCTGTGGCTTGGCCGGCAATGCTTCGACTCAGCAGTAACCGCGTTTGTTTCCATTTTGTCCAATTTAAAAAAAAAAGAAAACGAAAGAGAAACGTTTTTTTTTTCGAGCGATTCAAAATTTCCGCAAATTTTGCATCTCTATGCACAGTAGAACATACATAAACGGCTGTGTGAAAGCAGTCATCGACCAGGCCCCATCCCCTCGCTAGACGTCAGCAGAAATGCGTAACGTCAGAACTATGCGGGGAGCACTCGTTGAGCTATCATTGACCACCAAAAATTCGTCGAATCCTGTTACGGCGCTTCGGCCTTGATAGGCTACGACGGGAGTCACGTGCTCCACCATCCCCTTGGGACTGCGAACGTCACGAAATGACGTCGACTTCCCTCCTTCACTTACGGGCTCTTTGAAAGATTTGAGTGCTTTTGCAGGGTGAACATATTAAGCACGCTAGAGGTCAGCTGTGCTCGCCCTTCTTTCGTAAGACCTCACATTATTTGTTGCAGAACACGCAGCGGCCAAAATCTAAAGAACAAAAAATATAGAGAGGCATTTCACAGCTCCTTTAGGTTGTTAACAATAAGCAACAACAACAAAGGACGGGTCCTGGGGGAGGGTGTTAAATACAGAACAAAAACAAGGATAAACGAAGAAGGAAATAACACACCGAAGGCACTGAACAAAGCAGTCTAAGTATAAGCAATCCGTACCCATCTGAATCGCGGGCCCAGCGAACAAGACCGACGGAGGCGTTGTTACCTAAGGCCCCGTAGGTGGACAGCACTGACTTCGACCCACTGCTGTGCGCATATCGATTAAATAACGCAGTAATCAGTGAAACTGAAGCAAGGGTTGTATTCGAACCTACGGCATCAGAGCCTCTCTCCCATTGGAGATGCAGCCAGTTACCCCAGGAAACTACTCTTTCTTTCTCTCTCTCTCTCTTCACAGCAACAACAACAACGTTCTAGTTCAGTAAACAGACGACAACATTATTGTGAGATGATGAATGGGGAGTTTCACCGCCTGGGGCGATACTCTACCCCATCCCCATTGCTGCTGGTGATGCGGGGAATGAAATAATGAGCCCCTTCACAATAAGGTCAGTAAACAGAAGCGTCAAAATGCCAATTACAAATGCAGATATAGGAAATGGTGAGCTGGAGTGAACATGAAATGTTCCATTATGCACAGATACGCGCACAATGTTTAAGTAAAGTTTTAATACATTCAATCTTTTAGGGGAATTGTTAGAGGAAAATTTAATATGACGTGGTATTAACATGGAGTTATCTACAAATGCGGCGTAACCTGCGGCAAGCCTAGCCATGCGTAGGATAACCATGCTCATCATAAATACTACTGGCTATACGAAGTAGTAGGATACACAACTACACAGCTATAACGTAATACGTTTCAAGAGTCTCCGTGTGTCCCTGCAATATGCAGGGCGTTTGTTTAGCTACACCAAATTTTCAACAACAACAACAGCAAAAAAGAATTGCATTAGAACACTAACAATTTTGTGATTAACTTACCCGACTTGGCGGCCAGTAGGAATAAGGTTGCTTGCGCAGTGAGGTGGCAGATTAACATATATATTTTTATTAAATTTGTAAATAGATATTTCCAGGAAAATGTGAGATAGCAGAATTGGAGGCAGTCATTGGTTGAAGAAACTCTGCAGTTTTTATGTTAAATTTTGAAACGCGCTCGCACATTGAGATGTCCAATGCCAAATTTTGTTGTGCAAATGAGCCGAAACCGAAGTCAGGCGCATCGGAAGCGCGGAAAAAGACTTGACCTTGGCCCACGGGAGCTTATCTGGACCGCAAAGTGGTCTATCTGGCCGGCTATCTGGCTCTGTTCTTTTTCTTTTCCTTTTCTTGATTTTTCATTAATTTTTTTAATAGCAGGCCGACTTCTGTCCGGCTGACATATCACTTCTTTTTTCTTAATAAACATATCCCCCCCCCCCCCCTGCATGGCTGGTCAGCGCCTACTCCAATTCGTTTCATCGCTCAAAAAGCACGTGACCCTCCGACGTGGAATGAATACTACTGCTCTCCTTGCGGCTGAGGCGCGCTTTCTTTCGGTGTCGGTTCATCTGTATAACACAACTCTGCACTCGATACCTCAATGTGCGCGCGTTTCAGGATTTTAAAGAAATAGAGCCGCTTTAAATAATAACTGCCACCAATTCTGCTATCTCACATTTCCATTGAAAGAATCTAATTAAAAAGTTGATGACAATATATCCGTTAATGAGCCCCCTCTCGAAACAGGCAACCTTATTCCTAATGGCCGCCAAATCGGGCAAGCTAATGGCAAAACTGAAAGTGTCCGGATTAAATTCCCAGTTCCTTGAAAATTTGGTGCACCTAAAAAAGGAACACACTGCAGTACAACATCAGGACCAAGTGAAAAAATGAAAAAGTAATACACCGATACACCAGATTGGACTAAGTAGTCCAACAATAGGCTGCTCGTAACCTGACCTGACCCAACCTAACCTAACCTAAGGCCTAACCTGACCAAAATTAGTGAATGCAAGAAAAGCCGATCGAGAATATATTCCCTGCAAAGAACGACGATTAAACGTATGCAATTATTCGATGTAGAATCGCGTAAATGCAAATCGAAGATGAAGGCGGGCATTTGATGTAGGAACCAATCGGCCGCATTGAAACCTCGCCTGCATGCTCATTCTGTGTACTTTTAATCGCTTCCGAAGGCCATGCTGGCAGTATCCGTATCCGCTATACGATTGCAGCGTGGTAATTGAATGTCTGCTCGTAACATTAGAGAGAGAAATTAATGTGGATTCAACCAAGACATCTGTTTACATTCATATAATCCTTTGCTATTCAACGTTTTTTCTTTTCTTTTTTTTTATATGGGGCTGTTATTGTGAGCGGCTCCACCGTGGTCGATCTGTGAATTATTTTGCCCCAGGCTGCATGATTACACAATCTGAATACACACAGTCTGTACACTAATAACACTGTTATTGTGGCTCGTACATTGCCAGGTTTGACCCGCATTCTTTGGACCGAACTGCTGACGCGTCCGCTATGGGATCCCCGGACTGTTCCATTTGCATACAGGGTGTCCCAGAAAACGCGCCATTGAATTATAATAAAAAAACTACAACCACCGATCAACGGCATTTGTTCTTACTAGGTTTTTGCCACCTCCCGATATGAATGTCACGTAACGTAAGTTTAACTATGTAAATTTTTGCGAACTGAACTCTGAAACTTGACACGTGAATGTCACTTTTTTACCCCACCAGTTTGAAGAGCTTGTCGAATTTACTCAAATTCATGATAATTTACAGGGATATTGAGAAGCTATCCCATCGGAAAAAATAGCCGAACATCATGCTCTACGGAGCCCCTAGAGCATAGCACGCAACGAATTTTTCAGCGCAATCGTTGTCAGTCTGACCAACGGAGGTTGGAAACCCAGCCCACACCGGCATCACAGAAAGAGATAACAAAGGCATGGCTTATCGCATCCGGCTTTCGCTGGGATCATGCTTTCCCTCTCCCAATTTCAGGAACTGTCACTTTTTCTACTATTACTCTGTGGGCTAGGTTTGGAATCACCTTTCGTCGGACTGACAGCAATTGCACTCAAAAAGTCGTAGCGTGTCATGGTTCGGCGCTCCGAAAAGCATGATGTCCGGCTATTTTCCCGATAGGATAGCTCCTGAATATCCCTGTCAATTATCATTAATTTTGGTAAATTAGACACGCTCTTCACATTGGTGTGGTAAAACAGTGACCTTTAGTTGACAAATTTCCGACTTCAGTTCGCAAATATTTACATGACTAAACTTACGATACATGACATTCAAATCAGGAGGTGGCAAAAACCCAGTAAGAACAAATGCCGTTGACCGCATGATTCTAGGTGGCGTAGTTTTTGTTATTATAATTCAATGACACGTTTTCTGGGACACCGTGTATATACAGGGTGCTTCACGTAAGGCTGACCACAATTTTTATAAAAAAATCTACGAGGGCAGCATAGATGTTTTTGCAGTTGAGTTCTGCGGCCAGGCGGACATCCTCTGGAAGAGAGTATGTAACTACCAGACCAATAATTACCTGAAATTCGTTAATTAAAGTTTTAATTAGGAAATTTCGGGCAAAAGCGAGATAGAAGATTGAGAGACTATCTTCGTTGAACACCATTCCAGGTTTAAAAAATCCTGAAACACGCACATGCGCTAAAATATCCATCCCCGAATTTTGGTATGCGAATGACCCGAAACCGAAAAAGCGTGCCACACTCTAAGAAAAAAAGGAGTAAAACGGGGAGTAATTGCAGCTTCTACTCCCCTCGTCTGCAATTACTCCCCATTTTGGTCCCCTAACACAACATTTAGTCCCGACATATACTCCCGAGGACTGCAAATTGTCACTAAACTTCGCGAATGGTCTCCTGAATGCAAAAGTCTACGTAAATATGTGCCCTTGGTCAATTTGAACGACATAAGGCTGTATAACTCAGACAACGTAGCAATTTTCCAGCCACACAGAGTAAGGAACAGTTAGCGCATCTTTCTTCGCAAATTGTGCCCTAGTATGGCGCAAGATTTTATATCACTCGATATATCACCGTTGACGGTTTACTTCAAAGTATTTTCATCCGTGCGCACCAATTATGTACCTGGGACTCGTACAACAGCGCGTGAAATGCGGTCTTCACTCTGTGACATTCATTTGCTCCCGTGCATTTACTCCCGAAAGGGACTATTTTTTGTGGCAATGCAATTACTCCCCAAAAGGAGTAAAAGTACTCCTTTTTTTCTTAGAGTGCAGAGGAACGCATCACCCACGCCAACGGGGGAGGCGGGAGGGTGACGTGGGGATTAGAGCGGCCTGCCTGCCTAGATGGGCGGCACGTTGCTCGGAGAAGGGATGAAAGGGAGTGGGGGGAAGGGGATAGGGGAAGGGGAAGGGTCACGTCGGGTTCTTCAATTTCGTGCCCTACAACCGACCGTGAGGGTTCACTGGCTTCAGAAAGTTCAGCAGGGCTTTCTGTACGGATTTGCGGTGCTGGAGGTTCCTAGCGCGGATGGACGATCTCCTCAATCTGGAGCTCGATATTCCATGGTGCTGCACTGCTTTTCTGGAGTGAGCCGCGAAGTGACGTGATGTGATGTGATGTGATAGAAAAATAAAAAAAAATTGGGATTTAAGTTGGAGCCGCGAAGTTGTCAGACATCGTTGTAATCACGGATTCACGAGACGCTATCTCACGCATCCATCGCCACTCTGACACGCCGAGGGAGGCTTATCTGGACCGGAAAGCGGTTAATTCTGGCCAGTTGAGCGGCATCTACTCCAATTATCTGCACCGCTCCAAATCACGTGGCCCTGTGACGTGAAATGAGCGCTGTACTCCCCGCGTTCCCGGTCTCTGCGGTTTCGGTTTCGGCTCATTTGCATATCAAGATTCGGGGAGGGATATTTTAACGCACGTGCGGGTTTCAGGATTTGTTAAATTTGTTTTGTTTGTGTTTGTTTGCAAATCTGTTTTGTTGAGAAATAGCTTGCAACTAGGATAGTCTCTCCTGCCATCTCGATTGTACCCGAAATTCCCCAATTAAAAAGGTAATTAATGATTATGTAATTAATCACCTTGTAGTTGCACACTTTCTTCGAGAGAATGTCCGCCTTGCCGTAGAACTCAACTGCAAAAACAACACCCATGCTGCCCTCATACCTGTTTTCTAAAAATTCTGGTCAGTCTTACATGACGCACACTGTATATAATATACAGGGTGTTTTTTTTGTTAGACAGATTTTTCATAAAAAAACTATAGGGGCTAGACACATGCTGTTTTCACCTCTATCATCTCTGGGCCGGCGGACGTTCTTGGTCATATGTTGCTCAACCGTCAACTACCTAAAAATCGTTAATTAACTTTTTTAATTATAAAAGCTACGAAGCCCAATGAGAGCATCTGTTCCTTTCGGTGACCTGATATCGTAGCAGTTTTCAGAACAAAAATCCGTTCGGTAGATCGTCTGCAAAAAATTCGTGAAGGAACACCTTTTTTTTTTTTTTTGTTCATTGCGCATCTTCGGAAGCCCGTCTCTTCTTCACCCCCAATGTGAGAGGGTGAAACAGCACACTGTCGCCTCTTGCGTCCTGGACAAAGATTAAAAGAAAACAGAAAATGCAACCCAAGATATGGGCAGTTCCGATAGCGTTCCCCGATACACGTGGTTTTGTTTTGTTTCCGCAAGTTAAAGCTCATCTTCGACGCATGAGGCGACACTGTGGCGGCATCTTCGACGCATGAGGCTCCGTCACCCTTTCACATTGGGGGGGGGGGGGGGGAGGAAAGACGCGTCTCCGAAGATGTGCAATGAACAAAATAAAGAAAAAAATGGTGTTCCTTCACGAATGTTTTACGGACGATCGTCCGAACGGATTGTTCTTCTGAAAACGTCTACGAGGCCACCAGGCCATCAATCGGCTATCAGGCCACCAAAAGGAACAGATGTTTTCATTGGAACAACTTCGTAGCTTTTATAATTAAAAAGTTAATTAACGATATTTAGGTAATTAGTCATTTGACGGTTGGGCAAGATATGGCCAAGAACGTCCGCCGGCCCAGAGATGATAGAGGTGTAAACAGCATGTCTATAACCCTTATAGTTTTTTTAATGAAAAATCTGTCTCGAAAAAAAAAACACCCTGTATATACAGAAATGAAGTAGCCAAAGCTCTTTGGCTGCACGTAGTGTATGCGCTTGTTGCTCAAATGTCGCCACGCCAGCACTGGACAGCTGTTTCGACTTTATTGAAATGCTGTGAAATCACCCTGACCATCATCCAAACGCGCCAACACGTCGTCTAAACTTCCCATACATCATATTATCACACAGTTCAGCCTTAAAATTGCACACTTATGCTCACAGTACGTCATTCAACTATTCAACATAATTACACATCATTTACACTTACATTCCTACCTGTTAACACCTACATTTCGAATAAGTTACATAATCGAACATATACACATTCCAACATATGTACACTTTACATCTTCTTCTTCGGCCTTCTTGGTCCTCTTCCGCAGAGCGCAGGCAGGCAACGTTTCAGCGAGTGGCGTCAGAAGGTCACACGGCACGTCATATCTTCCCGTCAGGGTGAGAGACTCACTACTGAAAGGCCAGTGCAAAGCTGGTGATATATGTATATACAGAAAAAAAGTATTCGAAGCTCTTTGGCTGCATGTAGTGTATGTGTTTGTTGCTCAAACGTTACCGTCCTGCGCCCTGCTGAAGAGACCCAAGAAGGCCGAAACAGCTTTTCAGAGCTGGCATGGCGACGTTTGGGTAACGAACACATAGCTTTGTGGCTGCACGTGGAGCATATGTTTATAAATTTATCGTGCACTCCCAGCTGAGTACAGCTGTTTTGTCGTACTTGGGACTCGTCAGCCCGGCGCAAGGAAGTGACACGATCTTGGGCCGGCACAAACAGTGTGTCTCAGCGAGACATCAGTGTTCCACGGTGACGGTGCAATCTGCGGAGGCCGCAGGGGAAGCCCGCAAGTCAGGGAGCATTAGACCCAGTGCTCTTTGAGAAGTTGCCACGTTACACGTTGGGTCGCGCTGCGCGCGTGTTATGTCGCCAGTGGTTTCATTCAATGATCATTGGAGGATGCTCGCGTGACCGGGGTATTATTCACACTGAATTTCTGCTGAACACGAATTGTCTCGTTAAAGTGCCACTGTGAACGAGAAAAATTATAGTTATTTTATTTCGTGTTAAAAATCGACGTCACTCAAGGATTCATTATGCAAAATATAAATGCAGTTAATGAACATTACGCGGTTCGACGAATTTTAGAAAAAATGCCCCAAAACTCAATAGTTTCGGATTCTCCTAGAGAACGTGACGTCATCGAGAGTTGGCGTCTCTCTGCTAGCAACAGCACGAGCGTGAGCGTCCGCGCTTTCCACTCAGCGTTGGAAGTCTGCCAGAGGCTGCGGTGAGGAGACGGGAATAGAGCCTTCGGGGATCGATGTTGCCAGACGTATAGCAGATGGCACACCGTGATGACGTCATACTTGTGAAAACCAGAAATTAATTTTGTGACGTTTCCACTTCCCACAGAGAGACAATATTTTCGGAGGACACAGTGTGAGACACGTGAAACGGCAATGACATAAATTTGGTAAGGCCCTTGTTTATTCAGTGTTAGCGCCGCGAAGCAAGTGTGGCTGTGAGCCGCGTACAAGTGTGGACAAATGGAGAGAGGACAGCAAGAAGGAGTGGGGGACAGGGGGTTATTATGCGTCCTGGGCCGACATCAGGGGGAACTGTGCAGACATTCGTCTGGAAAGTTTTCGGAAAACTCATGGAAAACCTTAGACAGCACAGCCGGTGGTAGGATTCGAACCCACCACCTCCCAGTCTCCTGCACGACCTTGGCTACCACCAACGTGGTAAAGTTCTGAAGGCAAGGGTTTCAGCCGTACATTGGCACTTTAACGACCACTACGAAAAAAAAAAATGAAAAGCCGGGCTGCATCTTTGGGCGATGTGCCAAATGCGGCTTAAATGCGGCAGCTTTCCGTCTTCCGGTCTTGATATTCGGGCGGCCGCACTCGTTTCCGTGTCATTCTTCCTTCTTCTCTTTTGACTCTCTCTCTCCTTCGTCACTTCTTTTCTTACTCCTACTCTCCTCCCCTCTCTCTTCTGCTTTACTTCCCGTCTACTCTTGCTCTTCTTTTATCTCGCTCTCTTTCCTCACTTCGTTTCTTACTCCTACTCATATCTCCTCTCTCTTCTTCACTTCTTTTCCACTCTTTCCCTTCTTTCCTCTCTCTTGTTCCTCATTTCTTTTCTTACTCCTACTCTTCTCTTCCCCCTTCTTCACTTCTTTGCTACTCGTACTCTTCTTTTCTCTCTCTTCTTCACCCGTTTCAGCTCCTTCTCTTATTCTCTCTCCGCAACTGTTACGGACGGACTTACACGGTGCCGTCGTGTGTGAGCCCCACGAAGCTGTTGCTTTTAAGGAGAGGGCGATACAGGCACTGCAATAATGTCATTCAAGTTGCTTTTGATAAAGGAGTGAAAGAAGAGACGGTTAACCGTCAGTACAAGAAATATGGTATTACCGCGCTAGAATTTATACAAAGCATAAGAGCTCTTTGCTGGTAAACACTCGAGATATTCAACCGTTAAACTTAACAGTAGCTTCCAATAGAGGGCATTTATTTTTTCAGGTATGCTATGCCAGTTGTAGCTACTCATGTGTTAGAGAGCAAAGCAGAATGCTTTGAGTGGTAAAATGTCTCCAATAAATCCTTCCGCTACCTGTCGCCTCGATTGAGAATATTCTATTCAGCAGAATTAGCGGGATTCGCTTTGATAGTATCGTTAAAATGTCCCACAGTATCCGCCTCCAAATCACGAACGACTCTCTCTGGAAGAGTTGGCACTATACAACATGTGAACGTCAACAGTAAATTCCACGTGCTCGCCTTTTGTAAATGGGGACTGCCCTTCCTCCACAACTGATGCTATGATAAATCATGCTCTCTCTCTGTTTTTACATAGTACTCGGACCGCGAAACAGCTGTGGCCATGAGCATTGTGCAGCTAGAGGTGGACAAAAATTAGAAGGGGCAGCAGGAAAGAGTGGGAGACATGTATCCTGGTCCAACTTCAGAGGAATTGTGCCGACATTATTTTGGACACACACACACACACAAAACGAAGAAGAAGAAAAAAACGTCGAGCAGCACAGCTGAGATTGGAACCTACCACGTCCCAGTCTTCAGCATAACCTTGGAGATACCCCCAGCTTTTGCTCACAAACTATATACGACAGTTTTCCACTCCTGTACTCCTGTACCCCCTGGTAGATGAGGTCACAGAGCGACTCCAACGGCACATAGCGTTTGAGCCTTTTATTGAACTTGACATACTTTACGCACTCGTTGTTTGTTAAATGACAGATCCTGTCCATCCTCTTTCCGCGTTCCTTGGAAAGCGCAAACAAATGAGCAAGCGTAAAGCTTTCCCTAAACAAAGTCTTTCCCAGAGCAAAACACAAACACTCACGCCCCATCCAGTCTCCCGTATTTATCTCCAACCTGAACCAACCGGGCCGTGATGCCTCCCAATAATCGATGCGATAATCGCGGATTATTCCCGCCGTTGTTTTTTCCTCGATTTCTCCGGATTGTGATCTCTTTTTCATACCCTTCCAACGCCTTTTTTTTCGGTCCCTCGCTTGACCTCGTATTCTGCCCAGGTTTTCCCTTCATTCTGCTTCCTTTCTTTATCCGTTTCTCTCTCTCTCTCTCTCTTTTTTTTTTGCGAATCCCTTTAGGGAAAGAAAAGAAATTGTATATATTGGCTTTAGATTTTAAAAGCTGAAGCACACTTGAGGAGATTAAGGGAGGGAAGCGCGAGTAATTCCTTCTTTCCCATTAACCCCATGGATACGGGAAACGTTCACCCTTTTTGTGCTTTTGCTCCAGGTAAAAACCGAATCGTCGAAACCAAATTCGCCTCGAGTCTTGATCGCTTCAAGCAGGGCTCGCAAAGTTCAGGCCTCAGGATCATAACGATTTTGGAGATTGCATGACACTGTATGTATGCACATGGTATAGTTTCATGAAACCTGCGATACTGGTGTTTGCGACAGATAGAATATGGAAACTCTCTCCTTGCTCGAGCTTTAAGAAGTCACTTATCCCGTGTTGCCAACGGATACGACGACCTATTTAACTAACGCTAATTGACTGTTTCAATTTAAGTTTAAGTTAGCCATTTTGACTGTCTCTATTCGTACTATTTCGTAAGAACTCTTCTGCGGTTATATTTTTTTTCACGATTTAAATAATGTCCATATACTTTTCTTTTGCGGCAGAAGGCGTTGTGAGATTTTTTAAAGATGGATTGATTGGTTTGTAAAAGAAAAAGGAGATGTTAGTCCCAAACTACTCCGGACTGGCTACTCCAGGACGCGTTATTTGGGGCTCATTATATGGAAAACGAATGAAGGGAAAGGAGCATGGGGAAAAAGAAGAAAGGGAGAACTATACGAATCTATACAATTTCTTTTAATGGAGTGCCGTACCGTGTGTGTGTAGTTTATATAAATTATAATATTGTTGTCCTCATCTGATACAGCTCAAAAGGGCTCACGCTATTACTAAAGCAATAAACTGAGTGAGCAAAGCTTACAGTAGATATCAGATATTATATGTACGAGCCACGGCTTGTTTGCGCTACGACAGTGCATGTCGGGATATGTAACGAACGAGATACGCATCTCTCGCGAACTTAAAGAACCTCGCGATGGTAAAAACCACCGGAACGGCAAGCATTCCGCCCCCGCATATGCGGGAGACAGTGGCGCTTAGTGACTAAGAGAGTAACTTGCCTAATTGCAGAGATGCAGCTGTTTGTGTGGCTAATATCACCCCAAAAGCTGCCACACGCTACACTATTCCAACGCGTTTCCTCAAAACTCAAGAACGAGGGGCGTCACAACAGTGGCTACTTCAAAAGAATACACGTAGCAGACGACATCATTGTCATTTCCCCCGTTGAAACCACTGTCATCCCCCACCCCCCACACACACACACTCGCGTAGTTATCACTAAAGTTCCAAACACACGGAAAGCCTCCGATCTTCCACCCACGCGATTATCCCACCGCTGTGTGTGTGTGTGTGGGGGTGGGTGGGTGGAGACAGGTAAGGTTGCTAAAGAGGCGTTCGAGTATTCGGGGTTTGAGTCGCGGAAGTTCTTGAAACGGCGACAGTCGAGAAGAAGGTGCCGAATGCCTGCCTCAACGTTGCAGGCGGAACACAGGCGTGCTGGGCTGACTTCGTACGGAACGGTTTTACGTATGACGGCACCTTAATCAGACTGGCCGTTCTCAACTAAGGTATCGTGATAGCGGAGGATAAGTTACAAATGATCCTGGTATAAAAAATATTCTGCGAAGATCTGTAACAAAACGGGACGCATCAAATTTCGTCAGCGTCTTTTATTATTGGAGTGGTACGCTTCGCAAATCTACACGGTTAAAACAGAACGTCACCACATAGCATGCTCCTAGCCAACCATCATTCCGAATGATATCATTATGTGTCCTGATTTGTTCAAAACAAGGGGTAGGCGCCTATATGGGGCAAGCGTAATATGTCTCAGATAGACGCCTCCTCTTATTTTCAACAAATCCATGCACAGAGTGATATCATTCGAAATGATGGTTGATTATAGGAGCGTGCTATGTGGTGAAGTTCTGTTTTAACAGTGTAGTGTCGTATTTTGGTCATTTATCTGTACTTGTATTCGAAACACTCATGGAAAAATACATGAGAGAAACTAATAATTAAAGATTTAGGAATTAGGTATTTTTAGGCACTAACATGTTGCGTTTTTGTTGCGTAAATAAGTTCTATCCCAACCAACCTTCACAATCGTATCGTTTTATCTTCCGATTGGGAGGAAAGCTGTTTCATAAAAAGGTGTGCGCTCCCTTTCTGAGCTTATCGGAAGACAGAGCGATATCATTCGCGATGATGGTATCCGCATACTGCGTGCTATGCGGTCAAGAGCGCCTCCTGTTAGCCCCTAAAAATCCGCTCTCAACGAAATTTCGAATGAATTTTTCTAAACTGAATTTTTCGAATAATTTTCCAATGAATTTTCGTTTCAATTTCGAAAAGCCATCGAATAGGAGCAATGGAGTGAAAAGCGGTCCACTACTCACCGAGAGAGAGTGCAAAGTTTATTCCATAAAAAAAAAAACACATGGGGCCGCGCAGGTGGTATCCCCTCTTGAAGAACCCTCAGGTGTGCAAAATTAGTTCGCAGACCGAAAAATGTGACGTCGCTCATGATCATAATGGTCGCGTGACACAAAAGCCATTAGATATGATTACCCTTACGAAGGAAACCTTATCAGCTTCCCACTTCGCGCATACAGTCTAAATAACAGAATTCGTACACTGTAAAAACAGAGGGGGGGGGGGGGGTCGAGGTAGGTTGCAGTTGTTGGCCGCACTCAAGTGGGCATCGTCACGACCATAGCAAAAAAAAAAAAAAAAGGAAAGGAGGAGAGGGAAGTTGAGGATTTCACAGTGATGCATAGGCAGGATGACTGATACGGATGGGATGGAGGCACACTGTAGATGAGAGGTGCACTAGAGTGGTCTCTCCGCGAGGCCCGTTTCTTGAAGAAAGCGCACGAGGCCGCGAGTTTTTGAAAGTCGTTCCGCATAAGAACCTTCGGGGAACAGGACGTCCGTCAGTATGCCAGGCCTGGCGTGGGGAAGATGATTTTCCCGCATAGTATGTTATGCACGGCATTCTGTCAGGATATGCGCGATAGTCTCCGGATGATTACAGTGACCGCAACTGGAGTCCTCCCTGCACTCTAAAAAAAACGGTGTCATACTGACTCCTTTGCGGGGGTAAAACACCCTAACTCCCATGTGCAAAATTATAGTCTTTTTGAGGAGTATCTGCAACTCCGGGAACTATGGAGTAAAATTTACCCCTATAGTGTGGAGTAAAAGTTACTCCCAAACAGATCCCTATTTACTCCAGCATGTCGAGTGTAAAAGCAACTCCACTCATGAGGTTAACGTAACTCCGTTGGGGAGTTATGGTTACACTACATAAGGCGTAAAAAGTATGCCCCTATCCTGGGGTGTGCATTACTCTAGTCAACTTTTCATCTTGAAAAACATACAAGGAAGTGTTGTAAAACAGTATGTTTAAAAACACATATATTTATTGTGCCTCTGATACAGAGCAGAAGTTGAACATTACAATGCACATTACACGCTATGTACATGGAACATAATCATATGTCTAGAAACAACAAGTTAGGCAGTTTAACGGCACCTAAAGCGTTCCCTAACCAATGCAACATACTTCAGGTTGAAGTCTTCGTGATGTTCGAATGCGGTCATTTACTGGACAGGCGCGTCCCCCTCACCGTGATACAGCAGTACTGGAACTTCAATGGGTCTTCTGTGAGCATTTTTGTGAGATATAGATCATTTTTGTCTTAAGCGACACCGCTAAGGGGAGAGAAATGATAGCGATATATTACGATGTTATGTTACATTCCTTTCTATATGGCCTTCTCAAGTAGTATCAGTCAAGTATGCAATGTAGACCTATTAAACTAAGGAGCAGAGTATTTTTTTCGTTACTGAAAGTTAGAGAAGAATCAAATCAAACAGAGCACATACACACCAAAATTCAGAACTTGCTTATTTGCAAACATTTTACTTCTTTAAATATAAGGATGGGACAGATAGTAGGATGCACTGTGAAAACCATAAGAATGTAAGAATGTGTGTGCCGTCCCAGATTGGCAGAAATCACAGTGTTTGGGATGTGCATATTGGTGTGCGAGTGAATCTCTAGCTTGTTCATCTGTTGCAGCTTTTCTAAAATAGGTATGTGTACGCACTTTGCTGTAATAATAATAATTGGAGGTTTACGTCGCAAGACAACTGAGATCAACTTTGCTGTATACCTATTATAAAGCACATGAAATAAAGTAATCACTTACACAAGTGAACAGGTAAGATTTATCTCCCTCACCAGATGAGCAAAGACATAAATTACTTCTGCTGTGTAATAATCTGCAACATAAATATAGGCAATGAGAGTCCATGCAGTGGCGACATGTGATGCTATCATATGTCAAATATTTTTGCTAATTAACCATTTCGTATGCCAAACAAACATAGTGCTAGGAAAATGAATGGTTTGAATCATACGGGATGGAAAAATTGATTGATGCTAGTACAGTTCTACACAAAAGTTTATGGAACACGTTCCGGCGCCTTCCTCAGAGTGACACGCTAACAGATAACGGGGCTGCATGAACTTACAGACATGTTCCTAGGTAACCCAGTCATCTGTTTGCGAGTCTATAGGTGCCATTCGTTGCTGGCGTGTCACGCTAAGGAAGATATGCTCCGGAGCGTGTTCCGTAAGCTATTGTCCAGCACTGTGATGTGATGTAATAGAAGAAGAAAATAATGGGGATTTAATTCACTGCATTGGACCTACCCTTTTGTTCAACCGTTGCCCTTCTCTTCCTTGCAATTTGCATAGTACTTTCTTCCTTTGTGGAGGTGGAGCAGCGCTTTTTCATCGTCTTTTCCACTGTGCTGTGCACACCACTGGTCAATCTGAAACTTACTAACCACAGCATTAGAACTCAACACTGACACCACTTATCATCGACGGGATACATACGAATGAAACATTAATACAGAACAGCAGTACCCACTGAAACTTACCAGCGCAGCGGACCTCCTTCACACCACCTTCAAAGTTTGTCACTTGAATGTCATGCCAAGCTACGCTGGCCTTTCAGGGGAAATTATCACCTTCGTCATCTGCAGTGCGTGCCATTAAAGTCAGACTATTCTGCAATATAGTTAACATTGGTTAACTATCGTCATTCAGATGGCCTGATAGTTGTCAAAATTCCTTTAGCGGAGTTCCTTTAGAACACAACAAAAAGGTACTGCCAATCTTATGAAAAGAAAGAAACTCTCAACCATATATTTGTGAGCAAAGTACAGGCAAGCAACGTATACGTGAAAGTACGTTTCACAGGACGGAGACTTACCTTGAGTAGATAGTGGTAGGACATGCAGCTATATGACTTGCAGTCGT
Source organism: Ornithodoros turicata (assembly GCF_037126465.1). Classification (NCBI taxonomy): domain Eukaryota; kingdom Metazoa; phylum Arthropoda; class Arachnida; order Ixodida; family Argasidae; genus Ornithodoros; species Ornithodoros turicata. The sequence goes on from NC_088203.1 coordinate 15,071,776, forward strand.
CGCATTCATTACACCTCAGCATGCTGAAAAACGTTATTGTTGGAAGAAAATATTATTCAGTGGTCCAACAGACCGTTAACAAGTCTCTGCACGACAAGCAGAGAGAGACGCACGCCGCAGACCTCAAACGCTCAAACTCAACGGCCTCAATATCAGCGTTGCTAGACTGCGCAATGGCAAGGAGGAAAACTGTCCAGGAATATGCAGATGTGTTGCGCTTAACTCTGGCCACGGAGTAAAGCGCAGGTTGAAGGGAGTTATTAAAGCATCAAAACATGGAAATGCAAAAACGAGGAGTTTCAAGGGTGTTTGGTGAGAGTTCATCCGCAGCACGGGGTGTAAAATTGCTTAATACTCTCTTTCGACTCCCTTTTTTTTTAGAGTGTGGAGCCGATCTTGAACAGTTGCGAGTTCCTGAACGCAGATCCCGTGCGTAATCGATGGAGCATTGTCTGCATAACACGGGGAAGATCTTTCGTGGGAAGAGAGGGTCGGTGATTCTGCATGATGTCCTGTATGCCAGGATGACGCACCCCAACTAGCTGTTTGACGACCATGTGCCTGTCAGTGTCGGCCGGAACTGGTAAGGATGGGCTGCAGCTGTGGTGTGCTAAGGATGCTAGCTGGTCCGCTCTTTCGTTGCCTATGATGCCGACATGAGACGGGATCCATTGGAGCGTAAGCTCACCTCCGGCTAGCCTATGCTGGGCACACGACCTCCTTATACATCGGACTAGGATGCTACCACACATGGGGTTCATCACTTTGTAGAGGGCACTTCTGGAGTCCGTAAGCAAAACGGCCTAAGTTATTCCGGTGACTTGAACCGCAGCAGCTGCGTGTAACAAGGCCAGGAGCTCGGCCGTCGCTAACACGTCAAAGTCCACCTTCCATAAAAGGAGTTTGAGATCGGCCTGTTTATGAATCAAGCTTCTAGCATTCCATTGGAGGATGTGGGGAAGGAACGCTCTCTTGTTTCTATGTTCGGTCATAATTGTGCGCCGGTCGATGTACGAAAGCTGGTGTTGTTCACGCCTGCGCCGCCTGTAAAAACAGAACTTCAACGCATAGCACGCTCTGCGGCAACCATGGCCACGAACGATAGGGTTATCGCTTCTGATTCGAAGAGAGAGGAGGGCGTACGCCTTTTTGTGTCAATTGCCATATATATCGAAATAGACACAAAAGGGCGTACGTAAAAGGTAGCGTAATACCAATACGCGCTACCTGAGCAAAATGTGACGAAATCCCGATATCGTTACACGTACCTAAAAGTAGCGGAATACCGCTACCGTTACCCGTAAAAAGTAACGCGATACTTCATGCACTACTTTTTAGGAAACAAACAAACAGTATCGTTGACGACGTACTTTAGACGTCTTAAAATAGTAAATCATAAAATAAAATAATATCCCAAAGTAATAAATCGACGTTCAATGGAGGTTACACGTATGTCGCCTGACAACAATTATTTGGGACGTTTTTCCAGATTTACTAAAGCCGCTCTGGTCGATATCCTGCATATCTTTTTCTCTTCCTCTAAAGCAAATAAAACACGCAGCAAGTCTACCGATAAGAGGCTCAACAGCTTTGTCACAAAAAGAACTCAGATTGCCCGGAACGAGAAGTTTGTAAACAAACTATTATGTGCTTTTTCAAATTGGACGTTGTCTTCCTTGACGCACAGAGAAAGCTTTCCCACCGAGGCGCATAGTGGACATCTGAACACCACGCTACCGTTTTCTTTCTCCTCCTTATACTCAAAGATGCTTGCTGTAGCAGGTCATGGTCCCTCCATTGCAGCGGACAGGAAATGACAACGGTCAAGCACCTAAGCGTACGTGGTACAATGTCGTGTGGAATATCATGACTCAAAGCTAGCGGGGACGGCTCCAGAATCCAGTAGGGTTGACGTCAGTTTGCAGACAACTCCGGCCATGCACCGAATATTCAAGAAGGTTAATCCCAAATAGAGAACGCGTGGAGGACACAGCTTCTTTATAAGATAGCGACCTCTGTGCCCTCCTTTCGGGCTATTTGCACGGTCTTCGCAGAAAGAGTTGTGATATTGGGCAGCTTGTTCGAAGGCAGGCAGAGTAGAGGAAAGTAGCGATAGCGGTAGCGCTCAAAGATTGCGCTACCGCAAATTTGTAACGGAAGTACTTCTTTTGTTACCAGCTTTAAAAAGTAGCGCGATCTCTACTCCGCTACCGAAAAAAGTAACGGATACGGTAGCGCCGCTACTAGTATCGGCGCTACGTACAACACTGGATGGCTGTGACTGATGGTGGTGGTGGTGGTGATGGTGAAAGGGCTTGCCGTTGTCGGCCTCACGTATGTGGGCAACGTCACGACTGACGCCCTGGGGAAATGTGCGTCCTGGGCCGACTTCTAGGGGAACTGTGCTGTGCTGTAGCTGTAACTGAACATCACCACGTTCTTAGCACGTTCTTAGCCAATCACCATCCCGAATGACATCGTTCTGCCTCCTGATTGGTTAAAAACGGGAGGTGTACGCCTGTTTGGAACACTTATGGAGTTTCAAAAGCAAACAAACAAAAAGGCGTACGCCCCGCGCTTTCTACAAATCGGAAGTGATAAAGGTATCATTCTGTAATGGCAATGTGATGAAGCTCTGTTTTTTTAGAAGCCGGTTTTCCTCACCACCACGACCACTTTTTTTTTTATATAGTGTGTGGCACAAACTTCAACACAACGTGCCGAATGTACAAACAAGAAAAAAAAAAAAAGGAAACACACGGCTAGTGACCGAAAAACAAACAAAGGGAGCAACGCGTACAGTCCGAAAGAAAAACAAACCTGCATGACCTTCGTCCATCGATGGAGAAAACAACCCCTCCAAACATTCATTCGGTGGCCGTGAACCTGTGTGAGCAGTTTCTCTGCAGTCACCAAATGTAAATCAGGTGGTTGCAAATTCAGCTGATTGGGAGTGTGCAGAGGGCAGGTTGTTTAAATGAGAGGCTCTCCCGTTGGACTTCATGAATAATGCCGCGGCGAGAATTCGGTAAACAGGAATGCGACCGGGTAACCCTTTTTATCCGCGTTCTCTCATTCTTTTCTGCCTTTGGTGCACATGCGGGTTCCTGCTTTGTGGGTCAGATTGTCGTGTGGCTGCAACGGATCATCGCTCTTTCTGCAGTATAACATTTCAGTAAGCCACAGGAGGAGATATGTACCAAGCAAATTTGAAAACTGACTAAAGGACTGGAAATTTGGCATAAGCGAAAGTTTAGAATGAATCGATCGCATCACTTTTTGCATTCGACAAAATGAAATAATAACGGCGCACTCGTCGCTTTCGAGTGGCAATAGAGTTCCGCGTTTTCTTTTTCTTCGTTTTCTTTCTTTTTTTTTTTTTTTTTTTGCGGATTCGGGGTATCTTTTTCAGTGTCTATTTATTTTCGCAATACCGACGGTTTTCCATGTTTTTCCGGACACCTTGACATGGTGCACCCGATAGCTATCGGCGAATAGAAATCACAATGTAATTCCTGCACTACGCCCATTCAAGATGGCGTTGTTGGCTGCGGTGGCGTTCTACGGCTAACGACAAAGTAAACGGACATTTTTCGCAACCATGGTATTTTTGTATGGTTTTCTGGTCTGCGTCAACAACTTGCTGGGCATGTGCATCAATTTATCCCTGCCGTATGTCCTGGAATATTGCTCTGTATTCGGTATTGTACCCGGCGTCTGTTTTTCGGGTTCTTCGACTAAAACTGAAAACGCGAAACCTACACTCTTAAAAATGAACTTCACCGCATAGCACGCTCCTAACCAACCATCATCTCAAATGATATCGTTATCTGCCCTGATTTGTTGAAAACGGGAGGCGTACGCCTTTTCTGTGACAATTATGAACAGCATAAGTGTCACAAAAAAGGCGTACGCCTCCCGTTTTCAACAAATCAAGGCAGATAACTATATCATTCGAGATTATGGTTGGGTAGGAGCGTGCTATGCGGTGAAGTTCATTTTTAAGAGTGTACATATAAGGTCCGTTGGCATTCAGAGCCAAAGCATTCTTAAACTTCTTGTTCGCTTTTCCGCCACGACAGTTCTGGTCATGAATATATCACTAAAAAGGGGGGGGGTATGTTTATTAAAAAAAACGGCAGGTTACCCAGGCAAAGAGTCGGATTGCTGTTCCCAAAAAAGGAAAACGGGAAAAAGAAAAAAAAACGGAAAAGCAAAAGAAAGAAGGAAAGGAAATGGAAGGAAAGAAAGAAGAAAAGAGACACTAGAACAACGTCACATGCAGTTCACGAATCCTGAGACTCGGAGAAAACAGAGGAACGGCAGTAACAGCCCACTGGTTGGGGCGCAAGACGGGGCCCAAGGAGAGCGGCCAACGAAAAACCGTTACAGCCAATCTGGAGCAGAGGGCAACGGAGGGTGTTCCTATGGTGAAGGTGCTGCTGAGAATGCAGGATCTGGTGTGGGACGTCAGTTTCCATTTTATTTGTTTGTGCCACACGTAAATGTAAAACTTTCAGTGGCCTCCTCGTCAGATGACTTGTGACCTACCACTATGGAACGTGCAGCTGTCATTGCATTTTACAAATATATGTCATTGTAGATTGTATTAAGTGTTCACATGAATCCGTTACAGCTGGCGATGATACCTTTGTGGTGGTAGTGCTGAAAGAGCTCGCTGTTATCGGCCTGACAGAGGTGGGCAACGTCACGACTGACGCCCTGGGGGAATGTGCGTCCTGGGCCGACCTCTAAGGGAACTGTGCCGACATATGTCTGAAAGCGTCTGAGGAAAACCCAGGAGAAACAACAGACAGCACAGCCGGCACGGGGATTCGAACCCGGGTACCTCCCAGTCTCGACGTGACACGGCCAGCACGCTAACCGCTGCGCCACGCGAGCTGGTGCGATATCTATGTCCGACATTTGCTCAATACCTCCTCGGTGGGCATCCATGCTATCATCGTCATGATTTATGGTTGTTGTTGTTGTTGTTGTTGTTGTTGTCCATGCCAGCCAACCATACACCGACGACGCATGGGAAACGCCCGGGATCGGATTGTGCTCGCTTTGACTGCTACACATGTTGCGTCGGTACACGCGTTGCAGCCACGATAATCTTGTCTTTCGAATCTTTTGTGAAAGAGTAAAAATCGCGGGCTTATACCATACACTCTTAAAAATGAACTTCACCACACAGCACGCTCCTAGCCAACCATCATCTCGAATGATATCGTTATCTGCCCTAATCTGTTGAAAACGGGAGGCGTACGCCTTTTTCGTGACACTTGCGGCAGTAACGTCACCTGTAGCTCAACCATCATTTCGAATAATATCGTTCTCTGACCTGGTTTGTTGAAAACGGGGGGTACACCTTTCTTTATGACAATTATGCAGTTCGTAATTGTCACAAAAAACGTGTACGCCTCCTGCTTTCAACAAGTCAGGGCAGAGAACGATATCATTCGAAATGATGGTTGGGCTACAGGTGACGTTACGGCCGTTCCACTGACAGACTTAAGTGTGCCGTCTGACTATAGGGTATTAGCGAAAGAGGTTCAGCATGTGAAACGAGGTTGCATCCTAAGCCGCATACAAAGTAGTTCCAAAAAGTAATTCCGAGTGCATTACAAATTACTTGCAAAAGTAATTCAAATACGTTATTGGAATTGACGTTCTGAGGCAGGAACACATAGAAAGGACAAATACATACAAAGCCTCAAGTGCCTAAGAAATTAATGAGGAAAGAAGGAAGTCACTGGAAAGGTTAGCCAGTTGTAGGACTCGAACCCACACCTTCTGAATTACCGGTCCAGTGACGTCAACCAATTGAGCTACCATTGGCTCTTAATATAATTCGCTCTTAATTTGCTTCATAATTGGCTCTTACCAATTGAGCCAAGCTAACACGCCTCTCCAGCGATTTCCAAGGGTGCGTCAATTTGAAAGGACAAACACATACACTCACTCACTCAGTCCCCACTTCCATTCTTACATGTTTCCTCAGTCGCGCCCACATTCACACCACGGGGCCACACAAGCGGCATCTGTTGAATTTCACCATTAATTTCATAATTCAAATACACTTGGAATTACGCAACATTAAATTTAGTTTTTAAAGTAATTAAATAATAAAACTGTAATTAATTGCAGTAATTGGATTATTTGTAACTGGTTCCTCCACAGGTCTGCTTGCGACCATACTGACCGGCACGATCAACAGAGTTTTGACCTCCGGTTATTTTATCGCGAGCGCTCGAATGGAGCACCTGTCGCCTGAAAAGGTTAATTAGGCGTCCCTGCGGCCGGCAAATGTAGAGCCACGCATATAATGGCAAACGATTGATCCGCACGCCACGTCCGTCGCTTTGTTGAACGACCGCACCAGACATTATGATTATTTCTTTTCTTTTTTTTTTACTTTTTATTCTTCCACACGCGGCGGTCACGTACACATATTAATGTGCTGGTCCGGCTTAAAATAGCGAGAGCGAGTCAAGCAACTGTTGTCGTAAACGACCTGAAACGGCTACAGCCATATGCGTCTAAGTATAGGCGACGGCATGTGCGCAGAGAAAAATAGCCCTTACAAAAGGGACGTTACACATCAGGTAGACAGAAAATTTGTGACGCAACAATATGTACCTTCGACGCGATGTTTCGCGCGTGGTATACCGAAGGAACCCATCGTTATGGCTGAGCTTACTGAACTATTTTAAAGGCTACTTTCGGGGAAACGAGGCAGACATCAACCGGTGACGCAGGGTTCGAAGGTATCTCTCAGTTCACAGTGTAGTTGCCTACTTCGTCGCTTGAGTAAGAGGCACTGCCTGTAATGTCCCTCGGTGCCAGTATTTTATAAGGTTTAAAGGCCATAAAACTGAACTTCATACGGAAAGAAAAAAGGTCATTGTAATTTGATCTCGCCATCCCAGAAGCGGACGGGCGGAGCTGGGATGGCGCAATCGACTCATAAACATATAATTTTAAGTTGTGAGTTTTGTTTTAAGTCTCTTTTGTTTACTTTTTCGTGGTTTTCTGTTACGTATGACATATGGAGCTCTAGATGGCCAGAATAAATTAAAGAAAAAACATGTACAAAAAATTTGCAGACGATCGCGGAAGGTGTCGCGATTTTCAGCGACAGCTTGTTAATGGCTTTTGATAACGCTGACGAAACGTCTGGCTTTGCTGATCAATGTCGCAACACTTTCCGTGACGGTCTGCGAAATTTGTTTGTAAAATGTTTGTGATATGTTTGCAGAAAGGTTATTAATTGCTGGAAGGGAACTCCGAGATATAAGGAAGGGACGTACACAGGACAACAACGTCACTTCGTGGTAGGTCTTGTCCTTCTCTCGGAGGTCTCTTGCCTCCACCTCCCACCAATCACTTGGTGAAATGAACATCACCATCATCATTCACTCTAAAAACTGAACTTCACCGCATAGCACGCTCTGCGCCAACCATTGCAGTGAATGATAGCGTTATCGCTTCTGATTCGAAGAGAAAGGGAGGCAGACGCGTTTTTGTGCAAAATATCATGTATCCAAATTGACACAAAAAGGCGTACGCCCCCTTCTCTCTTCGAATCACAAGCGATAAACCTATTATTCGCTGCAATGGTTGGCGCAGAACGTGCCATGCTCTGAAATTCAGTTTTTAGAGTATTATTATTATTATTCTTATTTAGAACCACCTAACCTACATCATATATCTCCTTCAAGGTTATTAAAGGTTATAATAATTACTCTTCATAATAAGCTATATTAAAGGACTATGATCCCCTAATGCCGTATTGACCACCGCTGTGCATGAGGGCATGATCGAGGCACCAGATCCACATCTATGACGTGGCGTCACACTGCTCACCCCCGTATGTTTATTATTGCGGCGCCGGTTAGAAGGATTAGAAGAGATTAGGAGATTGGATGGCCTTTACGATAACGGTTCCGAAAACGTGGTACGCCAAGCACCTGATTTCTTTGAAGTGGCTGGCATCACATCGCTGGTCTTGTATTTGAAGGCTTCTTTTTTTTTTTTTTTTTTACCCATGGAACGGTTCTGATGCGCTAGATCCACTAAAACTGCCTGATGTGTGCTTCCTTTTCCTCTGATTTCCCTGCGACTGCTCTCTCGCACGGTTTGCCCTTTCACGCCTGCGCGGGCACCTGACACTCTCTGTTTTCCACCTCTCTGGCGCAGAGAGGCGAGGAGTGTTTTGGTTCCACAGACACTGCGACCTCCTGAAACCCTCCCGCTAACAGCTGCCGCTGTGAAAACGTCTGGACAGTGCAGCCATCAGCACGGCCCGATCTTCTCGCGTGACGTCAGCAGATCTCAATTGAAACAGGCATCAGAAACTACAACGTCAGGAGACCTGCGAGCAGCTTAATGCACTCTTTGGACACCGAAAATTCGCCTGCTAGTGCGGTGCTTCGTCCGCGACGGGCTACGTCACGCGTCACCTGATCGGTCATTCCTTCGAGTTCCCTTGCTTACTTACGGGCACTTTGAAGGAATGAAGGGTTTCTAGAGGGTCTGCAGACCAGGGAAATCTCTCGGACGCTCTACAGGTCAGCTGTTGTCGTCATTGTTTGTTACACAACACGCCGCAGCCGAAAACGAAAAATTTGTTGACGGGCATTTCAGTATATCTTTAAAAGAGAAGTAAAAGAGTAAAAAAAAAAAAAAAAAAGAAAACCTATTTCGCGGAGCTTACACAAGCCACGCACATTCCTCCGGCACACACTCTCAGAAAAAAAGATGGAGCGGTTATACCTCTTAGGAGGTAATATTTGCCGCATATGTTGTGCCTAAAACGTTGCAAAGTTCTACCTGTGACCTCACTCTCTGCCACGAATACCACTTCTACCACTTCTTACCACTTCTGATTCGGAGAGCGAGGGGGGCGTACGCCTCTTTGTAGCAATTTGGATATATGATAATTTTGCTTTTACCACCCTTTGTCAGACGCTATGTTGGTCTGGGTGGTAACTATAGATGTTACCATCTTTTCACACCCTTTTTTCTGAGAGTGTAGTTCTGCTGGAAAAGCTCTTTCATCATCACTTATTGCATACAACATGGTGGTGGTGGTGGTAATGAAAGAGCTCGCCGTTGTTGACCTCACACAGGTGGGCAACGTCACGACTAACGCTCTTAGGAATGTGCGTCCTGGGCCGACTTCTAAGTGCCGACATATGTCTGATAGCGTCACAGGAAAACCCAGGAAAAACTCCAGACAGGACAGCCGGCACCGGGATTCGAACCCGGGTACATCCCAGTCTCGACGAGACATGGCCGGCATGCTAACCACGGAGCCACGTGAGCTGGTTAACAACGTGATCCATTTCAGAGCCGTATCTGCAACGCGTTAACAATCCTCCAATAAGAGCCCGTCCTTTGCACACACTTGCACATCGCGCATGCAGTGGCATCCACACGACCCACAGCTCCATTGACTTTATATGTCATTGACATCTCCTTTAACCTGCGATTTCTTGAGAGGGATATAAACTCCGAGCACATGCACGACGACACAGTGCGCCGCGTGAAGGCAGGAAAGCACCTCTTCTCAAAACATCCTGACTTCGCGCGCGAGTCTTTCGAAAGAGGTCTAGCGCGGCGAAGTACCCTTTGCGGGCGACATCCGTATTTGCCGAATCACGACGCCTTTGAAAAGAGTAACAGAGGCGAAGCCGGATTTGCGTCAGAATAGGACTACGAGTATTGCTTATAGGATACCGCCGTACTCTTGCTCCACCTTCAGGGGCTCCTCGAGCACGCTCTCGCTACACGTACAGGAAGCGTTGCGAAGGCTATTGAGAAGTGCCCTACATAGGTTTACGGGATCCCTGCGGGCTTTTTATATATGCAGTGGTAACAGGGGTGAGAGGTGGTTGGTTTTAGAGCTGCGTAATATCACTTACACGTCGAAGATGTCCATGTCTCATACAGACGCAGGATACAGAGCTCGAAGAAACCAACGGTCTCCGTTTAAAAGTCCCGCAGGCACTCGCACTCCGACTGATCTTTGCCGCTCCCACGCATGCACAACAGCGGTGATACAGAAATCTTCCGCAAGTATTCCTGATGGATATGAAGCTTGAAAGCGTTTTACGAGAAGGAGTAGCTCGCATATTGCAAACTTTACTCCCCATCCATCATCTTCAAATAAAGTTGTTTTGTTATTCTTCGGGATATTCGTCTCACCTGTATTCGTAAATGGTAAGGTTGCATTTACGATTGCATTTCGGTTGCATGTAAGGTTATGATTCAGGCAGTAGGCGCGGCGCATACCGCGAATCTTTGGCCGACACGATAAAACGTCCCCGAGGACCGTATAGGGTTTCGCGCCGTTTTCGATGAACACCAAGTTGGTGGATATTGCTGTGACCATGAATGTGTCAGCGGTCCCTGCGATTTATCCCCCTCTGCCGATGAAACCCCTCAATCATCATCATCATTCCAATAATTATGTTGTTGTTGTTGTTGTTGTTTTGCGGTCACCGTGTACGTCGCTTTTCTGTTTGTTGGTGTATTTATATTCTTTTCTCTTCCAATTATGCGAACGAGAGCATCACGCCTTTCCGTTCTATTCCCGGTTTTTCTCAAGCCACAGGAAAACCAATCTTACCATGTAATTAACCATCAAAGGACATACGTAACAGTCTAGGACAAAGCGGTCAGCCGCCATACAGTGTTCGTCTAATTACCCTGTATAGCGAAACGCGCAACGTTAATAACCACTGTGACGCAGCGCCCCCTTCAGATGAAAGGCAGGGCCACAAAAGGAGGTGACCGTCTGGCAACTGTCTGGGCACCATGCGATTTACCCAACGAGTGCCCGTCCCACTTGGAAGTCGTTTTCCAAAGTCGTGGGTGGCCCCATTAATGGGTCCGGTCTTAAAGCCTCACGGATCATTAAACTTTTTTTTCTTCTCTTACAGAATCGCACAACATGAACAGACATCTCGTATGACAATGGGAGCAGCTGCTCCACATGTATCGAATCGGCCCTTTTGCTCTCGGTAAGAGCCTGCAACGTGGGCGAAACGGCAGTTTTCCATCGTAATCCGAGGAATAACGATCCAATGTCGGAGCATATGCAACGAAATCGTTTCGGGAAAAATGAAACGGCGGCTCCGCGTTGCATTTCGTATCTCAGTACGTAATGGGCCCTCGCAAGGAAATTTTTGACGCAGCCCGAGAGTTATGCTGCTCGCCATGTAGAGTTTTGGGTATAGCTACGTTTTCATCGGGCCAAGTTAACGAAGAGTGTTTTGATTTGAAGCGTAAACTAGGTCAGCCACGAGCTGGGATTCAAGCAAGTGGAAGTTTGTTGCAAGGCATGCACTTCTTTGAGCTAGAAAAAAAATACATGAGAAACGACGATGCAGAGACTCAAATATGTCTCAGTCTCAGGTGTCTTTGACCACAGTCGCTAGGGTATGCCTGCCATGTTACGAATAATCAACGTAGACACTTGGGGTGGTTGGTACATTGCTACTACTTAATAACGGCGCGAGGACAACACGACGCCAAATCTGTTGGTATTGCGTTGTCGTTTCTCTTCTTCGTGTTATCTTGTTGCCGCTATATTCAGTATCCATGTTATGATCGCGGAAACTCTCCCGCAATATTGTTCGCAATTCAGTGTTTTGCTTCCTGGTAGTTTAAAGCTGACTACAAGCCGTTTGCAACTTTTCGGAGGCCGCGTCGTTTCATTTATGCTCCGGCCAGGGCACCATCTGTACTCGACCCTGTGTACGGGATGAGCTTGAACCTTCCCGCAGCGTTCTTCCCATTCGATCATTTCACCTTCTCCCAACAGCCACCAGCCCTCCAGTTCGCAAGGCATCTAGGTCTGTATTTTATTGGCATCAAGCTCGTTCCCCCTCTTCTCCTATCAAACAGCACTGCCTTCCACGGTCCCGATTTGGCGTCAAGGAGCCCCCTTGGTCCCTCAGTAGTCGAGAGCGCTATATAGTCACTGCGCACAGGACATAAACGTGATTTACGTATACTGTTATTCCTCGCTGTGGTTTTATCAGTTACAAAATGCACCGTTACATATCCTCTCCACCGAGTTCTCGCCTCACACTTCCCTAATTGAAGCTGTACTACGCACCTCCCCTCTCCTCTACATATAAACCGCGAACGTACTCTCTGTGTTGTGTAAACGTGACATACGTTATATGTGCGCATTACCGGCCGCGTACACTTTGAATTTTAGAAAAGCGAGTTAGTAGAACGTGGTTTTGGTCTTCGGACCTCTGGGTTACAGTCCCAGTACGCTTCCTCTTGTCACTCTGCTGATTGACGACGTCTTGTGAAACTTGTGGACCGTAAATAGTACCGCGCACCTAAATTAAGTAGACTAGCTAGGATAGCTAGCATAGTAGAAATGCCATCATAGCTGACCGGAAGCAGGAGCATGCGGGTTCGGATTCCACTGGGGGTTGTCAGACCTAAACAGCGTGTTTCTCAATATTTCATCGCCTTTAATACGTATCATGCGTGCAATGGTAATGGTGTCGTGATGTTACATATGCTACGTGTATGCTGCATATATGTTACATGCGCTCTAAGGCGTACGCCTTTTTGGAACACTTATGCAGTTCCAGAAAAGGCGTACGGCGCGCGCTTTCCACAAATCGGGAGTGATAAAAGTACGAGGGGTGTTCAAGTCACACCGGGACATTCGGTCTCCTGAATGTACAAATGGCTCACGCTACTTCTTTTTCCACACGCGACAGGCCTCCGCGTTCACTACGTGGTGGTCCAAAGTTTGTGCAAAACAGAACACACGTGCTGGACAAGATGGCCGACAACGAGGTGATCGTGCATGCACATCGAACAACGAATTGTCATGGAGTTTCTCGTGAATGAAGGCGTAAAGTCATCTGAAGTTCACAGAAGACTTCAGGCTCAGTATGGCCACAATACACTTAGCCGCAACAAAGCGTTTGAGTGGTGCAAACGGTTCCGAGACGACCGTATATCAGTGCAGGACGATCCCGGCCGGGGCGGCTCAGAACCCAGTGTCAGAGTTCCTGAGAACATCCAACTTGTGGAGCGCCCGATCGTCAAGGACCGACGGATAACATGTCTCGAACTGGCTCGAAAGACAGACCTTTCTGTGGGAACGTTGAACACTATCATTCATGAACACCTCCAGTTTCGGAAAGTTAGTGCCCGTAGGGCCCCGAGGCAGCTCTCCGTGTTTGACCGGCAAAGAAGACTGGAAATCTCCCAAGAGCTAAGGTACCGTTTCGACACTGAAGGACAGCCGTTCCTTGATCGGATCATCACGGGCGATGAAACGTGGGTGCACCATTTCACTCCTGAGTCTAAACGCACATCAAAACAGTGGAAGCCTCCGGCCGGGCTCGCCAGCTCCCAAGAAGTTCTGAAGCAACCCGTCTGCGGGTAAGGTCATGGCTACGGTTTTCTAAGACAAGGCTGGCGTTGTTCCCGTTGATTTTCTGCCCAGTGGTACCACCGTCAATAATGCATATTACTGCCAGGTTCTCAGGGATGTGCATAAGGCGCTGAAGCAAAAGCGGCCGTGCCTCATCACCAAAGGAGTCCTCCTCCTACAGGACAATGCACGCCCGCATACCGCGCATCTCACGACACGCACATTACAGGAACTTGGCTGGGAGTTTCTGCCACATCCCCCTTACAGTCCAGACTTTGCCCCCAGCGATTTCCATCTCTTCGGGCCACTGAAGGCGTTCCTTGGGGTCCGCCACTTCTGCTGCGACGACGAGGTCAAGAATGCGGTCCGATCATGGCTGCTACGCGCCGGGAACGATTTCTACGCTGCTGTCATCCAAGCCCTAGTGAAACGCTGGGACAAGTGCATTAGTGCAGCTGGAGATTACGTTGAAAAATAAAACTAATTTCTCGCCTGTAAGTTAATTTTACTTTTGCGTAAAATGAAAAGTCCCGGTTTGACTTGAACACCCCTCGTTTATTCGGTTTGGAAGAGACATCGTTTCGATTCGAACTTCGAAAAGAATTCTATATTCTATTTGGAATCGATTCGAATACACAAGTGTTCGCTTCAGTATTCGCAAAATCCGAATATTCGCACACGCTTATTATGCACAGTGGGTACAAAATGTACGTGGTCTGTCAACTAACCAACGTAACTACAAAACCTCGCGGAAAATTGGCCGTGTTAGTTCATTAATACGACTGTCTTCATTAACTGATAGAATTGAGTTACACAATTGATTGTCTCTTTGTTACTTCATATCCGTAGCATTTGGTAGGTCGTGAGCAAAGATGAGCATCGATGTTTACGGCCCATCAAATAACTTTTGTGTTTGCAAAAATTATCCAGAAATCGCTTTTGAGAAATCGAAAAATGAAAAGTCCCGGTTTGACTTGAACACCCTTCGTATGATTCTGGCAGTTCTTCGCCTTCACCGTGCTATATGTGGTCAATCTTCGTTTTTAGAGAGTGCGCGCTTAATTAGCTAAAGTTCATTGACTAACGAATTAATGACATAGTTTCTGGGAATTGCGAGGCAGCAGAATTGGAGGCAGCCATTATTGAAACCCATCGTCCTTGTTGAACACGCCGTGAAGCGAACATATACTTTTCAAACAAACAAAGCAAAGATACAAACAGCAAAAACTTTATTTAAATGATGATGATTGGGGAGGTCCGTCGCCAGGGAGCGGTACTCTATCCCATCGCTGGCGGTAATGGGGTGAAATGGAAAATAGTGAGTGGCCCCACAGTCAGGACTGAAGTCCTAGAGTGTGCAAAAACTTTAGAAGCGCTGTTAGGGCAGAGCGTTGGTGGGCCGGATTTGATCATGGACCAAGCCACTTTGACGTAGCGAAAGGACAGGAATCCCGCCTACTTTGAGACACTGAAAGTGTGGAGAAGAAAAGAAACATTGACGGTTGTTACGGTGTTAGTGAAAGCAAAGCTTAATTAGGTCAGTTACTTAGTTGGGTAATTAGATAGTTAGGTTAAGAGAATATGCACAACAGGAGAGGCTGGAAGATGTGAATTGCTAAATTTTGCTTTGCAAATGAGCCGAAGCCAAAACTACGCACTATTCCAGTGCAGAAAGAGCGACAGGCATTCCACGTGAGTGAACCACAGTGCATTGGAGCGATGGAGCCGATCGGAGTGGGCGTTAATGAGTTGGCCAGAACTGAAAGATCGCTCTCCGGCCCAGATAAGGCGAAGGTCGTGTCGTTTCGGCGCTCGACAAGGGCGTAGATCTGGTGTCGGCTCATTTGCATAGCGGAATTTGGCAATTTATATCTCGAGGTACGTTCGCTTCTCAGGGTGTTTATCAAGGTCGGTGTACTTGAATGATGACTGGCTCAAACTCTGCTATCTCGCATTTCCCAGACATCATTCAATTAATAGGTCAATTAATGAATTTTAGCTAATTCGTCGTCCAATAGCTGCATACGCTTTTCTTCACCACATAGCACGCTCTTAGCCAATCACCATCCCGAATAACATCGTTCTGCCCCTGATTGGTTAAAATCCGGAGGCGCACGCCTCCTTATAAACATTTATGTAGTTAAAAAAAAGCATATGCGCCGCGCTTTTCACAAATGGGGAGTGATAAAGGTATCATTTTGTGCAGTGGTTCACACTTAAAAAGGAACTCCGCCCCATAGCACGCTCCCAGCCAACCATCATCTCGAATGATATCGTTATATGTCCCGATTTGTTGAAAACGGGAGGCGTGCGCCTTTTTTGTGACACTTAGGCTGTTCATAATTGTCACAAAGAAGGCGTACGCGTCCCGTTTTCAACAAATCAGGGCAGATAACGGTATCATTCGAGATTATGGTTCGCTAGGAGTGTGGTACGCGGTGAAGTTCGTTTCTAAGAGTGCTGGACTTGAAGGTGCTATGTGGTGAAGTTTTTAAAGTGCAGGATGTCTGTCTTGCCATATAAGCCACTTCCGAAAGCGAAATTTGCGTAGCTCTAATAGCTCTTTGCGCGAAAAATCTGTTTCGGATAATAATAAAGAAGAAGAAGATGGAGAGAGCGAGAAAAAAAAAGAACCACACCCTGTATATGTACAGAACGCGAAGTTGCCAAACCTCGGGAACAAATTCCACCCCGTCGGAGGCGTGTTTGTTCTCGCACCCAGTCGGGAAAGCCTGGGGGCAGATTTTTCGGCACGAGTTTCACGCGGCCGCCGTTATCCCATAAAAATGGGTCTTCCCTAAATCTCACATACGTGGTGACTGATACGATCACGTTAATGCGAGGAACAGACGTCCTCTGCGGAAGGAGATGCACTCTCACCGCATGTACAATCCTCGATCAATATTTGCTGCCGCCTTCCAGTATTGAGCATGCCAATATGTTCTTCGCATCAGCTACCGGTATAGAGCCCTATACGTTGGTTTCTGGCGCAATATGGGGCGGGTACGTCAAATAAATGATTTCTTCGAGGAAACAGCCGTCTGCGGTTAAACGTGAAAGCTTACGAATGTGATGCTCGCACGCTTAGGCAGGACTGTAAAAAGCTTTCGTAGGCTATTAGTATACTTTGGGAGAATGAATTGATCTAAGGAAGCATCCGAAACTTAACTGCTGCCGCTAAACTTAGCCTACTAAAGAGGAGCAGTAACAAGCTTTTGCGACAGAAAACTAAATAACTACACTAAACTAAACTAAAAAAGGTAACTAAATATGTACACCGTGAAAGAATCATAAATGGTACTTTTGAAAAACAAAAATATAGCGGATGAATTGATGTCAGACAAGCGGGAAGGTGGTTTTAATCGAGAAACGAATGCGTGAAGGAAAGGAATCGGTGAAGCACTTATAGTATCCAGTTGGAATTCGTACATTTTTTCGTTTGTGACAAGTGTGATGAGAGATACGTGTCAGGCGAAGAAGGTGTGTTCGTAATGAACGCTATTCGCTATATGGTACAGTATGTTATGGCACGGTAATGCACCGGCAAGCCACACCCCCTACGTTGTACCTGCAACGTTGAGGCAGACATTCGACACCTTCTTCTCGATTGCCGCAGTTCCAAGACCACCCGCGACACGCTTAAGTCTCGCCTGACCACACTCTAAAAACAGAACTTCACCATATAGCACAGTGAAAGTTAACAATTGCACAAAATGATGCCTTTATCACTCCCACTTTGTGGAAAGCGCGGATTGTTCGCCTTTTCTGGAATTGCGTAAGCCGTACGCCTCCCGTTTTTAACCAATCAGGGTGAAGAACGATGTCATTCAGGACGGTGAAAGGCTAAGAGTGCTATGTGGTGAAGTTCTACCCTTTTTCCCTTTTCTTTCTTTCTTCCCTTTCACCCTTCCCCTTCCCTTAGAAATCGGCCCAGGACGCACATTCCCCCAGTGGCGTCAGTCGTGACGACGCCCACCTCTGTGAGGCCGACAACGGCGATATCCCTTTCAGCGCCACCACCACCACAATCTGCTTTCAGAGTGCAGCCTCGGATACTCCAACAGTGTTGGAGTATCCGAGTACTCCTTCCTCTTGCAACATCCTTTACTCTTGCAACATTACTTGGCAGACGCAGCGGTGGTGCAACCGCAGCGCTTCTGCACTACCTGCGGGATACCGGTCTCCTCAGCGGCCTGTGGTATCGTGGGTATAGGACGGCGGAAGACTCTGACCTCTGACCCCACATCGCCTGACTCTAACTACGCCAGGAACTTGACTACCCCCCAAAAGAATTACTTAGCAAGGAATAGCAAGCCGTCCTTTCTGGCTGACTTTTCCTGCCAAAAGCAATAGATCCCCCCCCCCCCCTACATTATGTTGAGCTAGACTGGTAGCATAATGATGGTACCATTAATGGTAGTACCATAAGGGCGGTATATTTTGGTAACATTGTTGTTAACAATATTGTGTCATCTTGTGTTTACGAACGCGAGAGGAATCTGTATAGCAGCCCAGCCCGTAGAGTCAAACAGATCGTGGATTATAAACGACCCGAATTAATCGACGACAATGCATGTTTATATAACGTTTCGAACAAGTTACTAAAGATAGAAACATCTTAGCTGTACGCGTTACCCCCAAAAAAGGAACTAAATACGTTACTCGTTCCTTCAAAAAAATAGTAACTAAATACGTTACCCGTTACTCACACTGGCAGACCTTCCCTTCTAATAAATGTATATCCCCCCCCCCGTTACTCACAAATAAAAGGAGCGCGTTATCGTCAATTGGAAGTAACGAGTTACTTCTATACGTTACATTTGCATACCAGATAGCAGAAATACGAAAGCATTGTCTATCTATATCACCTACATATCCGATTGTCTCATGTACACTGTCGATCCGTGCTTCCATCAAATAAGCCCTAGGTTAAATGTACACTAAGGAAAAAGGGTTGAAGGCGGTGATCCATAAGGGGGATTTTCAGGGAAAAAAACGGCGTTCATTAACAAGGAGGTCTTCACATGATCATTGACATGAGTTCCCGAGTAGGGGACAGAGAGACAAAGCACTAAACGCCCTGAACGCAGTGAATACTTGAAAGGAGGAACACCTTGAGTCTACTGAAACACTGTGGACACTAGAGCAATGAGAAAGGCGTTGCTCTCTGGTATCCTTTTATCTTCAGTGAGGATTTTTCCGCGTGCACTTCAGCCTCGTGGAATACCGCCATGTGCGCTGGGAAGACCATAACTGGCGGTTGTGGTTGGTGACAGTGAGCAAAAAGAAAAAGGAAAAGGGAACAAGTAACTTGCACTAACGATTTACCAATTTTTGTAACGAAGTACGTTATTAGCTACATTTTTTAGAAAGTAAGTAAGTCGTAGTTACCAAAGACAGTAACGCGTTACCGAGTAACGCGTTCCTTGTAAAGCGTTACGTACAGCTCTGAGCACGTTCAGCCGTATCGGGTGGAGTTTGGGTGTGCCGTCTTTGCTGCCGACGAGGAAATACCGCGTCATCCCTATGAAATCGCACTTTTAATACATTGTGCTGTAGGGGTATCATTACAACGTACTTATCAATGCAGTTATGTTGTACAAGTCCTCAACGTGTTATCTTATCGTGGGCCAAAGTAAATGACAAAGTAAAGTAGAGTGAATGAAACGAATGGTTGTTGAATACCGATGGAATTGTCTACTTGTGATGGGGCGTTTTCCCGACAACGGTACAGAGAGGATTCCCTTCGTTCCGTCTTTCGTTCTTTCTCTTTGAAAGTAATCGCGTTAAAGAGCCGCCCTCCTCTGCTCCTCAGTGAACCAAACTGTGATCGTGCTGAAGTCGACGAGTATGTAAAAGTTGTGTTTCGTTACGTTGATGCTCGAAGAGCATTAGGGACGAGCCTCTCTCGTGTGGACTCCCGAGCCTTCGACATCGCGAAACTGTTAGGTCCTCCGTCGTCCGACATGGCGCTAAGGGCGCTCGATTGACCCGACGACAGCCCACACACTCTGGTAGGCCGCTACCCCAGGGAGGAAGAGTCCTTGCTCCACTCCACAGACTTCGACTAAACGTGGCACGGACTTCACTGCTCTTCTTTGAGATGGGCCAGCTTCCATCACCCATCTGCCCCACCTGTCATGTTGAACGAGACATTCCACACCTGCTCCTCCACTGCACCCATTACCGCCTACACCGTCTTCTCCTGCGGTCGTGCATCGCTCGCCTCAGGATCTCAGGCTTTTCCCTAGCTACGCTGCTGTAGGCCCCGCGTAGCATATAGTGAGGTGACCAAGGCACTTCTTCGGTTCCTGCGAGGCTGTGGTCTTTCTGGGCGAACTGTGACCATTTCCATTTGTTTTTGTTTTTTTTTTAATCTGGGAATTCCAAGCCGCTGTACTGCAGGCTAAACCTTTGCCTCCTTTTTTCATAATAAACATATATCCTCCCTCCCTCAATGCACTCCTCGTGTTCACACATACACGGACAAACGAACAAAGGCAGGCAGCATTTTTTTCTTTTCTTCTTTCCTTTCCTTTCTTTCTTTCTTTTTTTATTATTAACGTTACTATTACGGAGGTTGAATCATTGCTGAGTATATATTGCAGGTCCTACTGGCATTGTGGCCAACCTTTCTGTGTAATCTTTTTACGCGTTCCTCGCCGCGCCCATGAATCAACAATTGGGACCAACGCCCAAGCAATGACCTCAAAGACGGCGGTTGACGGAGAGTCAGCGAGTGCCGGTAACGGAACCCGCTCCGTCGACTCAGACGAGAAAATAACACGGCGCAACGACTGTTCCGTCTCAACGAGAGAACAACATGTAGAATCGTCCTTCCGAAGTAAACTGAAGGGCCACAATTATGCAAAGCGGTTAGAACAACTGCGCTTGCACAGAGAGCGAACGCGTTATAATATTCGTGTTAATTAGCCTTAAGTGTTTTCGTTTTTTTTATAATGGATTCGAGACGGAACAGTGCTAATTACGTTTTAGTATTCTCCTTGTGCAGATCTCGAATAATAATGACTGCTCCCCCCACCCTTACTCTGAGAGCGCTTTTCTCAGGCAGATAAAACGAGAAAGGCGGGGGGGGGGGGGCTCGATGGGGGTACTACAGTGGCCAAATGAAATCAATTATTTCGTCTCTGAATGCGAGGGTTACCTCTTGTTCCTTTAAAAGGTCGCGCGAAATTGATTTCTTGTCCTCCTTTGTGCTTTTGGAGATTCCAGTCCATTTAACGTAAATAGCACTAAGACTAGAAAGGACATAGCAGCGGAAAATTCCCAACTTCAAAGCGTTACTCAAGAACTGGGCCCGGTGTCCTTTTATTCGCTGACTCCCAATAGCTGGGCACAAGACAAAGGGCGCTTTGTCCCGCGTGTAAGCTTTTCGTGAGTAACACTAGGGGCGCGCCGATCGTGCCTTCAGTTCATTGATAGTGTAATAGCAGCCTGTGTTGCGATAAACGCTGTGATCGAAACGTTTCTTTGAAGCAACATCCGGGTCATTAGTGACGCTCCGATACTTGCTTGATCGTGTGTTTATTGGCCACAATGACATATGGGAGTTGGAGTGACCTCTGGCGTTAACTTAGACGCAGAAAAAGGGCTTAACCGCGGGTGCACGTGGAGGGGGTAACGATATGTTTACGGCGTTAGTGAGGAGGAAAGAAAACTGAAGTCTGCCTTCCTAAAAAGTATCTTTTCTTGGAAAGGTTGTTTAGGCTTTGAAACTGATGCTGTAAACGTAGAAATTTTCGCGAGGACTGAATTTTCGTGAATTTCGGCATAAAACTTTTTTCGCGAAATTAAGGTTCCGCGAAATAGAGGTATGAAAATATAGGGATGAAAAAGTATGGGCACTGGAGTTCGCGACGACATGAGCTCCACAAAGACAAATCGACTTACTTGACGACCTATATTTTCAGAAATTTGTTCTTGTCAAACATTTCTATAACTGAAACGCCACTTCAGCATCAGCAGTTTATTCACATAGTGCATCACTTGTCATTACGGAGACCTGCTTTCACGAAACTAGCACGTGTGTTATTGTTACGAAATTGGAGTTCACGGTAAGCCTCTGTAAGCCAGCCGACATGTACACTCTTAAAAATGAACTTCACCGCAGAGCACGCTCTTAGCCAACCATCATCTCGAATGATATCGTTATCTGCCCCGATTTGTTGAAAACGGGGGGCGTACGCCATTTTTGTGACACTTATGCTGCTCATAATTGTCACAAAAAAGGCGTACGCCTCCCGTTTTCAACAAATCAGGGCAGATAACGATATCATTCGACATGATGGTTGGCTAAGAGCGTGCTCTGCGGTGAAGTTCATTTTTAAGAGTGTAGAGGCTGGCATGCAGAAGCCGGCTACTTGGTTACATCCCATTTTGCCTATTCCCATTTCGCCTAATCCGGAATATTGGATTAAAGACGCGGGAGGGGTGACTGGCGTTAGGCGAATTGGGACAGCTGTGCAACCTCATTAGGCGAAACGGAACTGTCGACAAGTGGGCGTAACTTACATGCCCCGCCCCGATAGTGACGTTTGCAAGAAATGTATACGCTCGTCCCACGACAACCTTACGTCGCCCGAAACAAGGACCCTTCACATTTGCAAACGAAGGTGTGTGCGATACCACTAATAATAAATAATAAATAAAATGAATCGATTATTATCGAGTAACACGGACACGGAAGTGGACCTGCTACCATTTTGCAAAATCACTAGCAGGAACACAGGGTTTTTCTTACGGCTCAGGGAATAGGACTTAGAATGAAAAAAAAGGCAGATTTTTGGATTTTTCCTCACTTCAAAAAAAAAAAAAAAAAGAAAAGAAAACTCCACCCGTGAAAAGAGCGCAGGGAACACGAAGGCATGGCGAAGGGTACGCAGTGTCCAGCCAGGTGGTCGTGACGTGGTCCCTGTGCACGTGACCTGTGACAGACCTCATTGGTTTAGCACAGAGATAGGAAATATAAGAGGTAAAGTGACTTTTGGCAGCACGCTTGAATAGAACTAGCACAGGGATAAAGTTGTTAGGTGGAGATGAGTAATTAACTTTGACTTCGATCCCGACAAATAAGAAAAAATTTGTCATTTACTTTTCAGGAGGTACTAAAAAATGCAATTAACGCAATTCTATGCTTCAATAAAACCAACGAGGTTGTCAAGTTATGTGAGGATGCGAAAGCGACTTTTGACAGCGCGCCAGTGGACCGCCTTCTTTCATCACGTGACACTGATCAGTAGGCGAAGTGGGACTGTCTGCAACATACATTAGGCCAAATGGGACCCCCTTGAGTTGAAAGTTGGTGAACTTCCTAAGGGACTGCGAGATAATCCGCTAGAAAGTATTACGCGAACTGGGAAAAAGGCGCAGTGGGAAGACACGGGCTACTTATTGTTGTTGACTGTCGGCAGTGTCATGAACCCCATCTCCCCGATCCCGCGATTTCCGCTTCCGTACACTACCACGCGAATTCGCGAAATATACCCGAAACACACTCCCACAAGAATTCGCGAATTATTAAGACCGCGAATTTAACCACTTTTACAGTATTGCAGAGACTTGTAAGAAGTTTCTGCGTACCAGAATGCCTCATGTCACCGATACATCAGGACAGGTGTGCCCTCACCTGTGTCGTCCGCAAGCTATGCGCGGTCGCAGACGACGAAGCAGGTATATATGTGAGAAATTACGCTCGACTAAACTCGACTAACGAATTTACAAGTTAAGAAATTGAACTTGAAGCTCCCATTTACCCAAGTTACTTTCGAAAGGTAATGATTTCTCTTTCGTCCTTGAACTTTTTGCAATTGGTTCAGGTCTTGATGTCACAACGGGCGGTGCAAGACGTTTTGGAACAGTTCCCATAAGTCAACGTTATATCAGTCTTCAATATGATAAAACATGTCGTTTCCTTATGGCCGCAACTGAATTTGTAGCATTCACTGCGTTATAACAACCTCTCTATTTTGTTTTATTTTGTTTTCCTTTCATCATCGTCATCACCATCAACAAGGGAGCGAATTCTTACGAAGAGGCGCCATGTACGTGCAATCGGTTCCCACATGGCTGCCGTCTGATTAGAGTGGAAGAACGCAGCTAGCGTTGTTTGTGTACCAGAATTGAACAAAAGGAACTTGGAACTTCCTCCAAGTTACAAAGTTAAAAACGAGCGAGTTCCTCGAGGGGTTGCTGGAACTTAAAAGTAACGAATTAAGTTTGAAGTTATCGAAAGGAAAGTAACTTGGTTACGGTAACGAGTTGCCCCTCAACACTGTACAAGAGGGCACCACCATTGAAGCCATAGCTATACACAACCGCTGAGTTCGCTCGTGTTCGTCTATTGTTTAAACACTACCCGAGTGGTCGGACTACGAATTAATGTTTCTCACCTGAGGGCGCTGAAATCTCACAACAAAGCACATATTGTTTGGCGAACTTTAGCGAAGGACAGCGTACCTCACGAAACTTCCACTAAATTGCTTTCACCCACGGCCTGGGACCGTGCCCTTTAGCAGACAACACTCACTCGTGGTCAGCGCTGTGAAAGAATTAATTTCGAGTAAGTACTTTACTGGTATTAATTAATAGTTAGTTTTAGAGTAATTAATTACGGTGCCTAAATATGTTCATGAATGACCAAGTGTAACTGTAATTTAATTTACGTCCACTCAGGGGACAGTTATTTTCTGCTGTACGTCGTTTATCGATGCTGTTGTAAAACTTCTGTCCACTGCATCGTCTCTTTCGAAAGGCTGCTACTTTTTTGTACAGCGGTCAGATTTCTCATTTTTCTTATAGCCGTTGGTCTTGGACATACATGTTTTAGCATTCATTGAAAAGATGGCAGACTCGAACAAGGCTATAAGTGTCCGTGTGGACACTCGTCACACCCAATCAATTATGTAGATTTCTAAACTTCACTTTAACTTCTGCCATGTTATTATTAAGTACGTTGTAAATAACGCACACTCCACGTAAAAGGCACTCTGGGACGACAACATTAAAGAATGACGTGGCACAGATGCAATTTTGTTTGTCTTATCTGCGCGTCCTCTAGTGGCATCTTTCTACGGTCATAGCCTAACCTTACACACTCTTAACCTAACACAACCTAACCTAACCTTGTACACTATAAAAAAAACATCCTTACCACACAACAAGTCCTTCTACGACAATTAATATAACTTCATAAGTGTCACTAAAGGGCGTACGCCACCCGTTTCAAACAAATAAGAGAAGAGAACGATGTCATCCGTGGTGCTGGTTGGCTAGAAATGTCTTATGCGATGAACTTCTGGCGGGTGAGCGCAAGAAACCTTGTTCTCTCTCTGCAGGAGGCGGGTTTTCCACAACGACCCCTCTAGCACTTTACACTCCCCGACGGACTCACGCACCCTCTACGCATCTCCACCCTTCATCCTCCATCTGTCTTCTTCTTTTTTCTTTTGCTATAGTCGTGACGACGACCACTTCGGTGCGGCCAACAACGGCGAGCCGAGCCCCTCTGGGAGGTGACCCGGGTTCGAATCCGGGAGCCGGCTGCGCTGTATGGGAGCTTTCTCTGGGCTTTCCTAAGATGCTTTTAGACAAATGTCGGCACAGTTCCCTGTGAAGTCGTCCCAGGACGCACAATTCCCCCAGAGCAACATGTCGGCAGGCAGATCGCTAGCAAATAGCACACCACCACCAGGCCCTCCGATCTCTGAATTAATCGCTTCAACGTCTTTCTTTCTTCTTATTTTGAAACAAGTCTTGGACACGAACCCTTCGAAGTCGTCACGTTCACTTCCTCAGTGCGCATATCGTAGACTATCATGGCGATATGGCCCTCCATTCAGCGAATTTCGCACCGAACTTGAAAAAAAAAAAAAAAAGATTTCAGTCGGAGACTCAACGACATCCAGTTTTCACGTAACGTACAACACGTAAAAAGAGAAAGGGAGCCCAACGTGAATGCGACGACTGCGTCAGCCACGTTCCGCTTGAGCGGTACGTGTTGGGAATAGGAACATTAGTTCCTTTTTGGTATTCTCCTCGCGGCCTGCTAAGTCCTCCCTCCGTCTTTAGTAGATTACACAAAGAAGCGAGATACTTTGGCTGTGACGCAAAGCGTTCCTCCGAGACACTTTCATCCCTCTCTCTTTCTCACTCTAATGCGCCAAATACGCACAGTCCATTCAATGGGACAAATCCGGACGTCGAGGTGACATCTAGTCGTTTCTGTTTCCTTTTAGGAAGACGTTTTGGGGTTGTATAAAATGGAGCGTTGTAAAAGCAATGTCATTGTACTTAGTGACCAGTCCACGAGGCAATTTATATGAGGTTATTTCAACCAGAGTGGCGCTAGTAGCTTAGTTATATATAGTTATATATTGGAGGTTATTTTTAGAAGAGAACTTCACTGTATAACACGATCCCAGCCAGACCACCCCGAATAACGTCGTTCTTCCGCCTGCTTTGTTGAAAACGGAAAATATACGCCCGTTTATGACACCTACGCGGTTATGTTAAGTGTCACAAAAAGGCGTACGCCCCGCGCTTTCTCAAAATCAGGAGTGATAACGGTATCAATCTGTACAATGATCGGCATTTCAGCGTTGGTGAGAAGGGCGCGCACGTTCCTCACCAACACTCTAAAGACAGAACTTCACCGCATAGCAAGCTGTTCGCCAGCCGTTGCCACGAATGATAGGGTTGTCACTTCTGATTCGAAGAGAAAGGGGGGCGTACGCCCTTCTCTGTCACTTATCATATGTCCAAATTGGGAGAAAAAGGTGTACGCCTCCCTTTCTCTTCGAGTCTGCATTAAATTGTTCTGCTTGACGTCTGCATTATTGCTTTGTGTTGTTTTGTCAAGTCGGAGTATACCCCTTTTTATACTCGTGTTGAATCCCGGCCTTTGGAACATTTTTTTCACTTTCTCTTCGAATCAGAAGTGATAACCCTATCATTCTTTCGCAATGGTTGGCGCACAACGTGCTATGCGGTGAAGTTCTATTTTTAGAGTGAATGGAAAAACTACTACTATACACCATACTACTACTATACTATACACCAAGGTTGCGGATTGGGGTCTCCCATTCCGTTCCAATTCCATTCCGAGGAATGGAGATTTGTGGTGATTCCATTCTTTTCAATTCCTCGGAATGAAAAGGTATGATCAATTCCCACTCCTCGAATGGCTTGGCAACCCAATTCCATTCCGTTAATTCCCTCAAGAAAAGAATAGGACCGGTAATCGTCCTGGCAAGTCCAACAGTGCTAGAGGAGATTGACATTACCAAGCACGGAAAAAGCACAAAGGCAAGGTTATTTGACTCTTGACTGTGTGTAGGTGCGGTGCAAAAGGCGCAGAGGGCAGAAACCAGCACGTTGAAACCAAAACTGCCACCGGAGCACCCAGACCATTCCATTCCCATTCCTAGGACAGTTTCCGCCATTCCCTTCCAATTCCATTCCGGGCTCTGCTAAATCTGGAATGATTCCGGAATCATTCCAACTCCGGAGTGGCAACTCCGCAACCCTGCCATACACACAGAAACGCAATTCAAGGAATGGGCGCCGCCATTAGTGCTGCCACGCCGTGGTAGTCACAGGAACTGTGCCGACTGCCGTTTGCACAGGACTGCCGTTGACCAGGACACAGGACTGCCGTTTGCCGAGTTCCTTCATTTTCTCGTGCGTGCTTTCGTTCATTTTCGTGTCCGTTCGTCTTCATTTCATGCCGATTCATTTTCTCCCGCTCGGAAACCGGTGTAGAACACGTATCGCATCGGCCAGCACTCCTCACGTGAAGAACTGTGCATATATCGCACGCGGAAGCAAGCAATCTTCATTTTTCCTTGATCACTCGAACGTTGCTACGCTACTCAGATGTTTACCAGATAACTCGATATATGGAATGTTACGTTATCGTCAGTAATACTCATTAAAGACGGCGGCCACCAGTATTCATCGCAATGGGAAGAGCGATTTTGGCAGTCCACCCCTGTTGTGTCGTCGCTGGGAACGAGGCTAAGCAGCGCACGGAGACTAGTGGTTTCAGAGTAACGCAACAAGGTCTATATAGTGTTAACATAACGGGCGAATTTAAAGGGAAAAGAGAAAGAGAGATATGGCAGCCATGTTGATTTTCAGGAAAGGGGGACGTGTAAGTTGAGCCATCTCTAGCGCTACAAGGAGAACAACGGGCCTATCAAGGTTTCCATAAAGTGGCTTGTCAAATAAGCCACGCTCTAAGAGAAAACAACGGGCAAACTGCGGAGCAATTGCAGCTGATAGCCCTCTATATAGAATGCAACTACTCCCCAGTTTAGTCCCCTGACGCTGAAACTTACTCTCCAGCATTGCAAATAGACCCTCAGAACATCGCATAAGCTTCCGTGCATTTAGTCCCCAAAAGAGCTAACGTTACTTCTGTTTTTCTTTATAGCGTAAAGTTGAAATTGCGTTCCATGTGTGTGTTTCATCTCTGCCCTTGCCAGTTGTTCTTTTAGCACTTTTATCAAGATAACGACACTTATGTTCTCTATCCCATACGATATGAGGCACTAGAGAACTATGACTTAACTTGCTACCGCTATGTTTCCTTCCCCTATTTATGTTTTCCCCCATTTTCTCTTTTCTGCGTGACCATTTTGTTTCGTTTTTCGTTTTTTAACCAACTGTGTGTGGGTGTACGGGGTAGTCAGCTCGACTTTATCGCGATTTACGTCTCCATTCTTTGCATTATCATCATCATCATGCTAGCGAATCGGGAGTCCACTCAGGGCTACCACTGGCAAACAGCATATCCAGGGCGGAAGACTCCAACATAGATGCTAGGAAGCTGATTTCTGCTGCGGTGCTGAACACAGCCCAGTCCAATGACTCGCGTCCGTGACACCTACGAAAATTATTGTTCCCTCGGGGGCAGTGCACATTAAAAGTCGCCTGTTAGGGAGCACACAGTTTGCACTAGGCCATGATGGAGCCTGTGCCACGTCCACTTGGTGGGCTGTCCATGAAGGTGCCGCAAAAATGATGTTGCTTCATAGCTGGTCAGAGAAACAAAAGAACGCACTGAACTTCTATACAGGAACAATCAAATGGAATGTAACGTGCTTCTGCAGATTACTTTGTTCATCCCGCTGTATAATAAATCATACTTGGTGAACTTTCAACGTGTGTACCGTAATTTTGGGTGTACAACGCGAGTGTTATACACGAAAGAATTTGAAAAAAAATAGACCGTGCTTGTTATGTCTTAGTGGGTTATACATCAATGCACTTCCGCATAGTACGGTTAGTGACCTTGTAGAACACGCAGTGTGTTGACGCCGGCGTTCTTGAGAGCATGCAACTGACCTTAACCGTTGAATTCGGAGCGATTTTACAATATAAGGCTTCGTCCCGAAGAAGAAGAAGAAAAAAAAAAAAAAAGAAACGGGACGTAGGTCATGAACAATATAGGGTATCATGGTATATAGACCTGACCGTGCTGACCGCAGCTGGAGACGATGTCTAGGTGTGTTTTCTGCTTCGATTAATGAGTTTGTAAGTATCTCACACTAATACCGTGTGCGACACGAGCAATCTGTAAGGTGCGTGTTATGCATAAGGTGCGTGTTATATATCAGTGCGTGTTATACACCGAAACATTTCCCCCCCCCCATTTTTCTCGAGGTCGAGAGCGTGTTATACACCGAAAAGTGCGGTATTTTTCTATTTTTTTGCATTCGCTGCTTGTATCCCGGTCGCTTGTAGTACCGTACACGGTTAAAAGTGATAATAATTATCCTAATTAGAGTAGATTTGCGCTGCTCGTGTCATTGCGCCCTCTGGTGACAATTAACGTAAATGCGTAGGGTTACAATGTGGTGGGTGGTGATGACGGTAACAACTTGCCGTTGTTAGCCTCACAGCTGTGGGCATCGTCACGACTGTAGCTGAAGATGGTGATGAGATGATGACGACAAGAGGACGAGGGAGTGAAGTAACAAGGCTCGGTGGTAGTGTCACAAAAAGACGTATGCCTACCGTTTTCAACGAATCAGGAGAGAGAACGATGTCACTCGGGATAATGTTTGCCTAAGAGTGTGCGATGCGGTGAAGTTACATTTTACTATTGTGGCGGTAGTGGTGGTGATGATGGAAATGCTTGCAGTTGACGGACCGCTTAGGCGGGGGCAACGTCACGGCTATCGCAGGGAGTATCGTGCGTCCTGGGCCGACTTCACAAGGAACTGTGCCGACATTTGCCTTATAACCGTCACAGGAAAACCCAGGAAACACTCTCAGACAGCACAGCTGCCTATACAGTCACCGAATAACTTCGCTCAGAGTACTGCATTCGTTTACCACGGCACTATGCCGACAGCCGTCTGGCAACATTGAGAGCGCCGCTCTCCCATCGGACAAAATCTACAACTCTGCGGCATTTTGTTGACGCGCCAGTGGAACCGCACACCCTTAAAAATGAGCTTCACCGCATAGCATGCTCCTAGCCAACTACAAATCCCTAGTGACATTGTTCTCGACCCTAGCTGATTTGTTGAAGATAGGAGGTGTTCGCCTTTTTTTGTACAATAATGTACTGAAACTAACAGGCAAAAAAGGGAAAAGTGTAGCACTCGCAAGTGAATAAGATAAGTATTTAAAGAGATTGAAACATTTAAATAATTTATTTTACAAGATTTCGTACGGAGTCCGTCCTTGCGCAGGTGCTATACATTGAGTATCGCAGTTCAACAGTGTTCAATGTATCGCACCTGAGGAAGGACGGACTCCGTGCGAAAGCTTGTAAGATAAATTATCTTACTCTCTAGATCTAGATTAATTATCAGTGACTCTACAACTGCCATTAATTGACGATACATTAAAAAAAAAGATGCTTATTCACGTCGGGGGATGATGTCTAAATTCGAATACTCGAATCCCTATAAAATGTTACGCATAAGCATTGCAAACATTGTAGCAGAGACCGGGCAGGTTGGTGCATATCTCTAAATGAAGCGATGCACATTCATTTGAGTGTGTTCTGCGTCGCTTCATTTAGAGAGCATTACAAACGACAGAAATCGTTACAGCTGCCAGGAATAATAAGCAATTCTATATTAGCAGGAAGTTTTGGAACTCGCGATGAGCAAATCATGGGTTCTCTCGGATTTCGTCTGTTTTATACTTCATTAGGCTCGCGGGATGAACACCGAAACAGAATTAGCATGCATATACGTGAATAAGAGATGATTAATTAAAGAGATCCCTTGAAATGAATATAAGAGCGGCTTCCGATATAAGCGAAAGCGAATGTAAGCGACGCAAAAGTGCGACGCAATGCCGCAGCGTATCGCAACACGTGTATCTTCAATGTGTGTTTAAGCAACGCAAATGAAGAAGATGTGGTTTGATTAGATCGATTGATCCAACCAGATTCGCTTACCGTCTTTGAAGTGGTCGCATTTCATGATTGGCTTTATTATTGCGTGTCCTTCATGGTATATGGAAGCAGTGGGGGCACCTTTTTTTTTTTTTCCTGCGTGCTCCCAGTATATAGAATGCGATTATCATATACTTCACAAATACATGCGTCGCACTCAAATGCGTACACACTGATTTCAAAGTATGGCATTGCTCTGTCTAGCGCAGAACATCCCCCGACCGTGGAAAAGCACCGGCTCAATGTTGTCGTTGCACATAAAAGACACCGCTTAAATTTAAGTGTGACCTACATATATCTCTAACCTTTCGTTTCCTTTTCCAAATGGCCTTTCGCTTTCTTCGGGAAATATTGCGTAATTCACAGAGGAAAGTTGGGCTATAGTGGGTTGTCGTACATGCTGAACGGAGAACGAAAACACGCAGACACACACACACACACACACATAGAAGGAAGAAAAAGAACAACGCCGGAGGAGCTCAGTATCTCTGCGCGCGAGCTGCAGAAATATTTTCCGCGGAAGACGCGCAAAGGAATCGAGTTAAATGTTATAAAGAACAGCCCACGCTGAAGAGCGTTGATCAAATTATGGACGCATCATCCCGTGGCGGCGAAGGAGACGAAGGGGGGGGGGGGGGGTGACGTCCAGTGACCGGCGTTCATGGGGGCGACAGAAAAGGTGGGCCGGAACACATCCGGAATTAGCATCGCTCAACGGATGCACGACTTGACATTGACCTTCCCTCTTTTCCCCAAAGCGCTTAAGGAGCTGTGGCTCTTTCCCAACAAACTTTTCTACCCTCGCTTCAAAAAAGCGCGGGTCCAGCGGCAGTCGACAAAAAAAGAGAGAGAGAAAAAACAAGGAGAGAGAGTTTTGCTAGCTGGCGCGCGGGAGTAAAAAAAAAAAAGAAAAAATAGGGGAAGCGGAAAGAAAGCTCGGCATGCGTATGACGTCATGAGGCAAGGCTCGCAGCCATTGGTCTACTCATGGACGACGCATGCGCAGAAGGTGCGTCCCCCGAAGCGCATGTCGCCGCCTCTGAAGCGTCGAGCTCGCGCCGGCCGACGACACTGGCTGGAGCGCTAGCGCGAGAAACAATGAAATAAGCGCGACGCCTTTTAATAAGAGCGACATTACAGAGAACAGTTGCCGTAAGGAAGAATTCGGATTGCCAGAGGATGCGAGTGCTCGCCATGCTACTACGATCAGCTCGGGCCATAGCCCTGCGGCAATTGCTCTGAGAAGGCCTCCCAGTCATCCTTGTGTGGGAAACAATCAACAACCCGTCGTGCTGTTTGCGTGTGACCGGTCTCTGCTTTACGAAAACTTGGCCCTACTTTTTCGCGTCGGTAAAGCAACTGTTTGGCGGCGGCGATGCGGCCTGTGTTGTTTCTTCTGTTAGCATTGTGTTTCGCGGTTGGATGGGCGACCAGCAGCAACCAAGGGGCGCACGGACTGGCCCGCGTCATGAGGCCCCTGTGGTGGCCACCCGGCATGGCCCGCAGGCAGGTGCGGGCCGGACAGCCCAACGCCAAGCAAGGAAAAGAGTCTCCCGGTGAAAAACCCGTTCACAGTGCTGGGGAGCAGTCAGCGGTCAGAGCCCCGAGGGGGGCACCACAGTACGACGTTCCGCAAATAGGTAAGAAAACTCGAGGGCGGATCTACAAGTTTCGCCCCCGCCTCCAAAGCGTGCACGTTGCATTTGATTGACGTGGTGGACATTGTGTTATTCTTTGTGTGCGTTCATAACTCAATTGTGACGTGGCAACATTTGAGGAATGGAGATTCATTGACTTCCTCTCCGAACTTCTAATGAACTTCCTCTCTGTACATAGCGTATCTCGCGGGAGTTACACGCGTCCAATATTATGTCAAGAAGAAAGAAACAAAGACAAACATAATGAAGCAATATCATTACAAAAACTAGCACTATCATTAAATAATATAAAGCGAGCGACACCATGTTACGTAGGGAAGTGAATAGAAGGTGCGTTACTGAGCTCTCCCCCCCTTCCTTATGACATAATATTCGACATATATTATATCTGCATATTAGGCTTAGAAAACGGAGGGTTGGCACGTGCACTCATTCAAGAGCGCGTGCAATGATAAGTTACAACAGAAGTTACAAATAAGCTACTGTACTCTAAGAACAGAAGTTCATCGCATAGCAGGCTGCGCGTCAACCATTGGTACGAATGATGGGGTTATTGCTTCTAATTCGAAGAGAGAGGGGCCCCTATCATTCATGGCGCAACGGTTGGCGCACAGCCTGCTATGCGGCGAAGTTGTGTTTTTAGAGTGAACTTAGAAATGAACTTCACCGCATTGCGTGCTCCTACACTCTAAAAACAGAACTTCACGGCATAGCACGCTCTGCGCCAACCATTGCCACGAATGATAGGGTTGTCCCTTCTAATTCGAAGAGAGAGGGGGGCGTACGCTTTTTTGTGTCAATTACCATATATCCAAACGGTCACAAAAAGGCGTATGCATCTCTCTCTGTTCGAGTCAGAAGCAATAACCCTATCATTCGTGGGAATGGTTGGCGCAGAGCGTGCTATGCGGTGAAGTTCTGTTCTTACCATCCATCTTATGCCATCCATTACTCCATACCATCCATTACTTATGCTGTTCATAATTGTCACAAACAAGGCGTACGCCTCCCGTTTTCAACAAATCAGGACAGATAACGATATCATTCGGGATTATGGTTGGCGAGGAGCGTGCTATGCGGTGAAGTTCATTTTTAAGAGTGTGGTTGTGCGAAAGCACAGTTATACTGACACGATTCCTACACACGATTGTCCTATACGTTACGACTCAATGTTCCGTACAGCGCACGTCTCCTCTTCAAACCTGGAAAGCGAGACTCTCCGAACTGTAGTGAGCGTGGCGTTGTAGAGGACGTAGAACACATCCTTCTCAGGTGTCGGAAATACGTTGATGCACGAAGGGCATTAGAGACAAGACGCTCTCGTGTGAACACCCGAGCCTTCGACATCGCGAAACTGTTAGGTGCTCCGTCGTCCGACAAGGCGCTGAGGGCACTTGAAGATTTTGTATATACAACCGGGCTGATGGATATTCTATGACTCGCTGAAGGTATGCTGTGTGTGCCCCTCAGCGATTCCGACATTTTACTCTCACTTGGTCGAAACTTTCGAACTGCATGGTGAACTCCATCATCGTCTCTGTTCTTCTCTGGTCACCATCTCTTTGTTTTCTCATCATCTCATCATCTGTTTGTACTTTCTGTGTGTAAGCGTAGTGCTGTAGCCAGTTCGATTTCATCCAAACTTACATCCCCATTTTTTTTTCTTTATCACATCACCATCACCGACACGATTCGTCTCAGCTCGCGCTATTAAGGAAAACATTTCTGATGGGACTTCCAAAGCGCATCCACCCTCTAGCCTACCTCCATGCCGAATGACACAGTTCTCTCCCCTGATTTGTTGAAAACAGGAGGTGTACGCCTTTGTGTGGCACTTATGCAGTTGTGTTATGTTAACTGATGGAGGTGGCGGTGATGCGGCGGTCTTGCCGTTGCTCGCCCCAACCATGTGGGCAGCGCCACAAAGAAAGCGTACGCCCCTCGGTGGTGGTGCTGGTGGAAGAGCTCGCCGTTGTGGGCCTCACAGAGGTGACGCCCTAGGGGAATGCGCGTCCTGGGCCGACTTCTAAGGGAACTGTGCCGACATATGTCTGAAACCGTCTGAGGAAAACCCAGGAAAAACCCCAGACAGCACAGCCGGCACCGGGATTAGAACCTGGGTATCTCCCAGTCTCTACGTGACATGGCCAGCACGCTAACCATAGAGCCACGGGCCTCGCTTTCCACAAATCAGGTGTGATAACGGTGCATATCTGTGCAATGGTTGACCTTCACCATACGGCTCTGACCTTCACCGCATAACGCGCCCCCTACACTCTAAAAACAGAACTTCACTGCATAGCACGCTGCGCGCCAACCGCTGCCACGAATGATAGAGCTATCGCTTCTGATTCGTACGACTTTTTGTTTGTGGCAATTTGGATATATGGTAATTGCCCCCCCCCCCAAAAAAAAAAGAGGGCGTACGCCTCCCTCTCTCTTCGAATCGCATGCGATAATATTATCATTCGCGGCAAAGGTTGGAAAAGGGGGGGGTATGCGCTTTTTTATGACAACTAAGACAACTTCGTAAGTGATACAAAAAAGCCGTATTTCCCGCACTTTGCACAAATCAAGACTGATAACGGTATTATTACGTGTAATGGTTCGCCTTCAAAGTGGTAAGCGGTGAAGTTCTGCTTTAACACCGTATACGAGGCTGCAGCGTTCTTCAAAGTCGTAAAAAATATACTAGATGTTCTCCACTTCCACTAGAAGCAACGCCAGAGCTCCTCCCGTCCAAGCCACCAGAGGCAAGAACGAAATACCCACGCTCACATCAAATGTGGCCCGCTTACAGATTAGTCTTGGCGTGCGAACGCTTCAAATAGCGCACGTTGAGAAACGATTTTCGTTGCGGCAACGGAACGCGGACAACGAGTAAATTATGCAAATTGAGAGCAGAAATTACGGGCCGGTTGACGTCGCCCTCGGCGTAGTCGCAACTAGAACAAGGGCGACCGTTTACGACACGCAACAACCTACAACTTCCCTCGGATCGATTACGCTGCGATATATCTGCGCGAATACGCGCTTTCTTTTTACGATGTCCTTCCTTTTGAAGTCTCGAGCGAAGGAAAGGCGGGGGCAGAAAATGTATTTACGTAGAACCCAGGAATGGTTATTGGTAACCGCAGGTCGGCACGATGCCTTTGAGAATCAGTACATGGGAGCTCCCTGCATCCGAAACCATATTCGTTCTTCTTGAAGCGTCTTCTGAAATAATGAAGGGGTTCAGAAAGAGAAAGTGAAATATTGTTGAAAGAACATGTGTGGGTTGAAAACAAGGGATATGGCAAGATATGAAACTGATGGCAATTTCGTAGCAAAAGCAAAGATCACGAACGTGTTGAGAAGTAAGCGCTGAGTGTGCTTGAACCTACACTGTCAAACACGTTTAACTTCGAACTATGCATAGACGAACTTTGGACTATGCAAAGTGCCAAAGTCACGGATCTTAGTATCCGCTTCTGTTTCCGAAGATTTCGGTCGGGTGTTCACGTCTGTGGCAGGGCAAAGAACAAGTATCAGGACGGAGTCTTCGTTCTAAGACTCTCCGTCTTTTTTTTTTTTTTTTTTCTAACAGAAGAGCGCAGCAGTGCGAGAGATTAAAATATGATTGTCACCGAAAAAGGCATGCAGCGCCACGAATCGAAACCGCACATCTTGACTACCGGTACAAGTACTCTGACCATTATACCACGCTGGTAAGGCATACCGACTTCTTGCCGAGTGCTCCAGCCGCAGAACAGTCAATTTCCGTCATGTTGCATCAAGCAAAGCGCAATTTCGCAAGCAATTTCACAATACATGTACTTGTATGCAACACGATCATTGTTGCCGAATCACTCCTGGAGCACCATTTTCGAACACTTTGTACTCGTCTCGCCTACGAGACGTCTTTCTCCTCCTCCTCCTCTCTCTCTGTCTTTTCGTTACTTACCAACACGTGCCTCTGCATTTAGAAACGCGTCTTCCTTCAAATGGATGTTGCGCCAAAGAGGAAGCAAAAGAGGATGAGATGCTCTGTACAAGTCCCCTTGTGGCAGCCTGCCAACAGCTGGCCAGAGCGAAAGCAAGATCACCCACTCCTCGAGACATGTTGGAGCGGGGCAGGAGTGGAAAGAGAGAAACTTCCATTCAGCGGCAGAAAGTCTGTACAAACGCTTCTCGTACACAAGAGGGCGCATCACTCGTGGGATCTCACGATAACTTTCGCTCAATGGCCGACAGTCGTAGATGCTCTTCGAAGCGTCCGATCACTTTTTCTTTTTCTTTTCTTTTTTAAATGGCGCAAGACGTCTGCAGTGGAGTGACGTCTTCGGTTGTTCTTCATTTGTTTTCTTTTTCTGTGCGAACTTTCTGTTAGATTGTGCGTAGTACTTTCGGTTTATTAGTTTATTGTTTTTGTTTTAGTTTCATTTTATTAGAATGAAGTTTTGTAGTTTTGTCACACAGGCCCTGTTGGGAGTTTTTAAAGGGAGGTATTGTGAGTTCCCTTCAAGAAGTTTTCCTGTGTCTGGCACCTTTAATCTAACCTTTTCTGACAATCAAATCTTAGAGTTGCATTAATTAGCGTATGCTGTTGTGGAATTGGGTAAATACGCCTTCTTTTTCTGGCAAACGAGAAACACACGCGCGCATTACTTTGCCTTGGCAAATTTTGGAGTCCAATTCAGAAAATTTGACTTCTCGTATTTCCAGTATGATCGATGTGCTCGTAAGCGAGCACAACAGTTCGTCGAACGTAAATATCATTGACCAGCTAGTTTTCAGAAAAGTTGATTTAAAAAAAAAAATAACGTGTTAAGTGAAACACACTGGATACCAACGTATGCTATGCAGGTTAAACTATGCTCTCCTTCTTTCTTGAACTGTGGACATCTCTGCATGAGTTGCTACATTTACTTCTAGCTAACATAAGAGTAAAGTAGGTCACTTCGCTTCGCTGTTCATTTGGGGTCCCGTCGACGTTGGCCTTTCGCTGATCTCACTTCGTTAATTTCGTGCAATGCATGCTCCACCTAATTAAGGACGTCCCAGCAGTAAAGTACCTTTTACAGGGGGTACCTTGGATACACAGAGCATAAACACACAAAATCCCAGGCGGGACGCTCACAAAGTGGCAGCTTCCACGCCCTTTAGCGCGTCTCATTTTGTCTTGAGTGTTTATGCTTGCCTTTCCAATGTACACGTACCAACTAGCACAACTTTCTGCGCTGGACAGTTGGACAGTTAGGCATCTGTCGCACGAGCTTACGCCTACAAAGGTACACTCTAAAAACAGATGGTGGTGGTGATGGTGAAAGTAGGGCACGCAGATGTGGGCAACGTCACGACTGACGCACTGGGCGAATGCGCATCCTGGCCCGACTTCTAAGGGAACTGTGCCGACATATATCTGAAAGCGTCTGAAGCGTCTGGAAGCGTCTAAAAACAGAACTTTACTACACAGCACGCCATCCCGAATGACATCATTCTTCCCCTGATTGGTTAAAAGCGGGAGGCGTACGCCTTTGGGAACACTTATGAAGTTCCAAAAAAGTCGTACGCCCCGCGCTTCCCACGAATCGGGAGTGATAAAGGTATCATTACGTGCAATGGTTGGCTTCACCGTGCCATGTGGTGAAGTTCTGTTACTAGAATGTAGACCTACTGATAGGCTGTGTATTGTTCGTTCATTAACTGATTGGTTATCACCACTAATCAACCGATTGGTTGTTAATTATGAGGCCGATAATGATAATGCCGTAATAGACCAGTGGCTACCACACCGCGAGACAGCGCCATAGCTTCCTGTGAAGCGTGCTTCACGGCGATAGCTTCTTTGATGAGGCAGAGCAGCCTTTACAAGAACACCTCCGTTTCTACGACTACAGTTTCCATGCCGTTCAACGCCGTTCCGAAAACATATCTTTGGAAGTGGGCAAAAAAAATAAATAAAAAATAGCGATATATATATATATATACCTTAAACCGGATTCCACACGCACGAATCTCGCGTGCAAAAGAGCCATAACAAAAACTCGAGTTTCCGATAAAGACTAAGGACCAAATCGGTTTCGCGTTCTGTCTTTCTTTGCTTTATGTTTATTTGTTTTTCTTTTTATTTGCCTTTCCCTTCCTTTTTTCCTTTCGTTTCTTTCCTGGGAATAACAAGCCGCCGTAGCGATGGCTAACCCTTCCGTCCTATTCTTTTTTTTTATATAACAAACATATTCCCCCCTGTTTCGCGTCAGAGTTTGGAAGCATTTCTTCTAGGAACGTCTCTCACCACTGATCTTGAACGCGCAGAGAAACGGTAATAGTGCTTTTCCTGTACGAGACGACGAGTGGCTAGTGCTGTAATGAACGCAAGAGAAGTGCGCAAGAAAAGATAAAGAGCGCACTTAGGATTTCGTTCAAATGATGAAGAGAGGTCGGCGGCGTGACGGGACAAAGGACAACTGTAGGGCACAGACAAAAGCCAATCACCGCTAATTGCACTAAGTCGTTCAAAAATAAACTTAGATATGGGCCAATGCGTAGGCCTTACGGGTCAGACATTAGAGAGCTACTGCCGGCCCTTTATCCTGAGCTCCTGCAGGAGAGTGTATCTTCTTTGTTCTTTGAGAGTACGTTGTAACTAGAAGTCACATTAGTAGCAATAGCTCGTAATGAACCAGTAATAACCGTTGTCGAAGCACGCCGTCGTTAAAAGGTAGAGATGGGACGAATCCAAAATTTTTCGAATCTCGGAATTCGAATTCAAATCCATGGAAGGTTCTACGAACCCACAAATCTTACGAATCTCGAATCATTCGAATCCTTTCTTTAGCGAAAGAGTTTAAAAAGCAAAAAAAAAAAAAACACTTCTAGTGAAAACTGTTTTGAAGCAGAATACGATACCTTTGTTCAACGAAAAACATATAATGCCTCAGTTTCAGGAGAAAATATACCCACCTACTTCTTCTTAAATGTAATGTATTTAACACGTTGATCATCGACTATAAGAAATGCATAAGTTCTCGAGTCTGAATTATTTCAATAAAACTAAGCAATAATCACAAGCGAAACCAGGTTACTTTTAGACTTGTAATGTAACAGTTCCTGTCTGAACTCTTTCAGTCCAGAGCAATGTAAACAAACAAACAAGCAAACACCTGTCGGCCAATGAGGCTTTCGGCGGACTCCTGAGGCGACAATTTGAAAAAGAAACAAACAAATGTGGTTGGTGGATTCGAAAAATTCGATTCGCCAATTTGGGCACTGGAATTCGTATTCGCGAATCTCGAATCCCTGCCTAGGATTCGAGGATTCGCGAATTCGGTTGGCACATCCCTATTAAAAGGACATAACGAGCTTGGTGCTACACTCTTCAAAATGAACTTCACCGCATAGCACGCCCCTAGCCAACCATCATCTCGAATGATATCGTTATCTGCCCTGATTTGTTGAAAACGGGAGGCGTACGCCTTTTCTGTGACAATTATGAACAGCATAAGTGTCACAGAAAAGGCGTACACCTCCCGTTTTCAACAAATCAGGGCAGATAACGATATTACTCGAGATGATGGTCGGCTAGGAGCGTGCTATGCGGTGAAGTTCATTTTTAAGAGTGTAGGTGAAGCCTGAAGTAGGGACTGCTCGTTACACGCTACGACAATTTGTCGCTGCGTAGGGGAAGAGGGTAAAGCTTGGGGAAACCGCGTGACCAAGTCTTTGTCCGCTCACAGGACAATATGGGGGTATGCGTAGACCGGCATTGGTCCACAGAGGAAGACACGTGCGCTTCAACCTTGAAATGTAGCCTCCTTATTTGGGATAGGGACCAGTGAGTTCGCTTCACGGGCAGCAGAGGAGAGAGGGAAACTGAAGCTGCGCGGACAGCCGACCTACTTGGACAGCGTATTGTGGTGAACGTGTCTGAAACAGATCGGTAGGAATGGTAAAGAAGATGAAAATGAAGCAAAAAAAAAAAAAAAACGAGTTGTGTGAGTCTTCGGCCTATAATTGTAGTTTGTGATTACGCCGCCTTGCTCCAAGGTTGCCAATGGTGGTCCCCAGAACAATCGAATGGCAGCGGATGGACGGCAAGAAGGGAAGAAGGAGAAGAGGTCTATATTTAGTATAAAGGGAGAGAAAAGAAG
The DNA here is from genome assembly GCF_037126465.1 of Ornithodoros turicata. NCBI lineage: Eukaryota > Metazoa > Arthropoda > Arachnida > Ixodida > Argasidae > Ornithodoros > Ornithodoros turicata. The sequence goes on from NC_088203.1 coordinate 15,112,426, forward strand.
GAAGTGGCGTGAAGAACTATCTTATAACAATGGACTAACAAGGACAAATCCCGGAATTCACGTCCCATAGTGAAGCCAGCGTAGTTATCAGAAAACTAAAATATACTGGAACAAAATTTGGGTGGGGGGTGGGGGGAGCAACGCAGCAGAAGCAAAGCAAGCACAACGCAGCGTACAACAGACGACCATCACGCGGTTTCGACACCAGGGGGCAGCCCATAGACGCTTCGACAAAACCGTTCGGAAATTCACGTACCTTCAAGCAGTCTTGGGTAAGTTACGTCTAAAAAGTAACCAAGTTACAGTTACAGTTAATCTGCCAAAAATAGTAACTAAGTTACAGTTAGTTACTTTCCTGGTCGAGTAACCAGTTACAGTTACTGAGAGAAAGTAACTTAGTTACATTACAGTTACTTTTTACAAAAATGACAATGAGAGGGTGTTAAAAACATACATTTATTTACATTTCCTGAAGTGCGACAAAAGTAGTCTTGCACTTTACCAGAAGCGGTGTAAGTTAATATGCGGTTATGCCACACGGGAAAATACGACATGTGCATGCGACCTGACGCATCACGGTGAAAAAGAAGAGCACGGTGATACGCACGCGTTTCGTAGCGTGTAGAGAGAGAGACATACACTAGAACAAGGAACACCCCTCAAGATGCTTTTTCAGGTCGGAAATTGACGTCCTGTTTGCCAAGTCCGTCTTATTCCATAGCTTGCACTTTACAATAAAATTATTCTCGTCCTTCCATGATAAAAACTCGAAGGTTGCTTCATAGAGCGGCCACGGAAGCCTTATGATAGCAGCAACCGGAGTAGGATTAGCCATTGCACTGGACGGAGCACAAGTGAGCTGACCGGAAAGTTTATCTTTGTGCATAATCATTCCCTTGTCCATATCCGCAGGAGGCAGGATCCCGTGCACGGGCAGTGACACTATTACTCACTTAGGACTCACTCCGAGGAGTCCGTTGAGGGGTCACTATCTTTAACTAATTTCTGTTCGCAAAGCTGGAATTCCCTGCTTGGTGAAGAGCCCAAGGTACGGGGCACATACCGATTACGGATAAAAGGAAGGAAGACACTGTTAGGGGGAAGTAAGGTAAGCTAGGGTAAAGAAGAAAAAAGGAACGACATTTATTCGAGTAACTAGTTACATTTTGCAGTTACATTCACAGAAATAGTAACTAGTTACACTTGAAAGCTACTTCTTTGAAAATGTAACTAGTTACTCCCAAAAGTAACTAGTTAAGTTACAAGTTAAAAGTAACTAGTTAAGTTACAAGTTAAAAGTAACTAGTTAATTTACAAGTTACTTTTAACTTGTAACTTAACTAGTTACTTACTTACTAGTAACTTAGTTACTACCCAAGACTGCCTTCAAGAACTGCACCGCTAATCAGTGAAGTCGAGTGAAAAGACCCCTCAGGTCTAATGTGTTGTGGGACTGAGAGGTCCTCTCAGCCTGAGAGGGCCTCTCAGGCTGGCGGACCTCTCAGGCTGACAGGACCTCTCAGGACCTCTCAGCAGCTAATGCCCAGATCTGACATCGGAACATCAATGTTCAATTTCGCTGTCTACGCTGCACCTGTCGTCGGAGCGGTACAATCATACAGTGCTATGATGCACCACAGATAGATACAGACAAGTACATGTCACAAAACTCCACATATATTGAGTTCCTTCGACTGTACAGATACACTTAAGGCTATCAGATTACGTAACAGTTATTTCAAATGTCTTACCTGTCTTACAGAATTGTGAATATCTAATATTTGTTGAAGGATCGCTTGCAAGAAACTACACGAAACGGGAAATAGCAGCAACAGAAACTAGATTTAGCACTTACATGTCTACGAAAGCATACAAGTCATCATCAAGTCAGTCGTATTCCACAAAGCGTGAACTCATGGGACACATATTCGCAATGTCCGTATAGCGGCGATGAAAAGTATTCTTGAGGAACTCTGCTTCTCGGTGATCAAGTTCGTCTGTTTTACGTATACTTAGGGACTCGCGATGCACCGTCTAGTTTCCCTTGCTTGCGTAAGACGCCAACTAACTGGTGAGATTGGGTTCTCACCACCTGTCGCTTCGTACGAGATTCATCTGTAAGAAATACAATTTCAAAATGTCAATGCAAGTCAGAGTGTAGGCATCGAAATATATAACATACCGTTTGGCCCAAAGCGCCGTTGGTAACGTAACGTGGTTCGTAATCTTCCTATCGGCGCTCATAATGCGTGTCTGCGAACAGTGGTAAAAGCGTAAAGTGAACAGGAATGCCTGTCACTCACAAAAGCATATTTGAGACATCGTCTACATACCTCAAAAACAGTTAGAATCCCGAAGACAAAATCAAATAACTTGAGGTCCGCGGCCGACGTCCTCACACTTCAACGTTTCAAAACAGACTGATTGAACCGCTGGCGACTGGCCGAAACGCTTCCACTTACGTGCAGTGCAATAATGCACGGATTGCAAGAACAATAGCTTCAAGGGGGAACGGCAATACAAGGTTATCACGGCACGTGTTCCTTGGAGGACATACACACACGCACATACATTGGATGGTGATGGGGTGGGCGATTCACCGCCGCTGAGGCGGTACACTGCCCTATTTCGCGTTGGGAGAGGATGAAGGGATGATGATGGGGGCTTTCAAAGAGCCGTCGCTAGACCGGTGGAGCACAAGTACTCCGCCAGAAGACGAAGGCCCTGCGTCTGGTGGGCAGCGTTCGACAACGGACCGAGGATTTTCGCTAGGTTGAACGGCCGCTTGTCAATGCGTTGCATAGAGACTTCCATTAGTGCACGCTCGTGGTGGTATTGCCCACAAGCCAGGAATAATGCACAAACATGTGAAATCTTGCGAACTCCTTCTCAGGTGTCAGAAATACGTCGATGCTCGAAGGACATTAGAGACAAGCCTCTCTCGTGTGGACTCCCGAGCCTTCGACATCACGAAACTGTTAGGTCCTCCTTCGTCCGACAAGGCGCTAAGGGCACTTGAAGACTTTTTGCATGCAACCGGGCTTATGGACATCCTATGACACGGTGAATGTGTGATGTGTCCTGTGTGTGCCTCCGGCGATTCCGCCACTTTACTCTTACTTGGGCGCAGCTCTTGAACTTTTGACCTACATGTTGAACTCCATTATCATCTCTGTTCGTCTCTGGACATCATCCCTTTGTGTTTTCATCATATCATCGGTTTGAACTTTCTGTATTAAGTGTACTGGGGTAGCCAGTTTGACTTCGTCGAAACTAACATCCCCATTTTTTTCTTTATTCACATCACATCACATCACATCTTGCGAACTATTTTACAAAGCGGACGAGGTAGCATGTCCCGCGGCGCGGAAAACATGTAGCAACTTGCTCTGGGAGGTGTTGCACGACGTACTGTCGCAAAGCTGTCTGAGAGGTCCCCCCAAACCCCTCAGGGCTACATGAATGATTCTACAACGTGTTCCAGATTTTCTCTAAAAGCTCCTCTCAGACCCCTCTGTGCTGCCTGAAAGGTCCTCTCAGACCCTCCAGAAGTGCTAAGGGGTCCTACCATACCTTTGAAGATTTCTTGAAAGGTCCTCTCAGACCCTCCAGAAGTGCTAAAGGGTCCTACCAGACCCTTCAGGATTTCCTGAAAGGTCCTCTCAGACCTCTCAGAAAATTTTGAGAGGTCTCTTAGACACATTTTTGAACAGTTGAACCAATCAATCACTCTTACGGTCGGATGTCGTCCTGACACAGACAAGAGAGAACATGAAATTCGCTGGGGAGTTGTGGTAGCTTATCTCAATTGGTAGAGCCCTGGACCGGCAATCCAGGAGATGTGGGTTCGAGTCCTACAGCTGGCTAACCTTTTCAGTGACTTCCATCTTTCACAGACAAGATCTTTCTCATCGTCAGAATCACAATGACTTGCGATCAATATACCGGACTGCACGTCATAAAAATTGCTGCACGTCTCAGCGTCATTGTCGTACCGGATATTCCTGCCGCTATATCTGTATTTCCATTAAGCCCGCAACATGTATGTATGTACGTGTTGGGTCTCCCAAATGGGAAAATGTCAGGAAAAATGCAGCTCTCGATACATCATGCAGATTGTTCCTCTATTTACCGTCCTGTTCTTGACGACGGACCACGCCAAAAGGGGGCCAATTGGGTTGGCACGTTTGCCAATATTATTCAGGACGGGAATAGACTCCGAGGGTCGCAAATAATGTCATTTCCTCTCTGACGTCATAGCAACCAGCCTCGATATTGAACCGTCAATAACCGCGCACCGTATTCCGTCATCACGTGCTGCTGAGTATTCAGGGTTCCTTTCCAGTTTCTTTTCTTTTCATTTTCTTTTTTTTTAATTCCGTGTTAGCGCCGCGTGGCTAGGAGCGCTGTACAGACGTGAACAGATGGAGAGGGGACAGCAGGAAGGAGTGGGGGACAGGGGGTTAGCATGCGTCCTGGGCCGACTTCAGGGGGGTAGTGTGCCGACATTTGTCTGGAAAGCATTCGGAAAACACAGGGAAAACCTCAGACAGCGCAGCCGGTGACAGGATTCGAACGCGTGACACCTCCCAGTCTCGGTGTGGAAAGCGATCATCGTAACCACTATGCCACGGGAGCTGGTAGGCATCAGCCTTGCTGACATTTCCCCCGTTTCTGTTTCCTCTCTGTTAAAGGTACCCCCCCCCCCCCCCCGAAGTTATAGAACTTCCCGGAGGTGAATGACGCATACGTTGAACGAGGCATACTTAGGCGGCTTCAACAGAATTGAGTTAAATTTGATTTGCAAAAAGAGAGGGGAAAGAGAAATGAAAAGAGACGTGAGGACGTACACCCTTTCCTATTTATTTTTTGAAGTTAATATTCGTTCATTAACTGCACTCTTAAAAATGAACTTCACCGCATAGCACGCTCCTAGCCAACCATAATCTCGAATGATATCGTTATCTGCCCTGATTTGTTGAAAACGGTAGGCGTACGCCTTTTTTGTGAAAATTATGAACATCATAAGTGTCACAAAAAAGGCCTACGCCTCCAGTTTTCAACAAATCAGGGCAGATAACGATATCATTCGAGATTATGGTTGGCTAGGAGCGTGCTATACGGTGAAGTTCATTTTTAAGAGTGTGTTTGCTTGTCACCCGCAGCTGTGAGACCAGCAGTTATAATGCAGTCATACACTCTTAAAAATGAACTTCGCCGCATAGCACGCTCCAAGCCAACCATTATATCGAATGGTATCCTTATCTGCCCTGATTTGTTGAAAATGGTAGGCGTACGCCTTTTTTGTGACAATTATGAACAGCATAAGTGTCGCAAAAAAGGCGTACGCCTGTCGTTTTTAACAAATCAGGGCAGGCAACGATATCATTCGATATGATGCTTGGCTAGGAGCGTGCTATGCGGTGAAGTTCATTTTTAAGAGTCTAGCAACACGCAATGAAACAGCGTCTTTGCTTGCGTCCTGTAAAGCGTGCTTCACAGCTAGTGTAGACTTGATGAGGCAGAGCAACCTTTACAACAGGCTGAAAGCCAAGCATTCCACAGAATGATGAGCACTATCACTGTTGATTTGCGGAGAGCGCGTGGGGGTACGCCCTTTTGTGACAATTAATGCAACTGGATAAGTGTAACAAAAAGGCGACGCCTACTGTTTTCAACAAATCAGGGGAGATAATGACGTCAATCGGGGATGATTGTTGGCAGACACCGTGCTATTGCGTCAAGTTATGTTATATGATGATATTATATTACGTTATATATCTGTCCTGAGCGTGTAGGCTTCGACAACATAGATTGTCTGGAGACGGTGACAAAACACAACTTCACTGCATGCCTCGATCCTGTCCAACCATCATCCCGTATGGTATCATTTTCTCCCGTAATTTGTTGGAAGGTTGACGAGAGCTGTACAGCTGCGCACTGCATGTTAATGCAAGTTAATGAAGCAAAAATAACAAGAAACAAGCGTAGAAAGATGTATGCGACTCTAGAGACAGATGAGGGCCAAAAGGCTGACAAAGAGTCACTTGAGAAAGTGCGAACCCAGGAGCCCAAAAACCCAAGCAACCAAAATACATTTTCCGCCCCGACACCTTGAAGCAGAAAAGATATGGGGGCACCCATTGTGCGCCGCCTACGGTCCAAGCGTCGAAAACCGTCAAAGCACGAAAGGGACAGTGTTAAGGAGCACGGGACCTAAGAACATGCCGTGTGTCTCCTGGACCGATTCGCACTACGTACGATGCGGTGCGATGCTACCTCTACTTGGCAGCGACGCTCTAATATTTCCGGAATAAAAAGAAAGGGCCGCTTCCGTTACTTTTCAGTTTATCAGCTGTTTTGGGTTGATTTTTAGTTCGTTGGCGAAGTGTGCGAAAAATTCGCGCGCCAATAAAAAGAGGAGAAAAGGAAAAAAAAAATAAAAGAATCCGCGGTATGGAACAAATCCCACAGTGTCTGTGGTATCCACGCGCAAAAAACTATCGAGTAGACAATGGAAAGAGAAATACGAAATGAACAAAATACACACGATGACAGGCGAGGTAAAACGTAGCGAGCTGTCATACATGTCAATAAAGTCCAAGCGGCAAAATCGTGACACATTCCCCTGCCTCGCGAATTGAAGCAAATCATAAAAGTGATACGTGGCTACAAAGAATCTCGTACTACCTGTCAGACACAGCGTGGAGTTCACCACATTGTTGAGCGTCGTTGTTCCTTTGAAGGAACGCGACGTTTTATTACCTTTATTTTCTTCAGTTTTTTTTTTTTTCAAAACGTCGTTGTTTTATTCTTTCGGAGAATGAAGTCGCCTTCGAAAAGTATGAAGTGGTCCATTATAAAGTTCATCGGTATTTTGAGGAGGAGAAGATGAAGAAGGGAGATAATACGATGTATTAGGGAAATTAACGTACAAATAAAATAAAAAAACAGACAATAATCACGATGAGCAATCAACGTTAGTTGAGCCTTGAGCATCTGCGGCGTCTTACACAGAATAACTTCCAATTCGTTCACGTCTACATACAGAAGAAGTGGTATGTTTCTACGAGATAAAATTTACTATGTCATGAAAGTCCTTGAATATGCGCTTGAGAATCTAGTATACAAACTGTTGGATATGCGTATCTTGATTGTTATATTACTACGCTTACTTGCTGTATTTTGAACATGTGAACAATTTCAAATATCAGGTACTACACTTCTGTATTCCCCTAGTTTTGTTTCGCGAAAACAGAATGGGATTTTTTTTCTTTTGACGAAAAACCTCTCTCTCCAGGTTTTAGAAAACTGCTTTTTTTTGTCTGCATGATTTCGGAGAATATAACCGCCGAAAACTAGAAACCTTACATGATATAATATGCACATTATTTCAAGATCCTTCGTCGTAGACCGAGGGGGGAATATGTACAAAGCTTGCGGAGAGACCCCCATATACTGGTTTCACATTCATCCAGAGCTTGAAAAAAGCAGACTATATTTCCACGCATCTCCATATTTTTCTTTCATTTCCAATCCAATCCAATTCAATCCAATCCACGCGCGTACTGGAAGCAAGACAATATAGGTCGGACATTCGTCCCGGTACAAATCCCGTTCTTGTTCATTTATCACGCCCTTGCGTTTATTTTTAGTCTGTGCCCATTACAGTTCCTGACGACAGCTCAAAAGAGGTACTGGAGCAAGACAAATCGAGGAGAAGATGACAAGAACTAAGAATGAAAAGCACAATCTGATTTCATCATTTTCGCACTTTTTGTACGACAGGCTTATACGCATGGACAAGGTTCGGTTCGGAACTTCGATTCTCTATAAAGGCACGCACAGATAAATGAATGGGCTTGCGTTGAAGTAGTGCTGATCCTTGTCCGCTGGGACATGACTCCCATAACAAAAAAGATCAAGACGATGAAAATTACCTTGATTGACGATTTTGATGGTGGGAGAGAAAAATACCTGTATGAGAGAAAAAATGTACATGCCTCACGTAGCGTGAGGCCAGCTATTGCAGAACGCTTATGACAAAGCATATGGGTAGTAAGGTGTCGACACGATGTGCCCTTCTTGACGACCTTGAGAACATATGTATATAAGTGAACGTCAGTTCACCCAATACTTTCGTAAGGTCAAAAAGCTCCTTCGGAGTGCCAGCTGGTTTCGCAGCGGTCGCATTCTACCAGAATATGCTGCGAAATCTTCTCCCACGCCGCAAATTGAGCGCATTGGTGGTGAAACCGCTCGCTGTTGTCGGCCTCACAGTCGAACAACAACGTCAACGTCACGACTGACGCCCTGGAGGAATGTGCGTTCTTCGCCGACGTCTAAGGAAACTGTACCGGCATATGTCCCAAAACGGCTGAGGAAAACCCAGGAAAAACCTCGGACAGCTCAGACTGCACTGGGATTCGAACCCGGGTATACCAAGTCTCGACGTGACATGGCCAGCACGCTAACCACTGAGCCACGCGAGCTAGTGTAGTTGCGCGCATTGGCTAGGCTGCAGCACCAATTTTATGGAGAACTGCATTTGCGAATGGGAGTAGTGCTTCCAGTAGTCGGAGCGCATGCGATGCGTGGCGGTATCCAGGGGTCCTGATGTCCTGCCCCGTGCCCCTCAATGCTTCAATGCTTACCGAGTGCTTCAGTTGATATTATAGGCAGTGCATGTAGTGTACTGTCCCCCTAGACCGGACCACCATCCAAAAAATTCCTGCATCCGCTCTGGATGGTAACCTGCATGAAAGATTAGGGTAGACTCCTTTGAATAAGCTATACTTCGAGTGATTCACTCGTCATTTAAAAGTCACAGCGATGTTTGCTCGATATAAGTGAGTTATTACTCCCTTAGAAACAGCAGTTTTTTGCGTTGGTAAATTTACACTCTTTAGAGTTAGAAAGGGACTAAAGAAGACCACGAAAGAGGGCACCTTGAGCCTAGCACGTCAATACGCTGGAAGTACAGAGTGTGCAATTCTTGCAACACGGAAGCGGAATGCCGAACTTTCATGAACCTATCTTATGCATTATTCATTCGCCGTCTTCCTTCCTTTCCCGCTTCCAAAAATGCAAAGACAGAAAACGCTATCATCTGCCGACGACATTAAACGTGTCAGAAACGCTCGATCAAAAATCTCCTAGTGCTTTGTATACTAACTCTGTACATGTTTTTCGTTTTACAACTTTACATGTTCCTACATATTCCTCCTCCCCAATCGATCCGTGATTTGTCGAGGGTAGGCGTTTGTTTCGATCCTATACCTTGCAGTGTTTTTTATCTCTTCTTTTGCTTTCTTTTTCTTCAAGCAGGAGGGTAGTGTTTCCCTCTGTCTCCTCCACCCTATGTATTTGTGTATACAATGTGTGTGTAAAAACAAAAACCAATCAATCAATCAAAAATATCGAAAGGTAATAGATTAAAAACGGCGTAATATTCCATTACACTCTAAAAGCAACTTCCCCGCATACCACACTGCCAAAACAGAACTTCACACTCTTAAAAATGAACTTCACCTCATAGCACGCTCCTAGCCAACCATCATCTCGAATGATATCGTTATATGCCCTGATTTGTTGAAAACGGGAGGCGTACGGCTTTTTTTTTGTGACAATTATGAACAGCATAAGTGTCAGAAAAAGGCGTGCGCCTCCCGTTTTCAACAAATCAGGGCAGATAACGATATCCTTCCAGATGATTGTTGGCTAGGAGCGTGCTATGCGGTGAAGTTCATTTTTAAGAGTGCACCGCATAGTGCGCTGTGCGCCAAGCATTGCCACACTCTTAGAAATGAACTTCACTGCATAGCACGCTTCTAGCCAACCATAATCTCGAATAATATCGTTATCATATGCCCTGATTTGTTGAAAACGGGAGGTGTACGCCTTTTTGTGACACTTATGCTGTTCATAATTATCACAGAAGAAAGGCGTGCGCCTCCCGTTTTCAACAAATCAGGGTAGATAACGATATCATTCGAGGTAATGGTTGACTAGGAGCGTGCTATGCGGTGAAGTTCATCTCTAAGAGTGCACGAATGAGAGGGTTGTCGCTTCTGACTCGAAGGGAGAATGGGGTGTACGCCTTTTTGTGTCAGTTTCCAGTACCCATTTTTAAACAAAAATAAAGAGAACGATAGCATGATGTACACTCTTTATATAGAATGAACGCTTTATTTTTTTTTTTTTTTTTGTGACACCTATGCGGCTATGTTAAGTCTTGCAAAAAGGCGAGTGCCCTGTGTTTTCTACAAATCAGGATTGATAGCGGTATCATTCCCCGCGTGTCACGCTGTGAATTTCTGTCCTTAGCGCGTATAGCAGAAATGATGGCGTGCAAGGTGCTGCCTCTACATTTCGTCGTCAATGGCTGATTGCTACGTAGAATGACCTTTCTCCAACGTTTACAGTTTTATGGTTTGTGAAGCGAAATAAGTTTAGTGGTGCTGAACTTATAAGAAGCATTTGTACTACACTTGTCCTATTTTTGTCGTACTTTGTAACTGCTTTTCCTTTTACTTGTTTCCCCCCCAACATCAACATCAACATTTTCTTGTGACCGAGATGCACATTGCACCTCGGCTATGAATTCAAGAGCGGCTACAAATAAATTATTTCAACGCAATTTTCAACTCCTGCACAATAATATTATGACACGTAACGACGAACAAAGTACATTAAGTGATGACATGTGGAGCTGAGCTCGAAAGTGAACATCGCTGCCAACACCGTAACGGCTTCCACACCGCGCCTGCGTTCAGTCGGATATAATTGGGACCGTCAGTTTACGGTATATCGTCCTGTCTCCATATTTTTATTTTCTAACTCTAATCTAATCTAATCGTCCTGTCTGCAGTAATGACTCTGAGGAGGAACACATGAAGCACAGAGTCTGCACCATAAAACACCGGAGGAAAACATAACACGTTAGCGATATAAACATTGCTTTTGAAACCCAGCTGAGGGTTCGTTACCCCAAGGACGGCTAACCTTATAAAGGTCAGAGAGACAAAGCCGCACAAGGGGGTCTTATTTGGAACAATGAGAACTGGATTACGCGGACCGGAGTTAGCAGATGGCGGTGACACCTAGTGTACAGCGCCTACAGCCTACAGTAGCCGGTGCTGCCGCGCTAAACACGTGCGCGGGATTATGAGCAGAACGTCTCGGTCGGCTCAAGGACCGCTCTCAACGGGATTTTTTGAAGGGCTCTAGCAAGCATTACGCCGCGAATTCGTGATAACTGAAATGCTCCTTCAAAAACGGAACCTACGTATTTACCCGTTTGCTATGCCCTTTCAGGTGTGCTCGAAAGTGTGATGGTGAGCATATAATGGAATCGCTGCATTGTATTGTATACCGATTAAGTATGGTATCAAAGAAAAGTATCGTTCAAATGTATTGTTAACAACAAAGTGTCAACGGCTGCCGTGGTGCTTGTGTACAGCATGTCCAGGCTACCTTTCACGAGGATTTAAAAGCAACATTCGCACGGAGTCGTTTTATCGCAGCCGGCAGTATTTTTTCATTGTGCCTAATCAAATAATGAGATAAAACTAATTGACTACTTTTCAAAATATTGGTTTAAAGTTACACCACGAAAAAATGATAGTTATTTCACTCCGCATTACAGGTCATCCCCGATCAAAGGTTCAGTGACGCCGTCATATAAATGTCGCCAGCGCTTCCAGGAATTTTCGAAAGGAGCCGCAAAAGTCAATAGATCTGGATTCCCCAAGAGTATGTCAACATTGGCGCATGTCAGTTGAGGCACCGTGCATAACTAATTAGATAAGTTTACGCCACTTCCTTTGGTAAAACATTGGTTTGAGGGTCACGGCGCAAACTGCCAAGTTGCAGAGGACAGTAAGGACATACAGTGCTAGAAAACAGCGCTGTTTCTTCCTCCTCGCACAGCTATGATACGCCGTAAACGAGCACTTGTCCGAGTTGAGTTTTTCAGCGCTCATTTCTAGCGCTGGTTTGTGATGGCCAATCACGACGCTTCTTTACCCATGTCATCGTGGAAGCTGTGGGACTGCTCTGCCACCTGCACTCTCAGAAGAAAACTTCAACGCATAGCATGTTGTGTGCCAACCACTGCCACGAATGATAGGGTTGTCGTTTCTGATTTTGAAGAGAGACAAGGAGGGGGGCGTTCGCCTTTTTGTAGCAATTATCATATATCCAAATTGCTAAAAAAAAGGCGTACGCGCCCCTCGCTCTTCGAATCAGAAGCGGTAACCCTATCATTTGTGGCAATGGTTGGCAGACAACGTGCTATGCGGTGAAGTACTGTTCCGATCGTGTGGCTCTTGCGGTGTTGTGTTGATGTCGTGGTGGACTGAACATGGCGCCGAATTTCTCGTTTGCCCAACTAATTGAGCTTTTGCGTCCGCGTAGAATACGCGTAAATAACACAAGGCGAAACGGCGTTGCGTCACGCGTCGCCGAGGCTTGATATTTCGCGAGGCTTGAGCTGCGGATGCGGCTGAGGGCTGTGTGGTCTGCTTTGCAACTGAGAACACGAAGGTAGAAAACAGCGATTGGTTTCTACCGCTGTTTATGATTTGATCTGTCCGTCATTGATGCGGTAAACGAAACCGTAATTTGCGCATTCCCCTCCATCTCTTTCTCAAGGTGCACGGCATTGTAGAGCGGCCTGTCGTTGGATTCCTCAGACGATCTCCCGCCATGATTGGTAAGATCGTTTGAGGAGACCAATAGCAGGCCGCTCCCCATTTTCCTCCGATATCATGTCAGAACGATGTCATTCGGAATGATGGTTCTAGCGGTTAATTGGAACAGAGCATGCTATATGCGACGATGCTCTTGCGGTTCTTATGTGTGGCTGAGATTGTCGTCGATAACACCGCGTTATTTAGCAGACGACACTTAGCAGACGACACCGTCAGCGTGTTTTCCTGTCGTCTGCTACGGAATATCTTGTGGCGGCGTGGCAGGATATTCCCCACGGTTAGCAGTGTACGTGAAGACACGACGTTGAGCGCTCGCGCTCACGTGACAGCAGAAAGCTATGACGCTTTTCGCATCTTGCGCTTCTGAGGGAATGTCGCTTGTGTAAATACATGGTTATGGTAATAGATTTTGGCGTGGTGGACCACGCTTGTTCAGGTACAAAACGGAAGCGTGGTTTCGACACGGGAAATCTAGTGACGTAAATAAATGTAAAGCTTCAAGGCGTACCGCTTTTGAGTGTTGTGCGATCTTCGAGGACCTGACTTCTTCCCTATTTGCTACTACGTCAAGATAATGCGGTAAATTTTTGTTCTAAGAGCGCAGATAATTCGCTGATATTACACACACAAACAGCACAATTCAGCAGCAAAACGTTCTGAGACCTTATATGCTAGCTGAAAAGACACGTTATCATTCACTTCCACTGATAAAGAACGCCACACTGTTACTATAAAATGCTCACAATGGTCCCTCGCAATCATTGAACAACAAGGGCAGTAAAATTTTATTCGCCTGACCGTTTCTATAATGCGATCTGAACTCAAAACGAATCGTTATGGTTTAAAATACCGCGCACCGCGATAACTCGTTTTTCGCGCACATAATAAGTTCACCAGTGATAGACGTCGCAGAGCCTACCTCGGAGCGATGCTATTTTAAACCAGCCATTTCGCGACCTTAACCTCGAGCGCGCGTAAAATTAAAATCGCGCCGTGAGCTTAAATTCAGAGCACAAATTGGCTTCGAATAAAACGGAATGTATGAAGTGCCTTACATTCTATAAAGAATGAAGTAGTTCAAAGTATAGTTGTAATTTCTGCAAAAGGAACAGATCATTCTTAAAGGGGCACTAAACTGAAAAAGTATTCTTCTCGCAGAATGAAACATTATGTTACCTTAAAAGCAATACAAAAGGAATGGAACCCATCTGTTGCGTTGCGTTGGGTCTAGCATCTCCATATTTTTATTTCTCGATCAATCTAGCAATTAATCATATGTTGCGTTGCTCTTAATTTATGCACGAAGGAAAGCGCTCCATTTTGTCCTTTTACAAAATCAATTAATCAATCGAAGCTCTGTCACCAACGGCAGTGTGGCGTTCCTGCTTTAATGCTGTCAACGGAACGGAATCTTTCCTTTCGGGAGGCGAAGTTATCGCATTTTAGTGGCCCATTAAAAATTGATATTAGACATGTCGTCCCAGAGTAATCACCACCTCCACGGTGTGAAACGTACATGCGGGTATTCGTAGCTTCTTTCCGCGGCAAGGAATTCTCAGCGGGCCGAGTCCCGAAGCCAAGGCTGACGTGGATTCTTGAAGCATCCACGTGCCACCGATTCCACAACTAGCGTATAGCACGGAGGAATCCCACGGCGCATAAATATTTCAGCTCACCCGCTGAAGGCGGTATTCACCGTCCAGCGGCCCATCAAATTTTCACAGCCTCAGTTGGGAACGCCGAAAAAAAAAAAGCGAATTTTGAGTATTGCGCAAAAGCAAAAGCGTGTCCTTCCCTCTCGACTATTTTTTGTTCGTTTTGTCCCGACGGATAGAAACGGTGTTGCAGCGCTTGTCGAACAACAGTTTCTAGAAGAGAAAGAGAGAGGGGTAAATTGGATCTGGTCAGGGCACCGTACAATATGGTTATCCTTTTCCTTTTTCCTTCTATCGAAGAACGCTCTATTGTGCATTCTTTAGCAAGTGTGGCGCCTTATCGCACTTTCTGTACTTCGAAGTTGGCGAGTAAAATATAATCGCGCTTCTTTTCCTGTAAAATCAGCATTATCAACGGGCATTGAAGGCACGCCGAAATATTGCGTCGCGCTTGGAGATGGACCACGTCTGTCGTCTTCGGAGTCACACACACACACACACAAACGATGATGAGGTGGGGCTGATGTCGGTCAAGTCGGACGTCGAAGTCAAGTGTTCATTGTACACTCTAAACACCGAGCTTCACCGCATAGCAGAGTCCAAGCACACCGTCATCCCGAATGACAAAGTTCTCTTCTTTGATTTGATGAAAACGGGGGGGGGGGGGGGGGGCTACGCCATTTTTGTGGCAATTATGAACTGCGTAATGCCACCAACATGGCGTAGACCAGCGTTTCCCAAACTTTTGGCGGTGACGGACCCCCGGTAGCGATGAGAACCAATTCACGGACCCCCCCCCCCCCCCACACACACACACAAATATACCGGGATACACGCTGTGTACACTGCATTGCAGACCGCGTTTAATATGCGCGACAGGGTATAACAAGGAACGAAATTACATTTGTACAAACATAAACATGGTCAAGTGACTGTCTCAGACTGTCTCTGACAACTCTCAAGATTGATAATACCAAACTGAGGTATCATCTATAGTGCCACCATCGCTGCAAGAGGTCCGCAGGCTGCCAATTATAAATGCGCTAAACACAGGAACACTCTCAGTCAGTTCGAACTCGAAGCGAAACGATATGGCGCACTGTATTTCCCATGCTAGCCAGTGCATAACCAGCAACCTTGTCAGCTGCTGCGTGCTTTCGATACAGCTTCAGAAACGATTCCGGACTGGTTTCTTCTTCTTGTTTGTATGTGTATGACGTGCACAAACGTGCATTGCAGGACTTTTCTATCAGAAATTAGAAGCTAGCCGTTGAAGCATGCTTGTAGCAATTTTGGAACTTCTGGGTGTTTGGAAATCGGGCAGCATGTACGAGCGCGTGTTTGAGGGGACGAAAATCCTCACTGAAATGTGAGAGACGGTCGCGGACCCCCACAGACACTCTCGCGGACCCCCAGGGGTCCGCGGACCACACTTTGGGAAACACTGGCGTAGACCCCCGTTTTCAGCAAATCAGGTGAAAGAATGAGGTCACTCGGGATGATGGTTAGCAAGCTATGTGGTGAAGTTCCCTTTCACGGAAAGACGCTCAAAAATTCGCATCGTCGTCTGCTTTTTCCAGGAGTCTGGACTCACAGTTTTGGCGCGCAGGTCCAACGCTTTGTGATATAAAAAGCGGCGAACATGCTCTCTCGCGCAGTTTTCTTGCAACTTCGACGCGTGACTTCTCTGGATATAGATAAACCTCATTGCTATACTTGGCATCAGTTTGCTCAGATTTTAATGCTCTATTTCATTTTATGTATCTATCATGCGTGTACCTCCTACAGGTATCTGCTGAAACTGGAAAACGTTGAGGAATTTTACGAAAACAACAAGGATTTTGCGCGTCCGGTTCTCGAAAAGGTCCCTTTTTATTTCAATTATATTTCGCCAGCACACCGCCCGATGTCCGACCTTTCCTCTGGTGAAAAAAAGGAAAAAAGAAAAGCTGCAAAAGCTGGACACTGTCGGTGAGCGCATTAAAACGAGGCCCTACTCTGCGCGCGTCCTGGGCGGACTTCTAAGGGAACATAACTTAAAACATAACTTCACCGCATAGCACGACCCTAGTCGACCATCATCCCGGATTACATCGTTCACTTCCATGATTTGTTGAAAACAAGAGGCGTACACCCTTGTGTGACACTTTTGCAGTTAACATATTTGGCACCAAAAGTGCAATGTGCAATGGTCATTTATGTGCAATCTTCTGTAATCTTCTGTGCAATCTTCGCCATTCTATGCAAATCATTCTGTGCAATGGTCGGCCTTCATCGTGTTAATTGCGTTCTTAAAAAAGATGGTGGTGGTTGTGGTGGTGACGAAACCGGCATGCCGTTGTTGGCCCCAGAACAACAGAACGACACCACATAGCACGCTGAAGGCAAACCATTGCGCAGAATGATACCGTTATCACTCTTGATTTGTGGGAAAGCGTGGAGTGTACGCCATTTGGTGACTATTAACGTCAGGGCATAAGTGTCACAAAAAGGGGTACGCCTCACGTCCCCTGAACTAATCAGGGGAGAAAACGATGTCATTCGGAATTATGGCACAGGGTAGGAGAGTGCCGGTTCCCAAGCAGAACAACATCTTGGCCCAATATTGGACCAATATTGACAATGCCGGCCCAATATTGGTCCAAGGTTGGTGGAATATTGGGCTAATATCGCCAATATTGGTCCAATGTTGTTCCAATATAGGACCAATATCAATCCAAGGTTGGTCCAATATTGAGCTAATATCGCCAATATTGGTCCAATGTTGGTCCAATATAGGGCAAATATCACCAATATTGGGCTAATATCGTCAATATCGCACCAAGATGTTGTGCTGCTTGGGTCAGGTTAGGTTAGGTTAGGATATAGGGTATAGGATGGAGTTTTGTTGTAGGGGTGTATTTGTAAGGTTTCGTACTGCGAAATGGAAATCTATTACGGTATTTAATTAAATGACATTCATGGATTTCGTCCGTTCGTTCGCTCAACTGAATGCGGGTCATTAGCGGACTTCACTTGCGCCGAGAAATTGGGAAAATTGAACAAACAGTTTGCAGCTCCGATGAAATAAGACCAGCTCCGAAGTTACGTCTCGAAGCAGATATTCGTGAGTGGAATAATGCGTCTCTTCCACGTGCGGCTGGACGCCCCGCACCAGCACACACGCGCACATGCAAGTGTCGCATTAACGTAGTTGTAGTTGTGACCAATGAAACACAGAAGGGCGAACCCAACGCTTCGATCTCACTCTGCCCGGTTGCACATTACGAGCAGCACCTGATGAGAAGGCACCGTCGGTGGGAACCACACCCTCCGACTGCCAATCAGAAATTCTATATTCACACACTACACGTTTGTGACCGTCTCATCGAGTGATCAAGCTTTGCTCATACTTGTGCATACGTGAAGACGTTCGAGATACGGTAGAATAAAAGTTCGAGATCAGAAAAGTTCGAAATAAGAAAAATTCGAAATGAGAAAATTCGAAAGGATCGTGGATTTGGGTAAATCATTTTTATTCTATTTATTTTTTCTGGAAAAAAGAGGAGCGTTACGTCGGCGTGGCAAGTTTATTGTTCAATTCGGAAAATTCTATTTCTTACGACGGGAAATTCGTTACTGTTCGCGTAGGTGATGGCAAGAGTTCACCGAACATATAGGTACCGTTGACACCATACTTTTCAGGCAAGTACATTTTTCTTAGGGGGTAATTATTAAACTTTATGAACACGCATATTTTTAAATAAAATCTTGCGACACGCTAGGTGAAACCACCCTGTACACAGAAATGATGACGATGATGATGTGGGACTGTTGTCCGCCATCAACGGCTCGCGTATACCGCCTCTTATTCGGGCCAAAAATGTGTATGGCTCTCCGAGCGCTTCTGTGGATTGGATTGGATTGGAAAAAGAAAGAAAAATATGGAGAGGTTAGTCCCGACCCAGTCAGAACGGGCGCTTCTGTCATTCCAAGCTTCCAAGGTTTTCTTCGAGTTGGAAATCATCGCAGAAATCAAACATTAAATTCTCAGATACCCTTCCCGCGAATGACCCGGCGTTGTCGTCGACGTCGTTTCTAGAGAACAGTCTTTTTTTTTTTTTTTTTCATCGCCTAAAGGCAGCTCCAGGGTGGAGATCTCCACAAAATAGTCCGCCTCTGCCGTAAGCATTTCCAGCAATGCAGCCCTGTGGCTTATTCGCCTGTGCTGACGATATCTTGAATATTTGGTAGATAGGTTATTCGATTACCACCTTCTGCAAGACAGCCAAGACGGGAGACATCTTCCGATGGAGTTTGCCCGAGGGGAAGCTATGCAGTGGGTGACACGACCTCGCTTGGAAAGATTAAATGTTTGTTTCTCGCACGGCGTCAGAATGTTTGCTTTGTGAATTCATCGTAAGCAGGACCACTCGGATAAATTCAAAACGGATTTTGCCTCTGACATATGGATATCGCGTCCTTGAGACTGAACACGCGGGGTAGGCATTAAACGCTTCAGCCTCTATATAGCCCGTTGTGTTGAACCCTAAAGGAATGCTTCATTCGTCAGATCACGCCTGGTCTCTTGTATTTATTCTCTTTGGTTCGAAGTTGGAATTGTTAGAATATATCCGACATTCGTGAAACCCAGACGAGAGGGGATGTTGCATTGGGTACCTAGTTTGTTAATCCACGATCTCGCCAAAGTGAGGCCTTTCGCGACATAAAAACCTAGATTGATATTAATAATAACATTGGTACAGCTTGGGACAAATGTTTAGGGAACACTGGGGGTGTCGCATTTCTCCGTTGGAGTAACACGTTAGCAGCAAACCGATGCGGAAATACATACTAAGAAGTGGAGAGAATAGCCGGCCGCCCGTTTCTCATTCGAACTCTTCCTGACACCTAGCAGGCGGCCGCTCCTTTCAAGAAATACGCCAGTGCCGCGTTCCGTAAACTTTTGTCCCAAGCTGTACTCGTAGTATTAGTATTAGAGTTATTAATCCAGGATTTTATACCGCGAGCGGAGAGCCACTTTGACAGGAGCGTGGATTAACACCCAACAACCTCCTGAGAGGTGGCACGAGAGAAATTGAAGAAACAATGACACAATGCCCTCTCGTGATAATCACTCTAAATCACGTCAAGTGTCCCACCACTGGATCAGCAACCTTCTCAGGATCTGCGCATTAAAAAAAAAAAAAGCGACTTTGGGCAGAATTTAGAGACATATCACACACCAAAATGTAAAATCTTCAGCTTCTTCACTTTCTCTTTTATTTTTTTATTTTTTCTTCTAACGATATCTCGGGGGCAAAGATGACAAGCTCTTAGGGTATTCCTTATCGCTTCATGCACTCTCAAGAACCCGCCACACACGTGTTGATAACTTACTCTAAGCGAATACGCAGACGTCACTCTGCCTATACTAATTGGAATGTATTACTGCTTGGTACCAGGATGAGCACCGGTTCCCCTCATTGAATAAAGCTTGTCCAGAGAGCAGTTCGCAGAGAGCAGAAATCCCCCGCTCAATGGGTAGAAAGTGGCCTGCTAATGCACTCCAAATTAGTTTCCCAAACGAGGAATTATGCCCGGCTCATTACAGACATCACGCTGCCTCTTCGTGTCAGAACTGCGCACGTACGTCACGGGAAAGTATGCAATCAGTCACTCTGCAATGACGATGTAGATGCACGATTCCCTAAAATTAACATCTTGGCGTATTTCTTTTTACGGCTAAGCACGCGATTTGATTACCTTGCGCTGCCCAGAGGCGTGGTCGCTTGGTTGTGGTGGTAGCACAAAGGTCGTGCTGAAGACTCACTCACTCACGCGCACAAGCATTCGCCTATAAAGTTTCAGCTCGTGAATAAAACACTTCGTAAAGCATGGTTTTCAATGAAACATCATATAAGTATCACGCTTAACTGTGCTCTATGATAAATTACGTTACCAGCTAACAAATTACCACATTAAGACTACGACCCGTTTTACGGTTACTCCAGCTTATTTATTTACTTCTCTGCCACGAATGAAGGCACCGTCATGTTCCGACAGTCTGTTTGGCGAAGTTCTGTTTTGTTCATTCTAGTCCATTCTGTTCATGCATCCCACGTAAAGCCTGTAGTTAGCAGCTATAGAACTTGAGCGTGCCTCGCGCATATCACGGTCGTAAGCATTGAAAGCTCGTCAATTTCACGCCCAACGATCAAAGGAACGGCATAACGCAGAAGGCTATTGAACATAAAGGCGTAGGAAGCCTTATTACAGACTACGAAGTTTGCTGTCCTTTCTTCGACTACACAACGAGGTAGCATTAACGTGTTCCTCTCCAAGCTCATTCATTACTGCATGATCCACAGAGGGAAAGCTCCTACTTGGAGAAGCACGACGAAAACATGGCAAAAAAAGAAAGAAAGGAATGAAACGAATGAAACAAAAACAAAGCGGTGCTGCGAGCTCATATGTTCGGAGTGAAGAATCGTAGTTATACACATCGGGGAACTGCGTGGATGCGCAAACAGGGCCGATCTGCGTTGAGCTAATTATGCTTTATGAATCTCCAAGTAGATCGTTGTGCACACAGAGAGTGGTGCACGCAACAGGAAGGGGAAGGCAGAGTCGACAGGAAATAAATGACTCCGCACGATGTAGGAAGAGATTCTTTTTAAGAGTACCTTCGTCCGCGGATCGATGTAGGTGCAGATCGATGGCGATGTTATCAGAAGGATATACGTTACCAGTAGACCATAAAAAAAGAAAGAAAGAAAAAAAAACACCTCGTGGTGGTATAGTGGTCGAGAGTACGGCGCCGAGACTCGGAGGTGACGTGGGTTCGACTCCCTGCACCTCCTGAGGTTTTCCCTGTAGACTTTTACAATGTCGGCCCCATAGGACGCATGCTAAGCCTCTGTTCCCACTCGATCCTGTAGTCTTGTCTGTCAGACGTCTGTGCGTCGCTCATAGCCACAGTTGCTTCGTGGCGCTAACAAGGAATTTAAAAAATAAAAGAAATGAATAAAACTTTTTTTTTTGTTACGCATTCTATCACTCACGAATACGCGCGAAATTGCCTGCATTCACAAAAGTAACGGCGTCCGTAATTGTTTTTGGTTGGAAAGAAAGAAAAAGAAAAAACGCTGGCAGGATTTTGTTCCGGGAATCTTCGAGCAAAATGATGTTTCTATAAGTAGCGTATCTTCAGTTCGCGACAAAGGAGAAAGACGCAAGAAGAAAACGATAGACTATAGTAATGGATTCCGGGTGAAAATTTCAGATTCGTTCAGGAATCTGATCAGATGAATGTGACAGAAAAAAAAAAATATATATATATATATAAGCACGCACACACAGTGTACGATGTACTTCATATACGAAAGCTGGTGATTAAGTGATTCATTGGTGCTCCGTCCACCTCTCTCATGTATTTCTACTTATGCTTGAAGGAGCAGTAAAAACTATCTCCATAGTTTCTTTTTTTTTTTACTGAGATAAATAACATGCGTCCTTTTACAAGAACGATTATTATAGCTGCCCTGTAGCGCGAGCGAGAAGTCATTTTGATCTTGCACACCCTCTAGACTCATCGCAACTTCTTCAGGGAGCTCGAAAGTGAACGTGTGAAGGCGACGTCAGTCCATGACGTATGGAGCAGGCCGCAAATAGCACTGCGCCGCGTCCGTAGCAGGCTAATTTTTCTTAAGTTTTCCCTGCACCCTTAAAAATGGACTTCACCGCATAACACGCGCTCCTAGCCAACCATAACCGCGGATGATGTCGTTATCGGCCCTTGTTACGCAGAAGCGGGGCGACGTGGGTGCCGTACAAGATAGCGTCTTTAAGCTTCGAGGGTTACCGTGCCCCGGAGGATAACAACGGAAGGAATCCGTGCTTCAGCGATAGCAGAGAAGGTTTCCGTGGTCTTCGGGACTCCCAAGCAAGTGCACAGGCTACGAGGTTGAAGATTAAGCAGCTGCCGTTCCTTGGAGGCGGAAATACCGTACAACATAAGCAAGCAGAGGCGTAAAGTGCCCTTAATAAGAAAGTTGTGTGTACTTGGAGGAGGTCGGTGCAAGAAGGACCCCAAGAGGATCCACAGTGGCGGCGTAGTACGTTACTGTAAGAGCCTGTGGTGGCACACAGGGCAGTAATCTGTCGAGACCATGTTAGTCCCCAATCAATGATGACGCCGAGGTACTTGTAACAGGGAACAAAGGTAATCTTGATCCTGCCAAGAAGAAGGGGTAGCTGCAGAACGAGCGCCGCGTGAATGCCAGAGCCACGGTTCTGGTTGGCGATACCGACATCCCTTGATCAGCGAGATATGATACAGCAGCGTCCAGAGCAGATTGGAGGCGGCGTTATATGGTATCCCGCCGCACTGCAGAAGTCCATATGCAAATATCATCTGCATATATGGTGATGTCGGTATGGTTAGGAAGTCTAAAGGGCAGGTGCGCCATAATGACATTTAACAAGAGGGGACTCAGAACACTGCCCCGTGGAACACCGCGGCACACAGGGTATACATAGCACTATCGCCCTCTCGCGTACGGACAAACAAGGATCTGTCCGAAAGAAAATCGAGTAGCCATGAGAGTGCGCAGCCACTCAGTCCGCCTTCCTGAAACGATTCAGCTACAACGCTGTGAAGAACGCTGTCGGGGGCTTTTGCGACGTCAAGAAAGAGGATAGCACTGAGGAGTCCTTCCGACCTCGTTTGTTGCACAGAGGAAACGAGGGCTATCACATTATCGATAGCTGATCATCCTTGGCAGAATCCGACCATTACCTCAGGGTAGTATTGTATGGTTTCGAATTACCGGTCGAGCCTGCGTGCACCATGCGCACAATAACCTTGCCAACACAACTGGTGAGAGGGACTGGACGAAAGGCGTCCAGAGCGTGCGGTGATTTGCAAGGCTTCAAGAGAGGCACCACCATATCAAGATTCCCATCACTTGGGAGTACTCCATCTCGCCAGCAACAGGGCTTCACCCCACAACACGGAGAAGGCGCATAGCCCGGAATGGTACCGTTATCCCTCCTGATTTTTAGAAAGCGTGGAGCGTGTGCCCAATTGTGATAATTAACATACACTCTTAAAAATGAACTTCACCACATAGCAAGCTCCTAGCCAACCATTATCTCGAATGATATCGTTATCTGATATCGTTATCTGATTTGTTGAAAACGGGAGGCGTACGCCTTTTTTGGGACACTTATGCTGTTCATAATTGTCACAGAAAAGGCGTACGCCTCCCGTTTTCTACAAATCAGGGCAGATAACGATATCATTTGAGATGATGGTTAGTTAGGAGCATGCTATGCGGTGAAGTTCATTTTTAAGAGTGTAGGTGCGTGCGTGTTCAAAAAAAGAAAGAAAAAAGAAAACACGCATCCCGTTTTTATTCTTGTGATTCAGGAAGATGGTTGGCTAGGAGCGTAACGTGCGGTGAAGATGGGTTTTAAAAGTGTATGGTAATTGTCACAAAAAGACGTAGGCCCCGCGCTTAGGGTAATCGCTTCCGGTTCGAAGAGAGAGGGGGCGTACGCCTTTTTGTGTCAATTTGGATCTATGATAATCTCTTCGAATCAGAGGCGATAACCCTATCATTCGTGGCAATGGTTGGCGCCCACTGCGTGCTATGCGGTGAAGTTCTGTTTTAAGAGTGTAGGATGCAGCAGCTTAAGCGGTGAAACGCCCCAAACCATCGTAGCCATATGTATTTCTCCTTGTTGTTGTTTATCACAAAACGAACAGCGTGCTCCCTACTTGACAACGTCCAATCAAATCTGGTACCGCGTAGAGATAAACTGTCGCATATCACAATAAAAAAACAGAACTTTACCACGTAGCACGCTCTTAGCCAATCACGATCCCGAATGACATCGTTCTGTCCCCTGATTGGTTAAAAGCGGGAGGCGTGCGCCTTTTTGGAACACTTATGCAGTTCCAAAAAAGGCGTACGCCCTGCGTTTTCCCCAAATCGGGAGTGATAAAGGTATCATTCTGTGCAGTGGGTGGCCGTCACCGTGCTATGTGGTGAGGTTCTGTTTTTAGAGTGCATGTACGGGAAACCTGACAAAACGTCTCGCAAGTTTAAAGTTACGACGGACTACACGAGCAAATCGCATTCGCATAACCTTTCATTGCAAAGAAAAAAAAAGTTTATTTTTAGAATCTCACCGTTAGAGAACTTCTTTCCTGCCATCTAATTCCAGCCCATTCCTTTTCGTGGTCGCCTCATCCTCGAATAAAACAGTATAAGGGAAATCGATTGCACGCGCTTCCTGGCTATAGCTCACTGCAACGCACGGTCGCCGAGAGAGAGAGAGAGAGAGAGAGAGAGAGAGAGAGACAGAGACAGAGAGTTCGGCATCTGCAACAAACACAGGCCGCAAACGAGATCGCGCAACTATAACAGAACAAGCGTTGCTCCTAAGTAACTAAATACTCTTAAGAAAGACCTTTGTTGAAGAAGTAAAAAAAAGGAAGGTAAATGTTAATATTCAATAAAGAGCGACTGCTTGTTAGTGAATGCCGTTATGAAGAAATGCGCGTCTAATTGAAGCTTGGAAACGCATTAACCTTAGAGAGGCGTCTTTTTGTAATATCTCGCTCTTCTGGAAAGGAACCCACTCGCAAATTGCGTTTTGTCGTTTAGTTTTTATTTATTTGTACTCGACCTGCGTCAGTGGCAGCTACTTCGCTAACATATAAACATGATGATCATTATCTGTTCACTAGCTGGCAGGTAGCGGTGCTTTTGTGCGCGATGCTGATTTCGAGAAATTAATTGCCTTAGTAACGCCTTGTCCCTTCTTTAGCGCGCCACGCTAGTTTGATTTGAAGGAGAATGAAGAATCGCAACGAAATCGAGAGGAGGAACCGCATGTAGAGTGATGAAGAAGGCGTGCGTACTGAAATTTCCTGCTGTAGTACTCTTGTATACAATAATAATTCGTATATGCTGGCAAAGATACAAAAGTAAATCGATCAAAAATATCTGAGTAAGGATAGCTGCAAGGGAAGTTTTACACGCGATTCAGCGTTTTTGATTACGTATCACTCTTTAGATAAGCACTCTGATGGAGAAGGAGAAAGATGAGACTGTTTAAAACTGTACCAAAATGATATTTTGAATGCCATTTTGAATATTTGAACCTGACCAGTATCCGTTCACTTTTTTTATGTTCGCCCTCGTTTCTTTTTCTCTCTTTTTTAAGAAGTGTGTGGCTAACATGTTAATCGAATCTATATTCTTCTTTTTTTTATCTTCCTATTTGAACCCAAGACCTTGTTGCGTTCCAAGCGGCGGATTTATTTTCCAGGCTAGCTATTACGAACCTCCCAAGAAGGATAACGATCTAATCAGGAGCTTTCCGCAGTAATTATTTTAGACCTCCCGGCGTGTAAAAAGGGTGTTGAAAGACCTTCGCTTTTTTTTCCTTTTTTTTTTTTTTCATTTCCCAGGCTCAACGGAAAGGTATTTGCGCCACACTCTGAAGCAGTATTTCAACAGGAATGCGCTCTGTGCGCTCGTTTTCTATTGAATACGCCCGCTGAAATGGTGTTTTTTTGCGGTACAAACTGCTTAGAAGCGTGTTTTACGAGACGTCCTTCTGTACACTCTTAAAAACTGAACTTCACCGCATAAGACGTTCATATAGACCATTGTCATTCCAAATGACATCGTTCCCTCCCCCTGATTCGTTAAAAACGCGGCGCACACGCCTCTCTGTGACATTTTTGCATGTTAATTGTCACAAAAAGGTGTACGTCCCGCACTTTCCTCAAATCGCGAGTGATAACGGCGTCATGCGGGACAGGGATTGGCCTTCATCGTGTTACGCTGTGAAGTCTAGCTTTAAAGGCCCAGTACGCTCATTGCCCCAGGGCGTCAGTCGTGACGTTGCCCACCACTGGGAGGCCGACGGCGGCGATCCCTTTCACCAGCAGCGCCACCACCACCTTAGCTTTAAAGACATTGGAAGCTTGAACCATTGCTTCCAGCACCGCCATGTCGGAGATTTCTAGCTAATGCGAAAAGAACTTGGTCGAATTTATCCGCAGTCGTATACACTGCGGTACGTGCACCATGTCGCAGGCAGACAACCCTGACGTTTAATACCCCTGACACACGGGCACATTCAGGACATCTTATCTCAAGGCCTTTTGGGAATTCCACAATTGAAATAGAAAACATTCACGCAGCACTGTTTCGCGCTCTCTGCGGCATCGAACTTGTTGCCCTATCTAATAAAACAGTTGAGATAAAAGGCCCTAAATGTGTGACAAGGGTGGCCCGTGTGACAAGGGTATAAGTGTACACAAATTACGCTACCTATTCAGCTTTAAAAGCTGCGCATGCGCTGTTGGAACTTTGCCGCATAATACGATGAAGCTCAAGCGTTGCCCAAAATGATATAGCCCCGTTCTCAATACTGATTTGTGGAATGTCCGGAGCGCGCGCCTTTTTATTTTTTATTTTTTGTGGAAATTAAAAGCATCGTAAATATCTCGGAAAATTTATCTATTCGATAAGGCTGAGCCTCAGAGCACTAATGACGGCATATTTTTCGTCCTAATTGCATTCATAATTTTTTATAGAAAATGTAAATAAAAAATATAAAAAATACGGGGGACACTGTGTCGAAGTTGTCGTCAACTTCACCCTGCTCGTCAGGTGATGGTCATGTGATAAAGAAAAAAAATGGGGATGCGGCGGCGAAGTTACGTTGGTTGCGAAATAACACTATCAGCCTGAAATGAAAAAAAAAAGTCGGCTACGTGCGTAGGCTATGTAGTCATTAGGAACCTCAAATCATTTTCCTGCACATATATCACTGTTGCCTAACGAAATCAGGATTATTTTCCGCCAGGCTCTTTTACCGTACGGTGCCTGAATAGGGTGCTACTGTTCAAGCACCCTATTTTACCGCCATTTTCCTAGCAAGCTACAAATATTAGGGGTGCTCTCTCGCACGTACAATTGCTGAGCTGGGTTTACGAGCAGCAAGCTGTTAAACTATGCAAGGAATATTGTCTAGTGCTTTATGGTACTCTTAACCTACATGCCCAAGTGTCACATAAAGACGTGCACGTCCCGTCTTCAAAAAATCAGAGGAGAAGACTATGTCATTCGCGATAATGAGTGGCTAGCTAGCAGTGTCTTATGAGATGACGTTCCGTGTTAAAGAGTGTGGTGTGAGACTCACACCGCAAATGTGTGTGACGCGAGACAATATATTTACACCCGAAACATTAAAAAAATAAAAATAAAACATGGTCGATCCATTGGTGGATCCGACGGAAATGCCTTAGCATTAAAGCTTGAAAACCCTGTAGGGACTCCCCTTCACAAAGTTTCACAAGCCTTCAGCGGCCCTTCGCAAACGCTACACAACCCTTCACACGACCCTTCACAACGCTAACGCAAGACAGCGTTCGCAGCCAAACCCTTTCGGGCTTCCTCCGATTCAGCTTGGCGGCGCCGTCTCGCAGCGTCAGCGTCAGCCTTCTTTCGCCGCCGCTTGCTTGCTTGCTTAGTAGGGGGTGCTCCTTCACACAGCTTTCATAACCCATGGCGCGCCCACGCCAGATACGTCCGAACCAGTCGACCACCACAGCTGCACCGCCGACGCGCCGGCGCCACGTCTAGCCCCTCTCATTCCCTCTCCACTCACCGCGCATGCACGTTGCGCCGTGGCTACAGACAGATCACGCCGCGATTCTTGCCTAGCGATGACTCTAATGCTAACGCATTCAAACAACAGCAACATACTGTGATAGTCTCCCGCTGAGAGACCCAGACATCAAACCGTCTTCAAAGCCGCGTACGTAATCAGGCGCGAAGAACGCCGTTTGCGCTTCGTGCGTATCTGGGATGCGGGCTACAAGCTCGAATCAACAGCCCACAGTGACGCTCAACTCGTCGAACTGCGCCAGCTTCCGCGTCCTTCTTAAGTCCCTCGGAACACGTGTCTATGTATATTGGCGACTTTTTGAAAGCAAAGTAGGGCCGCGTCGACAAAAAAGGCAATTTCATCCGACGTGAACACCGTTTCCTTTCTGTTTCCTGCTTTCGTTGTACGGCCTTTGTGTGGGCAGCACGCGAGGTTCAACGACGAAGAGGGGGAAAAAATAATAATAAAAATCACCGAGCGCCACAGGAGAGAAGTCTAACAAGCTGCAAAGCAGAGGCAGTGCGTAGAAAAGGAGCAAAGTTGACAGAAAGCGGCCCAACACGAATCGAGAGTTTTAAGCCGTCCCTTTACATTCTGACGCAGACGCATTTTCTCGGTCGTTAGCTCACAACCGACGCCCTGCAAATAAAGGAGGCAGGGTGTTTGAAAAAAAAAAGAAGAGAAAGAAAAAAACAAGCGAAGAGAGGGGAACACGAATGCGTCCGCTTTCGTTTGGTTGGGTCGATTCGGGATTTACGAATTTGCGAAGCCGGTGCATGTTATAAAGGAGCGAGCGTTAAACGTGTTGTAACATTTTCCCCGAAGTTGTCCCAGACGAAAGGAAAAAGATACTTATTTGTATTCATGTGAACCGGGATACCATATAGAGAGATATTTTTTTACAGTGAAGCGGGCAATAGCAACACTACCCATAGATGCCAGGCATGATCGCTTAAATGACACGACGTAATCAGTTAAGAATCCCGCCGGTCACGACCACGCTAAACCAACACCACCTAGATAGAGAAAGCATGCTTACTCGTGACGTGACGTAACAATGACGTGACGTAACAACTAAGAGTCAGCCAATTAGGATCGTGTTTTCAACGGCCGTACCCATAGAGACGAGCCATCGTCAGCCGCATGGGCAGCCACTGTCGTCTGCAAGCAGTGAACGCCCTCGCGTACTAAATGGGAAAACAAAATAAAGCGCAAAACGGGCCCATATTTTTTCTCAAGGCTGATTTTCTGGAAAGCATGTTGCACTTTTAGTCCTTACAAGTTGAAATTTGCGAAGTTAGGTGCAATCATTTGCGAGTTCTTGAATTCGCGGAACGGCGAATTGCGGTAGCAGACGAATTCTGACTTTTCATGTCGACGCAGCGAAGGAGGGAGAGGGGGCAACAAGCAGGCCTTCTGTATCTAGGTGGCGTTGGCTAAAGCGGCCGTAGCTATGGAGACGAGCCACCATGAGCCGCATGGGCAGCCACGCGTAGCCACAGAAAGCCCGTGTTTGAAATCGTCAGCGGCAATTGGCTGAATCCTGACCCCCACATGTCTACGTAGCAAGGGGAGAAGAGGAAGAATCATGCAGGCTTTCCCTATCTAAGGCGTGGGAAAGGGGGGCATATGTTTATTAAGAAAAAAAAACGGGGCGTCTAAGGCTGGGTTGGTAACTGCGGCGTATAGGAAACCGACACCGTGAAAATTCTGAAACTCATCCGGCTCTGACGTCACTACTCTCAGCCAATGAGCCAACGCGAAAGAGGTCACATGCTTACGACAACCAATGGCAATGGGCGTTACTCTCGCTTCTCTGTCGTCAGACACGTTCGTGCGTTCGAGGGTTTGTATCTCGTTAAGCGCGACACGCGGAAGAAATTTCACTTTTTTCTTCAGTGCTGTGGTGCTCAGTACAATGTGTGCACGATATGATGAAGCACATTTATCAAAGTGTCACAACTCCTTTTACGGATGAAGAAAAGAGGGCGGACACAGAGAGAAAGCAACGGGAAGGGATGTGCCAACAGGCTTAGAAAAATTGGTCGCTGGGCTGGAAGAACTAACTTAAAACAGAAGAGAATAGATATCTCCGGTCATTTGCGCTGATGCTCTCGGTCTAATGAACAGCAAAAGGGAGTACGCACTGAGGTGTTCTCAAGAAGCTCACACTCGATGTCGTCGATGTCGTCGCCACCAGATATGCGAATTGCGCCGCTGTGTTTATGGATGCTCAACTTCACCGAAGGCAGTGGTTTACCCAGAATTTCGCCCTTGGGGGGATGTTGGGCTCCGCAAGGGGGCGTCTTAT
This sequence comes from Ornithodoros turicata, assembly GCF_037126465.1. NCBI lineage: Eukaryota > Metazoa > Arthropoda > Arachnida > Ixodida > Argasidae > Ornithodoros > Ornithodoros turicata. Next base: position 15,142,782 of record NC_088203.1, read on the forward strand.
TTACATGCTTTTGACGAAATATTGCGCAATCTCACAAAATTTTATCCCCCGCAGATTTTGGGGGCGTGTTAGGGGGTGTGTAGGGGGGGGGGGAGTCTGGATAAATCACTGACCGAACGTACGTCACCCGCAGCGTTGGCACTTCTTTCCGCGTTGCTTGGGTATCGGCATTCTCATGGCACCTCGCCCGGTACATCTGCCGACGCAGTCGTTCTGCTTCAGCAGGCGTCTGGTTGCGAACCACGCCCCACTGTGTTTTCTATATTGATTCTAAAGCAGTTCTCCAGAGTAGGATAAATATAGGCATGCGCAATTAACTCAACAGTGACCAACAGGACTTTGCAAGATCGAGATCATACCATCATATTCCAGTGGAGTCCGGTCTACGGAATACCTGGCAATTGCGAGGACCATGCTGTGGCTTCGGATGCTCATCAGCACGACGTTATTAATGACTTCGATAAGCAGTCTGCGTGATAGATGACGGCATGCTGTTCGAAAGTGTTGAAGCTTCCAGGGTTGGCTATATAGGGAACTGCTTATACTCGACTGAATGCGCCAGTGGAAAACGTAGAAGAAACAGCACATCCGGTGCCGGAATTCAATTCCACTGCTTCGCTACCGTACGACGACCGTGGAATTACCTATTACGAGCTCTTTCTCTTTATGGCTTTATTCGGAGAGAACAACAGAGGTTGACCATGCTTGCCGATTTTCCCCTAGACAGTCCCAAACAACGTAAGCAGATTGAGTCAGCGCGGATTACGTTGGCTACTGCAGCGCAGACGGCGGATCCCGAGTTGATGACACAGCGTTGCCCATGTTTTTGGAAGTGATGTTCTTCACGTCTTGCGAAAACGCGTATTCTCAAATACAGCATGGCTGCGAACGTACTCGAGTACTGGTTATCAGCAAGAAACCCTCTCGTGATGCACTTTTCCAGACGGCGAGGCGCGATCTGTGCCTCCACCAATGCCACGTTGAGTAAACAGAGCCTGGTCGCATAAACGACGTTACGTGGTCATTATGTGTCCGCCAATCAAAACCGTGTTTTTGGCGGCAGTAAGTATGGAGAGGAACCGCCATCAGTTGCATGAACTGCCGCTGGTAGACATAGGAGGCCTCTGTTTGAAAGAGTTTGCGGTGGCTGACAGAAGCAGACTATAGTAGCGGGCCCTCTGTAGATGTGGCGATGCACACGCCCGCACCTCCGTGACGTAGACGAGGAATGCGTTCCTGTGGAACGTCTACGTCACACTGATGTCTTGCTCGCGCTCGCCAACGCGTGTCCTCTGTGATGGAAGGCGAGGGCGTTCTAGGATTGCGAGATTAGAACTGGCCTCATCGGTCCATAAATGATAGTCTCGCCGCGATAATTTTTGTCGCACCAGTAAGGCACAAGTAACCCACTGCTTCACAACAACAAGAACTTGGGTGTTTCATGTGGCCTTTCACCGTTCATTTAAACCGTGCTTAGCTCGCGGGACAAATAGGAAGCATCGGTAAAAGGAACGCATCTTCTACCCTGTATGCTTCGCGAACCCCACGGACCTTACCTGTCTGTCAGTATAGCACATACACAAATAGAGAAAAACGAGAAAGGGGGGGGGGGGCTGTTTCCTATCAATCTGACTGCCTGCCTGGCAGCATCTTGCTCGGGGGGATGCTGCGTCGTGGGCGGACTTCACAGGGGACTGTGCCGACATTTGTCTTAAAGTGTCCGAAGAAAACTCAGGGAAAACATACAGACAGAACAGCCGGCGCTCGGATTCGAACCCTGTCTCCTCCCTGAACGGGCCGCCTCCCGGACTTGACGTGGAATGCCATCAACTAACACACCACGAGAACTGGTGAAGAACGACGCCACCCAGAGGTTCGTCCGATTTATAATGATCGACCGCGCGGGGGAAGAGGTCGACGTGCCCCCTCTTCCACGTGTGTTTGCGCTCCGGTCCATGACACAAAAAAAGTCACCCGTGTTGTTCTTCCGCGTCACGAAACTTTCCCGTGTTTGCCCGGATGTGTGGGAGGAATATTTCGACGTGCCTGTCACGAATGCTATATGTGCAAGGATATAAGCAACGCGTCATACATAGCTTCAGCCCGCGCGTTGCTGGCTTCGAAAAATATTTTACTGGCTAATTAGTTGGTGACAGACACTTGCGCGTATTCCTCTAGAGAGGTGCTAGTTGCTTCTCTGATGCGCTGTAATTAGTTCTGGGCGTATTCTGTACCGCGCATACACGCATGGTGGGTTGCTGAAAGCAGCAAGGTTTCCTTTATTTTACTAATTTGTTAACTAACTAACTAACTACACACTTTTCTTTATTTCATGGATTTGGATTGGATTTGATTTCTTTTTATTGTGCGTTTTTCTTACACAATACTGAGATGCGAGTGTAGGAGGACCAGCGAGTTAATCTTGCTTATATGGTGAACGGCTTGTTATGGATGCATATTTTAGCTGATCGTTTGAACATGTTATAGCACTAATGTTCGACGCTGATTTCAAAATTCTTTCTTAAAAAGGGACTACGTTGGGGAACACAAACAGCTTCTATAGTCCCCATTGCTCCCCATTTTAGCCGACCCCGGAGTTTACTCCCCCACAATGTAAAAAGGCCCTAAATTTCGCACAACCTTCCGTGTATTTAGTCCCGAAAGGGACTAATAATTCTGGTAAGATAGCAAGCACTCTAAGAGGCCTAAGATTAGCCATTTTTTTTGGTTACAGTGAACACGAGTTTTCACAATACACAAGTGTATAGTAAAATTGCGAACCTCACATGGCGTTGCATTCCTGCTCGTTGCGGCTAGACGTACTTTTATCGGAGGAAAGGGGATCATTTTCAATCTGATCCAATACATTACAATCGAATCATACTACCCCAATGAGTATCGCCTGGTGCTCATAATAAATCAGGCTTGTAACTGTCTACTGAAGGTGACGCCGAAGAAAAGAAGTTGCGCATCGAATACGCTCTATTTTTCATGGTGCGCTTTGCTCAGTGTATCTAAAGTTGGCTGTGCACTTCTACACAGTGTGCAGTCTGTGAAAAGTTCGTGCAGAAATACGCTTGCTCCGTCTTAAACGTGTGCACTGACTGTTCCCACGGCCGCGGTACCAATTCGGAATGACACCAGCTATTTGGTTCCATGGTACAAGTTCTTCTTGAACTGCTTGCCCGACGAGGACGTTAACCTCAGTACTTGCCGGGCGAGGAAGTTCCAGCAGATCCGTTTCAAGATACGTGTTGCAATACATGCCCCACAATGTCTTGATAGACATTTGCTAGCCCCAGCACGTTATGCAGGCGATTTGACGATGATCGTTTTCTGTTGAGTGCCTCGGCGGACCTTCACGGAGCGCTGCAGCAACAGGGAGTTCTATAGTAGATGGACGACATTCACGAAAACAGTTCCGAGAACACGATACGCCGATCGCCTTAGTCCTTTGAAGTGGCAATGATAATTCGGGGCTCTACGCCCGAGACAACTGAGCGTTGAAGTGGCTGACATCACGTTGCTCAACACTTAAAAACAACAACACGCTCCTGATCTTGGATTCGAGTGTTCCCTTCGTGGTATCGTTTCCGTAGAGGACCTCTGGTGTAAAGAAAAGCTCTCTAATGTCGTCCCAGTTGTTTGTGTCACTCTGCTGCGGACAGCGTAAAACCTCCAAAGACGTACGTCATGTAGGGTAATGGAGGCCTGCAACGGTGTAGGTTTCAAATTACCACGTTTCGTTATAACGAATTGGTTATAACGAACAACAAACGTTAAAACGAATTCGATATTACGTTTCTCCGTTATAGACTACTTGTCCTTCTTTTCGTTCCTTGCAGCTAACGGGCAACGTACAGCCGAAGTACGCTGGGTTTTGTTCCCAATTTGTGTAGAGCCCACAGGGTTTATTTCCGCAGGCAGCACGGAAAATTCGATTTCTTCCAGAGCTCCCCATATAATGAACCCTTGAGCAGACAAAAATAAAACTTACGGCGTAGTATTAAATGCATAAAAGCTTATTTCATGGGCGCAGACTGTCGAGAAATGTTCATATTTTAAATCACGGCGAACCACTCCAGTTACCTCCGCTATTTTACGTCAATTTCTCGAACTTAATCTTACTGTAAATGCGAGACCGACCCACAGACAGGGTCTACGCCCGATGTTTTCTGCTTTTCATTTATGTCGTAGCAGCACATTATCAGCGAGTCTCGGTCGTTCAATGCACTCCACAACGTTTTCTCCGGGACTCAATCGAACAATTAAAGTTTGCCCGAAAGGCACGTACGTCCGAATTCTTCTTCGCTTTGCTTTCATTCCGTCGTTGGGACGCCCTGCACAATACCGTCGGTTCCTTCAGATCTCCGAGCGGCAAATAATCTTTTGAAGATCACAGCGGTGAAAGAAAGCCCAGACAGAGAATTTCCCAAGCAGTAAGAGTGTTCAACGGATGTCTGAATGTGAATGACGTATCGTCCGAACAGGAGAAAATTAAAATTGTGGGCTGTTTCAGAAAGGCTGTCTATGCAATGTCCCGTGAGGAACCCGACCACTATATTATTTATTTTGCTGCATTTACGCGCTCTTAAAAAAAAAACGGAGGGACGGTTACGCAATTGTAACGCGATTTTCAGCATTTTCAGATTTGCGCTGTGTGTGAATCAGTGCTTAATGGTTCTTATAATACAATGGTTGAAATGGTTCATCATCATACGAAGTCTGTCGGCCAATCCCGTCGTGCCTTTGTGGTGGTGGTGGTGAAAGGGCTTGCCGTTGTCGGCCTCACACAGGTGGGCAACGTCGCGGCTAACGCCCTTGGGGAATGTGCGCCCTGTGCCGACATATGTGTATGAGAGCGTCGCAGGAAAACCCAGGACAGCACAGCCGGCACCGGGATTCGAACCCAGGTACCTCCCAGTTTCGACGAGACATGGCCAGGCCAGCACGCTAACTACTGAGCCACGCGACTGTCTCTCTCTCTCTGAAAGAACGTTTTATTTCACAGTTACAGTTGAAGACGTAGATGTCATTTACAATGCAAGATGGGGCATGTGATTTAAGTGGATTAAGGATCACCGCTTGCACTATGTAGACAAGAAGATACGTGCTTTGTATTGAAGACCTGGTGTCGTGCCTTCGTAATGCCACCCCTCGCATAATACGCCGCCTCGCCCGTCCCAACCTACCCGGTCTCTCCGCTTTTCACGGTCCGGTTCCAGTCGTGTTTCCGCATGAGTGTGATAGATGAGCCTATTCTTTTCTCAAATGATAAAACTTACGTGTATGAGTTAAACCGCTTTATACTGCCGGTTGGACTATACACTCTGCGGGGGTCACGTGACGAGCGTTTTCTGCTGACGATCACGCTATCTCGCGTGGGTCTGCCCTTAACTGCTGACGCTGTAAAAGAGGACTTCACCGCGTAGCTCGCTGTGCGTCAACCATTGCCACAATGTTAAACATGAGGGGGGGGAGGTAATGGCAGGACCGGCTCGCCGTTGTTGGTCACACAGTAGTGGGCGTCGTCACGACTATAGCAAAAAAAAAAGAAAAAGACGGATGAAGGATAGAGCATGGCGGGTGGAGATGCGTGGAGAGTGCATGAGTTCGCCGGGGAGAGCAAAGTGACAATTATGAACAGCATAAGTGTGACAAAAAAGGCGTTCGCCTCCCGTTTCCAGAAAATCAGGGGAAAGAACGACGTCATTCGATATGATGGTTGACTAGGAGCGTGCTAGGCGGTGAAGTTCATTCCTAAGGGTGCACGAATGATAGGGTTATCGCTTCTGGTTCCAAGAGAGAGAGAGGGGGTACGCTTCTTTGTGTCAATTTGGATGCGTGATAATTGACCCAAGAAGACCCAAGAGTGGGGTACGCTCTTCACCTTCTCTCTTCGAATCAGAAGCCATAACCATGTCATTCCCAGCAATGGTTGGCACACAGCGTGCTATGCGGTGAAGTTCTGTTTTTAGCGTGCGTGCACGGTGTCACAGATTTGCGCATCTCTGAGTACTTCGGGGTACATCTGTGTATCACGTCCTCTCTCAGGGGCCTCTGTCAAGTCCTCCCATTCACGAAAGTGATAAATAAACTATTATTATTATTATTAGTAGTAGTAGTAGTAGTAGTAGTATTCGCCGGACAAATATCACCCCCTTTTGCAGTGTCCGTACCTACTTCTTTCCGTAATCATCATGTAGCATCCGACATTTTCGATCTTCGTCGAGGTGATTACGTTGGTCTACATCATCATCTCGCAGCTGCTAATTTTGAACCCATATTCAATGCCACTGATGCTGACAGTGCTGCTGTTTTATTTACAGATATTGTTCATTCGGGTATAAGTTCCTTGTCCCCACTCAGGCCATACATAATGTTCATAGATACTCTACCGGCAATTCACCGGCAATTCAAAAAGCATAACTCCGTAACACACTACATAATATTTGCTCACTACCGGACACTCTTTAAGCAGGCACAATCACGTGACTATGCTAATCGCATCAAATCCATTGAAATGGATCTCAAGAGTAATCCTAAACAATTTTGGAAACACGTGCGTCTTTCTGAAAATGAAATCAGTCTATACGCTTTGAACAGTAACAGCGGGTTATCTTCTAACCCAACCTCGATGTCTCAGCTCTTCGCTACACATTTTTCTTCGGTATATAAGCGCGGCAACGCACAGTCAATTGCGAATTCGAGCTCCGTGTCAAACGCATCTTATCACCTTCCTTGTATAGCGGTGTCCCACGAGGAGATCATCGTAGCTATTCGGAAGCTAAAGCCTACTTTGACCCCAGGGGTCGACAAAATCCCTGCAGTATTCGTTAAAGCCTACGCTGACCTTTTTGCACCCGTCCTCGTTCGTGTATTCAACCTGTCTCTACGTGACTCTGTGTTCCCCACCTATTAGAAAACTTCCGTTGTCGTACCAGTCCACAAGTCCGGCGATCCTTTAAATATGTCAAACTATCGTCCTGTCAGTCTACTGTGCGCGTTTTCAAATGTGTTTGAGCAAATCATCAATGATCACAGGTTTTCTTTTATCAAGTCGCAGATATGTGAGCAACAACATGGTTTCATGCCAGGCAGATCCACTGTCACCAATCTTGTATCGTTTATGTCCGTTGTGACTCCTTGTGTCTCAGCACGAGGACAAGTAGATTCAATTTATTTCGACATTTCAAAAGCATTTGACATGATGGACCATACTATTTTACTTCACAAACTTCATATGACTGGTCTCGGAAACGCCCTCATTGCTTTCTTCCTTTCGTTTCTGAGTAACACATGCTGTGTCGTAAAAGTGCACGGTGCCTTTTCTTCTCCTTATTTTCCCCCTTCAGGTGTTCCTCAAGGCTCAATTTTGGGGCCGCTCCTTTTCAATGTCTTTATTAATGACTTAGTGGGGCAAATTCGTCATCATCATGTTCTTCAGTACGCCGATGACGTGAAGATATCTAAAGTTATCCCCGTCCCAAATGACATTCATAAGCTACAAACTGACGTTTCTTCTGTGGTTGAATGGTGATCTAAAAATGGGATGGCTATTAATTCATTGAAGACGAAACGTGTGACTTACTCAAGAAAAACTAACATAATATCCAATACATACATGTGTTCCGATGCCATCAAGCGTGTTGATGTACTGAAGGATTTGGGGGTCGTTTTCGACTCCCAGCTGCATTTTCATGATCATGTCTCTTACGTACGCTCTTCAGCTCTCAAAATTCCTGGCTCACATGTACATGCAAAATCTTTTCCACACACTCTGTATTTCTTCACCTGCATCGTTCCTTAATTTTACAACGACTGGAATACGCGTCTCCAGTGTGGAACTCTCTTTCCTGCACCGACTCGTCACGGATTGAATCTGTCCAGAAGAAATTTCTACACATTGTACAGCAAAACCTCCAAAGTCGGACACCTCCCTACCTCGGACAACTCCCCATGATTTCATTGCACGGGCAGGCTCCCATTGAGACTACATGGGGACGAAATTCTCTATGTCGGACACCTCCCTATCTTGCAAGTAGGATAGGGTTTTCCGTGCTAAGTCAGACAAAACCCTGGCCAAATTACCTCAATATCGGCCCATCTTTGCACCAAAAAGACCCAAAATGAGCCAGTGGCCTTGACTTTTGAATCTTTTTTCCCCTATACTGGTCTCAGCATTTTTGCTTTAGTTTTTAGAGTCCAAAAACAAGTGCTGTCAGTCTACATTGTAATTCTTTATGTGAGCACTTGTCTTCAGTTTGTCTAGAGCATTTGAACACGCACTGCATCAAAGCTATGAGAAGCGGGCTGACGCTTCAGAGACAAGTCCTTGCTGCTCGAAAAGCTCCAGAGGTAATGCCATTGAGTAGAATCTGAACGGAATTGAATCTACTAAAATCAGTAATAATTATCAGTGAAGGTACCACTACCAGAGGTACCACTACCAGGCACCACCACCAGGTTCCCCTAAGGACCTTAAATTGAAGAAGGGGGACCATTCTCACAGCTGTGATCTTTTCCATTTTTTCTTGCCGTCATATTCTGTAGCTCAGACACCTCTATAAGTAGGAGACGCTTCGGCTGCACCGCGGGTGTCCAACATAGGAAGGTTTCACTGTACATAGCGTATTTGTAAAAAAAAAAAAAAGCCCTCACTTTAGAATGTATGTCTATAGAGAGATAATGTCATTTCTTAACCTCCAACCACTCCTAACGCGACGCCGTTTTCATGATATTATGCTCTGTTAGAAGATCTTACACAGTTTTCTCGATACACCATCTTTATTACATCAGCTTCATATCGTCGTACCCCGTCAATGTAACCCAACACACGAATATATTGTACTTATCCCACCATATGCCTGCAAATCCGATCGTACGTATTCAACAAATGACAAACGAAATTCACCCCTCTGTTGATGCCTTCAACTCCCATTGAAACGTTTTTAAAACTCTCCTCTTGCGTTCACTCAGTAACACGCGAAGTTGTACAGTTTTTTTTATTCCCTTTTAGTGCTATGTACTGTATATCTCTAAGTCTGTACTGTATGTATCAGTGTGAATATCTTCCTGTTACGTTCCTCTTCCTGAATATGTTATGTTATGTTTTGCCTAATCTGTATATGTATGTGTATATATGTATGTGTGTGTGTATATATATTTGTAAATACTGCATTGTCTGCGTGCGCCAACACCAAGGCTTCGGCTGTTATTGGCACATTAATAAAGGTATTATTATTATTATTAATATTATTATTATATTATTATTATTACTACTATTATTATTATTTTATTATTATTATTATTATGTGGTGCTTCTGGGTACTTCTGACGACAGGCTGGAAGCTATTGCGGGTATATCACAGCAACACGACAGCTTAAAACACGGAAGAAGAAATATGGGTGGCGTGGCACTCCATGGATTGCTAAGCATGTCTTCGTGGCGTCTATGACCTTTAAAGGAGAATGGAAATGGCAGTTACGCAACTGTCAGTTTCTTAATTAACGGACATTTAGCGCGCCGTCTGGCAGGGGTATTATTCATTTATTTCCAGTGCTACAACATTAACGAACTCTAATAGGACAACTTTTCGTCATCATCGCTTTCTCATCCCACGGGTTTTCCTCAGACGCTTTCGGACATATGTCGGCACAGTTCCCTTAGAAGTCGGCTCAGGACGCACATTCCCCCAGGGCGTGAGTCGTGACGTTGCCCACATACGTGAGGCCGACAACGGCAAGCCCTATCACCACCACCACCACCACCACCACCACCACCATCCCTTCCACAAGCGCAATGGGGCAGTGTACCGCCATAACGGCGGAGAATGACCCACCACATCATCATCCCATTTATCTGTGTGTGTGTGTGTGTGTGTGTGGAATGAAGGCTGTAACAGTACGAAAAGCGTCCGCTCCAGTTCATTATTCGTTGTGGCCGGCCTTACAGCTCACCGAGCACATGCGCCCACTGGGATCGAGATTTAGTACGATATCGACACGGCGACGAACAAAATGTGCAATTACGGTCAGAAATGACGGCATCGTTATTTGCAGCATCCCTTACGCAACAACACAAATGCGTTCTGCTTGAGAGGCCTGACGGCCATCCTGTCCCAACGTGTATGTATATCTCCGAAGCGACTGGACTCGGTCGGACAGCCCGCATACGGCTTCTGTGCAAATGGAACCTACAGATTTCGCAAACCTAATCATATAAGTGTGGTTATCAACAGCGCGTCAGCACGAGCGAGTCCTGTGCAAGCCGTATCTTGCATGGTATAACGATCTGCTTGAAATTCATAGAAGTGCGGAACTTCGCAAATATTCCTCCTATTTGAACAGCGTCCTCAAACATAACGCCTCGCGCGTGCGTGGGCGTGCGTGGGTAGATACCAGTCTATAGATGGAATAACGGATAGGCATTGAGATGAAATAACAGATGCAAGATTGACATAAAGGATTGTTGAAAATGGGTGATATTATCTCGCTTTATGTGTTCAGATCAGACGTTGTGAAGGTAGATAACGCGTTAACTGTATGTCCTTCAGAGCCCTATTCTACACGCGGAATTTAGCAACCCACTGAAATTTTACGCTGGTATAGCATTATGTGAAAATTGAAAGCTGAAAGTCGTAGTCCCAGTTTCATATCTTGGGAACGAATTCAATATATAATGTGGTTCGTCACACAGACCTTGATTGATTGATTGAGATATAAAAAATATGGAAGTGCCAGGCTACTCCAGTACTCGTGCATAGAAAAGAAAATAGAAAATAAAACCTCAGGATGAGCAAGAGGCATTTAAAAAAAAAAAAAGAACCACACGCGCATAAAAAAAACGAAACAAGCAGGGTCCACCTGATGAATGAGTCCAGTAAATAAAATAAGGATTGTGCACTGAACTATAACGTTAAAACAGCACAATACAAACAAGAAGAGTTATAAAAATCTGGAGCCCGCATCAACAGGTAGCTCCTCAAGAAAGTCACACAAGTCATGCTTAAAACCACTGAAAGGAAAATATCCAGGATACGTACCCTCGAGGAAGATCCCATTAAAGTTACGTTGGATACGGTTTAAGGGACTCGCCTTGCAGCGAACAGAAGGGTAAAATGGTAAAGAAGAGAGCGTAGGTCTACCTGGCACATGGTAGCAGATATCAGAAATACGGTCAGCACAATCAATATTGCCGTGAATAGTCCTGTGCAGAAACAAAAAATCCCGTGCAGCTTTTCTAACATATAACGTCGACATATTAACCCTGCAAAGAACACATACATAAATATAGTAACAAACACGACGAAAGTATCTATCGTACAAAATACTAGTAAACTTTCTTCGCACTCGCTCAATGCACGAGATCTGCGATATGTTCAATGAGTTCAAACCAGTCAGTCGAATTCCAATCTGCTACGGAGAAGTGAGATACACAACATAATCACGCGTGGGAGGTTTAACATTTCAGATGTCAAACGAAGTATAAAGCTAAGAATACGCACGGTTGCACAGTTACAAAACTGACTTGGTATACGTTTTCGCGCTATCCCCTACGCTTTTCTGCACATAATGGCTACTCAAGTTTGAAAAAAATTGTTCTGTTTTGCCTAGACTAGGTTTTGCTTCCCTTCCTGACGTGAGTTGCACAGAAGTGTGCTTCAGAAAAAGAAAAATAAGAACGTTCATCAGATATGTAGGCAGTACCGCTCCAAGAGCTCTGCCATACACACACAACCATTGCTGATGTAACAGGTTTGCTGATTTCGAGTCACTCAATCCATCTCTTCCGAGGATGCGTCAAAGTGTGGAAAGAAGAAAACGCGGAAAGACAAACTGGCTGTCCCCTTGGCGCGCAGAGTCGCATTGCGGCACAGAACTAAAGTAGTTTGGTTTAATTGGCTGGTCGTTCTCTGCACTGTTCCCTTCATCCATGATTTCAACAGCAAAATACAGGTGCAGGTCAGCGACCCATGCGAAAAGCAGCAACTTCTCCGCAATAGAACGCGGGGTCGGCCGTGTGTACCTGGATCGGCTAGTCCCAAGTTTCACCGCTGTGCGGCGTCGATTTGGCGAAAAACGCGAATAACTGCGTTTACATGGGCCCGAACGTCGACTGAAGTCCCCATCGACTGATGGGGAGCGTCGACCGTCGACGGTTTACATGGCAACTAGATAAGGCGCCTTAGCGCTCCCGAAGTCAGTTCAGTCGACCTTACTCGCCAGCAGCAGCGCCGCCACGTCATTAGAATGTTATCTCGGAACTAAATTATATTTTATTTTCGCGATATATTTATTTACGAAGTGTCTTATAACGCATTTTACAGGCTTTTCGCGGAGTCTCCTCTGTCATTTTTCATTACACAGTCTGAATATCTTGGTTCCACTGCCGCTTCGAATCCAGCTGCGATGCGGTGTCTAATTCCCGAATAATGGACAACATTAATTTAGTGCTTTCGTCGGTCCATGCGCATCGCGGTGGGTTCGAAGGGTACCGGGAACATCGCTTGCTTCTGTCGCAATGCTTGCTTTCCTCCGAGAATCAGGAATTTCGAGGGCAATATGGGAAGGGCTCGGTGATGACGTAACGGACACCGATCGCCAGGTCGACTGAACCGGTTTACATGGCAAAGGGACTACCCCCTCCTAGCGACCTCCCTCCACTGCGTCGCCCTCCCTTTTCAGTCGACGTAGGCCGGTTTACACGAAGCCTTCATGTAAACGCGCCTAATGACAACCGATTCGTGACAAATTCGCGTCGAAGCCGAAAAAGGGACTCCCCTATTCTAAGCAGATTAGATTAAATAAAGAAGAAGAAGAAGAAAAACGTGAAGATGTTCGCCAGGAACGCTATTTTGACAGGCTACTCATTAGTGTTTTCTGAGAAACAAAAATAAACATGAACCCCACATATCAAAGCCTCCGAAAAAAGACTCAGGCCCGATTTCACCAACGCTGGTTAACTTTGAACCTAGATTAAGGGTTGCTAAAACTTGAAGTTAGCATTCAATTCTTTTTTACAAACGTTATTTGGTGACGTGATGAATGTTTCAGTCACAAGAACTCCCTTCAGTGAAGCAGAGTTAAGCGTTAAATTAAAGTTGATCTCGGTTCAAATGTTCATCCGCGTTGGTGAAACCGGGCCTCAGTCAGACAAACGCAGAATAAACGTTAAGCAAGTTATCTTATTAATGTTAAATAAATTAGCCGGTTTTGTACACGATCTTTTTTCTAACGCAGACACTAACAATCAAACCGATGCCATTTTCCTAGACTTCCGTAGGGATTTCAATAATAAAGTTTTTTATAAACTCTCCCTTTTGAATCTTGATTGTTCTGTGTTGTGCTGGATAAACGAATTTTGATGAAATCATACACTGTTTATCTCATGTAATAACAGTCTGTCCTCAAACGTTCCAGTTCACTCAGGCATTCCCCAAGGTTCCGTGCTCGGCCCTTCTTGGTTTCTGATTTCTGTTAACTACTTACCTGCTAACATTCCCTCTACAATGAGATTATTCGCCGGCGACTGCGTCATTTACCGGGAAAATAACCCCCGCCTCTGATCAAATATCTTGCAAAACGACCTGGAATTAATACACCAATGGTGCGAAACTTGGAAAATGCCACTAAACTCGCACAAATGTAACGTTGTTTCCTTCTGCCGTCACCATGCTATTCGTTTTCCCGTATTTGAGTACTCAATTAATAACAACCCACTCCCTTCTGTCGATAGCTATAAATACCTTGGCGTTCATTTTTTCATCTAACCTTAGATGGAATACCCACATAAAGTACATCTCAGCTAACGCTAACCGCGCCTCGTTAGGCGTAAACTCAAAACAGTCCCATGTCACCTAAAGCGACTAACACGTCTGACGTACGTGCGACCTAAGCTAGAATAGGCCGCTGCCATATAGGATCCATTTCAAACATACCTCACAGTCTCACTCGAGTCCATCCAGAACAGGGCCGCCGTTTTCATTGCTAATGACTTCTCCTCCTTCACATCGCAGTCGCTTCATTAAAGCCCGTGAACACGACCTAACTCCTCAACAACCCCTCATGTTCCAACTGCGGCGCCGAGGAGAATGGTGACCATGTGCTACGATAGTGTGTCATGGCAAAGATTCTTTGCACATACTCGTGTGTCGCCGCTCATTCATTTTTAAGCTACCACCACCAGCTCACCAGTACCGCTCATCCTGCCTGTACCTCACCTTGAACCCTTCATCTCTCTTCTTCCCCTTTTTTTTTTCTTTTTTTGCTATATAGTCGTGACCATGCCCACACCAAATATGTGACCTGCTATAACAAACGTGACCTACTGAAAGCTATTATGGTGAACGGTATGGTGTGAACCGAAGGTGACCACCAGATGGCACAGCCACCGAACTTTGCACTGAACGTATCATCGCTGTGTGTCGTGTGTCTAGTTGCTGTGTCCCGTTTCTTTTTTTCTTTTTTTTTTTTTCGTGTTTCCCTTTCTTTCTTGCCTTTTTTCTCTATCTCTCTGTGGCAACTTGCCGCCCGAGACCGCCCTCTCTTTCTTATTCTTTTTTCTTTCTTTCGATAAACGATACCGCCCCACCCCCTCATTTTTAAAAGTGTGATATGCTGGATGACGTTTGTGAGACAAACAACAACTTTACTGTGAGATGATGAATGGAGAGTTTCATCGCCAGGGGGTGATACTCTACCCCATTGCTGGTGGTGACGTGGGGAATGAAATAATGAGCCCCTTCACAATAAGGATCGAAGTCCCGTGGTATCCAGAAAGGTGAATAGAGCTTTTGATGGCAGAGCGGATTGTAAGACAAAAATAGAGCTCTCATCAATAATACCGGTGTGAGAGCTATGCAGATGTTCGCAGTTACACGCCTTGCGTCAGCACAGGGCGTTTACTAAAGGACGGCTACCTTAACCGATGGATATGTAACAACAGTGATTTATTCAGAACCCCCCCGCGGCCCCCCCAAATGTTTGGCAAGACCCCCAATTTTCTTCCTGCGTGCCACTGTTACAATGTACCTGCACCTCCAAGTTCTTTGCAACCCCCCCCCCCCCTCCGTGCTTGTGCTAAAAAACTACTGCAACAAAAAAACTGCTAAAACTACTAGTGTAAACTACTACTACTAAACTACTGTGCAGCACGAGAGCAAATCACTTACCAGAGGGAACAAGAAGGAAAGCAGTTCGAAACGGTGCTGAAATAGTAATGCTGGGGTAGCTATTACGGCGACCTGCATCCAATGTGATATTCAGCGATGTGCTATACTGCATTGCGCGTTCGCAGAGTCGATGGACTCGTGTACATCATTGAGACACTTTGGTGCGAGTACTTCAGGTGGTCGTCATTTATTAACGTTTATTCGTAAATGATGTGGTACCAGGCAGCTCTCCTTGTACTTGAGGGAACGGTGTAGGAACTCGAGAGTCCATAATAAGGGCATGTGCGTCATCCCATTGCGGAATAATCGCAAATGTCAGTAGGCGTAGTCACACGAGGAGCGCGTGTTGTACCGCAGTGGATCCTCTGCCACCTATAGTCAGTGACAACTTAAGTCCTACAATTGGGACCACCCACTCATCCGTGGGAGGCTCCTGCGATTGGCTACCGGCCCTTGCACGACGCCCCCGCCTTCGCCATGTAGTGCCGGCTCTCTCTCTCTCCCAGTCCCCACTTGGCCGCGCCGCACTACATTCGCGCGCGCGGAGCGATTCTAGTGTGGGGGCGGGGTCAAGTGTATGACTTATGTTGTCACTGACTATAGATACAGAAAGCCCGCGCGCTCGTCGACGTGGCGTAACAATTACGAGTCAGCAAATCAGGACCGTGTTTTCAACGGCGGCAGCCAACCACAAACGTGCTTTCAGCGGTCGTAGCCACGAAGACGAGCCACAGTCCTCTGCGAGTTGTGATTGAACGTCAACGCGTATTAGGTGGGAAAACTTGGAAATAAAGCGCAAAAAGGTATCAATGTTTCTCAAAACTGGTTTTCTGGAATGCGCCTTGCACTTTTTGTCTAAATGTTTAGGTCTGCAGGTTCCAGGTGAGCTGCAGTCATTTGCGAGTTCTCGAATTCGCAGAACGGTGAATCGCAGTAGCAGACGGATTCTGACTCTTAATGTCCATGTAGCGGAGGAGGGAGAGGAGGCAATAAGCATGCCTTTTGTATCTAGCTGGCGTTGTACCAGGCCGTCTCTCAACCCAATCCGGCGGAAAGAGTTGGTTTGAGGAGTATAGAGTTTATTCACTGACGTCACCCCTCCAGAGGGCACTAGCTTCGAAGAGGCGAAATCGCAGCCATGATGTAGGTCCCTCGACTCTTTGTTCCGGTCTTCGTTCGCTGCCATATGTTATTTAGAGGTTTGTCAACGTTGAAAACATGGAGATTACTTGGAGATATGATGTCAACAATATTCCTACTGTATAACAACTTCGAAACGCCAAATGTACGGTGCATGCGATGTGAGTGTGATCCTTGACAGCCAAAACCTGGGGACCGACATTATGGCGGTCAATCTAATAGCGACAGTGGCGCTTCCCTGCGAATGACATCATGTGAATAGACCTTATGCGAAACGTGGGTATGATGTGTCGCATTCATGTAAACGTGGCCAGTGAGAGCTTACTGTCATGGTTATCATCTATTTCTTGGTGCTGTTGGTGTTTTTAGGAAACACTCTGGGTCCACGACGGAAACAATTTTCAGGAACGGGAAGCTGGTCCTGAACTAATCACGATATGTTAAAACCTGGCGTAGGACAGGGACAGGGTATACGTTTCGTATAGTGCGTTGAGGGTCATTAATGTATTTAGTCTATTGTTCATTTGAATTATTCTCTCAGTCTTTGTTATGCTTCTTGGTCATCGCGGGGTTGCATTTGTTTTGTTTTTCAACTTTCTTTTCTATTCACGTGTCCTGGAGTAGTCGGTTCCGGCTTTGTCAGGACTCACCTCTCGATATTTGTTTTTATTTTTCAAACAATCAATCAATTCGGCGCGTAATGGGAGATGACTTTAAACTGCTCCGATTTAAAAGAAAAGTTGTCTGTTTTCATGCAAACGTGCGTTCTGTAACAGGGCAAGGGGTGTAGTGTGCTCAGCACCCTGTATACACCGGTGGACGTACTGTACAGTGCGCCTATAGCTACACATAGGTTGTCGATGTAGACCTCCGTAAGGAAAGGTCGCATAACATGCGTTCTTTTAACGGCATTATCTATATCTGGATCACACACTTAACACAACATGCTTTTTGGGGTACTCTGTAGCAGTGAAGCCTCAACATAGATGAATGGATGATGATGATGTGGGATGTTTCCCTGCGTTGAGTGCAGGACCCTACCCCATTCCAAATAGGTTCATATGATAGGATGACGAGGGAAGGAAATCCATCAGAAGCCTCAGAAGCTAATTATAATGGCACTTTTACGTAGAAGTTGAGCCGGGTTGACGGGTGTCCGTATAATCTCCCATGAGGTATATGCCACATGCTCTTCATCACGAATGTACACGAGGAATATTGTTGAGTAGTCTGGTGACGCGAACTGGACATATTTTGCTCGTTCACTATAACGTTTAGCCCAATTGCAAGCCTATAGACGACCCGCAACGTCAACTTATATTTTTATGATATCTATATTTAGTGTTGCATGCCGGGCTCCGGTTCTAGTACGAGAGGATTCAATAATAAAAATAATGCGTAAAAAATGCGAAACAGTTGTTGTCTAAACAAACAAAACAAACAAAACCGCAATTGGCGCTCGAACGCATGGAGAGCAATTTTTGGCGCCCAATTGAGCCGTCACAGGACAATGCAAGAGAGGAGGGTGAATGTTAATGTGATTGCGTACTTGTTCGTTAATAATGTGGGAGATGGGCTTCCCGCGCATATCTGGGATAATCCCTTAAGTGATGAATGACCTCAAATTGCTTGCAATGAACTAAAACTTAAATGAAGCTGCATAATGAGAGCAGCTTAAGTGCAAT
This sequence comes from Ornithodoros turicata, assembly GCF_037126465.1. Lineage (NCBI taxonomy): Eukaryota > Metazoa > Arthropoda > Arachnida > Ixodida > Argasidae > Ornithodoros > Ornithodoros turicata. The sequence goes on from NC_088203.1 coordinate 15,160,780, forward strand.
AATTAACCTTGAGAGGAAGCTGACTATGTGACGCGGTAAAGAGTATTACGCCAGAATGTAGTGTATTCCACGTACCGTTAAACGTATTAGCTTCCGCACAATACCGCGAAGAAACAGAGAACACTGTACCTGACTATTTAATAACACCTACGATAAGAAGAAAGAAAAAAAAAAAGAGTACGTTTAATACCTTTGGAGATGCACTTCTAGATACACTTCGACAATTATTATTCTCTTCCAGGACTAAATGAAACGCAAGTTAATGCGAAGTTTAGGGACTATTTTACAGTGCTGGGGAGCAAAGTTCAGTGTCAGGGGACTAACGTGTGGTGTAATAGCAATCTGCACTCTTAAAACAGAAGCTACAAGAAACTACAGTAAAAAAAAAAGAAGAAAAAACTGCGCGCTTTCATTTCTCCCCAATTTGCTGTCTCATTTTCCCTAATGTGAAAAAGGTGTCTTCGCGGCCATGCGTCCTGCCCTATCACAAGGCAGAAAGCTAGTCTGAAGTTGTGGTTCCTGTTTGTGTTTGGATAATGTGGTGCTATACGGCCTTTAGTATGCAACACCGCGCTCCAGTTGATCTGTACCTAAAGCCCACTCCTTCCTTTCCCTTCTTGTTTTTTCTTTCAGCATTAAACGTACCCCCCCCCCCCCCACTCCCGCGTGAATTGAAACTGACCGGTGGTACAAGCATTAGAGCCAGCTACAATGGAGGCTTAATGACGTCACACAATCGGATTCAGACACTTGTCAAGCACTTAAGCCAATCGAAAACAAATCGCACTATGGGAATAAAGCTGGGAATCACCTGATTCCTAATCCTATTTAAAAATTCCTTTGCACACGCCGATGCGTAGCGGAGGTGGGAAAGGCTTAGCGCCTGAAGGTCTCCCGATTGTCTGAGTTGGGATATGGCGATATGCAAGAGTGAATACCACAGGGAGAGCAGGGACATCCTGTACGGGAACCAATGCTAGTGCCACATCCGTAGCCTTGTTTCGAGTTCTGGTTCATTTCCAAAACATGAGGCGTGTGGTTGCGATGACGTTTTCAGCTTGTCGTTGTTGGGCTCTTACAACGGTGGCCAGCGTCACGTCTGATGGGGCTGGGTATAGTGAGATGCGACGAAGGTGGGAGAAACTTTATCGCTTGTGTAATGGATGACCATCCAAATTATGAGAGTACTAAGAGCGTGTGAGAATACGGCAGTGTAGTCTAGAGAAAAAGAAAAGCGCGCAGGTGTAGATCCATCAAAATGGATGGTCGGGTAGTCCATAGCGCTCAGAGTTGCGTGCGAAGGCAAAAAATAGCGGTAAATGACGAAAGGTAATATCCACATCAGCCTCTGTTCCTCTGCTTCACCCCACAATAGACCTCTGCCTGTTTGTAAACAAATGACGTCATAGTGTTCTACAGCGCAAGCAATTTGGTAGAGTTGAACTGCGCTCGAAGTTAGGGGTGAACAAGGTCGCGCACGAAAGCCACGGTCTTGAGGGGATTACGAAGGTCGCTGAAAGGGACGCAGCCTTCGGTCCTACTTTTCTCTCAATAGGAGGCAGCAAACAAGTGCCCATTCGTGGAACCCATCCCTCCCCTTTCCGATATATTTCGGTTTCAGTCTGTCTACCAACGCCATGATGACGTTTCTCGGGTAGAGGTCTATTCAAGCACAGGATCGGATACTTTGATACAACGATGCTGCAACTGCGGAGCGTTGGGCACGTCCTTACAGCATGTGAGCTCTATACGAAACGTATAGTGGCGGATCCTTCATGTTCAGTTGAACAGTATCAGCAAGAAGTCATTCAACCTGGTTGCCATTATATGTCCTTGTCAGAACACCGTGGAACACCGTGGAACACCGCTGGGGTCTTCAAATGGTTATGGGATTTCTGACGACATTTGGTTTACTCTGGACGCTTTAATGCTGTGCTCTGTTTTCCAATGGCCTTCGGTCACCTTTTCTGAACTTTTTCTTAATCCCGTCCTCCTTTTGTTCTCTATACACGGAACTTGACCGCATAGCAAGGTGAAGGCCAATCATTGCACATAATGATACAATTATCAATACGATACAATACAATACAACATAATGTTTATTACTAAAGCAAAAGTTATAAAACAATCTTCTAAGAGACCGCTAGGAAATCACTCCCGATCTATGGAAAGCACGGGACATACGCCCTCTTCTGAACTGTATAAGTATTCCAAAAGGCGCACGCCTCTTGTTTTTAACCAATCGGAGCAGAACGATGTCATTTGGGATGGTGATTGCCTAAGAGCGTGCTATGTGGTCTAGTTCTGTATTTAGAGTGTAGCAGACCCGCCCCAGAGCGTCTGACTTGTTCCGTGAATGGTTCGAAATTTACTCATTTCTCTCTATCACACATCTAATGTCACACTCATCTAATGCCGCCAAAAGTGCGATCCTGATTGCCGGACATTTAATCGGTGCGACTCGTGTCGCCTAAGTGATGAGGCTTTGTTTCGTACTGCATTCCAGCAGCGAAACATTTGTAACGTGGTATTTGAGAGGGGACCGGAAACTGGGAACGAACATTGGTTTATTCACAGACAAAGAAGAAGAGACGATCATGATGGTGATGAGAACGAAGTAGGGATCCATTGCCAGCAACAACTTTATTCTGAGATGAAGAATGGGGAGTTTCATCGCCAGGGGCGATGCTCATTGCTGGCGGTGATGCGGGGAATGATATAATGAGCCCCTTCACAAGAACGATCGAAATCCTATGGTATCCAGAAAGGTGAAGAGAGCTTTGAGTGTAGAGCGTTTGCGGGCTGGATGTGGTCAGGGGCCAAGAATTTTGTGAGAGAGAGGGGGGCGATAGTCCAGCTCGTTCAGGGATCCGGAGAGTACGGTTCGGGAAGGTTGGTAGTGTGGGCAATGGAGAAGAATGTGCTCTAGATCTTCTACAAAACCGCAGAGACAGCATTGGGAAGAAACAGCTTGTCTCAAGCGATAACGCCACTGGGCTGTAAGAGCCACATCGAGGCGCATTAGATGAACTAATGTTTCATCTAATTGATTCATCTAATTCATCTAATCTTGACGAGAGGTATGTCGGGACATGCGGAAAGCGAGCGCAGGATCAACTCTGCTCAGAATGGCAGGGGCGGGGGGGGGGGGACTATCAGCGGTCCATTGGCGGGAAGCCAGGGGAGTCACGAGGCGTCGAAGTAAGGAACGACTATTCATGAAGATCAGAAACAAAGCGCGAAAGGACACCACGGAAGAGGAGAAGACAGGACAGGCGCTGACTCCACCGAACAGTTTAATGACTGACATAAAAATCAGAGCACCAACCGCAGTGTCCTTTCACGCTTTGTTTTTGATCTTCATGTCTAGTCACCAACGTGCCCAACAGCGAGTCCTCTTGGAACGACTAGTGCGGGGTCCATTGCCAGGATCTATTGCAGCATCACACGTCCCATGCCTTCATCATCATCTATACTTGGTTTCGGTGGTGATGTGTCCCTGTAGGAAGCGTACTACATTTCAGGTTCCCATGCGTCTTTAGGAAGGCGTATCTCTGGGGAGCACGATATCACTCGGAGCACACCACCCTTGCAATTTGCAAGGTGGATACGATGGCCACCGCCATACGCGCGGCAGTCTCCAAAGATGTACGCAGTGGCCTCGGGTTGATGAGAGAGCCTGTAAGCTGCACCCTCTGAGGAGTTGACCTCGTGTAGCAGCCAGTTTTCTTTTCTGTTTCTTTTTTGTTTGCTTTTGTGTGCAGATCTGACTGACAACCTCTGGAGCGCTGTTTTTGGTGTCTCTTGTGAGATTTGTCGTAGGAAGGTGTAACTTATCCTGTATTCGCTCGACCCACATCCCCATGGAATAACAGTGGAATAACTTGTGGAATAACGTCGCGTGTTATGTTGAACTCTCGCACGGCGGCGGAATATCGTGAGTGGTTCATGCACCGCCACATATAGCAGGCGACATCATCTGCCCACCTGGTGTCTGCTATATGCTATGTATCTTCCGGCTGAGCAACATGATATTCCCACAGTTAGCATTGCGCGAACACATATGATGTTGAGCGGGTCGCAGCAGAAAGCTGTGACGTCCTTCGTATCTTCCACTGGAATACTCTGGGAAACGTCGCTCGTGTTAGCGTAATCTTCCGTCTCCTCGTGATCCCATGTCTATATGGTGACTTCATGTTTGTTACAGCGTTCGAGGGTCGGTAATGGCTGTCACTGGTAGTGAAGGTGAGCTGCAGGTACTAGACGGACGGGGAGGGGGGTGATGTGTGAAAGGGAATACGCGGAGAGGTTGCACGGACGCGGCTTGCTTATTACTGCCGATTACAGCGCTTGAGAGAATCCACTGCTGAATATTTCTGCGCCTTGAGATGTTTGTTCAGCACACGCACTTCGTGATGCTTTGTGCACTTACAGGCTGTGGCACGTAGGATTCATGAGTTTTGGTGGCTTTACTCATGCCCTGTAGCACCAGCGCCTTGTTATCTTTCTCCGACCATCGTGACTGTATCATTCAGAACTCCCACATAGTAGCCTGTGCCTGTTTCTCTTTAATGTTGAAGATACCAAGCTGAAAAGTCTACAGAGGGAGGAGGTTGGATGGGTGTCCTTGATGGTCTTTCTGGATCTGACTGTAAGCGCGGTTAACATAAAGGTTAGTCAAGCTCTTCATCGACGTTATGAACCTACACTTTGGTGCTCTTCGAAACGTTCTACAAGGTGGACCATTTTTCACATTTGAACACAAGGCACAGCGTTGCACTCACTGAATTAAGGTCGAATCATGTTGTGCGAAGCAACTTTATTGTAATGATGATGATTGGAGAGTTTACTTTTGATGATCGAGGAGTGGATGATACTCTACCCCATTGCTGGCGGTAATGTGGTGAAATGGAATAATCAGTGGCTTCACAGTGAGGACCGATGCCCTACGGTGTACGAAATGTTTACAAGTGCGTTTAGGGCGTTATTGGTGGGGTTGAATTTGGCCACGGACCAAGCAATTTTGAAATGGTGAGAGGGCGAGATCAGATTCATCTATACAAAAGGTGCCACAGCCAGCAAGTTGAAACCACCGGTTGGAGCCGACACAGTCGGCGGGAGTTCATAGCCCCTTTAAGTGTGCCTATTGAACTCGAAATGGGGAGAACCCCACACAATTAGGCTTATCAGTCTTGAGATTAAGTTGTCCGTGCTCGCTACAAACATTACCAAGATTGTCACCAAATTCAAGGTCCTCTAAAGCAGCCCATTTCGTAACTCTCAGTAACCGAAAACGTGGCGCATCGCACTACAGAAATACTGCCATGACCATGGCTTCCACCACGGAGGCCCTGACCTTTAGAAGCCCTACTGCACCGACTCCGACTGAATAGCTCATTCGGACGTGCGGTTCGTTTTTCGTGAGATTTGTGCTGCTATCTCAACAATGTGCTCCACCTGTAGCGTGAGAGAAGGTTCGCGAGGCGCAAACTGATAAAATGCGATTTCTTTCTTGCCACGCGGCAAGAAGTGCTCCTAAGTACCCTGGATAGAATCGACAGATGACCTTTTTGATCTCATGGAAGTGTTGGGTGATTGGGCTTACCGTCGGCACACTGTACTACACGCTACGCTCATTCATATCCATTCTTAAGTCAGACGGCAAACCTAAAGTCGTGAGCGGAACGGCAGCTACTTCACCTGTGGTCCAACCGTCATTTCGAATGACATCGTTCACTGCCCTGATTTGTTGAAAATGGGAGGCGTACACCTTTTTGTGACAATCCCGTTTTCAGCAAATCAGGGCAGAAAACGATGTTATGGGAAATGATACAGTTGGACCATAGGTGAAGTAACGTCTGACTACACTCTTAAAAATGAACCGTTATCTGCCCTGATTTGTTGAAAACTGGAGGCGTACGCCTTTTTTGTGACACTTATGCTGATCATAATTGTCACAAAAAGGCGTACGCCTCCAGTTTTCAACAAATCAGGGCAGATAAGGATATCATTCGAGATGATGGTTGGCTAGGAGCCTGCTGTGCGGTGAAGTTCATTTTTAAGAGTGTAGGGTAAGAGTATTTTAAGATTACGCAGGCCACGTGCTCTTACATAACAGCCCTATTGTATAGGTGGACGTACACAAAGCGGAGCCAACATCTTCATATTTCTCTTAACCACAACTACACCATCATCGTCGTTCCGAACGCCACCCTCTCGCCACCGAGTGCTAAACAAGCACGTCATCAGGATGATCAGGATACAGGGGGATGCGTGCATATTCTGCACTCTTAGAAATGAACTTCACCGCATAGCACGCTCCTAGCCTACCATCATGTCGAATGATATCGATATCGAATTTATCTGCCCTGATATGTTGCAAACACGAAGTGTACGCCTTTTTTGTGACAATTATGAACAGCATAAGTGTCACAAAAAGGGCGTACGCCTCCCGGTTTCAACAAATCAGGGCAGATCACGATATCATTCGAGATTACGGTTGACTAAGAGCGTGCTATGCGGTGAAGTTCATTTTTAAGAGTGTGAAAAAGGGGGGAATTAAGAAAGTGGAAAGGTCAGCAAACGCGAGGGCAACTTGGTATTTCCAAAAGAAAGGAGCGAAGAGAAAGAAGGAAAGGAAAGCAAGAATAAAACGGCAAGAAGGAAGAGAGGAAAGAAACGTTATCGGGATAGACTCAGGTCAAAGTTGCTGAAGCATCGCGCAGGCATCCTATGTTCTTCACGTGCGAAAGAGGGAGGAAAGGGGGCGTCCTTAGACGGTGATTATGAGAGCCGGTTATTATTACGCGGAGATAGCGAGCAGCGATACCCTCAGGAGGGATTGCACCTAAGCCAGGGTATAGCGCAATCTGAAACAAAGTCCGGGAACGCAGCAAACAAATAAACACACAAACAAACAAACTAAAAAGAAGCACATCCCTTCGGACTGCGTAATCCTTTGTGCTGTTCCAAGAGGGCGACGTCCTGCCTCAGATAGCGAGATAAGCCACGTAACAAAGCTTTATCTCTCCCAGACGCCTGAGTTATTTATTCGTCAGTTGGAGAGCGCCATCATCAGATTAGGCGGGACTGGGAAGGCCATCACCGTTTCCTCATAATGCAGGTTCGCCCTGCGGAGCCAGATGAGAAAAACCAAGTTTCATGAATACATGAACAAGTAGGGTCATGTCAAGGAGGATCTCTATACGGGTACACAACGCTGGAACTACACTGTTTATGTGAGTTCACGCATCCCTATTTGGATGCTGACTTTGCCTCTCGCTGTTTGTAAAATGGGCTGTCGATTAGATGCTCTTAAACATGAACGTCACCACATAGCACGCTCCTAGCCAACCGTCATCCCGAATGACATTATCGCTCTACACTCTTAAAAATGAACTTCACCGCATAGCACGCTCCTAACCAACCATAATCTCAAATTATATCATTATCTGCCCTGGTTCGTTGAAAACGGGAGGCGTACGCCTTTTTTTGTGACAATTATGAACCGCATAAGTGTCACAAAAAGGCGTACGCCTCCCGTTTTTAACAAATCAGGGCAGATAATGATATCATTCGAGATAGTGGTTGGCTAGGAGCGTGCTATGAGGTGAAGTTCATTTTTAAGAGTGTAGGTTTGATGAAAATGGCGTCCCCCCCCCCGCCCCCCCCCCCCCTCCCGCCGTTTTTAGCAAATCACGGGAAAGAACGTTGTGCCTGTTTCTACAGTGTATACCAACCGAATAAATGAGTCTCTGCCGATAAATAACAATCAAGTTGGACTTCAAGAATATTGAGCAAGTTGCGACTTTACAGCCATGATAATTTGGTCGGTATTTCGCGCTGTTCGACTCCTGTTTGTACGGCGGGCTTCATTGCATGACGTGCTCCTACACGCTTAGAAGTGAACTTGACCACATACCACGCTTCTAGCCAACCATCACATCGAATGATACCGTTACCTGCACTGATTTGTTGAAAACGGAAGGCGTACGCATTTTTTGTGACAATTATCTACGGCATAAGTGTCATAAAAAGCGTTCGACTATCGTTGTGTACATAAACAATGCATGATGCGTAGGAACGTTAGAAATGGCCATGCACGGCGATAACACCCAAAATAGCCGTGCTTCAGCTAATAAATACACCCGCCCTCAAATGGACTTGTGAGTGACGTAGTCAAGGCAACCATTGAGACGACGGACGCTGTGTCCTTTTCGGAGAAGCCCTGCGTACATTGTGTACAACGTCTATAAGGCATCGTTATCGGTGGTGTGTGCCAAGAACGAATGGACATGTTCAACGCGAACGCCGGTTGAAGAGCCCCCGTGTTGCACTTGTGCCGAAAGACATGACATTGTAGATGTACCCATACATGCACACTCTAAGAAAAAAAGAATTTGAAAACGTGGTAACTTCTATAGTTACCATCAACGTCAACATAGCGTCTCAAAAAGGGTGGTAAGAGCTATTATCATATATCCAAATTGCTGCAAAAAGACGTACGCCCCCATCGTTCACCGAATCAGAAGCGGTAACCCTATCATTCGTAGGTAGCAGGTAGAACTTTGCAACCTTTTAGGCACAACATATGCGACAACTATTCTATTCTATTTCTATATTTCTATATTCTATTCTATTCTAAGAGTGCACACACGCTACGTGTATAGAGTCAGAGTGCTCTTACGGGGTCACGGCGTCGGCCAAAGAGAAATTGCCATGCGTTTCAGAACCTGGCTACAAGGCCTTCACCGTTCTGTACCATTGAAGAATGTACATATATTGTGGCTGTAGGAAGGAACGCAAAGACCAGGCAATGCCAGCGAGCAAGACAGGTTTACTGTGCGGGTGGGCAGCGCAAAATTAGCTGAGAACTGAGGCACGCGACAAAGTGCACGCACGCCCACAGTATAGTTGTCGCTCTCTTCTAACAGATACAACGCCCTCTGCTAACCCCCCCCCCCCCCTCGACAACTAGGGCTTGATAAGGCCCATGCGCTCTCTGATGGTCTGGTAGTGCTGTCGTGGAAGAGGCTTCGTCAATGCGTCGGCAACCATCTCGCCCGTTTGACAATATTCGAACTCGACGTGTCCGCGCTGCACCAAGTCTCTGAGGTGGTGGTAGCGAGCGTCGATGTCTTTCGTTCTCGCGCTCAGACCTTCTCCAAGCGCAAGCTTGATGCAGCCTTGATTGTCTTCAAGCATGCGAGTGGGCTCAGCAAGACGGTTACCAAAACTTGGCAAAAGGTGTTGTAGCCAAATGACTTCTTGTGAAGCGTACGCTGCCGCGACGTACTCTGCTTCAGTAGAAGACAGAGCAACGGAAAGCTGCTTCCTCGTTGACCAGGAGGTGGGGCTACCTCCGAATTGTATGAGGTATCCACTAGTCGATTTACGATCCGACAAGTCTCCAGCCCAATCCGCGTCTAGGTAGCACACTAGCTGCAAGCCTGTGTCTGCTGTAAGCTTCAGCTTGAGGTCTCGAGTGTGATTGAGGTACCGCAACAACTTCTTGACGGCATCCCAGTCTCGGGCTTCACCCCCGTACGTCTCTGGCACGTCCGCCCCAAAGAGCATACTTCGTGCGCTCTCACACAAAGTCCTGTTCTTTCGTTCAGCTACGCCGTTCTGCTCTGGACTATACGGGACAGTGGTCTGTAACTCTACGCCACGGCAACGCAGAACCTGCCGTGTTCTTCCGCCAGTATATTCGGTTCCGTTGTCCGCACGTAGGACCTTCGGGTAAGTTCCAAATTTGTTCTTCACGAACGCCAGGTACTCCTCAAGCTTCGAGGCAACTTCGTCCTTCGACTTCAGGAGGTAGAGAACGGTGTATTTGGAGAAGTCGTCGATGAGTGTAAGAAAGTACCGGTTCCGACTTGGTGTAAGAACCCTCACAGGCCCGCAGACGTCAGTGTGCACTAAGAACTGCTTGAGCTCGAGAAGAGCTCACTTTTGGAAATGATGCTCTTTTCATTTTGCCTTTTATGCAACTAGTGCATTTGAGAACATGGTCGCAGGCTTCGACATTGATTCCATCCGCCAGACTATCCGTATGCAAACGCTTCACCGCATCAGCATCCCGGTGCCCTAATCGGTGATGCCACACATGGATACAATTCCGGTGGTCCGACTCTTGCGTGAGGTTCGCCCTCTCTTTTCCAGCTGTCGAGAGACGGTACAGGTCACGGTCAATCTTCCCTGTAGCAACGACAACCTTGTCCTTTGTGACGGTGCACTCTTCTCCGCTAAACGACAACACGTTGCCGAGCTCCGTTAACTTCTTAACAGGTAGAAGGTTGCATTCCAAGGAGGGTACGTAGAGCACATTCCATACGCGAACCTTCTTCACTGCTGATGGGGATACTCTACAGTGCAGGATGCCGTCACCAACCCCCTGGGAAGATACCTGTTGCCCGTTTGCCACGGTGACAACTTCTGTCCTGTCCCTGTAGTTCTCAGTCAAGAAGTTCCGATCGTTACACATGTGACTTCTGGCGCCGGAGTCCACGCACCAGCCCCAGTTCTTCGACGGAGAATCTTTCGTCAGCAAGAAAGCAATTTCAGACGACGCTGAATGCTGAGACATCGCTGTCCTAGCCCGCTGTGTGTTCCACTGGGATGTAGTTCCATATCGGGACCATGGCTTGAGCAAGCAAACGAGACGGAGGCAACTAGTGGTGAAGAGCGAAGCCTGGGCCCATAACCTGTAGGAAGGAACGCAAAGACCAGGCAATGCCAGCGAGCAAGACAGGTTTACTGTGCGGGTGGGCAGCGCAAAATTAGCTGAGAACTGAGGCACGTGACAAAGTGCGCGCACGCCCACAGTAGCTGTCGCTCTCTTGTAACAGATATAACGCCCTCTGCTAACAGTGGCATCCTCACTTGTCGTTCATAACCTGAATGATTGAGGGAGGACAAAAGTCGAGCAATGATTACTGTGAAGCGCGTAACACTTGTGAGGTTCACTTATGGGCAGGGCCGGCGTCTACTCCGGGAGAGGGGGGATCTGCCCCCATTCTTGGTTTTCTTTTCTTTGTACTCAAAGGGTGTCTTTCTTGTGCCTCTTCATGCGAGATCAGATGAGGAAATTGCCACTCTGCCGCCTCGTAGACGCCGGCACTGCTTATGAGATTCGCAATATCTCAAGAAAGCGGTCAGCGTCTTGGTTTACCACGTACACCAAGTGTTCTGCAGCAGTCAGATCACGTGACCTCCCAGCTCACGTGATTGGTGATGGTGGTGGTGGTGCTGGTGGCGATGAAAGAGCTCGCCGTGGTCGGCCTCCCAGAGGTGGGCAACGTCACGACTAACGCCTGCACTCTTAAAAATGACCTTCACCTCATAGCACGCTCCTAGCCAACCAGTATCTCGAATGATATCGTTATCTGCCCTGATTTGTTAAAAACGGGAGGTGTATGCCTTTTTGTGACACTTATGCGGTTCATAATTGTCACAAAAATGGCGTACGCCTCCCGTTTTCAACGAACCAGGGCAGATAACGATATCATTTGAGATTATGGTAGGCTAGGAGCGTGCTATGCGGTGAAGTTCATTTTTAGGAGTGTGGGGGAATGTGCGTCCTGGGCCGACTTCTAAGGGGACTGTGCCGACATATGTTTGACCGATCCAGTCTCGACTGGGAGGAACCCGGGTTCGAGTCCCGGCTCACGTGATAGTCGCGCGTCGCTCAGTCACTCGCTCTTTCATTCTGAGTCCGAGCATAGGTATTGCGTTTACGTCGGAGGCAGTTGGTGGATCGTATCGATGCCGTTCATATCGCGAGGATATTGAAATGATATCGAATTGAAATCGAAATGAAATCATGGAAATAACTTCCGGGATGAATGGGCTTCTATTGTGGAAAGTAAATTTTTCGCACTTCATATAGTGCAACAACCCATTCCAATTCCACAGCTATAACGTGCCTTTTTTTTCCTGTGATTCAGGGTGAATATTAATTTGAGCCATCATTTACTCAACGTCCAAGAATGCGAAGTCACTCGCAACATGCTTGTTCTCGTTTCAACCCATCATACCTCGAACGTATCTTGTTCTAGGAGGACAGCTTACCCCTACCCGGTTCCACGAAGGTTCCCTGGAGTTGGCCCTACTTCAATACTTCCTAGTGTAGTATACAGTAACAAACATAGCATGAATCAGTTGGAAGTGTCGCTTTTGATAGGGCCTTGCAAATTGAGAAATACACCAGGTCCCACCTATGCACTCTAAGAAATGAACTCACACGGCCTCAGTAGCCCAGGCAATAAAAGTTACTACACCGCTCAAAACCACGCAAGCTGTGCGGTTTCCTGGCTGTTTTGTGATGATTCGCTATGGGCTGTTCGTCAGGAATTGGTATAGAAAATGTTGTTTTGTTGTTTAAATTGGATTGCAATTTCGTCGGCACAATTACAAGGTAATACTCTTTTCTAAAAATTGTGCTTTGAAGTGCGCGCCGTGTAATGCAATACGTAGTAACTGTAGTATTTGCTTGCTTATCACTACTTCTACGTGGCCTTGCAATGACGGTGCCTCAAAACGAAAAATATGCGTTTTCTTTCTTACTTGCGAGTGATTTTCCGTGGGCGTCCCGTCCTTAACGCTACCGCCTCCGCACCATAAACGCGTTCTCACAGAGCGTGCGACAGTCGCGCCACCGCTGTAGGCGCACACCGTCCTTACTCCGCCTGACCACGTGACCGCTAGCCCTATTCTCCCGCATTGGAGAACGTCCGACGAACATTCTAATGATTAAAGGGTTAGAAGAGCCCGGGGCCTCCAGCATACACCTCCGGCCATGCAGAAAGCCGAGCTACATGTTTTCCCGCACTCTGTATTCGGGTTTTGCCAGGCGTCTCTTTCGCGAGGTAATGTACGGGAGGATGGGTTTAAGAGAGAAAGAGAAAACGCGATGAAAACTCGTGGTCACAGGCACCTCCTGCAAAACATTAAGCAGTCCCTGTGCTTTCGTACGGGGGGGATTATGTTTAATAGAAAGAGAAGCAAAGAAAGAAAAGATGGAATGTCAGCCAAGCTGATGCCGTCTTGCTATGAAAAAAAAAGAAAAGTTCAAAACAGACGTTAAAAAAAAGGGAAAAAAAGAAATGAAGAAAGAAGGAAAAAGACGAAAGAACTGGAAAAAGAAAGGAAAAGGATAAAGGAAAGTTGGGAAAAAAACGAAAAACAGTCAGTGCAGCACAGGCATGCCATGATGCAAGAAAGTCCGGTCATAGGGCGGACGCAAGGCCCGAATCTTGCAAGAATTGTGGCAGGGCTGTGGTGACGGCCCACTAGGTAGGTCGCTTTCGTACGGATAGGATGTTATATGGCGCAACTAAGACAATACACATTTCCATATTTTTTAATCTACCATCATCGTCATCAGGAGAAACCACAACACGCATTTCGTTCCGCAACCATATCCTAACTACTTAGTACAATCTGGAAGTTAATACTCTAAGTATCAATTCAATGCCCAGACCGCTTCTGAGAAGACAATGCACCCATAGAACGCGATATATTTAGTGCAGACTAAAGAGAATGAAATTGAAGTGAGAAGAATTGAAGGAGAAACATATTTTTGAGCCAGCAGCGCGCGTCCCAAGACAACTCATCCTACTCATCATCATCTTCTTCTTCTTTGCCGGTGTTGCAGACTGCCCATCAATGTGAGGCCAGTTGCAGCAAGCGAGCACAATACTATCAACACTGTAATAACATTTAAAAATGTGAAACTGTGCCGCTTTCAGCCAAGAAGCAACCTTTTATCATGTCCTTCCTCTTGCCTCACCCTTCCTTCACTTTTCAAACACCGCTGAAAACATGCACAATGTTTCTTGTCGCAAGACGAACCTATTTCTCTCTCTCTCTCTCTTTCTTTTTTCATTCTCATCAACTCAATTATACGAACCTGAAATAGCATACGTCCTTCGCAACGCGTACGCTGTCTCATCACTGGTCCAACACTTTGCGCAACAAAAATCTAACCCATGCCTTACTGAATGGACACGCAGAAAACACAAAAATCGTTCGCGCGCCTACATCGTCTGTTGTCGAAAGCTGAAATAAAAATAAAAATGAAAACAGCGAAAGCTCTCATTCCGATAATGGACAAAGCGTCGGGTTATTTTTTTTTTAAACAACAAGTTTCTCCTTCAACGCTCTGAGCTCGACTCCACTCAAGCCGTTATGTTTGAACACGCTAAGTAAGGAGGTGACGTTGCTCAACGGTGGACACTTTGCGCTACGAGTCTGACGCACTTCCGGCCTGTTGTCAAACGGCTTCCGGTTTTCACGGCGCGCCGTACATGACCATTTTATTGGGTGTTGGGATGGAAGTATTGGGGCAGGACAGAAACGAACGTGCGGGATGCAGAGGTCAGCTACTGACACCGTGTCTCTTGCTAGGGAAAATAGCTTTTGCGACTCTGACAGTGCAGGCAACAAAATAAGCAGATAGAGGATACATTTAGCCTAGACCCAAGCAATCTATCTAGCAGAGCATGTCTAGAAAATCTTACAATGAAATCACCTTCTCTATGACCTTATTGGTTCATTACATGATGCACATGTGGTACACGATGGGAATGGATGTTCTGAGGATGGAACACAGAGAAGGACAAACACAGAAAGCCTCAAGTGCCTAATAACATATTAACGATGAAAGAACCTCCTTTTTTCATCACATGTAGTACTGCATGTCAGGGTACTGTGAAACAACAAAAAAAATTTAGCGTCATACTTGGCGAGATGAAAACCCACGAATACACGTATAGGCATCAAGCTTTGACGCCAGTGAGGCTACCGCGCCATTCCCATTGGTGGTCGTAAGCACGTGATCTCTCTTGTGCTGCTCACTGTCGGTGACTCCTACAGTAATGTACGTCTGAGCCGTACGAGTTTTGGTATTCGTGGTGCGCGTCTTTTACCCGGGTTTGCTGTTCTCACGGACGCAAGATCACGTCTTGTGCGTCTATCTGGGAATGACTTGGGAAAAAGTGTCGCAACATGGGGCAATGAATTGCAAACTTTTCTGCTCGTGGAATAAAACATGCCGTTACTTTGACACCAACACAAAGGGAACTTGGATTCTTCCGTGTGTCCTTCGTGATCCATGAGCGAAAGAAACCGCAATCATACGCTTCAGACGCGTTAAGACGAAATGTCGGCACAGTTCCTTGTGAAGTCAGCCCAGGAGGTACGATCCCCCCTGCGATAGTCGCGATGTTGCCTGCCTGAGCGTGGTCGACTAAGGCAAGCGGTTCCATCACCACCATAGCGGGAGACCGTTTGGGTGGGGACCAATCGAAGGCATGAACTAACCTATAATTCACTCTAACGACTATCCGCTGGTGACAAACAACACGCCGCTTCTACAGCTATTAACGCTATTGCGCCACGTTATCATGAACCTTGTAGCAGTTAGTGCTACCTTGAAATGCACGGAGTCTAAACGAGTTCAGGACAGGAACTCCTGTTTGTTTTCAAACGATATTCAGTGTTTACGCAAGCGTCCGCGAAGCATTGTGAGTGTGTGACGGTGTTTGCCCCGTCACAAAAGACTTATGGGGGAATCACTTCTTAAGAAATCTATGGGTGATTTTCGTTCGCACAAGACACGTGAACGCTCTAACCTATCATCATAAGATTGGTACCGGCGTGTTCTCTTAGCTTTTCTCTATAGTCAATGACGTATTTTTTAGAGGACAGGGTTGAGCCGTTGATTTTTAATAAATTAATGTTTGGTGCTTCTCGAACGTGTGCTGCCATTTCGATAGAGTGTCGCACACTAAAATATTTGCGAATTCGGGCTCAATACAAATCAACGGATAGTCCTGGAATTCTACAAAATGAATCATTGATAAGGGTAAAGCAAGGAGAACACGCCAGTATACTTCTGTTTTTACGATATTTTACGCCGTTTCTGAGCACTGTGTGAACAAACGTTCTCTATTGTCTTGCGCAGAAATGATTCCCCCTTATCGACAACTTTTGTTGGGACGATTTCATCCCGCGCGATGGGGTAACTTCGCCAACAACCCTGGCGGTCTGCCGTGGTACAAGGAGCATCCCAATGAAGGCTACTGAAGTGTGCTAGTAACGTTTTCTGTGGTGGATAGTCATTTTGGACTACCCAAATCCCAGAGCAGGAGGGTTAACACACCTCTCCATCTCCTGCGCCACCATCATCTTTCTCCTCCTTCTTTCATCCTCCCCTCCCCTCTTCTCCTTCCCCTGGGTGCACCGAGACGCCACTTCAGAGCAGGCTGACCGCACCTTCCCCCTACATCCTCCCCACCCCACCACCACCACCACCATTTCGTTCCGCATTCTCGCGATTTATTGGGTCGGCGGCGAATCCTTTCGCGTCTTATCATGCGAACGCACGTCCGTGTCCTCACAAGAAAAAACTGTTCCCTCCTCTGTGCCGTCCTTTCTCTTATGCTGAGACAGCTTTTAAGAACTTTAACGACAAGGGCTGAATCAAAGAGTGAGTGGGTTTTAAGTGGCAATTGAATTTGATGTAGAAAAAAAAAAAAAGACCGACGAGTGGCTTTCCAGAAGAGCGGACATCGCAACAAGGTTAACCGTAACGGGTGCATCCTTTGAAAACAAGAAGACAACAAGGCAATGCCTTTTTGCGATGCGTGGCTGTTCCGTTGCTGTGGAAGGTTGCTTCGTGTCTGAAGGAGCCATTATCCTCTTGCTTGCATATCATGGGAACATCAGCGTATGGCATAGAGATCTAAGAAACGTAGGTGAGTCAGGAGAAAAGGAGGAGTGAATACTGCGTGCGTTTTCACTCACTCAGTCTCGTTGCGTGCCATGGGTCGTATTTTGTCCATCCTTCCGTCTCCAAACGCACCGATCCTGTTCATTCGCTTTGCTTCCGATGAGCATAGTTGTGTTTCTTATCAATTCACTTCGTCTAGCCAGTGCGTGTACCAAGGGCTTCACTCTGGTGGCACAAGAAACTGTATGACGTTAACTACACCGTGTCCCTGCTGCGTTGCTCTTGTGCTTGCTTGCTTGCTTGCGTTGCTTGGTCGTTGCTGCTTTTGGGTGCCCGAAGAAAAATGACATGAAAGTTTTAGCAGGCGTGATGCTCCGTATGCCACCAGGGCGTGCCTGGTTGGATACCGGACGGTCGAGACGTTGACGAGTGATGGACGTGGTCTATATCGCCAACTGGCGGGTCCTCGGTGGAACGAGCCACCTCATCTCGTGTGTCGAATGATTCGCCTCCACAAGGCTTGGCACTGGACAGTGTCTGTATGGCATTGGGTAGGTCTTATGGGTAGCATTATGGGTATTGTTAGCATGGTCAGCATTTATGTATTGGGTCTGCATGGGTAGCAAAGTTATCTGTTTTGAAACTTCACTATACAATATTTTCAGTTTCTATCATAAATCTTCACAAACAATCTCCCATCACCGCGCCGTTTATATCTTCCTTTTCCTGCCTTCATGTTCCTGTTGTTCTTCCTGCTTTTACCCACGTTTTCATGCCTTTAAGAAATTGTGATGCTACGTGGCATCTAACGAACGTATCTTTATAAACCCCGGCTTACACAGACACATGTCCTCCTCCACTGCGATGCCCACGAATGACAACGATCCTGTTCGCGTTTGTCCACAGGCAAACAACTACAACTCTACCTGATGACGATGTTATGTGGTGTCTATGGGCAACATTACAGGAAGTCATTCGTGACTTGGTGTGCTTCTCGGACCACCTCTTCGTTATAGTGTTTGACCATCGAAGATCTTGGACGTTTCCAAACTCATACAAGATTGACATGTCGTCTTCAACCGTGTCATATGACGTCAATGCTGCTGCAGTGCATTCGGGTGTCACCACACACTGTAGAGTTGGTGTCATCACACCAACTCTACAGCCCACACTTTTATTTTCGTGGCTGGCGGTGGTAGTGGTGGTGACGAGACCGGCACATAATTCGTTTGCTAACAACCAGCCAACGAATGAAGAGCAGCAAGTCATATTTTTTGTGACCAGCCTCTCTGCATAATCTTTTCTTTATTGTATACCCCCAGCATGCACTTTAAAGAATATACCGCATGTATCCATTCACATCACCCACTGTACGATGCCACGACAGGGACATGTCCTTATGGGATTAGTCAATCGAAGCATTGTGCCCGTCCCAGCTTATCGTGGTAGACACGTGTCCGTTGTTCGCGGATTTCCGCGACCAGGATCAACTTCATTTTGATCGGGCGCCGGCTCAGGATGTCACGGGAACCTTCTTTCGCATCGCCTAGCATTCATTAAATGATGAAATACTTTATATTCTCCGCGCATTTTAGGTACTTTCTAATTTCACTGCATGGACATGGATACAACGGGATTAATGGGGACTTCTGGGTTGTTCATACTGCGTTTTTCTTTTTCTTTTTTTTGTGCACCGTGTGTGAAACCCAGTAGCTCTTTATGATTAGCACAGAGATTAAGTGCTCGAATACAGACGAATGATGGTATGCGTCCATCACCAGAACGTTGCTTTTTCGTGAAATCTCAAATTATTGATGGCTTGTCTACAGCAAGTGAGTTACTGATGAGCAAGATCTGATGATGACGATGACGATGACGACGATGATGATGATGACGACGACGACGACGACGATGATGATGATGGGAACAAGAAAAACAAACAAGAAACAATAAAACAGGCCCAAACCTGGGGACAAGCCTGTAACAGATTTAGCCCTCGTTCAGAACGAAATATGTCAATATGTCAATGATACCACGGTAAACGCCCTACAAATAGCGAACTCAACAAACAGTACCAGATTTGCACTCTTGGCATTTTTTTTTTTTTCAAACTTACCACCTAATAAACGAAGCGTGGTGGACCAACACAGGCAAAAACGCTCACTTCGCTAAGTTTTTTCCCCAACGAAAAGTGTGCAACAGTACACCTTGCACACTGCTACTCAGATCACTCTATTGTACTTCGCAGCAGTATAGATACGTGAGAAATTGATGTTCTGAACAACAATTCGTCATGAACATCGATTTCTCATGTTCAACAGATGCCGCTTGCGTCGATCCCGTCGTATGAATGTCTGTATGAGTGAGAAAAAATGTAAGAGTGAAAGGGGGATGAGTGAGAGAGTCGTTGGTTTGCCCCTTCAGGTGACGCGCCCTTGGAAGTCGCTGGGGAGGTGTGTTAGCTTAGCTCGATTGGTAGAGCCCTGGACCGGTAATCCAGAAGATGTGGGTTCGAGTCGTACAGCCGGCTAACCTTTTCAGTGACTTCCATCTTTCTTCGTACATATACGTATGAGAGCAAACAGTAGCATCACAGAAGGCAGAAGACCTTCAAGGACAATGCAGAAAACTACACGCACGGGCCGCAGAGACAAACTTCAATCACGCGTTTCCCACGAGGCTTGTCAACGCACCGGCGACAAACGCCACAATTCTTATCGCTCCTGAACTTCATCTCAGTCGGTGCTATGATCGCACAGTTTGGCCAAAAGAACATGGGCTTATTTTATCCGGTGGTCCAGAATAGGCAAGTTTCCCCTATTGTTTGTAGAAATGGAAAACGTGACAGGTTCCAGTGATCGCGGAAACATTTGTATTGAAACATTTCGACCATTCCGTTTACCACTCGACAAAGTGTCGTTCTCAAAACTGTTAAAACAGCGCAGGATAGCTAGTGTTACATGAAGCCAGCCCAGGAGGCAGGATGCCATATCAGACAGGCAGAATAGGTGCGCATCAACCTTCATGTCAGACCCGGTAAGGGCGGAAACCACCCCTGGAGGTCATCGTCGTCGTCGTTCGTCATCCGCGCTACTGGTAGCGTAAAAGTAGCGCTGACATAGCAAATGGTAGTAAACAGTAAATAAGTGGTATACGCATATCGCTCAATAAAGTCGTTACAAGTAACGTTCAGCACATTGAGCAAATTACAGAGTTTCTCCCTAGTCCGTTAAAAATAATAATAATAATAAGAGCTTCTTCTTCTTTCTTTTTTTTTATTCTACATCCCCAAACTGATCGTTCCCTCCGCCTCAATTTATTTCCTTCCTGTATCGTCAACAGTACGCGACATCGAGAAAAAAAAAAAAAAACATTCCTGATAACATGAGAGGGACTCTTTCTTGTGAAATACCAAAAATAGTTTAGGAGAAACCTTTGAGCGCGTCATCCGGGACGGTAACTTCTACTAAATTTAGAGAGGCCTACATATGACAAGTCCTTTCTCCCACTCCAAAATCTAGATATGGAGCCGCCCCGACGTCGGCTCGCATTTTTTACGGTATACTTTTTACACACTATCTACTCTTTTCTCCCCGAAGTGTGTTCCACTTTATTCGGAACGAGACGAAAAAAAAAAAAAAAAACGAAAGTGAGAGGAATATAGGAAGGCCAAGCGGAGGGGTATCGTCGTAAAACCGCTTGTATTCTAGACAACTTCTCTGCGAGTGAGTTCCATTCATTGCTTGCAGAATGAATGAGTATGTAGAGGAGCAGCGTCGTATAGCGTGACGTCAGAGTCGCTGCGTGGGCGCTCTCTTTTCTACTGCTACGCTAAGCAGACGGCGACGACGGCGACTCCTCATCCCGGATGCGCGTAGGGATTTCGGCAATGCTTTTAAGGGCATCTACATCAGTCATGAATGGTGGAGGTTTAATCTGAACAATGAATGACACGAGTAACATTCGAGGGAATGTGTGGGTAGCACTTCCAGATGATTGCGGGTACAGGCTTGAATGGCGAAGGTCGCTCAATAATTCTATCCTGTTTTCAAAGCGAGTAGAGTTTTGTTTCTGTTGTCTCTGCTTGGCAATATTCCGAGAGTTAGGGAAGCACTTCATTTGTTTTATAAGGGCAAGAGGACATACCGACTCTTTGTACGCTGGGAATTGCTTGTGGAACAGGAAGTTTTGAAACATGTCGTAACCCTGCCATTATTGCCTGAGTCAATCTTTAGTCAACACATTTGAGTGCATGACTCATGCATTGCATGAGTCAACGCATTGGAATGAAAATAAACAGTGACTCATACTGAGTCACTGAACAATGACTCTTTAACTAGCTGGTGAAGTTCGGCAAGCGCAGTACCATTCGCGTGGGCTCCCTTTCATGGAAGAACATTTTGATACAACGAGAGAAATGAAAACTAATGCGTGTTTATCAAGGATTGATAGTTTTCCAAAACTGCTCTGAAAAAGAAAAGAAGAAATAAAGAAAGAAGTAGTGGACGATAGAGAACAAATAGTAGCAACACAGACAGTGATGACGTGCATTCGTATGCCCTGCCTCAACACACTTCGATGTAACATGCCTCGGTCACGTTGTGCTTCTCTGGCTGTACAAACATTTGTGCAGCACATGTACGTGATATGTTTTTATTCATAATGAATGTGTTTGTAACATATAATGCTATCTTCATGATCATTCGCTTTGCTTTATGCACAGTATTTTTGGCGTTGTCTAGGCTTTTGAGTGGGGATTGGGAACTATTTGAATATAGAATTACATATTCGATTCGGAATTCGAATCGAATATACTATTAT
Organism: Ornithodoros turicata; assembly: GCF_037126465.1. Taxonomy (NCBI): domain Eukaryota; kingdom Metazoa; phylum Arthropoda; class Arachnida; order Ixodida; family Argasidae; genus Ornithodoros; species Ornithodoros turicata. The sequence continues at coordinate 15,182,336 of NC_088203.1, forward strand.
TCATTTAGTATTCGAGAAATCGGAATATTCGCACAGTCTGCTGATTAGCTCAATAGAGACGGGAAACCCTGGATAAGCGGCAGCCAGACTATAGTGCGCACGGAAGATTAATGTTGCCGTCCTCTTTTCCGAGTCCAGTGCTAGTCGCATCTTATAGGACTACAAAATGTTAAGTGTTATATTTACTCCTGGCAAGATCGCAGGCATCTTCCACAGAGGTCAAGCAGGTGTGTTGGCGTCTTATGTGCCTCCTTTGATACACGCCAAACCTGCAAATAGTTGCACTACATCACATAACCAGTCGATCCAGGTGATGAGGATGATCCAGGTTAGGAGGAAGACGAAGCGTTTGCTCTCGAGAGCAAACCACAGCGAATGTATGGTGGTGAAATAAACTAATCAAGAAGCCGCCCGGCGAATATTTGGGGCTGAAAAATGGAATGTTCATGTTCCAGAAGTGCTTCCTGCACCACTTACGTGTTTTACCTCGCGATGAGCATCGTGTAAATTTTTCTACATCCCCGTTTCTGTTCAGGCTAGAAAATAAATTGTATACGCCAGACATTTTTATTATTTAGCCCTGATATCCTATTTTTCTGACATGACGCTATATCTTCCCTAGTCAAGGGACACTATACTCGTCTTTTATTTTATTTTATTTTGTTTGCGCTATAAGAGACAAATCAAGAGTGAAAAAATTCAACTGAATTTTTTAAAAAATTCAGGGCCTAAAGCGCTAAATCCGCGATAAATCCGTCAATCCGTCAATAAACGCTCTAGTGTCACTCCCCTTTCTTTGGAGAACTTAACCTAACCAAACCTAACATAGCCTCGTTCCCAGGTTTTATTCTCGTACCGTCGCCTTCCGTTGAACGATCACGTCAACATAACTCTTCATTCGCCGATCTGAGCCTGGACACGTCTGCTTCTTTCTGTCCTCATTTAGTTCACTTCAGACTCGCTAACTTTTTTTACTATCTCGTATAGGGAGCTCCGAACTTGTCGTCACTTGTAGCTAACCTATGTGTACTGAGAGCAATTTGAATTCGTATTGCACGAATCTTGCAGACTCTATGGCTCTTGACATTCAAAACGACTCTGGTACATTATGTTTAGACTATCCTGTGGTATATATATAAGGCAGGAATTACGCTCGCGCATTTGAAATCAAGTTATATTTGGCTATCACATGTGTCCGGACACTTGCCACCTTCTTTTCTTTCAATATCAACCAAAGAATACTAATCTACGCTCTTAAAAATGAACTTCACCTCACAGCACGCTCCGGGTCAACCATCATCCCGAATGACATGGTTCTCGCCCGCGATCTGTAGAGAACGGTAGGCGACGCTTTTTATGACACTCATGCAGAACTGTTAATTGTCACAAAGAGGCGTACGCCCCGTGCTTTCCACAAATCAAGTGTGACAGAGGTATAACACTGTACAATTGTTGGTCTTCAGCGTGCTATGTGGCGAAGCTTTGTTTTAAGAGCGCACTTAGACGGCGAACTTAAGGCATTAAACGGAACGGCTGTAACTTCACCGGTAGCCCAGCCGTTCCTGCCTTTTTTTTTTAAAGTAAACATATAAGCCCCCCCCCCCAAAAAAAAAAAGTCATAATATCGAATGACATAGTTCTCCCCCCTGATTTTTTTTTTTTTAACGGGGGGCGCACGCCTTTTTGGTTACAATTAGGCAACGCATAATTGTCACAAAAAAGGCCTTCACCTCCCATTTTCCACAAATAAGGAGAGAGACCGATATGTCATTCGAAATGATGGTTGGACTACCAGTGAAGTTACCGCCGTTCCTGTTTACGGCCTAAAGTTTGCCGTCTGACTAGGAATATTAGTCATCATCTTTCCATATCACTACCGCACTTAGACAAACACCCCCTTCTGATGTGCACACAGAGACATACACACAGAATCCTTTCCCTTTATGTCTAGCGCGACATCAAGCCACTTCCCTCCCCCCCCCCCTCTCCTCTCCATCTTTCTTGATTTTGAGACGACGGCGTAGGCGACGGTCACTTCCGGCCGGCGCCATTTCCGGTGACATAAAAAAAGTGGAGCTTAGCTTCGCACATTACCCACGCCGCTGCTGTGCTGCCACCACCAACCACTCCCCGGGATTACGTCGTCTCGCCTAATCCAACCCTCATTCCTCTTCTTTCCTGGACGGACTCATATAAGGCGGAACGTGCAACGATTCATAACACCTTCCCCTGCACTTCACGGGACATATGTTGTGGTTCCAATGGATGAGCCCAAGGTAAACAGGCCGGCTAAGTGCATGTGTATCGCCCTAAGTCTTGGGACGACGCAGTCGGCGGTCTACCGTGTGGTCCCGGTGCTACTTTTTTATCACGTGGGAGGGTCGTAATGTTTCATTCTGGCCATGCGCAGTTTGCTTAACCTTTTCCGGTATCCCTGCGCGTAGGAGGGCGCGACCATCGCCTCGAGTACATAACATAAAAGCGCTGCCGGCCAACAATACATATAATTTGTACACGTAGAACCGTCGCCAGATGGTGTTTGACATGGACAGAATGTATTAATGCTTGGTAAAGTGGGGCTAAGACATATCCCTTTCCCAGACACAACATGTGTGTGTCCTGCTGTTGTGAGACGCCGTAGGACGACACGAATGTTACGCAAGATGAGACGGATATGTCCTGTCCTAGAGTTTCAGTATGTTGGTTCAGTGCGGCTGATAACCACATCAGAAACATACGCGTCAACTGTTGTAGATGAAATATTAACGGTGATACGATGAAGTGAAACAACTTGAGCACTTTCTTGAAATGAAGTAAAATAAAGCTGAAGCACTCTTCTCGCTGTTTGGAAGTTCCGTTATATTGATAACCGTAGGGTAAACTCTATTGGTTTGTCTAATAATTTGTCTGCCTCAAAGGCAACTGGGGGTTCTGAGCAAGAGCTCCGGCACCTGCTTCGTCGTCTACATGTAACAATATCTTGCGCGGACTGCCCTTCATAATAAAATAATAACTGGAGGTACACGCGAAATAACATTCCACCGCATTAGCGCGCCTGCCATGTCACAACGCGACTGGGAGGTGCCCGGGTTCGAATCCCGGTGCCAAATGTGCTGTCTGGGGTTTTTCCTGGGTTTTCCTCAGACACTTTCAGACATACGTCTGCGCAGTTCCCTTAGAAGTCGACCCAGGACGCACGTTGCCCCAGGGCCTTAGTCGTGACGTTGCCCACTTCTGTGTGGCCGACAACGGCGAGCCCCTTCACCTTCACCACCTCCACCACCTCCACCACCACCATCCATAATCCCGAATGACATCGTTCTCTCCCATGATTTGTTGAAAACGGGAGGCGTACGCCTTTTTGTGACACTCATACAGTTGATATTAATTGTAACAAGATACTATATTGTCGAAAAAAAGGGGCGTACGCCCCGCGCTTCCCAACACTAAAGGGTGATAAAGGCATTATTCAGTACAACGGTATCCAGTTCTGTTTTGAGAGTAGATTTACCGTACGTAAGGCATGGTAAGGTCTTCCCTTCGTCATGTAACCAAATAAGAGGGGGTCTACATAATAGTGAGTTTTAGTATAGCGTACGCTCTCGCCTTTGCGTACGTAAGGGATAGCATTGGCGGTCCTGCGCACGCGCAAGATACAAGCAGAGCTTTGCGCACTGCCACAGAACCACAACGTTATCCATCACGTACGTAAAGGCGTATATTATACTAAAACTCACTAATGTGACACGCATTTGTCATGCGTACTATGCATTCGTACCTTGGTTTGGTAACAATTTGCCCAGGAATATTGATGAGTTTTTGTATAGACTGGAACACGGTGGACTGGAAGGTGTTCGTTATAACGGTACCGAAGTCTTGATTAGACAATCGCCCGATTCTTTTGGCAGCCACATCAAGCTGACATCACATTGCTGTTCTTTCATTTTACAGTTTTCTTAGTCGTATCGTGTTCGAAGAGTGCTGCTCCACATTTGTATGCTTCCAATCAATAAAAAAGTGCTTCTCACGGCCTACTCAAACTCCCTATTCCACGTGTCATTGCTCCTATTATTACTACTAGCTCCTGTTACCGTTGCACCGTACACTCTTAGAAAAAAGGGTGGAGCAGTTACACCTTCTAGGAGGTAACAGTTGTCGCATGTATGTTGTGCCTAAAAGGTTATAAAGTTCTACCTGCTACCTACGAATGATACGCTCTTAAAAATGAACTTCACCGCGCTGCACGCTCCTAGCCAACCATCATCTCGAATGATATCGTTATCTGTCCTGATTTGTTGAAAACGGGAGGCGTACGCCTTTTTTGTGACACTTATGCTGTTCATAATTGTCACAAAAAAGGCGTACACCTCCCGTTTTCAACAAATCAGGGCAGATAGCGATATCATGTGAGATTATGGTTGGCTAGGACCGTGCTATACGGAGAAGTTCATTTTTAAGAGTGGGGGCGTACGCCATTCTGTAGCAATTTGGATATATGATAATTGCTTTTACCACCCTTTTACACCCTTTATCAGACGCTATATGTTGGCCTAGGTGGTAACTATAGAAATTACCACCTTTCCACCGCCTTTTTTCTTAGAGTGTATACGATATGAGCGATGGTGGCCTCGTGCAGGCCTAACCCAGACTGTCCAAACGATACAATGTGCTCTAGAGAGACACATGGCGGTTTGCTTATCGCAACGCGTCTAAAAACAGGTGGCTAAAAATCGAGTGCTTCATAAAGTGACCACGTGATTTATGGCGTCGTCGAGGCTAGAACGCCGCTCTAAAAGTTTCCGTTGGTGGCTTGCTCTGGTTTATGCGTCTGTTAGGCAGGGGTTTTTAGACGAGTCAGACCTGGAATTCCAACGTAAAAGACAGGAGGTAAAGACATAGTACTGAGAAAGGTACCGTCGTACAGTAACACCAACGGCGCTCTCATAATGTTTTGTACTGCCTGTAAGTAACTGTTACCCTCTGTAAGTAACCATTCTAGTACGCTTATTTGAACACTTGAGGAGCGTCCTGCCGTTCCTACAACCTTCCGCTTATGTCTTACTTATTCACTGCACTTATTCAGTGCACATGTACGCGTCTTCTAAATCGGCGCGAATTCTATAGGTGGCAAAATTGGGTTGAGTGGATGAGACCGAGATTGCCAGTACTGTATCGTTCATAAATTACCGTATCTACTTCGCTTATGCTGCTCAGCAGAGTACAGCAAATGCTTACCAGTAACTTTTACAACCAAATATGTAGAAAGCGTGCGATTGCAGCATAATTTTTTTAGTTATACCAATTATCACTCGAAATGTTTCGTTCTACTTCATTCATTCTTGAAACTGGCGATATTCGCAAAAAAAATGAGGGACTCGCGAACATTAAAGGTGGCTCATTACATCATCCAGGCGTCGCACTCCAGGGTAATGAAAAAGAAAGAAAAAACTTTTCTTCTAGGTGTAGTACTTGGGGAGATATGAACCTTTGAACACACGTACGCGTCAAGCTCTGACGTGTGGCTACGGCCATTCCCATTGGTAGTCATCTAAGCATGTGACCTCTCTCGCGTTACCTCATTGGTGGAGATGTCTGCAGGGATGTGAAAGCCAACACCGTGTGTCGGAGGTTTCCGGCGCACGTCAAAAGTGCCCCAGGTGGTAGAAATCATCCGCATTCCTACCCTGTGGCACTTGCAGCATGTCACCACACTAGGCAGACAATCTTTACGTGTAACATCCCGGTACCGCTATTATTATTATTATTAGTATTATTAGGATGAGTTTCGGTGCCCGCGGTGTCGACACAGTCATTGCAGTGGCATTTTCTCGCGGTTCCTGTCACCTCCTGTGGAATTTATTTTTTCAATTCAATTCAATTTATATTTGCTGTAAAACTTGGAATACAGTTGATATAAAATAATTATCTTTCACGTTTATTTGGCATACCTTGGGACAACACGTCGCAACCCCTTTAAATGGGCATTCAAGTGCATAAATGTGCACTTTCCCTCTTCTACCCTTCTCCTTCACAATGGTGAACGGCCTACCATTGGTCTCTTCAAGCGATCTCCCGCGATTTCTTGGATAAACCGTTTGAGGCGACCAATGGGACGCCGCTTCGTATAGTCGCGTTTCTTAAGTGACAAACTGCGTGCATTCTGCGAGGAAAAATTCTTGCACTTCAGCGCCCCTTTAAAGAGTCTTACAGCATTTCTGTAGAAGTATTTATAAAGTAGAAGTATAGTATTTGTTCCACATATAGAAGAATACCGACAGCTACTGCACTGTATGCCACATCAACACGAGAACCTGACCGTCCATTGCCCTAAATGTATCAACGTACCCTTCCACTGTGCCATCCCATCCTTCTTCTTCGCAGACGACAGAGAGCTAAAGGAAAGGAAGAGAAAAAAAAAAGCCTCTATTGACAGAGCCTCGGAGAGTGCGGATTAATGACGTGGCCCGCTAATTGAGTACGTACTTTTCCGTGCACACAAGTAGGCTTAAAGTCATCAGGAGGGCCCCCGCAAACTCCTCGCGGTGGATTTAGTGCCCAGGGCGAGATTTAGCTCGGAGCGGATCTCCGAGCGTGGAGGTTCCTTCCGGTGGTCGAAGGGCACACCCACAAGTGATAAGGATATGTAAAAGAGATTACGTAGAGGACGTATGCTTAGCTCGATTTTCTTGTTATGCGAGCAAAGTTTCTTAGGGAAAAAAAATAATTGCACATAGCAGACTCGTAGCCTAGCGAGGGATCATGGAACAAATTTAATCGTCTGTTAATGAGGTGGCCCGCAACAAAGGGCATGCAGCTGACATTAGGAATATAATTTCGTGTTTTTTTTATATATATATAATTTACCGCTGGTTCTTATACATGAAGCTCATTCGATCTCGTGGAGAACGAGACTGCTACGTTCTTTAAACACGGCACGCGGAAGCCAAGTGGCAACAGCGTACTCAGTCACTGTTGTAAAATGAAGCAGCACGGAAAGTAGTGGCACAGTTTGTTTCACTACAGTGCTTAAATACTTCTTTGCAGTACTTACAGAGGCTGGTTTACGAAGTCCGCTTACCAGATAAAGTACGACAAAGAACGGGTGGGGGGTGGGGGGTGGAGAGGTTCTATTTATTTTCACAGGAAAGGTCAGCCAGAATGGCTGGGGAAGAGGGTCACAACGGAAAGCCGCACAGACGTGCTCGACGCATACGGGAGCATGCCACATGACAAGCCATAGTTATCTGATTTACAATGAAACATTCTGCTACAGTGCAGTTGCTTTGGAATACTAATACATTATTGATATAACAGTAAGAATAACCATATAGTTCGCTGTCCCGCTAGCGCTTTTGGATGTCACGGTGCTGCCGGCCGCCTGGGGCTGGCTGATGTAATAATGGTGTGCTCACCCCTGTGATCGCATGTTACCCACCACATTAGTGTGGCAACTGGCATCTGAAATGACGGAGTAATGCGTCTACACGACAAACGGCAGATATTTGTGGGTACAGCTGCAAAATGTATGACGTCAAAACACGTGTTTGTCGGCTGATTACTTATTGAGCAGAAAGTACAACTTATAACTTCATCGTGTGATAGTGTCCGTATATTCACAGCACGACAAAAGTGTGTGTCGGAAGCACAGTACGCCCTTATCACCCCCCCTCCCCCCCTCCGGTTGAAGTGCATACATATCTCACTCTAACCTTAAGACACATCGACATTGGCGAGGCAATTGGCGAGGCACAATCGAGAAACTATCCTCAATTCATCACGACGTGTCCATAGAAAGAGAAACTCATTTCTGAGTTGAGCGTGCCTACACTCTCCTGCACCCTTACTTACTCCTCCTTGAAGCGAAGCCGTTGTAATTCCAATTTGGGGTGAATGATAAGAGCCTGCTAAAGAAAGCGGTCCTTTTGAGCTGACGCACAATTGGAAGAGACAATCATTGCCAGACTTTTCCGACTGCTGCGTTTTCATTGCACGTACCACGATTTCATTTACGAAGATTCGTCCAAAGGAGGACTATCGGTCCCACGTGCTTGCCGAGAGGGCCCCATGTTTATGTTGGGGTATTGGAACACACACTTTCGGTTCCATCTAAAATGAAAAAAGAAAAAGCGCATGAAGCTATATCTCACATGCACAGCATGTCCTATATGGTCTCACGCCCCTTCAGTACATTTAGGGTTATGGAAGCTTGTGGGAATCTTCATTTGGTCTTCGTGGTGTCTTGAAGACACATTACCGCGGGCAATGGGCCCCTGGGCCCAATATCACCCCTGGCGATGAATCTCCCACCTCATCATCATTTGAATAAAGTTGTTGTGGTGGCGTCTTGAATAAGTCCCACTTTTCTTCGTGTGGTAGCTGTATGGCAGACGTCTTTATGCCCGCAGCGAAGGGTTCCCAGAAGTCATTTAGTGGGTATAAACTAGCTGCAGACAGAGGTCTGGTCCGGAAAAGGACTAGTCTCGACAGTCTTCACCTCCGATTGTTACCAAGCTGTATGGGGGTAGTTTCATTTTAAATCGAACAACGTGTGAAAGTCGTATTTTTTAATTCGCCCAGAAAAAATATATGTTAGAGGACAGTTCAAACGATGCAAATCGCGCCACGTGCGACGCTCGTGCGTGTAGTAGTTTCCGCGTAGGAGAGGGGGAAAGTCTGAGGCTGCTTGAGCACGCTTTCTTCTGGACCGACTTTGACGGGATCTAGCACCGCTAATTTTATGTCTAGGAACTGGAGGTTTTTTATGATTATAGGCTGCACCATAGACACTGTCGACAGTTACCGACAGAACTCTGAGAGCCACAAATTTTCTGTTAAAAAATGCCAAACTTGGCGTAAACGTTCAAAAAGGCCAAACTTTGTTACCAATTTTCTTCATGACGGGACGTTTGAGAACATCGAGCTTAGTGCCGTTCGATAGGACGTTGAAAGAGCTTTCGTGATGTATAGAATTCATTTTTCTCAGCCCAGTTGCTTCTGTGTTATTAACTTGAGAATCACACATGGTAGGCGAAAATTGCCAATGTTGCATCACAATTTTCTCAAAAATGCCATCTTCGATTTCTTTGATTATTTTTCGAAAGGTGGCGTCACGTCTGTACTTTAGACGTCAAGTGAGACAATCTTTTATTTTTGCCTGAGAGACGCGCAGCGATTTTTTTTGTCAGGCAGGGTGCACGAGGCTGCGGCCTTGCGCGCCCCACCCACGAGCACGCGACCTTCAACCTCTTCTTTGCTATATGTGTCTCGTTGACGGCGAAATCAATGACCACACTGCGTGAGCTTGTTGTAGTGTCCCCGGAGCATCACTTTACGTTTACCCAATGGTCTCTCAGTTCCGTCAGGCTCATTCAAACCGTGGGAGAGTACATGAGTTGCCTGTGCGCCCTTGACGAGAAGCCCCAGTTCGACGAACATACCGACAAAGCAGTGAGAAGAAACGAAGCGCTTCGTAGAGATCTTTATCCACTGGTAACATCTTAGCTTTTGTTTCAGGTTGCCACCAGTCCCCCAGGAAGTGTGAAAGTCACACCCTTTTCATTGGTAAAAGAACGAAGAACTGAAGTTTCGAACAACGTAAAATGTGCCCATTGCGAGATCCCTGCAGGTGGTGGCTGCCACCATTGGATTAGCATCATCCGATAGCTGTACACATGTCCTTTCACATGATATAAGGTGAATGGGTTCAAGCGCATGGATGCCAGAAGGACTACTGAAGACCACACCGAGGGTTTAAGGTACCTACGGCTACCGGAAACGAGGGATTTTAGTTGTGCGTTGTTCTGTCGGAAATTTTGATTCCCACGGTGACACTGACACATCTCGGTGAGGGCGAACGTGTTATACTTGAGAGCAGCAACTGTCATCACAGCGGTCTTACGGGTTTTGTACCACCCGTCGTGGTTCCGAAATAACGCTACGGAGCATAAAACTAATTAAAGCGAGCATGCACACCTTCGGAACTATCACTTATTGCGCCCAAGTTAAGAGGCGACTGCAACCGCGCGACCACAAATTTGTATTCTCAGGTGTTGTAACTTTCTGTCCCCTGTGGCCGTAGTTCTGCCTTCTTAATATGAACTCGCATGACAGCCTCATAGCGTGCGTATGTGCATTGCCTCAAGCACATGTGCGGGAGAATAGTGAATATGCGCACGTGCGTATACGCACACGTCGTGCGTGCGACTCCCATGAAAGTGCGTAATAGCAAGTTCAAGTCGCCCACGAAAGTATTGCCCTGCGTCTCCAAAGGAAAAAATAAACATACGTACCATAAGTGCAAAATAAGTCCATAATGCAACACCTGGGCATTAAATTACAAAGCAGACTACGAAGCAAAACGCGCTCGTAAACATTCGAAGAGCGCCATTGTGTGGAAAAATCGCTCCGCGGAAAGCCCTACGTCTCAATCAAAAGGAGAAAAGGTACTTTACCAGCAGCGCAAAGTACCGGCATACTTCTGCCCCTGTGGAATAAATCGTGAAAAATATTCCGGCTTTTTAGAAATAATTAAGATCGAACATGCAAAATTTTCGCGTACCACTCGTGGTTTTGCGATACTAGGCGGACAAAGAATGCGCTTGAACCCAGTCACTTTATCTCATGTGAAAGGTCATGTCTAAAGCTGTCGGATGATGCTAATCCAATGGTGGCAGCCACCACCTGCAGGGGTCTCGCAATGGGCACATTTTACGTTTTTCGAAACTTTCGGTTTTCGTTCTTTTACCAATGAAAAGGATGTGCCTTTCACACTGCCTGAGGGAGTGGCCGCAACCTGAAACAAAAGCTAAGATGTTACCAGTGGATAAAGATCTCTACGAAGTGCTTCGTTTCTTCTCACTGCTTTGTCGGTATGTTCGTCGAACTGGGGCTTCTCGTCAAGGGCGAACAGGCAACTCATGTACTCTCCCACGGTTTGAATGAGCCTGACGGAACTGAGAGACCATTGGGTAAACGTAAAGTGACACTCCGGGGACACTACAACAAGCTCACGCAGTGTGGTCATTGATTTCTCCGTCAACGAGACACATATAGCAAAGAAGAGGTTGAAGGTCGCGTGCTCGTGGGTGGGGCGCGCAAGGCCGCAGCCTCGTGCACCCTGACTGACAAAAAAAAATCGCTCCGCGTCTCTCAGGCAAAAATAAAAGATTGTCTCACTTGACGTCTAAAGTACAGACATGACGCCACCTTTTGAAAAATAATCAAAGAAATCGAAGATGGCATTTTTGAGAAAATTGAGATGCAACATTGGCAATTTTCGCCTACCATGTGTGATTCTCAAGTTAATAACACAGAAACAACTGGGATGAGAAAAATGAATTCTATACAGCACGACAGCTCTTTCAACGTCCTATCGAATGGCACTAAGCTCGATGTTTTCAGACATTCCGTCATGACGAAAATTGGTAGCAAAGTTTGGCCTTTTTGAACGTTTACGCCAAGTTTGGCATTTTTTAACAGAAAATCTGTGGCTCTCAGAGTTCTGTGGGTGGCTGTGGACAGTGTCTATGGTACAGCCTATAATCCCAAAAATCCTCCAGTTCCTAGACATAAAGTCAGCGGTGCTAGATCCCGTCAAAGTCGGTCCAGAAGAAAGCGCGCCCAAGCAGCCTCCGACTTTCCGCCTCTCCTACGCGGAAACTACTCCACGCACGAGCGTCGCACGTGGCGCGATTAGCGTCGTTTGAACTGTCCTCTAACATATATTTTTTCTGGTCGAATTAAAAAATACGACTTTCACACGTTGTTCGATTTAAAATGAAACTACCCATGGGTGACATTACCATTATTTCGATCAGTCAAAACGCACAGGTTTCGACAGACTATCTTAAGGTGGCAACTTCTTGTAACGATCCGAGATGATCCCATCTGGAAATTCCACGAAGAAAATTGCATTTCGTACCGGCAGTTCCACGTCGTGATTGCGCTAGGCCTACTCTGCAGAAAACGATGGCTGAATGGGCAAATTTTTTTTAACGCACATGGGATCGTAACAAAGAGCACTTTCCCGTCTTTCAGCACATGCATTCGTTAAAGGGTTAAAGTACCGTATAAAGCAGCTGTACTGAGGTACAGTTACCTTCATCAGTCGGGGCCACGAGATACAAGGGGGGGAGGGGGATATCTTTAATGCAAAGAAAAAAAAAAGAGAAGAGAAAGTTAGCCATGATGTAAGCTTGATATTCGCAAAAGCTAACAAGCAAACAAAAGATACAAGATACAAGATTATATGTACTGACCATGTTTAACCGGCCTCCTCTTCCCCTTCCCCTCTTTCCCACTCAGCCCTTCCCCGAGCAACGTGCCCTCAGTCTAGGCAGGCAGTCCGCTCGTCTACCCAAAGTTACCCCTCCCCCATGTCATAACCATAACCTTCTATGGAGATTCCCGTCCGCATGATCGCCGCTAGGGGCGCTACATGCGTCGGCCCGAATAGAATCCAGGTACGCTACCTGCGGGATCTGCATTATGATTGGACAGTTCAAACTCAGTTTTGAACGGCGAGAAGCTGGGACACGCAGCAGTAGCAAACGACAGCAATGGTACGACCTACAATGATGATGATGATGATGATCATGATGATGATCATGATGATGGTATGACCTACAGTTTCCACCGGAACGCATAGAATGATGAGGATAATCAATGTACAACCGTTGCAAGCACCCATGTCCGATAGGTTAGAAATGGCTAGAGCCGGCTAGAGACAGAGATGTACGATGCTCTAAACAGGCCGATGACCTGCTGCGCCGGTGGCTCCAAAATTGCGTCAACAAATGACATGATCGCTACGGTCTAGTAGCTCGTATAGTCAAGTTTACCATGGACACGTTGCCCTCTTTTCTTTTTACCAACTGCAATGTGGTAGGGTAGCGCCCGTGGCGATGAAACTCCCCAATCATCATCATCATCATGAAATAAAGTTGTTGTCGTCGTTTTCCTTTTCTTTCGCTCCTTTTCTTTGTTTCAACAACGCGTAACAATAATGGCAATAAAGCCACAATCTGCATGCGCCGACAGTCGCTCCCTGAAATAAGAAAAAGCAAAATACTGCGCGTTATCGGTCAATAAAAGAAGCAGAGGTAATTGATACCGGACGCGCGGACATCTGCTCACTGCAAAAAAGCAAGAGAAAAGCAGTATTCGTGGCATCGAGAGACGGCAGTGCTCCCATGAAAACAGCTCGTCTGTCACATGTTATGCAACTGCTTTTCTATGTCCCGTCACTTTTGACTGTCCACAGCCTATACAAGAGACCCTCGGTGAAACCGGAATGGAAGCATGATTGCTGGCTGCTGTCCCGTGCCGCGCAATCATCGTTAAAAGAGGAGGCACATCAAAGTGTAGATACATCAATATCGAATCCACCATGAGGTGAGGATAAATGGTCAGTGGCTGTAACCGCGCAGAGGGACGCTGTAGAAAGATTCGTATGGCAAGCACAAGAACACTTACAAAAGACAGCGTACAGAAACTGGTCGTCACGCCATCCATTATTATTATTATTATTTATTTATTTACCTATCAATCAATCAATCAATCAAGTGTGTACTCCGTGCTTGATGTCTTTCATGAGTATAAGCATGCGAGCCTCGCGCAATCGATACGGAATATTCACAGTTGCGACGCAAAGAGTGCAGGTGCAGCCTTGGGGGAAACCATCGCATAGACCTCCCCCGCAATCACGCGCGGTTTAGCACATGAAATGTTCGTGCACACCCCTATACGTTCAGTGGAATACATAAATAAGTTCCGGTGTCCTGCGTATCCTGGAACGTGCTCAGAACACATTTTTCTGGATTACTTAACAAAGTGCGCGCCTATCTCACGCAAAGCAACCGAATCCCTATCACGGATGTTTCTCAGAAAGCGCACTTGCCAGTAGTATCCAGACATGTAGAGGAGGTTCCCGGTTCAACTTTCGCCTGAAAATATGCAGAAAATGTGTGTTCATGTATCGAACATAATCTGTAGACAACTTCAAAAAATCCCAGAATGCTTAGCGCCGCTTTCAACTGTGGGAAATTGAGTTATCGGAAAGAAGGAGAAGGTCTCCAGACTGTTTCGATTTCTCCTCTCTCAGCCCATTGTCAATGACGTGTCAAGGTCAGCGAAAACGAAAGGTGAAGGACCATTCTTCCTTCCCACAAGACAGTAAGTGCCCAGGATGCAACGCGTGCACAAGGAGCACTCGGATTTCCCGAAACCCTATATTGCGACTGTTATTTTGTGAGTTTCGAGCACCACCACAGTGGTTCAAACCCCCGAAATCAAATATTCGGTAGTGCATTTGGGAGAGGGAGACGAGGAGGAGGGCTTCTCCCCCATGTAAAGTCCCCAGAGAACCCAGCTCCCGAAATAGTTTTCTAGCTCCGCAACTGTACTACCATCAACTAGTGGGACAGTGTTTAGTTGTTCCACTGAGAAGAGATTAATTACACTGCAAGGAAAAATGAATAAATTTATTTCTTTTGGAGAGTAGATGCATTGCCACAACCATGAAGTGCACTCTAAGAAAAGAAGGGGTGTGAAAAGGTAGTAACTTCTACAGTTATCGCCTAGATCAACATAGCGTCTGATAAAGGGTGGAAAAGGGTGGAAAAAGCAATTATCATATATCCAAATTGCTGCAAAAAGGCGTACGCCCCCCTCGCTCACCGAATCAGAAGCGGTAACCCAATCATTCGTAGCATAGAGTGAGGTAGCAGGTAGAACTTTGTACCATTTTAGGCACAACATATGCTACAACTACTACCTCCTGAAAGGTGTAACTACTCCGCCCTTTTTTCTAAGAGTGTGGCCTCCTTCGGGACTCAATATACCAAAGTTTATCCGAAGGTTGTTGGTACATTTTCAGTGTTGGGGAGTAAATTTCAGGGGCAGGAGACTAACAGGAGGAGTAACTGCAACCTATAGAGGACTAGAAGCTGTAATTGATCCCAAATCTACCCCCCTTCTTTTCCCCTTCGAGAACAACAACAACCACAAATAAATCGTGACTATGACATGCCATTGACATTGCCCTTTTATGGGAGTAGCCGAATTTGTCGTGTGATGAATTCACCCTCTCCCTAGTATTTTTTTCTTCATCAACATCAACAACATCAACATTGCCCTTCATGTCCACCCGGCACTTCTGAACGCTTCGCTCTAATCAGCCGCGCTTTCGTGTGCCTACTACCTCATCAAGCGACAACAGAGACGCTGTTTACGCCGATACGTTTCGACATGCACGCACGCCACAACCTGCAATCTCGTTAGACTTTAAACTCGATAAACCGTAAACCGCGACCGTCGAACCCGGAAAACCATCGTGGCAAACCACGCTGATAACACCCGAGAACTCTGACAGGCGTTGGAAGAGAGGGGGCGTTCACGCGTCCTTCCTTTTTTTTTTTTTTTTCGCACCTGGCAGCGGCGGGGTAAGGCACAGCTACGATACCAACCAATCACAAACAAGGACACCACTCACGTCACCAGACAAAGATTAATGCTTCTACTTCCTGTTCCGAGAGAGGAGCTCCATTTATTTTGCAAAACATAGCTCGCCCAAGAGATGTGCAAGAATAAAAAGGCGGAAGATCCACTGAGAGACATGTCTCCCTTATCAAGAAAGATCACCCTTTCAAACCTACGCGCTGCAGGACCCGATGGAATTTACCTGGCGTATATTCCGCCCTTAATAAAGCCGAGCGAATAATGTGGTCTTTTTTTGGAAACAAAAACCGTGATATGTCCCATCTTGACGGGCCGTAGGTTGCATCCAAAGAGTGATGAGGGTTTAGGGTGAAACAAAATGATCGGTGTGGGATCAAGACGTCACGAGCTATCCGTGCGTCCGTCCCTTAGGTAGGGATATTCAGCAGGGATTTTTGTTTTGCTCTTTCAATCACTGTTTTTGGGAAGCATGTCTCCTAGAAGCATGCATCATCTGCTGTGGTGCTCCTTATATGTATGTATGTTTTTAAGCGACTTTTGATGCAGGCAACCCCCTACAAAGTGAAACTTACTGCATGCAAATAGTTAGTTCTGCCTGTTATGGATTGCGCCAGCACACTGTGGACGTTTTACTCTGCAAGGAATATTCGAAGGGGTTGCGTTTCATTTGAAATGACTATTGAAGCACAACACCGGCTCCATACATTTGGTAACGAAACACTCACAGAGGAATTTCCGCTGCAACAGACATCCTAGATGGACAGTCTGGAACATCCAGGTCAGATAGCTTACAGCGTGACACTTCTTTTCACGCGAAAGCGAAACACAACAAAAATATATAACAACAACAACAAATAAATGGTGACTATGACATGCCAATCTATAAACAGCCTATAGGAAGGGAGTTGCCTCAGGACAGAAGCCGCCGATATTTCGAACAGACACTGTTCTTCTTCTGGGCGCCCAGAAAAAGAGCAGTCTCTGTTCGAAATATCGGCTGCTTCTGTCCTGAGGCAACTCCCTTCCTACATCTCTACCGGTTCGCTGGATTTCTACCCATCTATAAACAGCCTATGTGCTTCACAGATTGTTTCATTCTTTCCTAGGGTTCGGAATCCCGAGCCCTTTTTACAATCCTGGGATTTCAGGATTTCTAAATGTGGATCCCGGGACCGGATCGGGACTTTTTTTGCAACTGTCCCCAGGATGCCATAAAGGACTGTATCCACGTGCACACACATACACCCTATCAGAAATTGCGATACAGCTCGCGTTTCTTCTTCTATCACACCACATCACATCCTGTCATCCCCACTGAACATTCTAGTGGAAGAAAACGAAAAAAGAAAAAGAGAAAAAAGAAGCTGTCACCGGGAAAAAGTTTCACCGCGTATCATACTGAATAATATTGAGCAGTCGCACCATATGAGCAGTCGCACCGGAATGTCCACTTTGCGTTGGAATGCGTGTATTCTTCTCGTGTGCTGCGGATCTTCTTGTTGGCTTCCCAGGATACCTCTCCTCGTTAGCAGTGCACGAGAAGACATGACCTTCCGCACTTTTAATTGCGCTGCAGCTAAAATCAATGACGTTTTGGGGTCTTCCGCTGGAGTATTCAGAGGAATGTCGCTTGCGAGAACACATGGAATGTTGCGCTTTGCATTTCTCCCCTTTTATTCGTCCCCAGTAATATCGTGTTCTCGTCTGGAGTACTCGTCGTCTGCTTTTTTTTAAAAGCTATCTCCATTTTCTCTTTTCACTTTCAAACATATTCGTGCGGACCGAAAGAATAAAAAAGAAAGAGATATATTCTGCAGAGAGAGAGAGAGAGAGCTGAAACAATCTGGCAATATTGTGTGTGGCCTTATGGACCGGAAGTCTCTGATTTCGTAAGAGTTTTAACGCTACTTGAAGGCTGTTCTGGGCCACGCCTTGCACGGTACACATGAGTCGGCAGCTGTGGTTCGGTTACGGACTGCAAATGATATTTTTCGGTGAAGGGATACTTGAAACCAAAAGTCACTCCATGCCGCCTCGTATATTCATTGTCAAGATAGCCGAAATTTATTATCCCGCAATCCCAGGATTTGGACTCGCGAAATCCCGGGATTTCGCACAACCCAGGATCATGGGATCCGAGCACTACCCATACTACCGAATTACCTTTCTTATAGGATGTTGTTATAGGTGGTGTCCCGACAAAAAAAGAAAAAACGCAGTTGAACTGAAGGTGCGATCGGAAAAGCGGGTACCTGAAATGCATGTAACCGGAATATCCGGTTTTGAAACAGTCGGAAACATTAGGAAATGAATTTAATCGGAATTTGTAGCCCGCTGTGCTCTCCCGGCTGAATTCAGGAAACAGTGTGCGGACCATGTCACTGGAGTCGGTTGTCAGGGCAGGCTATCCGTCACGAAATGCGGTCTTCCGACTCGTAATCTCCTGCCCGACAGTCGCTATAGAAACATCTCCGTTCATGCTTTCGGCAGTATCGGATCGCAACCATCCTGGCGACGCCGTCAGCTGAGCAAACTGAGAATCTCGCAGGCAATGACAGTTACGTCACCGGAAGACGCGAAGCAGGGGGTTTCTACCGGAAGCTGGCACTTGGTTTGGAATTCGATGTTTTTGATGTTTTATGGAAAAAAAAAAACACTAACGAGTTTTGCGAAACTTTTTTGGTGTTTTCTACTTGGAAGGCATCTCCAAGTTGACGTCACATTAACTTTAGAATTCCGGATTCCTCGCGGACATCACCTTTAACGACTTCTCTTGAAGAGTTTGCGAAGCGGATGAGATAACTCATTATATACAGGACTATGGGTTGTTGTATACTACGCCTGGCGTGTAGCGCCTTGAGCACTGTATCGATGTCATCCCTATGTTTTCTCTGTTCCACTCCAACAATAGCCTTGTAGGCTGTAGTAGAAATAAGTATCTGCCACGTCCATTCAGTCCCTTTTGCAGAATAAATAAAATAGAAAGAATAGAAAAAAAGAAATGGATAACTAAAATATCTATCCGTATGAAGCGAAATAAGGCTTTCACCAAATCACAAAACGTAACAACATACTAACAAAAGTATTAAAATATGAATAATGTGCTTTGGCGGATTTTTAGAGGAAACCAGATCGTGAACAATATATTAGAGTAACTGCTAATGCAGGTGAATACTTAGTTCGAACTTATACCGGAATGTGGAAGAATAATGTCGGGGTCTGAGAAAAGTTTTGAGGCTGCCTTCAGGGATGCATAGTTACGTCGAATTCGCCTAGTGCGGCGGCTGTCACGTGCTAGCCGTGGAACATTGAGGAAAGAGCGAAAGAAATCGCAATGTACGCTTACCCTCTCACTCTCCTTCTCAAGTAGGCCGACGATGCGATGGGGGCATCGGATTGGCCTGTTCAAAAGCTCTCGCGCTATATGATTGGACAACTCGTATGCGGAGACCAATGAGAGAGCGCTCCGTGTTGTCGGCGTTCTTGAGAAGGAGAGGGAGAAGGGAAACGTGCATTGCCGTTTCGTTCGCTTATCAGTTACGAACGACGCAATAGACGACTCCTGTTACTTTAATATTGCTATCAAGGTAACGACGTCTGTTGTTTCGCGTGTAATAGAAAAAGGGGCTGTGTTTGATGGCACAGTGCTTGACTGCTATGTCTCGGAATGCGCACGTGTGGCCAACTTCGCGAGCATATCATCGCCGACACCACCTTGTTTATACAACGCAACATACCGCCCCTATATTGCTCTCCGCGTATTTTAATTCTACATAGTCCTCCCACTGCTCGCGAAAATTTCATGAAAATATGTTGATGAGCCTCACAGTGAGAACCGACGTCCTACAATCGACATTATCGACATCAACGTTAAATGATGCTCCGTGTGCATGCGGCAACGCTTCCATTGTGAACAAAACTGCTTTGGTGTCGCGAAATCCTGCTCCAAAAACGAAAACTCCTTCTCTTCTTGCCTCAGAGACTATTAATAGCACGCGTCGTGGCGTGTTCGTCCACATGTGTTCCCTCCGGCATCCCTATTTGAATATATGAACTCTCGCCGGAGCGCCTTCCGGCCCGCACTATGATAACACTAATGCGTTTTTGTGCACGACGTGTGCGCAAGCAGCTCCAGGGCGTTTTCTGTGATGCACGTTGCAGAATAAGGAACGTGACGTGCAAGAGCGGGGCGAGGGTGGGCATGTTTGTACGAAAAGTGTGGAGGGGAGAGGTCAGTCAGACGCAACGTCGACTCGCTGTTCCACTGAACGAAAAAAAAGGGGGGGAAGGAAGGAAAGAAAACTTCTTCGCTAGTGGCAGGCACACAAACGTAGCACTATGTAGGCGACCTGCAGCCCTACGTCATTGACTATACGGAACGCCAGCGCGCAAGGTGGTGGTGGTGGGCACTATCAGCTTGATCAGCCAATCAGCCGACGCGTTTTTCCCGCTTCTTGCCAACCAGAGCAAAATATAACCTCGAACCGGTCTTCTCGGGACGCCACATATTCATAAACAGAAGGTCGTCGATTTCTATTGCACACAGAGACGTGCGCGTGAAATTGTACCAAAAGGTTTCTTCTGTTAAAGGAAAATTTATTAAACTCAAGAACGGAATAAGAACTGCTACTTCACACCTTAGTTGACATACACCTTACATACGTACACACATTCATATATACACAAAACACAGTACTCCCTAAGTCCACCACAAGATGTCTGCGGTTATGTACACTATGGAATGCAGTACATAATGAGTATGAGGTTTCTTCTACTGATAGTTGGGACCCACTTTACCGGTAATTAAAGTTGTATAGTTGTAATGCGATGTCAGTATCATACATGAAAATGAATATCAAAGGGAACTTTAAAGCGCACACTCTTAAACCAGAACTTCACGACATAGCACGCTGAAGGTCAACCATCGCAGAATGACACCGTTATCACTCTTGATTTGTGGAAAGCGCGATGTGTGGAAAGGCCTGTTTGTGACAATTAACGTTTCTGAGTAAGTGTCACAAAAAGGCGTGCGCCTCCAGCTTTCAAAAAATCAGGGGAGAGAACGATGTTACTCGGGATTTTGGTTATCTCCGGAAGCATAAGGGACGTACCATAGGGAAGCCAAGGTGTTTTTTTCTACACTTCGGCAGTCATGTTAATTGTCACAAAAAGGTGCACGCCCCACGCTTTTTCCAAATCAGGAGTGGTAACGGTACCATTCTGTGCAATGGCTGGCCTTCGGCGTGTTATTGTGGTTGAGATAACAGCGCTAGAGTCGAAAAGTCGAAGCCTGAACGGATTTGGTTTATGATCATAGGAATTCAGTGGGATGACTGACCCTGACCGCCTGGTTACAGAGATTACGTGGCGCAAGATTTGATATTATGTAATTTAATTACACGTACAATGGTAGTGAGGTAACCACGCACAAAGGGCACAGGCATGACGAGACGCCATACCTTTACAGAGTGGTATTCTTGATAGTGGGGTTTCGAGATAGCCATTCCTACGTTTATACACACTTACACGTACATACCTATACATGCCGTTTTCACCGATTCCGGTTTGGTGCCAAAACGACATAAGGAGGTGGGGGAATGTCATGATAGGCTCGCCGTTGTTGGCCACACAGAAATGGGCGTCGTCACCGACTATAGCAAAAAAAAAAAAAAGACTCACAAAACAAAAAGAAAGAAGGACGGATGGGAGATAGAGGAGGATGAAGGTTGAGGATGCGGTGAGGGTGCACGAGTTCGTCGGAGAGAGCAAAGTATTAGATGGGTTTCACGACATACGGTTTCACAGCGAACACGCTCTGCGCCAACCACTGTGCCGATTGATACAGACATCGCTTCTGATTTGAGGAGAAAGATGGTCGTATACGCCTTTTTGTGGCACTTCAAGGTGCCTCAAAAAGGCGTAACGCCTGCCGTTTACAACAGACCAGGAAAGCGAAAGATATAATTCTGCATGGCGGCTGGTTCCGAGCGTCCTTAGTCGCGGAAGGACCGGAAGTCTCCGTGGCACCGGAAGTTGTGGCGGGGCCTTGTTTATGTTTACCCGAGAATGTCATGCCATAGACCTGCATACCTACACTCTTAAAAAGGGTGTACTTTAAGTCCTTTTTTACAACATATATAACACCCATTTGGAGAGTACAATTACTCTCAAAAAGGGAGTCTCCTCACTCCCTCGAGGGAGTGGCATAACACCTTTCTCCCTACTGGAGAGTAATATTACTCCCCGGCAGGGAGAAGGTGTTATGCTACTCCCTTGAGGGAGTGAGAAGACTCCCTTTTTGATAGTAATTGTACTCTCCAAAAGGGTGTTATATATGTGGCAAGGAAAGGAGTTAAAGTACGCCCTTTTTTTAAGAGTATACGCATACACATTTTATATACAAACTACACACCACAAACTACAAACTATTTGTACACAATAAATACCATTCACAAGAACGTATAGTATGTATGTATAATTATGCACCTGCATCCTTATACTTGCACATATTATATACAAACTATATACGCATATTCATACAAACTATGTACAAGGCTACGTGTCGATCTTCCAATTACCACTTACAAGGACTGACATAGTGTTTTGTTGCGTAGGTATCCCTAATAAGCCTAATTTATCCTACTGGTTTGTGTTCAGCACTTCGTGCTGCGAAGTAACGTTTTGGGAGCATTTGTGAGAAGTAGAGTCACTAAATAAGCTTATCTAGTGACTCTAGTAAGAAGATGACTGTCATATGTTACCCATGGTACGCAATTATCCACGCTACACATTATCAACCATGTAAGCGCTTACAGTCTAACACGAGATATTGTGCTAGCAACCGGGAGGTGCTTCTAAGATGGCGGAATAAAAAATGGAGCGTGGACCTGTCGGTAGGATCCATCTAGTGCACGTCTAGCTACAAACAGGGACTAATACCCCTGACACACTCTAAAGGCCTTTCCAGAGGAGAGGACACCTACCGGAACGTCGTTTGTACCCACTGACACAAGATAACGGAGATTCCCCTTTTAGATAACGGGCATTTTCGAAAAAGGAGATCGACTATCTCCTTTCCGATCGAAAAGACGTAGCCTCCATAGCAGCATATCTGCCGATGATCAGCAGATCCCGATTATTTAGCACACACATGCCTATGTTCGACATTTTTATCCGTCGTTAAAATAGTTTTCGAAACTTACAGGAGCCTTATCATAGCTTTTTCGAGTGATAAGAAATTCGATAATCCCTCGCCCAAAACGCCGCGTGGTACAGTAACAAGAAAGGGATACGTGGGCTGTAATAAAGTTATGGGAAGCCAATTTAGATGACCTGCGTGAACAGAAACGCCGTCATCTCGCCGTATCGCCGAGGCACTGAGCAATTCCAGATTGCGCTAAGCGATACACTAATGTGAGATCATCGTGTGTTAAGGGTGCGAACTCCTTCCCCTGAGGGGTTCTTCAAAGATGTAAAGGACCCCAACTTCAAAGGCGTTCTAGCCTGCTACTGGGGGCAGGGTATAAAGGTCTTTTGGAAAGACAGGATAAAGAAACGTGTAGACTGAGCTCCCTCCTTGGTTCTTATCAAATGAATTTATAATTCAGGCGATTTCTAGTGACATATTGATGCGAGATCCATCGCTGTTTACAGAATTTCAGGCAAAGAAAAGGACTTGGTGCTTCGTATTCATCACGCTGCTTTGCTTTCTTAAAAGCAAGCTTTTGAGAGCATTCCTTCTCAATCGTATCGAACGGGGAGATTCACTGAAGAGAGCAAGGACTTGGCCTTGTTGGTAGGACATGGTAATTCATTATTAATTATATTATATATAATTCATATCAGGGGTGGGCAGTAATACTCATAGTTTGTATTATAATACATAATACTTCCTGGAAACCAGTATTATAATACTAATACGTAACACTTTGATTCTGAGGCATTATAATACATAATACGAATACTTCTGTGAATTACACGAGTAATACTAGTAATACATTGATACGTAACTTGGGGGGGGATTAAGAAATATATACCATTTGCGCATTACTTATCGAGACAGGTTAATGACGTTTTATTTCAGATGCTTACATTTTTAGCCTGTTCTCAAAGAAGTAGTCCTCTATAGGGCATGGCTTTTCCAAATATGATGAGATAGCGCTGATCAGTTCGATCACAGTGAACAGCTTGCTCTCAGTGTGGCAGAGTCTTGATTTCGTCAACTCTGAACGACAAAATGTGGGCCGTCCACGGACTGGACGCACTCTTTCATACGACAAAGGGTTTGCCGTGGGATGACTCATCCCTACAGACGGTGAACTGGCAGGAAATCGAGGAAGCCTCCAGTAACCTGTGGCCCCGAGGTCATTCCCTCTGGCATAACTTGGGGCAGCGGAATAACAGGGGCCTTGTTTGTGTCCAAATGTTTGCAGGATACGAAAAATTACTGATAAAGTGCACCGGTGACACTTAGCAGGTCGGACCTACGACCTCTGGGAGAGTATAGCACATTCAAAAGTATTATAATATATGTAATACCTCAATTTTGTAGATTCTTCGTATTCCCTATCGACGTATAGAACGTATATAGGACGTATAGAAATACATTTCAAAAATGAGTATTATGATACATAATACAAATACTCAAAAGTATTATAGTAATAGTACTATAACACAAAGTATTACTATTACTGCCCACCCCTGATTCATATTCATTAATCGCGCACAGTTTGCGTCTTTTGTTCTCAAGCCGCGGTATCCGATTAAACTTCCGTTACACGAGTGGGGTCAATTGAAATCGATGTCAAATCCTCTCTCATGCAGGCAGCCATTTGCAGCGAACTCGTGTGACGTGATGTGATGGAAGAAAAGAATGGGGATTAAAGCGAACTCGTCTCGGAACACAATAGCATCCTGTCGGCCAATTCTCTCAGCAAACAGTACAAGAGAGGGACATGAGCCTTTGTTACTAATACATAGGTAGACACGCTCGTCACGAACCATGTTTCTCTCTTTCTATATAGTGTTCAGATAAGAGGGGAGGACTATCAAATGGCTGACCTGTCGCTAGATTGAAGGGTGTCACGTTATTGGCCAAGTTCATGGTGACCTGCGTCGATATCTGTCTGAGGCCAACCACGTCGATGGTTTCCAGAACAACGTCGCCCAATGACAGGTTGTGTAGAACACACGCACAGAGAAGGAGGCGAAGAGTGCTTTGCACTCCCTTCAGTTTTGGAAGGGGACAGGTTTGAGAGAAGAGGTTTGTGCATGTCAAAGAATAGTCTCTGTTCGAAATACTATCGGGCGCATTCCGACCTGGGGCTTTTGCCTCAATTCAGTTAATTCTTGTCTCGCTATACGCTACTGACCACTCGTCCATGGCAATTGCTGCTCGAAAAGCGGGATCTTTGTGTGCTTAGAAGGCCCCGTAGCATGGGCAGGAAGGAGCATTCGGCATGAAAGCGAGGCAAGGAAAATATCTGTCAAAGAGCAGGGTAGCCAGTCCTACTTCGTTAAGTACTACCTAATTTCCCTTTCTTTTCTCCATCACCATAATCTTGAAGGGGCTATGAACTCTACCCAGCTAGCCCGCCGACTGTGCTGGCTCCAAACGGCGATTTTAACCTGTTGGCTGTGACACCTTTGTATAGATGAATCTGATAGGACCGTATGTTCACTACATATAGCACGCTGCTAGCCAACCATCATCCCCAATGACAACGTTCTCGCTCCTGACTTGTTGATAACGGGAGGTGGAGCCATTATGTACTGCATTAGGGCTCCAAAATAGGCTCCGCCCCCCGTTTTCAACAAATCAGGGACGACAACGTTGTCATTCGGGATGATGGCTGGCTAGGAGCGTGCCATGGGGTGAAGTTCATTTTTAAGAGCATAAAGCAGAACGCTGTGTGTACCTCCGCGAGGGCATCTGATTGGGTGCTACAGTTCACATGACGTAACAATGGATAGAGGTATCTGGATGGCGGTGCGTCTACTCGGCCGTATCCAGAAAAAAGGGCGTTTTTGTATTAACATCGCAAACCTTATGAAGGAGAAGTACACTCTTAAAAATGAACTTCACCGCATAGCACGCTCCTAGCCAACCATTATCTCGAATGATATCGTTATCTGTCCTGATTTGTTGAAAACGGGAGGCGTACGCCTTTTCTGTGACAATTATGAACAGCATAAGTGTCACAGAAAAGGCGTACGCCTACCGTTTTCAACAAATCAGGGCAGATAACGATATCATTCAAGATGATGGTTGGCTAGGATCGTGCTATGCGGTGAAGTTCATTTTTAAGAGTGTATGGGCTATAGAAGGCGTAGGAGATCAATATTACACCTATTACACCCGCAACTAAATAAATGCAGATAGGAGTTCTTACCTCCTGTTAATGACCATTCAAACAGTAGCTAGAACTAGAAATGAGAGTAAATAGCAACGATTATCATTCAAGTGGCAGTCAACGTACTTGTATTAAATGAAAAAATAAACGACTTTGCTCACTATTTTGCAAGACGTATATGTTCCTTCGTCATGTTCAGTGATATTAGAACAATTGTTCTACATGACGAAAATAACTTGCCAGGGATCATTCGTGATATTGTGCAAAGGTTAAAAAAGATCAAACAGGAACGGAAGAAGTCTTCGTGGCCCCGCGACGAATACTAAGCAGCGATCGCGCCGCGACACGCCAGGGAATAATCTCCTACCCGGTCACGCTTAAACGATGCATATTAACCGATCGCGTCGAGCCGATACCGTGCAAATTTCAGCATTCTCATTAAGGTCTTGCGAAAGAAAACAATGACTAAACCGGACAAAAAGGGCGCTCACTGTAGTTTGCCATCTGTGTCGAAATGCAAATACATAGCCCCTTTTCACAATGAAGCCTTTGGGGTTGCGTTACAGCTTGTTTGATTGTAGCTTGGGGGCTCTCATTGTAAGTAGATTTGTAACGAATTTGTCTTCCGTTTGCTAAGCGGCAGGGTGTCGGAGGCCAACGAATGGCGATCATTCAAGCTCAGCCATGTTCGAAGGGTACGCTGATTTATTCCGCGATAATCCAACGGAGCCTTAAAGGTACCATCAAGCAGTAGGCAGTGGTGAAGCGATCTGTTTCATGTACCAGACTCTTTCTTGCTTTGACGCTAAGCTGAGAACGTCGCTTCAGCTCGTGAATCGGTGTTTTTAGTCAGTGCTGCTGTCATAGTGCGTGTTGCGAATCGGACTGGCGTCGCTGTCCGAAGGACGTGAAGATAAATGTTGTCAGTGGAACATTCGCGAAAACTGGCGTGGGCTACAGTTCCGTGAATCGGTATTGGAAAATGCGCATCATGCCGCACATACTCTCTCAGAAATGAACTTCACCACATAGCACGCTCGAATGATAGGGTTACCTGCCCTGATTCGTTGAAAACGGCGTACGCCTTTTTTTTGTGTGTGTGTGTGTGACACCTATGCTGTTGATAATTGTCAAAAAAAAAAAAAGGCGTACGCCTCCTGTTTTCAACAAATCAGGGGGCTTAATCGCTTCATCGTCGTTACGGTCGTTACAAGCTAACGATTGGCGGCAAATTTAAAAAGGTGTGCACGTGACACACTGCGCGTGACGTGTACCACGGCCTTCACGTATCGCGCGAAGAGCGCCGTGCACATGTTTTACCACGTGCCCCCCTTTTTAAATTTCCCGCCCGCCTTTTTGAATTTCCCGCCACTCGTTAGCTTGTAACGATCGTAACGACGATGAAGCGATTAAGCCCCCAGGACAGATAACGATATCACGATAACAATATCATTCGAGATGATGGTTGGTTAGGTACTTTAACAGCGATAAACCCCCGTGCAGGAAAACAAGTCAAAGGACGACACAACACACAAGCACACAGTGACGAACAAGGATTTATTATTGACAATAATAAATCCTTGTTCGTCAGTCTGTGCTGGTGTGTTGTGTCGTCCTTTGACTTGTTTCCCGGCACAGGGTTTTTATCGCTTTTAAAGTATGCTACACCGAACGGCCCAATTTTTAACCATTTTCGGTTGGTTAGGAGCGTGCTATGCGGTGAAGTTCATTTCTAAGAGCTTATACGGAACACTATACGATCAGATCTGTTCCAAATCCTGACGCACACGAATAGGTGAATAGGTATGCGTGCGCTTCTCCTGATGTCTCATTGGATGCCGCCAGTCTTTGCCGTCTCGAGATCCCATTCGTTGCCGCAAAAGACAGCTCTGATTTCTCTGATTTCATCATTTCATAGAGTTTTTTGTTCTAAACGTTAGCGATGTGTGAACTAATTTTGTTTGAATGACACTAATTGAAACACAGACTTTCATTTGAGAGCAAGTTGTTTTTGTAATTTAGTGGCCCTTTAAGGGCGACAAGCCTGGGGTGTCCCGAATGCAGATTGTCCAGGAGCTTCTTCATCTCCACATCTGCCGTTCGCATTGCTGCCCTTTTGATGTAGTCTTTGGTCAGCGGTATGTTTTCCCTGCATGTCAGGGAGTGGGCTTCAAAAGCAGCCTCGTCCGCCTTCTCGTTTCCAGAGATATTGCACTCTTAAAAATGAACTTCACCGCATAGCACGCTCCTAGCCAACCATAATCTCAAATGATATCGTTATCTGCCTTGGTTCGTTGAAAACGGGAGGCGTACGCCTTTTTTGTGACAACTATGAACCGCATAAGTGTCACAAAAAGGCGTACGCCTCTCGTTTTTAACAAATCAGGGCAGATACGATATCATTCGAGATAGTGGTTGGCTAGGAGCGTGCTATGAGGTGAAGGTCATTTTTAAGAGTGTGCAGTGGCTGTGGATCCACTGGATGGATACCTGGTGTCCAGTCTGAGTTTACCGTATGTCGTGGTAATTTTCCTTCGCATGGCGTCATTGGTGGTCTCCCTGTATGAGTCTACACTCTTAAAAATGAACTTCACCGCATAGCACGCTCCTAGCCAACCATAATCTCGAAAGATATCGTTATCTGGACTGATTTGTTGAAAACGGGAGGCGTACGCCTTTTCTGTGACACTTATGCCGTTCATAATTGTCACAAAAAAGGCGTACGCCTCCCGTTTTCAACAAATCAGGGCAGATAACGATATCATTCGAGATTATGGTTGGCCAGGAGCGTGCTATGCGGTGAAGTTCATTTTTAAGAGTGTAGTGTTTGGATGGCAGGTCGGGAGTCAGTAAAGAGCCCCTTTGTTCCACTTTTTATTTATTCCCTTTTAGTGCGAGGAGATATCAGTAAAAATCAATATCCTTTTCATCAGGAACTATACCAACGCTGTGCGAAACTCCCTGAGATTTGCGGCAAGTCTCATAATGGTAATGGCACCGTGATGCTAGGCGTAAGGTTTGTCTGCGCAATGTGGCGACATGTCGCACTTGCCGCAGGGGTAGGACTGCGGATAATTTGGACCACCCGGGGTTCTTTTGACGTGCGCCGAAAATCTCCGACAACAACAACAACAACTAAATCATGACTATGGCCTGGGGCGATTCACCGCTTGAGAGCAGTACACTACCCCATTACACGAGAAGCATGAGATGTGAAATATGAAAATGAAGTTATGTGCAAGTACAACTCTTGAACTCCCGTCCTCTGGTTGCGCAACGCTACGTCACAAAAAAAGGAAGAAGCACATGAAAGAAGCGCCAATGGTCCTT
The DNA here is from genome assembly GCF_037126465.1 of Ornithodoros turicata. Classification (NCBI taxonomy): domain Eukaryota; kingdom Metazoa; phylum Arthropoda; class Arachnida; order Ixodida; family Argasidae; genus Ornithodoros; species Ornithodoros turicata. The sequence goes on from NC_088203.1 coordinate 15,211,474, forward strand.
GAGATGCAGGGGAGGACCCTACAGCGTCTGGAGCAAGCCGGTAGCGGAGAGGAACTCCAAGAACATCAGAAGTCCTCGACGGTGTTGAACATGGCTGTGACATGGGTCAAGAATTGCAGCCAGGTTGAACGTCTGTCAGCTAGCACCACTCAGCTGAGCACAGAGTTGCCGCCTCTCCGTTTCGTAGAGCTTACATTCTATTAGGACGTGCTCAATGTTCGCTACAACGCCACATTTGGAGCATAGGCAGCTGTCACAGTATTCGATTCGGCACTTGAATTGGGGAGTGAAGGCTACGTTGAGACGAAGCCTGTGCAGGAGGGACGTAAAATAGCGTGGTAAACGGTCAGGAACTGAGAAGGACATAGTGGGATCCACCGAATAAATTAGAGACCTGTCAGTGGTGTCCCGGCTCCACTGCTGGCGAGCTAGTGGCTGAATGAGCTCATTCAGACACACGGTGCTGGAGTTTACCTCCCACACATTGCTACCGCCCTCGGCGGCGATCGAACCCGCGATCTTGAGCTCTACACCGACTGAGCTACCGAGGACGACTAGTCTCACCAAAAAAAAAAAAGAAAGAAAAGAGAAAACGAGATAATAAAGTTCGCCCCCGCGCAGGTCTCATAAAAACGTCCTCCGCGACGGCGCACATTCATCAAGATTTGCGGTGCATGCCAAGAGGGGGCGCTGGGCATCCATCACCCAGATACTTATTTTCATTGCATTGCATTCTGAGGCAACGAAAGCCAACAGGTTAGCGTCTGCAGAGATGCGCGAAGGCTCGTATAGTGCACGATTTGTTAGTAATTGAAAACCGCTAAAGGTTATGTCAGATGGAGCCCGTAGGTTCAATGCGCTGTCTGAGCTGCGTAAACGATATGGGTGCTTTTTGTTCAGGAAAGCTACTGTTCGGATTAGGGAGTCACGTTTGGAACTACATCGTGCGTCCTATAATTTCCTCATGACGTATAAGATGACTCTGTCTTATTGATAGACACAGGCTATCCGTGACCCGTAAACTGAGTACATACCTTAAAGTGTATTAATAAAGAATGCATGCATTTCTAGCGACCGTTAGAGTACTCGCACATGAGTAAATGGTATGTGACAAGTAGTACTAGCTCTGCAGGTACTAAGGTACTTCAGGGAAGAACTAAGGAAAAGTAGTCAACTAGGGCGACCGGATTACTGGTATCCGGATTACAAATTCTCGTGGCGCCAAGCTTGACAAAAGCCAAAGACTGAAGAACAATATACGAGTGCTCAAAACTGTCAAAACAAAGCTGTCAAAACTGTCCTTTACACGCTAACAGGACATGGCAGTCTAACGACGAGGTGGACACGGCACTGCCTCTGTGCGCAACTATTATTATTATTATACAAGCTGTCGCGTACACTTATAGTCACGACGGACGCAAACGTGCATTTACCATTCTTTGTCGTGCTTCCTTTGATGGATTAACATTTTTGGTCTAATATTTATAGTCGACGCTGTAAGTCTGGGGAACCAGCGCCCTGAATAATATATGTAAGGCGTTCGCCGCGTTTCTGTACAAGGATGCCATTATATTTATCTAGGGTTCTTGGGAATAGCAAGCCGCCGTAGCGCAGGCTAACCTTTCCCTCCTATTTTTTTTATATAATAAACGCATCCCCCCCCTCTCCTAAGGTTCCGCGCTTTCAGTTTTTACTTTAGGGCGGATTTGGCGTGTATTTTTCGGGGTTTATTTATTTTCATGGAATCGGCGTTTTTCTGTGGTTTTTCTTGCGTGCACATGGTTCACCTTGCAGTTACCGGCGAATATAAATCGAATATAACGTCCTTTCAAAACTGCGCGTCTCAGCGCAGCCTCAAAAGTTAAAAAAAAAACAATACAAAATGATCCCCTGTGAGACATCACAAATGAAACTCTTTATTGCTGCACAGCGAAGTGATGGTGCAGCTTGGAACAAAAGTTTACTGAACACCACGCTGTCACATTTCCCTGTTGGAGTGACAGCTTAGCAGCAAACAAAATTGGACACACATACCGAGAAATAGCCAGAATAGCAAGTTACCCTTTTCCCATTCGATTTCTTCCTGGTAGCTAGTAGGGGACCGCTCTGATTAAGAAATGCACCAGTGCCGTGTTCCGTGAACTTTTGTCCCAGGCTGTACCTAAATCGTGAAAGCATAGCTCATTTAAACGCATTGTAATAGATGCAGGCATCCGTAATGGAAAGTACTTAAAGTACCAAGCACTACTTTAAGTATATTCGTCGGTACTAGTACTTTACTTGAAGTACATTTCAGCTTCTGTACTTTGCACTGAAGTACTTTCTTTCGGTGGTAGTGGTGGTGGTGGTGACGAGATCCCTGACGTTGTTGGCCTTCGGTACTTTCCCTCCCAGTATTCAAGTACCCAGTTTGCAATACAAACGGAAAACTTGGAAAGTATCAGTGAATATGTACTGATACTTGGCACGCTTTTTAGAAGTTATATACCTTCTAAAAAGTGTGCCCAGTTCCTGTTGTCTCTTTTGTCTGAGAAGCAAGTCTCCTTCGTTCGGAGACCAGCACGAGAACGCTGCGCACCTGTAGGAGGATAAGTTGAGAAAGAATAATAGTTTTGATAAGAATAACAGAACTGATTCCCTGTGCACGTGTAAATTAAATCTACAAATTAAATTATTTGTTTCAGTTCATAATAATGGGTCAGCTGTGAATTATCCATGTTTTTAGCTAACAATCCAAAGATCAATTACCTCACCTTTCATCACAACCAAGTGTTGAAACGTCTAGCGATACGATCTAAATTTGTTATGTACTTGATGAGTAGTTTAAAGCATGACCAATCAGTCAATGACTTTTACTTTACTTTAAGTGTACTTGTATCATGGTAGTTTGTACTGTACTTAAAGTACAACAGGTGCTAGGTGCTATACTTTAAGTACAATTAATTAATTAACGCATACTTCCTTCCTTCTCTGACATCACTGCATGCTCTTTGCGGTTCACAACGCGCAGCATTGAGAGAGCCGTCTATCGCCCTCATCTTTCCTCGGATAGTCATTAGGTTCGGTGTTTTTCGGCTAAAACCGAAAACGCAGAACCCTAAATATATCACAGCGCGCTTCACACTAGAATACACCGTGTCATGTGATAACGAGAACAGCGTTTGCCCAGTTTTCCTCTGACGATTTCAGGCTAACGTGGGCAACATGCTGTCATATGATAGGGAGACACTTTGGCAACGAAAGGGCACGACCAACCAACGAACACACGAACGGAAGTGCATGTCCCTTATATGTGTCTTGTATATGCATACGACAGTGTCGCATCACGAAATACGGATATCAGAACGACAAATCGAAAGCGCATCTTTTATCCCTTACTGCCTTTTTTCCCCCCTTTGTTCTAATAAATATATCCCCCGAATAAATATATACCGAACGAAATAAACGGGCGCTGGAGAAGACATCGACCACTGCCACGAAAGCCTCCGGGCAAACTTTCGGCATTGCACGGGAAGATTGTAAAGAGGACTTACATTATAGAGGCCCCTTCGTACACTCAATTTTAAGTATTCGAGAACTGGAAAACGTTGTAAGCAGGGATGGAGTATAACGTGCATTATTTAGGGTATGTACTCGAAATGTGAGGACGACAATAAGGGTATTTACGAAAAGGAGAAATAAATGCAATATAGACCTTTCTCTGTTTGTAAACAGATGACGCTCCTACGTATATAGGGTTCGACAGCGCCATCAATTTGGTAGAGTTGAACTACGCTCGAAGCTAGGGGGCGAAGGGTCGCGCCCGAAAGCCACTATCTTGAGGGGATTACGATGGTCTCAGAAAAGGACGCGACCTTCGATCCTATTTTTCTTTCAATAGGAGGCCGCAAACAAGTGCCAATTCCTGGAACCCAGCCCTCTCCTTCCGAATTGTTTCGGTTTCAGTCTGTCTACCAACGTCGTGATGACGTTTCTCGGGTAGAGGTCTATTAGTTCCTAAAAACTGCTATCTGATGGACCCAAGCCGCAATTTTCCAACGTACTTTTATCGTATTTGGGGCATCACACGCTGATGACAGTCATACGCTGACGCATTGTTATCAGCATTAAAAAAATACCCACCAAAATGTGTGCAGGACCACGAACTTGTATGGACACACTGTGCTCCGCAGTTGGCTCATAGCGGATTTCAGTGTGCTAGGAATCATATATAAATCCAATCTGAACCGCAGCCGCAGGAAAGCCATAAGCAGCCAGGGCGTTTCGCGATAGATGTTTCACCAGAACAGTACAAGCACACCGCACGAATTAGCGTTGTCTTAGAGCGTTTTATCCACTTACGTCTGGTTTTCACCGCTTCTATGCGAGCAACCCTGGGTCACAATATGGTGGCTTCAGTCATTCAAAATGAGCTTGGGTCACATGGCTGCTACAGCATTATAAACTCACGCGTTCGCGATAGTACATAGTACAATAGTACGCATAGTACAATTTTGCAGACATATTAAAGGTATCGTAAAGTTGTTGACGCACAGTCTCATAAAATGAGTTAGTTCTAGCATAGACCCTCAGGGCTCTAATGTCACAATTTTCGTCCCAGCAACGCTCATAGTTATACAACAAAAATTGCTGTCAAGGTGAAAAAACCGGGGACAAGGTGTCCTGTCGTCTCCTCTCTCTGTCCCGTTCCCAGTGCTAGTTCGTCATGCAAAAAAAAAAAAAAATGCTGGTTACATGAGCGCCACTGTTGCCCGCTGAAATGAGAGTTGTTTCACACCAGGAGTCGCCTCTACCGATCTTATCGCTATTTTGATCTCCTTTCCCCTCCCTCTTTTTTTTAGCGGCATACTACACGTGTGTACTTTGTTGTAAGCTATTTCCAAGCAACAAGCTCTTAAGCGACACCAAACATACAAGCTGGTTGCTGGCCTTGAAAAAGTTAACGAACATGCCCGACAAAGTTAGACGTGCACATGAAATTCTTTTTATGCAAGAAATGTTCCACGGGATATCTCAAGCGACGATTCCACTCAGTACGTCGGGGATTCCCCGAAGTAAACACTTCATGAACCTCTTCAACAGCACACACACACACACACACAAAGGAGCAGGAAGAAAAGGAAAACGGAACATAGAGGGGGGGGGATATGTTTAATGCAAAGGGGAAAGGGCGGAACATAGAGTGATTCACGCAAAGTCCTCTTTGAATGTCAAGTAGACCGAGCGCTGGCTGATTGGTGGTATGCATGAAGATCGAAAGATCCCAGAGACGACGGGTCGAAGGGCGCGCTCCTCCTTTCCTTCGAAATAAAGTTTTCTTCCGTCGTCTTTTCTAAATCCTGAACAGCACGAATAATTTCGGCACTCAGAAAATATGCCGTATATGCGTGGGTACTTCTAGTTTCTTTTACCACTGGGCGATAGGCAAGTGCCAAACAGAACAACAAATAGACGACGACCATGTGGTGACAACATGCTAGCGCTTAAAACTCACTGCATGCTTTACTGCATAACACTACTCCTATGGGTCTGTTTTACGACGTTTTGAGGCATTCCGAACCTTATTCTCCAGCGCCATTTGTGGTCGTCTAGCCGGAGGTCTTTCCGTACACAGGCGTGTACCACCTACACTGCGGCTCTGAGAAATCGTTGCGCAAGGTTTTACACAAAAGAGACGACGTACCCGCTATGGCTGTAACGCAGGCTACACGCCGGCCACGACCGTCTAGAAAGGGCGCACTACACAAGAGTTGCGGAATGGAGTCTCCCATTCCGTTCCAAATCCATTCCGAGGAATGGAGATTTGCGACAATTCCCTTCCTTTCAATTCCTCGGAATGGAAATATATGGTTAGTTCCCAGTCCTGGAATGGCTTGGCAACCCAATTCCATTCCGTTACGGACCGGTAACCGTACTTGCAAGTCCAGCAGTGCTAGAGGAGATTGACATTACCAAGCACGGATAAAGCACAAAGACAAGTTTATTTCACTCTTGACCGTGTGCAGGTGCGATGCAAAGGGTGCGACGGCAGAAACCAGCACGTTGAAACAAAAACTGCCACCGGGGCACCCAGACCATTCCATTCCCATTCCTATAGGACAGTTTCCGCCATTCCATTCCAATTCCATTCCGGGCTCTACTAAATCCGGAATGATTCCGGAATCTTTCCAACTCCGGAGTGGCAACTCCGCAACCCTGTTCTACACTATATATAGAAGAAGGCAGCTGGCGCTGCGGTCTCCCGTCGGAACTTTAGTGAAAACCGCGGTCCATTACCAACCACCAACCTGAGTACCATCGTTCTCTCCTCTGGCCTGATGAATATGAGCGGGCGTACATCTTTTTGTGGTGCTTTCTGTCGCCAGAACATGGTTCCCCACTGGTGCGAAAAATGGTGACAACGTTTCCAACTGGTGATAGACGGTGATAACAACCATCATTTATGGGTAATAACACTCTCCTGAGCCTTTGCCACACGAAAAGACGCACGCTCCGCGCCTTCCAAAAATCACGAGTGATATCGGTATCATTCTGTGCAATGTTTGGTCTATAGCCTGTCATGTGGCGAAGTCGGTACAGTTCCCTCAGAAGTCGGCCCAGGACGCACATTCCCCAGGGCGTCAGTCGCGACGTTGCCCACCTCAGTGAGGCCGATATCGGCGAGCCATCCAAAAATCCATCTGGCCATGCCTCTGGTTGATGCTATAAACAGTATTGCACTTTCAGAAGGTCTATATGCAGATTAGCTTTCATGAACCTCATTTCCATACCCATACGTTAAAACGGAAATGCGCTAATACTCTACAGATATTTTTATTTTTATTTTTTTCCCGTGAATACGATGTTGGACACAGTCATGTATTACTTACTATGTAACGGGTGTTATACTTGTTCAGTGGCTCTCACAGGGGACAAGCGCTGGATGCGAAAGGAATCGATGAGCTCCCTGTAACGCTTCGTTAAACGCTGGCCAGAAAGAGTCGACCAACAACCCCCCGTCCGTCTGAAACAACTCTTCTCATGCCTTATTAAACCGCCTTCGGGTCCAGGCCTACTTTTCGGTCTTCCATACTTAATGGGATGCACTTGAGACGCTCCACTTGTTGAAGTACGTTGTTAGGATGTCGCAAGCTGTCTCCCACTGCACCTGCGTGCTCTGTGTCGCAATGAAGCTTTGTTTCGTGACTTATATTTGGAGTATTTTTTTTACCTCGGTTCAGTGCATGTATTGCATTTTGTGATAGAGGTGATAGACGCAAATTCAGCTTTTCCCCCTACTAATTTCCTGTAACTCCTTGTTTTCCCCCGAATGAAATAAAATGTACCCAGGTTATCCCAAGTAACGCGCACGGAGATTTTTAAGGTAAAATGACGGTATCCTCCTCCTGGTGGTGCTGTTCCTCTGTGTTAGCGGAACAAACTGACAGTTTTTAGCAGTCGTGTATCACATCCGCCAAAATTGTTCGCACTGCGAGCCTGATTAATTAATTAGAAAAGAGTATGCGACCGGCACGGCCGAGTTGATGAAAACATCTACTCATTGGTTGTAGCTTCAAGGTCGCGCTGTCGACTGGGAGGTGCTCGGCTCGAATCCTACAACCGGCTGTGCTGTCTCAGGTGTCCCACGGTTTTTCCGGCAGACTTTTCATGTCGGCACTCCTGGGCACTGCCTGAAGTCTGCCCAGGACGCATATTAACCTCCTGTCTCCTGCTCCTTCCTGCTATCCCCTCTCCATCGCTCTACGCCTGTGCGCCGCTCATGGGCATAGCCGCTTCGCGGCGCTTACACAAAATCGAAAAAAAAAAGCAAGGTGACATTGCTTAACGAACTCTTAAAATATTGCTTTAGGGACCGAAGTGTCAAACTGAAAAGTTGCAGAACGCCTTGAGAAAATTGGACCGAGTTGTTTCCAACAGAGTAGGCTGTGTGTTCTTTCTTTGTGTGTGCGCCGAAAATAAAAGTAACATGCAAACCCTACGAGCTGTTGTTCCACCCATAATTACCTGCTGTATCAGCTCCTATCTCCATGAAAGAGCCCTGTCCCTTCAAACAGCTCCTATATATCGGATCCAAAAACACAAGAGATATACGGCGTATCTCGGCAGCCCTTATTGAAATCTCCGAGGGGCACTTAAAGACCTCCGGCGACCGTTACATAAACGGAAAGATCATTTTCACAGACGAAACACGACTCTCGGGCGACGCGCGTATGTTTTAATTACTGCGACAAAGACGGCACGGGAGAGATCACGCCATGCGCTAATAGCTAATAGACGGCCATGTAGTCTTTCTTGCTTCAGCGAACAAATGAATAATAAGAAGAGGTTCTTCTTCTACTTCTTGTTCGTGCATAATGAACGTCTAGGCGGCGGCAGCAGCTCTGTGTTTATACGTGGGGGCCATTTTCAGTAATACGAGACTGGATCGATTTTTTTAAATTTTATTTTTGTAGCGGCGACACGATTTCACGATAGAAGACAAGTGTTTCATGAAATTCGCATGGAATACCAAACAGGACGTCGGGGAAAGAAAGGCACTCAGCAAAGTTGATGAAGAGGACGCATCGAGATCCTTTGTTGGTCTGTCTAGACTGGACTGACTAGTACTCGACTTTGAGCCATTCTTGTGTGTTGGGCCGGGGGTGGGGGGTGGGGGTAAGTTTTATTCAGTCTGCCCCACTTGTTCCACTTCACAGCGTCTGAAATGCGCTGAAGATGACGTGGCAGAAACATTGTTTCTCTGCCTGCTATAGCGCGTGCGTCTCTGGGGAAATGTCTTGGAGAGGGCTGCTGATCCGTCGCAATGCTGGGATTTAATGAATCTTTGGTTATCACGCTTCGCGTTCGAGGTGATCTTGATTCGAATTCGGGCGCCAGCTGCGCTGTCTCGGTGTTCTCCCAGGGTTTTCCTCATAGAAGTAAAAACAGACGCATAGCATGCCCTGCGTCGACCATTGCCACGAATGATGGGGTTATCGCTTATGATTGAAAGAGAACAGGAACGCGTACGCTTTTTTGTGCCACTCATCGTATACCCAGACTGACACAAAAACGCGTAAGCTGCACTCTCTCTTTCGAATGACGAGCGTAAGCCTATCATTCGTGGCAATGACTGGTACAGAGCGTGCTACGCGGTGAAGTTCTTTTTTTCGAGTGCTCAGACGCCTTTAAGAAAAATTTTGGCACAGTTCCCTATGAAGTCGGCTCAGGATGCACGATAATCCCCCCCCCCCCCCCCTGCGATAGTCGCGACGTTGCCCCCTGAACGTGGCAGTTCCATCACTGGAGCAAATTATTTTTGTAAGCATTACTTTGAATTTGTTTCGCCCGGAAAAGTGTCTTTAAAATGTGATGTGACATTGATGCACCAATGTGCAGCAGCCCGAATTTTTTTTTTCTTTTTGTACAAACACGCAGCTTTCAAGATTTTCAGGATTCTTTCGAATGAGAGTTGCTACATGTTTCGGCGTGAAGGTTGCCATTCAATGTCAGCACTCCTCCAGAAGAAGTCGGCCCAAAGGCGCGCACTGCTGCCTTCATATACCCAACCATCGCACCCACGCTCGGAGACAACATAGGAGATACTGTCACAAAGATACGAGTATATCTCCGCCCGCAGGGAATGTAGTCCGCACATCGAGTGTGGGGCATACGGTGAAATAGCGGACGCCAGGTGGACGGGGCAGTCGATTAACGCGTTTTGTTAACGCGAATATTTAGCCCGTTTGTTTTAAAAGCGTGAAAATGTGCTCCAAGTACGCCGTCTCCGACGGGCGTCTGCGTGCTCAACTCAGCATGATCAGTGTGCGAGCAACAGCTTGATGCATGCGGGCGCACTACGTTGTGACTCGGAAGCTTCGTGCACACGCCTAAGCCAATCACGGACGTCTTTGGACTTGTGTGCGGAGTTGACCTCTAGAAGATGACTTGTCCTGAAGTACAGATACATATTTCACGGAACTATTGCGGATTTAGACTGTCCGAGCTCCATTAAAGCACCAATTATCATTATCATCATCATCGCATACCTTTTCGTTTTCATTTCTGTTAATTCCGCGTTAGCGCCGCGGATCAACTGCGGCCGTGAGCGGCGTACAGACCTGGACATATGGAGAGAGGACAGCGGAAAGGAGCGACAGGGGGGGTTAGTATGCGTCCTGGGCCGACTTCAGGGGGAACTGTGCCGACATTCGTCTGGAAAGTCTTCGAAAAACCCAGGGAAAACCTCTGGCAGCACACCGGATGGTAGGGGATTCGAACCCACCATCTCCCAGTCTTCAGCACGACCTTGGCCACCACCAACGAGCGTATGTTTTAACTCACTCAGTCGTTGCCGCTGGTAATCACGGTCACTTTCGCGTTGGGTAAACCATGATTGATTGTAAAAAGATATATCATGAGAAGAAGCGATCTCCATTCAAAATCCGTGCAAAGTGAAAGGCAGCTCCCGTGGTTCAGTATTCGCGGCGAGATCCCTCACTAGGAACGCCACTGTGCCGCCTCTTGGTGGGGATCTTCGTTTCGGTTTCGTTTTTGTCACTTACAGTAAAAACTGTCATATTGGAATGAAAATGCGATTTACTTGGAACACATATGTCGTTTTCGTCATGAATCACCAGGAAATATCAATGCTGGACAGCCTCTTACACGTGCAATGCCTTGATACGCAATGCAATGTGCGAATACTGCCCGGGAATATCCCCACGACACGGTTCGTTCAGTGAACACCAGGAGGCGACTCCCAAACTTCTCGGCGCGAATAGGTCAAGACAGTCACCTTCTACATCAACACTGACAGGTGAATCGGATTCGAAACCCGGTACCGAATGTTTTCGCCAGACTAAGCACCGTATGAGGTCGCACCGTGACGCATGATCTCCTCCCCAGTACTGTACCGCTTTAAGCAGACCACAAAACGAAACGGCACAGCCGACCCACCAACTAAGCGAAAAGCGTACCGCTGAGAGAAAATCCTGTCAGCGCGGCGGGCAAAGCGGCTTGTATGTCGCTACTCTTTCTTTATGGGCGTAATTGCGTCAACAAACGTCGAGCCCCCTCGGGATGTTTTCCGGCCAAGATTAGCCATAGCGTCACGCCTGACATATGGCTGCGCTAATCCCTCATGACGCAACCCCATCAACGACCCTCTAGTCGACATGCAGGGAAAAATATGTCGCTACCGCGTGTGCAGTGACACGTGAGTACACTCCGGGGACGCCGACGGATGTCTTCTGCCTAATGATAAACCGAAGTGGTCTCGCAAAGGTTACATCTTTAGTAAAAGGCAGAAGATTAGGATTTTTTTTTTTCAGGAGCACTACTGCAAGTAAAGGTCACATAAATACAAGGATGCCAAGTCAATTAGCAAAAAAAGAAAAAGAATAACTATTATGCAGAGTAAGTGCCCGATATACGGAGAGCGTTAGTCAATCGTTGATGACGTGCCTTCGGAAGTATTGTATATACCGCAGCGCATATCATGCACGCTACCATTGGTTCCGGGAGGTACGATAGCTCCACGGCGCCAATAGATACCGGCGCTATCGGTAGACCAGTAGGCTACCGCGTCTACCGCACCCTATTAGCAGATAAGGTGACGAGTTCCGCTGTCTGTGTCTGTCGCTGTCTGTCATTGGTTCCGGTAGGCATGGCAAGTTGAGGGCGACGTTATCAGCGGCATTACACTCTTAAAAATGAACTTCACCACATAGCACGCTCCTAGCCAACCATCATCCCGGGTGATATGGTTCCCTTCCTTGATTTATTGAAAACGGGAGGCGTACGCCTTTTTGTGACACTTATGCAGCAATGTTAATTGTCACAAAAAGGCGTACGCCCCCCGTTTTCCACAAATCATGTGAGAGAACGATGTCACTCGAGATGATGGTTGGCTTGGAGCGTGCTATGTGGTGAAGTTCATTTTTAAGAGTGTACGATGTCGACTAAGACACTCTATACACTGTTAAAACAGAACTTCACCACATAGCACGCTCCTAGCCTACCATCATTCCGAATAATATCATTCTGTGTCCTGATTGTTCAAAACAGAGGGGAGGCGCCAATCTGGGACAAGATAATCTGTCCCAGATAGGCGCCTCCTCCCATTTTCAACAAATCAATACGCAGAATTATATAATTCGGAATGATGGTTGGCTAGGAGCGTGCTATGTGGTGAAGTTCTGTTTTAAGAGGGGATACCACCTCCGGCGGCCCATGTATTTTCTATGGGACAAACTTTGCAGTCTCTTTCGGTAAATATTGAACCGATTTTCACGAGACTGGTCTTGTTTGATAGTATTCGGAAATGCGCTTTGTCGCTTCAGGAAAAAATATTGCTTTTCTCAAGACATTTTTCTAAACGCGTTATTGAAGTACAAAAAATTACCAAAATTGGATACACAAGCTTTGACACGCTCTGATAAAAAAACTAAGAGACCTATGCGGAAATTTTCCTGGAGCGGCAAAGCAAACATCTTTCTAGAGCATTTTAACACGGGGATCATCCACATCCGATTATCTGTTCTCTCGATATATGATAAAATGTGAAGGTTGGTAACGCGCTGCATTTTGCGCCTTCCTGTGGCGCCATATCGCGGGCTAAAGGGGTACAAAGAATCCCTCCGCCACACAGCAGCGTAAATCCAACACCCTATCCTAGATTCCCTTTCCTGAAAGGTTCCATTCCCTCTTATGAAGTCTTTGAAACAGCTCTTTATGGGAGATTAGGTAAGGGAATGACAAAAGCGTCTGCTGTTTGGGATTGTTGGAGATAGTATGTGTGTCGCAATCTCCCAGTCTGTTCCCTGCCTAGGGTTTTTCCGACCTGATCGGTATGGCAATGCAAGTTTTCCGGCAGGCAAGTCTGCAGCTATGTCGATCACCCTTGTTTGTTTTCTGTGCACAGTGGCCGCCAATTTTTCGGTGAAAGGACCATGTATCCTACTTTTATATGGTGCTGTCTTTGAAAGCATACAGGTTTTTAATTGCACTGAGTATGAAAATCGGCACTGCTTTTGTTATTAGTTGCTCCGGTGCAGGGTTTTAGGAAAAAATGCCCCCACCCCCCAAATAATCAAAATGCCACTGAAAAAATTATCAGCTGGAAGAAATGTGCACACAAAAAATGTCCCCTGAGGGACATCCAATATTGATGCGCCTGGGATTGTTCACTTTGGACGTCGGCTTTTTGCTACAGTGTGAATAAACACGGGGGGGGGGGGGGATATGAAGATGAATTAAAGAAAAAGGGAAAAAAGGAAAGGTCAACCGAAGCGAGTAGTCGTATATTCTGTTTGAATTCCGAATCAAACATGCAATTCAACGTTCGAATTCCTAATCGCATCGATGTTTCTTCCAAACACATTTCAATAATTGATTGATTGATTATTTAAAAGAAAACCAGGGAGAAACATTTCAATAATGTCGAAGCTGCACACGTTAGACTAGAGGGCATAAAATAATGTGAGCGCTGCTCCAGCATGGAAAGCAACGGAAGACACGAAACGTCTAGGTAAATTGTAGCAAGATAAGCTAAGTTGATAAGGAAATTTAAAGATTACGTCCGTTTCATGCTGAATAATGATTTCGCATGTGGTGGATACCATGCGTACGGGTGTAGAAAAAAATGGTCGACAAAAAATGGCCCCTCAAGCAGTCTTGTGCCCGTTACTCGACAAAAGTAATTGATTACCGTTACCGTTACTTCTACGCAAAAGCTAATTGATTACCGTTACCAATTACTCGACTCCAAATGTGATTGAGTAACGAGTAGAAAAGTAATGCGTTACTCCGGTCGTTACTCTACATTCACGCAAATTATACCCGTCCTTGTGTGCCTCAAGAAAAAGAAAAAAAAAGAAGAAAAGAAAGAAAAGAAAAAGCTGTTGAACAGCGGAACAGCTGAAGAACAGCAAAAAACGCAAACGCGTGGAAGAGGTAGATCTGTACGGCTACTGTATTTATGTCCCCGGAAGCCATTGACCCGATTGTGGGAGAACATTGCGTGGAACTTCCCCATGACTCACTAAACCCCAAAAGCTTCATGTACCACACCTCTGGTGTAGGAAGGGATTTGGGAGAGCGACCCTGAGATTCCAGAACGTTATTACAATGACCTCCGCTTGCTAGTAGAACTAGAGTCACTAAAAAAGAAGAACGGCCCAACTAAGGCTGAATGAACGTCGAATGAACGTTTCATCAAACGCAGATTCACCGAAACCGAAAATCGAAAAAGTCATTATTTTTCGTTGTACCATGGCGAAATTATCTTCGTAGCACCCGCAGATTTCGGGTAGCTTACGCGCACATATCGCTATCCCATTTCAGATCTTTCCCTACCAATGAAAAAGGTGCCCAGAAAATGTAGAGGTTGCTCCCAGCTTGGGGTCTTTTTTTTTTTTTTCAATATGTGTCCTACTGGTATGCGTGATTGTTCCGCACTGTTCTATTCCGCTGTGCTGTTCGTGAATGACAAAGATATGAAAATAACCAGTGGTCTCCCCTCTTCAGCTGAAAAACCAAACAAACAAACAAAAAAAAAAAGAAAAATTTCGCATATTCGTTTCGAATACAGCTATTTACAATTCGTTTCGCATGTAGTGCCCCTGCGAATTAACTTCTATCGGAATGAAGTTCACCAGGGCGCCGACAATCGCTCATCGGACAAGAGCTCACCCAACGATATCGCTCACATATTTACCGACTGCGACTCTTTTACTGCCATGGCCTTTTCTTTTTCTTCTGTGGGTTCAAATGTCCCCGGACAAAATGTCCCCGGACGAAACGTCCCTGGACAAAATGTCCCCAGCTGCCGTCACTCAGCCGTCTGCCAGTCCTCAACTGAATTCTTGTTCGGCGGATTAAAAAATCAAATTATTCAGATTTTTTTCATTTAAATATGATGAATATTGATTAAATCACTGAGTTGATTTTTGTCTTCTAAGACAGAGCTTCACCTCATGGCTTCCGTGTGCCACCTCGTAGTAGCGAAATCACTTTTTGAGCACATACAAAGAAGGGCGTCTAGACTTCTAACAGTGCGGCTAACAGTTACTAGCTAATGCAAATGGAGATCTATTTGAAAACTATATATTATGAATTACACCGAATAGTAATAGGAAAAAGAAATAACTGGAAAAGTTCTACGCTCGTAGAATGACCACCCGCCATGTGTAACCAAATTGATTGCCAGTGTGCCAGAGAGCCACTGAAGGGGTCACGTGACGCTGTTTGTGCTAAAAGTCACTGAAGTATAATATATTTCAGGCTGTGGTTCATTTCCAGGCTCAGTCTCATCTTCCCCAGCGTCTCCAGTTTTATGTTACTATTCGAATTCAAACATAACATAAGGGAGGTGATTTAAATCTTGATTAATATTCATGACTTAAATCGCGATTAAAATCGGTGATTTAAATCAATCAACCCTGCACATGGTAGCATGAAAAACATTGGTCACATTTGAGGTACCAACGGCTGTGCAACCGGACGGCATCTGGGGACATTTCGTCCGGGGACGTTTTGTCCGGATCCCGAGACTCGTAAACATCAAGCATAGACATGAAAGAACTAAGATGTGGGTTCGAGTCCTACAGCTGGCTAACCTTTTCAGTGACTTTCTCCTTTCATCGTTAATCAAGCATAGGTTCGCTTGCGTGTGTGTTTTGCAGATTGGAGAAATTCTATATGGTAATGTAATCAATCAATCAATCAATGCACCACATTTTTTTCTGTGAATACACAGCACTTGGCTTTACGAAAGCCTAGCTTCTATCTGCGAAATGTTTTGCAACTCCCAGCCAAAGAAACATCAGCAGGTCAATATAATTTTAAAGAAATAAGCGCGGCGAACGAAATGTAACACTTCGACTTTGCGTGCTGGTGTCGAAGAACTCAGACATGGAAAGCTTAGGAAAGCTAAGATAACATCAACCCCAGAAGTCAGGAGATGCTGTCCACAAAGAGACAATGAAGAAGAATTCGCCTTGGTCGGACCTGTCTTTTTTCCTTTAGCTCAGTTGACCTTGGCAACCCACACAAGACGGGAGATCCCTGCACCTCAATAGTCAAGGAGGTCACACGTGTTTATGGAACTACACAATCCCGCGGAGGAGAAACTCGTAACAGGGGTATTCATTAGAGCTTTCACCTTGATGAGACCCGGATGTTTCTGTGGCGCCATCTACATGCGACAAAGTCGTGAATCGGAGATGGCTCCTCGGTGATATCCCCTCTTAACAGTGTAGTAACAAAATTGGACGAAATGAAGTTTTTACCACGTTTTCCGGCGCCCTGAACAACTAAACAAAATATAATAATAATAACACAGCTTTTCAGGCGTGTTATACCACCTATCCCTTTTCTTTTCCCCAATCTTTCTTATTTTTATTGAATTTTATTCTTTTTGTTTGTTTGTTTGTTTGTTTGTTTGTTTGTTTGTTGTCTTTTGCGGTTGCAATGTATTTGGTGGTGCTTTCTTTATTTCGGCGCTCGAGTATTCAAGTAACCCGTTAGACCGCAGTCAGGAAGCAATAAATATCTCGTTTTCTTTTTTCTTCACTTCTTGCTATACTGTATTTTGTCATTTTTGCCGCAGAACTACGCCTTTCCTTGTGGTACATGGAGTGCTATGACGGGCAAGGTCGCGTCTCGAAATCCCCAGTTATTTTGAAGTGCTCACAATTTAAAAACTATTTAAAGTATTGCAATGAGCGAGATTGGGTATCTAAAAATAATAGGTAAAAATTTCGTGCGATAATTCACGCGTCATCAGCAATGCTGAGGGGGGGGGGGGCATGTTACGCAAGGGAGGGTCCGAATGTCGTCAGTCGCCCAACAACCGCTGCGCGCATACACACGTCTCGCAGTTCAACCGAGGAGCTGTGTCAAACGGTTCGTTTTGACGATCTTTAAACGTATACGTGTATATAACATAGAAATTTTGAACTCACACACACAAAAAAAAAAATAGTTCGCCGACGTGTGAATTTCCCGACAATGTCGGCATATATTATGTATATAAGACGAAAATACGATCAGATTAAACGAAAGCGAGTCCGACACGAAGGAACACACCTAGCGTGCCTGAATGCTAAGCACCCGAAGCGCAGCCATCGCAATCTTTTTTCCTTTTTTTTTTATGGCCTACGTTGCTCAACGCCCACGCTGCGCTGCTCGTGTCATTATTCACAACCAAGAGTCTTCACGAGGACGAGTGAGCTGACGTGCCTAAATAGATTAAATAGATGCAGCGACTGTGTCTTCGACACCTCCTGATCAAAGGTCAAATTAAGCGTGTTATTCGAATAGCGCGGATAAAATTTCCCCAGCCACCGCGACTCCCAAGAAATAAGTTAGGCAGCCGTGACGAGCTAATATTAAACTGCAATAAAAATATATCGAAATCTTCTACTTCTTATGCGGGGTATTAAAGTTCCTGAGAAACCCTCTCACTATCTTCATATGTGGAAAGAATTGCGTCTTCGCCAGGCTCTCATATTTCAGTCGAGTTTTCCGCCTCGGCGCCGACTAATACTTTGGAATCTTATGTTTCCTTTTTTGTTTTGTTTTGTTTCTTCTTTTTGGGTCGCAAGCACTAAGAATTGCTTATTTTTATTTTTTTATTTTTCAAGTTGTGGCGGGCGCAAACAGGGTTCAGGCAGCAATATGTGCAACTTCGCGTGGAAAAGCTGCCTCGCGTGGATTCTTTCATCTCTACCTTATTATCCCTCTACCGAAGGTTATAACATGTTAAGCCTTCTTCGCCGTCAGCACACGTATACATGCAGACAGGGCCACGGCTAAGCCATTTAAGATTAAAAAGGGGGCATGTGCTTTTCTCCTACCGCGGCGCTCTCGACAATGAACAACAAGGTTTACGTAATGAAGTGGAAGCCGAAAATCCTTCAGCCAATTCTTCTACAGTGCGTTCATGAGACCACCAATACATTTGAAGAGAGGCTCGGCAGGCAAAACGTAAGTTTGCAATATCGGTGACACAGGGGTGCTGCGAAGGCGGCGAGGCTGTGCATTGTGTCCGCGCGTTTATGTTCCGCTTCCTGCCCGTAGGCCCAGTGTAACCGGAAGTAGGCTCCGCTTTATTGGATCATTCACTACAGTGGCATGTTGACAACGAAGCAGTGGAATGATCCAGTTCAATCGACTGTATTTCGCCGATGAAGCGTGGGGGCTTTGATACTGATGAATTACACGTTTCACACGTAGTATACGACCAGGGGCGGCGGAAGAGGGGTTACAGGGGTTACTGTATACCCCCTGAATGGGTGAAGGGGGCGCAAAATTTCAATGGAGGTGAAGAGCCAAAGTGTTATCTCAGGTGCCGCATGCGGATAAAGTGTCATAAACAGTTTTCCTGAATCGATCGGATTACCAGTGTCGATTGATGCGGTAGAACTCACGACGAATGACGGTGCACTCTTCGAAATGAACTACTTCACCGCATAGCATGCTCCTAGCCAACTACCATTTCGAATGATACCGTTATCTGCCCTAATTTGTTGAAACGGGAGGCGTACGCCTTTTCTTGTGACACTTACGCTGTTCAAAATTGTCACAAAAAAGGCGTACTCCTCCTGTTTTCAAGAAATCAGGGGGCTTAATCGCTTCATCGTCGTTACAAGCTAACGAGTGGCGGGAAAGTCAAAAAGGCGGGCGGGAAATTTAAAAAGGTGGGCACGTGATAAAACACGTGCACAGCGCCCTTCGCGCGATACGTGAAGGCCGTGGTACACGTCACGCGCAATGTGTCACGTGCCCACCTTTTTGAATTTCCCGCCACTCGTTAGCTTGTAATGACCGTAACGACGATGAAGCGATTAAGTCCCCAGGGCAGAGAACGATATCATTCTAGATGATGGTTGGCTAGGAGCGTGTTATGCGGTGAAGTTCATTTCTAAGACGCTTTCAGACATATGTCGGCACAGTTCCCTTAGAAGTCGGCCCAGGACGCACATTCCCCCAGGGCGTGAGTCGTGACGTTGCCCACATACGTGAGGCCGACAACGGCAAGCCCTATCATCACCACCACCACCACCACCATTTCTAAGAGCAACAACGGCGAGCCTATCCTGCCATCACCGCCCCCCCCCCCCTCATTTCTAAGAGTGTGTGTTCAGTGTCGGTTTCTGTATTTTGTTTAAGTGTGTGTCTTCAGAAGGACGCCATCATAAAGACCGTTAGCGCCATCCATCCATTGTGTGGACTACTACGCTCGTAAACTAACGACGTCAGAGATGACTTCATCGGTAGGAATAACAAGCAGTGCATAATTAGCCCTGGTGCGTCTGCTCCACCTATCACCCAGGGCAACAGTGCCAGTTGAGAACGGAGGAAACACAGGTCCAGGTTCAGGCACTGGTTTATTGACGCATGGCAATTCATTATGAATACAGATATCACAGGTGTTGAAACACTTCGCGGGATTAGCATGCGAATGACCACATAGAAATCAGGAAGGTCAATTAAGGTCCATTTCTCACCCAGAGCTAAATGTACACGTAGTTATTAGCGGTTTACATGTTTTCACTGGTAACTGGTCACAGTGGGTCCGTTGCGCAAACAAGACACTGCTGCTGCACACCTGATCCCTGCTGGTACTCACACAGACATCATAGCCGGTCTCGCCGCAATGAAAGCATTTCTCGCGTAGCACGCAACAGGGGATATATTCCGCTCAGCTGTTTGGACGTCCGCTGCGAGATGTGACTGTACAACAAACACCCAGGATCGCTCGCCCATGTTGAAGATGACGGTGTCGATGGCTCAGACTTGGTATTATCGCTTGCCTTCGCTACCAGTTTACGTTTACCTTGATATATATGCTTACCCTCTTTATGGCGGCCGTGCATAAATAGGGTCATCGAATATCGAGTGAGAGTCTGTGGACCTTCTTGCGGTACTGCTGCGGTACTTCGGATTACCCTTGAAGCCGCTCTTAGTATGTCTCTTTTAAAGGCAGTGACTCCACCATGTGTGATATTCTATCTAGAATACCTCAGGGCTCCGTCCTGGGGCCGCTGCAGTTCTTGCTATTTGCTAATGATGTTGCGAACTGTGTTTCTTTCGAGATTAGGCTATACGCAGACGACTGTGTTCTGTATGCAAAGGTGCTATCAGAAGTTGGTCAGATGGCGCTTAGCCAATCATTTGTAAGATTTCTTGACTGGTGTAAGGTACGACAATTGGAGGTGAATTTCACAAAATGTGCAGTCATGCCGTTCACAAACAGCAGAAGTCCCCTTCTATTCCCACACGGCGTTGGCAGCAGCGTAATTGGTAGAGTGATGGGTACAGATATCTGGGTGTCCACTTCTCTCCTGACCTCACGTGGAAGGCAGACATCGATGCTATATCTTCTAAAGCTCTTACAAAGTTTGGTTTCCTGAAGCGCGACTTCCAGCTGGCGTCCGCAGACACCAAGATCTTGGCCTACAAAACTCCCGTGCTTCCAATTATGGATGACGCCTCAGTTGTTTGGGATACTCACAGCAACAGGGATGCTAAAACACTAGAAACAGATCAGTGAAGGGCGGTTAGATTCATAATGAAACGCAATGAGAGACATTTCTCTTCATTATCTGTCCGTGACACCCTAAATCTAGCTTCCCTTAGCAACAGGCGAACTTTGGAAAGACTCAGGTACTTTATTTAATAGTTAATGAGTAGGTCAACGTTTCGTATTCCTCCTAATTGAGTTTCGCACAGCGCTTCTCACTCTGTGATGCGCATCTCTTGAACGTTGTACCTTTCTTTTCGCGCACTGATGTGTTCAAGTACAGGTTCTTTCCTCGCTCGATTGTTCAATGGAACTCTATTCCGGTTACGGTGAGGGAACTATCTCTTAATGATTCCAGGAGCACTGTACGCTTACTCCTGATATAGCCTTTTTAAGGTTGCAGTATGTACAAACAAACAACTGTAGAAGAAATAGCAGTCCCACTTCATCAGTACCAACCAGGCGAAAATCCTTGGACACGCCTACATGCCGATTTTGCGGAACACACCGGAGGGACATTACTTCCTCATGATCGACGCTTTTAACAAGTGGCTAAACATAAAACATCTAACGATTATCAGAGCGGGAAACTTCCAATGCTTTATTTGGAACGTTTTCCCAAAATAGTGCAATGAGCCACCTTCAAATGGGCCGCCTTCACCAGAACTCAGAAACTTTTGGGCTGTAATGCGCAACAAGTAAAGTAACATGCTTTCTTCCGCAAGGACAATGATCGTCGCTCGCTGACCTGTGGCACGCCCGAGGAGCCTTCGATCTGCACGCGCCATAGAAGGGTAGGATATGCAGAAACCACGATGACTAGAAACTCCTCCCCTCCTTCATTAAGCCCGTAAGTGAACGAGTAATGCTGACGTCATTCAGTGACGTAGTGGGTCCGTCGCAAGTTGGGCTGCACCATGTCCTTGGCAGACGAGTTTTCAGTGGGAAATGATACCTCGCGACTGCTCGCTGCGGATGATGCTACGTCACGCAGACCTCATTACGTCACGTCAAGTGATAGGGGTGAGTCTCCAACATCGCCATCATAGGTGCCTTTTGAGTTTTTCAGTTTGCCTTCCCGGTTTCAGTTTTTTCTTCTCAGTTTGTAACTTTAATTGCGCAATGACAATACAGCAGAATTACTTTGCATGGTGGCGCCTGAGCAACTGCTTCACGAATGTAGCACACTTTCGAGCAATTCTAAGTGTCAGTTCATCGCTCCTTTAGCTGACCAACTATGCGCTAGAAAACAATGTTCCCGAAGTTCTCCCACGCATTAAAACACTGGAGATGCTCTACAACCTGAATGACGCACATTGAAACGTTCGCACGAAAGGTACCTGCACTTGTCAAATTGGACGCAATGGTTTAGCGCGTGAATTCTGCCGCATTGCATTATAGAGACCAATTCGGTGCACTCGAGTCTGTTGCATGTTTCATGAACTAACCCTCAGGTATAGCTGGTAGGTGCTCGATCTCAGCATGGTACCACGGGCGCGAAAGTCCCATAAAACATTTACAACGCGGCTGTAAAACACTTTCGATTCCTTACTGGAGTTGATAGCGGACGGACAGCTATATGCGGTTGTTGCACGGCGCGGTGTTGCCGTTTGAAAGTTTGTGTCGGTATCAGAATCGCGTAGTACACACAAGTAACAGTGCACGATCAGAAGCAACCCTCATTTTGATGTCAAGTGTTGATGATGATGATTACGGTGGCGGTAAATGAAGGATATGGGTATGTACACCGCACGGCGACACGTTTTTGATACCAATACCGAATGTAATAATAGCCAATACCGAATGTGATAGCTACTAGCTGAGCAAAAATGCTTTAGTTTTCCCCAACACTACGTTGCTATTAAGAAACGAGACAGCAGGGACGATTGTATTTCTTACATTTTAAATCGCATCTTCTGCATTGCGCAGCTTTTTCATTTATCTTTCGTACCTTCAGTATTCAATATTTATTACTCTTCCTACATTCAATATTCAGTGTGCTACCTTTAGTATCGATTGCACAAAAATGGCGTAAACGTCACCATGGATACAACAACGTCAAACTAAAAAAGCTTCCGTCATCATCCACATGTTTACGCCATCCATTTTGTATGAAACCAATCAAGTATTCCGCGCGACTTCGAGGGACTTACGGTGTAGTCGATACATACTTGAACGGCTGAGCAGGGAAATTTAGACAAAGAACAGACGGTACGAGAGGACTGCCGCTCTTCAATGTTTAAACGCTTGACTAGTAAGACGAGATCCTTCAGGCTGAACGTCTTCCATAATTCAAGCGGAACACTTTCGTTATCATACCGTTCATCGCGTCATGTAAAAGAAGGATCTTGCTGCCCTCGGAGTACTTCTCAATGCTACCGAACAGACTGCGTTCCAGACATCATCTTCCACCATTGTTGCCGGACGCAACCGGACGTTGAAACGTTGAAACAATGCGTCCACTTCAAGTAACATGGCCGGGTTTCCTTTCAAGCATGGGAGACTCTATAGAGTGGAGCGGCCCATGTTAATGCGTTTATCCACTCGAAAGCGAAACACGCTAAGTGAGTTGATCGAAACAGTTACGCACCCGGTTGAAGAGAGCATTCAGAGATCGGGTTGCGCTTCCTGAAGGGAGGGGGGGATATGTTTAATGCGAAAAAAGAAGGGAAATGTGCTTCCTCTCTCGGCGTGCATTCAACTAACAAAGCGAGCGACGTTCTTTTGACGTCACCACTTACTAGCATAGGGGTCTTTAAGGATGAGACGCAAACAAACGGGCTAAAAGGACGTCATTGGAGGACGTCAGTCAACTGACAGAACGTGGTCCTGTGTGGAAGCATCTCAAGTGGATGACGTCGGCAAAACTTCTTGAACGGTCGTGCCAAATTTAATTGGCAGAGAGAAGGTCTTCGCGCGGAACAACAACTTTATTTTGGTGATGAGTTCTTGTGTGTTTACATTCGAGGTTACTCACCCACATCAACAACAACAACAACAACGACAATAAATGCATGCGGTGATGATGAGTTTGTGGCACGTTGCGAATTTCTCCATTTACCATCATCATCATTATGTTTGTTGTTGTTTTATGGTTTGTCACTTTGTGATTTCGAACATTTCCCCTGTAAAGCGTGCTTCGCCTGTGCAACAGTAGTGCATGCGGGCGGAACCAGCTTGCGTGAGCGTAGTGCGTACGTAGCGCCCTGCAATCTAATTGATAACGAAGTCCTTATGGGAGCTTATAAGCTTACGGAATTGTTTCATAATGTAACTTCACCGAACATCGAGGCGGTTATCGCAGTACAGGGAGTATTTTAAAGGGGGATATATTTATTAGAACAAATGAAAAAAAAAGGGTGAGAAAGGTCAGCCAAACGGGACGCCGGCTTGCTATTCCGCAAAGAAAATAAAAGGAAAATAAATAAAAGAAGAATAAAATACATAAAAAGAAAAGAAAAGAATTAGGAAATAAAGGACATAACTGACAAATGGTGAAGGGAGGATGAGATAGGGGGGATCTAAAGGGGGCTGTGGGATAGTCGCGTGCTTTCGGCAGTGTGTATAGTTCTTCTGAACTACTCAATTTTATTTTTTCTCTAAATAAATAAATCAATCAATCAAGTGACCAATAGACCCGCGCCCTATACTTTCTCCTGTATAACCATAATATTTTACACCGCTCTTTCTTTCGTTCCCTTCTTTTTCGCGCAGTTCCTTTTGGAAGCTCATGTTTCCACACAAATGGTTACCCCTGAGTGGTTAATAGGAGAATGTTAAAAGTTTATCCTAACGAGAAGCATCCTGATTCTTTGGCTGTGTTGTTATCGTATTGTCGGATACATTTATTACACAATTAAACTATTTTCTCTTGCAATCAAGGCACGTTTTATCGTTCAACAACACTTTGTTCGTCGTTCATCGTTAATCGTCTTCTCGGCGTTTCAGCATTTATTTCATGCCGTAGACGAATGTTTAAATAAAAATATGGGGAGGGCAGCTCAAGAAATGTAGATCCGGACTCCATAGTACTACAAGGTGACTGCTCTGCGATGGGATTGCAGGAGACGTGAAGGATAACAATGGAAATTAAAATAATACAAATAATAATAATGAAGCGTTTTTCCCAGTGGTACTTGTTGAGCCGGTGCCCACCGCGACAAACGGAAACACCAGACTCACGACCAGTGATAATGACTATACTCCAAAAGAGCGTAAGACGTACAGTCGCAGATGTATATCTCCGCCAGCGAATAATGTAGTTCGAAGATTTAAGAAATGTCATACAAGAAGACGGCGGACGCCGGGACGAGGGGGAAGCCGACTGACATTTTCTTTTAACCTGAATATTTTAAGTTTTTGCTTGTATGCAAATGACCTCTATGTACGTCGTCTCCGACAAGTGTTTTTCGCAACATGATCAATGCACAAGCAGATGGCAGTGCACAAGCAACAGCAACGAGCGCAGCAACACAACCACGCACCCTTAGAAGAAAAAAGGTGGAGCAGTTACACCTTTTAGGAGGTAATAGTTGTCGCATATGTTGTGCCTAAAAGGCTGCAAAGTTCTACCTGCTACCTCACTCTCTGCCACGAATGATAGGGTAATCGATCCTGGCTCAGTGAGCGAGGGGGGGGGGGGGGGCGTACGCCTTTTCGTAGCAATTTGGATACATGATAATTGCTTTTGCCACCCTTTTACACCCTTTATCAGACGCTATGTTGACCAAGGTGGTAACTATAGAAGTTACCACCTTTTCCCACCCTTTTTTCGGAGAGTGGGCACCCGCCTACGGCAATTTGTCTTTAAATTTGTGTGCGAAGTTGACCCGCAAGGTTTGACTCGCCCCGAAGTACAGAGGGAGACGATAGTCTCGACATTCGACTCGTCCGCAAAAATACGTGGGGGACATCGCCACTTTCTGGGCCTAATTTGGGACACCTTTTGTTCCAGGTAACCCGCACAAACCACTTCGGTCATTTGCTCGCGTGTGCGCGAAGGCATCCCAGGACGATCATTAACGGCCATCGGTCCCGTCGAGTCCAATAAATCGTTAATTAGGAAAGGCATTCTGCTGCGCGGAGTCATCGGCGCAATTTTCACAAATCCAGCGGTTCCGATGGGAGCGGGTTGCGGGTACTGCCATTAGTGTAACTCAAATAAAGGCGCAAAATTAATGAATCGTCGCTGAACGGGGATACTGGCAGTTAATCGTCAGTATTGGCGTTGCGCTGCGAGCTAATCGAATCGCTGTACGGCCACCGCTGCGACTGTTTCTGTTTTCTTTGCGAACCGTTCACTCGTTCTACAATCGTTTGCAATGACAAAAGCTGGTATCGTTCGCATTTGTCAGAAACGTAGCTACCTGGCTAGCGCACGATGGAAAGTAATTGTTCTAGCGCTGGAATACACAAACTGAGAAGCCTCGAAAGGCTTGCGGTCTGTGTTGTGCTGTCACTTTGTGTGTTCCAGCTTCGAAACAGAATTCACTTTACATGGGAAACGTGTAAGAGAGAAAGTGAGTGCGTGTCCTGTTCGTTCAAGGATGCCCATTGGCAAGTCGTCAGTAAGGGGTGACAGTGTGGCGTACATGACCGGTGATGAAGAGGTTTGGCCTTTTAATTGAGGGCCATACACAAACGGGCGCCCTCGATACAGTTACCACCGCGGGGCGTACGCCTCTTTGTGGCAATAAGGCTCGTACACATGACGTCACGCGCAGCCTTACAGCCACTTGACATGGGAAAACATGGGGATATATGCGCCACAGGCGTCATGCTGCGGGCCCAATGTGGATTTTTACAGTTCCCTCTCGTGGTTGCAGACATATCAATCAACAATGCAACTCAATCACGCAATAATCAACAATTCACGGCGTACCCTTCTACTGTGATTGCAGTGCGGGAATATATTTTCCCAATAAACTTGACCAAATGTGACGTCACTACACAAGCCTCGTTAATGTAAGAGTACAAGTGCCACAAAAAGGCGTAAGTCTTCACTCTTAAAAACGAATCTCACCACACAGCACGCTCCTAGCCAACCATCATCCCAGGCGACATTGTTCTCACTCCTGATTTGCTGAAAACGGGGGGCGTACGCCATTTCTGTGGCATTTTGTGACGATGCCCACTTGTGTGCTGCCAACAACGGCAAGCTACTTCGACCCCCCCCCCCCCACACACACTCTGTGGCATTATGCAGTTGATAATTGCCACCGCAGTGGGAGAGGGGGTAATGGCAGGACCGGCTCGCCGTTGCTGCCCACACAGAGGTGGGCGTCTTCACGACTATAGCCAAAAAGAAAAGAAAGAAAGAAAGACGGATCGAGGATAGAGGATGAAGGGTGGAGGGTGGAGATGCGAAGAGGGTGCATGAGCTCGTCGGGGAGAGTAATGTGTTAGATGGGTCGTTGAGCAAGGAATGGCGTATGCCCCCGTTTTCAACAATTCAAGAGAGCGAACGTTGTCACTCGGAATGGGGGTTGGTTAGGAGCGTGCTATGCAGTGAAGCTCTGTTTTTAGAGTAATAGCACTCTGTATTCATTCGAAGCTTCATTGATATTCGGTGTACGACCTACGAAGACTCCCCAACTGTTCCCGTCGCAAAAACTGCATTGATAAAACTAAAATTGAGGATTGTCTTCATAAATTGTCGTCTACCCATCTTGAATACTCTAGAAGATGGGCAGAAATCGTAAACTTTGAAATCGTGGAGCCAATATTTGAAACAGAGACCGATCCCCGCCAGCTACCTGCAGAGTTTTCTACCCTTCGCCTCCTATATGTGGTCGGTATCGCTACGGCTCCGTCCATTCTCCGTTCGCGGTTCTTTCGAAGAAATGAAAACTTGAAATTGAATTGATCGTTGAAGGAACTTGGTCGACGGCGAGATGGACTCGAGATAGAGTTGGATTTCCCTTTTTTCTTCCTCGCACCTGCGGCTCTTTTCCACGATATCCGCGATATGAGGTGTAGAGCAGTTTATCTTTCAGAATAGCTGTCAAAGGCACACTTCTCGAATCCGTTCTATTGGAAGCATTCTACGTACAAATGGCTGTTGAAGAAAGTACTTTGTGGAATTATACCCGACAAGAAGGTGCAAGCTACCGTAGATAACGGCCGGAGCGAAAATCCACACTCTAATAGGGGGGGGGGGGTGATTTTAGTCGTTTTGGGGAGGCGATGCCTTGTCACAACCACAAATTTGGACTAATGGTTGGAGTTTACATGAAATTTAGGAACAAGCACGGCCTACTAGATTATAACGACCATGTCACGGACACCCCTTCCTAGCGCCACATTTGCAAGCTAGCGGTGACGCTTGTTATCGGCCCGGGGGGGGGGGATATGGTTATTAAGAAAAAAACAAAGGAAAGGTTAGCCAGTCAAAGAGCCGGCTTGCTATTCCGAAAAAAGGGGGAAGGGGAAAACGAAATCGGCTCGGATATTACTTCAACTCCTACAATACTTTGTACTTCAGCTTACCTTAGTATTTTTGTACAAGCGGTGGATGTCCCACGAGACATGCTTTTTCTAAAATTGATTATCATCATCATACTACGAGTACAGCTCCTGAGCTGTTGCTGTCGTCTGCTACGGTAGTCGTACGTCCGCTTCTGCGCGTTCAAAATTCAAATTTCCATTGTCCAATCATGACGTAGATCTCGTGGGTCGATGAGTAGCGCCCCAAGCGGATCGTGCGGACGGGCTCCTTGTAGGGGTTGTCGATTATGAGATAGTCGTAGTAGGTCGTGGGACAAAGTTGCATTGCTAGGGAGTAATTATCAGCGTCAGGGGACTAAAATAGGGACTACTTGTGACCTACACAGGGAACTATAGAATCTTGCAATTGTTCCCCAAGTTATCCCCCCCCCCCTCTTTTTCTCAGAGTGCGCGGATACTATTGCCGAGTGTCGATGGTGACGGTGATGGTGATGTGACAAGTATTCTTTGTTCCTGCAGCCTTAAAACGAAACTTCACCGCATAAGACTCTAACGGCAAACCACTACACATAATCACACTCTTATTTCTTTTGATCTGTGGAAAAGCGTTAAGCGTACGCTTTTTTGTGACAATTATCATGACTGCCAAATTGCCGCAAAATGACGTATTCTTCCCGCTTTCAACAAATTAGGGGAGCGAACGAAGCGAAGTTCCGTTTCGATAATGTGCAAGTTCCTGATCAAGCGCAATTCTCCAGTGAAGTCCTCTTACGCAATTTTTGTGACACCTATGCAGTTATGTAAATTGTCCCACGAAGGCGTACGCAAAGGGATAACGCTATCAACATGTACAATGGTTCGGCTTGTTGTGTGGTGAAGTGTTGTTTTAAGAGCGCGCGGAGGGGTGTGTCGTGTGCGCGTCCCTGGAGCTTGAAAACTGGGCATGTTCTGAATACGTAGACAGTACATTACGCAGTGCTTGTCCAGTAATTTCGTTAACGACGCAGGTGGCCATGCACACTCAATGGGCAGGGTGCAGAGCAGACGGCCATTGTTAAAACTAATGCGTATGCATCCCAGACGGGTCGCAAAGTGTATGGGAGCGTAAATGTTCGACGGGCTCCATTTATCTCGTAATTTGTTTGATTCGTCGCTAGTCGAGGAAAGCCCACGTGCGCATAAATATTTGTGTATAAATGAAATTCTTCTCGTTCAGGGAAGTAATGAGGAAAGCAAATATTGAACTTGATGCTAAGGGATGTTTACGCATGAGTCAGAAACGATCCATAATCTACAAGTCGTGCTCTAGGCGATGTCCAAGAGTTGGGGTACACTTTTTCTTCTTTCCTGGTACATCTGTGGTGCTGTGACGTAGCCCGGTTAACGGGGCTGATGGTACACGAGCAAAACCAAATCAGGGGAATCAGCACAGGATGAGGGAAAACTCCGAACAGCAACGGTGCAAATATATATGGGTTTAATATCCCAGACTATATACAACGGGTATTTACAGAGGGGGAATGAGACACAATCTACAAGCGTCCCTCTTTTACGTCACGGAATTCCAACACAACACATGTGGGTCACGGCAGTCCTCAGGCGCAGAGCCTTGCGAACTGTCCCACAGGATTATTCCGAAGATGCCGTCTTTTTTTTGGGAGTCCGCTTATATAGCAGGTGGTGTCTTTGTCCCGTGGTCCACTTTCGCGTCTGGCCTTCACACTTCCAGGAAGGAGAACTTCACTGTCCCTTTCAACTGCTGCACCGATGGGGAAACTCCCCAAAACAGTTTTCCTACGATTCTGGCGATCAGCACCACAAAATGGCGGTCACAGTGCTACGCGCACAAAATCCCGAGCACACTTCGAATAGCCTGTCTCTGTCTATATTACGGCCTTATCATCTTATTGACGAAAATATAAACCCCCTGAAATTCCTGTTTATTAGCGTATACAAGCTTTCGTGCAGTGGTCTGCATTTCATCACGTACCATGTACCCTTGCTACTTTTTTTTTTATCATGATGGTGATGGTGATGGTGATGCGATAAAAAAAAAGGGAGGGAGGGGAGATGTCAGTCACGACGAAGTCGAACTGGCTCAGGACGCTTGCACACAGAAAATACAAAGAGGTGAATGATTTAAAGTGAACGTAAGAGAACTGATGTTCTGAGGCTGGAACGACATAGAGGGGACAAATACATACAAAGCCTCTCGACGAGGGTTCGACTGCTACAGCTGGCTAACCTTTTCAGTGACTTTCATCTTTCAGAGTTAAAGTGATGCAGTTCACCATGTAGTTCAAGAAGTTTGAACCAAGTCAGTATGAAATGTCGGAATAGCTGGAGTCACACAAAG
Organism: Ornithodoros turicata; assembly: GCF_037126465.1. Classification (NCBI taxonomy): domain Eukaryota; kingdom Metazoa; phylum Arthropoda; class Arachnida; order Ixodida; family Argasidae; genus Ornithodoros; species Ornithodoros turicata. The sequence continues at coordinate 15,241,785 of NC_088203.1, forward strand.
CACGCATACAATAAGTCATAGAATGTCCATAAGCCCGGTTGTCCGTAGAAGATGTTCAATTGCCCTCAGCGCCCTGTCGGACTATTGAGGACCTAACAGTTTCGCGATATCGAACCCTCGGAAGTACACACGAGGCAGGCTCGCCTCTAAAACCCTTCGAGCATCAACGTACTTCCGACACCTGAGAAGGATATGTTTTTTATCATCATTAAACATACCCCCCTTCCCCCTCCTCAGGTACCATGATGAAATGAAACCTTGTACACTAATAAGCAGAGGTTTTCCGCGTTTTTCTCTTTTTATCACTTGAGCGTATATGCTCTACATTTCCCGATTGCCATCTTCATAAAGATGGGGATCACGTAGTTTCACGTGATATTCCTTATATCTCCAAAAGCGCATATTGCTGCTGGGCTGTAGGGCTGCTTTCTGAGCGTATATTACCATATTATAGTCGTCTGTTCTCATTGTCTGGACTCATCGATATTCTCTCTTATAAACTACAATTTACGGCGCCCGTGCAAGTTAATTTTCGGCTCTCTTTTTCCATACTATTCCTTTCTGCCTTTGAGTCGCACTTTCCATTTAAAATTATTCCGGGTGAATTCGCTTTGTGCGAACTATATAAGCTACGGCTTTTCTTTTCACCTTCATTGTCTCATTCAAACCTATCTCCATAAGTCGTGCTGGAACCAAGTAGCGGTACATTGCATGCCTAAGGGCAGGATATGTTATAATTTTGTGACGAAAGCAGCTTTGTAAGTAGCTCGCATCCCTCAATACACAATGCAAGATCCACAGAGAGCTTCGACAAGGGAAGAGTGCAGGGAATGTAAGAAGCAATGCGAGGCGTACCGTTCGATTCATATGATTAGGGATCGTTGCGCTCCCTTCGGTCGATAGCACGTTTTCATCAAGACGGCACCAGCGAAGTGGAAGAATGGGTATATCTGTCTATTGATTCATAAACAGCGCCGATTCACCAGTACATGCCACTCGGATTAACTGAGCGGCGTACACAGTGAAAACGTGAAAGGGACATTTCACACGTTTCCTACAAATCGCCCACTTCGGTATGTTGCCAATCCACTTCGTTGAACTACAACAGCGGATGCGTTTTGACCCGCCGCTCTTCCGTGCTCTAATCCAGACATTTTTGTAACTGCCCCCACAAGCGGTGGCTTGTGGCTATTGCTTTGGGAGTGCATGGTCAGGAATACGAGGCCCCATCTGCAAATCTGCCTGTTGTACTGAGAGGATGTCAGATTGAACAAGTTGTCGACGCTGAAATAAGTTAATTACCATACAGCGATCCACACAGACAGCAATCGAAGTTGTTTACAAACGACTTCGCCCCTGATCCTGGGCGCAGCCATGTTTATGGTCGCGTGTATTTGACGTTTACAATGACCTGCTCTGACCAGGACCTGTCCAGAAGCCATTGCGATCGGCTGAAACGCTACCGTCTATGGACTGATATATGCGGTAGGACACTCGTGTGTTGAAAAAAAAAAGAAAGAAGAAACACCACACTTCCTTGGGTGCACAGATCAAGCACAGATCAAGCGGGCGCATACCCAGTGATGCAGGAGGACCGCCCAGTGTTGCTCGCAACACATTTTTGCACCGGCGGCTCGGAGCCGTCGCTCCTCACAATTTAAAAATCATTTTTGTGGTGTCTGCGCCGTTTTACTGCCGAGATATTCCGTAACGGTGTCCGAAACATGTCAATAATTGTAAAAGCAACAGAAGAATGCAACCGATTTTCTTCCGAAGTCTCCCTTTCAGAAAACGTGAACGCCGGATGGCGTATAGAGTTTGGTCCCATGCCTGCACGACGATAAGCTAGCACAAGAGACAAGGCCTTTTGAAAGGAAACGCTGCCACTCTTAAAACGGAGCTTCACAACTTAGCTGCTGAGTGGCAACCACAGGGGTGACACGAATCCGCCATTGTTGTAACCACCCTCAAGCGGGTGCCTTTGGCAAAACTGCCATCTTGTCCTGGTCGCACGTCATAGAAAACATCATAATTTTGAGGTCATGTGACTTTGCTTACATGTCGTTTTTTCGCTTATCGACATATTTCTGTCGTCATAAAGCCAAGAGATGAACGTATTTTGCAAGCCTAAACTCTCCGGTGAATCTTCTGCAACGTATTAGCCCATTTCTGAGTGAGTCTTCAATCCCCACTTTTTTCTTTCCAATCATCAATACCATCACTAAAAGACAAAGATGAATCCAAAAAGACGCCGAGGCCGTGAACGACGCTTTCTCGCCTTATTGCCGAAGATTGAAGGGTGTACGTGTAATCACACCTTTTTCGTAAAATGTATCATAATTGTTTTAGCTGCATTCAGCGTAAGCAAGTTGTCTGAGGACCACTGGTGTACTGCAATAATGTCATCTTGGAGGAGAGAACAATCATTTGTACAGGAGATCTAACGGTAAACTTTCATATCTCTCTTCATATTGGAGAAGGTGAGAGTGCTTAATACAGGCGGATAGGTGTTCACGAAAACGTTAAACAGCAAAGGACCGAGATCTGAGCCCTGCCGCACTCCTGACAAAGACCTGTACGTATTGGAATAGTAACCGCCTATACGCACATATTTCAGCCTCATACAGAGGTAAGACGCAAACCATGAGCAAACAGTATCAGATATGCGGTAATGTGACGTTTTACTCAGGAGCAGCATGTGAACAATCCAGTCAAAGGCCTTCGAAAAATCGAAATAGACGGAGTCAACCTGCAAAGATCGTGACAACGTTCGTGCTATGTGGCTGAGATAGGTGACGAGATTAGTCTCAACTGACCTGCCAGAAGTAAGACCATGTTGGGTTTCTACCAATAATGGTTTAAAAAACGCTGAAGGGTTATTGTACTATTTTTGAAAGACCTTCGAAAGACAAGGGTGTAATGAGATGAGTCTGTAATTAGAGGCAGATGTAGTTGAACCAGATTTGTGTACCGTTACAATAATAGAGTTCTTCCACAAAGACGGAAACACACATAAATTAAGCGATCTGTTAAACACAGTAGTCAGAATTCGCGCTATGCACAGCCTTTAACAATAAAGCTCGGTATGTTATCAAAGCCACACGTTTTAGATGATTCTAGCCCATTTATAGCATGGAGGACTTCATCTTCAGAAATTGTGGTATTTAAAAGCGTGAGTGACGTCATAGTCAAGTGGGATGTAGAGGGCACAGAAGTGCCAGAACTAACATTGCAACTATGGCAGCGCATGGAATTATCGAAACAATCAGCAAAGATATTGGAAACCTTGAGGCGGTCATTAGAGATGCCATAATCATAGGATAAACTATCTGATTATGTTCAGGTGATGTCTTACCCTTATGTGCAAAACTACGCGTTTTACTGCGAGATGATCGGATAAGAATAATTACCGTGATCGAAAAACATCCAAAACGACGCGAAAACAACAACCGCATTGTTTACAAACAGTTTGGCCGCCGATCACGGGCGCCGCCATCTTTAAGGTCACGCCTTGACGTTTGCTGTGACGTGCGACCAGGACCTGTCCAGGATGCATTGCGTCCTCCCAGCAGGCTTTCGTCTACGGAGCAATACCTTGGGTGCCACACCTATGAGGCCAACCACAACGACTGTTAACATCAATCATTGATATTAACAATCTTTGGGACTGATAACAGCATTTTAAAAGCATATTGGACCAGAGCAGTTCGCACTGTAAACTCGAGCCGTTGAACTGACATGACAGGCCTTGCAGATAAGTTCTACTATTGTCATTCCGCCCTCATAGAGGCCTCTACCCAAGGCTTAGGAAGGGAGTTGCCTCAGGACAGAAGCCGCCGATATTTCGAACAGAGACTGTTCAGGGACTGTTCCCAGAAGAAGAACAGTCTCTGTTCGAAATATCGGCGGCTTCTGTCCTGAGGCAACTCCCTTCCTACATCTCTACCGGTTCGCTGGATTTCTACCCATCTACCCAAGGCTTGTTTTTCCTCAAGAATGCCCGCGCATCAGACAACAAGGCACGTGCGGAATGAAAAACCATTGTTGAAGATATAGGCGTATAGTACCCAGCGGAGAAAATAAAGGCATCGTTATGTAAACGAGGGTGGCCCCATTTTTAACACCTCAGAAGGATCCCATGTGGCCGTTGATTCTTTTCACGTGCTCTCCAATCTATTAGCAAGGCGAGATGGCAAGAGTCGATTATTTGCCAAAATTTATTACCGGTCGGAAGCCTTGCTTCTCTTCCCCATCACTGACTTTCATTTCTTCCGGTCACCAGGGGTATCATTCATCCTCATTTGTTTCTTCATATTCGAGGCATGAGACGGTTCAAACGCGTCTTATGCGGGCTAAATATCATGCGCCCCAAAACTTATCTTCGCATATGACGCGTCATTAATCGTAAATTGCCTCCCAAATGTGCCGACAGGGAAAATAAATTTACCCCGATGTAATCATCGCGACTTCACACAGTTATTTTAAGCTTAGGAAAAACGGACGTAATAATAATGGTAATAATATTGACACTGCGAGTCCCTATAAGGCGAATAAATGATTTCTTTCACTATAGAAGATTTCTTAGAACGAACTCCTTCATTCTGAGTGTTTTTTTTTTTCTCCTCCTGTTCCTCCTCCTTTTTTATTTTTTTGACGTAGCGTTATTAACGCGTCAACCTTCAGTTATTTAAATTCCTAACCGTAATATCTCCGCGATGATCGGACGATGGTACACTTTGAAGGGTTAACGAAAAGACAAGCAGCGCCCACCAGGTCGCGTGGCTCAGTGGAGAGCCCGCTTGCCATGTCACGTCGAGACTGGGACGTACCAGAGTTACCCGGTGCCGGCTGTGCTATCTGGGGTTTTTCCTGGGTTTTCCTCAGACGCCTTCAGACGTATGTCGGCAATGTTCCCGTAGAAGTCGGCCCTGGACGCGCATTCCAGCGGAGAGCTAGTCGTGACGTTGCCCACCCGTGTGAGGCCGACGACGGCGAGCCCTGCCACCGCCACCACTACCAGCGCGCAATCGTCCAATTGGGACAAAAAATCACAGTGACGACATGAATGGGTTTCTGTAATTCCAGTCAGTTAGGTGTTCCGGTCGATTTGTCTTGCACGTATCCCCTATTACATTAAACATACGGTACCGTACAGCCGGGGCGATTCCGAAACTTCACCTAAACTATCTTCACGAGTACTGTACACACGCAAGAGTCAAAGTTTCATTCAGAATAACGAAGCCGTCTTCGAGGAATTTGTCGAAACGTGTCGTAATAGCAGACGACGAAACATGCACTTCACTCTGATTGGTTGATTGATTATTTAAAAGAAAACCAGGGAGAAATTGAACTTGTCTCCTGACTAGTTCTGCTACTCCCAAAACAAAACAACAAACAAAGAAACAAACAAACAAGCAAACAACCCAAAACAAACAAAAGTACATTCCCCATCCCCAACAATTAGTGTGTAAAACGCTAGGTGCAAGTGAATAAATCTCACTAGAACCTGCAGAGAAACAGATCCACACTAATGCAAAGGTACACACTAATGCAAAGATATACACTAATGCAAAGATACACACTACAAAGTTACACACTGATACGAGGCATTCACACAAAATCCTAAAATATGAGTTGCCGCATGCCGCAGCTCACAAGGAAGTTCTCAAGTGCCGCAAAGTGAGTGTCTCGCTTTCTTGGGTCCCACAGTCCGAGCACTTTCACCACGTCGAAACGCCTGTTGTCCAGGCGGTCGAGGGTATACCTCAACCTAGCCCTTTGTGGAGCATACTTGGTACAATGCAGGAGAATGTGCTCAGTGTCCTCCACTGTCGCACACACTGAACAGTCTGCAGAGTCAGCCCGCCAAATCTTGTGGAGGAACTGTTGACTGTACGGGACGTTCAACCGAAAACGATGCAGCAGCGTCACAATGGGCCTCCGTGCACCGGATGGGAACCGGTATTTCACTTCCGGATCGATCTTGAAGAGGAGAGATGATCGGCGATCAGCTTCCTGCCACTGCTCCTCCATACCTGCTCTTGAAATGGACTGAAGTAGCGATATCACGTCTGCCTTGGAAAATGGCACCACATAGTTTGTTGACGAAAGATGTGCTACGTCCGCTTATTTGTCTGCGGCCTCATTACCCGGTATGCCAATGTGCCCAGGAATCCACTGGATGAGGACGCCATGACCGGTGATGTACGATCTTGCATATTCTTTTATACGTCGGCCAGTCAAGAACGATTGTATAACTTCAAGTCCAGCCTAGGAGTCACAGTAGATAACCCACTGAGCCGGTATCTCCCTTGTTCCTATATAATATATTGCCATTTTAATCGCAACTAACTCAGCCATGGTCGACGATGTGCGATGCGATAGTCTCGCGATCCCTTCCCTGCTATGCTCTGGCACCACAAATGCAGATGCAGATCCTGAGGTCGTCGTCGAGCCGTCAGTAAAAACCGCCGTACTGTTCTTGTGATTGTCCATTGCGGCAAGGCAGTACTGTCGGATTGCCAAGGTTGGGTGATGTGCCTTTTCTGCAAACCTGGTACGGACGTGCAAACTACCGGGAGTATAAATGTCCATGGAGGATGCAGCGCCGTTTCCTGTCTTTGCGCCTTAGGAATTGTTCGGTGGTGTTGAGCGATGGCATTTGAAAAATTCGATTTTCGGTGGACTAATTGCCGTGCAAGCTGGTGTTTGTAGTGTGACGTGCTTAGCCGCGCATAATGGCGCACTGATTCCTGTGTCCGCAGCACAGCGAGCAAAAGTTCTCGCGATTCTATTGTGGATAGAATATTAGAAGTGGCGCACGGTACTCCAAGACATATCTTCAGGCCCTTGGCTAGTGCACTCTGCAGTGTTCGCTCTGAGGTGTCAGATATACCATGTAACACAGGAAGGTGGAATGCAATCATCTGCCGAATGAGAGCTCTGTGTATGGTCAATAGGGACCTGGTCGACAGTCCCCAGTGAGAACCTGCGATATGGCGCAACACGTTGCTTCTCGCATCGGCTCTTCCTTTTATATATTTGACATGAGCAGCCCATGAGAGTTGCTCGTCGATGATTACTCTCAGAAAGTGATAGTGAGATACTCTTGTTACTCGTTGCCCATTTAGATGCAACTGAAAATGCTTCAATTTCTTTCGGGTGAATGGAAGGAAGACCGTCTTCTCTGCTGAGATGTCCATTCCTCTCTGCATTAAGAAGCCTTCAGTTACGTCTAGCGCATTTTGAAGACGTTGTTGTAGCGCAGGCATCTGCACTCCGGAGCCCCACAAACACATATCGCCAGCGTAGATGGTAATATGCACATTCTTTAGCAGCAGCTGTGGCAGAGATGATAAGACCACATTAAACAGTAGAGGACTCAGTACGCCCCCCTGTGGGACTCCCCATGTGAGAGCATGATTATCGCTTGCACCGTTCTCCGTCCTCATGTAAACAGACCTGCTCTGGATGTAGTCAGCAATCCACCGTAAAGCACGCCCTTGCACTCTCACTCTCATGCAACGTCACGCATGACATCGGCCTGCGGGTAAGTCGCCCATTGACTGAGCAAGAGCAAAGCAGCAGTTTGTAGTTGGCGCCATTCTCATGGCAGTTGCAACTTCAGAAGAACCTTGGGTTGAGTCATCCCCATAAGCTCCGCTTTGCACTCGAAATGGGGACGCTCAGACGTACACCTACGCGAGAGTAACGCCCGTGCATTGACTCCCGAACCTCCCGAAAATGTGGTGCATAATCGGATACGTGGAAGCTAAGACACGTCTCTTTTTTCCGCGAGTATTTAATGCGTTTTTTTTTTTTTTAATAAACACGTACTTCTTCTCCATGTACGTCGTCGGCGACACTTCATTTCGGAACATGATCAGTGTGCACGGGGAGTGTAATGCAAGCGCGCGTAACATATTTTTGGTCGGAACTGTAATGTCGAACGGATCAGTTTTACGCATTCTGGATGCAGCTCCACGTTGTCACAATTTCCCGCGCAAACGCATGTCACAGTGCCGTCTCCTAAGTGATTTTACGGGCGCATCAATTGTGCGAGTATATACGACATTAGCGAAGAACAGACTGCGTTATTTACAGCGAGTCGGCACTTGTGATTACACCTATGACACTCGAGTAAACTGGAAACAGGACTTTATCAGCCGTACAAGACCATGATACATGATAGCACTAGACAGCGCTATCATGTGTGGGGCTGTGTGAGCACATTTCAAGACAAGACGATATATCCAAGAACATGTTAAAGTGCAATCCATTTCCTTTTAGGAGGATAAATCCGACACGTTTGCTCCTTGTAATCCCCGCAACTTGACTTGACTTGATTTTCCACACGTCCTGCGCTATTAAAACGGAAGTTCACGGCATAACACGCTTCGACAGCTAACCATAATACCGAATGATATCGTTCTCCGCGCCGATTTGTTGCAAACGAAAGGCGTACGGCTTTTTGTGACACTTATGCAGTGATGTTAAGTGTCACAAAAGGGCGTACGTCCCGGGGTTTCAAGCAGAAGTGACAGTGGTATCATTATGTCCAATGGTTCGCTTTCACCATGTTAAGAGGTGACATTTTGTTTTCACAGTGCGCACGCTCTTAGAGAGAGAGAAAAAAAAAAGGTGGAACAGTTGCACCTTTTATGAGGTAATAATTGTCGCATATGTTGTGCCTAGAAGGCTGCAAAGTTATACTTGCTACCTCACACTCAAAACAGGTGGTGATGGTGAAAGAGTTCGCCGTACCCTCAAAACAGAACTTCACCGCATAGCACGTTGTCCTCGCTCACCGCGCACCGAATCAGAAGCGATATATATCGCTTCTGATTCGGTGCGCGGTGAGCGAGGCTGGCGTACGCCTTTTTGTAACAATTTGGATATATGATAATTTCATTTACGATCCTTTTACACCCTTTACCAGACGCTATGTTGACCTAGGTGGTAACTATAGAAGTTACCACATTTTCACTCCTTTTTTTCTTTGAGTGGCAGGTACTGAACCTCGCTGGCTGCAGCCCTTCAGGCAGTACAGACCACTTTGTAAAGGCCGTCTGTTAAAGAAAAAGAGAAAGGAAAAAGAGAACGAAAAAAAAAGAGAAAGAAAGAAACCTAGGTTCAAAACGACAGACTATCATTCCTTCCGCTACCGCTACAATAGTGTGATACCGCTTGTTTCCTTCGCAATATTGCGTTATAGAAAGTAGGCAGCTGCGTGTATTGTTTGCTGTGACATTTACAACTTGCCAGGTCGAAGCCCGACCCTATAAGTCTCAGTTCGACGTCAATTTCGGGAAAGGCTCAAGCGACAGCGCGAGCTTCCTGCTTTTGCGCTGTCGGATTCACAACTCCACACACCCACGCACACACACACCCGGGAATGCTGGTGACGGTGTGAACGTACGGGAAGTGAGATGGTGGCAACCGAGCGTATAGTTGCGTAAGCAGCCCTGCAGATGCAACGCGAATCCCAAAACCCTACACGAAAAAGAAACCCCCCCCCCCAGAGGGAGATGAATGCAGCACAGCAAGTTTTCTTTAGCGAAGTCTGCCCCTATACCATTCGATCTGATTGGCAAACAAAAGTTGCGGTGCCCTCCCTGCGGTCTTCATTATTTCGTACCGCGGTCAACAATATAAGATAATCGATGACGAATATCTATGGGGGGTCCTTCGATTTCTATCTTTCTGTCTTTGTGATTATGAAAATGTTATCGCAAAACGTTCGGCAAATGAGATTCTATTTTTGGGAAGGAAACTATGGGCATTATCGATTGATATCGATCAAAATCCGGCTGCTATATCGAGAAGCACTAAGGCAAAGATATAGCTGAATGGAGAAAGTTGGGGGAAGCTTTCGTTTGGTGCTCTTGTGTCAGAAAGTTTCATCGGCACTTTGTTACTTCATGCGCTCGGAAGCTCCAGGAACGCTCTCTGTCCCCAGCTCATGTCTACTGGACCAGTTCAAGCAAATGTCTTCGATATGCAGGACGTGAAGACGTTAAAGTACACGCAGTTGTACCGAACGAAATCTGAAGATATTTGCTAGATATTATTAACGACCTGTGAAAACCAGTCTAGAATCTGGATTCAGCATCGCAACACACACACACTCTTAAAAAAAAAGGTGTACTTTCATCCTTTTTTCCTTTTGATTCTGCTCAATGAGCGGAAGTCATCGCCATATCATCGTCATCATGTATTTCTCTCTCTCTCTCTCTTTTGTGCCACATATATCACTCCCTTTTGGAGAGTATAATGACTCTCAAAAATGAGTCTCCTCGTCCCCACAAGGGAGTAACATCGCTCCCTTACTCCCTACCGGAGAGTAATATTACTCTCCAGTAGGGAGTTAGAGCGTTGATTGATGGAAAGCTGTACATAGTGCACTCCCTATTGAGAGTAATTGTACTCTCCAAAAGGGAGTGATATATCTGGCAAGAAAAAGGAGTGAAAGTAGACCCTTTTTTTAAGAGTGCACTTTGTACAGCTCGGGACAAAAGTTCACGGAACACGGCACTGGCGCATTTCCTCATCAGAGCGGTCACCTGCCAGATACCAGGAAGAAATCGAATAAGAAACAGGTGACTGGCTATTCTAGCCATCTCTCTCTGTTGTGTCCACTCTTGTTTGCTGCTAGGATGTCACTCCAACGGAGAAATGTGACACCATGATGTTCCGTGAACTTTTGCCCCAAGCTGTACGGTGGTGGTCATGATGGAACTGCTTGCTCCTTGAATGGTACCCCACCACATGATACGCTGAAGGTCAAGCATCGCACAGAAAGTGGAAGTGAAAGAAACAGAAGTGTGGAAAGACTCCCCGCCGGCATTACCTTGAGAGCAATATCTAAGGAACTAGATGTATCCATTACGTGGTGCAGTCTTTACGCGGAACGAAACAGCAATTTACGCTTTCCTTCTTCTAAGGAAGGGCGGTAATGCGGAGCGACCTGTCGTTGGCTTCCTCAAACAATCTGACCAATCATCGTGGGGGATCGTTTGAGCACGACCAATGACGTGCAGCCCCACATTGCTGCACGACTTGAGAAGGAGAGTAGAAGGAAAGGCGTTCAGCCGCGGTTTGTTTCGCCCTCAAATCACGAACGAAGCAACGGATGAAAGCCGTTCCTTTTAAGTCGATGCGAAGGTAACAAATCTTCCATTACGGGAGGAGAAAGTTCTACACTTTCGTGCCCCTTCATGAACAGTTTCTGAGTGAAAGAAGACAATCTTATGAATGAAGACCTTGCGTCCGAGGAACCCAGCTACGCTATTCAATCCGCCAAACGACCGCGCGCGCATGGCATATTGGGCGCTGTACGGTGCGAGAGGACCATTTGAGGATATGATGGAAACAATGACCTCCCTCATTTCCAAAAGGGGTTGGCTGAGTTCCGGCAAGGGAGTAGTGTATACTACGCACTCCGAGGCCAAAACGAGCTCCTCTCAATGGCAGGGCTAAAAATATCCCGACCGCTGGCCCCTCTCGCCGGCACTCTCCGTATCGATCCTTTGTGCTTTTCATGAAGAGTCTCAATGAGGTACACCTACACTCCAACAATGACGTCAGCCGCATCTCAATGGTGGGGGGAGACGGAGACGAAAAACGAGGCCCGAACTTCTTCCACTCCCCCTTCGCGAAGGAGCAAATGCGCATTTGTTGGCGGTCTTTGGAGCCACTTAACGGCGGACCCGAACATGACGTGTCTTCTGCGCAGTTTTCTTACGCGCACGTACTACGTTTTCGGCGTTGTGAGGCGACGTGGTTTACGTGATTTGTTGAGAACGACAACGGCAAATACATTATGAATGAAGGCAGCATGACGTGCTTACCCGCTTATGTTGCGGGAGCTTACCCAATTAAGTGCGTGTGGTTGATATAATTTGGTGCGTAAGAATGACACACACGCTAGTACAGCAGGGCAAAGGCTTAAAGTTCGTCCAGTATGCTTGTGGCTTCTAGAAAAATCGTAAGTGATCTAGGAGCCCAGCACCGGTGTTCGGGATTGCGCCAAGCTCAAGCGGGACTCCATCTTAATTGTAGTCGAGCACATTAACGGCAAACACATCAAAAAGCATCTCTGACTGCGTGCGAAAACAACCTCATAATTATACTACAGTACAGGACTATACTACAAGATTATGATACCCTGTAACGTATCAGGGGTATCTTTGCCGTTGTGTCTTGTAGTATTGGCCATGACCCTGTGTGCACAATACGTAAGCTTCATAGCGAGGAATTGAAGCCTTATGTTTGTGACACCAAAATAAAAAGACCACTGAGAATGAGTTAGCTGATGTTTCAATATCATGGAAGTGTGGCAGGGCATAGCAACAGACGGTGTAAAGGTGAAGCTGTCATATGACTCCTACAGGAGTCTGGAGATCTCCACATGGAATCTTATTCTAAAATCTTCGGCACATTGTTTAAGTGAACTTAAACAACGGGAAAAGGTCGTACTGCAATCTGTAGGCAATGTAACCCTCTGTGCTGCTGAACTATACAAGTATGGCCGCAATCTAGGGTCGGTACCCAACGCCACTCGCTGATGATCGGAAAGAGATATACGAGTAGCACAAATGAATCACGATCGAGCCAGACGTGAGAAACTTCGTCACATTGAATATGTTAACTCCGTGCGGGAAATCACCATTGCACTCTCTTGAATAACAAGGAATAGTAAGCCGTCCTTTCTGGCTGACTTTTCCTGTCAAAATGAATAGATTCCCCCACCCCCACCCCCTCTGAAAAGGAGCGTTGTAAAATGTCAAACTGCGCAGTTCCGGGGCAGCAAAGCTAAGCTCTCATGGACAAGCTAAAATCGAAACGAACAGGGGGTGTCCTCGCGTGCCATATCCTGTCTAACGCTAATGGGTAATACCACGACGTGGGAAAAGAGGTACGTGGAAGAGGAGGTTGTTGGGAGCCTTTGCTAGATCTTGATCCTCCGGGACTCTCCTTCCGAGCTCTTATCTGCCTTTTATAACTGGGCCTGAACCCGGTTGTCTTCTACAAAGCGGGTTAGACATCCCTTTGGCAGCTTGCAAAAGCACTTCCGTGTTATTTTTCTGACTTTTTCGTAGCTGTTTATTCCTCGTTGAGCACGGGGGAGAAAGAACTGCACGGCAACAAAATGAACCTGGAGGTAGTGAATGGCAGTCGCTTGCCGAAGCTCAGCACACGACGACCATTGCGGCCGGAAAAAAAAGAGACAGAACAGGGCTGAGTAACAGTTGCCACATGAATTACCAATGACGAGATTGGAGTGACTCTCCGAGACGATCGAGTCATTTGCATGCAGGTGTCCGCAAGAGAAGGTCACTGACCACGGGCAGAGTATGCACTATGCACTATGTTTAAGTATGGATGGGACATCTCCGGAGCGAAAATAGTTGCCTCTGCGTCCAAAAATACGTTAGAGGTCTTGCAGATCACACACGGGAAGGCCTTATCGATCTGGAAAAGCTGTCTAGGAAAATAGTGTTGTTGACCTCTTGGATATCAACGACCACGATAGTGGGTTCAGCTTTCCTAAACGAACGCTCACTTCACTAGCTAACACATTCGTTTCGTGGCAACTGCCGGTACCGCCGGTAGCTAACACATTTCAGACCAGTGCGAACAGCAATACGAACTGCGACATGAGACAGCGCGCTAGCCAAGTCACTGACTAAGTTCCTTTGTTCAAAAACACATTGCCTCCTTCTCGTACTGGGCGTTTGCTGAAGCTAAGTGCTGACTTCATATGTCGCCTGCAGCTGCATTTCTTGTAGGTGGTATAGGTGGTGATATCCACAGAAAAGTCTTTAGCATGTGTCACGCTTGAGTGAATGACACGTGACAGTTTGGTTTAGGGTCTCATGTTTTTGAGTCCAGGTTTAGAAGCGGTGTGTGATGCCGATTTCTTTAAGAAACACGAAGACTGCTTTCTCCGCTTCCTTTTGCAATTTTCAGCAGGGCCATTTACCTAGCAGCTTACAAAAGTTGAAGGGGCGCGAATCGAGCTTGCTTAGGGCGGCTTCCAGTCCTTCTCGGTGCTGTTTGAAGGCTGGGCATTGGATGATCACGTGGAGCGCATCTTCCCGAGTCTTACATGTTGCGCATAGTGGCGATGCTGATCTCATCATTCGGTAAGGAGTCGCCTGAGTGTAGAGTTGTCCCATGCGAATTCTTTGGACGGCTGTTTGGCTAGACTTATGTTGATTTCTAGGGATGATACCATTTAGTCCTGGATCGATGTTGGATAGGTAGTCGGACAGTCTGAGGTTTCTTTTCCACTGGTGTACCGACCGTTGTGCTGTCCGCCGTCCGATATATGATTTGCCGTCAGCTTTTCTGAAAGGAACTCCGCTGGGGATTCTCTTGGCGAGCGCTTCTCTGGCTGTTTCGTCCGCAGCCTCGTTCCCTTGGATTTCACAGTGGGAAGGAACCCACTGAAAGGCTACGCTGTGTCCTGATCGGTTGACGACAGTAGTAAGGAGTAGATTTTCTAGATTTTTAGATTTTCTTTCTAGTAAAGAGTAGATTTAAATTTTGAAGATTTTCTGATGTCGCACAGGGCTTTGGAGATCCCATGCAATTCGACCATAGTCGATGATGCGCCATGGGAGAGCCGGTATCCTTTCCTGACGTCTTCGGCAACAAAAGCACTCGCAGATTTTCCATCTTAGCAGGAACCATCAGTATATATCATTGTTTTGGCTGGAAACGTTTCTTGTAGATGTGTCAGGGCCACGGTTCGGAGCACTGATGAGTTTGTGCCAGCCTTCTTACTGATTCCTGGAATGATCACGTGTTCTCTAGGTTCGTGCAATAGAGAAGGCGATCGGTCTTGCTTTATGGTGTGCATCCTATTCTTTGGGAGACTTCTTAGTAGTTGCTTTAGGGTACGTGCTGCGCTGCTCTTGTGCCTATTTGCCACTTTCTTGATGAGCTGGTGATCGGAGTGCCTTGTGATGAGTCGAACAAGATGTCTTTCTAGCTCTTGGCTCCTAAGTATGACCGCAGGGGGCTCCCGTGCTTCTGCGAGAACAAAAGAGGTTCTGGTTGTTCTTGGCACTCCAAGGCAAATCCTAAGGCTCCTTTCCTAGGATTGCGTCCAGTTGTCTTTCCTGATGACCAGTGATATTTTGTAGGTGTGGAATGCTATGTCCCAGTGATTGGCGTACCAGTGATGAAAGTTCTGGGTCATGCTGGTGTTGCCCCACTTTACACCGGCCATAATCTTGGTATAGGTTTTGGCCTTCTGCTGAAGTTTTCGAATCTCTTGTGTCCACGACAGGTTTTTGTGTAGGATGATTCCTAAGAATCTGTGGCTGGATGCTCAACTGTAGGATAGGGCAAGACGAGTGTGGATTGTCAACACGTAGCCCTAAACAATCACATTGCAAATGTCTACAGCGTCTGAGGCCTTCGTATCGTTTTCTGGCTGTCCTTCCAAAGGGATACCCGTGCACTTCTCCCAGAAGTCGTTCGCGGACTGATCCTCCCCCCCTCTCCCACTCCTTCTTGCTGTCCTCTCTCCAGCACTGCTTCGTCGCTGCCCTCGCACGGGGCTCCTGGGGCACCTAAGGGGTTGTATAGTTATCTACTATAGTTAATGCGGAATGTTAATATTAACGGTAATGTTGCGTGTGGAATCTTACCCTGTTGTTCTCATCTTTTTCCTTCCCTTCTTTTAATGAATAAACGCCGCTGAATTGTCGGGCCCGCTGTCTTGACTGTGGTTTCGCGAACTCTTTAACTCCAGTTTCTTATTAATTTTGTAATTTTCTATCTTTTCTCCGGTAATGGTGCCTTTTGCCGTTTCTGTTTCTTTTGCTTTACCTTTGGGCCCAGCCCTGCGATACCCCGTGTGGTGCGGGTTCTGGGTTCTCTCCTTCTCCTTCCTCCTGAGTGTAATGTCCTATCTCCATTTCTATTTACGGCCGTATTTAGCTCACAGCCGCAGTTGATTCGCAGTGCTAACATGGAACGTAAAGAAAAAAAATAACAATAGCGTGTCCCTATGGAAGGATATACAGTTGGTCCTTGACTTTTCGCGAATCTGCTTATTCGCGATCATTCCGGTTCCGGTTTCACAGTTGCTTGCGTAGCCTGTTTCCGGAACATCGTATAGTCGCGATCGCACATGTCAAGGGACAACAAGGAACAACAACAACAATAAATGATGTCGATGAGATAGGGTGTTTCACCGCGGTGGTGCGGTACCCTACCCTATTGCACGAGGAACGTAATGTGAAGATGACGAAGGAAGGATGAAAATACAACAAAGAACTAAAGCTTCTGGAGCAATCCAGTGGATGATGGGAAGTCCATGAACAGGCGAAGAACCCGATGATGGAGCACAGGATCTTCGTAGGGGCCAATGAGTGCAGCTAAATTGAGCGGCCTCTTGCTGATACGGGCAAGCTCATCACACAGTATCCGCCTTTGCGGGCAGTAGAGAGCACGCATGCTGGGTGGTCGCCACGACACCGCAGGTGGAACAGAGGCTTGTTTGAAGGAAGCCCTCTATATGACGCGTGAAAAGCTGTTTCTGAAGTATATAGTGTTTCTCGGAACACGACAGCGGTAACGGTGGGTCGAAAACACGGTGTTTCTACTGCTGCTGGAAGGGCTCCAACGACAGTGAACCTTACACAAACAGTGAACACCTTACAAAAAACAAAAAAGAAGAAGAAGAAGGAGAAGCTTGAATGATGAAGAAGGAGAAGGAGTCGGCTTCTGGAGTTCCTCACCCTTATGACATCGACACGCCAACAGCATACACTTCATATTCTTCGTAAATTTTGTCTTTCGCGGAGGTTCCTCCTCTTCCTCCTCTAGTCCTCGCGAAAGTCGAGGGCCAACCGCAATTTATTTCCATTATTCTCTCCGGGAACAAAAATAGTACCCCGCAGCGTGTTCTTTCAACTTTATCGACAAGTACAAATTACCCCTATCTACCGGTTCGAACTGCGACCGAGAAGTTAGCCAGAAAAAAAGAAAAGAAAGAAAACAAAAGGAGAAGAAACAGCGCCACTAACGTGTCACGTTCGATGAACGCTGTCGCCTTCAAACAAAAAAACTCCACCTAATAAAGGCACCAAGATTAGGTTCCCGAGATCAGCCGCTTTATGCTGCCCGTCACGCCTCAAGTGGGTAAATGTAATGTCCGCTACCCGAAGAAAATGCCCTCCCTCCCAGTCTGCATTAAACGTGTAGGCTGCGGTGGTGGCACCTTTTTCTTTTTGTTTTTCGTTGTCTGTGTGTTAATGTCCCCTCTATAAAGGCAGCGCTGTTCTCAGCGCAGCCCGCAAAGTGCGTGTTACCACGGAGAAAGCTTATTCCTGTCACGCCGTGGTGTCGTATACAGGAACTCTCGCTACTTAGATGAAGCGTAGCGATATCTCTAGTTAACCTGAAAACGAAGTGCGGTGCGTTTGGCGACGTTCAAAGACTTTTACGTAAGATGAGAGCTTCAACGCTGGGCATCAGCTGCCTTGAAAGCGTAGCTAGAGAGAGAGAGAGAGAGAGAGAAATACATGATGATGATGATATGGGGATGACTTCCGCTCATTGAGCAGAATGCTACCCCATTGCTATTGGGGGAAAATAAGAGGATGGTGATGAGGATGATGCTGACGACGCCACGCAAAGCGTAGCTAAACTGCAACAACAACAATGACAAATAAATCGTGACTATAACACGGGGTGACTCACCGCTGGAGAGCAGTACACTGCCCCATTACACGCGAAACATAACATGTGAGAAGAAGAGAATGAAGTTAAAGTTATGTACAAACACAACGATTGAGCAGCAAGTGCTCAGAGAAGCAGTTTTTCAAGTACCGTGCCGTAAAAGAGCAATATATGACGTGATAATGCAGAAGTCCTAGACTGTTCGTCTACTGAACTGCCCTGCTACAGTGTCTGTTCCGCTCAGGAGCTGTCGACTTAAGGCTCCTTCATTCTTGTTCGTTTTTTTTTTTCTTTTTTCTTTTTTTTTGTGTGTGGTGAGGGTATGCCACTGCGAACCAGCTCTGTCGGGGAAAATACGAAAAAAATACGGGAAAAATACTGCAACTCGGCAACGAAAGGGAGGAGGAAAGAGTGACAGATGGGTGTGACGAATGCAATCAATTTTTATGACGTAATACCTCTGTTCTCATCTGTTTCTACCACAGTGCATATCATCAAAAAAGAAAAAAAAACGCCGCCGCGAGGGCGTCGCGTCTCCCTATTAACGCGCTCAGGCTTCTCTATACGTGTGGGGAATTAGTCTATAAGCGTTGACGTAAATCCAAAGCCTCGAGTACCATGTGTCGAGCACCTCTTCAAGGAAAGCAACGTAAAGAAAGAAAGACAAAAGAAGATTAAGGAGCTCTAAGCTGACCCTGAGGGCCAACGTAATCTCTTCAACCATCTCGACTAGTAGCAGGATCGGATCAGATGACACCGGGATCCCGCTTTAAAGATCTTCAAGCTTGCAGTGTGTGTGCTCGTACGCAGACTGTGTTGTGTTCTCTGCTGGTGGTGTCTGTTTGACGCTGCGCGATGATGGTGGTGACAGTGATAATAATGATGATGATGACAATGATGAGAGCAAGAGAAAAAAGGACGTATGCCGCCATCGCAGCCCAAAATTCAAGGTGCTTCATGGCTTGGCACTGACCGCCATCACTAACCAATGTCTGCTCAATAGCTTTCTAATACTTTAAAACACGACCTCTTCTGCAGAGCAATGAGCCAGTTTGAGAAGTTTAGCAGTGTACAAAGAAAGGTGAGACGCCAGATTGTCTTTTGTGCTAGAAATGCGTCAGACTACAGCAAACCCAAAACGTAGCAGAACCGTTTGATACCATTTAGCAGAACCGGTAAATCAGAAAAGAAAAGCAAGGAGAAGGAATGAGCTGGACGCATTACAATACAGAATCCAAAGAAGAACTGGGCGTACAAAACGAAGCATTGCTATGGTTCACACGGTCTCAAAGTGTTCTTTCTTGTAGCGCTCCCCGGACAGATGCCCCCCGGGAATGGCTTCCTTTTTGATCCGGCACAATTGGGCGGCTGCCGCACTTTCTCCCGAATGTCTCTTCTCTATATAATTTCAGCTTTGATATAAAAGCGAGCGCGGGAGGACTTCAGGACATGTTACCGCTATATCGAACACGGTCATGCCGCATGGCCTTTTGCAGTTCACAGCGACGCACTCGAGAGGGGAACTGCTCGTTCGAGAGGAGCTGTTGAGAAAAGTTACGAACCCAGTTTGCCGGTATCCTTATGCAGCTGAAAATCAAGAGTGTCGTGGTTGCTTTAAGCTCTTCTATCACGAGGGCCCCAACGTTGTTCTCGGTGTCGATCTCTGCAAGGAGAGCTGTCAGTTTCGTCTTCAGACAGGCATGCTGAAAGTGGTCCAGGCACGCAGCGAAGAAAGATGTTTTGGCAACTTGTGTCGCAAAATGATCTTTGCAGACTTCTTGAGAATTACTTAACACAGTTAAGATATGATTTTTATTGATCATTGTGCGATTTTCATCACCCGCTCTCACCCCCTCCGTCTTTTCTGTGTCCAATACCGTACAAAGACTGTGTGTCTCTGTGGGGTCTCGCTACAGAGTCGTAGACAGGTCTGCGTTGAACAAGTAGACGATTGATTACACGTCTGATTACTGTGAAGACCGAACACGACGAACACTGAAGAACGCACTCGCGAAACTTGACAACCGACCCTCGCCCCGATATACTAGGGAGGTGGCCAAGGCAGCACCAGCAATCTGCGCTGTGTGCACTGACCACCTACCTCAAGGATATACGTGCTGAAACAATCTTGTAAAACATTCAGTGCTTTCACACGTCAAGCGTCCTGGAACAGCTGGACGCACTGCTGCGACCTACGTTTCAATTTTTTCTTTCTATTTCTAATCTAATCTAATCTAATCTACTGTGAAGACTAGTTTAATAACGGTGTTTATGTGCTCTACGTATCGGACGGCTTTCCTGATTGCGAAGTAAAAATATGAAGATGCGAGACCCGACAAAGTCGGTCAGGCTACCCTTCTTCCCTATGGCCTCCCTCTTCACCAGCTTCACATGACCAGCTGTATGGCCTAGTGGATAACGTGTGCAGTCGCTGAATTAAGGTTGCTCCAAGGCCACGCTGAAGACTGAAAGGCGATGAGCTCGAATACTTCAGTGGCTGTGCAGTCTGAGGTTGTCCGTGGGATTCCTCGCATAACATCTAGAGGGACGTCACGGACAGTCACACAGACACGGACATGCTACCCCCCCCCCCTCTGTCCCCCTCTCCATCCTATTCTCATCTTCATCTCATTCACGGTGTCATTATGTGTAATGATATGCCTCCAGCGTGCTACCGCAGTGAACTTCTGCTTTAAGAGTGCATGATGCCCTGTCTGGCTACCTACTGCTACCTGGCTACTTAACTGGAGTTGCCAGTTAGGTGAACGCATTGCCACTGGCCGTTGTAGTGCACAAGAGCTTATACCGGCTTGAGTGTGTGTGATACACTGGTTGCTCTAGGACAATGTGAGTCGCATTTCATCGGCCCACCCACATCGGCACACTGTACACTGCGATACACGAAAACGATCAGCGAAATTCACCAGGAGTACTTTGAATACCGTCTGCCTTACAACAAGCCTAATGTCACTATTCTCGATTTAACAGTTTGCACCACGGACACCCTACAAACACAACCCCCTTTTCCCCCCATTGCTTCCAATCTGGAGCGTCGAGTACTCGTTTGTGTGAGGGCTTTATCTTAGTTGCTCATTCGCCTCTTGTCGATTGCCTCGCCGCCTCAATCAGCCGCCTTCTTGTTCCTTTTGTGTGATCTCGTACACGATCCGCATACATTTAGAAACCTGAGACGGTAGCCCGAGCTGGAAATGCAATGGTTTTCATTCGGTATCCCAGTTGCCTAATCAGCACTGTTGACTGCGAATTACAATAGGCGAAGTGAAGACCGAACTTATAAGAGGACGACAATGCTACACAAACGGATACGTGGCTACACTACTTTCATCCAGTATGATAGAAAGCGTTATTGCAGCACCGGACCACAAATCTGATACACAAAACAGATTGGTTGGTTGGTTGATGTATGAGATGTGTGTCAATGCCGAGAATTTCACCGCACATCCATCATTTTGAGTGACGTCGTTTTCGCTTCTGATTTTTTTTAAAACGGTAGGCGTACGCATTTTTGTGAAACTTGTGCATGTATGTAAATTGCCACAAAAACGCGTGCGCCCCGTGCTTTTCACAAATCCGGAGTGACAATTACGGTATCATTCTGTGGAATGGTTGGCCTTCGACGTGTTATGTGGGGAAGTTTTCTTCCAGTAGTGTTACGAAAGACAATTTATATTGCGAGAATGCAAGAACCACTAAGAAGACTTCCACCTTAAGGGTGTTTTCAATCATTAAAGTTTTACCCAGTTCAGACAATTCATAGAGCCATCGCACGCGCATAATGGTCTGCTCATCTCACTGTCGCCAGAGCTCTTCGTGCGTTTTTTGCCGAATCATCTCCAAGAAAAGGAGAACCGGGAAACACGTTGTACAATTGTGCAAGAGCGCATGCTGCTCACCAATTAATAGAAGGACATAGACAAACTATCTACGAAAGTCAAAGCAACCTATCTCCAGTATTTCCGGAAGGGACAAAAACCAACCCTCTTTCAGAATATTGCCCCCCCCCCCCCCCCGATAGTCCGCCTATAGTGAACAGACAGAATATCAACAAGTGTTGCCCAAAATGAACACTTCCCCTTGCGTTATCGGAAAACCGATCGACTTCGAGCATGCGAAGAATCCATTTTCTTCTATCTCCGGATGTTTCTCCAATAACGCCAGTCCCCCTCGTTCAAAGAAATGCTCCTCTAGAATGCAAGAATGCCCTATATCGACGTTTCAATTGGCCAACAACTTGTTGGCGAGGCTGAGCGTTGAAGATATTGCTAGTTTCAAACTTGTTGTATCCATCCGCGTTCAATGCGAGCGGCCCCACTCAATAGTCGTCGACACTTCGCATAACAGTTTGCTCCCTACAATAGGGCTCCCTTAGGGGAGCAATGAAGGCTCCTTCCAAAGAAGTTTCATTTTTGACTGCGACGTATTGTGCAACAAGTGATACCCCTGCCACACGGACCTTCTTTAATAGTAGTTCAAACCAACTGTCATTGAACAAGCAGCAACGCCACCGAGTGTGTAACGGGCCAACCTATTCAGAGAGCTTTGGATCCAATGCTGATTGAGAAGTTGACACGTACAGGGTTAGGTAGCACTATGCGCATGTTCAAATACAGTTAGGCTGTTCGTGTGACTGTGGTATCATACACGCTCCCTTGCGAAAGAACGATGATCGTAGCTGAAAGGTCGTTGGTCTGCACACCCTGTAGAAACCCCTCCCCTCTTTCAGAGAACCAGGAAGCGAATGAGTGACGCTGACTCTGACGTTGAAGTGATGAGTGACGTTGAGAGTCCACCGCAAGTAGAGCCGCGTCTTGCGATGACGTTTCTCGGATAGAGGTCTATTAGGTAGGTTTTTCGTATCTAGGTGGCGTTACAGAGATGTCACCATCAGCTTCCGGCAGCCATCGCAGCAGGCAATTTCAGGCACAGGATTCCTGTGGCTACGAGTCCAGCGGTCGATGGTGGCTCGTCCCCATAGTTAAGGCTGGTTTAGAGTCCGACGGAGCGGGGCGTAACTACAAGCGGCACTCCGCCAAGCATCGCGAGCCGTCGCTGGTGAGTTCATAGTTCGACGACACTCGGCGAAGCGCGGCGCGGCGGCAATGCGCGACTACGTCAGCCGCCGTCGGGGGAGTAGAGCAATGCTCTACATCTGGCGGTGGCCAGCGAGCTGTGCAGGCCGTGGGCTCCGGTAGACTCGCATTTCCTAATATGACGTCGCCCATTGAGCTTCTGATCGAAACTGGAAAGGAACATCCGGGCCTATATAATAAACGACGGATGGACTAGAAAGACAAGCAAAAGATCGAGAACAGCTGGGAAGACGTGCGACGTTCTTATTTAATTCAGTGTTCATGTTTGGGGGGTACCAAACATATTACTGTAATACAAACTTATCTGTGCCAACGATGGGAGCACGGATTTTCTTTAGTCGGATTCCAGCACGCGGATACAGATATGACTGCTTTCCCACTACGAAATGTTAAAATCTCTGCGGCTGTTTTCATTGCGCTGCGCCGAAGCGCGTCGAACTATGATCCCGGTAGGACGAGGAAACGTGGCGTAGCGAACGCTGGCTGTCGGCGCGCAACGCGGGCGGCGATGGGCGAAGACTACGTCGGACTCTAAACCAGCCTTTACGGCCGCCGAAAGCGCGTCGTGGTTGTCGTTGTCTTAATGACTACGTCACGTTGTTTAAGCGGTCAGGCCTTTTTCTACTCTAGGTGGCGTTGGCTATGCCCTACCCGACCACATGTAAGACATTAGATATGAGTGATATGAGCATGAAGAGCCGTCTCCCGTTCTTTCGTTTCGTGATGATGATGCCCGTATAGGCTTTGAAACGTCAATTTTCACTTGTTATTTTTGTCCTATTATGTCGATCAATTGTAGTCATCGATACAAGAACATGCCACATGGGTTTTGGTCTATTTTCAACGTTCTAGGTCTCCAGAATAAAGCAGTGGGTGATGTACATCTGTTGTAGCAGATGCGCTTGCAACTGTGTACTCTTGCGCCGTGAGCCATGTCCGCTCCCAAGGAAGCGCATTTTAATCTAAGCACAACACATGTACGTGCTACCGTTAAGAAAACCTCTGGCGCGGCTTACCCTTTGCGTCCCAAAGAGTAATACCTTGTTTACATGGACAAAGGGCATTTCAGACGGGACAGCAGCGCTTTTCGGACCTCGCGAGATTCGTGGTCACGTCCGGCACGTACTGATCCAGTAGACTTCATCCCGCACACGCTACTTCCGCAACAACGCGTTATGTCAACAGCACGAGACGGCGTTCACATGCAGGGATTCCTAGCGCGTAACTAACAGTTTCAACAGAATACTTAGGCTTCTTCAGCCATTTACAGTTCTGAGGCTCTCAGAAAGACCGTGGCTTCGCCAGAAAAACCCAAATCATCATCATCATCATCGCCATCATGATCATCTCAGAAAGTAACAACAGCAGATATAGGATACGCTTTTGAAAGTCCATGATTCCTATGCCGGCTTGTTTTCAAGCAGAAGCTTTAATAAGAAAGTGGCTTGATAGGGCCACTCAGCACATGACACCATATGAGCACTTGACGCAGTCACAATGTCACATGACATGGCCATGTCACGGCCCTAGCTATGAGTTCGATCAAACGCCTGAAGATGAAGTTTTTTTTTTTTTCTCAGATTTCTGACAGGAAGATTTCTCCGTTGCTTCCACTACACACGCCGGTGTGATTCTTTTTTAGTTCCCTCTTTGGTAACAAGGTGTCCTCAAAGCACTCCTACCATCAACAAATGGGAGAGATTCCGCTGTCATCAATATGACCAGCGTCATTTAAACGAATAGAAATTGGAATATTCTGCAAGGAAGAAGCTAATGCACTACCACCAGACGTAAGTCCAGCGTGCTAGCCAGAGTCGACCCGAATTTACTCTTCTGTCTTCCGAGTCTCACGCCGCGTACCGCATCATTGGTGCACCGCCTTCGACTAGACGTCCCTTTGATCCGTGCCCTAATGTCCAAGACGGGAAAGGTAAATTTGCCGAACTGCCTCACGTGTGATGATGTGGAGAACACATTAATTAACTGCTCCAGATACGGTGTCCAACGTAATGCCATCATAGCCACCTTGGAAAGACTGGACCACCGTCCTCTAGACTTAGTCAAGTTCATCGGAGAAAATGGCAGAGGGATCTTCGACAGCGTGCGACAGTTAATGACATTTCTCGTAGACATTGCAGCGCTTTTTAACTTTTTAGACTTGCTTATTTTTATTTTCAAGTGTTTTGGAGTAGCCGGCTCCTGTATTTTGTAGGAGCCACCATGTCCATATTTTTCCTTTTCTAACTCCAACTCCAGACGTACGACTACCTCGTACGCGTGCTCAATGTGGAATATATGGAGAGTGAAAAAAGGAGCCTGTTGATTCAGCGAATATATTCCCCGTGACGCCGACGTCAATTAGAATTTCCCGTCGTGGTAAAGGTATATAGTATCAGCCGTTTCAGCGAAGTGCGTGTCTCCATGTGAAGTGGAAACTGAGACGTGTGCACTGGCAGAGCTCTCCAATTAGAGACTGCGGACTCGGGGGTGGGGGGTGGGGGTGTAGGTGTGCGTCTAAAAAGACGAGACGGTCGGTAGAAGGGTTACTTCAACCGCTGTAGAGTTCGATAATCCGGGTCTGATATCGAATGGCACGTGGTGCAGGAGCAGTTGCACGTCTTTGATGAGGGCCGGTGAGGTTGAAAATGACAACTCTCGTCAGCAAGAAGGGCAGAACCGCGGCCCATGTCTCCACGCGGTAAATCATAAACACACTAAGAAAAATATTCGTAATTTCACCGCACAAGTGACTGCTAACGCTGTTGCCGGCATATGTGCCATAACTTCACACCTACACACACACCTTCATACCTCATCTACATGCTGCACAAAATCCCTTTGGAGTGCACATTGCACAGTTCCGGACTGGGCCTTCGCAGTTTAATATCCCTGTTAATGTAAGTGTCATTCGTTTTTTTTTCCCAATAACTATAGGTTGCTACACACATGCCGGCAACAGAATTAGCAGTCGCTTGTGAGTAGAATTACTGTTCTTTTTTTTCTTTTTCTTTTTTTTTACGGTGCGCGAGCCCAAGGCCTTACACAACATGCCCTCCATCATGGCGCTAACCTTTTCTTTCCTGCATGTGACATTGTCATATTGTTATAGTGACTGTTTTTTGTTTCTTTCCTTTTCCCCTTATTTCCCTTTTCCCGTTTTCTGATTTTGTTTTCCTTTTTTCTTTGGAATAGCAAGCCGACTCTTTGCCTGGCTTACCGTTCCGTTCATTTTTTTAACTATAAACATATCCCCTCTTTTCTTCCTTTTTTTTTCATTAAACATGTTCCCCCTTACACATGCAGCTACGTATATGGAAGTGATGGCTAGAGGTGCGCGCATGTGCGGTCCTATGCGCGGATCCGCTCGGATATCCCCGCCATATCCTGATACCCGGATAGACATTATTCGCATTTTATCTGCAAATAAGTATGAACGTTTCTGCCGGCGTCCGCTGGGTGGAGCCATAATTGAGAGCACACAGCGAATCCAAAATGGCGTCGAAGTGTGTCATTCCTTACCTTGCTGATAATGTTCCTGATTACCTTGCATGCTGAAAAGTGGAAGCGCTTGTAGCGACATTTCCGTCATGTGAGTCTTTCCTACAGATCCAACGACCGCGGATGAACGGACATACACAATATCCACGCGGGTGCGGATGCGGATCTCGTACATGCGCGGACACGCCGCGGATACGGATACTGTCAATGTTATCCGTGCTCACCTCTAGCCATAGCTTTGTTGAGCTACACACCTTGTACGTACGTCCGTGGCTCCGTAAAGTTTATTCATTGGCGTCACACCTCTAGAGGGCACTAGCTTCCAAAAAGGCGAAACCGCCGAGATAGCGTACGTCCGCCAAAGTTTGGTTTACGTTTTCGTTCTGTGCCATTTGCTAAGACTATTAACGCTGAAAACGAGGAAACGGCTGGGATAGGGTACAATATAATATTCGCACAGTACAAGCACATTGAAACGGCACATGGATGGTCAATACAATGAGCGTAAACGTCCGGATTGTTGGCCCCTGAGCACCTTACATCATGGCGGCAAATCTGCTGGCCACCGTGGCGCTCCCTGTGAGTGACGTCATCCTGCCATACCTCTGTTTATAGATTTCGCCTGTGGTATCCCGGGATACCTGCCCTGCTTCAAAAGGGATGAGGCGAACCTGAACCTGCGAATAAATCCTATCGTGTCAACCACCACGCGACACACTCCGGTCCCGTGACGTGACAGCTCCACAGAAGCGATCTCATTGAAAGCGCAATGCAGCGCAGTGTTTCTTTTGTTGTCAGCCAATGGCATGTTTTACAAGGCTACTAGCCTCGCGCCTGCCGCATGCTAAGAAAAGAGAACTCCCACGCCACCGAGTTTCGGGCGCGTCAACACAAGGTCCACCCCCGTTAAGGAGTATGTAGCTCAAGGACGGTGATATCTAGATATATATAGCATTGGTGGTAGCACCTTCTTGCCGTGTGGGGAGCTGCAAATCCTCTCTTCAACGAGGCGTCCTCGCAGTCATGACCATTAAGCAGTCCTCGAAAACAGCGAAAGGAAATAGCCGAAACGCGTCTCAGGCACGCCACACCATAATCACAGATGGACACTCTGCGGCAAGCGTTCTGAGATTAGCGACGCGTGCGTGACCCTCAATCACTTGCGGCGGAGCTCGCTGCCGCTTGTCTGAATGGAGCGGGTGGGGCTAAATTGATAGCCTCCTTGCCGGTCAGCAGACTTCATTCACGTGCTGTCGTTAATAGAGTCGCTCAAAGCGTTTTGCATGGGGGCCACGCAGGGCCGTAATTACGTGCAACAGACAGGAAATTATTTCGCTTCGTAAAAACCGACGTGGCGATTGTTAAGTCCGCGTGATCGATGGTTGCTGATGATGCCTTCTAGGTCACGACACATGTGTGAGGTTTTCTGCCGTAGCTTCCATACAACCGATATGCGTTCAAAAAAACTGAGGGGGGAGGGTATGGCAGGATAGGCTTGCCGTTGTTGGCCCCACAGAAGTGAGCGTCATCACGACTATAGCAAAAGAAAAAGAAAAAAAAGACAAAGAAAGGACGGACGGGTGGAGGATAGAGGAGGATGAAGGATGGGGACGCGGTGAGGGTGCACGAGTTCGTCAGGGAGAGCAAAGTATTAGATGGGTCGATGAGCAAGGCCTGCCATCTGCAGAAAGAGAATGAGGTTTCTTGCTTTGGCGGAACATTCGGCAGAAGAACCAGCGGGGTAGAGGATGCCCGCTAGCGTGCCCGAGGTGGAGCGAGGGAGATGGGCTTCGCGCGCAGAATAGTATGCTCGGCAGTCTCGCAGGATGTGTTCGAAAAACTGAACTTCACCGCACGACACGCCCTGCTCCAGTCATTGCGCTGCATGATACAGTTAGGGATCCTCATTTGAGGAGAGAGCTAGGCGTACGCCTTTTCGTAGCAATTTACACGTATCAAGGTTACCACAAAAAAGACGTGAGCCTTCCGTTTTCAACAAGTCAACAACGAAAATGATATCGTTCTGTTAATTCGGAGCCTGTTTTGGCGGTGTTTCTGTTCTGATATTGAAGTTGTGAATCAATCAATCTATTGACTTACTCCCAAAAGACACCGAGGAGGGCGTTACAGTTCTATGTGGGTCTGTCTAGCCGTGGAATGAATTGAAGAAGAAAAAAAAAGGAGTAAATTAGGGTGCAATTACACTGTACGACAATTCCGTCCACAAATCTAAAGACGCCTGTGATTGGCTTGGGCTGGCGAATAACGACTCCGAGTCAAAACGGGGTGCGCAGGTATGATTCAAACTGTTAATTGTACACTGATCATGATGCGAACGTACACATTTGCATTTTTTTTAAAGCGGACACGTAAAACAACGTATCTTTTCGTATGTCCTCCTCCCCTTTCAACATGCAGACTACATTCTCCCCTGGCGGAGATATACTTCCGATATACTTTGCACGGCGGAGATATACTATATGGCGGAGATATCCTGCCCGCGGAGAGGCTCTGTCACCGCAGATCTTGGGTTGCCTGGGAGTATGGTACCCTAGATTGCCCCATATAACCCATTTTAGTCCCCTCACCCTGACATTTACTCCCGAACTCCCTAAACCTCGCACAAACTTCCGAGCAAGGATATTCTCAGGGTTTTCGTCTCGGGGGGTGTTGATGGCCCATACAGGGGGTGGGGGTAACACTCATATTTGCCGCTTTTCTTGCGTTTTTTGCTTTTCTTTTTGGCGGGTGTTACAACATTTTGAAGGGGGTGTAGGGGGTGCTGGGAAGATCCCTGCTTCGGAACGCTTACGTGACTAGGGATAAACTAAAAGTAATTGCGGCAAACCATTGCAGCCCTTACTTTTTAGACGAAAAAGTAGAGAACTCCGACTTAACATAAGAAAATAACAAGGTTTACTCAGACGTTTCGTCCGTCATGCGACGGACATCGGGCACGGCTTTTGGAGTATTTTTGCACCTTACTTTTTACTTCGCTTTATCCCTTTACTTCTGACTTTTTTTAACGTTTTAACGTTTTTACTTTACTTCTTTACTTACTTTTAAATTTACTTTCTTTTCTTTCTTCCCCCCTTAGAGGGGGAAGAAAGCTATCTATAAGCTTCGACGAATGAAACAGTGCATCGAAAACCTCTCGGGAGGGCTCAGCAACGAGAACCTTTTGCTTCTCATGGACGGAAAATATACCAAGCGCTTCGGAAGAAGGTAGAAAGGCTTTCCAGACCATACTATTCATGGTCACGTCCTGGATATGGTAATCCAGCAGACTTCTCCGTAAACACGATGCTCGCTTCTCACAAAGGCGGAGTCACATGGCAAGGTTCGTTGGTTATTTTCCCTCGAGCAACGCGGTCATTGCAAAAGAAGCCATGAGATCTCCAGCCAGACACATCTTTTGGAAAAGCAGGGGCCATACAAATGCACGTTTTCATGAGCTTCATATTCTCACTACGTGTAAATCTGCTCCTTATCATTATTATTGTTATCATATTCTAAATAAAGGTTTTTTTTTCCTTTTCAAATTACTATGCCGTTTATGCCGCACAGGAAGTGTTCACGGCAACAACTTCATTGCAAGAGGCTGAATGGGGAGTTTCATCGTTAGGGGCGATACTCTACCCCCATTGCTGGTGGTAATGCGGGGAATGAAATAATGAACCCCTTCACAATAAGGATCGAAGACCTATGGTGTCCAGAAACGCGGAGAGGTTTGAGGGCAGAGCGTTGGTGGGCTGGATGTGGCCAGGGACCAAGCAATTTTGTGAGAGAGAAGGGGCGAGAGTCTAGATCGTTAAGGGATCCGGAGTACGGTTCGGGAAGGTTTGTATTATGGGCACTGGAGAAGAATGTGCTCCCTATCTTCTACAGCACCGCAGTGAATGCATTGGGAAGAGTCAACTTGTCTCAAGCGGTAGCGCCACTGTGCAGTAAAAGCAACATAGAGGCGCATTCGATGGAGTGTTTCAACGAAATTGCTATTTCAAACTTCACACTCCATAATTCGCCACGTTCCTTACGAAAACCGCCCGGCCATGAAACGCAGGCTTCCTACTTCAAGGTACATTAGAAATTGCCCGAGGCGACGCAGTGACAGGGTATCTGACATCCGCGTCCCACTGTTGTCCCATACATCGTCCCAAAGTGGCCCCGTTCTCTCGCCCTGTTTGTTCAAAGGGAGAGACGTACGCCTTTTTGTGACGCTTATGCAGTTACGTTAATTATTGTCACGAAAAGGCGTACGTCCCGTGGTTTTCCGCAAGCCAAGAGTGAGAACGATATCGTTCTGTGAAATGGTTGCACTTCAACGTGCCATGCGGTGAACTTCTGTTTTAACGCCTCAGACGCTTTGAGACATATGTCGGCACAGTTCCCTTAGAAGTCAGCACAGGGCGCACGTTCCATCAGGGCGTTAGTCGTGACGTTGACCACCTCTGTAAGGCCAACAACGGCGGGTCCTTTCAGAAGCACAACCCCACCCTCACCCCCTCCTGCTCTGTTTTAAGAGGTAGGCTGGGTAGGCCGAGGGGCAGGACCAAGGGGGGTAGCCATGGACATCGTGCTGCACCCAAGCTGCATTAGACGACGATGGAGGGCTTGCGGTAGGGGAAGGTGCTGCTGGCAGTGCAGAAGATTATGTAGAATATCGGCCACCTCGCCACAACTGGAACATAAGGGGGAGCTGGAGTGGCCCATTTTGTATAGCAGCAATGGAGTGCGGGCAACGTTGAGAGGGAGGCGGTGTAGAAGTGATTCCTCGCGGCGACTGCAGTGACACGCAGTCAAGAAGGCTGGAATTCAGCAATGTATTCCAGGGCTGTCAGGATGCCGAAGAGTTCAGCCTCTGTGGACGACATAATCAGCTCCGGTGGCGCAGCGGTAACGCGTGCGCTTGGAGACTGGGAGGTCCGCGGTTCGAATCCGCGGGCCGGCTGTGCCGTCTGGGGTTTTTCCTGGGTTTCCCTCAGATGTGTAATAGGCGTATGCCGGCACAGTTCCCCTTAAGTCGGCCCATGGACGCAGCTATCCTCCCCCCAAGCGGATTCCGCTCGGTCTTCCACTTCACCCTTTCCTCTCCTCCTCTCCACCACCTTTCCCTTCCCGAGAAACATGCCGCCTAATCAGGCAGGCAGACCTCTCGGGTTCCTCCCAACGACACTCCTCCTCCTCCTCCTGTGGACGACATGGGGTAGGGCAGTTTGTAGGCCTGTTCATGGTCTGTATCGGTGACGTAAAACGTTGCGCCCGATGCGTCAGGCATTACGAAGGCATCGGTGAAGATTTGTCGGCAGATTTGCTTGTAGAGTAGAGTAGAGTGTCGTAGAGGAAACCGGGGTGAGGTTTGCCTGTCAAAGCAAGTCACCGTCATTACCGTGATTTGTGTAAAGCGCCCAGGGCGTACGCCCTTTTGTGACAATGATTAAGGTGGTGGTGGTGGTGGTGGTGCTAATGAAAGAGCACAGTTGTTGGCCTCACAAAGGTGGGCAACGTCACGACTAACGCTCTGGGGGAATGTGCGTCCTGGGCCGACTTCTAAAGGAACTGTGCCGACATATGCCTGACAGCGTCTGAGGAAAACCCTGAAAAAAAAAAAAAAAAGACAGCGCAGCCGACACGCGGATTTGAGCCCGTGTACCAGCTCGCGTGACTGAGTGGTTGGCGTGCTGGCCATGTCACGTCGACACTTAAAGAGACACCATGAGTATCACAACACTTCGTGCACCTCCCGTTTTCCACAAATCAGGGAAGAGCACAATGTCATTCAGGATGTTGATTGGATAGGAGCGTGCTACGCGGTGAAGCTATGATTTTAAGTATATTAAAAAGAGGATTCAACAGGGTCAAAATACACAGTTACTTTTTGAATACAAAATACCAACACAAAGAAGCAGAATAGCAGAGCACGGCAGGGGCCGCGTCGCTAGCATGTCCCTGTTCGAGTGCGCTCCTTTTCCTTTTCCCCTATTTCCTAAAAGCAACCGCCTCTTCGATGGTCACGAAGCACTCCATGACAGACGGCTCTGAAGAAAGTCGCTTCCGACGGACCACTCAATATTGCAGCCACCACCCTTTCCTTTTTTAGCCTTAATACAGCGTACACAGAAGCAGCGCGGCAGCCTCATCGTATATGGAGAAGCGGGCGAGCGCGGACGACGACGTCACAGGAGGTCTACGTGATCGGGGCCCCAGGCCTAAAAATATCCGCCGCCTACCGAAGGCTGTTTCCCTTGTTCTTCTCTCTGTACGTACATATATATATGTGGAGCGAGCGCGGCAAACGAGACGGAGTCGCTACGGCCGCGACCATTGATTTTCGCTTCGCGTTTCTTCCATCAAACGTAATGCTTCTTTGGCCGCACAAAATCAGCGGTTCCTTTGTTTTATTTTCAGGCGCCATGCTTTTAGCACGCGTGCGTGATATGCCGCTTAGGAACGCTGACGTTAGTGGTTCCAGAATTCGGTGGCAAGATTTACATGAGGCGCCACGGAATATCCGGTGTACGCACACGAATGACGTCCCCACGGAACATTCTCGAGGAACAAAAAAGGTAAAAACGCTCAAGGGGTAGAAGTTCCGTCGCGTGTTACGCTGAGCATTCGCATGGTGCCGGAATATCGTGACTGGCCTACTACACACCTAGCAGATGACACTCATCTGAGTCCTTCCCTGTCGTCTGCTACGAAATAACTTGTGGCTGCGCCTCAGTATAGTGTTCGCCAACGACCGTTAGTAACGTTAGAAAAGATAACGTTGTGCGCTTATGTGGCAGGACAACGCTATGATGTTTCACGCATCTCACACTGGAGTATTCGCGTGAATACACGATATCTCGCACGAGGTATGCACGTGAATAGAATACTTCAATACTTGTTGTAAGGGTGGTTACACGATTTACACCAATGCCATGCCATGTCTGAGCAGAAGCACACTCTCACGAGCACACTCTCCTAGCTAAACTTCCCAATATTGGGTTCTCCCATTCTTGCACGAAGCAGCGAAGGGTCAGATACAGCAGATACGGCCTGTAGAAGACAGCAAAGAAGCTGTGCGCTCCCAAAGAGTGCGTTGAGAAATGCACCTCGTGTCAATATTCTGCAGTCAGCACCGAACAACACAAACTCACTTCGAAATTTAGCTACATGCCATAAGGTCAGCTCGCTACAAAATAACACTTTTGGGACTCGCGTCAGGTTTGCTTATTATTATTTGTGTTTTGTGGACCGCCTCTAACCCACGGTCCTGCCTTACCCGCTCCAAGAGCACAAGCCACATACTTCAATACCCCCACCTCCACCCCCCAAGGTACTAACCCAACCTAACCTAGCCTGACCTTACCTCAACTCATCTAATCTAACCTAACCTTAACTAAGCTGACTGAAGCCGCCGCCACCTCAGCGCCCTCTGGAGCAGTACCCTCTGGAGCAGTAAGTACTTGGGCCATGGCATCGCAGTGTCAGACACCGGGCGTCGTCCGCCATAGCAAAATTTTTCCGGGACATTGACGCAGACAACGAGTTTTTAGCCTATGAATGTTTTGTGGGTTTCGCTGTTCGACCGTGTTTGCGTGACAACTCAGTGTGTCTCTGAAATTTTTTTTTCTGTCGAAATCACCACCACAACCACTAATCATCATCATCGCCATCACCATCCTCTTCATTGGCATCATCATTACAGAAGTTTTCCACCAAAGTAACTGGCGCAAGTGATGTGGGGTGAGGTTGCGGGCCTCACAGTAGTGAGGCCAAAATCTCAATTTTATATATACTGAAAATCAAACAAATCAAGCTTTCCTCATCCTCGTCATCCTCCTCTCTTGTACCATTTCTTTTCCTCTCTTCTATCGTTTCCAGCACTAGAACACCGCCTCTATAGCCTCCTCAAGCTCACGGTGATGCTTGCCACTTTAACGTTACACTAGGTCGCTTGTGTACTTTTAATTTCGTCATCTAAATAAAGTTTTTGCGTTGTTCTTCCTGAACGCATCTTTCTCGCTCACCATACCTTATATGGTTTATGTCGCGAGACAGCTATGGTAAAAATACGCAAGAGATGCAAACAATAACCGACACTAAATTATCTTTCCTTGTCTGAAGGAAGTCTGAAACAATTGCAGGTAACTAAACGCTTCGGGATGCACGTTAACTGCTGTAATGCGGTCCTAGGGGGCCACCTTGTTTTACCCGAAACGGGAGTCAGCCCATGTAGTACGTGTGGCGACACACGAGACGGGGCTGCGCATAGTTTCGACTACATCGGTTCGTTGATGACGCGCCGGAAATAGTCCAGCACACAGTGCTAGAAGTACATTATATCTCCTTACATGTGCGCAACCTAGAACAACTGCGTTGTTTGTGGTACGTAGACCTCCAGATTTAAGACTAGCCGGCAGGTGGTGATAAGAATGATAGGAACGATAACAAAAAAAGATTGCTCCTGGTAATAGAGCGAGGTGATCGACGTGGAAGAACTGATGTTCTGAGGCTGGAACAACATAGAAGGGACAAATACATACAAGCCTCAATTTGCCTAAGAAATTAACAATGAAATTTATTTCTTCGAGGTGATCGACATTTGCTAAAAGGATCCATGTCGATAGATAGAGATACACGCGCCCTCCCAGTTTGAATGCTTCTAATATTAACTAACTAGTAATCATTATACTACGTTTATGAGTTATTTGTATCCACTCCTTCCCTTTCCCCTCCTCTGCTGGCTATTAGAAGAAGGGACTTACCGTGTATTCACACAATCGACAAACGCAAACGCAAAACGTCATGGCTTTCTGCTGCCACGTGAGAGCGAGGGCGCTGCGTCACGTCTTTTCATGCTCTTATAACCGTGGGGAATGTCCTGCGGCGCAGCTACAAGACATTTAGTAGCGGAAGACAGGGCCGAGGGTGTCGTCTGCTTAGCGCGCAGTAAGCCTCTCCCGATTTTCAGGCGCCGTGCATAAGAAGCCGCGGAACTCCCGATCCATGAGCAGTTTTTTGCGTTTTTTACCACCGCACTAGACTGGAGTAAGTATTCTTCATCCACCACTGAGATAACATCCGCGCAACCCTTCTACAAAATTTCGAAAACCTGCACCGGACCTAGGGAGTCCCTGATCTGGAGCGTATAGAAGTCTAGAAAATCCAGCGAACAGTGAAGAAATGACAACTTAATTTTGTTATGATGAGTTTCGCCACCGGGAGTATTTAAACTAAAGGGATTACCCTTTAAATATCATGTGAATGATGAGGACGGTGCCGCCAGAAGAAGAGAAGACTGTGTTCGAAATATCGGCGGCTCTCGTCCCAAGGCTTTTCCCTTAAGTAATCCTTGGCAAGATAACTCGAGTTCTTTTTTTAAAGGAAACATGCGAGTCTTCCAGGTCCGAGGTTACCAAACTGGCCTTCAGAAAACTTAGCCGTCTTTGGGAAACTTGCCATTATAGAAGACCTGGGGCTCTTACCACTGAACTTGACATTGTCTTCGTCCACACCGGAAAGTCTCAAATTCTGGCGAATTTTCAATACAACGCGTTTTCGAAAGTCTATCTTTTTCTCTTTCC
The DNA here is from genome assembly GCF_037126465.1 of Ornithodoros turicata. Lineage (NCBI taxonomy): Eukaryota > Metazoa > Arthropoda > Arachnida > Ixodida > Argasidae > Ornithodoros > Ornithodoros turicata. The sequence goes on from NC_088203.1 coordinate 15,277,666, forward strand.
GATATTTTCTTTCTTCAGAATAAAGCTTTTCCTTCAAGGCATTTCGAAGCAGTATGTGCAAAGTTCCTGATCATGACAATGCGGTTTTGCCCTCAGGGAGAGGCCTCGTGCCTTTTTCCGTTGAAGTTTGTCCACCACAACCAGTAATTTAAAATCCTGTCGTCTTGTGACTTCGAGACAATTTCCGACAGCGTTCAGAATGTGAAGAAAGTCAAGCCTCACTTGCTCAGCTGCGACCGTTCTAAGCAGGGGCCAATATCGGTTCGGTTACGTTTCAGTGTCAGACCTTCGAAAGAGGTTTCGGTTGCGGTTACGGGTATAGACGTTTTAATATTTCCGGTTACCGGTAACCAAACAGCTGAGCCGGTATTGTTGTGCGGCTTTCACTAGGATAATTAGAATTGGACTAATGGCAGAATGAAGAAGAAATGGAGCATATAACAGATAAAATAGTTGATTGTGAGTGATCAGCAGTATACGAAATTCGGTTATCCTACAACAGAGTGCAGTCGGAGAGTTGCATCAGTGAGCGGCTGATGGAACAGAGGAATAATACAAAGGGCACTGTATACGGCACCTTAGGCCTTCATGTTAGTCGACGTGGATGTAAACCAAAGCTGGAAAAAACGCTGATAAAAAGCAGGTTCAGGTCAAAGGATGAAGGGGAAATTTTTGAAGCATTCTTAATTTGGAAAGAAGGGGGAGAAAAATGTATCAGTAAACCCTGAATCGCACGAACTGATGTACTTAGATAGTAAGCACGGTAAATGATGAAGATATGCATTCTGTCTATTTCCCCTCCCTCCCCCTGTGTGTTTATATGTTCCCCTATGGCCACACGAAATACCTGCATAAAAGCAGGTGGCCTTTACAAATCAAACTCTTGCTGTAGTGCAACAAACCAGTTTCTTCATATATTTCACTAGGATATATCTGCAGGCTGCTAGGATGTCGCAAAATGAGCTACAAAGTGCGAACGGGTAAAAATTAACCTATTATGAACATATATCCGTTGCCTCGTATCGTATCGTATATAACGCGTCCTGGAGTAGCCAGTCCCGAGTGGCTCGAGACCACCATCTCCATTTTTTTCTTTTAAATCAATCAAAGAATCAGTTGCGCTCCGAAAGGGTGGTGCAGTGCCATCTGCGAAGTCGAAGAAAGACTGAACCCTTTCTTCGACGCACTTTCGCAGCGTGCGACATTCCCTGTAAAATAATTTGTTACGCTCCCTATTATGTCGTGCACATTCACTTCGCTCGGTGCTGTAGCAAGCTACAAGGCAAGAAAAACTGCGTGCGTTCGGCGGTTAAGCAAACAGATGTGGAAACAAACAACGTGCAATGCTTGGTATCTGAAATGATCACAACAATACAGTTCATAACTCATAAGGGACGTACGCAATACATGTCATATACGATGCGTATGTCATTCGGTTATGGGTCCAAGCGCATAAGACCGTAGGTTGTCTACACAACTTCTGAATAAAAAACACATGACGAAGAGATCTACTTTAACAGAAGCACGTACTACACCACTAATCAGAGTTGCAAGCGATACAAATACCGCATCTAGAGTTGCTTGCCTTCACTCTTGAACCGATTCACATGAATCGGTAACCGAAATCACACTTTTCCGTTCAGGTTACGGTTTCGGTTAATTGCCGACTCTGAATTGCGGTTACGTTCCGGTTCTTGCAAAAATTTATGGTCCATGCGGTTTCCGGTTACGTTCAGGCTTCAGTCCCTGGCTCTAAGTACGTTTATTGTGGTACAGATCTGTCAGACCCTGGTGTAGTGTATACGCATCGTTGTTTTTGCAGCGTATGCATGCACCGTCGTACACTGCTTTTCTTCCTGAAATTTCTTAGGGGCATTGGTCTCCTCGGCACTCCTTAGTTGAACCGAACTCACGTTACGATCTCTCTGGCCTTTGTGCACTGACATCTGGCCATGAGAGCTTCTGGTCATACCAAGGACTTTGATGTATCATTAGGACACCCATCACCTCGTCATTTCATATCTCATAACATCCAGGTGTGCCATAGGTTAATGAGACATATATCAAGACATAAATTTAGTCACTCGTCATTATACTATATAAATTAAATTCGTGGTACTTGAAGCGTATGCGACAGGATGGAACTTACGGTATCGACTTCCATGATGAGACTTCCTTTTTGTTGGAAGGTAGAACACCCCAGGCAGCACAAAATATTGGGCCCATATTGGCTGGGTGTTGGCGATACGGTCGGGACCCCAATATGGGACCCAGGATTTTCCCATATTGGTTCTAACTTGGCAACATGGGACGCATATTGCAACGTTTGAGCCAGTATGGGCCCCATATTGCCCGTGTGCACACCATATTGACTGAAACTGCGGAAAATGGGACGTACCCCTATTGGTGCTTGTATACCAAATGCCCAAGCAGCACGGCAAGATTGGAGTTGAAGCGTGTGAAATGCCGAGCTCAATACGTCGTTACATCCAAGTACTTCCCGCAGATGATACACATTGTTCCAGTCAACATACCTGGCAACCCCACCAGTGGCGGTCCCAAGGGGGGGCCGTCGCCCCCCCCTCCAAGAAAAAAGCATAGCCTGGTTCAGTTTCCGTCTCTTTCCCTGTGACACTCTCAAGGAGAGCGACTTAAATGGGACCTAAAATGGGACCTAAAATTGATTACCAGTGATACGATTTCGTGCGAGAAAAGGTTGAACCCGTGTCCAGAACCCCTCCCCCCGTCGCACCCAAATGGATAGCGACTGGATATCAGCTCGCAAACGTCGCCCCCCCCCCCTCAATGTACTTCGCTGGGGCCGCCCCTGAACCCCACTGTAACTCAACTGGCACACTTGCTGCAAACAGCCGCCATCTTGCTTCACGATGCCAATCGGTCGAACCGACTCAGAGCGTGGAAGGTGGTAGTTTGGGCGAATTACGCGTCCTACAACTAATGCGCATGAGCGACACTCGGCTCGAACGTTTCGTTCGGGCGAACCTGTCGTTGGTTTCTCTAACGACAACGGAAGCGGCAGGTCAAGTAAAAAACACAATGTTTTGATAGGAAGCGATGTCTGTCCTATAAGCTAGGTGCCTTCAAGTTACTCCAGAAGCAGTGCGAGTCGTTGAGGAGTATGTCCGTCACCGTCACGAAATCGTTTCGCTCCGTTGTACTCTTGCGGCGGGATTAGAAGTTTTTGTGCCATATAAGGTAACGCAATCCCAATGAAGGTTTCTGAGTACCCATCCTGGTACTTACCATGCTGCAGGGGTAAAGAGGGATACTTGCTGTTGTGGGTAGTTCCACGTAACTATACGAATATCGGGGCGAGCGGGACTGCACGCCCATCCCTCTCCTGTATCACCATCGTCTTTCCCCTCCCCTCCTCCTTCCTTGATGCACTGAGCCGCCAACTGACCGTGCCGTTCCCAAACATCACCCTGCTGCACGTGGGATCTGACAAGCAAAAGAACGAAAAAAAAAACAGAAGAAGAAGAAAACTAATTTTCCAAACTCAGAAGGCGAGACAACGGAAATGCTGTTCCCGTTATACGAGAGTCCCAAACACCGGGTTACTGGCGAAACGGCAAAAGGTCTCGCCTGGCGACCTCGCATTTTCCGGTCGTTAAAGGTCGACAAACGCAAGGAGGAACCGTGGCGGAGAAAGGCTTATCGGCGAGGAAAGACACTTCCTGTGCTTCCTCGTCTTCCTCCTCGAAGGGTAGCCAATCAGAAAACTTCGATCGCCACGTAGGTGGCTTCCGCTCCTTTAAGCATTGCGCACCTCATGCGCTTCATAGTCAATCGGGCAACTTGAAAGAATGTCGACAGATTTGCACACTGAATTTCAAGGAACAGGTCCGCAGGCTTTGGCAGAATGTAGTTTTCACGGCACATAAAAGGAAGGCGTGGAAATGAGGGCGACGTAGCTCTAGAGTTTGAGGTGTGAGGAACGAGAAGTGGGCGTAGGTTCGACGACAAGCGTTTTAATAAGTACTAAGGGCCCCTTTCGAGCTTCGAGTTTCCCAGTTTCCTTTTCTTTCTGTTCATGTATACCCGTCGTCTCTCCTAATCCAACATAGAGGCCTCCTGTGTTTCCATGAATTTACCTCAACGAGAAATTTTTGAAAAAAACACGTTTCGCGCATCCGCTATATGTAACAGACGGACGGACGGCTATGTACGTCTCCTCACCGTTAAACTTGCGCGTGAAATGTTATGGTCACATTCCGTATTGTAAGGGAGAAACACAAAGGCACGTGTCTTTCTTATCGTGACCCACCACATCGTCATCCCATTTATGTGTGTGTGTGTGTTATCGCCTCCCATAGTCTTGGGTTTTTTGTTGCGGATTTTCACGACCACTTCCCTCTATAACCATTATTTCTAGAAGAAGTCACTCTCATTGCAGGCTGACTTCTACTTCACAATGGCCCTATTACCTCTTCTCTCCCTCCCCCTCTTATTTTTCTCACTCTGTCTCTGAAGGCAAAGCATTCTATTCTGCTCTCAACGTGATCAGAAAAGGACGCGCTTTTTATTGCACGGCTTACAACGAAAACGCAAAAAGCGTACACCTCGTTCACACCTGCGGCTAAGCACGCTGTGCTGTACCGTCGCACCAACTAGAGAACGTGGTACGGTCCTTAGCTGGCGCAACTCGTTTACCAAAAACAACGAAGGACAACAAAATTGGCATACACTTCACTCACGCGGTTGCTGTCCGTGCGACTGACATCACGAGAAGCAGCCAGTTGCGTGAACAACATGTTATGTATATTATCCAGAGCATTCTAATAGCCGCCCACTGTCTTTCCTTAAATAAAAGCGTTAAAATACCCCAGAGCTCCGTCAAATCATTTAAAAAGACAACGACGAGAAAGAACACAACGCAAGCCGAACTTCAACCCCATGAAAGATTTCTCTACTGGACCTATTCTTAGGACGACTTTCAGTTTAGAAACATGTAACGTCACCAGAAGTCCGGTTCGAGGTTATATTTTGCTGCGGTGTGCAAGAAGCGGGAAAAAACGCGTCGGCTGATAGTGCCTACCAGCATACTTTGCGCGGTGGCGTTACGTACTCAAAGACGTAGGGGGGGGGGATCCCCCTTCGTGTAACCTGTTTTTTTCTATTCTAGAAATTTCTTTATACAATCTAGAAAATCTACAGAAGGAACACTAGCACGTGTGCTCCCTGCCTCGGCTATGAGTTTTGTAGATTTTCTAGACAGTATAAAGAAATCTCTAGAATAGGAAAAACAGGTTAGACGAAGGGGGGTGTCCCGGGACATCTGTTACCAACAACGTGTATATAAGTAGGAATTCTCGCGAGGAACTAACTTTCGCGAAATTCGGGAGCGCTCTTTTCTTCACAAATTTAAAGTTCCGTGAAATGTTCGAACCAGAAAAATACGCGAACGAAATATGTGAGAAATTTGACCCATAGGACATAGGACTGAGGCAGTTTATGTACGCGGTTTCTTTCGCTATTACGCTGCATTGCCTGACAAAATGTTCTTTTCTGCTGCCAAGTGGAGACAGTAGCCCAGCCTTCACGAATCCCGCACCGATGTCGGCCTACCGTGATTCCGGTTACTTGTAAGCCTGGACCATTCAGCAAGCGTACTGGTTTAAGCACGCTGCCACGCTGATTGGCCTTTGTAAAAGTTGCAGTATCACTATCGATTGCCAATCGTACGTGCTTGATGCTGCGGCGAGCAGTTTTCATCTTCATCTTCACCTCCGCCACCATCTGATTGATGCGGTGACAAGAATGACGGGAGACAGGGCAAATCGGCAATGACGCAGATACCAGCCGAGTAAGGACCCCTAATCCCAGCTCTCTCAGTCAGAAGGACTCAAAAAGGGAGACAAATGCAACGGGTTATCACACAGTTGTGATAGCTTTTGTAAAGTCCTTCCTGGAAATTCAAGGTGGAGGGCCCCCAAGACGTCTTGACTCCTCGCAAATTCGCGAATTATTGAGCCTGCGAATTTAACCGCCTATACGTAGGGAGTGACTTTTTCGTGTTAAACCCGATACCGCCCGGTTATTCCCCCCTGAACTAACCGCCGACCAATTCGGGCTAAACCAGATTTCTCCCCGACTTTTAGTCACTATGAAATCCTCAAGTGACGTTTCCACTGAAGACGAAGAAAGGTCGCTACGTGTAACAATGTAAGAAAGGGTCACTTACGTTCCCAGCAATACACCCATGAGTGTCAACACTGTCTATGCCTTCGGGGATTACCGCTGGAAGGTCACAATCCCGCAAATAAATAAAATAAAAAAGAAGAAGAAAGAGATTAGGAAAGGACTTAATAGACAAGAGGAGAAACAAAAATACCCGAGAACACCCGAAGGCACAATTATCGCCCGATTTCTCCCTGAATTACAGATTTAAAAAATAGCGCCCGATTTTTACCCACCGAATTTGAGAAAGGCATTTAACCCGAAAAAGTCACTCCCTACCTGTACGGTATATGATAAAAACAGGTCCAATAAAGAAACGTTTCATTTGGTTGAAGCTCAGTGCTTGTGTTGCATCTTCTATCTCGCCCTCCTCTTTTTAAATGTTTTTACCCAGCACTGGGGTATTTTAACGTTTTTTAATGCGTACCAACCAGCCCAATTCAATACCCTTGCTGTCTACCCTACCTGCACAGCCTTAATATTTTGTATATTTGGTTTGGTATATTTGGTATGAGAATAGGAGGCATTCGGAACGCGTTAATACCTGTTGTACGTAAAAACAGGTATTTGCTACGAGTAGCAGAACACGCCGGGAGAGGAGTCCAATTTCTCCTCGTTTTTTTTTTTTTTACAAACAAAGAAACGAACAAACGAACAAACAAACAGCAAACAAGTACAAGCAGGTGTTTGTCAAAGAAAAACAGATGCATTTCTCGTGATGATGGGGCCATGAATCCTTCGTCGGCTTCCCGGAGCGACCGTGTATTCCTCCAGGATGCATTACTTCCATTTCTGCAACATTCCCAATGCATGCGGCAGATCACGGCTCTTCCTCCGCTTTTCTTATTTGCTCGACGAGGCCCACGTGTCGACTGGAAAGCAATCTTGCGGCATCCTGCAATATCTGCCTGGATGAAGGCGAGACCCCCGCTGGGGAAACGGCGGAAACTTTCCAATTCCCCGCCGACCGCTGTGACCGTCGGGCTACAAGCTGGAGGCTAGAGGCTACAAACTGGAGTCCAAAGTTAAATTAACGCGCAAGTATCCGTACAGGCTGTCTATATGCTCTTGCGTTAGATATAATATGCGCCTAGTCATGAATGTAAAATTGTGAATATATTTCACAGAACCAGGAATGCAAACAATAAAGAAATAAGTGCATCTTTGAGCATTGCGCCGGACGTGTTTAAACGCTGTACAGAACAGAAACAGAACCATCTCAGAAGCAAAACGGAAACAGAACCATCTCAGAAGCAAAACAGAAACAGAACCATCTCAGAAGCAAAACAGAAACAGAACCATCCCAGAAGCAGAACAGAAACAGAACCATCTCAGAAGCAAAACAGAAACAGAACCATCTCATAAGCAAAACAGAAACACAACCATCTCCGAAGCAGAACAGAAACACAACCGTCTCAGAAGCAGAACAGAAACACAACCCTCTCAGAAGCAGAACAGAAACACAACCCTCTCAGAAGCAGAAAAGCAACAGAACCCTCTCAGAAGCAGAAAAGCAACAGAACCCTCTCAGAAGCAGAAAAGCAACAGAATCCTCTCAGAAGCAGAAAAGAAACAGAACCCTCTCAGAAGAAGAAAAGAAACACAGCCCTCTCAGAAGCAAAACAGAAACAGAACCTTCTCAGAAGCAGAACCCTCTCAGAAGCAGAACAGGAACGAAACCCTCTCAGGAGCAGAACAAAAACGGAACCCTCTCAGGAGCAGAACATAAACAGAAACGTCTCAGAAGCATAAAAGAAACAGAACCCCCTCAGAAGCAGAACAGAAACGGAACGGAACGGAACCCTCAGAACATTACTTCACCGCCACGCGCTGCGAGCTAACCATCACCCCAAATGACGTTGTTCTCTGCCCTGATCAACAAACGACGAAATGATGGGCATGCAGCACGCTGATAAAAACCTGAGCATGGCCACAGCGAAACACTGTGTGCTATTTTCCTGTTTCTCTATGTGCATGCTCAGGGTTTCCTCCACGTGGATAATTTTGGTTCATGAAATTGTGAAAGTATAGGTATTCTATGTAAATGCGTTCCACTTTGCCACCCCATTGCCCCTTTTGCTACACATAGAGGAAACCCGCACTCCAAGGGGAGAAAGAAGTGGTTTAAATCCTTTTGGGGACAAAATGCATTGCCAGTGTCACGACCGTTTGTGCCTATGGGACTTAAATGCATGGGACTACATGAATGTCACAGACAGGGCTCTACATTTAGCGCTTTATCCTCACACGTACATAATCGATGTTCGTAAATTAAAATATACCTTGACTGTGAATTAAATTATGTTACAAAATATTTTACGACATCCGTAGGGCACAATTTGTCAAGAAAGAGACACTAACTATTTATTGTTCAGTAGACAGAGTTGGAGTTGAAATTAGAAAAGAAAATTGTTGTATTATATTGCCTTGTTCTGTCAAATTCCCACAGAGCACATGTTTACATACACTCATGCATTCATGGGACCATTTGCGAAGCTTAAGGACCGTTTGCAGCGCTAGCCAGTACAGTTCAGGGGACTAAATTACGAGTAACTGGACTAGAAGCTGTAACGATACTCCCCAAATTACTCAATTTTTTTCTTAGAGAGCAGAAAGTGAAATTTTCTGGCGAAGCACCCCTGTCAGACGGCGAATTAAATGTCAATTAGTAAACTGACATTTGTGTTACTTAACAGCCCGTTACGGTTGACACTTGTCAGACGAGAGTTAACTGGGCTAACTGGCATTCCTGACCAGTGATGTTCATACTGATAACCAAGCAATCATTTCGCGTACAGGGTGGAAGACAAGTCACATAATATCCCAACAATATCCTCAAAAGCAGCTCTCTATACGTCAAGCGAAAATGTTACTCAGAGCGTGTTTTAATCCTTCTTGACCTTCATCGCAGCAGTATATTTTAAAGTAAAGTGGGAGAGCGACAAAATTGCGGTCTGCAGCAAGCACGGCGTCGCAGTGGCGTCGCAGCGGCGTCGAAACAATTACTTGTGCAAACAAGCAAATAATAGTTACAATATATCAGAAAATAATGTCTACAGAAGCAGAAAAGAACAAATACAGTTAAACGAACCTAGAGCAGAAGCAAAATACGAATGGCAGACCGTTCGCGCTCAACAGCGTAACCAATCTCTAGTGGTGGGAGTAGAGTCACTAGGTGCGAGTAGAGTCACTAAATAAGCTCTTATATAAGCTTATTTAGCGACTCTAGGTGCGAGGGTACACGAGAGCGCTCTGCTCTGCTGTCGAGATCACGTGGTTTGTGATCTAAAGGCCGTTAGTGGGCGCCGTTAGCCGAAAATGCCAGTTATTGCTAAAGGTCATTTCCACTGCCGTATGAGACACGGACATAAAGATCATTTATCCTAAGTAACAGCTACTAAACTGACGTTTGGCGTGCTGTCTGACGGGGACTCTGACTCGGGAAAGTCGATTACCTTTTCACGAACTCATTGCGTAGGACTTTCATAATGTCATTATGGGATGATTGATAACTATAACAAAACAACGTTCTACAGCATTCTATCCATAGGAACCGCATATTTATTTATGATTCACGTGTATGGAGTACCACATAGCCTCCAGGAACCGAGGCGCCCCCTTTTTTACTCCCGAGTCAAAATGTCCCTTTATTTGTCTTCTTCACGACGTTTCCCCTGTCTGCGTGTTTGTAGAGCTACATTAGGAAAATTGGACGCGGGAGTCACCTGGGAATCCGCTCACCTTTCGGGGTCCGCCGACTCAATTCTCTGCGCTTTAATTCCCTGAAGAGAACCCACAAACGTCCCTTGCAGCCCTTTTATTTGAACGTATAAGTGAACGCTAATCATACAGAACATTTCTTCTGTGGCTGTTGAGAGGAAACTTTCGTTTCACAGAGGCAGCTGATGGAAAGGGGGACAAAACCTGACAGTCAGCGACGCGTGTACTTATAGGAGAAACTTGGTCCCGCACTTTTTTGTTAGTTACATGGCCTGATGGCATTTAAAACTTCACACGATGGCTTTTCGGTGCGCGTTATACAGTCGAAATAACGAGACTAGCAATGGCCGCAAGTTACGTGAAAAATCCGCGGCGTTCTAGAAGCAGAGCCCTCTTGTGGACAGCAAATCTTCGCTTTACGTCGTCTTGCGTAGCTAAGACAACGCACCGCTTTCACATCTTGGCAGATGTTGTGCACCGTATAAAGTGCACGCTAGGGGACGCTCCTCTCTCAGGGACAGTCATATGTGTATGTGTGTGTGTTTGGTGACTTTACCCTTGAACAACAAAATTCATGTGTAGATTAAAGCAGCGGGGCCTTCATCTATGCGTTTCTAGAGACTCAAACGCCTCCATTGCCTTATAGTCAAAAGAAAAAAAGGGCATGACTATATCCCCGTTCCATGACGACGAAGCCTGAGCACAATAATTACAGGGATGCACATAACAACACAACACGAGTTCATGTTGTGTTATGCTAGGTCCTTGCAGTTGTTGTACCCAAGGCCAGCCTTCGTCGTCATGGATCTTATCTACCAGCTTGCCGGCGTGTATACACCGGGTGTTTCACGAAAGTCCCCTGGCAGAATAATTCGTGAACAGGTGGTACTATCGAAGAAATTTCTTTTTGATAATGATCCTTGGGACACCGGCCATGAACTGAGTAGCGAGCGGCTCATTTGCATACGCTCACTAATTAAATAAACATCCTAATTTTTAAATTTTACTTCGCACGCTTACGGAACCTCTGTTTTACGCATCGGGACCTACAGCGAAATATAATGCAAGAAAAAAACAAGAAAAGAACTCGTCCACACTTTGTGATTTTTCCAACCAGCCAGATCTCCAACCAGACCGAAACGGCTGTCCGCGACAGGGAGTGCGCGATCACCTTGTAAATATATATATATACGCTATTTTGTTTACATCTTCAACAATGGCTGTAGTTGATGGGGGGGGGGGGAGTAAACATGCTGGCTGCACACAGGTGCAGACCACGTGAAACAGCGTGGTTAATCCGAAATGGTGAATAAAAGCGAATAATGTTAATAAGAGGAATACTACTTTTACTTCTAGTAGTATTATTACTACTACTACTACTAATAATAATAATAATCAGAATAGTAATAATAATAGGGAGTAGACCCACTCGTAAGGTGAACCCGACCCCACTTGTGTGTAGACATGCTGCACGCGTGTCGCTGGATAGGACTGCAGGTAATTTCGGCCGCCTGGGGTTCTTTAACCGGAAATCTTCGACACAGGAGTAAAAAAAAAGCGAAGTCCAGGAGGAACATCGCTGATCGCATTGATGAAACCGGCCAATCCTATTTCTATCGTGCATAAAAGACTGTCTGGTAAAGAATATTCAGAGCAGCTCTAAGGCGCCATCTACCGCACGCATGCGGCGTACAGTGGAGCAGGATGCCCATTGTGTCTTTGGCCTCTGTGTACGTGAGCCACTTTGGACCGTCTACTACTTGTGCCTAGAGTAAACAGGCACATTGAATAAAGTGCACGAGCTGTTCTCGGAAAAAGACACCCAATGCAATATCGATGGCGCAAGCACATTCAACCTGAAATGCAAAGACGAGCATTCTATTCTCTGCACTTGCCAGGAACAGAAAATAAGATTATCTCAAAGATGGGGAAGCAGTACCGACAATCGTTTATATATAAAAAAGAAAAAAAAACATTTCGCCTTTCGCGGCCCTACAATTTTAGATGTGAGCAAACACTGTCCCAGTGATGCCGGGGCGATGACGTATGGCATACGCTACTTTCCACTAATTTATTCATGCTGCTTGAGACCCTAATGTTCATTAGCTTTATCGCAGTTAGTTCTCGAAGTCACGAAGCCATTACATGAGTAGTGATACCACGCAGAAGATCACCGCAAAACGGATGACGCGCACGTCGAGACAAGCGGTTAACCAGAATGCGATTGCAGGATAGTAGAAACATCGAACTCCGAAGTGCGACAGTAAAGAAAGCGATCCGGCTCAGAGAATTGATTAAAAGAGACAACAGGAGACAGGTGCGGTTCCTATTGACCAGGCGTTCTGAAATTGGCTTTGATTTATTGCTACGTTGACTCTGACTTGTTCCGAAGTTCACTTTGTTCTTCTTTGTATACAGTTTACCCGAGCGCCACGATACACCGACCGTCTGTTCAAGGTTCAAATACAAAAGCAGTGCGGACACTCGCTTTATCAGTACAGTTCATCAGCTCGCAACACTGAGCACAAAAAAGAAAAAAGAGAGGGGGGTACCACGTTTGCTGTTTCGGATTTGGTTTATGGTTTCTGTTACCATGCGGCTTTGCACATAATGTTCAGGACCTCGGACCGATACCGCACGTTGAAAGCAACATTTGCATCATGCAAGCAGCACTTGCATCGATCGCAAAAAAACAATTAGGATTTCCTCCAGGATTTGCTCCTTCGTTAACCTTCATTAATTAACGGCGTCGTGCCCAAAGAAAAGATTATCTATGGGACGAGCTGAAAGCGCCTTGCACGCCAGAAGACCAGAAAAGTAATGGAAATGCAGGTTGTGAAATTACGTGGTGGTGGTGGTGGTGACGAAAACCCGGCTTGCCGTTGTTGGCAGCCACGCTGCTCCAAGACTGTTTTCCTTTCTTTTTCTTAGGTAATACTTACTTACTTACATACTTACTTACTAAGACATCCTATCAAACAACGAAGTTTCTGTTGGTGTTTGAGTGTGGGCGAACTAGGAATGAAAGACCTACAATCTCTTTCCTAAGCAATGCGCCACTGCTTGCATGCCCTTGAATGGTGTGTCCGCGTAATGGACGGTGCAAGCGAGGGACAGAAGGGCAAAAAGCTTTCCTGGGAGCGTCGCACGCAAAAGGAAGTAATCTATTGCACCATCCTGATTGGTCGTCTCACGTACGAAGAGCGGTAATTGCGGACCTTTAACGAGGAATGGCCCGAGCCGTTAACGATCCTCGCAGTCTCGGCCACCTTTACGAGGTCGCCGATTGATTGGATGAATTAGTCTCCCGCGAGGCATCACAAACATAACACCCGGAAGCAATATCCGACGGTGCAATTGTAAGTGGACATGACGTCAAGAAGGACAGCGCCATAAGACCCAGAACTATAGCACGATTTGTTGAACATAGTATATCACTCTAAGAAAAAAAGGTAGAATTTCCTACCCACAGTTGCAGCATGACGGTACTTCTACCATTTTGTGCCAATCCACTACGCGACTTCTCCCCTGCGGGTATAAGCGTCGTCGTCCCTTTCCCTTGCTCCTCTCTCTCACGTTTGCTCCAAGAGAAAATGGTAGAATTTCCTACCCAAGCTGGTAGAACGACAGTTTCTACTCTGTAGTTTGCTTCTACTCTGCAGTTATACCCAAAAGGTAAAACTGGTTGGAGTAGAAATGTGGTTGCAATGCAGCTCTACCGAAATGGGTAGAAAATCATACTTTTTTTTCCTTAGAGTGTAGAGTTAAATATCTAAGCAGTGTCCCTTTGTTACCTGACCCACGTGTTGCAATGGGCAATTATTTCCCCGTTTCTGCCTTACGCCAAAATGCTAGCTCCTGGGGTGTCAAGACAATGGATGGGGGCACCAACGCACGCGTCCAGTTCGGCCACCACGATTCATGAAGCCCTGGGCGGAGGCCGGGAGTACGCACGCGCGCTGTTGGTAGGAAACTGTAGCGATAGCACATTACAACGTCACCTATGCTTTTGGAGAATACTTCCTTCGACGGCTGTCCTACATAGGCTACGGTTTAATGGACCGTACACGTCTTCTCTTCAAACTGAGCAAGCGAGACTCCCCCAAATGCAGGGAATGTGACGTTGTAGAGGACGTACAAGCACACATTTTTCTCAGGTGACGGAAATACGTTGACACTCAAAGGGTTTTAGAGGCGAACCTGTCTCGTGTGGAATCCCGAGCCTTCGACATCGCGAAACTCTTAAGTCATCAGTCGTCCGACAAGGCATTGACGGCACTTGAAGATTTTCTGTTTACAACCGGGCATATATGGACATTCCATGATAGGCTGACTGTGTGCTGCGCGTGCCCCCAGCTATTTTACGCTCACTTGGTTGAAACTTTTGAGCCACATGTTGAATTCCATCCCTTTAACTCGTTCATTTTTTTTTTTTTTTTGTAAGCGTCCTGGGGTGGTCAGTTCAACTTCGTGGCGACTCACATCCCCATGTTTTTCTTTATCACATCGCCATCACCATCGTCTCACTGACGGCTGTTCTAATGTCTTAGAACAAAATTTGATTTCCTATAATAAATAACTTTCTAAATAACCTAAATATCTTTTTTTTTTAGCCGTAATGGCACTTTACAGAATAACGTGGCTACCTCCGGATGGGACTGTCACTCTCAAACAGGCAGGCATCCTGAGGGCAGCGTGTTTGTTCTCGAGCCGAGAAGCCTGCCCCCCATGGCTACTACTTCTACATTGCTAGAAGTACCACACGTGCACCTATTTTTCGTTTTCTCTCTCTACCGCTCCAATGCCTTCATTGTAGTCGGCCACGTGGGGATTGTCCGTTACACGTGGAGCGTGTTCTTATTCGTGGGTGCGCAAACAATCGACGGAACGCTGTCGCGTCTATTCCCTATAATGCAAGACACGAACGCCGTTATTTTTGGGTTCTGAAAACGTCCGAGGGATTTTACATCACCCTTGCGTGGCTCAACCCGTGGGACGAGGTAGACGTCAACAGGCTCGACAGGGAGGGGGGGGGGGGGGGGGAAGGTCAAACATGTACACACCCATGCAGAAGGGACAAACGTGAAGCAAAACGGAGCCTCTAGTGTTTGTGTTCACCTTGAACTTAGGGAATGTAGACCACAATCTAAACGACCCTGGGAAAATAAAAAGTATTTACAACAATGCCTATATAAACTGAGATTCCCTTTCGTACCAATACGCTATTTTCGCGTTTGTGATAGCTGTTGTTTTAAGAGCTCTTGCGGTATCGAGCACAGGTGGTCGTTAAAGATTTAGGTATTGTATTGCTTAGTGCAGTCCAATTTTGGTGTTCAGAGAAGAAGCCATAGGTTCTAGTGTTATTACTTTCCAAGAGAAGTCGGCGCAGTAAGCCCGATCTCTCCGATCAACATGTCGTCATATCCAGCAGGCAGACTGCTTAGGAATAGCACGCCACGAACTCAAGCGAATAGCCCTGGACGACCGTATATGTAGCAAGAATAGGGGAGACATATTGTGCACCGAGTGCTCATTAGAATATTATCAGATTATGACTGTTAGAGTAGTATTATAATTCCAATTATGTTTAATCAGTTTAAGGACAGGATCACAAAATGGACGGGAGACGCAGCATAATATGCGGTACGTCTGTAATATGCAGCATTATATGCAGTCCTTCCATGAAAACGCTACTCGTAAGAAGCGCTCTGTGAAGAACAGTTCCGGCAGGTCGCCCCTATACCTCTGTCTACCTACGTTTTGCCATTGAAATGTTGAAGGAACATCAACGACAACATCAACATCATCCTCTCATATTAACCT
The DNA here is from genome assembly GCF_037126465.1 of Ornithodoros turicata. Classification (NCBI taxonomy): domain Eukaryota; kingdom Metazoa; phylum Arthropoda; class Arachnida; order Ixodida; family Argasidae; genus Ornithodoros; species Ornithodoros turicata. The sequence goes on from NC_088203.1 coordinate 15,293,410, forward strand.
CTTTGAAGTGGTGCAGGGTCCCGCCTCCGCGGGGATGCATCCCATTGATTGATTGATTTAAAATAAAAAATAAAAAAGTGGAGATTTTGGCTTCACTAGTGTGAAGCCAGCAACTCCACATCACTTGCACCAGATGCATTGTTGTAAAACTCCTGGAATGATGCCGATGATGACAGTGATGATGATGGTGATAATGATTTTGTTGGCTCTAAGCCATCCCATCCCATGGAAGCATCCCATGGCATTCACTGTGTCTTCGTTCCGTTTATTGTTGTCGTTGAATGAACCTATTTGCTTTCAATCTATAAGTTACTGACACGGGTTCGCTGGATTTTCTAACCTTCCGTGACCACTTTCGAGATTGCTCATACGTTGTCGCCCTCTTACAGAATGCCCGAGCGCGGAAGACGGCATGGAACGGTTCGCGTGTCCTTCCCCAGACCGGATGGGCCGATATCGGTGTATCGACGACCACGTCCTCTGCGACGGATTCATCGACTGTCCACAAGGAGAAGACGAAGATCGCATGTCCTGCATGTTCTACAAAACGGTGCGCATTCTTTATATTACTCAATTGTAACGTTGTCGCAAGCATTGTATACATGTATCGGTCGCTTCCATCGCTGTCCTCACTGCATTGCTTAGATACACGCGAAACGGAACCCTTCATTGAATCACAGGGTCCTTCCGCACCGGCGTGTCTTTCCCAACAAGTCGATGCAACCGGTGGAAAATCCAATATCGTTCGCAAACTTCAACTCAAGATACAATTGATTTTTCTTTCGAGCTTCTCGAGTTCGCCTCGTCCCATATGCTGCATGCAACTGCGACGGTGTAATTAGAATGGACATGTTTGCGTATTGATTGGTAGGAGGATATCTACGAGTATTCGCAATAGGGAGGGTGACGCATAAAGGATAGCAGGTACGAAAATGAAAAGCTATGTTACAATCCATGCTAGGAGAGCCGCACCCACGCAGGGACGAAGAAGAAGACGCGCAACAGTATTACAAGCAGCACGACAAGAAAACGATGGACTGAGCGTGTAGTCGTGGGCAGACCCGCAGAGCCTGGCTGAAGGAGGAAAAGCGAATCTTGCGTGCATTCAGGAGATCGGTTTTCCTTTTTGTTGAATGAGGCAAACGTATCAAGTACAGCACAGTTAACTGAGCAGACAATTTATTTATTGCTTGCTTAGATGCCGTCGAGTCGCTATCAAATCCTCAACAACCGCGCAGACGTTTTCCGTCTTCAAGCGAGTTCTTTAGGCCTCGCGTTAATTGCTGTCTCCTTGCGTGTTACCTTAACGAGGTATTACGAAACTCCCACCACAGACAGACATCACCGCCCATACTACTTTGTGGTACGATTGCAAGATAACCGCAGTAGGCTAACCCTGTACCACGTATACCAGACTGTCCGCGGATGGTTTTGTGCACGTGTGCGCTATAAGTACCGCGAAAGTTTATTTCCTCACGTACGAGGACTGATCAGTAATTCAGAAACGGATTGTTTTTTCTTTCTTCGTTTTTTGAGAGATAGGGAGTGACCACAGACTTACCGTTCAGTATGCCTCCCTAAAAGTAGCTGTATGCACTTCTTTGAGCGTTCCTTCCACTAACGAGAGCACACCTGTGGCAGTGACATTCTGTATTAGCCCTCATTGAACTCGTCGTGCTGTCTTAGACCTCTCCGAGAGAACAGGCGGTATTTCACCGCTCACCAGCTGCGGGAACAAAAAAAAAGTCGCACGAATTTGCGGAATCGTCGGCGGGGACCCTGTGCAAACAGGATTGTAGCACGTGCCTCATGCTATCCCAGCATTCTCTGCAACGTCTCTGATAGACAGCCGCCGATCATAACTCCCACGCACTCAATATCTCATCGGCACGGCAGGCGAACGCACTGTCTGGTCTGGTGTCGCCTTCAAGAGGTGAAATTTTGAAACTAGAATACCACTCAAGTGTCTTCCACTGACCTAGGAAGAACCGCCGGACGGATGGGTGTAGACCCCAGTCGAGCACTTCAGCACCGATTTTTACGGTGCCGGAACACGTTGCTCAGACGCTGCCGAATTGTCACCGAGAAATGCGTCGCATACTGCACACACTCACTTGCGCAGACTGGTGACTCCTGACACTGGAATGAGCGACATCGATAGCAAAGGATACTTATTGTCAGCTTTGATAAGACGCGGCATGTAACACGAAGGTTTTGTATGGTCGCTATCAAGCTTCCGTGTCTGATAACGACAAGTTGTAACGTTAAGTAGCCAGATAAGTACGTTCATGAACCACGTCACATTGGTCGGTCGCTAGATGAATTTTGATGCTGCTTTTTGGGAACTTGAACGTGCTCTGAAGACTCCGGACGCGACACTCCTTATTTAACGTCCCTCGCGGACGCCTCTAATGACTAATTCCATCGGCAAGGACAGAGTCAAAGGGTGCAGCGAGTCAAAGGGTAGCGGCTCCGCGGAGCGCGCTCCGTCCACTGTGTCCCTCTCGCTCCGGAGCCTCTGCTAAACGTTTTTTGTTTTTCTTTTAAGCCAAGGGAGCGTTGCGTGTGGGCGTTACAGTTGGAGTTGGAATTCTGAAAGAAAAATATGGAGATGGTGTCTCCTAAAAAACACAGGTGCCGGAGCGTGTGCACGTGATGTTGTGCATGTCTCGGAATTTCGGGCCGCGGCACTCACTATCACAACCATCTGATAAAGCATGAGCTCAGCCGTGGGCTCCGAACTCACGTGAAGGTCGACACGACGTATCGCTGAGCCCGATCATGCCGCATATTAGACCACTCCCCGGATAACATCACACTTGTGACAAGAGCATGGATTATTTTGCCGACTCTCTGTCCGCAGATGTGAGGTTACCCGGTGAGTGCGCTAATATGCGGCATGATCGAGCTCAGGGATACGCCGTGTCGACCTTCACGTGAGTTCGTAGCACGCGGCTGAGCTATGGCGGGCTGAGCTCATGCCTTACCAGATGATGATGATGATCGTGAGTTTCGCGGCCCGCAATGCCTAGCTATGGATGTGTGCGCGTCGCGCGTGCAAAGCGCCTCTAGGCCTCTGGGTGTCACTGAATGTTCTTTTCCGGTAGAGCCGGATCCAACCGGAAAGGAGGGCGGAGAGCGCGAGAAGCAGTCCAACTTGTGGGCAGGAGCGCCACACTCCGTAAAAGGAGACGTCCCGTTTAGTGAAAAGGAGCGCGCTCCATACGATCCGGAGTCGTTAACACGTCCATATTGTTTTGCTCCAGGAAGGTGCAAAAATTGTCCCGTTGGCAAAACCAAGTCAGGCTTGGAATGTTCCATAGGGAGGAGAGAGCCAAAGTATTCGAAGGTGGAAAACTTTTTTAGTCCAGCAATTGATGTGAGAGCAAAACGAACAGACCAGGCCAGGACACGAAGGGAACAGATATGCACGCGACAAGTGAGGTCTGTAAAGTTCCTGTGTCTCGCTTTGTGTTTTCGGTAACGCTAACATTAATGCAGCATTAATGCATTAAAAGCATAAACGAGTACTATACAGTCTGCAGGAGGTCGCGATTCCGAACTGACTACGTCGATGTGTAGGCTGTCTGGTCGATCCAATCCACGAAAAGAAGACATGGATTGGCAGCGCCGCGCAGTGCCCGAGGTGTGTCTTGCTTCCACCGAAGGCAGATGGCAAGAACGCAGGCCCGTATGACACCATTGGGAGTAGGCGGTTGGCCCACGCTAGTTATGGAGCAAAACTTTCTCTCCCAGTGGCGGAATTCGCCATAAGCATGTCACGCCATTCCACCAAAATCATAGCGTCTTTCGCGGAGTTCGCGACTTCAGGATCAGAAAGCGACATCTTACCACAACATTACCCACCACAAGTTCTAGAGTTACGTATGGTAACACTGGCACAAGCCCTACAAGTAGCTTGTTTGTTCTGATATGATATGATACACAGGGTGTCCCAGAAAACGTGTCATTGAATTATAATAAAAAAACTACGCCACCTAGAATCATGCGGTCAACGGCATTTGTTCTTATTAGGTTTTTGCCACCTCCTAATGTGAATGTCATGTACTCCAAGTTTAATTATGTAAATATTTGCGAACTGAACTCGGAAATTTGCCAAGTAAAGGTCACTTTTTTACCCCACCAATATGAACAGCCTGCCGAATTCACTCAAATTCATGATAATTCACAGTGATATTCACGAGCTATCCCATCAGAAAAAATAGCCGAATATCATGCTTTTCGGAGCACCGGACCATAGCGCGCGATGACTTTTTGAGCGCAATCGCTCTCAGTGCGACGAAAGGAGGTTCCGAAGCCAGCCCACAGAGTGATAGTAGAAAAAGTAACAGTTCCTAAAATTGGGAGAGGGAAAGCATTATCCCAGCGAAAGTCGAACGCGATAAGCCGTGCCTGTTTTATCTCTTTCTGCGATGTCGTGGAGGGCTGGGTTTCCAACCTCCTTTCGTCGAACTGACAAAGATTGGGCTGAAAAATTCATCGTGCGCTATTCTGTGCGACCTCCGTAGAGCATGATGTTCGGCTATTTTTTCCGATGGGATAGCTCCTGAATATGCCTGTCAATTATCATTATTTGACTAAATTAGACACGCTCTTCACATTGGTGGGGTAAAAAAGTGACCTTTACTAGGCAAATTTACGGCTTAAGCTCGCAAAAATTTTCTTAATTAAACGTACGTTACACGACATTCACATGAGGAGGTGGCAAAAACCCAGTAAGAACAAATGCCATTGACCGCATGACTCTAGGTGGTGTAGTTTTTTTATTATAATTCAATGACACGTTTTCTGGGACACCCTGTATATTATACAGGTAGATTATTTGACCTCGAGATCATGTTAACTGTAAGATTACAGTCACCTAGTCACCGTTATAGGTAGGGTCGTTTCATGTAGAGGACTAGTGGTATGGCCGAGCGGGTTAAAGCGCCAGTTGATAGTAGCCAAGGTCAGGCTGAATACTGGGAGGTGGTGGGTTCGAATGCTGTCACCGGCTGTGCTCTCTGAGGTTTTCCCTGGGTTTTCTGAAGAATTTTCAGACAAATGTCCCACAGTTTCCCTTGAAGTCGGTCCAGGACGCATATTAAGCCCGGGTCCCCTCCTGCTCTCCGTCTGTACACTGCTCATAGCCAGAGTTGCTTCGCGGCGCTAACACGAAAGTAAAATAAAAACATTTCAAATACTTCAATTTTTTCAATGCCGTTTTCCAGAAAACCCAGGCAGTCTTCACTGTCAGGAATTGCTGACGTCAACCATTGCTTTGATTAATCCGGGCTCAATGCACCCGCAGTGAATTATACCCCATAGCCGTTTCCAGGCCAATCTCTCCGTTTTCCCCCAGCAAGATATCCAATACTTTACGGCGAGCGTCTTCAGGAGTGCTACGGATACCGAACCACAGAAGCGATTTAAAGGGCGAGACAAATCCTCTTGGAAGAAAATCTTTCGTCATCAATCATTCGAGGCGTTCGTTGCCATGGTGACAAAGTCAGTCTTACATCCGGTACGTCGAGAATCCGTTTGGCAACGGCGTGCAAGAAATTTCGAGATGGCAGGGTATATGTGATAGTGCATGGGCGTATGCGTCTGGTATGCAGTCGGAGGCGGCTGATATAGGGTTATTTTTAGACAAGACGGCCCCTAAAGAACTGTGTATGTATTCCTCTTTGACCAATCGTATGGGTGTCGGAGGTACCAGCGTCGTAATGTGCAGTCGGCTGTGGACGCAAAATCTCTCTCGAGGGTCATGTCGCCATACTGGCAGGCAAACCGATCGACAACGTAGCATCGCCAGCAGCAGCACACGAGTGAACTTTTTTTCTTATTATTCCTGGCGAGCTTTTACGTTCAATCACATGAGCTTATCTTTATTTACCGCTAATTCGCCACGCATAAGAGACGAGAACAGTAGAATACATCCATATTGGCTGAACCAAGTACACTCAACCGTCGTTAAACGAACCTTTTTTTAACAATCGGTTTATTGGAAGTTCCCCGCTGTCATGCAAGACGTGCATGCGTTTCGAACCCTGTTCTTCAAAGTGTCCTGCCAGACTATACTCCGTTGAGTGCGAAGGGCAAGCAAGCGAAAGCCCGCACGGTACGGGATACACAGTCTTGTTCTCTCTCTATCCATATAAATTAAAAAAGTGTGCAAAGGTCTTCACCACCAATGATTGTTTGTTTCCTACAGTGCTATTTTTTCGAGCTCCTGTGCTGTTCTCGCGTGCTTCCGAGGCTATACAGTCACTGTTTTCGTGGCACTTTCGTTTTTATCCTCACTCGTCGTCGCTTATATCGAATTCTACCCGGTCCTGTTGAGTTCGTTATAATGAGGGCTTACTGTATAGCAACGGGGCATACAGGCGAGGCCTTTGCGACAAGCGAGGCGTTGTTGTTTCATTCCACTTCCTCTTCAAGCTTAAGCGCCCTGTTACTTCAATAGAAAACATACCTACCACCTTATTTGTAACAAACACGGCTGAGCAACAAGTAGGAGCTTCGCCGTGTATAGCCTGCAAGTGAAACAGCAGCGACACAATGGTGCTGCGAATAGGTTACAAGTGGGTATACAAGAAAGCGGATGAGTACACTACACCCTTCGAGGACGAGCGCTCATCGTAGGAGTGTCCCGTCGTGAGGAGTTTATTTCTTCGGATGAATGGCACCACTCGAGTGTTCTACACACAGAGGAAGAAAGCGTCTTCAACATTACTCACTCGAGAGAGACAGAGAGAGAGAGAGAGAAAAAAAAAAAAGAAAACATGCACGCGCGATAAAATGCGTATTCTAAAACGTGGAAAACTGCAGATAACTTGCGTTGAAAAAAAAAAAAAAATGTAATACCGACGTGATGACAAAATAAAACACACGGCTCTACTGAAAAGAGGGGAGCTCGAGCGAACGTCGCTTCTTAATCACAAGCTTATAAAGCGCGTATGTTCGTTGGTGGCTTCCATATTTTTTTCACTATCATCAACCATCATCATCGTCGTCGTCGGTGGTGGTTATTCCAGGATCATGCTTTGTACTGGGAGTATACTGGGTACAATCCCATATATCGGATGTGTTGTCTCGGGTTTTCCTTCGCTTTTCTGTGAAGGTTTCCAGGTAGACGTGGGCTACGCCTTGGAGTCGTGCCAGCACCAACCTAAACCCCTCTCTTCCACACCTTCCTGCTCTCCCGTCGCGATCTGCGCACTTCTGTGCGCCGCTCATAGCTACAGCTGCTTCGTGGCGCTAAGACAGAATCAAGAGAGAGAAGGAAACGTTCTTAAGGAGAAGCGACACCCTTCAACCTCTGTGGAACTCCCCATCACATTTTTAAAATCGTAGCGCCATGAGTAATGATTGAATTGACTTTAAGAGAAAAAAAAATGGAGAAATGGGCACTGATTACGAGAGCCGGCTACTCCAGATCACTTAGGAAACCAATAATGGTTAACTACAATAAGAACAATGAGTGACGAAGACACGCAGTCAGACATCCACACACTGTCAATCACATTGTGTCCACCAACTTGGAGTCTGCGCAAAATCGCACAAATGCCTGCATGGCGTGGAACTGATGGTTGGATGACCAAGGGCCCAGAACCTTAACAACATCGAAGGGTCTGCCATCCAGCTGAGCTAAAGGAGCTTGTAGATACAGTTAGTGCTGCTGATACTGTGGACAGGATAACAAGATGTGTTCAGTGTTGAATTTGACAACAACAACAATAAATGAAGGAGAAGTGATGATGACACGAGATGTTTCCCCATGGTAACCGCAGGACCCAACCCCACTTAACAGCAGTTAATATGGGAGGATTAATTATAGTGTAAGCGACGGCTCTTCGAGGAGTACAGTGGCTTGCATGAAAGCAAAAAAGGAGTGAAGAGCCCGGCACTGATGCGCAGGGGAACTCCATGGGCCAAGTACTTTGTACAAGCTGAATGGTCAATGGTCAAGGAGCTCAAGTTGGCGTCGAAACACCCGTCGTGTTTACACGTGTAGCGGTGACGCTCCTCGATGATATGGAGGATGATATGGAGGATCACAGCTGTGGTGTGGCAAGCCGGAAACACCGCCGTGTTACTGTAACCCAGCTTAACCCGGAACATAGGGGCGAAGGGGCGAAATTTGAACGAAATTATGTCTTGGCAGATTTCCGCGATTTCTAGTGCTTTATGAAGAATGGATGTTTCAATTTGGACATTAGAAACCCTTCTGTACACCACTCAGAAGCGGACAGAAAATCACATTTTCACCTCCATTCACTCTTCTGATGCCTAAGCGAGGACTGTAATCTCATTACGCGCTCCAAACATACGTCTCAAATCACTCTGTCTCTCAATCAGCTGAACTCTCGTCCCCTCTCTTTGACAAAGTTGCTTTGTCCATGGCCGAATCTAGCCCACCAGCGCTCTGCCCTCAAAGCTCTTCTGACCTTTTTGGACACCGTAGTACTTGGGCACTCATGTGAGGCGACTTATTACTTCATCACATCACCACCAGGGTATAGGTTACCGGCCCTGGCGATCAAACTCCCCAATCATTATCATCAAATACGATTTTTTTTTTACCTCCTACGCGATTTTTCTAACGGCTACGGTTGTCAGGCACAGACAAGAATCGATAAGACTTCAGTGGCAAGCTATAGGTGCAAGGTCTACAACAGATACGTAACAGTGTAGTAAAGGAATCCACCTGTCGAGCGCATGGTCTGAGAAACAAAGGACGGAGGTTGCACTACCGCCTGAAGCACCCTCCTTTCATCAATACTCCAGCTGTGTGATGAAGAGCGTGTGCCCTGTGAATAGTTTGCTTTTTCTTCCACGAGAATATTCTGTGGCGGTGTGGCCCGGTCCAGTACGCTGTATGTACGCGTACGGTTCCATGGACATGTTCTATATGGTCGATACATTCCCGCAGCACGAAGCCCGTGCAGTCAAGAGCAGCCAAAACAAAGATCATACAGGTAGCAACCTTGAGCGGAATTAGCAAAGTCGTGCTTCAAAGCGACACCTCAGCGCACGCTGTTTTTTTTTTTTTTTCCTTCTGTCCCGGGTATACGTGTGGCGCTTGACGTACTTGTTGACGTCAACGCTCCCCGCCGTTCGATCGTCACGTGACCAGGGAGCGCAGAAATTGGGTCATGCTGTTGGTCGGCGATCGAACGAACCCTGTGCCCAAGTATAAGTAATGGGCAACGAAAGCCACAGGTGTTATACGTGTCAGAGGCGCTTTAAATACCCTGCTGACATTGAAAGAGTAAAGAAGCGTGCGGGTATTCATAGCAGGATGGCGACGCTGGGTACTTCCATGATAAACCTGCGGGCTTTACATATGATACATCAGTTTCTGCACTGCGTTGTGCCTGTTGTTGCGCGTGTTTTTATTTATTTTTTTCTGAAAGTATTTAGCATGGACGTAGTAATTATTTTTCAGTTTTCATAGTGTGTTTCACGGGTAAAGAGAATATTCAATCAGTTTTAGAAAGTACATGAGAACATCGAGCAACCGCGTGCATGTAAAGAGCACATATTTTGGTATGTGTTGTAAGAAGTACAGTGGGTCTGAACGCCGAGGTGTCTCTTGTCTGTTCATTTCGGAGCTGACCTTCTAAGCCTTGCGCGCATACCACGTGATACTTCATCGTCCGTCCGGGACTGGTGAGCAGTTGATGGAACGTGCGCCTAAACAGCGGAAAAGGCGAGTTCAGTTTAGTGTACGCTGAAATGAAAAAAAATTGTGAAGTTGTTAATTGTAGTCAGGTCTGGTTGGGTACGGGTTACATGCTCTATTCGCACAGCATACGGATAGTACGAAAGAAAACATTTATTGTGAGTGTAATGTGAGCGCAGCTGGTCTTCGACAAGCCAGCAATATATTGCAGGCAAAAGAAAAAAAAAAGAATTGTGATGAGAATAACATTCTCGCAACACAATACGAGGGCTATATGATAATGACGTAAGCCTCGTCTTTTACGTGTTGGCACCACCCCCACCAGAGGGCTCTGACGTCCGCAACATGCGGGCCCTAGAGCTGCATTTCTTGTTCACCGAACTCAATCGTCGACACGTGTACTACGCGCATTATAATTCCTTGCAATGTGAAACCTTTGTCTCTTTCCCTTCTCCTTCCCGTCAGTACTCTGGTTACAATGAGTAGTTCTGCAGTATGAGTGTGTTCACACGAACGACATTCCTCGGAATACTACCACGCAAGATGCGAAATAGCTTATAGCTACGTACGTTAGCGCGGTGAGCGTCGGAAACGTCCTGCGACGCAGCCACAGGGCATTCCATAGCAGACGACAGGAAAAGACTCCGACAGTATCATCTGCTAAGTTTGCAGAAGATCATTCCCAATATTGCGGTACCGGCAAATGCCTGACCATAAGGCGTGGCGGAAGCTGTGCCCTGTGAATAGTTTGCTTTTTCTTCCACGAGAATATTCTGTGGCGGTGTGGCCCGGTTCAATACGCTGTATGTACGTCTACGGTTCCATGGACGTGCTCTATATATATATGGTCGATACATTCCCCCGTATACCAGTACTTCGCCAATAAATTCTACTTTGCACCGTAATAGTGAACGCGATTGGGTCTTAAGCAAATGTGTCGCGCACAGAGCTATTGACAAATTTACATTTGCCTCATGTGTGGAACACATAGGACGCACATAAAGCCATCTCCAAGATAATGAATAAGCCCGAGAACATTAGATTAGCACTTTGCATGCAGATAAAATTTGTGCTGGGGAAACGTCTGCAATAACCAGCAACGGTCGTTCTTCTGCAAGTACTAAGGAAACGACGATACTTCAAGTTTGAAAGTGAGGCCCGCAGAAGATGGAGACTAAAAGCAAAGTTCCCGCCGTTGTTCCCACCGTCTACTACCCATAACCGAGTTGCCAGAGTGCGCCCGCGGGACAAGCCTTGTTTTCCTGAATGATAAGGTGCACCTTGGAGAATAGCGCTGCTTGAATTATTAGGGGGACGCCTAACTGCGTTATGAGCGGCCCTCCATTAGGCGCACCTCTCACCTGCGCCTCTCCATTGTTGGAGCCACGAATAAATAAAGAACGGGACGAACCTGGACAGGTAGAATGATTAATTCTATTTCCCGACGAACAAACTGTGTACGCGCGCGCAGTCACTGGTCCGTGGCAGATGACAGGCACGTGTACGCATGCGCGAAGTTCTGCCAGGTACTGGTGGAACGATCTTGGCTTATTTTTAATACTGCGTTGCCCTCACGAAGCGAGTGAGGTCAAGTGTTGTGTGAAGTGGTGAAAATGTTGCTTGCTTGAGAACCGCCCAAGCGGAGGAGATGGTGCGTGGTGTACAGTGAACCCTCGTTATTATGACCATGGTCGTTCACGAAATTTTTGGTCATAATGCGGAATTGTCATATTAATCTCTCCATATTTTTCTTTCTTTTCCAATCAAATCCAATCCAACGGGGGGATTTGCAGAGGCTTCACTGCATTGCTTCCCAGGGGTATGGTCGTAAAGCGCGTATGTCAGGTTATCGGGGGTCATATTAACGAGGGTTCACTGTATACAGGCGGAGAACATGTGTGTTGCTATGTCGTGCAAGTGGTATGGACCGCACATTTCTCCCAGTATAGCGTGCAGTGTCCCAGGGGAGACGGGCTGATTTACCATCACTAATGTCGTTCAAATGCGAGTCACTCAAGACAGAGCTGATAACAACAGTGCTAAGGTCTAGCATAGCAAATCGATACAGCGCTACTTGTTTATTAGCCTACTTTCATCTCACCCATCTTCAGCTTGTCAATACACCGTAAAGCGGGATAAACGCACCACGTCTTGCCACTGGCTTTCACGCAAAGGTAATCGCAACGTCCCGACCTGCCTAAACGGTCTTCACGATGTCCTCGCGTGACATCCGAAGCGCGCCAACATGCACAATGGTGATAGCGCGAGTTGTGTGCGAGTTCATGATTTCTGTTGGCGACGTGACATCCTCACATCATCATTTGCCAATCGCGCTTTTGCACAATTGAATATTGTTCGACATTTGTGAACACGTTTCATTGATGTCAACCGTTTCAGCACAGCCTGCTTTGCAATTTCTGTTTGCCCTTAGAGGGGCGCTAAATTACAAAAACTTCTGCTCATTAAATGAAAGATGTGGTTACCTTGACAGCAATACAAAGTGAACTGAATTCATGCGTTGCGGCGTTCGCGATTCATGCGTGAACGAAACCGCGCCACCTCTTTCTCAGGAAGCGCGGCAATACGTGGAGGACTGAGATTGGTGTCCTCAAGCGATCTCCCGGGACGATTGACCGAATCGTTTGAGGAGACCAATGAGAGAGACCAATTGCGGTTTGCTTCGCGCATAAATCACGCAGACGCTATCTAGTTCCTTTGGTATTGGTCTCGATGTAACCACATCTTCCATTCCACGAGGATAAACCTTTCCACTTTAGTGCCCCCTTTGTGGCGGTGACCATGAATCAGAGACCAACAAAAATTTAGCAATCATCAAAGAGGTTGTTAATCAATATGAACAGAAACTTTCATAACAAACAGGCAACAATGGTACGTTGTTAGTTCTGCTCACAGTCAGTACTCTTGCTCAGAAGCGGCAGGTTTCAAAATCAACGACAATGCTCGTTTACGAGAACCAGGGAACCATTGTTGCCTGGGTATTTGTCATGAAACTTTCTGTTGATATAGATTAACCTCTCTGATGATTGCTAAATTTTTGTTAGTCTCTAGCTTCGGTCGTACGTAATCGTAGCACGAGAGCACGTGGCCCGCACAGACGGCTGGGCATTGGCCGCTGGGTCTCACTCAGCGCGCGTGGAGCGAAGCCAGTGGTGACCCTATCTGTGAAGCAGGGACTGATTGCAGGTACAATAACCTGCTGTCTTGGATGCAGTCTCAAACGTAGGGGCTAACGCTTCGCGGCGCAGGCGCTTGTGCAGGCCGTTCGCACGTTACGGTTAAGTGTGAACGGCGGTTGTACACAGTGCTTATAATGTGTTGTGAAAGGTGCCACCCATTTCGAGCACGTCGTAATTTGTTTCGTTTTCTCATTTCAGACAAAGGCACACCTGGACGTGCTAGCGGACGCCCTCCTAAGGTGGGCCCGGGGCCGCTACTAGAGGCTGACGCCTGGTCGTCCCCCCCGCAAGAGCCTTCCCACAGAAGAACTGATGTTGCGCTCACTGTTACGGAGTTTCATCGGGCGATCATTCATTTCCTATGTAACCAACAGGGTCCATTTTTATGCTAGGTCAGAGCTCCTTTGAACGAGGGCCACGGAGAAAGTCCCCACATGTTTCGTAACGGTTGCTAGGGGGTACCCACGCTGCCATCGGTTGCCGACAATCGAGTGTAGTAGGTGCACGTGACTATTGAATCTTCCATAACACTCGTCGCATAGAGTACCGATGTGGCCAACAGCGGAAGGGCATCTCCCTCATGAGGTTCGTCTTAGGATCCTCTCACTCAGGAAAAAAAAAAGATGTCTCTTAGGAATCTTAACGAAGAGGTAGAAAGTGTCGTTTATTTCGTAGTATGGACTAAAAAAATCACAACTAGATACGTCTGTTTCGCAAGAGTAGACTTTGGCAGAGCAGAAATATTTGTGCTCGGTTGGTGCCACGGGTATGAGACTAATTTCACCCCAAAACATGTACGTGTATCTCCCACCTAGACGTCGTCTTCATCACCTCTTGCCAGTGCTTTGACCACGGCACCTGTTTCCGTCAACTCCTTTTATGGAAGACCAGAAGTCGCGTGCCCTCGTCCAATCAGCGGTCAAGAGAAAACGATGACGTTTACGTGGCTGATACGCGTCCACACTTGCAGCACTTATCAAGCAAATCTTGATAGAGCTGGAGGACACGCTCCTCTCACTCCGGCTACTCGTAAGAGAGGTAGGAATGGCTCTCTGCTTGACGACTCGTCCGGATAGAACCATCCAAAAGAGATATTTTCTTGTACCGTAATTGGTGCCACCATTAGAATACCTCTAGGCACTCTTGCGGAACGAGTGGCATGGCAGGTCTCGCAGTTCTTGCCTCGGCCAAAACTCTCAGGGCGCAGTTAAACGGCACAGTGTCAAAAATTGGACGTGCCATTATAATATACGATGTGTCAGCATTCCAAGCACTCTGTCACGCACTATGTGACCACTCTTCAAAGGGCTCATTGCAGTTGTATGTCGTGTGGGTAATGCTCGCGTGGGGGGGACCGGATAAAAAAAAAAGATACAATCGGTCCTAAGCAGTTTGCAATCCAGTGTGTGGATATGTATTATCTTTACTGGAGTTCGCGAGAACCCTTTCCACCTTTCGTCGCGACCTCCCCCACAACACGACAATCTACTTCGTTCGCATATATTTATTTGTAAATTTATTTTTCTACCTCGGTACGAACATACATTCCGCGTTCTAAAACGCCACCACACAGCACGGGTTACATGGGTGCCTTGCTTTCAAAAAAGATGACACCCCAATAATCGATTCAATGTGTACGCCAATACAAAAAAGGAATATATCCACCGGAATATAAGGACACAGGACCCATATATCCACAGGAATATAATAAACCACGCGTGTTCGATTCGGATATATACCGCCGTTTACGATGGACGTAATCCCCGTATACACTGTCACCTCCCCATTTATGGACAACTGGGTTTTTTCAGAATACCGTATATCCTCGACAGAGGGATTCCTGCCAAGCATGGTATATTCGGGAGAGGGAAATAATTTTATGCCTTTAAGTTTTGTATTTTTGGAGAAGGTATGGCTTTACCCATTGCCCTTGTTAAATATTTTTGTGGGTGAACGTCACAGTACTGAAAAAAAAAAAAAGAAAACGTAGGAAGAAAAAGTAGAAAGAGGAATATATTTTTTTATTTCACTTCACTTCAGCTTCATTCAAATCTTCCCAGACAAGCCATTACAAAACTTCTTTTCCATATTCCTCTTCCATACGACCAAGCATTTCTTGTTAGTACCTATCGGAAAAGTCTTCTGCCGTTCATTGCTTCACAGCTGTTATTCGCCTCGTTAGAGAGTCAAAGCTGTCAAGCAATGGGTGTTTCTTTCCGTCAAAACATGTCCTTTGCCTGAGAAAGCCAATTCGTAGGACGATGCCAAAATGCATGGGAATCATTCTGTCGAACAAAAAAAGAAAAAAAATGTCAGAGATTCGTAAATGGAATGGTGACAGTTAATATCAATCAAAACAAAAAAAAGGGGGGAGGGAATAAGAGGTTAGGGATATTTCACGTCGAAATCAACAGAAACAGGGGTGGTCCGCAAGGCAGAAAAAAAAAAAAAAAAAGAAAGAAAGAAATTATGTGTTCCTCTCTAGAAACAGTTCTGAAGGAGTAACTAGTTCTATCGCTGGCGACTCCGCGGTTGTGTCGATCAGTTAATCACTGTAAATATATGCGCAATACTGAAGAATTTATCGCCTGTGTTCTCCGTCGCCGAAACAAAAAACAAAAAAAATGTTTGCCCCCGCGTTTCTTGTCCCGATATAGCTAGCAAATTTTACAGTAAGACAAATGTGATAAATGGGGAAACAGTTTTTCCCGCAATCAAGGATCGGTTAAAGAGCCAAGGCCGCCATTTTGCGGTCGGTTTGTTCCATCTTAAAAGTCACTGAAAGAGAGACAGAGTTTTAAAAAAAGACATTCTATATACATATATATATATATAAAAAACTGTGTCCACAAATGTGTTCATCGTGTTCTCTCACGCTTTTAGCTTCAAACTTAGACGATTTCCACTCTTTTCATTTGCTGCCATTCTAGAGAACTTATTGTTTGTATTTATAAATGTGTGATGAAAAAAAAACATTCTCTAAGCTGTAAAATATTGTTGTGGTGAGCATGACAACTGTTTTTCTTATGTATGTCCGCTGCCTGCTATGGATGTTATTGCCTGCTATATATATATAATACACACATTCGACGAAAAGGGTGGTGCGAAAAGAGGCATATATATATAAGTTGAACCCATACGTCGATATTCGGCTTTCCGATGGGAAGCAAAAGTACTGCAGAATCAGCCTTGGCCGACAAGACCTTAGTCTGGAAATATATTATCTTTCCAATTAAATTAGAAAATGTAAAGTAGTAAAAGTACACGAACGGACTTGTGTTTTGAACCAGGAGGAAGCGATATAGGATGGGGAGAACGAAGGTTAAAAACATCACTTTTGACAAAAAAAAAAGAAGAAGAAATCGTGACAGCAATACCATTTTGTCGATGGTTATAACCGAACACTGGAACACTTTTCATAGCTTCTAGTCGTGTTTAGAGATCTTACGTGCTTCTGAAATACAATTTTGCATGTGGAACGCATCTAAAGCCTCATTGGTCATTGCCGAAATGGTCATTCCCTCTTATTGGTTCGACGGTGCCGACTACCGATTGCATTGTGTTTTAAAGTGCACCTTTCCGAAATAACCTTTCTCGTTCTCAGTTTAAGTTCTTGTAAATGATCCACAAATATCTAGGACATTTTGGTAGACGTGCGGGAAGTTACCGGATCGCAAAAGGTCTGCATTTTCCAAAGTTCGCAAGTTTAAAATTTCAGTTTCTTTGAAATGAGCACGCTGAGCTCGTATTCCAAGCCCTTAGTTATTCACACAAACCCTTTCGAACTCGAAACAACGTTACGAAAATGGTCGCATTTCCTCTAACGCAGCACAGTCGTGAGCTGCGTTGGCGGAACAACGTATCGGGTTTACAGGGCACAGGCAATGTTGGATATGAAATGCTCGGCCGCGGTGAGAGACGCATTTTTAGAGCGTTTTTAAAGCGTTTGCGAGACGTAGATACAGGATATTCAACTCAGTGGATGAAACATTTGCAATGTGCTGCCAATTAGAGTAAGTGGAAAACAGAGAGAGTTCTCCAAAGTTCACGAGGCTGTTTTCTAAGGCTGAATGGAGGATGTGTTGTTTCGCCAAATGTGAAAAAACGTGTAAGCTTTCTTTCAATATTCAGATTTCTGCCGAAAAAGTCGTCTGTTATTCTAGCATTATTGCGCATCAGTGTTTTGCATTAATATATGTACTTATATTACCTACTGCATAGATAATTAATTCTTTATTTTTAAAAAATACCATAACTAGGTTGAGTGGCACCTAAAAGAAGGGCTCGGACAGTACGGACGTCTCATAATGTTGCGGACGCGTTATCTACCTGTGACGTTTTTGCGATGTGACAATCGTAAGAGCTGATGCTTCCTGAACACAAAGTGCAAGCGGGCCACTGCAACAGGCAGGAGTAACGCAGTACATAGGGCATCATGTTGGGGAATAACGCAACAGAACGAACAACGAAGAGAGGGGAATCAGCACTCCAACTGGCTGATTTCCGATAAGCCGAGGAAGCCAGTGCCGTGCGCAAAAGGATTCGTAACTGATTCCATTTTGAAAAAAAAAAAAAAAAAGAACGAGAAAAGCCAAAAAAATGGCGACTCGGCCCGCGGTTTGGTATCTCGGAAAAAGCCACAGTGATAAGTAGGGCCCTCCGATATGGTATTTGACTACTGTGGGTAGCTCGTAAACACCTTTATATTTTGTGGCCGCCATCGAAGACAACACTCGAGACAACAATACTGCAATATTCACCTATCTTGCACTTCTAGACCAAAAAAATCGCAATGAGCTTGCGGAAACTTGCATGACGCGACCGACGGAACCGCCCTGGCGTTCCCTTACTGCAGGCCCACATTTCCTTTCTTCAGGTGTAGCTGTGTACAGCACACAAGACATCTGCACTTCCTCTAGTTCCCCTGTGCGCCCTTTCCCTAGCTTGGCGCCCCAGTTAGCCCGTCTGCTACGGGCATATCCTGTCATCTGCATTCAACGACGGTTATCATTCCGAACAGTGCAGGAGGATACCAGAAACCGCTATTAAAACACGCTAGGTAACACGACACCACTGAAGCATCTAAGTTTTCTGGAGAATATCGAAATTCGGGAACACGGCGCGTGGCGTTCAAAGTTGTCCGAACTCTCCCCTTTATGGTGCTCCTCAGTCGCATTTCTGCTGCTGTTTCACTTGGGCGCCTTCTGAGCGCGAGAGGACGAAGCGAGTGCCTCTTACTTTTTTCTTCTTTTCTTCTTATGATTTGAGATCACGTGATCTGCACCCTCACTGACATTAGAGCACCCCTGATGAGAAAGTGCAAATTATGAGTCACGCGAGAGAGTTCACCTCTTGTCGTCCGGTGTAGCCAGGAATACACATTATGCTATATCGCACCAGACACACACACATACACACACACACACTCACGTACAAACATCAGACGATCAAACCCCCACTCGGCTGCTCATGCCTCCCTCCCTCTTTGTGGCTGGAACATTCTCGGCACCTTTTCTTCGTTTCATACGCAGATATCAACAGATATCCCAGCAGGTATCCACAACACAGTATGTAATAATAACTGTTACTTCAGCCGAAGAGCTTTGTTTCTCAAACTTATCCTTTCGGGGGACTAAAAGCCGCGTCAACGGGGATATACGTCCACTATTTTCTTTTTCAACTGCGCGAGAAGATACCGACCTTCGCCACATAAGTATGTCGGCCACTGGCGGGAACCAAGCTCCGCAACTATGGGTAGCGGATGCCGCCATCTTGTTTTTTTTTCTTGTACTAATTGAGGAACGGAGGAGCGGAGAAGCGTGGTTTCTTCGAAGACGTGAAGCCGAAGCTGATGGGCAGCCATGGGTGACGCTACCACTTGTGTTTCGGTTTCGGTTTCATTGTTGCCTGCATAGCGGTTTTGAAACCGAAAAGCGGAAAAATCCATCGATTTGGCGAGCGTAGATTAAAATAGCAGCCTCAGGTCGGGAGACGCCGATAATTGAAACTATATATATATATGTGAAATTCTGATTTGCCGATAACCGACGTGCCAACATCGGGCTTCTGCTTCAATAAAAGTTTGAAGGGTAGTCTAGGGAGTCCTGGATAGCCCGCAGCATCTCACAATGCCCCCCCCCCCTTTTCGGTGAAGTGGCGTGTGCGAAGCCTTCTCATTGGCCATCTCAGGTAACGTGACCCTTACGACACTCCCAAAGAAGCCAAAAGCCCTTAACCCCCTACTGATGCCGCCACCTGTTCTCTCGAATACCATACGGAGACTCTTCGACTTTTCTCCATGCTTCTCTTGTACTTGCCCAGTGTGTTTGTCCTTTGCACAGCGTTTCCTTTAGTGCCCTTTTCCTTCGTAATCTCCCTCTCATTTATTATTGGTGCAATTTTGTCTTCTTCTGTATAGTGTTCTTTTCCGTTTTCTTCTTATTTTTTTTAAAGCAATGTATAAGTTGGGAGACGACGTACATTTAGGTTCTATCTGTGTTCGAGTTTATACGGTGTGACGCCAAAGGTTTCAAGTGCTCCGATCGAGACACGGTTTGGCCAAAGGAGGAAAGTAACAAACAAAAAACAAAAAACACGAAAAGCTAAGCTTAGCTTCGGAACACCTCGGGAGGTGCGATGTCACTAACAAATATGCTCCGTCGCACACAAAGGCAGAGGCGGCTATCACAGTGCTCTGTACAAGCTGATGCGCTCGCGTACTCTATGTGCATAATTGAAGTCCTCGAAGTGCTAACGCGTATACAACGGCGTTTTGAGAAAAGAGCGTGTCTGTCTTCGAGGATCCCGCACTAAAAGCAGCGTTATACTAAATCTTCATTTCTGCGAGGAATTTCTATTCTGCCGGGACCATATTTCCACCAGAACGCTGTAAGCGGAAGCGTTGTAAGCGGGACTTCGTTGCTTTTTTGTTTTTATTTTTCTTTAAGCGGGGCTCGTTTATCGTAGTTCCTCGATGCGCGTTACAGTCCCACGAGTCCTTCATTTCCGTACAAGGTTCGGAAAATGTATCGCGCGGTACATAGTTGTGACATGTAGAGGTAGATTAGAAGCGTTCATAACGCGCTGCAGCTATTCCTTTTTGGCTGATACACCTTACGTGTAAATCTAATCCAAATGCCTATTTTTATTTCTATTATTTATTGTTATTATTATTATTATTAAATTCTTTTTGCCGATTGTCAAGCGTTATTATTAGCCACTACGTGTGACTATTACTAGACCTTCGAAATTACGAGATCCGTGTGATTAGTCACGCAATAAAAGAAATGAAAGGGAAATGAGAAAATTTTGTTTTATTTTTTGGGCATCGTCCCAAACGCGTTCTGCTTGTATGCTGTAGCCTTATCGGGTCCCCACGTGGTTCTAAGGCGTTACGTCTTGGGCCCTGTTAATAACGCAAACAAATAAAAAATTTCGGGCTGAATGGATACTGGCGAAATACATCGTGCGCTTTCTTCATGTTTTTCTTCTTATTCTTGATTATAAAATACCTAAAGCAATTTCGCTCGCTTTTTGTTTTTATTATTATTATATGTTTCGTATATGAATCTGAATTCTATGGTGAACTTCCGTGGCTTCTGTATAGGCTGAAGGCCTCCTTCAAAACCATAACAATCAGCCCCATCAGACGACACCTCGAGATCCATCCCTTCTACATGTCTTCGTGTTTTTACCTTCTCCAAAAAGCCGCCATACAGGAGAAACCGAAAACGTTGAAAAAAAAAAAGTATTTGGAACACACACACACAACACATTGACAGAAACGTTGGAAAACTGCGCAACATAGCAGTTCTCCTGAAGCTTCTCGCAGTTCTAGCTTTCTTTCCGGAAGTTAAATTTCTAGCTTCTCAAGTTATTTTTTAAATTTAAGTTTCTAGCTTCCTCGATTTCAGAATACGGCTAACGTATAGTTGACGAGACAGGTAGTAGTTTTTCTGGATAGTGTTATACCTGGATAACTATCGTTTTCACATGCAATTGCTCGTTCATCCCACAAACCAAACGGAGGCATGTCCATGAGGGGAATAAACGACCCAATAAAAGTGCAGAAAATTTGTAAATATTACAGCATCGATCGTACTGATTCGCTGATTCGATCGTACTCACATTCAACAGCAGGCGGTTCTACAGAGTAATTTAATTTGCACATTATATGCACACCATACAAAAGGGGGTTTATTAATTTCTAAGTTGTCAAATGGCACATTCTACACAAAACATTATTCTATTCTATTAAACCGTATTCTATGTAAAACACGGTTTCACACAGGTGTGAAACTTTTCCTTTTCTTTGTTGCCGCACTAATCAATTTTTTTTAACATTTGCTTTCAATTCCCGTTTTCTTTTCTTTTTTTGCAATCGGCAGCACCCAAGTTAATGTAGCTTACATCGCCGTGTTATTCTTTTTCAAATTCAATTATAGTTCTCGTAACACCTTTTCCAGCGCTATTATTGCACTTTTCGGTTCAGTCCACGGGTTAAAAAAACGCGTCTATTTAAAAATGAAAGGGAAAACGTCCCTACTACACGCTGAAAAGATATAAAAAACATATTCTGTAGAAGAACATGTACGGTTAATGAAGACAGAGAGGAGGAGTTGGAGGGGATAGGCCCTTATAAGGTCCTTATATGAGCCCACTGTCGCCCCTTCGCGTGATTCTTAAGATTTGCGCAACAACATAAACAACAAAAAAGTACGTCGCATATCTACGTATTTCGTACCGATTGATTCCGTAGGACATAGGAACAGAATGCAAGTCAGCTGCTGGTTGTTGTTAACATTTTCCCTGCGGCATTTTCCCTGGAACATCAGAGCAACCTCGGGCAACCCCCAGCGCTGCAAATCCGTACAGAAAGCCCTGGTGAACTTTCTGGAGCCTGTGGACCCTCACGGTCGGTTCTAGTGCAAGGAACTGTAGAACCAGGCGTGGTGAGCCTTCCCCTTCCCCCTTTCCCCTTCCATCCCTTCCCGGAGAAATGTGCCGCCAATCTAGGAAGGCAGATCGCTCGAGTCTCACGACACCCCCCCCCCCTTCCCCCCATGGGGAGGCAAGAAAGAGGAGAGGGTTTTTGCCTCCCCGTGTGCGCGTCTCTCACCAGACTCGGGGGGGGAAACGCTACAAGCAACCGATTGTTTCTGTTATGAAGCATGCTTCGTCCTCGTTTGGAAGATCTGCTTACCTATCGCGATAGAAACACCCAGCGTTTGATCGTCATCAAAAGAAATGGCTCCGATAACGACACCCAGCGAAGAAAACAACATTCCGGCGCAAACAGATGAGTAGAGCGACAAAGGAACATAGCCACGAATCTTTACATTCTGAACCTTATGAAATGCGAGGCAAGAGACACCGAGCTATATCTTTCATCCCATTACACGTTGAACCGCAACAAGACACATTTTTTTCATATAAACTACACGTATGTTGAATAAGACTGTGTATGCTGTGCGAAGGGAATACGTGTTGCACGAAGAATGAGCCGTGCTTCTTTTCCTCTTTTTTTTTTTTTTCTTCACTGAATCCGATGGTCGCAGGTCCTGAAACACAATCCCCACCTGTTCCCTGAATTACACGGATGAACTTCGGTCTTTCCAGCATGTCGAATGAGTTCCAAATTGCGCTTCCGCAAGACGGACGCAACGCTATATAGCCAGCCCAATTTACACGTATTCCGCACGGCCAACAATACGGCGAACGACGTTAATGAAGAGAAACAAACGCAAAGGTAGCGCCGTGCGAGAATTAAAATTTAACATCATTTCGGTTGTTGCAGGAATACATTGTCCTGAATTGTTCACGAATGAGCGTGGGCCGAAGTTTCCGAAGCTTTAAAGTGGCCTGCGCTTAGAGGCGTTCTGTGCTCGCATTCAGGCTCGGGTAACTGCTGTTTTGTTTTTCTTAATTTTCATTTTGATATTTAATGCTTATTGCTGAAAACGCGGCAGAGATGCAATTATAATGTCCGCGGCGTGGGATCAATATCGCGTACGAGGAAGGACCCTACGCTACACTCTCGGTAGAGCAAAATTAAGTATGTACAATCACAAATGACTTTAAAAAAAAACTGAGTCGCTGTATTAACTATAGCATAGCGACGTATGTTACATATAAAAAAGCATATCGATCTTCAGAGCGAGAAGCAAGCTACTCCGCAATTTGATGCAATTTCTTGCTGAGCAGAGCTACAGAAACAGTAAATATGGAATACAACACGTCAAACAATTTAAAAGCAATATAACGCACATTTGAAATGTGGAAACAATGAGCAACGGCGTGTTATTACTCCATTATTATCGTTGAGCGCGTTGCGAAAAGGTCCTTGTGAACATTCTCACTTTTTGGGCCGCTAGCGAGGCTTCACGCGAGGAACGCCCACACTGGCGGGAAGTACGTCACGAAAAGCGGGCTCAGTCAATAAGCCCTGCGGAAGCGTTGTTGAAGCAAGTGTGACTGGGCATTCCACGATGCACTCTGCTGTAGTTCTTGCACGGGTCTTTTGTACTACCTAAAAAAAAAGAAACAGAAAAAAAAAAAGAACAAGTTATCGAAACGTCGGATGGGCTCCCACGGGTGAATGCGATTAATTTTTTCAGAACAACAGCAACAACAACATGTTTTTAAAGAAATCGCGTTCCAGTGTTCTAATAGGCACACTGAACACATTTTCTCCCGAAACACAACATTACCCTTATAGTTTGACAATGCTCAAGGCTTGACGTAGTCGAAAGTACATTTTTGAAATGTCCAAATGATTTGCTACCGTTCCTTACGTGATCGTGTTCAATGATTAGAGTCGTAGACCGAGAGGTCGCGTATAGCGGTTAATTAAACTTAACCGCATCAAAGCCGTACGGACAATCATTTATCCTGAGGGCAACAAACAATGCTCGGTTTCGAAGGCGAGTTGTATATGTAGTGGATCGACAGGGACTGAAAGCAAAAATAAATATATTTGGGCAACACTCGCCGACACTATTCGAGGGAAAAACACATATGTTACAGTTAAAGTTTATAGTACAGTAGCTCGTTCAATATTTTCATCCAATTTATAGCCCAATCACCGTCTCTCATCATCATCTTTCGTCAGTTCACTTCAACCCTCGAACCCAGGCATGGGTTTTCATTTTATTTATTCGCATTCGCACAATTTGAGAAGTATGGTCCGCACACAAATGTTGTCCGCTTCTAATTCACAGACAATTAATTGTAATCGAAGAAAATACAGCCTGTCGCGGTCTTCATGAACGACTTGCTCACCCACAATCGAAAAGTCAAATTTTCGGCAATGCGAAAAAAATAATAATAATAACGCTAGAAGAATATGTATCGAAATTGAGATAGAAGAGCTTCGAACCTACAGTTTAACTGGAATCCACCGCACTGTTCCGGCGCCGGTATAAAATGGGCCAACAGCGACATCATGCGATCTGGTGTGCTTCTCTGAGCCGGATTGCAACGCATCAGCATCCACCGTTTAAACTGATCAACGTATCATCGCCTTTCGAAATAACCTACTATGACAACCACGCTTCTAGCAGTCACTACAATGGAAACTAGGCGACACCGTCCGCACAGGTAGCCACTCGTAGCCGGAGCCGTTCTGAGTTTGGAATCGTCTGCTATGACTGACATGAATTGATATGGAGCAGGCATCAGAACTTCAAACGTCCACGACGCGAACAGAGGGGGAGCTGAATCGCGCAGGCCCTCTTTACTCCAAGTGGCGCTGAATAAAGTCAGATTGATTGTGACATGTTGTTCGATTGGATTGGATTGCATTACGACGAATGACGGTTTGTGTATTTCAATCGAACTTGCCACTTAGAAATGTTGTCTGTCAAGCTATAATGCAGGGTTCCCTGTTTCCGGCATTTGCTGAAAAATACGTACAAACACCTGGAAATTAGTCCTCTTTGTTCTTATTTTGGACATGTTCCGAAATCTGTGGACTTTACCCACCTCATATGTCTGATAAAATCTTCCAAATACGCAGTGTTTACGAGTATAACGTCCCCTTCCCCTCGCACTACATAACGCACTCCCTAAATTCCCGTTCACTGACCAAGTGAGCGGGATTTCCTCAATTTCCCCCCAGTCGCGCTTGTCTAGGCTGACCCCTCCTTAAGTTTCCCATAATGAAACAAAAACAAGCATTTACTCGTTCAACACGATCGCTGCTCACTGTGCGGAGATGACAACCGCCATAATGACATATTGGTGTATCGATTTCGCTGTAGCTGACATCTCCAACTACTGAATGCAAAAATATGTATTTCTCAAGAAACGAGGGAGATGTTATTAATCAAGGTCCTAGAGACCCGTGCTTCGAATGCATCTTTGAAATGTGTTCTCATGTGGGCGCAGCGAAATCGATGAGAGGAGCATGAGGCAAGTACCTGACGATGTCAACACATTTCTAATGCAGTGCTAGTGCACACGCTCTTCCAAATATTGGGTTCCTTCGCGTGCCCTACTGGTGTTATATGTCAGTTTGAAAGGATGCGTCGTACCGTTTATATATGTCACTAGTCACGAGCATCATATATTCAGCATTCACTTTGCCCCTTAATTTTAGATGCCGAAAGAACCCGAATTTATAAAATATCCACATATTTTTCATTTTCTCCCTAATTTAATCTATAGGCGAAGAAAACATGTCCCACTCTTGAGTTGAATCTACACGTAGGAAAATGTCGCAAACACGGAATCCCAAATGCAAACTCCATGAAGATGAAATATATGTGAAATGTATGCATGTGGTGAGTTCAGCATTTATCCTGAGAGAGAACATGAAGAGATCCTCGAAACCTCTGTAGGCATACGTAATGCATTGCTGGCCGCCAATACATTCACCATACCGAGTATCAACCGAGCACCGGTTCTGATAACGTAGATATTACCTAAAAAGTACGGCTAAAAAGACGGCGATTGCTGCGACCCAACCGCTGCCGGCGCGATGGATAAACTCTATGTGACGTCAGACACAGAACGCGTTCCCCACTGGCAGGCCGTACAACCTTGGAGTGAGCAAATGATGCAAGTGACGTCAGGCCGCTCGTGTGTGTGCGTGGGGGGGGGGGGGGGGGGGCAGTGTCAAGCAGACGCTTGTCACTTTTTCTTTCTTTTTTGAGCGTGCGTCAACCGCGCCTGCGTTGAATGCAATTGGGTGTAAATTTTTGAGAGCCATTTTCCACCGAAATTTTCGGGAATCTCTTCATGGTCCCTTTAATTAACAATTAATTGATAATTTCTAAGATTACAGTGCCGGTGAAGTACTGTCAGCACGTGTACACTACAGTATGAGTATGCTGCGAGCTCTATGCGCAAGACTCGTTGTACGAACTTCCATCTGCAGCAACACCAACAATAACAAAACAAAACAAAAAACTGTACGGACAACAGCGGACCCAGCGAGGTACACGATCTAATCACCCAAAAAGGGCGACACTTTCATCAATATTTTACAACGAACAACGACAGAACAAGGGCACTATAGAACGAACTTAAAGAAACGAACTTTCCAATCAGACCAATTGGATCTTGGCGGTTGTCAAATTCTTCAAATATTCACTTCCAATATTGGCTCAGTCGGGGTGATGACAGTGTTGTGCCGACAAACCATCACCACACACGCTCTCCTTTCATTTACTTTTATTTCGTTCACTCTCCTCCTTCTGTGTGTGCTACGTGTTGTTTCTGCTTTTCCAGGAACACTGTTTTGAGGCAACTGCTTTTCGCTCGTCTCGGAGAGCACCCCAGTGACTTTCCGCTTCCCTCACACTCTCTGTACGTTCCTTTGACAATCATCGGCTTTCTTTCACTCAAAGTTTTTCAAGGCGAGCTAGATCTTTACTTCGATGTTGAAAGTTTGTGCGTTTCATATCAGTTTGCTGGATAGGATAGCCCTGCGCGTGTGCTTTAAGCAATATTAAACAGCAAACGGAAACAGAAACAACCATGAAAGGCTCGCCATTTTTCAAAATGTCTTCAAATTTCTGTGTGAATAATATCATACTTTTGCGCATGGTCAAATGTTGACGCCTCACGTCGAACGTGCGTTGAGGAGATATTAGGTACCCTTGTAGCACGAACGCGTGTTCACGATGAAGTAATTCTAAAATTGTTACCGATAACACGGATGATTTCGCATAGCATGTACTGGCTCTGTGCCGTCCCTGTACCGGATCTGTACAGCCTCTGCACCACCACTTGTACCATCCGCGTACCTTCTCCATTTTGTTGCCACGTTCGTGCAAAGGCACACTGCTTGGTAACTCGAAAAGCATATGGTGTACGCATGAGAGAAAAAAGCGTTGAGAGAACAAATGTTGGCCAACAACATCCACATGGGCGGCGGACAACAGCGAGAGAGCATTTTTATGTACATACATATTGTATAAAAGGTACTAATGGGGAGGTTTGTCCTCAGCTTGCGCACCCTTTTTGTAATACTTCCCATTCCCCTTTTACCTTCGGGCAATTCCAGGTAGTGCAAAGTGCCGGGCGCGCTCTGATGTCGGCCGCCGTACAGCAGCGTTTCTTTTTTCTTTCGTTTTTTTCCTCAACAACCTAAACGACCGCTAGTAGCGGAGGTATTACAAAAATAAATGAATACAAAGCCATTTGCATGAATGTCGCAAATTTTGCACTGAAAAGAGAGTGAGACAAGCACTCCTTCAGTTCACAGCGTTCAAGGTCTGCAACCATTTGCATACTTGCGTCTTGACGCTGTGCCGCTAAAACTGGACCATTTTGCATTGCAGCACAGCAATGACGGCCCGTCAGGTTTCGCCCTTGTCACCTGTCCGTCCCGCTTTCCAAGTCTAGATTAGAGCAACGACAGGATGGCAGGCGAAGAGGCCGAAATCACCCGTAAGAAACCCATCGTGTCCTCCACAGAAAAGATTCCAAAAATTACAAAGGAAATGCGCATGGAATTTTTCTCGCGTATACGTAAACTCTATACAACGTGACAGCGACTGCAAATGGCTTACAATAAATGTACCGCTGTGTAGGAGACTTTACGTCATGATGCCATATAGGTCTTACGCAGCCGCGAGACGAAGCCCGCGCATTTGAACCCGACACATTTCCAGCTTTTCTCGGTCGCGAGTCGAAGCAGTGCTAGCCCGCTGCGTTGCGTTACCTGGAACAACACCTTCTATATATTAATGCCCCGTTTATTTCAGAAGGGTGGGCGTGTATGTATAAAAAATAGAGTTGTTTGTTCGTAGAGTTTGCGTTTGGAATTCATGACTGTTTCCGTTGCAACCAGGTCTATGTCGATTATTGGGCAAGGTACGAAAAACGTATGTATTTTCGAGTGAGTGAAGAAATTAAAAATCTATATTTTTTTCTTCGGTCAAGCAATACCAATGGCCTCCCGTGTCTCTTTTACACTCACTCTCAACACAACTGGTTTTGCCAATGCGACCTATAGATAAACAATGCTTGATGGCTTAAACGACGTGGCCACTTTGACGGCCTGTGGGTCGTTGCTATGGGGATGAGTCGCCGGCAGTCGTATAGGGAGCCACTGGTAGCCACAGAAAGCTTGTGTTTGGAGTCCTCTACTGGGATTGGCTGAAGACGACATCACTGGCAAGCAGATCGCTTGACAATAACACACCACGGCATTCCGACTTTATGTAGGCGAAAAGAGGACAGGGCATTTGGGGGTTTGCCTGGCTTCACGACGGGAGCAACTAAACCTCCTTCCAGGTAGGTGGTAGGGATCCCTGGTGCGAAGACGTATTATAAATATGAAGGAGAGCTTGGAGTGACCCCCGTCAAGGTTTCGCAGTGCGTCATAAGTGATTTGATAAGTGCGTCAAACTATCTGGTCCCGGGGATGAGCACACATTCACAAGTTCCAACGCTGTCTTTAGCTAGATTAGAGTGAAGTCGCGGTCCATAACCTCCGGTAGACGGGGCCAGTCTTGGTGAATTTCGGCCGTGGACAAAACTGCTGTGTACCGCAGTCGTCGAGGCAGCCGCCGGTGTCATTAGTACGACCGAATAATCTGTCGCTAGCGTGTTTTTGTCTACACCCTTAGCGATAGCCAATGCCGCGGCAGCCATTCTTTTGTGGGGGCGCATCATTCAGAGCTCAAATTGTCCTCCAGATCTTGTGGCCGGGTCAAACGGTGAAAGGTGTTGACAAAACTTACGCGAACGCTTCCACTCTTCTTTCTGAAGTTCTCGTGTTACGTTAGCTTTCATACGGCGGTATGCTACAATGTCAGGAAGTTGCCTTGTTCGACAAGCCGTTCTTTCTGTTCAGCGACGTAATGACCTAAGCTGGTTAATTGCTGGAGAATGACCGACGTGACCTGTTACCCTGTTAGACAGGGCCACCGCGTCCTGAATGGCGCAACGAATGGCTTGCGAGAGAGCCTCTGGGGACATACCGGTGTGCACAGATGTTCGAAGGCTGGCACGGAAGAGTCTCCAGTTCGTGAAAGAAATCAGTCCAGTAGTGGCTGACTAGTGGCGAAATATACAGAGGGAAGTGGTCACTACCTCGGGTATCGACATCGGTAGCGCACGACAAGTGGCGAATTATGTCGGCTGAGCACCACGAAAGATCCAATACATTGAGTGACGTTGGTGATCGCATATCACTTGGCTGTCGGTTGTTAAGTAGGCACATGTGAGCATTTTCCTGCGGCCTCACTCATCCTCACCTCACGAAGCACAGACTTTCTTGGCCTCACTCATCCTCACCAAATGTGTCGCACCACTAACTAAACCTCAGTCACCCTCACCCTCACATTCCATTTTAAATTTTGTCCTCACAAACCTCACCTCAGGGCATCGGGATCCCGAGAGGACTCACCATCCTCATCCTGACATGCCTTCACCTCATGAAGCTAATGTGGGATAGCGAAAAGGCGAGAGAAGAGCCGTTTAATGAGGGCAGGAAGAATGAATGCGGGTGGTTGCAACTCGCGCTAAGATGCAGTGATGATCATGGCGATGATTCTGCCTCACATCTTCCCCGTGGCGAAGGGGAAGCCATCCTGGCTCCACACTGTTCTGGGAGATGACGTTCCTTGTAGGGTTTTAGGCGGCAAACGTGTGCGTTCTCGCGGGAACGACAGCGGCGGTCGGAAGGTGGTTGAAGAGGCTCGATGGCATAGTTGGCGGCAGAGTTCCGAGCTAGGACACGGTAGGGCCCGACGTATCGGCAAATCAGCTTTTCGCAGAGGCCAGGTTTGCGAATTGGGACCCACAGCCAAACGAGGTCGCCCACTTCGTAATGTACTTGCTTGTGGTGTTCGTCATAGCGGTGCTTTGCCGTGGCCTGCTGCCCGAATGTGCGACACCGGGCAAGTTGGCGGCATTCCTCGGTTCGGGATGTCGCATCGGCCAAGGTGAGATTGTGGTCGATGGAAGGATGATAGGGGAAGATGGTGTCCACGTTGCAGATAGGATCTCGACCGTAGACCAGACGAAAAGGGGAGAACTGAGTTGTGGACTGGATGGCGCTATTATAGGCGAATGTGAGGTAGGGCAGCAGGGTGTCCCAATTTGTTTGGTCGGACGACACATAAAGGGACAGCATGTCACCGAGCGTATGGTTGAACCGCTCAGTAAGACCGTTGGTTTGCGGATGGTATGCGGAGGTTAGATGATGGACGACGGAACATGCCTTGAGAATATCTTGAAGGAGGTGAGCAAGAAATGGACGGCCACGATCACTGAGGAGTACTCTAGGAGCGCCGTGGCGGAGCAGGAGGCAGTGTATGAAGAAGTTGGCAATTTCGTCGGAAGAACCTGTTCGAAGCGGAGCGGTCTCGACGTAGCGTGTGAGGTGGTCGATGGCTACGACAACCCACTTGTAGCCAGATGGCGTGGTAGGAAGAGGCCGAGCAAGTCGATGCCGACGCGATCGAAGGGCACATGGGGGGGTTGAAGAGGCTCCAGGAGACCGGCTGAGGGGGATGCAGGCGGCTTCCGGCGTTGGCAGGGAAGACAGGAAGAAACGTATTTGTAGACGCTGGAGTACATTCTGGGCCAGAAATAGCGCTTTCGTACACGGTCGTAGGTTTTATAGAATCCCAAGTGACCAGCGGTGGGGTCGTCGTGCAAGCTGTTGAGGATTTGCTGACGGAGCTGCCGAGGCACAGCTAGTAAGAGTCGTTGGCCTTCAGGATCGTAGTTACGCTTGTACAAAGTGGCATCCAGCAGCGTGAAGTTCTTACATTTACGCTGCAATTTGCGGTCGGAGGAAGGGGCTGTGCCGTCGAGGTGGTGAATGATCTCTGTGAAGTCGGGATCGTGAAGTTGGTATTCCCGGAGGAGGGGAAGGTCGACAGGTTGCAGAGAGAGAGCATTGATTGTCGTGTCACTTTCTTTTGCGGAAGGAGTCAAGGCAGGCAAAGGGCAGCGAGATAGTGCGTCAGCATCACGGTGCTTACGCCCGGATTTATACTTCACAGTATAGTCGAACTGTTGGAGACTCAGCACCCAGCGGCCTAAGCGTCCCGACGGGTCCTTGAGAGTAGTCAACCAACATAATGCGTGGTGGTCTGTAAGGATGAGGAAAGGACGTCCATAAAGGTAGGGGCGAAATTTCTTGACAGCCCATACGACGGCAAGGCACTCCTTCTCCGTTGTCGAATAGTTCCTCTCAGGCTGTGAAAGTGTCCGACTGGCGAAGGCCACAGCGGGTTCCATAGGAGCATCAGGTGCGCGTTGAGCAAGAACAGCCCCGATGCCCACGCCACTTGCATCTGTATGTAGCTCAGTGAGCGCAGCTGGGTCGAAGTGAGAAAGGATGGGCGTCGACGTCAAAGCTGTTTTAAGACGGGAAAAGGCAGCCGTGTGCTCAGGAGACCAGGAGAACTTGCAATTCTGCTTGAGGAGGCACGTGAGCGGAGCGGCAATATCCGCGAAACCTCTGACGAAACGACGAAAGTAAGAGCAGAGGCCTATGAAGCTGCGCAAATCCTTGGGTGTGGTTGGCTGAGGGAATGATGACACAGCCCTGATTTTTTCTGGATCCGGTGCGATGCCTGCCCGAGAGACGACGTGGCCCAGCACCTTAATTTGGTCGTACCCAAGCTTGCATTTTTTGCTGTTAAGTTGTAGGCCAGCCTTTGCGAGGCATTGAAAGATGTCACCGAGTCGCTTGATGTGTTCGGAAAAAGTGGACGCAAAGACGACAATGTCGTCAAGGTAGCAGAGGCAAATTTTCCAGCGAAGGCCGCGGAGCACAGAGTCCATCATGCGTTCAAAAGTGGCTGGGGCATTGCACAGTCCAAACGGCATGACGTTGAATTCGAACAGGCCGTCCGGAGTAGTGAAGGCAGTCTTTTCTTTGTCTGCCTCGGCCATGGGGATCTGCCAGTAGCCGGACCGCAAGTCTAGAGACGAGAAGTGGCTCGCACCACGAAGGGTATCGAGTGCATCATCGATCCGTGGCATGGGATAGACGTCTTTTCTGGTAATGCGGTTGATACGGCGATAGTCGATGCAAAAGCGGATACTCCCGTCTTTCTTCGTGACTAACACGACTGGAGATGCCCACGGACTTGACGAGGGTCGAATAATTTGCTTCGAGAGCATTTGATCCACTTCTTTTTCAATGACTGCCCTTTCCGAAGCAGAAACTCGGTACGGCCTCTGCCTCAAAGGGGCGGCATCTCCAGTGTCAATGCGATGAGTGGTATGTCGTGCGACCCCGAGTGGTGATGTGCCAATGTCAAAAAGGTAGGAGTAGCGTCTTATCACCGCAAGAAGCTGTTGCCTTTCAGAGGGCTGTAAATGTGGCGACATCATTGAATGAAAGATAGCATCGTATTGCTGAAAAGCCGGGATCGTCGAAGGGATTGAGGAGTCGTCGGTCGAATTCAGGACAGCAATAAGATGAGGAGCATCGTGGAAGTCACATGTTGCAATGAAAGATCCTGTGGGGAGCAAAACGGGACCCTCCGAGATATTGGTGATCGGGATAACCACTTCCTTGTTTGTTATGGTGCACACACATGAAGGAGCAATCAGGCCTTTGGCAGTGAGTAAGCCATTTTGCGGATGAACAATGATATCTGTCGAGCCGGGCGCGTCCGGGCCGGCGCTGAGGGAAACGAAGACGGTGGAGCGGGACGGGATGCATATGTCACAAAGGACGTGTAGTTTGTGGGGCAGGAGGCTGACGTGCTGATCGTCATAGCAGGGCATACCAGAAAGAGATAATTCTTCGGCAGAACAGTCGATCAGTGCCCCATGGTCTCCGAGAAAGTCCCAACCTAATATGACATCATGCGGGCAGCAAGGAAGAACGACGAACTGAACAGGATACCAGGCTCCTTCGATGACGACACGTGCGGTGCATATGCCGGTAGGCGAGAGAGTTGTGGCTGCAGCACTCCGAAGTGAAGGTCCATCATATGGAGTTGTCACTTTGCGCAGTTTCTTACAAATCGCATTACTTATTACAGATGTGGTGGCACCAGTGTCGACGAGAGCATGGAGCCTGAGGCCATCAATGACAATGAGGATGAGGTTTCGGGGAGGATTTTGAGTCATAACCCGTTTCGCAGTCCGCCCTCCTCGGACCGCGGCTATTGGTTTTCCTCTTGCATCGGTGAGCGACTACGGTTGCGAGGCGGCGGCCGTGGGTCTCGAAACCGTGGTGACGGGGATCGTGATCGACGACCGTTGGGTGACATTGGACGGTCTCTGTAGCCAGTGCGAAGGGACACGTCAGGCCGGTCGTAAAACGTAGGGCGGGTCCGGGGTCCTGAGGCGCTGTATGAACTTGAGGCCCTTGAATCATACTCGAAGTCCCTGCGTCGGCGGCGACAGTCACGGGCAATGTGACCTCGGATGCCGCAGTAAAAACACGTACGCGATTCTCGGCGCGGGGGCAAATACGGCTGCTCTCGACGGAGTACGTAAGGGCTTCTCTGAGGATATAGAGCAGTTACAGGGGCGACGGCTTCGTAGTCCGATGATGGAGGCGCTGGAACGTTATATGCAGGAACTGTGCGAACCACGTCGGCATATGTGCGATGCATCGGCTGGAGGGGGTGGAACGGGCGTGTGGGAGTCACGTCCGCACTGGTTGGCGCTGTTACAAAGTCCTGCCTGGGCGTTACTGAGACCGCGCAGAGCGCGGCGGACACTTCCTGTTGCACAAGCGCATGCAGACTATCAGGAGAGGGTGAAGACACTTGGCACGTTGAGCTCAGCCGGGCTAGTTCTTCCCTTAGAATCTGTCTAACAAGTGCCCGTACAGCTTCACTATCCGATGTGGCTAAAGTAATGGCTGAAGCAAACGGCAGCGACTGGGAAGGAATTCTCAAATTTCTCTCAATTTCTCTCAAAGTTGCTGGCATGCAGCAACAACATCCTGAACAGTTGAGGGTGACCTTACTACAAGCAGATGAAATGCATCCGGCGCGATCCCTTTCAGGATGTGCTTGATCTTGGCCTCTTCTGACATCGTCGGATCTGCACGGTTGCACAGGGACAGGATGTCTTCAATGTAAGAAGTAAAGGTCTCGTGGGCCAATTGTGTCCTCTGGGTCAGCCTGTGCTCGGCGTCGGCTTTCCGGAGTCCAGGTCGTCCAAACAAATCAACAGCACGCGAGCGAAATACTGACCAGGAGTTGATTTCCGTTTCATGATTGATAAACCAAGTTTTCGCAAGGTCCGTCAGGTAAAACGCCACATTGTTGAGCTTGCAGCTGTCATCCCAGGCATTGAATTTGCTCACCCTTTCGTAGCCAGCCAACCAGTCGTCAATATCGGACGTACCGGTGCCGGAAAATATGGGCGGGTCTCGTTGACGTGCTGCTGGAGGTTGAGGCAGTCTCGCAGGCGCCGTTTCGGCGTCGCCGGTTGCTACATTGGGGGAAGCCATAGACAAAAGGGAACGTCCGGAGCGCAGTTCCAGCGTACAGTTAGAAAAAGGCAACGGGAATTGGGGAATGCGTAGTCAGGAGAGGCGGGATCTCCAAGTCGCACCTCCACCAAATGTGGGATAGCGAAAAGGCGAGAGAAGAGCCGTTTAATGAGGGCAGGAAGAATGAATGCGGGTGGTTGCAACTCGCGCTAAGATGCAGTGATGATCATGGCGATGATTCTGCCTCACACTATTCACAACCCTTATGGCCTCATGTATCTTCACCTCATGAGGTCCTCATCCTCACGTGTCCTCACCTCAAAAGTGTCCTCATGTCCTCACTGCGCCTCACGTACTTTCGCCTAATGAGGACCCACATGGCCTCACGAGTCCTCATCCTCACGTGCCCTCACCTCATGAGGACCCTCATGGTCTCACGAGCCCTCGCCTCGTGAATACCGTTATGGCCTGACGTGTCTTCAAGCCACTAGTAGGCACATGAGCCTCAAAAGAACTTTCCGTCATGTTCACATGACATGTCGGCGTTGAACTACTGTGTCAGTAGCTGGTACCAATGATACTGCGCGCCATTAAACTGTCTATAGGGTTTCATGCGGTGCTTGGATAAATTCGGTAACAGTTGTTACTGTCACAGTGAGGTTCAACGTTAGTGTTTGGTATCAGCAAAGAGGAGCCCAAACCCATCACCTCATCCGTGAGGTCCCTCACGAAAGGCCTCATGGCCTCATCCGTGAGGTCACTCACGAAAGGCCTCACGGCCTCGTCCGTGAGGTTCCTCACAAAGGGCCTCATCTGTGAGGGCCCTCACGTGGGCCTCATGACAGACAATGCCTCACGACTGTCCTCGCGAGGAACATTCAGCGTGGCCTGGCCTCACTCACCTTCACCTCACGACGATGAGGTGAGGGTGAGGAGTCTTCATGAGGGTCCTCATGAGTGAGGACGCCCAGCTATGCATGTGAGTATTCTCCATTGCTTCCAACAACCTAGCTACTTCCCCGGCTGTCCGTCCTACGGCTTCCCCACGCCGTATGATGAGCATTGAAGTCACCCGGATTCCAGTGAATCGAATAAGCGTTCGAGGTCAGTCCACGGAACCTGTACGGCAGGATGTAGATAGATACTGACGACTGTTAACAGCATGTGGATCTTGCAGGTGGCATAATCATAAGAACGATGACAAAGTGACCCTATGGGTACAGCAACGAGGTCACTATGAACGTATAGTGCTGTTCTGCTCTCTCAGAGGATTAACGAGACCGATAGATTGTATATCCATTAACGCGATGTGCAGCATCCATGCCATGTTCGCATACAGCCATGAGAGGGAACTTGTACTGCTGTAGATGATATTTAAAATCAGGGAGCTTGTTGCGTCGGCTGCGAGGATTCCATCATGCTGAGGTAAAGATAATGCCTCCAATGCCAGAAGCGCTTGAACACCGCGCAGCTGCGACGCACCAGGAAATGCAAAGACAATTGCCTTGACTGCCGTGAGTACCGCAGAGAAGAGTGTCAGAGAAGGCACAGCCTCAGTGGCTGATGGTGGTAACTGTCTTCTTATGCCTGCTGGTTCTGCCGCACTGGCGTAGGTGCGGGTAATCTGCCTTGATCACAGGTGTGGCATCCAATGTATTGCATCGTAGACGAAAACGTGCTGGGCGAGCGCAATGCATCCTGGACAGGCCCTGGTCGCACGTCACAGCAAACGTCAAGGCACACGTCACCTTAAAGATGGCGGCGCTCGTGATCGGCGGCCAAACCGTTTGTAAACAATGCGGTTGTCGTTTCTGCGTAACGTTTTGGATGTCTTTCAATCACGGTAATTATTTTTATTCGATAATCTTGCAGTAAAACGTGGAGTTTCGCACATAAGGCCTCGTACTGTTGACGACTTCCAAAGATGTGATGACGACCGCACGTTAACACTCACTGAGACGATGCGAAATGGGCTACCATGTTGCGGAAGAAGCACCGCATAGTTTACGCTGGCAAAATACGCTCATCTCTTTGTGCTATGACGACGGAAATATGTCGGTAAACGGCAAAACGACATGTAAACAGAGTCACATGACCTCAAAATGACGTTTTCTATGACGTGCGACCAGAACAAGATGGCAGTGTTGCCAAAAGCACCCGCTTGAGGGTAGTTACAACAATGGCGGGTTTGTGTCACCACTGTGGCCTCGATGGACCAGGTGGTGTTGGGTGGCTGCTTCTGATAGTGTTCTGCAACCTTGTTCGCCTTGTGCAGACCGAGGTGGGAGTGCAGGAAAGCCGTGTTCATTTATACCAGACGTGACGGTGGCATTACCACCATTGGGAGCGTCAGACGGAAGTCGTAGTTAGAGCACTGCACGGGCACGGGCCCCCGACCCGGCCCGGGCCCGACCCGGCCCGCGGGCCGGGCTGGGCTTGTTATTGGCTGTGTGCTCCGGGCCGGGCCGAGCCCGGGCCGACAAAATACGCCAGCACCGCGGGCCGGGCCGGGTCCGGGCCGTTAAAATACGCCACCACCGCGGGCCGGGCCGGGCCCGGGCCGACAAATATGTTCCCGAGAGTCAGGCCCGGCCGGGCCACGCAGCTAATTCCACACATTGGAGATGCATTAGTTCATATCATCATGCGCTTGCGTCATTCCTGTGCATATTTTGCAATGACAAGCAAAGGGTACTGCATTATGCATATGATTCGACCCTCTAGAACATTCTCCAAGCCACTTTACATTGCTCCTCACTCCTCACATATTTCACAATCACTTTGGCAAAGCTTGGTGAGAGGGATAGGGACTGGGAGAAGCAGTTTGTCGACAGCATGCTCTATCTCCGCAAAATCTTGATAGTGTAACGATAACGCCCCGTGCGTTCTGGATTTAATTTGGTCTCGTGCGGTTACGGTGTTAAACCGCCAACACTTGTGTGTTTGTCTTCTCTCCTTATAAATTTGTTTGATAATCGCCAGAAACGCGTACGTCGCGGCTGGAAATACTAGGCCGGGATCTACTCGCCGGGTCACCGGGCCGGGCCGGGCCGGGCTCTATTTGCTTAGACGCCGGGCCGCGCCGGGCTCTAGTCACTGGGTCACCGGGCCGGGCCGGACCGGGCCGCATAAAAATATGAAGGTCCGGGCCCGGGTCGGGCCGGGCCATTTTTCGATGCGCCCGGGCCGGGTCGGGCCCGGAGAAGTCGGCCCGTGCAGTGCTCTAGTCGTAGTATCCGATCTTTGTGTCTTTTTGTGGCGGCGGTCTTCACGGGACATAAAGAGAACGATGCAGGATGGCCGGATTTTCAGTTAGCACACGTTGGCTCTCTCTTATTGCTACAGTCTGATCTGCGGTGAGGCCCAGCGCATATGCCACACCTAGTAGCACCTCGGCAATTTTGAGCAATATGGCCAAATCGTTGACAGTTATAGCACTGCATTGGACCTTCTATATGTATACGTGGACGATGAAGGTCTGAAATCCGAGGGCACTTCGGTGTGGAAGCCGGATTGTGGGTTGAAAAGTTAGGATGACGCTGCGTAACGAAGTCAACACATCAAACACATCACCGCCATCTTCTGTCGTGGAATGTCGAACCTGTCGCCTTTCAGATATAACCGCCGCGTCTTTCAGGTAGAGCACGAGATAGACATTCGGGTACTCTTTAGGTACAGCATAAATCTTGCCCATATTTCTGGCGTACGATTGAGGTGTTGATGGTAACACAGGGATTCTAGCTAAACACTTAGCTGACAAAAGGTTGCGGGCAGCCGCTTCAGACGAGACGGAGACGAAGAGAGAACCATCTCGGTGGAAACGGTAGTCCATAACCTGTTGTTGGGCTAGCAGGCGTAACTCACTAGCGATGCATTAGGATTGACCTTCCAGAAGGAGTAGTCACTAGATGCTGGCCGAAACAGTACGGGAATACCACCAGCTCGGTTCTTCCTGTAGGTGACAGTGGTGATCGGGTCATGAAGGGAAGCGGCACTGTTGGCATCGTTCATCCATCTGTCTGTTGGGGAGCGGCCGGTACCGAAGTGTCCATGGCGTTACCAGGAACATTCATGTCTTGCGGATTGTCGCCATCACCCGAGGAAGTGCCCTCCACCCGTTGTCGTTCGGCTGGGCTGTCGGGGACCTGTTGACACGTAGGAAGCGTCATACAGCCATCGGATCTCCCGTCCAGATTACGGTGGGAGGTCTGTGAAACGTTAGATTCCCCCTTTCAAAAAACCGGTGACTCCAAGTCAGCCAAAGCCTATAAATTTTGAATATATTCGAGAGCAACGGATTTCCGAAGCAACGGAAATTCAAGGGTAAGGTCGGGCTTTAAAGCGCGACCTTACCCTTGGACTTCTTCGCCTACGATGATCCAGATCAGCGAGCAGGGATGACTTCGTTAGTGAGGTGAGTTTGAAATGAATTTCTGTCCTGGATGGAGCTGTTTCTTGTAGTGATGTCATGATGTCATCCACCAGCTTCTGAATGCAGGAACGAAGAGGAGCACGTAGCGTCTGGAGCTGTTCCAGAGCTGTTCCATGTGTCTTGTTCCTGCCATCCTTTCGTCGTAGATAGGGAAGACGATGCCTCCATCCCCGGTTTCGGCACCAAAATGTTGGAAAGGAGCTGGAATCAAGCTGTATAGGAAACATTTAATGGCGGATGACTAAAACAACTGTGCAGTAACGGTACCGTGATGTTACACTGTGCGGATGACGATAACTGGAATAACTGCCGTTGAAGTGTACATGTCACGCGCGTCACGAACGAATCTTCATCTTCCCTTTTCTTACAGGTGTCTTCGACTGGCAATCTACTTCACGCAATGTGATGCAAAGTACTTGCTCGCCTCCTTACGTAATCTCCTCTCTAAAACCATGTGGACAGGCGACGTCTTGAACAGCTGCATCTACTGCTCCCCATCGAAGATGCCAAGGCCGTTAGAGTCAGTCATCCATCGCCTGCAACTCAACGTCCCGTTCGCAGCAGCATTCCTTCCTAAGATAGCTGGATCGCCGAACTGTTCAACTTGCGGAACTGTGGAGAACACGGAGGACGTGCTGGTCACCTGCCGGCGCTTCGACTCTAGTCGGCGAACACTGAAGGATGCCCCTGCTAAACTTGACAACCGTCCTTTGTGTTGAGAAGGTACTGGGGAGCTGGCAAAACCAGCACCAGCAACCAGCGCTGTGTGTCCTGGCGCACTACCTCAAGGACATACGTGCTGAAATAATCGTTTAAATCATTCAGTGCTTTCACACATCAAGCTTCATGGAACAGCTGGTCGCATCAGTACGACCTATGTTTCCATTTTTTTATTTCTATTTCTATTCTATTCTATTCTATTCTACTAGCAGTACCAATGCTCTGAGCCAGAGCTCGAGGCACGCGCTCGGAAACAACTGATGAATCTGTCTGTTCTAAGAGGACGCTACGGTTTGAGCAGTCGAAGATAGAGCGCTCTAAAGCGATCGGAGGCTGGCAGTCGAAGATGCCATGAGAAAGATTCGAAACAAAACAACGTGAAGGCACACAGGCTTTACCGATGTGTGAGACTTGGCAGCGTCAGGTTACGGAAAGCGCCAAAACGTTATGCGCGCCAGCAATTCGAGTTTTCGATCATAGGTGGCTGGGCAAGGGACTGCATGTCGTATGTCGGTCTCGGCATTGATATTCGGACTCATACTCGGACGAGTGCACACAGGACCCGCCCGTGGGCAAGATCAAGTGCAAGTCGTCCCTCTGTTTCTCTGCAGACGGTCCCGACGGAGGTCCCCCTCCCCGGCTCCGAACTACTACAACCTCCCATTCTTTGCCGTGGGAAAAAAATACTGGCTGGGAAAATGGTAAGGGAAACTATCACCCTCCTCAAGACGTCTTCCTTTGCGTGCGCCCTTTTCTCTCTTTCTCTATTGTTTTTCTTCCCTTTGATGCTACGGGTAAATGCCGCTTGCACCCATCTACATGTGAAAGTGTAGAAGTTCCTATCCTGAAGATTGCAACAACAACAATAAAAGAAGGATGTGGATATTAGGCAAGTGTTTATCGATCACCATAGGATCACATTGGAGAATCTTTTTCATCCCAGAGGAGATCAAAAAATCCACGTGCATCTGACATCTTCTGGGAAGAAGCCCCTCCGGAGCTTTGTCGCAACAACTCGCCTCCATTGAAAGAAACCTTAGCGAGCGACAATTCAGACGGCGGAATGCAACCATGCAGTCCTACTCCTCGCATAACATGCTCAATTGTGAGTCTGTATGGACGGAGGGATCCATAAAGGTCCCACATAAGAGGTCTATACTAAGAGTCGTGTCTGTCTCTTTAGTGTACAGTAAGCATCGAGCAGACTTGGCTTCGTCTTCTGTTCACCCCTGTTTAGCACTTATGTTGTTTCACTTATTGAATAGCAAGCGGGCACTCCGTTTGGCCGACCTTTTCGCCTCTCTCTCTCCTTT
The DNA here is from genome assembly GCF_037126465.1 of Ornithodoros turicata. Lineage (NCBI taxonomy): Eukaryota > Metazoa > Arthropoda > Arachnida > Ixodida > Argasidae > Ornithodoros > Ornithodoros turicata. The sequence continues at coordinate 15,334,637 of NC_088203.1, forward strand.
TGTTTTTCTTCTAATAAACATACCTCCCCCCACCCACCCACACTCACGGATTTCAGCAGCCCCCGTCATGCCCGTGAGCGGTGACGCCGCACCAGCACAGTAGCGACATGGACCATAGTACAAGAGGGAGCAACGAGCAACTCTCAAATGATCGATCCTCCACTCGAACTGCTCCTCTAGACCAGTTTTGCGCTTCGGAAATCAACCTTTATTCTGAACGTCATCCGAGCGGAGAAAATCGCTCGTGCTTCCCCCGAATATTATAAATGTACCGGAGTGGCCGACCAGCTCCCGTGGCTATACGACGATGACATTCTAAGCAAAGACTGGGAAGTCTCTCCTAAAATCTATGACTGATAACATCCGCAGGACAAAATGGCACCAAGCCGACAGTGGTCCGTCACTGCTGCGCACGCTAGACCCGGAGCTGAATTTTACCATACCTTCAAAAACGCCCAGACACATGGAAACTCTCCTGCATCGTCTACGCCTGAATGTGCCCTATGGTCGCCAGTTTCTTCATAAACTGGGCAAGGTGGACGCGCCCAACTGTCTACTATACGGGACAGTGGAAAACACTGAACATATCATCATGCATTGTCCAAAACATGCTGCACAAAGAGGCATCTTGAGGCAGACCCTTGGCAATCTCGATAGCAGGGACTTCAGCACAGAGAAAGTCTTAGGCGTATGGGACGCTAACCACAGGGACGCGGCCTTCAATGCTTTTGTCAATTTCATTGTGAAATCTGGGCTAGAAACTCTATACTAGACGGAGCGTGGACATTACTATGATCCTTGATGTGAACGGCGCGCTCGGTCCTGCGTTGTCGCGGTCGAGACGCTCACCCCGGTGAACTTTTGCGGTGCGCTCGCACATTCTGTGGTGCAATCGTACCGTTTCCTTTCTTGTTTCTTTTCTGCTTTGGGGTGTACCGTCTTTTTTTTTTTTTTTGGGGGGGGGGGGGGTAGCAGAATTCGCTTACGCGAATTCAACCTCCCCTTGTTATTTTACCAACCACCACCACCACCACCACCACCACTGGGAAGTGGACCGGGTTCGAATCCCGGCGCCGGCTATACTGTCTGAGAGTTTTCTCTAGGTTTTCCTCAGACGCTTCAAGACAAATGTCGGCCCAGTTCCCTGTGAAGCAGGCCACCAAGACGTGCGCTCCTCCCTGCGATAATTCGTGATGTTTGCCCGCCTGAGCGTGGCAGACTTCGGCTACCAGTTCATCACCACCACTTCCACCGGAGTGTCCTTGAAGTTGGTGTTCATCAAGTGGAGGACCGCTTCTTTCCTCGACTCACTGGAGTCCAGGTGAGATGTAGAGTCGAGGATCGTTTAAGGACCAAGAACATCGATCACTTTCGTTTCTCAGTCACTCTGGGCCCACCAGGACCGGCTAGCTCAGTCGGTAGAACACGGAAACGGCCGTATTCCTAAACGACTCGACGTTCCACCCGAACTGCTCCTAGAGAGCAGATTCGTGCTTCACAAATCGACCTCGACAGGGAATGCCCCCGTTAGAAGGACATCCTTCACGCTTTCTTCGAGTATACCTCGAGGGAAACGTGCCATGAGCGATCCTCCAGTCGAGTCCAGCGGGGAGGGATGGGGGCGGAAAGGCGGCCGACAAGTCTCCCGCGGAGTTCCTCGACTTCTTCTTACATGTGGACGAATAGCTTTACGACGGTGGCGAAGACGTCTTAAATAAAAGAACCTATTATGCTCACTTCTTCGCCATAACTTTGTTTCAAATATCAGTTGGACGTTGTCGATGTGGTACTAAAGACCTCTGGAGACGAGGCTGGGGCGACGGACAGCTACTCGAGGCTCGATCTCTCCGCTGGAGGAACCACCAGGGGGCGCCATTGAAGTCCGATGGCTCCCTTTTTTCTTTTACATAGAGGAGTCGAGGCGGGTTGTCGAGCTCATAATCGTTTAAAGGGGTTGCGACAGGTCATCCTAAGTTATTCCAGATAAACATAAAAAGCAGTTCTTTGCATCGATGAACTTGCGTTGAAAGTTCCACAGAGAGGAGGGTAATAGAGGCGGAGAAAATGGGCACCGCGAATATCGGAACTCACGCAGCTCTGACATCACAGACACCACAGTGAGGCAGCGCCCCCAGCGAGGCAGCGCACGAGAAGTCACGTGCTTACGGCTGCCAATAGGACTGGACGCAGGAATGGACGCTCTGAGGTCTGTGACGACAGCGCTTTCCTCGGGAGTGTGCTCGAGGGCTTGCATCTCGCTAGGTACGAGACGTAGAAGAATAATTATTTTTTCCTCTGTTCTGGAGTGCAATACAATGCGTCCATGATGTAATGAGCCACATCTATGAAAGTGTTCCAACCCCTTTAAGAATGCGGCCGCTAAATTCGCTGTCATGGGTTAGGGCACTACACTGCGAATCCGTTTCGAATCTCACTGGGAATGCAATGAGTTTGCACAGCTAAGCTGTCACCAAGACAAGGAATGCATAACGTCGAATCCTTTTCTTTTTCAGTGCTACCGTCATATACATTGCGAGCTCGGCTAAGAGATGCCTCGTCGTGTTGCATAATAAATGCGAATTCGCTCTTAAGACGGAATAAATTTTTTTCCGAGTCCTACTAAGATTATCATCGGTTCTTTGCCCCAAGTGCTGTCTGTTTTTATTATCGGGCGTACTTTAGCACCATTTGCATGGCTGAAAAGAATCTAGCAGTGCGCATTATAAAAACTTCGGACATTGTCAGAGGGAAATTCATCGGAAGACGTCACTCGCCGGATGAACCCTTGGATACGCGTCATAACGCGGTCGACGGCCTTTTTTGTTCTCAGTATGAGCGATATAGAGACAGATAAACAACGATTCAGTGTAGAAGTTTCCAAAAACAAATAACCTGTTCTGTTGCTATAAAGTTTTTGTTTCCTTATATTGCGTTTTAAATGTATTTGTTTCCTTCTAGGCAGTATTTGTTGTGTCCTATGCGTATGTGATAACTTTAACGGTGATACACCGATACTCGTCATACAATACTCAATACGAGTTTGGCAACGAGATGCATAAGCGTCTGTTTACTTATTTTATGTGTTTCTTATCTCATCATGCAGTGGAAAATGTCCTTGCCTTCGCGAAATATATGCAAAGATATGCACAACGAGAAGGTTGTCACGCAGCCATGACCCGAGTCCGGTCACTGCAGCCGCGACAGTATACTGTTGTAGTCGGAGCAGTCAGTTGGCTCAACGAAACACATTTTAATTGATTTCTGTCTCGTACGGATAGCGAATTAACGACATCGCAGAACTATATAAAACACCTGGATGCGGCGAAGAACCTCCAGAATATCGCTCAGCCCAGTATCGCTCAGATCAGTATAAGCCCGTTCCAGTACCCCAACAATGCAGTCCTCCCGCGAGACCCTTGACTTGGACGTCCAAGAATTGGAGGCACCGTAGGCTGCCCGAGAGTTCTGAAGTGGCGTTCTATACTGAAACGAGGTCCGTCTGAAAAGATGGGCGTCCCGCGTGGTCTCCCGAGAGAATTCATAGAGAATAAGGTAGTCAGCCACACACCTCGCCTCACGCCCTGATGCTATATCCGCAATCCAAGTAATATTGCTTGGATTTCGGTAATTCGGTTATCCTTTCAACCGTTTTGAAGTCCCATTGTAACACCGTCCATGATGCCATGACAACTTCGAATGGGTATACTCGAAAGGACAGTATGTCCTATCTATATGGAGAGTATTGTTCAGTGGTGTAATAAATTCCAACTAAAAGTGACAAGGACCTGAAGAAGGGCAGTATCTGCATGAAAGCTAGTAATAGATCTCTAAATTTGGATGCTTCCTACGTCTTCCATTCTTAAAAGTGAATACGAAGAAAACTGTGTTTATGCCTGTAACAAGAAAACGTATTGTTCTTTCGTATAATTATTCTATATGTGATGTCCCCTTAAACGTAGTCAATTCCTACAAGTATCTTGGTGTACACTTTCAATCAAATCTTTCATGGACTAAACACGTAGAGTCCAAAGGGCTCTTGGAAGGTTGTTCCAACTCAAACGTCTGCTACGATACTCATCTTACGATGCATGTGAGGTTAAAAGCGTATAAATCGCTAGCCTTCCCATTAATGCAATATAATGGCAAATATTTGTTTCATTCGATGACAGGCACCCCGCTTTCTTCGCGTTTGATCCCGGATTGTCACATTTCTAGACGCAAGCATAATGGACATTTAAATGACATCGTAGCTCCAACGGATGACTTTAAGTACTCGTTTTATCCAAAACTGAATACGTGAATACGTATATGGAATACACACACCACGCCACAATACGTGAATGGAACAGCCTTCCGGGTGGCCATTGTGAACCCAGTTGATATATGTATTATTTTGTTGCAACTTTAGAACCTGTTTTGCAGTCTAGCCACCTGTGAACCAACAGTATCCCAAATAAAAATAAATAAGTAAATAAAGGAAACCAATGAAGATGTTGTACGCGAGAAGGGGTCAAATGCGTTTCCATTGGGATAAAGCAAAAATGCGACAACAAGCAGAGGTAAAAAATCCAGAAACTAGATCTGTTGTAATACCCTGCTCCCGTGAGCATTCCCACAAGATTACGAAAGCGGCGCCACAATGTGGAGTAAGTGTGGTGTTCAGCTGCCGAAAACAAGCTTCCGGCGCTTCCCAAGGAGATTAATCGTCTCAAGGATACCTGCGAGAAGAAGCTTGAGACAATACACGATTTACGTTGAATGCAAAACAAGAATCGGGTATGAACTTCCCTTCATATGCGCAAGAGTGTACATTGGACATACGGAGCGATGCATAAGCAACCAGCTCCTGAGCATGCATACTTGATCAGGAATAATTTATGAATATGTAGAGAACTGAAAGGAATAATGAAGAATAACTGCACCAGTCAGCGCACATGTTGAAGAGTGCACATGGAAGGCTTTCTTACAGGGATTCCGATCGTTGATTCCCTTTAGGACAAAAAAGGGAGGGAGATATCACGTCGAGACTGGGAGGCACGCGGGTTCGAGTCCTGGTGCCGGCTGCTGTCCGAGGTTTTTCCTGGGTTTTCCTCGGACGCTTTCAGACACATGTCGGCACGGTTCCCTTAGAAGTCGGCCCAGGACGCACATTCCCCCCGGGGCGTCAGTCGTGACGTTGCCCACCGCTGTGATGCCGACAACGACGAGCCCTTTCACAACCACCACCGCCTCCCGGCACAGATAAGCTGTAAGTAAGGTCTAGTCGTTTCCGCGCTGGAGAAGGACGTAGTTATGGTTTCACTCAATTTGCATAGCGAGATTTGGCAATTTTCGTCTTAAGTATTTCCGCTTCTCAGGGTATTTAACAAGGAGGTGGATTTAGGTAATGACTGCCTCCAATTGTACTATCTCGCATTTCCTAGAAAATAATATCTAATTAATAAGCTCATGAGTCGTCTAATAGTTACATACGCAAGATAAACGCCTTTCCTCATAACCCGCCTGCAAAAGTCGCATCAGCGCTGCTCTCACAGCCTTTTTATAGAAAATCTGTAAAAATAATAATAATAAAGAACACTCTGTATAACAGAAGCAAGTTGCTTCAGGGAAAGGGAGGCCCGTGGGATGCGTTTGCTAGAGCCACTAAATAAGCAACGCTTCAGAGTATCGACACCGAGGCAAAAGGGTGAAATTGAAGTCGCCATGTGGTTTCCGTTTGACCTCCAACGCCATCCATGAAGCGCTCTTCGAAGTGTTGCCTTCTTCCACTGCCGAGCTTCATCTTCATCTACTGCCGTAGTAGAGGTGGCGCTAGAAGTGAAACGGAAACAACATGGCGGCTCCAACTCCTCCTTTTGCCTCAGTGTCGCTACTCTGAAGCGTAGCTTATCTAGTGACGCTAGCGTTAGCCTCATGTAGCCTGTTGAAAAAAGAACGGAATTATTTAAACTACACGACCATATAGGGACCGGCAAAACCCGGAGGGAGTGGTGAGTGCGGGTAATTAAATTCATACCAGCACCCACACCGCACCCGCAGATGTGCCACCCGCATCCGCAACCCGCGGTGCCTGATGCGGGTACACCCGCATTTTACCCGCAATACGCAGCGTCACTGAATTTCTACTCGCATATAGCAACACTGCGAAGCAAATCTAAAAAAAACAAAGGCAGCATTCTGAATTAGGGTTAGTTCTGAGCGTGTCATGGGGTGAAGTTCGGTTTTTATAGAGCCTGCGTGGGGAAAACTATTGACGTCGCAAGGGCAATCTGGCCGCGATATAGACGACCCTCTGTTTACAAACATGTGACGACACGAGAAGACCGGTTCGAGGCTATATTTTGTTGTGGTTGGCAAGAGGTGGGAAAAACGCGTCGGCTGATAGCCTGATAAAGCTGAGAGTGAGTGGGTGAGTGAGTGAGTAGTGAGTGATTAGTGAGTGAGTAGTGAGTGAGTCGTGAGTGAGTGAGTGGAGAAAAATTTGGGTCGGCACCCAAAACCGTAGATAAACCAAGAGGGCGACTGTCTAGGGCCGCGAGCGAGCGCTGAAGTTTAGATCGGGCATCAGAGTATCGCGTGCACAACACTGGTATATGCTCTGAATCTTGGAGGACACAACAGTCAAGGCAGTTGGGCGGGTCCGCCTTCCCTATCTTGCGAAACAGCATAGCAGTATTGGGAACATTCAGGTGGAACCGGTGGATACTCCATGGCACTCCATGGAACGCGGAAGAGACTGAGGGGCGCGGAAACTTAACTCAGGTTCGATGGATAGGACCGTGTACTGCCAGAAAACCGCAGGGTATCAAATAAATATTTTTTTTCACGAACCCAATTTTTCACAAACGACCACAGGGCTTATATGCGCTCCCACTGCATTTCGCGAAGGTTAAAATCAGTGGCTGGACTAGGTTACTACGGTTCCGGAAAAAATTGACCCGGAAAATTTGGCGCCGGAAAAAATTGTCCCTGGTTGCTTAGGCGGAAATAATGCTACCGCCGGGTTCCGCGGGCACAAAAATACAGGGGCGTCGTTGGGGACAGCTGATGAAACGGATCATAGCCTATCAAGTGCTAGTATACGCCGTCCTGATTTGTTGAAATTGGGGGACATGCTTTCTTATTGACATTAATGTGCGGATTGCGTCTGTTCTTTCTGTTCCCCCTCTCTCTTTTGCGGAATGCAGACAGGTGCATGATAAAAAGTAAAAAGAAAATATAAAAATCCATGCTTAAAATTCCGCGCGTCAAAATCCATCCGCTGACATAAAGCAGTTATGAATCCACGCTTTCAAAATCCACACTGTCAAAAATCATAGTTAGGTTTAAAGTGATTCTCTACCGTACGTTAGTCTATGGGTGAAGCTATTTTCTATTCAACGAAACTCGCTATATAAACGTTGTTTATTCATATGTCTTTAGCGTAATTAAGCACGTTTCTTCCAATAATAGCTGAAGAAATCGAAGTATCTAGTTTGAAAGTGATGAGGACGACGCATATGATTACAGTCATAACCACAGCGGTCATAAGACTCATACTAGAAACCCATACTGTACTCTCATACAAAAGAATATCATCATAAGACTCATACTATAGTCTGCGTAGGTGTACTGACTAGGGCAGGCAGTCCGACTTAGTCGTGCTCACCTCCCTTTTATTTTTATTTTTTCTATCCATCATCACCATCACTCATAACGCACATGATCTTGCGTTGAGTTGTGAACGAGGCTATTCATTAAGATTGTAGCGAGTAGCAACCATTTCGTGCAGAGGAAACCCAAATACACGAAGCAGACGGTCAAGAGATCTGCAGTCACAGCGCAGGGGATAAACCGTTCACGTCACCAAAACGCACACAACATCATGAAGGAAGACGCTGCGCTGTGAGGTTTACCGAGGCACGCAGTTGATAACCATTTGAACAAGTATAAACATAAACCGTAGCCTAGAATCGTTAGATGGGTTCCCGAAAATCAAGGGACTGTTCGTGCAGCACAACACACCAAGGCAGCATGCATATTCGAGAATTATGCCTTAAAACGTAATGCGAGAGTAATGCCATTACTTCGTTAAAGTAATGAGTAATATAATGCATTAGTTTTTCATAAAAATAATGAGTAACGGTAATGCATTACAAAATTTCCCCATTAGCAATCCCCAAAAGTAATTTCCCCACCTCTGCTCATTAACATACAAAAAAATCCGCGCTATGTCTCCCAATGTGTCCATATATATGTCCCCATCAGATATATGTCCCCAAATCAGAAGAGCGAATGATAACACTCAGTCGGCTGTGATGTGCTTCATCAGATATCCGCAACTACGCCCCCGTATTTTTGGCCGCGTAGGCGCCTACGGGACCATTTCTTTCCGCCCACACAACCAGGAACCATTTCTTCCTACACCCCACCAAGCACGACACATAACTTGCGAAAACAACAGGCACGTAAAAAAAAAAAAAGAAGAAAGAAAAGAAGAAAAAAAACTTGGTAACCATTTGTCCGCCTTGAGGAAATGTCCGGTGACCAAAAGTGGAGGGGGAGGGGAAAGCGTGCAACCGCCTCACCTCTTTTCCTGGGAGACGGACGCTGAGGACTGTGCGGCTATTGAGAGGTTAATAGTAATGACATCAGAGAAGAATCATGACGGCCTATGTATAAAGCGTGCACAATGTTCACAGGTGACGTTGAAGCTTCGGGGGGGGGGGGGGGCGACGGCCCCCTTCCCTCCATCTCGGTACGCCTATGTTTAAGCCAGTTTAAACCAGATGCAACACTAACTACTAACGTCGTTTCCGCCCATTTGCAGAGTATCGTCTTCATACTATACACGTAACATTGTCTGGCACGAGGACCTTGTAGAGGCCCTAAGAAGGTTCCCGAGACGGTTAAAAACACCAACTCTGTAATCTACATACACTCGGGAGCACAATAAGAAGTGCCAGCTGTCTACTGTACGTGATTTTCATTGGACTGGTACCTTTACATTATTTTAATGGTAGCAGATACATAAAGAATAATAAATGTGGGAACATATCATATAACGAGGCCATAGAAACTACAGTTGGGACATGAATGTTGCAACAGGTGCGTGCAGAAGTGGGAACGTGTCGGTGATTGTTCTTAAGACAATACGTTGATATTTATGCATTGGCGTTCGTTGTCGAGGTTGATTAGCTCAATACTCCGATACGTCTGACGTCTATACGAGTTCCTACAGCTTCTGCTGCGACCTTACAACTCTATAATGACAACGGACTGAGTGACGTGAAAACGTAGACGTTGCCTCGTCTATTGTTTTCCATCCTTTAGACATTACTAGCTGTATCACGACAGCATTGAAATTTCCTGTTCGCCGAACAAGAAATTTCAATGCAGTTTCCAAATGCAAATTCCAAAAACTGGCTATAAATAACAATGTATTTAAATGACCACCTCTTCAAATATTTATTCTAATCAGATATGCTTTTGCGCTTAGTATGGTACGCGAAGGCACATAAACATAACATTTGCAGATGTTCTCCGTAAGCAATTCAAGGAGATCAATTCAAGTACGCCGACTTGTACTTTTATTTTTGAACAAATATGACGACAGATTTTAACAAAGGATATATGGCTCACAATGATAAACGCTGCTGTACGGTGATGCACTGTCGGTATCCTGACACCTTACCTTCGAATAAATTTGTTATTCCTAAACGCGCAGCCAGCTATACAAACGGCGCAAATCTACGAACAGGTACCGAGCTACATGTATTACAGGCACTTCGGCTATTTTGATTCAGTAAATTACTCGTATGAGAATGCAACTATGTGCGAATAGCAACCTGCTAAGCCAGACAGTCTACGAAATGTGTCAGACAGTCTCTCGGACACACTTTGGGAAGTATAAAATACAGCGATTGCTAATATGGTGGATGCTTCTTCTTGGCCGTGATGAAACATCTTTGGTCTAAATGAGTCTACCTTCGGCCGTAATGAGATGTTACCCAAAAGATTGCTACCTGTGTGACATCTAATTCGCCTCACCCCCCTCTACTCTGTTACTGCAGTGCGGTAGGCACGACCACGGGTTCCCTGGAACAACGTACGTTGAGAAGAATAACTTCTCGAGAGGGTTACGTCAGTCAGCAAACCCAAAAGGTCAGTCATGTGGTGACTACGTAGCATGCTGCACTCCTCGTCGTACTACATCAGAGAGTCCTGTCCGCCATCTTAAACACATTTGTAGTATCCACAATGCATTCGGCTTAGAAAATTACCAAAAATGACCACCAACACAATATACAACAGACGGAATCCTTTCATCAGGGTTTCCGAGGTGCACAACTTTTGCACAACTCTGAGGGGGCGCATATATCACATGACCTGAAAACACGCCTGAACAAACGCAGCATTTCAACGCTTTTCGGTATCAAAGCTCACCACTTGATATTATCAAAGAAAGCAGGAGGCGTTTCCCTTTTTGCACACTGCACTGAGCAGGTGGCTTAACCGCTTGACAGCCTCCGCAAGGGGTTCACATCAAGCTATCCAACGATGGCAGCAGCATGGTTGCTTGTGGGTCTGACCACGGCACTGCTCTTCGTAACAACTGCCTTCTGCGCTGAGGGCAAGGAAGAAGTCATCACGCGAGCTGTTGCGAGCCTGACCGTTGGCACTGCGAGAGGGGTCGTCACATTTAGCATGGTAGGTTACATTTTTCGTTTTAACCGGCAGCTTTGTGGGCCACACCAAAGTCGTTAGCCGCGAAGTTGCGTCGGTAACAGTTGCAAGGGAAGGAAGAAAAGGGGGGAAGCAGCAGTGTTCGGCTGCCACGCACTTTGCACAAGTGCATGTGTTTGCGCACTTGGCTCAGTTTTGTGGATGTTGCCTGTTATTGGCTCACTTGATGCGGACCACGTGCGTGCCATTATTCAGTCATTTCTTGCGCTGTTACGGATGCTTTCAGACATATATCGACACAGTTCCCTTAGAAGTCGACCCAGGACGCACATTCGCCCAGGGTCCGTGAGGCCGACAACGGCGAGCCCTTCCACCACGACCACCACCACCACGGGCCTCCGGGTTGCGGAAAAAATGGTTCCTGATTGTGTGGGCGGAAATGGAACCGGTGGGTTCCGCAACGAAAAATACGGCAGCGTCGTTGTTGACAGCCGATGAAACGGATCATAGCCGACCAAGTGCTAGAATTCATCCGCCTGATTGGTTAGAATTGTGCAACATGGGCTGTCTTTTGATTAGCATTGATGTTTTTATTTAGATATTTTTATTCAGTGGAGCGTAGGCAACGCGACAAGATTAGAAAGCGGTTCTCCAAGGTTCGACGTTGCGCGTATTTCTGTCAGATAGGTACATACCGGTGTTTTATAAAAGGAAGTGCTACAGTGTAGTGAGCAAAAGGCCAAAGTTACTCACTGCATCGTAGCAGTGAAAAAAAAAAGCATATACACGATTTAAACTGAGATCACTAGCCTGAGGGTCAGACTTTACGCTCGCTGTTGGGGGGGGGGGGGGGGGCTGTCCGATGTAGTTCCCAACTCAAGCCCAATGGTAGTATTTTCCTATTGTTGGTGAGACACAGGCTTTATATGTTCCTTCATCTTTTCTATGTCGATTAGTAACTGTCTTCAGCAGAAGCGGAGTTGTAAGGACAATGAAACAACGAATGAGTGGGCGTACAGCTTTTGCTGTCCATAAACATCGACACAGAAAAGATGCAGGAGGCAACTATAAAACATATGTCTGACCAACAGTAGAACTAGCATCCAGCGAATGATATCGCGTTTGTTACTCATTTAACTACGCACAGATTGTATTATCCATTAACATATGAAAAAAAGGTTTTCCAATTTCAACAAATCGGAAGAGCAAATGGTAACACTCGGTTGGCAGTGGTATGTTTCATCAGCTATCCGCAACCACGCCCCATTAAAGCCGTCGCCACACTTAACCGTAACGCGCGATCGCGTGGTCCCGGAGGCGTCAGCTCAGCCAGGCGTTGACCCTGGGTTCGAGACACTGGATATTTCCACACAAGCGCCTCCTCTCGGCGGTGGCTTCGGATTCCCGCATGTTTCACCCACTGGCCTTACCTACGCTGCACTAGCGCTCGTTCCTGGCGCGCGCGCCGGCTGCGACTGAGAAAGGACATTGGGAAGGGAATGCGCACTTGCCCCATGGAGGAGTCATGCAAGGAAGGAGTGAGGATTCAGGAGCGGTGATAGCGGACAAAGCTGAAGTTTCTTTTTCGTTGTTTACGTTCGTCTCAAAATAATGTGCATAGGGTTATGTCGAACCCATAGCTCACTCGCAACACTTATTTATTCCTTTTATCGCAGCAAGGCCACATGAGATAAGCGCGCATTTCCACATTCGTTCTGCAATCGTTCGTGGCCGAAGCGCCCGTTGGGTGAGGGCGCACAAACACAAGCTCAGAAGGTGAGAGCATATCGAGCCATTGCCGACCCACCGTCGAGAGGCGGCGCCTCTGTGCAATGATCCCTATGTCTCGAACACAAAGTCGAAGGTTGGCCTCCTGGTGACGCTGGTGGCCACACTTGCCACGCGATCGCGCGTTACGGTTAAGTGTGGCGACAGCTGTACTCCTTGACGCGAGGAGCCTCCGGGACCATTTTTTCCTCCTCCCCGCTCAGACCCATCGCCCCCCTTTTGTGTGTGTGTGTTACATACTATACTGTTTGACTATTGGCATACCTTTCGCTCGAATAACCTCTTTACATCGCTATGATACGCATGGGAAGATTTCACGTGGCACAGTGTAACACTGTAGCATCTGATACGATACGTAAACTCACGCTGCATCTTAAACTGAAAGGCCTGTCACTTCTGTGACGGTGACGAAATAGTATATTTTAAGACTGCCAAGTTATGCACCCGGCGCATTTGCACCTGCGGCTACCGTTTAGAACACTAAATTGTAATTTCGTAACTTGCCTTATGTCTCACGCTGCGTTGGTCATTCTTACCATTTCCCTCTTTGGCAGGACGAAAACTGCGGTGAAATCCTCGTCTCCGGTAATGTCACGGGACTACAGCCGGGCAAACATGGCTTCCATATTCACATGTACGGAGATATATCTGAAGGTCAGCCTCTTATCATACATGCATACAGCGTAGCTCTAGATAAAGTATCATGCGGTAAGTTATGCAAATGACTGCCTCGCGCGGGAAAAGTTTTGTCAATGGAGCAGGACATGCTCAAAGTTCATGCAAAATATTCTACCAAGCGGCCCTCGGCAACAACTTCTGAGACTCTTGAGCAGCCACATATTACGTGCATGTGCAAAAACAGCCAACGCCGTTTCCTGGCTATCATTGCTGCATTACCACTTGGATTGTCTGGAACCAGTTTCACAAGCGCTGTCAATCGACTCAATCACATAAAACGGTATCTTTTCGAAATTTCAGCCTGAGTTCAGCCTGAATTTAGTCCTGAGGCAATTCCCTTCATAGTTCCTTACCGGTTTGTTGGATTTCTATCCGTCTACACTTGTGCTTAGTTTGATTTTTCTTTATACACCAGGCTGCAGTGGCGCTGGGTCGCATTTCAACCCCACGAAACAGAATCACGGCGCCCCTGAAGATACTGAACGGTAACAACCCTTTCCGACTGAGCTCATATTCCCAACTATAGAAACTCTCATATTCCCAACTCTCTCACAATATTCGCCATGGTGAGACGGAATCCCGTTGGCACGGGGATGGTCTAACGTTGATGTTTGCGTTGAACCGGGACGCAGAAAATGTAGTTTTCCCGTCGACACACGTCGCACACTCCAGCAGGTTTCACAAACGCATGCGGTGAGCATTCCGTTGCGGCGACCGAAGGAAATGGAGCGTCCGTTTTGACCATAGGTGGTCACCGGCACGACTCTACGACGACAGCTATCTCAAGTGGAAATATAAGCAAGCAATTCGAGCGTGCCGCTGTTGCGTCTTTGTGTACCGTATTTACTGACCGCATGTTCGTTCGTCCAGAAACAAGTTTCATATTCTACATGGGAAATTTGTTCATCACGTGTGTTTCTCCGGCCGAGGCTCTCCATGCAAAGAACGCTGCTAATGGGTCCGGACGACTAGCCCCGTACCGGACCGCGAAGCCCCGTCGATAAACCGTTGTTTACTGGTGGGCTTGGCAATCTTCTATCCTACTAAATAAGTAAATACAGATGTCATGACCGCGGAAGGCCCCAGTTTTCCGTAGAGAAAGTGCCGTATGCGTTTACCGCTAAACGATAGCCTTAAATTGTCACGCATTCATTGCAAACTACACTATGACAAGTCGTAAACTCCGGTCCGTTGTCATGCAACCATGCCCTGGAATGACTAGATAAATCCATGTGCAGGCATGTAGGTGACTTGGGCAACGTCGTGGCAGACTCTTGCGGTTCAGCTAGTTTCAAGTTCTACGATCGCCTCCTGCAGTTTACAGGGACAAACTCTATCATCGGAAGAGCTGTTGTGGTACGTACAATAGGTGTAACTTACTTGTCGTCAACTGCGAATTCGCCTTTTTTCGTAGCCTCTTGTAAGTCTTCTAGCGCCGCCTTTATATACGGGGAAGCATAAATGGTAGACTATGTACTCAATGCTTATTGTTTTCGTTGCCCTTCACATTTTTTTTTTCCTTCTAAGCTCCTCCATACCAACATCCTGAGTAGTCTATCTAGTTGCATAAGGCGCGCAGTGGAGATACGATAGCCGGTGGCCAAGGTGTGCTCCTTGCTGTGATACCGCATCACCAAACTGTGCACTGAAGAACCTCCAGCACCGGTTAACGCCGACTGTGTCAGTTTAGACAAGGAGTCGCCGTGAGTCCAACTGTCACGAGTATGGAAACTTATAGCAAACAACGCCCGCCCTCCTCTGTTGCACGTGCTACGAAATGCTTCGAAGTGTCTTCCAGGGGCTGCACGCTGTCCACACTGCTTCTCTCCAAAGATGCTATCGGAGCCTGATAATTTCACTCGCTAGCGAGCCCTTCCTGATTTCTCTTTTTCCTTCGCGTCACCGCCATCGTTGTTGGGAAAAGACCTTGAAGTTTAGGAAATCGGAGCACCCTTCGAATCCATATAGCTGTCAGTCTATCAGATATCAGCCATTCCAAATGAATCCAGGCTTACCTATGTGATGCCACACGCTTCAAAGATTCGAGGAGATTGGATTATCGTGTTTTCGTGCACCTTTCGATCTACAAAACCTAGGTATAACATCACACCGCGCTGGTAAATATCTGGGAGGCTATGTTCGTTAAAGGGACTATGAAACGATTTTTTTCTTTGTTCCGTTCGAAAGAAGACATTTTTCTGAGTCTAGAACCGAAATTTTACTTTCGTCGCGCGAGCGGATTTCTCGGGAGCGAATTTAAACGGAGCGGCGAAGGGAGGACAGCTAGCGCCGCGCCGTGGCGAGCTGCCGAGCGGAGACACAACGGGCAACTTGACGCGATCACGGCCGGCTCAACAACACGTCATCGTGACGTGTCGCCGACCCGAGGAATCCCGCCAGGAGCATGCGCCGTAGGATCCCGCGTATGCGTTCATCGGGAGTGGAAAACTCCATGACAGCAGCTTTCGCGTGATCGGCAGATTTCGGCAGTGGCGGCAGCCACAGCGCGAGCTCGCGGCATTACTTGCCATTGTGCGGAAGAGACATTTCCAGCGCGCGCTCCTCGCAGAGTGGAGCGATTTCGTCCGGAAAAATTTGTGGCATATTAGTTTCTCTGCGGGAAGAACAGTTTCCATCGAAAAAAAGTATGGGGGTTCGGGAAATTTCATAGTCCCTTTAAGCGTAGATAACTTTATGCGTCGAGATACGTAATCGGAACGCTCCTATTGGATAGCGCTGCGCATGGCGCTGCCAGCTGTACAAAAGGCGCGTTCAGATTTTTCTCGACGCAACAAGTCATCTCTACACTTAACGAACTTGGCCTCCCTGTACTGGTAACTGGAGTGCCATGGTAAACGCGCGCACCGCACATTGTGTTGTCATTCGATGCATGATCGTCAAACCGTGCACACCTTACGAGATCAGTTGTCATATTCCTTAGTAATTATTCTCGGAATTACTTGGGACTGGTTGCAATTTTCGTTTTAGGTACACGAGAACGAAGACGACCTGGGTAGGACTGGCCACCCAGAGAGCTCGAAGACTGGCAACGCTGGAGGACGAGTGGCCTGCGGAATCATTGCCATTGCTGCTCCTTGATTCCAGCACAATTCACAAAACGTGTTCAGCTTTAATAAAAAAATATATTTATTACACATCATGCATGTGAGATACGCGTCGCCAACTCTATTTCTCAATAGCGTTGTATTAGCGTTGTATATTATTATAGCGTATTACGCAATATTTAAAAACTGTCTCACTGAAGCACCCGGTACGTAATAATGCCGTTAGTGAACATTATGCGCTTCCTTCCCTGCTCCCAGGCCAACGTTTGAATACTGCCAGAAGCTGCGGTAGACTGAAATATGGTGGATTTAGCCAGGTAGCAAAGGCGGGGAAATAAACCTAATCTGACCCGGCAACACTCATCTCCGTGGACTCGAGCGATCCTGGGTGTTGGTAGCACAGGTACGGTCGTAAACAAAAAATGTTTACGACGCGCGCATGGGTCTGGTATATACTAATATTTATGTTATACTATTTTATGTTTATTCATAATTTAAGTATAGGAAAAGCTATCTGTTGCCCTGCTAGTACACATATACGAAATCATCTACCACCTGAGTACGTTTCCGTTTCCTGCTCCATGCACTGCGCACGTAGGCTCGTTTGTTCGTGCATTCTTGTATCCGTGCCATGTGCTCGTGTATTGTAATGCAGACCAAGATTAACACGTGTGAACAGATGAGTGCTATGCATCCCGTGTAGCTGGCCCCGCGAAACAAATGTTTCGTCATGGCAAGATCGGCCATGATAGCGTGAGTGTTAGCGAATCAGCTGTGCACCAACGATGCCATGTTTTTTTTTTTTTTTTGCTACGGACCCATTATGACCACTCATTCATGAAATACAAACGGCTAATCACTAGATGTTCGTGTATGTCTAGGTGAGGAATGGGCATCAACTGAAACTTGTTTATTTGTGGTTATCACGTACCCTTCGTCAAAACCTGTGATAACTCTATGTAATTTGAACTGATATCTGTCATTAAACATGATATGATTTATTTTTCTCTGTTCTAGTCTGGTATTGCTGCCCTTAGTGATTAGTATGGTCGGGTCAGGAAAAGGGGAAAGGAATACAACGCAAACGAAGTACGCGATTGCAAACCCGCCATGGCTAATTATGCACTGCTTATTATTCATGCTGTTGACGTCATATCTGACGTCATTTATTTACAAAAGAAGTGGTCCGCACAACGGATGGATGGCGCTGACAGTCTCTATCATGGCGTCATCTGAAGACGCAGGGCCCTATGCGAGTTTCGCTACCTGTCTATATACATATACCTTGGAAATACGCTGGAGGAGCAATGTTGCCAGACGCGTCGATGGTCGATCTTATGACGTCACACTTCTCAAAACCAGAAATTATTTTTAAATGGTACTTCCGCCTCACATAGAGGAACAATATTCTGAGAGGTTACAGTGTGAAAAATCTACGGCAGGGTTCCGAACACACTGGAAACAATGTCAGCTGATAAAAACCACCAGTACCGCACCTAGCTACTACCATTCTTCCAAACTCGGAAACACGAATATTGTTTGCGTTGGACTACGCGGGCGTCTTATACCCTTGTCACGCGGAGTGAATTAGTGTCACTTCCAGTGACACTTTTTGGGCTTATCGTCATTCGCGTGCTGTCACACGGCATCTTTTGTAGTGACAATCCGCAGAAGATGCACTAACGATTTAGTACGTTCCCCTAACTCACTTTGCCGGAACAGTGCTTAACCTCGACAGCAGGCTTTGTGATACTATAGGTAAAAATTCTGAGGAAAAGCAGAACGTCCTGCAAGAGCATTGACTGACTATTGACGAGGGCTTTTAAAAATGCCCTTAGTCTGTCGTAGATATACAGGGTTAGTCTAACAAACGTTACACATTTCGACTGCATCGTAAAAGTAGAAGACTGGGTTTAGCCAACCACAAACTTCGCAGACTGATAGCCATTTACATGAAGTTTTGTTGGAATTTTTGGTGATCGTTATGGTCGTGTAGAAGAAAAACTAAAATTGAGCAAAATCTCACTCTATGCATTTTCTATGGCCTATCTTACTCAGAAGCCGCCATTTTCTCCTGTGTGCGCTTCAATTTCATTTCACCACACACAGGTGGCGCCAATATACAAAAGAAGAGGTGTAAAGGAAGACGAGTCACCGCTGGTTTCGTGACACATAACGCATTGGTGCATAACGTCAGAATGGACATGTGACATCGTTGTAGGCAGCGCCGCCTGTGTGAGGTGATGTGAACGTGCAGAAGACACAAGAAAAAAATGGCGGTGATTGCGTGAGATAGGTCATTGAAAATGCATGGAAGGAGATTTTGCTTGATTTTTTTTTGCTGCATGACCATAGTGCTTACAAAATATTCCAATAAAACTTCAGACAAATGGCTATCAGTCTTCAAAGGTTGGGGGAGGCTAAACCCAGTGTTCTATTTTTAAGATGTGACAGAAATGTGTAACGTTTGCTAGACTAACGCTGTACATATGGGGTATGCCGATTTAATTTTTATTTTTCACTATAGCCCTCAGAATGCTTTGCCCCAATGATGATGCAGTATCCCCCTGCCTACCTTATTGTAAGTCAACTTGTCAAGGCCACTGATGTGTACAGGTCCCGACAAAAGTTTACGGAACACGCGAGCGGTGTATTTTCTCCTCGGCGCGACACCCTAGAGGCAAGCGGAAGCTGGTGAAATCAGGCCAGTTCACTGCCTCAGAGGGGTGGACGACTGCGCTCTTAGCGACACGGCGACACACTGCGGTAGTTTCGGCATGATTACTCTTGTATGTGCCCGCGAAGTGAGTTGGATTTAACTGTTGAGCTCGCCAACAACGCGTGACTCAACGATTGTTAAGACTGGGAGCTCGGTGCTGTATCATCGTGATGACAAGGATGAATCATGGTGGCAACACTTTATGGTGTATTGCTTTTATTGGAGAGCCGATATATGATACGTAGACAAGAGAAAGAAAGATGTCTTGTGAACAATTGCTTGATTATGGAACTCAGTGGTGACCAGCTGATAAACAATTGACGCTGACATTGATAAATGATTAATTGATGAACAATTGACGTTGAGTCATGTGTTGTTGGCGAGCACAACAGTTGTGGCAAGCATGCGCAGAAGCGTTGTGAAAAAGGTCCATTCAACGATTTTCCCTGACTTCAGCTGGGTTTTGGCCAAATTCACTGACGGTGCCCTACCCTTCTAGTTGCATCAAAATTCTTTAACACTTGTTGTTTTCCAGGTTGGTAGACACATTTTTCCGGGATCAAATAGCATTTCTCTAGGTTATTGTGTCAGGGGAATGCATACACATGCGACGTAGAAAAATAAGTATATATATATATTTTTTTTATTTTTTCTGAGTGGTTCTGTTCTTCTGCGTGACCTGCTCGAATCAAGGCGCGGCGACAGCAATGATTCCGCACGCCACTCGGCCTCCAGCGTTGCCCGTCTTGGGGCTGTCAGGATGATTTGTCTTTCCCAAGTCGTCTTCGTTTTCGTGTACCTGCAAGAAAATTGGGAGGAAACAGTTCAGAAAGAATTGTCCGAAGTGTGCATCCAGACAGCTCGCACAAGGAACGTCTCAGGAACAAATGTATCGCGTGTTCAATCCAAAATCTCACTATTGCATAATTTTAATCCGTCGGGTGCAGCGTAAGAACCGGAAAATATTTGTGAAGAAGCTACTACGCATAATGGTAGGAAATAAGACAAAGAAATTCCCAGCGCCACCCTGCAACAAATTGCTAGCTCCCCAAAACAAAACGCTGTGTGCGCATCTGTACGAGTTGAGGTAATGACCGCACGGCAGCCCTCAGGCAGCTTATGGCAGCAGGGCCACATGAACCGTTTCAGTGGGTGTTTCCAGAATGCAGCTAAGAAGAGCTGTTAATTGGAGGAGCTCAGAGGATGTTTGTCCGTATCACTAAAAGAGTAGCGAACCGTTCAACTTGACCGCAAGGAGCCTTCGCCAAGCAGGTTCACCACAAACTGTAGACCTGGAAGAAATGTGCAAAAATGAGCATTCCACCTACCACAACAGCTCGTCCGACGATGCAGTTTCTTCCAGTGAACTGCAGAAGGGGGTCGTAGAATTCAAAGGTAGCTGTCCCGCTAGCGTCCGCCTCAATGTTGCCCAAGTCACCTACGTGCCTGCGCAAGGATTTCACCAGGGGTCATCGCGGGGCTAAATTGTTCCTTCACGCGGCCGTATGTTAGGAGAAGAACTGAAGGCCCCGCAAGGGTGCGCTTCCAACCACCCGTTATTCTGATGCACTGGTACGGAGGGTGACTAGGGCGGGTCTTACGCCTTCTCTGTCAGTATATAGCGTGAAATGTGAGCCACTGTTGCTTCGCGGTGACAACTTGGTCTCGGAACAACAACAAAAAGAAAAAAGAAAGAAATATTCCTTGCAAGTTCCAACATAGAGTTTGTCATCGTCGTCCACGGGCCGCCACAAGTTCAACGTTGCCTTGATAACGTAATTTTGTGATAGCTATTCACAACAGACTACTGGCTGAAGATGACAGTCTCCCGGAAACACTTGATGGTCGAAGTAGACAAGCTAATACGTAGAGTATTGCGCGGGTCGGGATTTCTCGACCCGTAGGTGCACTACCCGCACCCGTCCGCGCAACCCGCATAATATTTTCAAAATTCACCCGCACCCGACACATCCCGTCACCCAGTTTCACGTCTCGGTTTCGGGTTTCCGTTTTGAAATTGATGATGATTGAAGTTGAAAAGGGGGCTATTACCGTTCAACGTCATTTGGGCCACCATGGTTCTGCCCTGTGGGGTTGAAGTGCGGACCTGCGCCTTTGCAACCTTGTTCATGAAGACAAAAGAGATAAGCGTGAGTGAGAACAAATGTCAGTCCATTTTCCTCTATGCACCGGACAACCGAAAGCGGGGCCGGGGCGCGACACACTTGTCACTACGACGGCAGGACAGCGCTGGCGAATGGCAGGTATCGGGTGCTCGCTTGCGTTAGGGATGCTTGAGTTATATCTTTAACTGTCTTTCTGATGCACGTTAATCGCAATGTCGAGTCGCCAATACGTATGACGTTGCGCATGTGCGGTGGATATCGCCATCGTCCTGCCAGTAAAGGTCAGGGCGTATAGAACCATTCGATTAGCTTTCAAATGTTACAGGGGAGACACTCCAATTTAAACACAGCAGTGCAAAAGACCTCTCCCTGTTTGTAAAAAATGACGTCATTTGGTAGAGTTCAACTACGCTCAAAGCTGGCGAACAAGGCCTCGCACGAAAGCTACAGTCTTGAGAGGATTACGGTGGTCCCTGAAAGGGACACGACTTTCTGTCCTACTTTTCTTTCAATAGGAAGCAGTCAACAAGTGTCTACTCGTGGAACCTAGAGTCACTAAATAAGCTACGCTTCAAAGTATCGACACTGAGTTCCAAGAGCGAGCATGCGCCATCTTGTTTCCGCGCCAAACTACCCACACGCAGGCGCACTGCGCACGTTAGCGCACGATGCCATCTATCGTGCGCGGGTGAAATGTTCCTTTCGTTTACAAGCAGCAGTTGACGGCCTTGAGCTCACCTTGCCATCTTCGGGACGCTCTGGTGGACAATACATGGATTATCGCACAATAATTATACACGCTAGAGCCCTGCGCGGATGAGATTTTTTACATCCGCATCCGACCCGCATCCGCGCACGCGTGGTCCGCATAAGATCCGCATCCGCAGCATACACAACAGTTTAGATCCGCATCCGATCCGCTGACAAAAACGCACCATCCGCATCCGATCCGCAAAATCCGCACGTTTCGAAGGACGCGTAAAGACCGCCGCAAGCATATGTTGGAATAATTTCGGATATGCTTCCACGCTGTCACGGAAGGACTAATGACGACAAGCGACGGGAAACGTTTCAACAAACGCGATAGGGAGAGACTTCTGGAACGCGTGGAACGCTACCTTGTCGGTGCACGTGCGGTTCCAGACGTCAGAATACGTTCTCTCCTGTCTTGGCCGTGCATGGTCAAAGGTAAACCCAAGCATCCGCCCGTTGTCGCCACACAATGCAAATAAATTGCTAGTGGACAAATTACAGCACGCGGTATATCCGTATCCGATCCGCTACCGATCCGCTGCCTTCGTAACCGAATCCGATCCGCATCCGACCTCGCGCCACCCGCATCCGATCCGCACACCGGAGAAAGTTCTAAATTTTCATCCGAATCCGCAAGCGTCTTGCGGATATCCGCGGATATCAGCTTCCATCCGCGGATGGTGCAGGGCTCTAATACACGCTTCTCTATGATACAGCGAGCATTATGTTAGTCGTCTTTGGTCCCCAATTCGATATCGTAACGGTGTGGTGCGGAAACAAGATGGCGCTCCTGCTCTCCCTTGGACCTCAGTGTCGATACTCTGAAGGGCAGCTTATTTAGTGACTACAGTGGAATCTAAGCCCTCCCTTTCAGATTTCTTTCGGTTTCAGTCTATCTACCAATGTTATGATGACGTTTCTCGAGGTCTATTCGTCATCACGCGTGAAATCGGTATGTAAAATATGTTGAATGAAATTCCCAATCATATGCTTGTTCTTCGACTCTTAGCACAACGTCTGCGCCATGATATCACCGTCAGCAGTCTTCCGGTTTTAGTTTGTGAAACAGGAAGGCTTAGCGAGATCGAGATGAAATTTCTTAAGCTCCGTCCCACACCCTTGCCACGTACCGAAAGGGTACACATGCTAATACTTAATTATGTCATTCATTAAACAAAGCCAAGTGTACATATGTAGTTGACCTTTCTCCTCTAGCACAGAAACTCCAAGTTTGTTTTTATTAACTTCAATTTTCTACATAGCACAACACGTACCGGAAAGCGACCTTAACGGCCCTACCCTTTTACGCGCTATCGAGCTCTTCAACCACAACAACAAGTACATGGTAAATGCAAATATGATAGTCACAAAACCATGTGCACTTAAAACAACAAGCGCCTCGTTAGTATTCTCTGCGTCAACCTTGGAAGTGGCACGAGATTGCCAAGATACAGCACCACATCTCAAGCGAAATCCACTTTAGATGATGGACTATAAACGCTAAATAAGACTTTCCCCCCAGATAATACTTATTTACTTACTTAAGAACAACAATTATCGTTTTGTTTCATCATCAATTGTGCCATTTGCAATATCAAGTATAGGACCCCTGAACCCTGCCCTATACAGGGTGTCTCTGTTAAATCCCCGGGCTAAATAATTCGCGAACCGGTGCACCAATCGAATAACTTTTTTTTTACAAGCATCTGTCCGATACCGCCTAAAACCTGTGCACCGTGCGAATGAGTGAGAGGCTCTCGTTATTTAAATAAAAGTTCAAATGAGTTTCGTAAAAAAACATGACTTCTAAAGCAGGGCGCCGTCAGCATTAAAATGGGTACTACCCCTTTTGGGACCTTCAGTGGACATCGTATGCCACCAAAGCGGGTCATTTGTTGCAGTAATTAATTGATTTCGGTTTACATATTTTTGTCGCGACTGATCGCGGCGAAGTGCAAAAGGACGTAATTCATGGGGTGGACATGGGGAGTGGAAGAGCGTCCTTTTTGCGACCAGCCGCGACAAATATGTTAACCAAAACCAATTAATTACTGCAACAAATGACCCGCTTTGGTGGCATATTTTTCTCTAAACGATGTCCACTGAAGGTCCCAAAAGGGTAGTACCCATTTTAGTGGCAACGGAGCCCTGTTTTAGAAGTTATGTTTTTTTCACGAAACGCATTTGAATTTTTATTTAAATGATGAGCGCCTCTCACTCATTCACACAGCGCCCAGGTTGCAGGCGGCATCGGACAGATACTTGTAAAAACGGAAGTTCTTCGATCGGTGCACCGGTCCGCGAAATATTTAACCCGGGGATTTAACTGAGACACCCGGTATAGCACCGTACCAAACAATAAACCGTTAAAGGTGTGGTACGGTATCTGTCCTATAACAACGTTTACGTGTATATGAGTGATCGGTAGCAGACCTGTAGAGATGTCTCCATACATGTGAATATGAAATCCATGATTTCCCGGGCTTAGTCCTGTCACGTTTCCAGACACGAGGACTTGATCGTAGTCCGAGGGCTGCCAAACAGAAAGAGCGTCCATATTTTTATTACCTGCACGGCGTACATAACGAGCACGTTTTTTGCTGCGAGCTATAACAGCACAGACCTCCTGTAGACTGAAGCGGTAAAAGCGGAGCACTCTGAGCATAATCCGGTATCCTCCGGGTCAAATGGCGGTACGTAAAAGCTATAACGGTTGCGTGCACCAAAGCCGTTCTGACGAGGGGGCGAGAGGGACAGCCACCCCATGCGCCTTTGCCTGACGGGACGCCAGTCCCGGGAGCTATTGAGCAATAAAGAGAGAGTCGAGAGAATTTTTGAACTCGAAAGTGCGGACGAGCGGGTTTTGTGTTTTTGTTTTTTAAAGGGCTTCTGCATGGCTGGAAGGGGGGGGGGGGCGCTTCAGGTCCATCTTCAGGCCCAAGGCACAAGCCTGCCTTGGGACGGCCCTGGTTTAGAGCGCTAGAGCGCACATACCGGAGTTTTAATGTTTTAGGATATTTCTTGCAATTACACCTCTCGCATAAACTTCGTTAAAGTATACACAAGTAGGGTCACATCATATCAGGTTGCATAAAGGCGTACGCTTGTGCTTGACACAACTAAAGACAGTTTTTCTTGCGTCGTTCGTTTTACTTCCTGCTCTCGCTGGAGCTTTTTTCGTCATGGAGCTAGCTAGTCCACCAGACTGCGTGCAAAAACGCCTCAAATGCAGTTTATAAAATATATTGTGCGCGCTTCGACCGAGTTAGCCCGATGACCTGGAATCGATTTGTTCTGCGAAAAAATAACGGTGAAATTGATGTACATACCTTGCAAAAGGTGACTGTCCCTCGTGCTGTGCCCACATTGAGGTCTGCAACCGCTCGGGTGATGACTTCTCCCTGGCCGTTAACATACCACGGTGTGATAGCAAACACCACTGCCGTGGTCAGGCAGACGAGCCACTTAGCAGTCGCCATCAGTGAGGATTTGGAATGAGCTCCTCATACAACCTGTTTAGCCACCTGTTCGGTGCCGTGTGCAAAGAAACAACATCCCTTTCCTTTCTCTAAGAGTGTCAATTGAGGGTATAATGAGTTTGGTCGCGCGTGCGCCTTTGAAGGCGATGGCATCCGGTGTCGGTTTGTTGGGTCGCAATTTCTTATCGGTCTTGCGGAGGCTTGCAAACGTCCGGAAGTAGCTCTTTCTATACTGCGTAAGACATGCTTAGTATTTCTTATCCTTTTTTTTAACAGTGCATTTCGAAGGCTTGATTTGATATTCAGTCCTCAAATGGGAGGGGGCGGGGGATCATAAACGGGAGAAACACGAGAGATGTTGGTTAACTATACCGCAGTAGTTGTTCTATTCAACCCTCC
The DNA here is from genome assembly GCF_037126465.1 of Ornithodoros turicata. Taxonomy (NCBI): domain Eukaryota; kingdom Metazoa; phylum Arthropoda; class Arachnida; order Ixodida; family Argasidae; genus Ornithodoros; species Ornithodoros turicata. Next base: position 15,360,309 of record NC_088203.1, read on the forward strand.
CGTGCACCCGTTTTTGAGGCGTCTCTGTCGTGCGCTCAAATCTCATTACCCATAGGGATGACTGTTCGTGACATTAGTTTGCTTGCGGACTTCTTGTTTTCCTAGCTGTGTATTCAACAGACATTTTTACCCCCAAGCTTTGGCTGGTATTTCTTATACTTCCACTGGGGGAACTTGTGGTTTCGATCCCGTTCCAGAGCGTATGTGTTTTTTCTCACTCTCTGCTTTTTTTTCTGTTGGCTAAACAAAAGACACAAGAAGAACTAGCAGAGGAGTTTGCTGCAAATTTCGCGATAGGTCGATACTCCAAACCCCATCCAGCACCACAACTGATTGAAGCTCACCCCCTTGACAACAATTTCACGATGGAAGAACTTCTCTATGCCATATTAGGAAGCTCAAACCGAGAGGAGCACCTGAAAGCGATGGCGTGACAAACCAAGCACTCCGTAACCTCCCAGACTCTGCCCTACATAAGTTACTAGAGCAGATAAATGAAGCATGGACAACCTCACGTCTTCCACAAACATGGAAAGAGTCAATAATGGTACCTGTTCCAAAGCCTGGGAAACCAAAATCCGGGTTATCTTCATGCCGGCAGATATCGCTGACATCATGCATAGCCAAACTCGCCGAACGCCTTGTGCATCGAAGAATTACTTGGTTTCTGGAAGGAAATGGCCTACTCCCTGACACCATGACAGGCTTCCGCAAACACCTCAGCGCCTCGGACGCACTGCTGGACCTGATATCGGATACGGATGAGGCAGCAAAATGCGGCACAAGCACTGCCGCGGTATTTTTCGACATTAAACAGTCCTTCGATATGGTTTCAACACAAAGCGCCCTCGACGCACTAACAGCAGTAGGCATTGGCGGGCGTACAGTGCGCTTCGCCTATGCTTTTCTTACGGACCGGCATTTTAAAGTACTTATTGGAAATTTTTTCAGCAGTACAACATTACAGAATGTAGGACTACCGCAAGGTAGTGTGCTGAGCCCGCTACTTTTCAATCTCGTTATGACAGGACTTCCAGCAGCCATCCCTGAGACGACACCATGTATCAAGATGTCCTTGTATGCGGACGATATCTGCATATGGGCAGCAAGCAAAAGTCCCAGTACTTTAAGACGAGTGGTGCAGAGAGGAGTCGACTCAGTGAACGATTACGTAACCTGTAGGGGTCTTCAACTATCAAATGAAAAAACAGTATTCATGCTAATTGGCCCAGGAGCAGGCTGTGGGGACGGCTTCCTCCTCTCACTTTGAACAATACGCCAGTAAAGAGGGTTAAAACAACAAAATTATTAGGAGCGACCATAGACAGTCGAATGTCCTGGGCACCGTACACGAAGGACATCAAACTGCGCTGCCAACCCTAGCTCAATCTTTCTCGGAGATTAGCAAGCCCCACTACAGGCTGTCCACAGAGCATTATACAACTCGTTCATAGTGCCCCTACAGTGGCTAGACTCATGTACGCTTACCCGTACGCAAAGCTTAGTGAGTCGTCACGAAGAGTGCTAGAAAGGATTCACCTGGGGGAACTCAAAAGTGCAATCGGAGTTCCTCTGAGTACGAGAAACGTAGCAACGTATGCAGAAGTCCCAGCGTTGCCCCTTCCCCTACTCGCAACCAAACAAGTGCTACAACAAATCACTAGATTGGAGAAGACAAAACCAGGAAGAGCTCTCCTTAACCGACTTAAGAACAGACAACGCTTTCGTTTTGTAACAACGCTGAGAACTCGCAGGTTGATCGGAATCCACACAGCAAGACCGCGAAAAAGCCCAGCTCCATGGACTGTACGCCAACTACATTGTAAGACGACACTTCCATGCATGAAGAAAAAAGGAAATACGCCAGACATAGTTGCTCGGAAGCTAACCGAAGACTACATACACGAACACCACTATGCTTCGCTACAAATATTCACGGACGCATCAATTGACAGAAATGCTGGGACCAGTGCAGCAGCATTCTGCATTCCAGCTCTGAACGTAGATTGGGCAGAAGCCATCCATGGGACGACGTCGACTAGATATGCTGAAATGACCGCTATCCTGGCTGCACTAATGAAAACAAAAGAAATGAATCGACAACCTGGCCCCATGGTAATTCTATCAGACTCCCTTCAAACAATATCCAACAACTACGAAGACCACCCTGTTGCATTGCAAATTCTCGAAATCATAAAGGAACTAGAGATCAGGGGCAATATAATCGCCTTGCAATGGGTGCTATCGCACAAGGGCCTACCTGGAAATGAAAGAGCCGACACACTATATAGCCAAGGAGGCTGCAAGGCTTCCTCCTACACTCCCCGCTATTCCAAGTAATGCTCAAGCACAAACTGCTATAAATGAACATGTATGGCGCTTTCACTCCGATGCCAGGACAGCGATGCAAACAGCTCCCCGCCTCTGCGTCACAAGGGGTTTCACAAGGGAAGAAACTTCGCTTCTAATGAGATTGCCAACTCGAAGCGCCAAGACTAAGGACGTCCTCTGCATCACAGGACGAAGTAAAGATGCGCTGTGCAACACCTGTGATGTCGAGGAAAATATAAAACATATCTTGCTTCACTGCAGAACATACGAACAGGAAAGGAAACGCCTAATGGAAAAAATGAGGAACCTAGGTCACCCAGATTCGATTCTGGAGTCATTCATTTACCCTACTGGACCAATGTCAACGCGGCGGGCAACACAAATCATAGTCCTAGATTTCATGAAGGAGAGTAACCTCCTAGGTATTCTCTGACAGCAAAGAAGAAATAGACAACACTGTGAACTGAGTTACCAACAACCTATGACAACTGTGAACAACGAACCTGTGACCAGCTGAAAGTGATTATGGTGAACTGTATGGTGTGAGCCGAAGGTGGCACAGCCACCGAACTTTGCACTGAACGTAGCATCGCCATGTGTCGTGTGTCTAGTTGCTGTATCCCCGTTTTTTCTTTTTTCTTGCCTTTCTTCTTTCTTTTTTCTCTCTCTCTCTGTGGCAGCTTGCCGCCCGTCTCGGCAGGCAGACCGCCCTCTCTTTCTTATTTTTTAAATTTCTTTAGATAAACGATACCCCCCCCCCCCCCCACACACACACACACCTCTCTGTTTTCACGTGACGAATTAGCATGTTAGATAGAGATGTCAGCTCTTTCTCACTCTTGTACCTGACGAAATGCAGACTACCACAAGAAAGGTTCTACTGCTTGCGACGACACTGCTTGCGACTGGAATCGCTTGTCAGTAGTTCTGCAGCCCATATTTCCTTGATTACCGTCGGGCATGTTGTTCAAATATTGTATTTAAAGAAACAGCGTATGCGGAACGTGTTTGTTACTCATAATAAATGATCTTGCATCATCTGGAGATTTGAGATGGGATAAACCGCAGGATGCTGATCTCAGACAAGCGTTTCGCAATCAGTACGTTAATCAAGAGTATAGCTTCAGTGTTTTCATCTTTTTATCACGTGTGTTGACCGCACTTGTCGAAGTCTCTACATTTTCTGATGCTCCTGTACGACATTTTCTGTACGACATTTTCTGAAGCTCCTGTCTATAAAGGTACTGTAAAGCAGCAGTCATACAATTTTATATTGTTGGCTCATTTGACAGCCTGGGTGCTCAGTACACAAACGCCACAAATTTCGTTCAAATCCACCCCATAGTTTTTTTTAGAAAATTAAGTTTCAATATTACGGGCAACTCTGTGTCTAAGACCCGACACGAACTCCGCAGTTCCCGCCATGTAGGGCGGCTGAGAACCTACGTGTGTCGTCTTCTGTGTCCGTGTCTCTCGGTCTTCTTCATGGCTGACATGAACATACAAATAACAATGGAGCGTACAGCGACATCTGTGGACCGCTACCATCACCACACCGGCTTGCCGGGCGTGGTGCATGGGGCGTGGTGCGTATAGGTGGCTTTCATGGTGATTCTGCTGGCAGGTTATTACTCATTTACGCGATATACCAATGTTCTTGCATTTTGAGAGACAGCAACTACCTCTTTTGAACAAACTTTTAAAACAAAGCTCATGAAGCCGGCTACTTAGCCTACGACTTAGCCGATAGAGGGTTGGGGACATGTAACACTGTTGCTCAACGAATAGGCGATTGTTTCCCACCAGGCGTCGCACCGCGTCCTTTCACCGCACTTTCGGAAGTGAATATTTAGAATTCTCTTTCGCTCACAAGATTTGCACTCTGGGTTTCTTTCGGCATAAGCTTTCAATGCCGCTGACAATATTAACAGCTTGCCTGCCGCGAGAAGGGGTGTGTCGCACACATAGCTACTGCTAGATCAGCTATACAGAGCCCGGTAGAAGAACAGTATATCTGTTCGAAATGTCTGCGGCTCTCAACCATTTCACCATTTAGGCTTCTCACCGTTGAGGCTTTTGCTTCAACCAATACCTTACCGCCTCGACGGCGTTATGGTCCTTTCGCACCTATACCCAGTGATGGCCAGTAGTTAACTACATGTAGTTAAACTACTAGTTAAACTACCTGATTGTAGTTAAAAAGTAGTTATCAACTACTTGCAGAAATGTAGTGACAACTACTAGTTAAACTACTATTTTAAGTAGTTAACTACAGTAGTTCGGTTACTGAAGGCGCCAACTACTTCTGATTTTGCCGCAAGCTTTACGGCACGATTGTACTTCCGACTTTTACCTTGAGCTACTTGTTTGATGAGAACGGAGGTGCAGAGCAACTGTGTCGTGCATGTGTACTAAATCTTCACTTTTAATGCTTGTCTAGTGAAGCCTCATTCGCTGTGAAATAGTTCTGCAACTTAGTTTATCGCGTAGGCACAGAAAGAATCGTGCCACAAGCTTTGTAATTGACGATCGTAGCAATGGCTTGAGCCAAAGTTTATTATTGCTTGTGATTCATATTTAGGTGTCCAAGAACACTACAAGGGGTTGGTGTTGGTGGACAACGTTAGGTAGTTATAGATGTAGTTAAACTACATTGCAGTAGTTAAAAAGTAGTTTTAACTACTCCACTGAAAAGTAGTTGAACTACTAGTTAAACTACTCAATCACAAAGTAGTTAGTAGTTATAGTTAAACTACTGTAGAAGTAGTTAGTGGCCATCACTGCCTATACCGTTGTGTCGTCTGGATGTCTCACAACAGCAACGCATTTCTTTCAAACGAGACGTACATGTCGATTACCGTGCAGAGATGTCTTTAATTATTAACGAGTCGTCTAATTTTCATAAAATATAGGCATATTTGAGTAGCAGCCGAGGAAGTGTAGTGCGCTGCAAAGTGCCTTCCGCTGTCGGAGGGACTCCATCAGTAACCGGAGCAACGGCATGGCATAGTGGTCGGATCTTTGGCGGCCAAGTAGTGGTGTGGTTCCCCGTTGCAATCTGAAAGTTACAAGGTCTCTTAAGACATGCCGTTCGGTCAACCTAAAGACATCTTAAGAGCAATATGGTCCAGACGTGTTGTACTGCCGCACAGATTTTACTTCCCCGTAAAGCATTTGAGATGTCATCTCATAAAGTGCGTAAATTCAATATAGCGTAAGTCTTCTGGACTTGAACGTCACAATTTTCGTTCCAGTCACACCCATAGGTTTTTAGAAAATCGAAATTGACAATTGCGGCCAACGCTGCCGAAGTAGAAACCAGCTTCGCATTGTCCGTCAAATACGGCTACAACACACACGGATACGCTGGATCTAACGCAGCGACGTCTACGGCACGCTACCATGGTAACCAAATTCACACACAAAAAAATGCTGAATACTCATGATCGCCACTGCGCCCGCTAAAATGAGGGTTGTCTCACGCCAGGCTTTCCCCGCCCCGCTCCAACCGCTGGGGCCCCGACCTCAATTTTGATGACAGCAAATGACTCTACAACAACATACCACGTGTGTGACTATGTATCCATGATAGCGGAACCCCGAGATCAGGGACAAGGAGGAACATACACACAAACACAGCTGTGAAGTATATTCCCGCAACGTCATTCTTAAACCACAGATACAAAAAGGGAAACACAATGAAGGGGTGCCTCTGCTCGTCCTGCCCTTTCAGGGTTTCGCTATATCTTGGATAATCGTCACCAGTTCGCTTGCTACACGTGTGTGCTATGTTGCGAGATATTTAAGAGCAACAGGCTCTGAAACGACATCAGTCACTGTTTGACTGTTTGCTTTACACTGCGGATAAAAAACGGATATTTAAATTTATTTCGCATTTTAAATGAGTGTCGCTCGAAGGCGCATGTACGCAAAGTATAAATGCAGTCAGTAAATATTATGCGCTTTGACGAATTTTTGGAAGCACCCGTAAAACTTCACGTTTTCGGATTCTCTGAAAGAATATAGGTGACGTCACCGAGAGCTGTGGCCGTCTGTCTCCTAGCAACAGCTCGCTTCTCCGCTCCCCGCCTCACGTAGAAAGACTCCCAACAGGTGCAGTGAGGAGACGAAAATCAACCTTGCAGGAGCAGTGCTGCCAGACGCGTGGTCGATTTATATCCTCATGACGTCATACTTCTCAAAATTAGAAATTAATCTTACGACATTTCCACTTCACATGGAGAAACAATGGTTTGTGAGGATACAGTTTAGACCGAAGATTGGAGTCGACAGTATACTACCGACCTCAATACCATGAGGCCCGAGACCCTGAGGACACGAGATTTAGGCCGTAATAATCCGCTTCAAGAGTGTACATCCTAGGCTACAGGTACACGCTACAAGCTACAAGTCAGAGCTGTCCCGAGGCGAGCTTCTGTCTGAGACAAGATAAACGTGAAGCACCCCACCACCAAAAGCTCTGTAAACAAACAAACAAACAAACAAAAAGAGCTCATATCTGCACGTTCGAAACATTATCTCGACTTTAACCTTAGTGTCCAACCCAGTACCAGGGACCTGCATGCAGTCCGATGACCCCTTTGGTGACCCCTCTCGCTGTTCCCCTCCCGTCGGAACAGCTATATGCAGCGAGTTATTGTTTCAGACGTTCTGACCATGTAAGGGCATTCCAAATACATATATCTACAAATGTTCGTTCACCTTGTGTAGCTCTGTCCGGGTCTTCCCAGAGAAAGCTGAAGAAACTGAAGATTAGGAGAACAATGCAGATGAAGACTACGGCCGTCAAGCGGAACATCAATTTGATAGCGGTGGACAGCTTTTCCCGGTTCACTAGCGGCATTTTGGATGCCAGCCTCATTTCACAAATCGGCAATTTTGGACAATCGACTGGCCGGTAGCCTTACTTACCGGCGGCCTCACCTAAAGACGAACTAAAGATGGTTATTTCTTCTTCGTCTTCTTCCACGTGGTGGTGCCAAGGTGCGGTGCCTCAGCGGCGTACCGTAACCGCGAGGCATATGCACATAAACCCTCGCTTAAAAAATGTGCTGAAGTATTGCAGCTTTCAGAGTTGGAATCCGTTGGTTAGAATTCGTGCATACGGTCCTGTTACAAAATATCGTGGTTGGCAGGATGCTGAAGAAGAAGTCCTGGTCGCGTGAACTAAGAGTCCACTAGCTACTTGGCCAGCTCTGTCGGGGTTGCCTCGGAAAATTCGAAACTGCCACCACCTACTTGAAAAATTATCTTATCTACTTTTCGGACAATATGTATAGGTTCGGCTCTGGCAGGACGGTGAGTAGTAGCTTTCTTGGTCGCAGCGGATGAGGACTAAACGTCTGTTTATGATTCGTGCGATACCCTTGCTACTGTAAGAGTGGTAAGTGAAGTAAGAAAAGTAAGAGTGGTTTTAGTCTTTATTTGGGGGCTACATGCGTTGCCACAGCCATTAATCCCTTTCTGGATTAAATGACTCAACCTCTTATAGCAGCTTGGAGGATAATTACTGTTCCCAGTGCCGGGGAGTATATATATATCAGGTCTAAAATTAAGAGAAATTCCAGCCTAAAGGATTAAAAGTCACAATGGCTACCCATTTCTTTTCTTATCAGAATCTGTAAATCCTCTCCTGCTCAAGGTCTCACGCCATGGAAGTGACAGGACATGCTCCTGTTGGAGCATTGTTGTTGGCTATGGACGCTGTTGAAAGAGATGCGATCAGCTACTGGGCTCGTAGATTCATGTCTCTCTTGGTACAAGCAAACGAGATCGTCAAATTAGGACTCGAGAACTTCACGACGTTGCTGAGAAGAACACAAAGCTCTGCTGCGACTGCGCAAAACGACGGCAGCGCTGAAACGCAACACGGTAGCAACGGGGAACCCTCTACCGTTACGAAGGACACCAGCAGAAGCACGACCAGTTTAGGTGAGTTCCGTTGGAGGACGGAGGAGACGATTGTAAGATCTGGCGTTGTCATAACGGAAGGGTTCAGCCTGGCTGTTTGTAATGTCTGTAATGTTGAACGTACAGACAACTGGTGTTAAAACAGGAATGCTCTTGCCGCTCGCAGGTTCCGCGACGGATAAGTTGTCCGAGAAACCGTCTCGCATCCCACGTGCGGCAGACATGGTGCATCTCCCAGAGGTAAACGGCGACAACGAACCTAACGTGAGAAGACGACGCCTTCCAGGCGGTTCGACGCAAATTAAGGGGCACAGATCTAGAATCCCTCGGCTACAGGCACTCTCTCCTGTGGGGGTCCCTCACAGTGGCAGAGGAGGCTCGCAAGCCGCTCATTCTACGGCCTCGTTTCCCTCCACGCAGTGAAGGCCCGTGCGTGACTGGACGGATATGTCACCGGCCGACGTCTCCGTTGGAGGTGCTCATCTCAACAACGTTGTTCGTTGAGCGGCATATAACGCTGCCGCAAATAAAGAAAAATGGTCCCCATTTCTTCTTCTTATACACATGCTACGCTTGCTACATTGCCGGGCTGATATCTGTGGAACAGGATGGTCACCTTTCTCTCACGGATCATTTGTGGAGAAGGAACGGGGGGAGGCGGGGAATCTGGAATTATGAAGTCAATGTGATATTCACTTGGAGATTGATTCCAAGAAGAAAACACCAAAAAAGTTTCGCAAAATTCATTCGTGTCTGAAGCAAGGGTGCGTGAGCCGCCTTGTGTCGGTTTGCATGGATATCGTAATTGAACCTGAATGTAATGAATGAACCGTGAATGTAACCTAATTGACATTGCCGGCAAGGTTCCCAACCGCTCGGCTGACGGCGTCGCGCCATCCGATGACACCAAAAGCATGAACGTAGATATTTCCAGGGACTGTTCGGCAGCAGACTGCGAGTCGGAAGACCTCATTTTGTGACGGATGAAAGTTTATTAAATGAAAAAGGAAAGGTCAACCAGAAAAAGGTCGGCTTGGTATTAAAAACAAATAATAATAATAAACAAACCTGACGTAAAGAAATAGCAGAAGCGGCAGGATAGAGGTGGCAGTTTATCGTGGTTTTCGCTTTTTGGGACACCTTGCGTGAATCTCTTGCCCTTCGTCAACCAAAATATGAGTCTAGTACAAAGTACTGTTTCATTCGGGAATATTGTTCATTCGTGGAAGTGTTCCTGAGAAAGTTAACGATGAAACGAATTGGGAGGGGGGGGGGCAACTTCTTGATTCATTCTGAATTTGGAGCATGCATAAATGCAAGATCCAGTCGCTGAAATTTCCTGCCTTTAGTCCTAACTTCTCTATATCTCCCGTTTATTTATTTACTCGTACTTGTAAACACTTATTGCGACCATGCTGTCGAAAATATAGAGCGTTTCGGGCAACGGCAAAATTCGCTTCCGAGCTCTCTTCCAGAACACAACGTTCCATTATGCAAGGTATTCCAGTCTGAACTTTCACTATCCTCCTATAACTTATATGTAGGATTCCGGGTTTTCGGATTAATCCGAAAAAATCCGAAAAACGTACGCCGGTAAAAACTTTTGCACCTCGGATTCATCCGAAAAAATCCGCTTTCGTGGGGTTAATACCTGAGTTATCAGCAAGAAAGTTGTGCATTGCAGACTTATTTACAATATTCCGTGCGTTTCGTGTTCCGCCGCGAGTGCGTGGAATCGCGAATCATCTCAAAACTTTCTCAATCACGTGGAATTTTCCTTGTATGGAGACACCTATCACTTTTCCTTGCTCGTTCTTTCTGTAGGTGTCACATGTCACAGCACCAATTTCTTCCTCCGGATTTCAGACACTAACCGAAGTAAAGAAATATAAAACCCGAAAAACTCCGAGTCACCAGGAAATCGTATACTCCGAAAAATACCCTCTTGTAATGAGTAAAAATAAACTCCGAAAACCCAGAACACGTACTACTTATATGCCAAGACTACAACGCATAGAGCTACTACGCTTGTCAGCCAAATTTATTCTTGCAGAGGGCTATGAAATAACATTTCAATGGCTTCAGCGAGAGAAAGTTATATTTTGTGTACTAACATAAGTCAAGTAATGTCAGACAATTAAAATTTTGAGCTTTGGTGAACCGGTTTCAACCGATTCAAATCGGTTCGCACCTCTATTTTTTCTGCTCTAGACACGAACCTGAACCAAACTGAGCCCACCCCCCCACCCCCCCCACCCCCCCCACCCCAAATAACGATCTCAATCCCTGAAATGAACATGTTGCCTGCATCCCCCCTGCCACACACACGCCAGATCGGTAGAAATCCAGCGAACCGGTAGAATGTAGGAAGGGAGTTGCCTCAGGACAGAAGCCGCCGATATTTCGAACACAGACTGTTCTTCTTCTGGGCTTCTTCGGTGCCCAGAAAAAGAACAGTCTCTGTTCGAAATATCGGCGGCTTCTGTCCTGAGGCAACTCCCTTCCTACACGCCAGATCAGTTTCCCTTCAGCAGCCATCAAACACAACGGGAGTCAAGCAACTATGGTATAGTGGGCTATGAAGCCTGGTTAGAAGTCAAGTCAATCCCAGCCTAGCCGAGCCTAATCCAATCTTGATTTCACGTGTTTTGTGCTTGTCGTCTTGTTAGCCATTTACGACTGTTTCATCGCGTCTTTTCCTGTGCGGTTTCTTTTGATCATGCCATTTTTCATACGGAACAAGAAGTCAAAAGGCTCATCATCACTTGGAAAGAGTAAAGACAAGGTACGACTGGCAGTTGTTGCGTGCCATGGTCGCTGGATACCCGGCATTTCATGTGTTTGCAAGAAAGTTTTCAAGAGCACACGCGATAGAGCAGCAGAGAAGGCGAATTCGAAACATATTGCCCGATCGAGTGCTTTCTTTTGCAGATATGTTTTCAAATTGCATTATTATTGTACTACGTACATTATTGGCCACTGAACATGTAACATTCCCTGTTAATGGTTACACGCTTAACTAAAGTCACAACACAGTGGCTTGGGGCCCTATCCTGGTCAAAGTAATCTACCTCGATTACTTGAAATTTCTTCTGTCATTGGTGCACAATCGAAAAAGGCGTGAATATTAAAAGCGGTTGACACCTTCTATCAACCAATCGCCCCACGTGTTATCTTGGAAAGCGACCCGCCTTATCGGTGTTTCCTCCTGAAAATGCGAAGACCACACCTGTGATCTGCCCGCCCTGCCTTGTTGCTTCGGTTCTTAGGTGTCGGAAACAGAAAACTCTACCGGCGTAAAACTGAATTTCGTGGAAAATGCGTGGAAAAGCACGCTCGTAATTTCCTTTTTTGCTGTTTGTCATTTTTCTTGACGTACAGGTGTGCAAGACGGCAATGTTTGTGTGACACCGTGATTGTACTTGGCATTTATAATTCGGTATGTACCCGTGAGATGGCGCTGACGGCAGGCAACAAAACTGACAAAACGGTAAAAGCGCGAAGGATCATTGCAAACTGTCGAACGGACAGTGTGGCGCGAGCCGTAAACGCGTTTATGAGAAATCGGTTCGTGCTTTAAATCTTGAGCTTTATTTATGAGCTTTTCTTTATATTCTTCTGTGTGCTCGATATGCGAAATGATAATTCGCATTGCAATATGCTTCTTTTGCTCGTGAGCTGTGGGGGTGGTAATGATACCGCAAATGAGCATTGATAGTTTTACTCAAGAAACAGTGAACTTTGACCGATGAGTTTTTTGTGTGCACACCGCTACGTTGCAATAACATTAATTGTACGACGTACGGCTCGGACGACGCTTCGAAAAGCCCGCCGCTTTCACGCATATACGATGCCGCGATCGGCGCAGAGAAACGGTGTTACGCGGTGCTTTTTTCTCATCATTAAACACAAACGAAGAAAGACATGAATTTTTTGTTGTGACGAGCACATACAGACTTTATACAACACAATAAACGGAAATGCACATACGGACCCATCACGAAACCCATCGCCGCTCAAAGTAATCGACCCTCTTTCGCTAGATTACTTTTCAGCTTTGAAACTAATCTTTTACGTCATTGTTACGTCAAAATGACGTAGGGTCACGGTCCGAGATTAGGGCCGAGAGGCTGCGAAGGAAAACTAGGTATAAATTTCAATTGAAACGGGCGGGATTTGAGGGCGGAGTATTCCGTGGCAGCCCCGCCCTACAGCTTGTGACGTAAAGTAATCGAGGTCGATTACTTTTGACGAGGATAGGGCCCTTGCAAACTTCTCTCTCACGCCATATGTCCTTCCTGTCATTAAGTTAGACTACACAAAAGTGGATGAATTTGCCTTCAACTGTGTCCCTTTGGTTTGGCTGTAGCTGTACCCCAGAAATAATTTCGAAATTTCTACTTCATGATCGTTAATTTCTCGCAAGATAACGCGGGTAGTTTCAAATTAACAAGAGGCGGGACAATCAGTAGTGATAAAATGTCAGTTATATGTTATTATTCAGGTTACTAACGTACAAAGAAACAAATCACAAAGCACAGTGAACTCATCACTGTCAGTAACAGTGTTTCAAAAATGTGCTATGTCCAAAATATGCTGAAATGACATTATAACAATTGTGATTTGTTATCACAGCCTCTGTCAATAAGCTGCATTCCTATATTCCTCGCAACAAGCATCTGCTTCCCTAGTGGTGTCAAGTGCTTTTGTGTTTCTGATATGCATGCAGATACATCTACAACGGTACAGAACTAAACTTAACGATTTATTGCAAAATATGATGGTCTCCTGATACCTGTTTCATCTCTAGCACAAAGGTAAATAGGTAATGGGCATTTTTTGTGGCTTTTGAGATATTACTTGAATTAAAAACAATTAAAAACCCCCAGTGCTGGGTAGGACAAGGACAGAGGATAAAAGGACAAGCACCGGCACTGATACTCTGTCCTTGTCCTACCCAGCACTGGGGTTTTTAATTGTTTTAATTCAATATGAACCAACCAGCCCAAACGCTTGCTCTGCTGGGGTATTATACTTGACATACACTTTGCTACTGGTACCTGAATTACATGTTATGTGCCCTTGTGTGTCCTCTAATAAGTCATTGTTGCAATTTCCTGCTTCAGAAAAGAAAAGCACAGCATTCCGTGAACGGGCCAAGCAAAAAGAAGGGGAAGGCGAAAAATGGAGGAGAAGTGGAAGACATTCCTTCGAGTGACTCTGATATAGAGTAAGCCTCGAAACTCAACTACCACTTCCTTTCTGAAGTCCCCTTTCTTCTAGGAAAGATGTTGTTCTTACTCAACACGTCTCGGATGACGAAGACCTTGAGACGGAGCAAGAGAAGAAAATACGACTGGCAAAGAAATACTTGGAGGAAATCGAGAAGCAAGGTACGGTCAAGATTCTGTTGCTGCGACTCGGCTGTTTCATGCACCTTTGGACTTTGCAGAGAAAGAGAAGCTCGAAGCTGAAGAGATAGACAAAGCTGCCATCTCGCATCGACTGCGAGATGACTTGGTAAGGAGAAGATATCTGGGAGAGCTTATCTACAATTTATGGGGATGTTGCGCGGGTTATAAAACCATCTTTCAGCTTGCTCATTTAAAATGTCAGCAAAACATGGGTGCCAATTTCCTTTTTTGTTTTCTTCAGCTGGAACAGAGTGGCAGATTGCAGAAGAAGTTTGCCCACAAAGTAACCCGTACTTCTTTCATATCTGTGTCATTTTCGCAGTATACTAAAATTTGTGCCTATTTACAGATAACAGAAGTAGATAGCAGCTCCATATTGTACCTAAAAAAGCACAAGCGTCCAGTTACGTGTGCAGTCATCTCCCACGACGAAAAATTTGTATTCAGTGGATCCAAAGACTGCTGCCTCATAAAATGTACGGGATAACCCCATGAGCGTTTTTCTTATTTGCTAGGAGATATTGAATTATCTCCATGTGTCACAAGGTGAGCCCATGTTGGTTCGTTTTCTGTTCCGCAGGGTGTGCGGAGACAGGAAAGAGACTCAAAACAGTCAACGGCGGAATCAAGGGCGCGGAAGAAACTCACGTAGGGCACACGGATCACGTGATGGGGCTCGCCATCTCTTCGGACGGAAAGTTCTTGGTACGTGCTACACCAGCAGAGCAGCCGTCCACGTTACGGCGTTTCCGCTCACGTTTTTTTTTTCTCTCAGGCTTCAGGTTGTCAGAGCAAACTTATCCACGTGTGGAACCCAGAGACGATGGAGAGGATACACGTCTTTAAGGGGCATAGGGGACCCGTCACGGTACAACTTACGTTTTTTCTTGGTGATGAGAATATCGTTCATTCTGATATGCTTGTCGTTCTTCCGCCAGAATTTAAAATGGCACGCCGTAATGTTGAGGTTTAATCCGCAGGGTGTGGCGTTCCGTTACGGGACCCACGAGTTGTTCAGCTGCTCGGCCGATCGCTCTGTCAAGATCTGGAACCTGGACGAGATGGCCTACGTGGAAACACTGTGAGTGAGTGTTTATTCTTTCATGGTCACTGTAAGTTTTAATTATTATTAAAGGGACAGTTAACAGGTATGCAAAGCGCGCTTTCTTCTAATGCAGTGCGATTCGTTTCCTACGGCGAGGCTTAGCGAAAATTTTTGTCGCAAAAAAGTAAATACAGTCAAACTCCTTTATAGCGAACACCTTTTTAACAAAAATACCACTACAGCAAATTTTTTTTTCGGTGGAGCCCTATAGGTCCAATAATGGACATCCTTTTTAACGAAAATACCTTTACTGCGAATTTTTTTGCTGTCCCCTGAATTTCGTTGTAAAGGAGTTTGACTGTAATGGCTTCAAATCGACCACTGCACTCTTTCACGCTCATGCCCTGTGCCCTGCCCTGCAATGCCCTTGCGACAATAGAGACACGTACATTTTGACGTTGCGCACCACCAACCATTCAGAATACAGGGCACCATTACATTGATTTTGTTTTTGATATCGGGCAGTGAGGTCAATTCTAAACATATTTACACATGTCAATCCACAGCTAGCCAGGTCAAAAGGTACCAAATGCCCATAATATTCCATTTCACGTGCACACTGTTTTCAGCCTGTATTGCTCAGCGAGGTCATGTTCCAACAACCGATTCTCCCCGCACACCGCTGCTTGTGTCAACAAGGCCCGTCATTGGCTAGGAATCCGAAATCTCCCCCATCTCCAGTGACTGGAATGCAGCTTTACTACACGTGCGAGACGTGTGAAGTAATTGCTCTCCGAGTAGGAAGGAGAGACTCACGCGGGTTACGCTGTTTGAATGGCATTGATTCGTGGTAAAGACGCTCGCTAGAAGTAAATGAAATTGCATAATTGCATATAGTGGGGCACGTTCCTTCATAGAGCATAATAATTGGAAAATATTCATGGAGCTGTTTAGTACCCCTTTAATATTAACTAATTTCGCTTAATTAATGGTCAGTGAAATATGCTTCGAGCATGCTGTATGAGAAAAAAGCAAACTGTACTGATTGCTCTGCGTAAGAACTCAAAAGCTACTCAATCCAATTATGCATGACGAGTGCTTTCTTCCTCGTTATCGTTCGTTACGTAGTTAGTTATGAACTCGAGGTGAACACGTACGTTCAGATATTCAACACATGCCTTTGTAGGTCAAATTTTATTGTGCAGGCATTGTGCGCTTCAGGACATGCAGCCTGGCAGAAAATTTTTACTCTGTGAATGTAGTAAATGCGTAGTGAATACTGGTTTAGTGAAATTTCAGGTGTAATCAGCTTTCATTGTGCTCTGCTGTGACAGTTGATTTTAATCATGTGCATGATAAAGCTACCGAAATAGTGCAATATGTTTTCTATCATCCTCAATGTAAAGAAAGGAGGATGTTGATGAACACAAACCTGGTACACTTCGTAGGACTTCGATATCTAATACTTGAATATCCTCAGGGATTTGTATGTCCCCGAGTGTGGTGAGGAGGACAAGGAAAAGGGATGCATTGTTCTGCCTACCTCTCGGAATGCTATATATACATTGATGGGGTTTGTGGTGTGTACCACCGACAAAAGAGGCTAGCAAGTTTCATCCGGCTCATGTGCTGGTGTCGAATTAAGCAGAGCTGACCTCGCCCAGAGTGTTTGTTCTCCTTTTGGAACTATCACAATTGAATGGCTCTCTGCAATAGTGATGCAAGTGAAAGTTTGCACCTTGGAGAAATAGCGAAAAGAAGATTCCAACGAGCTGCCACAGAAATTGCTATGGATATAGTAAGCCACCATTTTGTATGACACGTGGGCATCATTCACTTTAGAAAATGGTATGGTCATTAAAAATATATGTTGAGGAATTGCACAAACAGCGTATCTCCAATAGGTCACTTACATCGTTATTGCATAGCGGAGTAGTCCTTGAAGCCGAGACTTCTCTTAACAATATATATGATTTATTGCATATAACAGTTAGTGATACAGGTATTAGATACGTGTATGCACAATACATTCCATCATGGTTTAGTGGGCTGCATATGTCGAAACGAGTATTTTTGTGAAGACATTATTTAACTTACACTTCGTCCACCATTTTCGACTCATTTCGATCATTGATAGAGCCCAAGTACAGAGAAACAAATTCCCAGGTTCGTAATGCAATATATGTCACATGTTTAAGCCGAGCGTGAGCTTTTTTTCCCCAGTGCTCCTGGACATGGTGGTGGGTTCGTGGGTAACTGCTCCAGTCTAATCTTGAATGAATGGGGTACGTCTTTGCACCGATCATACTGCAGTGTCCGTGAACGGTTTTTGGGAGTCTCCTTTTTGACTGTCTGAATCCTTAGGAAAGGACTGCGATGAGAAGATGCTCTGTGAGCTCTCTGTACCAATAAAATACAGCGCTGTACGGGCCCTCAGAGGACTTGCAGTCGTCTGCTAAGGTGCCACAGCTTTTCTGAAACTGCACCAATTTTCTAATGCAGCACTCCAAATTTTTTTTATACACATGTAAAGTAAAGCGGGTCTGTATTTACCGATTAAAACATTTCTCTTGCGAGCAATGTTTGCATCGTCATTGCAGAGAGCCATTCAATTGCTGACCCGGACGACACTATCAATAAAAACAGTTGTATTTCTGTGTTGTTTTCAATTTTTTCTCACGTTTCTTTCAATGCTACATTTCATTTTGTTACCAAATAGTTAGCTATGTCATGACATTTTTACATTGAAACAGTGTTATGGGCACCAGCGATATTATGCTTACAAATTCCTTTTTATTTTATTTTTTGTTTTTTCACATTTCATTTCACATTCACATTTCGTGTTGTGACTACATATAAACTATGTACAGCTAGTTTCTCACTGCGATAGATATCAACATGGGTCCCCACACTAGCTCGCTAGGGACCCCCTGACTGTATATTAAATTAAGCTATACATGTACATATCACAAAAAACAAAATAACTTCTACTCTGTGCCATATTTGCTATTGGTTGCTAAGTGTTTTGGGCTCGCAGTAGGCTCGCATTTGTTGCGCATAACCAAGTGCATTTATTTTGAGCCGCCTCATCTGCAGCTTTGGCCATCAAGACGCAGTGACCGGCATCGACAGCTACACGAGAGACAGGGCGTTGACATCTGGGGGTCGAGACAACACGCTCCGCATCTGGAAAGTGGTGGAAGAATCGCAGCTCATCTTCCAAAGTCATAAGTAGGACAGCACCACTTAAGGACCGATAATTATTTTACACGGGCATGCATGTTTTACGCAGCTGCTCCATCGACTGCGTTGCGATGATCAACGAGCTGCACTTTGTTTCTGGTGCAGACGACGGGTACGTGATTTTTTTCTTCCTGGTAGTATGTGGAAACTCATGTGTAGATGTACTTCTGTAGGATCTTTGTGCTTTCAGTCATGTTATAGAACAAAGAAAACATTCTGGCTTACCTAACAATTGAGCCTCTGTATGCAATGAGGGGATAAGTAACAAAATCCTAAACTGAGAAAACTACAAGTGAAAATTTGGTAAAGTAACTGCAGATGAGTTTCCTAGAATAACGCAAATGCAAAATGTGTAACATACATATATGCATGTGTCTACTGTACATGCATGTCCCATTAGCATCGTATCCGGGTGTGTGACTTGGCAGAAATTGAACGAAACCCAGGAGCATGATACATATCCCCTTTTTCTATATAACACCGCGCACACAGGGTTTTCGTGCAGGAAAAAACAGCTTTCACAAGTCGGACTTTGATGGTGACGCCAGGACGGGCGAAGTTACCTTTGTGCAGTGGAGCATCCTGGATCGTGATTATTGTGCTGCTAAACTAGCACAAACTTGAAACTAATGTTCTGTATGGCCAGCTAAATATGACTTATTAGCATAGTGCGCACGTTTTTCCGATTGCAACATTCAGTAGCACTGCAGACACGGTCACGTGAAGTAGGAAGAACATGTTTTTCGAGTGGAAGTCGAAGTTGATTTCGCATCGTAGCAGAATTTAAGCTACACCATTTGTATGCGTGTGTAGAAAAGGGGCCTGATCTGTCCATCCCATTGGCACGCATGCATTTCCCGTTTCTAAGCCTCCTATAGCGAGTCAATAAATTGCAATAGGGTCCTCAATTTATCTACATCTACAAAAAATAGGGATAATTTGACTGGTTCCCTTATTGCATACAGAGGTTCAATTACAAAACAGTCAAAAGGTGTTAAAAGGTCAATGGGCATCATCATCGGCACGGCGAATGAACCACAGTTGCTTTCAGTCATAATATTGGTCATATTTTTCTGACATGCTTTTTTAACATGAGATCACTTTTCCTTTCTTTATGTAGCTCTCTGTCCTTGTGGACCGCAATGAAAAAGAAGCCAACGTGTGTTGTGAAGGAGGCCCATGGCCGGGACAACGACCAGCCTTACTGGATCGTATCGGTAGCGGCACTGCGCTGCACGGACTTTGTTGCTTCGGGTATGGCCAATGATACCTCTCAAGTGCACACCACATTGTACATATTTTTCCTGCGGCTTCATCAAGTTAATCATACACAACTCATCTATGCCATGCTATTCACCGTAATTATTACAGTGAAACCTCGTTAATACGTACCCGCTTAAGCTGCAATTCCACTTAAGCAGTAGTTGCGCTGAATCCCCGACGCGACTCCCATTGGAACCAATGTATTTGCTACCCACTTAAGCCATAGCTGCTCGTAGCGTCAATATCGATTAATGCATACTTTTCGTCCTGAAACGGACCGTGCAGAACGAAAAAAACTAGCTCCTCCCCTACCAGAAACAAAGATTTGGCAGGACGTGGCTCCTCCAGAGACGGGGCGACACCAATACGTCACTCCTGCGAGTTTGCCAGAAAACGGGGACTTCTTGAATAGCTCGCCAGTAATGTTGGTGGATTTGAAGCCGCGATCATTGCTGCAAGGCCGCCTCGGTACGAAGCGAAAATAACGGACTATCTTGTTGCAAAGTAAACTGCGATATCTATCCTCATTTTGTCGAACATGTTCCATTTTTCTTCCATTAGACAGGTACGTGGACATGTATCTTGGGTTTTTGGTTAAGCCGTGCTACTGCTTAGTACGTAGTTTTTTCGCGTCCCCGCCAGGTACGCATTAACGAAGTTTCACTGTAGTTAATCGCTTGTGTGAGAACTACCATTCTCCGCAAATCTGGAAGTATGCGCAGCAGTGGTAGGGAGGCAGAGGGTAATGTGTTAAAGTAGCACAGAAGTCATTTTTAACACCCAGTTTTCTTCCCATAAAACTGTTAAGTAGGCCAGTAAGATGCACCATGCGAAGTAATTTACACCACAGAGTCATAATTATCGCAGGAATTGAATTTAAAATACGCCGCAAAAAGCGACCGTGCGCAACGGTGGTGAAGAGCAGTACGAGCCTGTGATCTGCCTGGAACCTCGCGCTGACGCTATAAGGTGAACGCTCGCTGATTGGCCTGGAGAAATGTTGTCTGCTACTCCGCTGTCGTCTGCTACTCGGCTGTTCGGGGTCCTGATAAAGCCTTTCTCCTTGCCTCGGTAATGCTTCGGCTGCTCCTTCTATCCCCAATTCTGCGGGAGAACTGGCAAAACAGGTTTACGGCGGCAAAGGGACAAGGCGCTGACCCCCACTGACCGGCGAACCAGAACGAGTCCCTTATACCGTCATCGGTGACGTGGCATCATACCTCCTCATCCTCGTTATAGCTCGAGTGGCGAGTTAAGGGTGAACGCGCGGAGCTATGTTTATGTGAGTTTTTTTCTGGGAAACAAATTGCACACATAAAAAGCTTTCGCGCTATTCGGTATAATGACACACATACTTTCATCAGATGTCTTAATCTGAAATTTTTTTGGATGGCCCTCTGTACTCCTTTAATAACTACACGGTTAGTCAGCAAACGTTACACATGTCGATTGCAGTGTGAAAATAGAAGACTGGGTTTGGCCTGCCCAAAACTTTGCAGACTGATAGCCATTTGTCTCAAGTCTTATTGGAATATTTTGTAGGCGCTATGGCCATGCAGAAAGAAAATTAAAAATCAATCAAAATCTTGTTCCACGCATTTTTAATGGCCTATTGCACACAAACACTACCATTTTTTCTTGTGTCTGCTTCATGTTCACGTCACTTCACACAGGCAGGGCTGCCTATAGTGATTTGACATGCCCATTCTAACGTTATGCACGAATCCTCTTCTTCTGCATTTTGGCGCCACCTGTGTGTGGTGAGCTGAAAATGAAGCACACGCAGGAGAAAATGGCGGCTTTTGAGTGAGATGGGTCATAGAAAATGCATACATGTAGAGTGAGATTTTGTTTGATTTTAAATTTTTCTTCTACAAAACCATAACACTCACAAAAAATTCCAACAAAACTTCAGACGAATGGCTACCAGGAAACAGTGCGTGTGTTAAGTAGGTGCACTGGAGCACGAGTGCTTCATACTGCACCTGTGCGTACAGTGTGGAATTGGCATACTCTGGAGTGTCAGATATACAAACTAGATTTTTTGCTTTCGCATCTCAAATGGGTGCAGCGAAGCAGACGACAAGCATTTCGAGCTTGAAGCATTTGGCGTGATGCATTTCCTGTTGAGTGCGCAATCCAACTGGCGCAAGCTGCTGGCGCTGGCAGAAACGTACTTGTTATTTGTTTGAATGGTACATTTGGAAGCAAAATACAGATGTACCATGTTACAGAATTCTCCCGTTTCAGGAAACTATATAATTTTTTGGCCACTTCCATGCGGATGTCGGCAGTTATTCGTGAGTCATGCAGGGCTTTAAGGCAGGGATGTTCATGCCAAGCAGTCACCTTCATTGAAAGCTGTCCTACGCCATCTTCTACAAATTTTCATCGCTTGCATCCCATTCACTACTGCGAGAAAATGTCTTCGAAACTGCCACCGTCCAAACAAAGCCATTGCATGCGCAGTCTGTGCGTAGCATGAGCAGACAACAGGAGCCAGCATCACAAACAGAGCCGCCCACGGCCCCAAAGCTGTTCTTTGCTGTTAAGTGGCCCCTGTGGGTGTCCCATACTCTCCGTGCGTAAGAAGAGGGTTGCTTGCTTAATGCACCCGTTCTGAACACCTTGTCACTGTTGTGAAATGTGTATGATGAATACTTGACACTTGCGCGAATGCAAGCAGATATCATCAAATGCAAGCACAACATTGATCATGGTACAGTTGCCTATGTTCCTAAACTCGTCCATTTGTTAGTGAGTTTTCTGTCACTCCTCACACATAAGGAATATGTTGCGTACAAGCCTGTTGCAACAACTTGCATGCCTCCTACGACATTCAACATTTGTTAGATAGTCACCAGAACAAAGTTTTTTTTCTCAGACTGATCTATATGTCCAACTGTTTCTCGGTCGCCGCCAAGCTAGAAAAATTGGTCGGGAGCTGTACAACAACATTGTACTCTCACTAACATGCCAGTGTCAGCTGCTTGAGCAGCATTATTGTTTGCTTGTTGATCATTGTGAAGTTACGAAGTTGTGAAGGGTGCCTGCTTTGCTGACATGTGACAGATTCATGTCATGTCATGTATGTCATGTAGATGTACAGCTTCGTCCAACCTTATCTTGAACACGGCGCCGCCCCGCGGAGCAATGGGATGACACCCTAGCGGCCCTAACATCTCCACATCAACGGGCAATAACTCCTCTATGAAAGTTATCTATGCATCGTTCCTCTGTCTTGAGGTTTGCTTTGCGGGCGATTGAAATCTCCTGCGTCTGATTAGTGATTGTCCGGGTTAGCAGCTATGTTAACGAAAATGTCACTCGTATGGGATACAGTGATGTCACATTGATTGCAATGAAAGAATAGAATGAAATCAATGGAAAGTTTTGAGCAAAATTTTGAGGCAGCTTATGTCGCTTCACTGCGATATCAGATGGCACAAGTTCGCGTAGTCACTACGAGCAGCCTCAAGCGATGTGTTGATAAAAACTATCACCGGTCGTTCGAAGCGGAGCGCCAGGTGTCAGACGGGCACCCCATGACGCGAGTAGGACAGCCCTCAACGCTCTCCCCTGATAATTCCAGTAAGAGACGCTAGGGTGTCGTCCCTCTGGCTCCGCAGGCCGGCGTCGCGTTCAAGATAAGGTTGGATGGAGCTGTACATGTCAGATTGATACCTAACGTCATGTGCTACGTTGGTTTTCTAGGATCCTGGAGTGGTGAAATCAAACTGTGGAAGTGCGGTGAGGAGTACAAGTCATTGCATCACATCTTTTCCGTTCCGATGGTGAGTTACAGCATGTAGAGTGAACAACGTGGTAAAAATTACTACCTCTTGACAGCCGGGCTTTGTGAATACACTGCAAGTGAGCAACTCGGGAACGCGACTGGTGGCCAGCATAGGTCAAGAGCACCGACTGGGACGGTGGTGGCGCGTCAAGACGACACCCAACTGTGTGACTGTGGTCCCAATAAAGCTCTCTGAAAAGCCTTAGCACCGTGTTCATAAGTCCTTCATAATGTTGATAGATTTTGGTTACTGATAGGTCCTAACACAAGGGGCTTGGGCAGTGCCAGATTTAGAGTGTTGGGGGCCCCTGGGCACTGTGCTGTGGGGGCTCCCTCGTGCATTCCATGTCTATCCAATGTGTTGTTCGGGGTTGATATGCGTTGACGGAGGAGGGATTTTTACCAAGTTTCCATTTCAGGGATGCGTTTCAGGCATGCAAAACACATTTCCGTTGGACAAGACCCTTTCTGGCGTTCGGCCATGCCACAACAACTTTATTTTGAGATGATGAATGGGGACCTGCACTGCCAGGTGGGTGGTAAAATAGCATACATGTAGGCGAGCTGGTAGAGGAACAAAAAGCCTGAGTTCGTGCAAAGAAGGACGGACGACACAGAGGGTCGCCTACATCTGAGATCGCCTAAGTTCGACGAAATGTTCTTTGGTTGATAAGATAGCATACATGTAGGCGAGGCGGTAGAGGAACAAAAAGCCCGAGTTTGGGCAAAGAAGGACAGACGACACAGAGGGTCGCCTACGTCTGAGGTCGCCTAAGGTCGACGAAATGTTCTTCGGATGATAAGATAGCATACATATATAGGCGAGCTGGTAGAGGAACAAAAAGGCTGAGTTTGGGCAAAGAAGGACGGAGGACACAGAGTGCCGCCTACGTCTGAGGTCGCCTAAGTTCGACGAAATGTTCTTTGGATGATAAGATAGCATACATGTAGGCGAGGCGGTAGAGGAACAAAAAGCCTGAGTTTGGGCAAAGAAGGACAGACGACACAGAGGGTCGCCTACGTCTGAGGTCGCCTAAGGTCGACGAAATGTTCTTCGGATGATAAGATAGCATACATATATAGGCGAGCTGGTAGAGGAACAAAAAGGCTGAGTTTGGGCAAAGAAGGACGGAGGACACAGAGTGCCGCCTACGTCTGAGGTCGCCTAAGTTCGACGAAATGTTCTTTGGATGATAAGATAGCATACATGTAGGCGAGGCGGTAGAGGAACAAAAAGCCTGAGTTTGGGCAAAGAAGGACAGACGACACAGAGGGTCGCCTACGTCTGAGGTCGCCTAAGGTCGACGAAATGTTCTTCGGATGATAAGATAGCATACATACATAGGCGAGCTGGTAGAGGAACAAAAAGGCTGAGTTTGGGCAAAGAAGGACGGAGGACACAGAGTGCCGCCTACGTCTGAGGTCGCCTAAGTTCGACGAAATGTTCTTTGGATGATAAGATAGCATACATGTAGGCGAGGCGGTAGAGGAACAAAAAGCCTGAGTTTGGGCAAAGAAGGACAGACGACACAGAGGGTCGCCTATCTCTGAGGTCGCCTAAGGTCGACGAAATGTTCTTCGGATGATAAGATAGCATACATGGCGAGGCGGTAGAGGAACAAAAAGCCTGAGTTTGGGCAAAGAAGGACAGAGGACACAGAGTGCCGCCTACGTCTGAGGTCGCCTAAGTTCGACGAAATGTTCTTTGGATGATAAGATAGCATACATGTAGGCGAGGCGGTAGAGGAACAAAAAGCCTGAGTTTGGGCAAAGAAGGACAGACGACACAGAGGGTCGCCTACGTCTGAGGTCGCCTAAGTTCGACGAAATGTTCTTCGGGTGATAAAATAGCATACATGTAGGCGAGCCGGTAGAGGAACAAAAAGCCCGAGTTTGGGCAAAGAAGGACACACGACACAGAGGGTCGCCTACGTCTGAGGTTGCCTAAGGTCGACGAAATGTTCTTCGGGTGATGAAATAGCATACATGTAGGCGAGCCGGTAGAGGAGCAAAAAGCCCGAGTTTGGGCAAAGAAGCACAGAGGGTCGCCTACGTCTGAGGTCGCCTAAGGTCGACGAAATGTTCTTCGGGTGCTAAAATAGCGTACATGCAAGCGAGCTGGTAGATGAACAAAAAGCCCGAGTTTGGGCAAAGAAGGACGAGCGACACAGAGGGTCGCCTAAGGTCGACGAAATGTTCTTCGGGTGATAAAACAGCATGTAGGCGAGCCGGTAGAGGAACAAAAAGCCCGAGTTTGGGCAAAGACGGACGAGCGACACAGAGGGTCGCCTACGTCTGAAGTCGCCTAAGGTCGACGAAATGTTCTTCGGGTGATAAAACAGCATACATCTAGGCGAGCCGGTAGAGGAACAAAAAGCCCGAGTTCGGGCAAAGAAGGACGAGCGACACAGAGGGTCGCCTAAGGTCGACGAAATGTTCTTCGGGTGATAAAACAGCATACATGTAGGCGAGCCGGTAGAGGAACAAAAAGCCCGAGTTTGGGCAAAGAAGGACGGGCGACACAGAGGGTCGCCTACGTCTGAAGTCGCCTGAGGTCGACGAAATGTTCTTTGGGTGATAAAACAGCATACATCTAGGCGAGCCGGTAGAGGAACAGAAAGCCCGAGTTTGGGCAAAGAAGGACGAGCGACACAGAGGGTCGCCTAAGGTCGACGAAATGTTCTTCGGGTGATAAAACAGCATACATGTAGGCGAGCCGCTAGAGGAACAAAAAGCCCGAGTTTGGGCAAAGAAGGACGAGCGACACAGAGGGTCGCCTACGTCTGTAGTCGCCTAAGGTCGACGAAATGTTCTTCGGGTGATAAAATAGCGTACATGCAAGCGAGCTGGTAGATGAACAAAAAGCCCGAGTTTGGGCAAAGAAGGACGGACGGCACAGATGGTCGCCTACGTCTGTAGTCGCCTAAGGTCGATGAAATGTTCTTCGGGTGATAAAATAGCGTACATGCAAGCGAGCTGGTAGATGAACAAAAAGCCCGAGTTTGGGCAAAGAAGGACGAGCGACACAGAGGGTCGCCTACGTCTGTAGTCGCCTAAGGTCGGCGAAATGTTCTTCGGGTGATAAAATAGCGTACATGCAAGCGAGCTGGTAGATGAACAAAAAGCCCGAGTTTGGGCAAAGAAGGACGGACGGCACAGAGGGTCGCCTACGTCTGAAGTGCACCTAAGTCTGGTGGTATGTTCCTCGAGTGATAAAATAGCATACACGCAGGTGAGCTGGTAGAAGAACGAAAAGCCTCAGTTCGGGCAAAGAAGGGCGGACGACACACAGGGTAGACTTTTTGTTCCTCCTTTCTCGACAGGTGCCAGTGCCCGATGAAGGTGGACCATCAGGGAGGCCCTGTGGCCGTTCATGGGCACCATAAAAATATAAATTAAATGAAATAAATATAAATAAAACAGCGTCTACTAGCTTCTTTCTCTCGCTCTATCTCACTGCGATCAAGTTTTCTCGTGTTTCCCCTCATTTCGTCTTTTTTTTTCTCTCTCTCTCGTTCGTTGCGGGTGCCCCGCGGGCGGAGGCTCGCGGGCCGCGTGTTGGAGACCCCTGTTCTGGATTATAGCGACCATTTCATTTGTGCCTTCCCAGCGCCGCATTTGGAGGCTAGCGGTGGCGCTGCTCATCGGCCCGTTTATTGGGTCCTGAACGTTGTACTTCAGCTTACCTTCTTGTACAGGCGGTACCCGTCTTACGGTAGACGCGTTCTTGCTAAAGTTGTAAATTGATTATCGGCATATTTTTACGAGGTTTCGTTGGAACTGTTACTGTCGTCTGCTACGGTTGTATGTTCCCCCCTTGTGCAGGCTCAAAATTCCAATTTCCATTATCTACTCATGATGGAGATCTCCCGGGTCAGAGCTGTATATTAAAAGGGAGTCTGGCCATTAATGGGTCATGCCTATACCTGAAGCTCCACCCACTTTTTCAGCTTTCTGGCCAATGGAGTGTTGAAATATGGGACGCTATCAATCAACCTATCCTCAATATTTGTCCCCTGTCCAACATGGGCAGCGCCATTTTGGGTGGCAAGTGGATTGGATGGGATTGAAATGGATACCTCTAGCAATCTGCAAAACTAGTGGATTTTTTGTGCAAATTTGATGAACGCCACCTAGGATGCGTGGGGCACGTCGGGAATTGTCGTCTGCTTCCGTCGTTGTACCGCTGCCGGCAGAACCACCTACTGGGATACATCGTTGGTACGATATTTAAACAAATCTACATGAATATATACTTGGAATATAAAAGGCAAGATTTATTATATCCATGAAATCGAGCAATTAAATATAAGATTGTACAGACAAGGGGCCATTTTTTGTTACGATTTCGTTTTGATCGCCGCGATCGCCGTGTTCACTAGGCCTCAGGGCCAGTTCTCACTTGGAGACGCCCGGCGCGGCGTCGTGAGCGGGCGGCGGAAGTAGAGGCGCATTTCCGCCACCACAGTGGCATTCCATCGTCCAAAGCAGACGAAAAATCAGGAGGCGTGGCCTTGCTGTGTCACCTTATTGGTCGCCAGCTGCCGTTCTCGGCAGTTCTCGCCGACGTCGTGAAAGGACTTCGACATGGCAGTTTTTTTGGCTCGACGTCTCTCCACTCCCGACTACGCGGAAATGCGCCTCTACTTCCGCCGCCCGCTCACGACGTCGTGTCGGGCGTCGCCAAGTGAGAACTGGCCCTACACTCTAAATCGTTTCACACCTTTAAAGGTGTAAAATAGGTGTATTAACAAAGATCACACCCCTTTCACACCCTACAACTTTATTTTGGAAGTTGCTGAGGGTGTTACAATGGTGAACTACACCCTGAGGTGAAATATTGTGATAAGTGTGTCGCCTGGGTGTAGAAAGGGAGTATGTTTATTTTCGTTCACATGAACAAAAGTAAATATATAAAACAACAGGGAACGGGAAGCTACATTACAAAAGTGCATGGCGTGGATTTACAACACGTCTACCATCCAGTAATGTATGCAGATTTAGAAGATCCGTTGAGATAGTGCTTACATTTCTTAAAACACGTTGCTCCTCATTGCAAGCCAGAAACAAATACATCATAATCAACTGTAGTTAATGTTTGTATGAGAAAAATGGTATCAGAGTTAATAACATATATGCCTGTAATCTCAACGAACACGGGTAAGTCCTCCTCTCAAGATTCTTTGGCAACAACACAGCCAACAGCAAATGTGTTATCATTATCAACTGCACTTTTCACATAGACTATAGAATCTCTTTGAATATCATGGTCATGAATGTAACTCTGAACTGCTTTTAGGCATGTTGAAGTAGTATCTCCTTGGAAATATCAGTGCATGTGACATTTCTGATGAAGGGCTGCGACCCCACATACATTTGATAAAATTGATGTCTTCTTGCTAATGAAAGGGTTATGTTCTTAAAATTGTCGAGTTTTTCTAGCAACATCTTGAAAATGCTGGTGTTTCGCTTTGAAACGCATACACCATACAGCTAGGAGAGGAACCAAACAGCCTGATGAGTCACGAATAATGAACAATGTAATGCATTGTACAGGGGTTAGATATTTGTGGGTACAACACTGCAAAGCTTTGAAGAAACGAATAAATGCAACGTTCTAAGTAATGAACATGCATATGGGGGAGGTGCCTGCTCATAAGAAGGTCTACAATTTCACGAAAAGCTATATACAGCTGCCATGCACAGCTGCCATGCCATACATGACTTTCTGTATGTCGGCTGTGCATGTTTACACACATATTTAATCACCTTGATGTGCATGTGTACATATATGGACCTCAATGTGATTATATGCAATATGCTGGTAATTGTGAATACAGAGTTACCAGCACATTGCCACGAGTTTTATTCGGCGTTACAGCCTTTACACCCCAATTGCCATGAGGGTGTTAAAATACACCCTAAAAGGTGTGCGCCATGAACATTTTGATCTACACCCTTTAAGGTGTAAAACGATTTAGAGTGTAAGGCGGCAACCGCATGGAGCAACTTTTGCCAACTGAATCGGGCCAGCGGAGCGCCAACGTGCGTGACCGGAATGGTATCGAAGCTATGCAACCGCATGGAGCAGAATGTCCCCGTTGAAGTTGTGATGGTGAAACGTCGGCCTAGCGTTTACCACCGCTTGTTGCACGCGATGTGGCAATGCTTATTGTAGTACTGCTGTACGCATTTATGATTCATGATTTATGATTCAACGTGATATAAGAGATTTTCATTGAGGTCATTCTTATGGCCATATGTCTGTGGTCACATATGTGGCGGACACGGCTCCTTTTCCCGAAATTTCGCTCACGACACTAGCAGTATGGGTACTGAGGAGCCGTAAGGACATGTCTCTCCACCAGCCGTAACGGGGTCGCCGTAGATCACTTCCTTCAGTGACTCCCGACACCATCTTCTTCTTCTTCTTCTTCTTCCACCACTAGGAACAGTGGCCGCCAGCCACACAGGGCGATTGGCCAGGGTTTGGTGCGGACTAATCTCTAGAGGCTCATGAGACCCACGGTGACATGTTAGTAGAAGGAAGCCATAGCAGAGGGGAGGGAGGAAGCGGGAGGTACAAGATGTTTCAGAAGCGGCCGCAGATGGTCAGAAAGGCGGCGGCTCTCGACGCTATTTCAAACCGCCACTTTTCGGTGTGGGAGGCTCCAAATGACAGGATGGCGTCCAGGGAGAGGGGAACCCCTTGCCTAGCCAGCGGCTGGGCAAGGTAGATAAGGCGGGAGCGGTCGTAGAGGGGGCAGTGCAGGAGAAAGTGCTCTACAGTTTCCTCTTGACCGCAGTGGACGCACGCAGGAGAGCGGCTGACACCCGCGCGGTGCAGGTAAAAGTTCAGAGGAAGGGCTAGACAGCGCAGTCGAGTCAGCAAGACTTCTACATGACGGGAGACGCAGCGGTCAGCCTGCCAAGCGTGGGAAAGATGGGCGTACCGGGCTGGCAGAGAGCGGAGAGCGGTCAGCTCCAGCAGCCTTCTATACCTGGCCCGCGTGATAGAGGGCAGGGGCGGAAGGACGTCAATGATAGGGCCGGAGAGGGAAATTTTTGCAAGGTTGTCCGCCAACTCGTTGGGAGATAGGCCACAGTGCCCAGGAATCCATGTCAGGACCACCTCCGTGATGTGGCTAGGACTCAGGGCCTGCAGGAGCTCGAGCCACTCGCTGGGGGGGCTGGCTAGGGCAGTGATGACCGACAGGGAGTCGGACAAAAGCAGGATCCTGGGAAATGTAAGGGGCGCCATTCTGAGAGCCAGTATCATGGCGAGGAGTTCGCTCTCGAACACGGGAGTGTAGTCAGGGAGGCGGATGGTGCAGTGACAGTCGAGCTGAGGGAAGACGACGCCGGCACCCGCTAGCTGAGCCGAGACCGAGGCATCTGTCGCGACAACAACGTGAGATGGGAACTGGTTGATGTGCGCCGAGAGGAGGGCTTCAAGCCGGGGAGACGGAGCGTAGGCAACGCCGGGCTGGAACGCGTCGGCAACTCGCAGGGCCATGGACGAGACCGGACAGATGGGCGCAGGAGGGGCAGTCAGAGAAGTATTCAGCGAGGCTAGAAGGGATTCGACAAAGACGAGCTGCGGGGTGTTGGATTTTCGCCACCTCCGGGCGATCCACTGGGCCCGATCCCTGAGAGACTGGTTCTGTCTGGAGGCTAATGGGCTCTGGCAGAGCGAGAGGAAGGTGTTCACAGTGAGTAGGCGGAACCGAGTCTTCAGAGGGGGAATGCGGGCTTCGGCATACAGCGCCTGGTTGGCCGTGTACTTGGGGAGGCCCATGCACAGGCGGAGGGCTCTCCTTTCTACGGCGAATAGCCTGCTCAGACGGTAGTCGGGGAGGTGCGAGAAGACGACACACCCAAACTCAAGAATTGGCCGTACGTAGCACTTGTACAGGAAGAGCAGGGTGCTCCTGCGCATACCACAGCGGGCGCTGGCGCTGCGGAGGATTGTGCCAATTGCTTTCGAAGCCTTCTGGCTTATGACTTCCACATGATGGTCCCAGTGGAGCATGTGATCATACCAGACGCCTAGGTAGCGCAGCAGGTTGGTCTGGCGAATGGTCTGACCGGCAACATCCAGAATGATGGTCACAGCTCCTCCAGTCCAGTTGGTCTGGGGGAACACCAGGACTGCAGATTTCTGGACGTTCAACGTGAGGTGGACGGAACGCATCCAGGATGACAGCGCGAGGAGATATTCTTGCAGTTTCTCACGTAGCGTATGCAGCGATAGAGAGCTGGAGAAGAAGGCAATATCGTCCGCATAGGTCAGGGTGAGGACGCCCGGGTCGAGAGGTAGGGAACTCATCAAAATGTTAAACAGCAGTGGCGAAAGGACGGACCCCTGGGGGACGCCCCTCTGCTGCGGATGCGAAGATGAGACAAAGCGTCCATCCGAGCAAAAGAATGCTCGTCCAGTGAGGAAGCCGCAAACCCATGAAACGATGTACGGGGGAATGTTGAGAGCTACCATACGATGGAGGAGGACGTTGTGTTCCACGCTATCGTAGGCCTTCGCCACATCCAAGGTAACCAGGGCAGACATCTTCCCACACTCACGCGCAAGGCAAATCTGGCTTTCCAGGCTGGCGTGTGCCATCCAGATTGAGCAACGGGGGCGAAAGCCGATCTGGCTGTCATTGAGCGCTGAAGAGGCTTCCAAGAAGGAAGAGAGCCGGCGGTGCAGAATCCGCTCAATGGTCTTGCAGAGGACGGATGTCAAGGCAATCGGGCGAATGTTATCCATGGCCAAGCCCCTCGAGGCGATCTTCTTGACTATAACCACCTTAGACACCTTCCAGTCATCCGGTATCCACGAGTGTTCGATGGAGACGTTCGCAATGTTCAGGAGCTCCTCTGGATGGGCAGCCCACAGGGACCTCACCATTCTGCCTGAGACGCCGTCCGGGCCGGGAGCCGAGCTTGGAAGAGCGCGCACCACTGAGTCAAGTTCCTCTGCAGAAACAGCAACGAAGCCGGACGACGACGTCACGGGAGGCTGCCGCGCGCAGGAAGTAGAGCGTTGGAAGCGGAGAGCCAGACCCCTGGCGATATCTTCCAGCTGGGCCCTCGCCGCGTCATCGGACATGACGAGAGAGTCAGAGGGGAATCCTGAGGAGAGAGACCTGCTGATATTGGAAACGTGCCTGTGTAGGGCTTTCCTGTTCTTCGGGCCGGAGAGGAATGCGTTTCGTTCAGTGAAAAAGGCCCGCTTTGCCGCAGAGATGGTACGCCTGAACACGGCTTTATGGAATTGGTAATTTTTCCAATTCACGTAGCATGTATTTGCGAGCACCTGTTTCCAAGCGGCCTTGCGGCGCCGGTAGGCCCTTGCGCAATCAGCATTCCACCATGGCGCACAGCCTGACGGCGATCGCTTGTCGATGCGGAATGTGGATGACGCTATCGAGCGGGTCAGCGAGGAGGCAGCACTTATAGCACGGTTGACGGGCGGGAGCTCAGAGCTGCCCTCCAGGAGGCGGGCCAGGTTCTTGTCTTGCAGGGAGTAATTACAGAGGGAGCGCGAGGTAGCAGCGAGTCTTGCCGGTATGACCACTTCAAAGAAGACGGGAAGGTGGTCACTGTTAGAGCCCGAGGCCAGCGTGCGCCACGAAGATAGGCGGGCTGCAGGCGAATGCAACGTGAGATCGAGCACCGACCTAGCGGTGCCACGCAGAAACGTCGGGGATCCATCATTTGCAACACTGAGGTTATGACGACATATCCATTCCCACAGCTCTCTGCCGCTAGAGTCAGTCTTGGAACCCCACGAAACATGATGGGAGTTGAAATCACCGGCGACGATGTACCGCTGAGAGACATGAGAGAGTGCGCCACTGAGCGCCGAGGGTGACTGGAAGCCAGCCGGACAGTACACATTGAAGACATCCAGGGGGCCGAAGCGTGGGAGAGTAACCCGCACCGCGAGGGCTTCGCAAAGAGGGGACAGGGTTTGCCACACAACGCGGGCAGAATGCACTAGGCGAAGGGAGATGAGCGTTAACAGACCTCCTCCCCGTCCCACGGGCCGGTCCAGGCGAAATACCTGGAAGCCCGGAAAGGAAAAGGACCGTCGGGGGGATAGCCACGTTTCTTGAAGGAGAATGAGGTCAGGAGAGCAGCTCGAGACAAGCGTGTGGAGGTCGGGTAGAGCTGAAGAAATCGCAAGACAGTTCCACTGTAAGACGCGCAGGCTACTCATCACCCAGTAAGGATTGAGCGACTGCGGCAGCAAGGACGTCGTCACCAGTATTCGGGCGGCTACCCTTCTTTGACCGCTTGCCATGGGGCTTTTCGCAGGGGCTGCACCACATTAGCGCAGACGAGGCGTCACGCTTGGAGTTGGAGGAGGACGCATCCATGGCCTCGTGGGACGAGGCTGGGCACACGCGGCCAGGCTGGGCGGCGGCCGATGAGCAGGAGGGAGAGCAGGGTTCACAGGGCTGAGGAGAAGGATCAGCCGAGGGCACAGCGGCTACAGCCACTTGTTTGTTGCCGGAGATGGCGTTGACCGTCTCAGAAAGGGCCGAAGAGAGGGACGCAACCATGGCGCAGAGTGAGTCGAGTTCCGCTCTAACCTTCGAGACTGCAGCCTCGACGGCGGCATCAATCATCTTCTGAAGCCTATCGCCAGGGAATGGGGACTGGACAGCTTGCTGGGTTCTGGCAGCGAAATCCGAACCGCGCCTCTTCAAGGCAGCAGCCGCTCCCGCCCGTGAACAGTGGCGAGCATCCATGACCTCTAACAAGGAAGACTCTTGCTCACGGCAAGGGCATGATTGGTTGTCGGCAGAGTGCTTCCCGCCGCAGAGGCAACATTTCGGGGAGACACTAACAGGGCACGTGGGCTCGTCATGGCCGTCGCCGCAGTGGCGGCAGCGGGGATCAGATCTGCAGTTTTTGGTGGTATGTCCGAATCGGAAGCATCGCTTGCACTGAAGCGGTCTTCGCTTGTAGGTGTCTACACAGAAGATGAGTGGCCAGGACTTGATTTCAGATGGGCAGGCGAGTCCCGCAAAGGACACAACTACGGACTGGGTTGGGATACGCCGATCGTTGTCAAGCCTGCTGCAGCGGTACGCGTCGAGGGCACCAGCGTCGGAGAAGAGCTCGAGGACTTCAGTAGCGGGAAGAGAGACGTCGACGCCCCTCACCACCCCTCTGACACAGGCGAGATGGTGCGGGATGAATGCCTCCACCGGCTGCCTGCCGAAGGTGGAAGTTGACAGGAGCGAGCGGATGACGTTGACGTTGTCAGATTTGCAGATGATGCCATCTCTTCCATATTGGCGCACTTCGGCGATGTCCCGGAACTCAGGAGTAATGGCTTCCAGGCCTTGAAGCAGAGATTTCGGGTTCTTGGACCGGATGACAGAGCCATCAGTAGGCTTGATTGCGACTGGGATGGACGTGAGGCCGTTGGCCTGGAAGAGGCTCAGGGGGACTGAGCGAATGTCCACAGACGCCGACCAGTAAGGGTCGGGCCCGCTGCGAGCACCCACACTCTGACCCACACTCTTAGGAAGGCAGACGACTTTTTCTTCCTTCATTCCTCCACACTTTCGAACTAAAAAGCAGAATATAACTTACTTACACCCACATATCATGACAACGATCTGAATGTGATGTACGTGCTGTTTCGTTCACTGTGTTCGTGAAGTGAAATAGAGTCGAAATTTGGCAGAATCTTCCAGCCGTATCCGTTACCAACCCTGCCACAAGAGCGAGCAGGGGAAGCGCGCTCATTCATTCACGCGCGAACCATCCGTGAACTCCTGGGCGTTCTTGGCACCAAGAACACCCGGGTGAATGGACAGCCCTCCGCGGAAAGGTATGTCGCGCTTCTTTCACAGTTAAAACGATCGCAGCGAATGGATATTAACGAGTGCAATACATCCACGCAGAATCCCGTCCTTCGGGGAGGGAACAGCTCCCTCCAAGGTGAGTTGTATTCAGTGCATCCCTAGAGGGCCACTAAACAACTCCCCGGATGCTGTCCAATTACGATTCTCCACAAGAGGAACGTAACTCACAATTATGAAATTCCGTTAGTTCTAGCGAGCGTATTTACCAAGAGACAATTATGGTATGGTATTCAAAAAGCATAATCCGCACGACTCTTTCCTTCCTTCTTGGAGATCAGGTACGTCACCAAGTTCCGACGTGTAGAGAGGCTGTATTACATGCACTAGGTATCGGTGACGGTTCGAACTCGCTGACGAACTCTTACGCGTAGGGTGTACTGGTTGTGGGAACTTCACGGTGACCTCGCTGAAAATATAGTAAACACATGAAATGGGACAATGTGGACTTATGATACGGTGTGAACTTGCCATCCTGAAAGTTTTAGTTGATGGGGGCGATATCAAAATGACGTGTTGCTATTGACGGCAGGGCAACGCAGGGTGGGTCATGATAACGAAACAATGCAGTGAATACTGTGTCGTGCAACAAGAATGATGCTGTTTAGTTCCCAATTTTTGTGTGCTTTGCAGAGCTGTTCCGAAGGTCTCTGACGACGAAAAGTCGACAGACAGGTAAGTTCCTTGGACAGTGTCCTTGGCTACCGGTGATCTGCTTTTACTGTAACTACACGTGTAAACGTGTAACTACACGAACTGAAATATTTGATGTCTCCACCCAGCAGCAATCCTCCAGAGTCCGGCTCGCTAATCTTGAAAGTCGCCCTGGTAGGAGGCTGCATTCTCCTCGTTGCTGTTATCCTTATTGTTACCAGCCGAGAGGAGGAACTGCGCCGCAATGCTACGAAGGGTGGGCGTCAAATGACCCTCATTGGGTGGACATTATAAATGCTGTTATGTCCCGCAGGTCTCACCTCTTCTTCGCCCGCCTATGAACATAACGTCGAGAAAGATCGTTATGCTGGTGAGCGCCCTTTGGCAGGCGTTTCCAGAATATCGGAAGAACTCCTGCTACAATAATTGCAGTATAAACTGGTATACATAGGTAGACCGGTAGCAGCTAATGAATGCGCTATCACTGCACAAGGCACGTGATCACGAACAGGTTAAAGGCTTGTTAATGAGGTATCGAAAGGCTAGTGTCAGACAACGAAGGCTACGAAATAATTTTTTTTACTCGTATGCAAACTATGCATGACCATGATAGCTTCTTGTGTTGGGAAGAAAGAAGTTCATTTACTCCACTCCTGCCGTTTTTCCCTGCTAGGAAATCCCACGTACAATCCCACCATAGCTGCCGCACGTCCATCAGTAGCGCCACCTGTCGCGAGGGGTAAGTAAGCAGCAGTGTACAGATGTATTGGTAAACATTGACTACGGTATGTGCCGGCCTTTCTCGACAGCCCTGCACCAAGAGGAAAGCAAGGTTTCGAGAACTGACATAGACAGAATTCTCAGTAAGTATGACCTGCAATGTCCGGTGACGGGAGTGCGAGTAAAACCTCATCTCACTTTGTAGAGGAAGCCATACCACGACTTTCTCCCCTACGCCCTAAAGGTATGGGGCAACTGGTCTTGGAAAGCGCGCATACTTATCTTTCAATCTTTTTAGGAGCCAGACCTCTTTTGTGCGTGCTGTCTCCAGAAGCAAGACACCCGCTTCAGTTTCCCAAGGAATATTGCACGCATCTTGTTTACTCCGACGTCAAATACGATCCGCAAAATGCAACATTTAGTCCAGTTAGCGGTAAGACGCTGTCATACCATACATCTGAACCGGATCAACACCAATACCTTTTCTTTTGCGCCACAGAGGCTACATTTAAAGTATTACAAGTGTTGGAGGGTACCACGGGACTCCATATCCTGGTGAACATGGCTCAAAGGACACTGGAAGTCTTGGGTCCAGAAGCGAGCCGCTTCTCGAACAGTGTGTCAAGGTGGCTGACCTCCGTTGGTCTCAACGGTGTTGCGTTTCTCGGTCTGAATCTACATTCTGCCGCGCTTGAGACGTTTATTCCCGTTCTTCGGTCGCTACAAGGCGTGCTTCGCCCGTCTAAGCTCGAGTTTGCCATTGGCTTAACCATCCAGGACTGGGATGCAGCGCCGACGCTCATTGCTCGAAGGCTGGCTGCTATTGGAGAGTGAGTATTCAAAGCCTTTAACTATGTTTTACTGCAGGCATCGTATACGTAGCATGGTAACGGGTATTACGACCGCCGAAGAAGACCTCCTATCACGTCGTGGTAGTGGAAGTCTCCTGATGACTAAGAGCGCACGAAACGGTTTTATCTGCGGCTTCTTGTGCGGAAATGTTACGTCTGAGACAACAAAAAATGCGTAGGTGGTGGTGGAGCTAATGAACGTGCTGGCCGTGGTCTGCCTCAGAGGTTGGCAACGTCACGACTAACGCTCTGGGGGAATGTGCGTCCTGTGCCGACTTCTAGAACACTTTCTCCTGTAGACGTCCGAAACAGATCCCAAGGTCCGTACCCGAAAATCTATATTCGTCGGATATCACTGGGAGCCTCATACATGGACGTCCCAGGATCTGTATCCACAGGATATCCGGTCGCGGCTGTTTCAAGAATTGTCCGAGCTAGATCCCTGTCGGGATGTTACACGGATCATTCATTGCGGGAGAGAGAGAAACGGGTGGCGATATAGCACTGCGAAGTTTGACTTTCGATGTACCAGCTCTCTAACCAAAACCAGTACGAAGCACAGAAGTTGTCGAGTTAATACACCGAGCAATTTCTCACTTCGTTGTTGTATGCGTGCGTAATCGAATTAAGCTTAGACAACACACTCATCATTTTGATTCACAGGCGAGGAGGTATCTGGAATATGGGGATGCTCGCGAGACAAGCAGTATATAGTATCTGTTGTCTCTTTTGAAGGGAATGGCACTGCCTTTCGAAGTGACCTTCTGGGACTGGGTGGTCCTGTCGGAGTTTTTATATATCTTTTTTTCCGACTAAAACGCTGCGTTCGTTCTCCGTCATGGCATGTACAAAAAACAAAGAGGAGCAACAAAAATTAAAAGGTGCGGAGGCGGGGATTAAAACAAAATGGCAGGCGGCAAAATGCTGGTTTCTATGAAAACTGTCTTTCTCCTCTACGGATGTTTGTATATCCACACAACGTCTGCATGTACATAAGTAGGTCAGTGCAATGTCCAGACATCTCCATGTAACATCCTGTGAAGACAAACGACGGATATATGTGGGAGGTCCGAACCGTGGCCACTCGGAGATGTGGGGGACGTCCGTCGGACGTCTGTCTCTCACGGAGATCCGAATTTCCGTCAAAGGATATCCACAGGAACACCCCGGGAGGTTTTGTTCTGTTTGGGGGAAACAGTGCCAACATATGTCTGACAGAGTGACAGAAAATACGTAGGTTCATACTACAGGCTATTAATGAACCCATTACAGCTACTATATCATCGGCGCCACCACCAGTTCAAAATTGCTGTATTGATTACATCACGTCTCATCGTCAGGTCAACCGATCGATGTTGGCTTCCTTGATCTTGCTGAACACATGACACGCAAAGACTGCATTTCGCGCGGTGGAGCACTCGCATAACTGTACAGCTTGTTCATAACATTGAGCATGCAGGCACGTCGACTTCCTCATTCTGGAGACTCACTACCAAGACACCCTGAACGAGACTTGCCGCACGGCGTTCCCTTCAGTCTTGTACTCTGACGACCCCCATACTCCATCTGTTCCTATTGTAAGTACTGTTTCCGGCTCTTCGACAGCGCTACCGACAAAGATTCGTTTTCAGGCTCAAGCCTTGTCCTGGATGACCAGCGTTCTCTTAGACCACAAGTCACAGATGAACACGTGTTTTTCGCTGACCTTGGCGGCGTTGCTCTTTAAAGGCGCGGGCAGCACCCGAGCGGCATGTAATAGGAGTCAGCTTGTCAGCTACATGAGGGTAAGATACGTACACGGTGATGTAGTGTGCGGGATAATGTGTCGGATATTCGTCGCAGGTATGCAAAGACCCCCAATGGGCACCAGGTGCCTCAGTTGACGCAGACGCGTTAGCAGAGGCGCGACTTGGCAACGGCCAGGTTGAGTCTCACGAAGGCGCTGCTCTTCTTGCAGCTAAGGTATATAAAGTGTTTCAGTGCTCAGTGGTGTCAATAGTGCTTCCTAGTTCAGCAAAACTCCACGGTGTCGCAATATAATGGAGGGGTAAATTCCAAATAACTAGGGTTATTGCGTTACAAGGTCATCAACAGTTGCATTTACTCTTGGACTTCCCTGGTAGCCGAAAAAAAATTGCGAAAGCCGTCCTTAATTAAAAGGATCGCAAACTGGCGCTCAAGCTCAGTTCTGCGTCGAGATAGTGCAAGATGCTGCGGAAAGAAAACAGTCACCCGCCCCTTCCTGTTTCCTGTGTTCTCCGTACTGTTGCAGTTTTCAGAAGGTTGGCCGTTATCAGAAAGGCAGGTACATGGCTTCCTGGCATCGCTGCTTTAGGAGATGTGAGCGTGGCCAATTTGCGGGACGCGTAAGGACTGTTTTCGCTTTTTTCTTTTCTTTTTTTTGCATGCATTTTGCGCTAGAATGGGGTAACTCCTGCACGCGCTTTCTGTTTCTGACAAAAAAAAAGAAGAAAGAAAAATGAAACAGAAACCGAAGGAAGAAAGATAAATAAATAGAAAAATGGTAACGGGTAAGTTGGGTTGGCCCGATAAACTTCTTAAATCTGACAAAAGTGCTCACAGGTAATGGCAAGGTCTCCCGTAAGATTAATTGCATTAATCTCGTAATGTTCAGACAAGTAGATGGCATGTTAGGTACAGGGTTCGCCAAGATAACTTTGGGGTTCGTAATGGAGATAAAACACATACAAGTTCGGAACAAACAAATAAATAATTGTTCGGAAGCAAATGACGACGAGATGAGGACGTATTATGAACCAAAATTCCAAATCGATACTTCCACTTGTCAATTAAAAAAACAAAAAAAAAAAAAACGGCTATACGTGTGTTTCAGCTCTTTCCGTCAGATGCGGAAACTAACGCCGGCGTTGCAGACGACTTCTCGCAGTACTCCTCTGTATTCAGTTCCACTTGTTAACTTGGTTTCGATATCGTCTGCAACGCCGCGTTCAGCTGAGTCGCCATATAACCGAAGGACCTGAGGCGCAGGTATAGCCTTTTTTTTCAATCTTCCCCTTTACAAACCCAAGTTCATCTTGGCGAACCCTGTATATCAATTCAGTGTTTCTGATCGAAATTCTTGTACGTTGTACCTGCTGCAATACACCAATGTCTTGGGTGATTATGCTCGTCCACAACTTCACGCGCAGCCTTTGAGCGCCATTGAGCCACGGGACTAGGGAAAACGTGGGGATCCGTCACAGGCCTCATACTGCGGGTCGAATGAGGCGAAGGCAATTGCAATTTCCTCCCGTAATTGCACGCATACCGCAACAACTGATGGCATGCCCTCCTACTGTTACTCCTGTGCAGCAATACGTTTTCCTGAGGCACGTGGCCAAACGTGACGTCACCGCACAAGCCTCATTGAGCGCTAGAAACGTCATTTCCTAAAGGCATAGGTCTCTGCCGTGGCTAGGTATCGTCCATCGTCTGACAGTGTCAAAGAGCACACTGCCTTGCCGCCGTATGGAGCTCAGCTTTTAGAGTTGATGCGACAGGCCGAAAGCGCCTGACACTGCACGCTCCCTACGGATGCGGTATCAGAATTGTTTGGGATGCGTTTGAGACTCGTCAGAGATGCAAATGCTGCCCTGTCCCTTTACTTATC
Organism: Ornithodoros turicata; assembly: GCF_037126465.1. NCBI lineage: Eukaryota > Metazoa > Arthropoda > Arachnida > Ixodida > Argasidae > Ornithodoros > Ornithodoros turicata. The sequence goes on from NC_088203.1 coordinate 15,401,070, forward strand.
CTCGTTTTTATTTCCTATACAATCGAATCGGTCATGCCATGACAGCTATAATAGTGCGCGGTTCATCTCCAAGGTGTCACGTGCGATTTCCATGTTCCCGCTTTCGTGCGTCGCAACCTACCACGTGGACATGGACGATTACGAAGGGGAATGTGGAAAACCCTTCGAGCGTCTGGAGACCGTGCGCCAGGCACAAGGCCATCCAACGGAAGACGATGCCCCTCCGCCCCCTCCTGCGATTCCTACAGGACACGGTGAGTTCGTGTCGTGCCATTGAAGCAACTCTCAGCTTCTTCATTTTGCAGAAAGAAACAACGAGGCTGCGCCACTAGGTAAGAATCATCTCATCCTCAGACATGTTTATGTTCTGTATTAACAACAGATGCCGTAGAATAGGCGTACCTCTAGTGACAGCTTACACGAATTGCTGAATAGGTTATGATTAGCTTATCGTACAGTTCGAGAACACATGCAAGAGCGGAAGTAACTTATGTCAAAATTCTGCGGTATTGAAGGTAGCACAGACAGTGAAAGACGTCACCGCTGTATGGCTCAAGGAAAAGGTATGGACTTACGTTCAATCTTATGGGATACATTGAACGGAAACACCTCCTTCAGTCTGAGGAGCAACGAAGGAGAGGACCAGACCGGACGGACACGGGACAAGAACCGACAACGACGACTCAAACGTCCTTTTTGAGTCGTCGTTGTCGGTTCTTGTCCCGTGCCCGTCCTGTCTACTCCTCCACATCCTTGCTCCTCAGATTCAAGGAGGTGCTTCCGTTCAATCGTATACACCAGCTTACTTGCCTCCTCAACTTATATTCAACGTTATGAGATACATGGTGCAATATGACATGGTCATGCTCAGACTTCACGAGGCCTTTGATATGTGTGCTGTCCGACCGAATCTCCGTGCCACGGAATTTCACGAAACAGCACTGCACGCACATCGTGCTGTCCCTGCGACGATATCTTAAACCTGACGTTATGCGAAACATATCAGCCGGTGAGTTGCTGAAGTAGCTCGGGAGCTGGTATGGGACCTTACGAAATTGCTTTGGCAGCTGTTTACCAGCGTTTGAGAGGTCCGGACATCAAAGCATTAGTCGCTCTGCATGAGGACGTGCTGTTGAATACGGATGCCGAGAAACTTGCGGAGTCTTCCCCTGTGCTGCTCAGGGGTACACAGCTCGACGGTCTCGCTTTCCTCTACGTCAGTCAGTCAATTTCGCAGCTTGACAAGCTCACTCTTAAGCTGCAGGTAAGACAAACAGAAACTGAGATAAACTCTCTATCAGGTTCATTGTCTGCTACTGTCAACGTTTCAGATTTTGTATAGTTCACTGAAGGCAAGCGGTCTCTGCCTGCTGCTCAGCTTACAGCTGGCCGGGTACATCTCAGAGCCGAGAATCGTCGACAAGACACTGCGTGACGTATCGAAGTAGGAACGCAAGTCATGCTGACATTTGTTTTCGTGACAACGTAACATATCGTAGCCCCACAGTGATTCGTTTTATACCGGAAATGGTTCTCCGCAGAAATGTTGACATACTCGTAGTGAACAGCCACTACCCCGGGAGCTCAAGCGTTTGTCGGGCTATGCAGACCTCTGTGTTCAAGCAAAACTTGGATTCCTGCGTCCCGGTCGTTGCTGCTGTATGGCCGTGTGCGGGTAACATGCGTGAAAGTGTGGCTAAATCACTTTCTCTTCTGCAGGAGACAGCCCTGTCGTGGTTGAAATTCATCGCATCTACTAGTGTAGACATACCGTTCCTCTGTTTCTCTGTGGACCTGCGCGTATTCCGTTATACTGGCAAGACGCCACAGGGATCGTGCGATTCAGAGGATCAGCTCCAATATTCTAAGGTGAGTACGGTTTGTAGCATGTGGCAGATCCACGATTCCGACTTCCTTTAGGTTTGTTTCGAGAGGGGATGGAGCACTGTATACAACGTCACCACCGATAGTCTAATGCGACGAAAGGGAACAAAGTTAGAGACGTTCGACACTGCGTCCTCTTTGCGACGGAAGGTAGTCTTTGAGGCACTTAGTCCTCGGCCTGAGCAGGGGCCCTTTGCAGGTTGAGAGAGCCGTAGCAGAATACCCGAAAGCGTGTGTCGCCGCCTTCAACTATGACTTCGATGACCTGAGTGGCCGTTGCAAGGACCAAAGAATTGCCTCCGTTCGATCCGCACTGGGTATGACGGCCTGTTTTGGATGTGTATTTATGTGGCGAAGGCGATTTAGGAGGCAATATCTGTGCTGCACTACAATGCACAAACGCATATGCCAATCGACAAACGGCAAGAACAGAACGTTGCGTTTCCGGCCTCACGTCAATGCATGCAATATGCACTGTAAACATAATAAATCAATGCTCTCATTCCCAATTCTGCCAATTACAGATCGAGCGAGTAGGTCAGCATCACAAAGGCTGCAGGACTACGAAGGTAAGCTTTGCGTGCTGATGCGTTGGCCTGTTCTAAGGGACATTGTGGTTCGCAGAACCAGTCTCAATACATGGGGATTCGTCAGGAGGTGAGAACTTTCAGGATGAGACGAGCAACGAGAACAACTGGCTTCTTTACAGTGGGCGACAAGCCCCTTGTGTGCGTCCTATCTCGAGAAGGCCGGCTAACGGAGCCAGCTATTCCCAAAGCTCAGTGCACACACCTCGTGCACAGAGAAGCAGCGTACGATGCTCTCACTGGAACTCTCTTCGCCGAACGTACGTTCCATAGATTGATTGCGCAAGTCCTTTCAACTTGATGGCGGTCACAGTTACGATGACTACTGTACGCGACTCGAATGCAACATTGACGTTTGTGCACACCACAACGCCGCAACGTTTTGGCTTACTTGCGCGCTCGGCTAGTCGTCCTTATCCTTAAACGATAACTCTACTCCCTGTTTGGACTCCTGTGAAAGCACTCTTCAACTTGAGGAGCTATCAGGCTTTACTTAAGTGCCCAGACGGTTCCTGCACTTGTGTGTAGCCAACAACGGCGAGCCGGTCCTGCTCCCCCCCCCCCCCAATTCGAAGCGAAGAGCTTCTTGAGCAATTGCTCTTCACTTCAGTGACACTCTCGCCTCCAGGCGTCTTTGATAAGAAACTATCGAATGTTCAATTTCAAACAGCGTTATAGCGCAGAAAATGACCACGGTGTTCTGTGTCGTCGCAAGGGTGTTTCTCGACCAGTAAGTCTACGCGCTACGCGGACGACTTGTCGGTCACCATACCCCCATATCCTGCTCGAGGAACGCGCAAGGTAGCACCAGTATTACCGCTAAGTAAGCATAGAAGACTTCCTTCGCTCCGGAGGCATTTCGTGTCGAAGTCTGTTTATGAAACGCCAAAACTTGTCCCGTCGTGTAGCTGGAGTGAAGGAACGAGTCGAAGATCGTTTAAGGATACGGTCAATTGTAAGATCTAATCAAAACACATTTCGACCTCGACGTAAAGCATTCCACTAGTCCGGCTTTCGGCCGACCAAATTGGCTCGAAAATCGTTCGCCCGTTCATTCGCCAGGCTTAACGGGACAGGGCTATACATCCTAAAGTGTGCATCGTTTGTCAGAATCTTCCCTAGGTCTTATAACTAAACGGCCGAATATGAAGCACCTGGCAGGGCTGAGTGGAGAGGCCTTCCTCGACAGGCTCCTCAACGACCCACCGGCCGTCGTTGAGAAGATGGCTACCAATATGGCCATATCGGCCCGACGAATGCACATCGACGGAGTAGCCATCCTCGACTTTAATCGCACGTCGAAGACTATCGCTGCTTTTGCTCCTGCGCTTTCGGTATGCCAGCATGGAACTGTTAGGTTGTGCGTAGTGCACGGCGGCTGTGCACGTTAGCAAGCTGGAAACGTTTGTGATATCTATAGGCGCGTGACCTTTTGAACACACCCTTGTCCCTGTCGCACTACCACCGTCTAGCAACCACCCGTCGGAAATGTTGCCGACAGAGGGATGTGCCGTGGTGCATGGCACGGAGTTGCCAGGCCATAATCCTCAGAAGTCGGCAACACGCCCTGAGAAAGTAACCAAAAGTAGTCAAGCTCCGTTGTAGTTAGCAATGGTGTGCAGACCAGTGTCTAGCGAGGGGGTAAGCCTAGACCGAAATGTAGGCTACCTTGTGGGTATGGGGCCATGTCTTCACGGTAGGTTAGGTTGATTGGGTGAAGCGCTAAATAAATGTAATCACCATCGGCTAGCGATCACCACTTTACCTAATAAGTGCTGGAGCGAAGTTTTTGTGCCACTTCCGCACCCTCCTCTCCCCCCGAAAAAAATTTCTGGCTACGTCCCTGGTACGGAAGGAACTCAGTGCAAAGAAGCGCGGTACTGTACTTCGGAAGCATAGCGCTGCGAATCATCCGCAAAGTTGCTAAGTCCCGATTGTCGGTTTTGTGCGAAGTATCAAAATCTGGCAACCTTGTCGGTAACTGGTGGTACCCGAAAGAAGTATATAGCTCAAACGCTTCCTTCCGCTTACAGATTCTGCGAAAGTCATTTTCACAAGACCTGGTCATTATGCTAGGACTAGAGGTGCTGGATGGATCCCTTCCAACGAAGACCATGACAAAGCGATTAATTAGAACAATTAAGTGGGTGAAGCAGCACTAAGAGTCGCAAGTGAATGATACGCGCCATTACTTCTTACAGGCTCGCAGACATAACGATATTCCAGACCCATTATAGAAGTGGCCGAGGCTACTGCCAAATATCGTACCCTTCCGTGTACGAGTACGTGGAAGGCAACCTCTTACCACTGGTAGGATCTCTTAAGGTCTCTTATGGCTTTACCTTACCCTTGCCTTTTACAGACAACCGCTCTCGATTGGATGAAAGACTTAAAACTACCGCATACCTGCATTTCTTTCAACATGGCTCTGCTGGAATTCGACAGAGTGAACGCCACAAGTGATTGCCGAAAAGTTTCTTCGAGAAGCTACTCTGAGGTGCGCCATGGAGAACATAGCATCTTGTCTGGATAACCCTGCATGACTTTTTAGCGTTATTTAGACTCGAGGGACGCACTGACAGTTTCTGTAAGCTGATTCGGGGATACTAATGTTACTTAGGTACGAGTGTCAGCACCTAATGTCGGTGAACGAACCTTTTCGTGGGTCAAAAACGCTGTGTATTGCTGACCCGTAAAAGAACGCGGATGCCTCGTACTACTCATGCACAAATCGCCACTGATACTGATACTGCCATAGCAGCCGTTCTCCACAAAGAGCACAGTATTCCTATCTCGGGCAAGATTCCGTATCTAAGCAAACTGTTACCGTACCGCCAAGATGTTGGCGTCCGCAACCGGGTTTCTACCCGTGACCTTAGGATCAGAGGGAGAACACGCTATCAACTTGCCGACTGAGGCCGGTCACTGATACTTAGCAACTTCGGACATCTGTCGATAGAAAAGCGTTTTAACACGCGAAATAGAAAGCTGTAGGTAACGTCCCTCTGCCCGCAGCACGCACGCTGAGGAAATTGCCTAGCGTCGTCCTCAGTCTTTGTCCGAACTTTACGAACATGCAGCGTTGAGGACGGCAGCGTGTGCTCGAAGCAGAGGGCGTCCTTGCGGCCGTCAGCGTCCTTGCAAGCGGACCCTGTACCAATACTATCCGTTCATTTCCTCTAGACATGTGATAATAGCGGGTGGAAGAGAGACGACGAGACATCACAGTCCTATTCCGCGGTTCGCCAAAAGGGTTCTGTTTGGCAATCTTTCGAATCCGTCAAACTCCTTGGACAGAAGGTACTCTGTTGCGGCAGTCTACGTACAGAATAACGAGGCATTTCCCCCCCCCCCCCTCTCCCGTTCAGATGGACCGCGCATTTGCTCGTTATCCGGGTGCTTGCGTAGCCGCATATGATATCGACCTCGAAGACGGCACACAAGCATGCGACACCCATGGAAGGAGATTTGCCCGACTCAGCGTTATCGCAGAGAGTAAGTTACATGCCGCGAACCCATTGTGTTGTAAATCCTGTTTGCTCTTCAGAATACGTCAAGACTCAAACCAAGGGTCATTTGACTCACCAGCAACTCCCTCAAATCGATCGAGGTAAGAACAGGCAAGAATGCATATCTCATTACGAATGGTAGGGTGGTATGGTACTTTGGCAATGATGTGATAACGTCTGTCGTAGGAAGTGCTTCCATCCTTTCTGCGGAGCTCGTAGGTAAGTGAGGCTTCAAGCACGCTGTGGGGGGTACTTGACGGCAATTGATCTCCCGTCCTTTGAAATCGTTGGAATTTGCGCGTAGGTTAATTCTCTTCAATTTTATTGCAGGTTCTCTACCCCTTCGTAGCGAGGACCCACAACCTCGAGGTACAGGTAAGCGTCACCGTCTCACTGTGCTTCAAACTCTCTTGCAACCACACCTTTTCCAGACTCCCCTACAACCTTGCAGCGTACGACAAGTGAAGGTAAGATCAGCGTGTACTTCTATATCTTTACGCATTGAGTGTTGTGTTGAAGCCTAGTGCAGTGTTCAGAAGTATCACACGATGTGCACCTGTACCAGTTGGCAACGTGCCACATAACATCAGCAGTGACTCGTTTGATTCGCGCATTACATAATGTGTGCCACGGATCAGAACTTGTACGGGACACACATGAAAAGCGTTGGTACGAACCGTACCATAACCACATAATCACCCTGTTGCTCACGTCTTTGTCGCTACTGCATACTGCGGCCGTGGAGCTGCCGTTCACTTCGACTACAGATAGGTTCATGGAGAATGTTCACGCTAGATCCTGGGTCTTTGGGTTTGCTGTTGTCATTGTACACTGGCGCAAAACTCTTCACGGCCGTCATTATAGTATACTTGTACACGGACGGTTTCGAAGCGAAACAGAAGCGAAATTAAAGCGAAACAGAAGAAAAACTGAGGCATTGGGCAGCGTTTCGGGCCTTCGCCCCACACACCATTCGTCTTCACATCATAGCATGGAACTCACATGGCGTATCGGTGAGCTCGATCATGCCGCATATCAGTATGCAGTAAGCATAATACTTTATGGTGGGGACAAAACGTTCCTTGGCCATCCAGGGCAGTACAGAAAGGTCGCGCTCTCAGATTTCTCTCGATGCCCATCGTGTCTTTGAGGTGTTTTCGCATTGCGTAGTTCTGTATAGATATGCTCTTCTGGTATGTATCGAGCGCCGTCCGCTGATGCAGCAAAGAAACGAAGCTTATGACTTTCATTACAGGTGTGAACCTACTTTGATGATGACATTTGATAATTGTGCCTTTTCGTACCACGCAGGAGCAAATCGTCCGTTTCTATGCTTCATGAGTCGTGAGTGGGATGGACAAAAGCTACCCCCAAGTCAATGCACGCACGTCGTCCTGAAGCCAAAGCCATATGGTAGCATAGATGGTTGTGCGTACGTAACAAAGCATGCAGGGAGTATACCATATTTGATTTTCAGCGGGAGACTTCACTGGACAACTGAAGCGGCAGCTGAATTCAACAGTTCAATACATGCTTGCTGTGGAGCAATTTATGACACAGAACAAGACCCGGTTGGCACTTGCTGCTAGGGAGTTTAACGGCGTGGCCATAATCAATAACCGCATCCATTCCGACTTTCTGAAAGCTTTTGGTCGTGCTGTGGCTGTATGTGCAGTGACGGACCGTTGCAGTAAAACCGAATGACATGTGTTTCTCTCACGCAGGGATTCCGTACCCTTTTACCGAAAGGCACGGTAGTCGTCGGCGTAGAAGTGAGGGATTTTTATCAGGACGCTGACGTAATAGCTACTCGTATGAAATACGTTCGCAAGTAAGGAGATCTATGGCGAAACTATCCTGCGTAACCATTGATTGTTGTTCGCGTCTAACCAGGTACGCGGACATAGTCATCCTTCAGACCCACTTCAGGAAAGACCGGAGCTTCTGCCGGACGGCACATGTGTCTATGCTTGACTCGTCTAATGACACCTGTATTTTGTCCACTCCTATTGTACGCACGCTGGATTGGAGATCATAAGTGTTAAAACAACGTCTTCATATCTGCAGGTGAACGCACTCCAGTGGATGCAGCGCATGTCTTTCCCTAACACTTGCATCTCCTTCAACTTGGCGGCCGTGAGATTCCATGTGACTCAAGGTCCAGGCGCCGGGAAACTCTGTCAGAGTGCGGAAGAGATTCAGGACGTGCGTATAACACATGTCATGTCAGGGTCATGGTAGGCAGCGTTGGAAGGTTGTAAACACTGACGGACAACAGGTCTATGTCCGCTTGCGTTCCTTACCGTAGTCCCTAACGTACACGCCATACATGCACTCTCTATTTAAGGGTAGAGGTTGCACTTTCGATCACTGGTCCTCAGCTCAGCTCTTGCCATGAGCGTAGAGGTGATGCGAGGAGAGCTGAGCTGACGTTCATAGCGATTTGTTGAGACAGGACAGTGTGAAACCATAAGCGTCTGGTGCTGACTGTTGGCAGAGCGTCCTTTCTCTGAGCTCCGCTGTCTCTCTCAGCCGCGAAACTGTGCTCGCTCACGAGTCGGGTCCAATCCTGGGTCACGCTTATTCATGCTCATTTGCTCACACGCGCTGATTTGGCGCTTTGGACGATTGCGAGTCATCCATGTTAAGCTCAAGCTCACTCGAGCATTATTTCAGGTCACCCATGTTCAGCTCATTGAGCATGACTGAGCATGCGGGAGTGTGCTCATGAGTGAGTTTTGCCGAGGAACATGTGCTTCTGGAGCTGCACTATACGTATACGCGAATCGCAATAGAAACAGAATGCTTGTGAACCCATGCCAGTCGTAACACCTTCTGTTGTGGTTTCCAGCTGTGCGGTACGGAGGCGTGGCAGAAGTCGGACGAGGAACTGTACGCAATGGCTGCCAGCCGACACCGGGGTGACATCTGGTTGTCGCATGAGACGGAGACGCTCCTCCAGCTAAAGGTTTCCTTGTCTAGACTGGACATTACGAGTGTAACGAAACAGTCACAAAGCCGTTTTTGCAGGTCAGCAAAGCAATGGCGGCCTATCCAAAGTTCTGTGTGGCTGCCGTAAACGTGGACTTTGATGGGAGCAGTAAATGTCGCGAAGAAGCGTACAGTCGTGTGAACGCAATAGCCGCTGCTGCACGTAAGAGTAATCACCGATTGTCATCAGTTCCCCGCGCTAGACGTTCACTGACGTTACCTGTCTTCACAGGTTACAATGAGAAAACTCCTCCTACTGCGCAGAAGGAGGACGGCAAGGCTGGCTCGCGTCCGCTTGGCCAAAGTTGGTATTGCGTTGTTGTCGCTTGAACTTTTTGTGTTGTGACTGTCTGTTTGATTTCAGGGCCCAGAGTAGCTCGTCAGATCGGAACCATGAAACGTTGAGTATACAGTCGACATTATATTTCGTCTAGGAAAAGGCGGCGGCCGGACATTGTAACCCAAATTCGGCAGGGTAGCGGCGTCGAAGGTCATATGTATGCATAACATAGCTTATGCGAAGTAAAGCAACGGGGCTGCATCGTTGGAAGAAGCGCCGTAGAAAGATTGCATAACAGTCCCTGTCCAGTGTTCATAGTTTTCCGTATAGTCTTGTCAATGATTTTAGCCTGGAGGATCTACACGTGAGACCTCAAACAGATATCAAAATACAAACCTTCGCTACAGAACTACCCTACAAGAGAAGGACCATTCCAATGAAGAATACTGAGGGATGCTCGCATGTGGTGGCTAGCACTCTTGGACTACCCTAATTGCCACCATCATCGCTCCGCTCCCTAATCCACACACCCCTCTTCTCCCTCCCCTGAGTGCACCTTGCCGCCACTTCAGAGCATTCTGACCGCACCTCCCCCCCCCCCCCCCCCCCCGAGGCCGTCGGCTTGAATACCATCGATGGTGTTACTCTAGGCTTGTCCTTAATTTGCCATGTTTAAGCGTTCTTTTTCCGTTCTCCGATGGTACAGCTTTAGCGGAGACGAATTGGCGCTTATCATAGCTATAGAGTAATGACAAGTCAGGCGACGCAAGCAACTGCGCCCCATATTGCACTATAGAATCAACATACCGTATCTACATTGTCTTTCAGAGGGCAGGAAGGTGGTCTGTGTCTTTCCCTATGGTAGCGTAAGTGCGGAAGACTACCCGCAATACTACTGCGACTATCACGTTCATGCATTCACTGAGTACCAGACTAACGGATCGCATCTCCACACGGAAGAGGCGCTCGATTGTATCACGAAGTTGAAGCGATCCGGAGTCAAAATAATAGCAGCCATTTATCCGGACGACTTTTTAGACCTTCTAAGCGATACCAAAGACACAGCGAAGATGAACGATTTCCTCATGAAGCTGGATGTTTGGATGTCCGAGCGTCAGGTGGATGGATTCGGGACTGTCTACTTAAGAGCAAACTCGAGTCAACTGGACACCCTGGGACAACGGATCCACGATTTAGGGTGCATGTTGCGCCATAGCGGTCACGAGTTCGTGCTTGGCATGACTATTGATGACCTGGAGGACGCACCGCAGAACGAGACATTCCAACGCCTGCTGCTGATAGCCAGGTGAATTTTGTAAGCCTTACTGGACCCCGAGGCCCAGTATGTCCTTAGTTTGCAGAGTCTCAGAGGAGTGATTTTACTCCTCTTATGTGCATTGCCACGAAAAAGTCCCTTTCGGGAGTAAATGCACGGTAGTAAACATAGTGGAGACTGTATTTCACGCTCTCTTCTAAAAGTCCCAGGTGCATAGTTCGTGTGATATTCGGAGTGATAATAAAATCTTAGGGCACATAGGGCACAATTTGCTAAGAAAGAAGCGCTAACTGTTTCTTACATGGTGGGGGCATTGACCAAGAGCATATATTTACATACTGTTGCGTTCGGAAGACCATTTGTGAAGTTTCAGTGACAATTTGCAGTCCTGCGGAGTAAATATCGGGGTTAGGGGATCAAAATGGGGAGTAATTTCAGTCTAGGGCACTAGCAGCTGCAATTACTCTTCAAACGTCACCGCATAACAGGATGTGATGTGGTGAAGTGGTGCTTGAGAGGATGTCGTTAACCACAGCAATCTTGAATGCTTGTCATGATCTGTTCGTCTGCTTCTTTCTGCAGGGTTACAGGTCATGCAGTTCGCAAATTTGGCGATTTCATTTTCAGTTACAAATAGTATCCACGGTAAAAATATTTGTAGCCTTGTCGGGGAGAGATCTAAAGGGAGAGATAAGGGAAACCCAAATTTTGTCAGTGATGAGAATCTTCTCATGCTCCATGCCAGCCCAATGTTCAGTCCTGCACAGCCCAATGAATATATGTTCAGTCATGCACGATGATTTCAAGAAAGAATCCTCGTAGTATTTACGTGCTTGTCCAAGGTATGCTGGTGTGTCACGTGTATTTACGCACAGACAACTGCGACCAAGAAATTGTTATCCCTGCAATGTTTTGGGGGGCTTAATAGTGGACATCAGCACCGCATTTTCAAACTGCCTTAAGCTTCTTCCCAGATTCCACCCGGCTCCCCTTTCCATCCCCCCACAGCCACCATAAAAATTCATGCCCGGGTCCCAAAAAATGCGAGGCAGTCTGCTTTACGGACATGCACAAAATACTGCGGAAATACATTTAAAATATACTAAATACTCCGCGTAAAAGTATTTTTCTAAAGAGTATTTAGGATACCCTTTAAAGTACTTTAGTATTAGCAGTGAGTGAAAGGAACAAGCTTCATCCGCCATACTTAAGCATGTATTTTATCCACAAGGTCTAGGTGTCTGGTAATGCTTGGTGAACTTTCGTGTTATGTTCTGACCCACAACTTCCCTCCTCCCTCCCTCCCTTGTCTTAATTGCTTTGGTGACCAAGGAAATAAATGCCTTATCTCCTGCGGATTCAGTTGGCAATATAGCAATATACATGGGAACCGTTTTCTGACCGTTTTCTGGGGTCGAACTAGTGCACAGGCAATAAATCAGATGTGAGAATTTCACAAAAGAAAAAAACAAGCAAAAAGAAAGAGGGGGAAGTTCCAGGAGCTGAAAGTCCGGACGGCTTGACGAGGGAGGAAAGTACTTTGAGCACTGAGCAGTAAATACTGAAAATGTATTTAACATACTGTATCTGTAGTGGCCACTGCTTTATTGTTGCCCTCTTGTATGGGTTGAATGTTTACTGCATTATTTGCATACTCATGCTTCAGAACAACAACGACATACCATGTGTGAACACTTTCAGGTTATGTCGTCGTGAAATCTGCAGCATCAATCGACAAAGCCTTGATTTGATCAATTCACGGAAAGGGTTTATGATATTTTAACTCGCATGCGGCACCAGAGACTCCTTTGGCGCCTCACCACCTTGAGAATTTCGCGCCCTCTTCACAAATTCAGACGGTTTACAGTAAGCCGTGTAGCCCCCTTCGGCCGCCCCCGGCTGTGTCTGTACAAGTTATATGCTTTTTTCTATTATGGCATACTCCGAATTACAAATAAATTACACGATTTTTATGCTAACTCGTTGCTCTTCCCCAGCAAGTACAGTATCACGTCCCGAATTCGTGCATTTATTTTTTAGTCCAAATGTCACTGCTGAGAAAAATCCCGTCAATACGAAGTTCAATGCGGAGTACGTGCCCCTAAAGACTAAATTTCCATAAATACAAATTTCATAATTCCATAATTTTCATAAACATTCGAATTTCCATAAGTTCAAATTACATAATTCCATAATTTCCATACAAGAATTTCCTTAAATTCGAATTCCATAATTCCATGATTTCCATAATCGCTCGAATTTCCATAAACAATGCCGAAAGTTAAGTGTAACTGAGGACATTGCTCCTTTCCGGTCCGGGTGACCGGACTCCGTGATTCCCGCAGACATCGAGAAATTTCGCTTCGGCGAGCCAATATGTTGCAACGTGGGATGTTGGTACACAGTTTAAATAGTGAGACTGCGCCTTATGTGCCGCATAATGTGTTCCTTTCGTTTCAGGTCGGTGGACGTGTTTATACTAGAGACACACGTTGGCATATACCACCCAAAGAAGTGCAAAGTGTACTACGCAAGTACACTTTCAGGAGAGAAAGTACCACGCGCAAATAGCCCCCCTGTCCGTACAGCGGGTTTCTACATCAGGGAAATGGGAGGAATTGTCGACACTCCTGTCTGCTTTTCGATGTCGATGGCAGTGCGCATGTACAATACAAGTGGTCGTCCACACGTCAACGGAGATTGTACCAGCTTTCGCTTCGTCAACTACAGCGAGGTAAGTGACCACAGTGCTTGATGCCCTCGATATGCGGGGCAAGAAGACAGGTCAATAAACGCGGATCTCCGGACGTGCTAGTCCTTATTACTAAGGCGACCATGAAACTTCACGAGCACACGCGTTTTCCGTTTCTGTCGAGAAACTACCACACGATATATATATATATATTTTTTTTTTTGTTCTGGGATCGAAGTGCACCATTTCTTAAACATGCGCTGTTCACCTTCCTCTCGTGTTTCTTCTCGCTGCTTGGTGACTACAATAGCTCATTGGTGCCTCCTGCCAACGTCACCCAGATACAGGAGGCCTGCCTAATGCCTCCTCTCCCTCCTTCACTACGTGGACATATAAAGTCAGAATCCGTCTGCTACTGCCGCGATTCCCCGTTCCGCAAATTCAAAAACTCGCAAATGTTTGTACCTAACCTTGAACCTGCAGACTTAAATCTCTGGACAAAATGTGCAGCACGCAACACGAAAGGTATGGGACTGTTTTGCGCTTTATTTTAGTACACTCTTAAAAATGAACTTCACCGCATAGCACGCTCCTAGCCAACCATAATCTCTATATCGCTATCTGGTCTGATTTGCTGAAAACGGGAGGCGTACGCCTTTTTTGTGACACTTATGCGTTCATAATTGTCACAGAAAAGGCGTACGCCTCCCGTTTTCAACAAATCACGTCAGATAACGATATCATTCGAGATTATGGTTGGCTAGGAGCGTGCTATGCGGTGAAGTTCATTTCTAAGAGTGTACGCGGGGACGTTGAGCCACCTTCGTCTGCGAGTGCTCTTAAAAAATGAACTCCACCGCATAGCATGCTCCTAGCCAACCATCATCTCGAATGATATCGTTATCTTCCCTGATTTGTGGAAAACGGGAGGCGTACGCCTTTTTTGTGACACGTATGTGGTTCATAATTGTCACAAATAAGGCGTACGCCTACAGTTTTCAACAAATCAGGGAAGATAACGATATCATTCGAGATTATCGTTGGCTAGGAGCGTGCTATGCGGTGAAGTTCATTTCTAAGAGTATAGTGATTGGTCTCCATGCTGCTGCTGAAAGCACTTTCGTGATTGGCTACGGCCATTGAAAACACAATCCTGATTGGCTGGCTCTTAGTTGTTACGTCACGTCGACGAGTGAGCAGGCTTTCTATCTAGGTGGTGTTAGTCACTTATATAGTGACTGTAGGTGGTGTTGCTCCCGCGCACGACTCGCAGGTAGGAACATGGGCCAATCATTGGCGTACTATGCGGTGACGTAATCGGGCAGTATCGCACGTGATATGCGTGGCAGTGGTTACGCAAAGGCGACAGCGTACGATGTACTAAAACTCACGCTTAAGTTCACTGTAAGTTTACGTATTATCATTGCAGTGAAACCGAAACTGGTTTCTCAAGATGGTGGGTAACTGGTACGCTTAGACTGGAGAACAAGAAGGGAGCGATTACAGCTTGTACTCCCCTAGATGCAATTACTTCGAATTTTAGTGCCTTGACCTTGAAATTTACTCATCAGCCGGGCAAATAGCCCTTAAACTTCCGCAAATGGTTCGCTAGATGCAACAATGCCTGAATGTGTGTTCTGCGGTTATTTGTTGGAACAAGGCAATTTCGACTATTCCCTAATAACTTGTGCCCAATATGCACGTGACACTGTGGTATATTACTCGATGTATCACTGTATAATTCAGCCATTCATGCACATGGAACATATACATGAGACTGTGAGGGTAAAGCGTGACACAGTACCCACTCTATAACATTCATTTTAGTCTAATGCGTTTAGCCCTGAAACAGACCAATTGTCGTGGCCATGCATTTAGTTCTCATAAAGACTGTATATCCTCATATGAAGCACTTTGTGTCGAACTTTCAGACATGCACAAGCAGCGAATGGACCACGCCAATCACCGATAATTCCGTGAAGGGAACGAGGATGGAGGGGGATGCAGCTATGCTCACCTACGAGTCGCTGGACGACGTAGCGTTCAAGGTCTTTGCACTTGTCCATCTCGCTACTGGTAGCGGTTTCATGAGTTTGCTTTCAGGTGACAGACCTGCACCATTCGAGATGCGTGGCCGCCTATGAAGTAGAGGCTGACGATCCATATGGTCTCTGCGTGAAAGGCTACAAATTTCCACGGATCCATAAAATTCACGAAGAACTAGGTGCGTACTTCGCGCTGAATTTTCAACTACGATAGTGGGAAAACATCACTGTTATTCCACGTTCCTACACTATTCTCGCCGTGGAAGCGCATCGAGTGCGCAAAACTAGTTCTAGGATGTAAAGGATGTACTACCGTAACAGTTGACAGCTTTCGAAACGAACATTCGTGGCATCACAAGAAAAGAAAAACAGTTGTTGCATAAGGGAAACATCCCAAATTGAGAAATGGTGCCGCGTCCTTGGAAGCCTTCCGCTTTCGCACAGTTTTATGTTTCTCGGGCTCATTCCAGCCACGCTCTCAACCAGACATGTACAAAATACTGCGCAAAAATATTTAAAATAAGAGTATACAAATACTCAAAACTGAAGATAATTTGAGTAGAGTACAAAATACAGTAATTAGCAACAGCAACTACACTCTTAGAAACGAGGGGGGGGGGGGGGGTGTCGAGGTAGCTTGCCGTTGTTGGCCGCACTCAAGTGGGCATCGTCACGACTATAGCCAAAAAAAGGAAACGAACTTCCCCACATAGCATGCTCCTAGCCAACCATCATCCCGAATGACAACGTTCTTGCCCCTGATTTGTTGAAAACGGGAGGTGGAGCCTATTTTGTGCCATTATGCACGGCACAAAATAGGCTCCTCCTCCCGTTTTCAACAAATCTAGGGCGAGAACGTTGTCATACAGGGTGATGGTTGGCTAGGAGCGTGCTATGTGGTGAAGTTCATTTTTAAGAGTGCACTTTCGTGATATGTTAATGACCAAAACTTCGTAATCCCTCCTGTAAGTCAGCTCGGGTAACTTATTGCGCGTGTTTATTGCTTTCGTGACCAAGGAAATAAGTGGCGGGATTCTCTTGTACCTAATCTCTTCTCTTCTTGTCGTACCAGCACGCACAAACATCAACTTTGCTCATGTGCTTATTTCCCTGGGGATTCACCTCGTAATATGAACAGGAATAATAACAATTGAGGGTTTACGTCGCGAGACAACTGAGATCATGAGCGACGCCAGAGCGGTCGGTCTGTGGATTGCTTTTGCCCACCTGAGGGTTCTATAATGTGCGATGAAAGCTCACCGCACGGCACCCCGTATTTAACGTCCCTCGCGGAAGACTGCGTGTGTAAGCAACTTGTGCCCTGCCACCAATTGCTGGCATCATCGGCTGCGAAGTTGAATAAAAGTAAAATAATAAGACGGGGACTACAGATTACAGGAAAGGTAACAAAAACTAATTTATTTAATGGGTAATTTAAAACATAGATTATAAAAGAACGGTCGACGTTTCGACAGTGTCAGGACGTCCTGACAAAGACAGTGCCACTGTCGAAACGTCGACCGTTCTTTTATAATCGTTTTAAATTACCCATTAAATAAATTAGTTTTTGTTACCTTTCCTGTAATCTGTAGTCCACGTCTTATTATTTTACTTTTATATATATATAGACATATAGACATATATATATATATACGCTACAAAATTTAGGTTCGAACGACCAGGATGTTGAATATAGATAGGGGAGAAAAGACACCAGAGACTGAAGTAGGGAGTAGGGGAAGTTATTTATTAAGCTGGCATTTAAACTAAGGGTCTGGGGAAGTCTACGTTTCGGCGGAAGCTCCGCCTTCTTCGGGACTGAGACGAAAATCTATGTACAAGGTCTTTTAAAAGGTTACAAAAGTGTCGTCACAGTTGGTACAATTCCTCGCAGTGGAATTGTACCAACTGTGACGACACTTTTGTAACCTTTTAAAAGACCTTGTACATAGATTTTCGTCTCAGTCCCGAAGAAGGCGGAGCTTCCGCCGAAACGTAGACTTCCCCAGACCCTTAGTTTAAATGCCAGCTTAATAAATAACTTCCCCTACTCCCTACTTCAGTCTCTGGTGTCTTTTCTCCCCTATCTATCTATCTATCTATATATATATATATGTGTGTGTGTGTGTGTAAACACATAACACACACACACACACACACACACACACACACACAAAGTGGAACCATGCCAATGACACCGGGTGTGGTGTGGGGGGTGTCGAGCCGAGATGCGGTCAGCAGATGTCAGGGGTGTGTGACGTCAGATGCTGATATCGAAAAGCACATAACAACCACAACCATTCTACTGCATCTATTTTGGTTCGGCGACGATGGGGATAGGAAGCAACAGATACAGGGTGTGCTATTAAAGTGTATCGTCTAAACGCCTCAGTATGCACAATACATACCGTCAGTGAACTACACGCGGGATATGCGAGGATTTGGGATGTTTCGCCTGACTATATGGTGCGGTACTGGCCTTGCGTACACTGTACGTGTTGTGTCCGCCCTCTCCCGACAATGTGTAAGAAAACCTCACGCCGTTTTTTTTTCTTCTTTTCCTCCTAGAGAGGATAGACGAAAACGAAGCAACAGGTAAGTTGGCGTAAGTTTCCTGGAGGGTAGTAGGTTAACGCATTACCATTGCAGCGAAACCGAAGCGCATTTCTCAAGATGGTAGGTAACCGGTACACCTCGACTGGCGAGAGCATTTACTATTACTATTATTATTATTTACAGTGCCTGTGCTGATCTGCGTCGTTAGTGCCAAAAAGCCCGAAGTTGTTGCTCCTTGCGATATTTTTGTCTACTATGGTGTTCACTATATCGGTGGCGATAAGGTAGTCTTCGAAGATATATCAGGTAGGTTAATAAACGGGTCGCATTCCAGATACGCAGTATCCACGAAACGTTGTAAAACGGCCAGATAATCATACAAGGCGGGAGGAGGAGATGGTGGTCTTACCTCCATCTTAAAGTCGTACATTGCTGTGGCGAATCTACTGTAGGACCCGCTATTACCTCGTAGGCTAGCGAGAGACAGATATAGGGTAACGTAAAACGGGAGTAAGTATTCAACCTTGGACGGGTGCTACCCAAGCAGCATACAATATTGTGCTCATATTGGCTGGTGATTGGCGATGCGGGTCCAATATGGAACCCGTTTTGCCAATATTGGGAAAATCCTCGCAATATGGGCCCCATATTGCTCGTGTACACTC
This sequence comes from Ornithodoros turicata, assembly GCF_037126465.1. Classification (NCBI taxonomy): domain Eukaryota; kingdom Metazoa; phylum Arthropoda; class Arachnida; order Ixodida; family Argasidae; genus Ornithodoros; species Ornithodoros turicata. The sequence continues at coordinate 15,419,555 of NC_088203.1, forward strand.
AATATTGACTGAAAATGCAGAAAATGGTACGTACCCGTGTTGCACAAATGCCCAAGCATGGCAAGACTGCATGGACGTTGAAGCGTGTGAAATGTCCAATTCAATACGTCGTTACATCCAACAACTTCCCGCAGATTACACACATCGTTCGAAACAGTCAACGTACATGGCAATCCCATTGTACCTCGGGAACCGGAAAAAATGTCCCCGGAAGAAATGTCCCGGAAGAAATGTCCCCCGGAAAAAATGTCCCTTCGAGAAACATCCACTCTTGGTACGCGTGGAATTTTTGCGAAATCCCCGGTTGCGATATTGCAGGTCTTGAAGTCCTCCGGCTCAAAATAAATACTAAAATTCCTAACCACTTACTAAGGGTTTTTACTTTGAAAGCTCGACCTACTTTCACTTAACGATTTGTCGTAGGGAATACACCGCAATCAATTTCACGTTCGTTGACACAACGTGACACGGGTTCGAATCCTGTCACCAGGTGTGCTCTCCGAGGTTTTCCCTGGGTTTTCCATCGGACTTTCCTGATAAATGTCGGCTCACTTAGCCCTGAAGTCGGCCCAGGACGCATACTAACCCCCTGTCACCCTCCCTCCTGCTGTCCTCTGTCCACGCCTGTACACCGCGTACAGCAATAGTTGCTTCGCAGCGCTAACACGGAAAAACATTTTCTCTGCTAATTAGCACACATGTGAAGTGTCACAGAAAGTAGTACGCCGTCCAGTTTCAACAAATCAGGAGAGAAGACGTCATTCGGATTGACCAGGAGCATGTCAAGTTCTTTTTAGAAGTGTGCAGATCGACGTGCACGGTGATGTGTAAACAGGAAAATAAAATGCGGGGGGAAAGCAACAAAATTGACAGACAAAAATATATTTCAATATGTCTAGTGGTATCACATCTCGGGAGCCCCATGACTGTACAGGCCGCATTGTTGCAAGACACAGTGAAGTAAATTCATCAAAATTGACGCAGAGCGACTACCTAGGCAAAGAAATGCTATGTGTGAATAGTCATTTTAAAATGGAATGGAATACGAATAAATTAAGTGACTCGTTGAATAACCGTAATTGGATACATATACAACCTATATTGGAATACAAACATGTACGGTACGTATATGTATGCGTAAGTATAGCGCTTACTTTTTTTTTTTGTTCTCCATGTGCCGGGTCTCTTCAAATATATTCAGTTTAGTAGAAGCATCAATTCCATTTGGAATTCAAACATTGAATTCCTTATTTGATTAGGAAATGGAATAGGATATACGATTACTCGCTTCGCTGCTCAAAAATCCAAACATTCACACCGTCCTATATAGTAAAAAGTCAACGTCCGAAGTCAACCAGTCCACGCGTACCAAAAGTGAATTTTCCTCAGGGGACAATTTTTCCAGGAAACATTTCTTCCAGGGAACATTTCTTCTGGGGACATTTTTTCCGGGGACATTTCTTCCTGGACCCTTGTAACTCAGCACTTCACTATAACACAATTCACTAGAACTCACTTTCTGGAAGCAGCCACAATCTTGCTTCGCGATGTCAATGCCAATTGGTCGAACCGACTGAGAGCGAGCGTGGTCGTTTGAGCGAAATCACGCGTCCTACAGCTAATGCGCATGCGCGACAGTCTGATCACACGTTTCATACAGGCTAAAATGTCGCTGGTTCCTCTAATAATAACGGAATTACGGCGGACAAGTAAACACATTTTTTGTTAGGAAGGGGTGGCTCTTCTGTAAAACTAGGTGCTTTCAATTTACTGCAGGCAGTGTGAGTTGCTGAGGCGTATGTCCGTAACAGTCACCACCACGAAAGTGTTTCTCCTTTGTACTCTCGGAGCGGGTTGGAAATTTTTGGTGCATATAGTATTGTGATCCCAATGATGGCTCCTGATTGGTAATTCCGTGGCACTGCATGACTAGCACTAGTTGATTATGCTCTTCGTTTTTAGGGCGAGCGTAGTACTATTTTTGAAATGTGATGTGGGCAAGCTTTCGCTTTCCCAATCTGACAGTTGCAATAACACTGCCTGCCTAGCACTAGTTGATCCTGCTCTTCGTTTTTAGGACGAGAGCAGTACTATTTTTGAAATATGATGTGGGCAAGCTTTGGTTTGTCCAGTCCTACAGTTGGCAATACGAAGACGGGCATAGCGCCTGTTCGTTTTTGCGGCGATGCGATGTTGTTTTGCAAGCTATGCAACGTTGGTCAGTAAGAAGATCTGCAGAAATGAAAAAGTAAAAAGAAGAGAGAAGTAATATCAGTGATGGATATTAAACCGGATAATGCTTTATTATTACACGAACTCCTCGCTGGCGTATTCACGAAAATAATGGCGCAATATGGGCAAAATGGGCTAGCCAATACTGGCAGCCCATATTGGTCCAGTATGGAACCTAGTCTCACTCCTCATATTGGCAGCCTACATGGGACCAATATTGCAATCTTGGCAGCCCACATAGGTCCAATATTGGACCAATACTGGCGTGCTGCTTGGGCGGTTTCATTGTTGGGACCCATGTGAGGATACTGTGCCGTCTCGCGCCGTAGCTTCCTACAGAAACAGAGTGAAACGGTGAGTTCATCGCCATGGGTGTTACGAACCGCCGTATTGTAGCGAGGCCGATCCCCAACACCCTGGGCGGGAACGTAGGCAGACACAAGGAGCAAACAAAGTATGTTCTCGGGAAAGTACAAAAAGGGAATCTGTTCTAGCGAACCAGTGTCTCCGCTTAAGTAGCCGATGCTCCTAGAGAAAGAGGACACCGCCGGACGCGGTTCCCGGAATCTTCCTGTCGTGGTTCCTCACAAAATTGCTCCTGCTTGGTGGGTAAAAATGGCTGACGGATAACAGGTGGACGAAGGACAAGATGGCTGGACAAATGAGGACGCATAGCGGGACATGACAGGGGCGTTACTGTTCCCCATTGCTGGCGTGGGTATGGGGAATGAAATGAGCAAAAAGGATCGAAGTCCTATGGTGTCCAAAAAGGTGGCGATTTACTGGGCTTGATTATTTATCACTTATCTACTTATATTTCGCGCGCTTGCAGCCTGCTAGAAAGCAGGATGCAGAAGGATACTGTACACAACGACACTCAGTAAGCCTTTCATTCCGTTGCAGCTAGTTCGGCCTTGCTGAAATTTTTGTCTCGGACCACAGCGGAGAGTCGCATGATCTCTCCGGTTGCACAGGGCATTTCATATTACGTGGCAATGGCCGTTAACAAACCCCAGATGAAGCAGTTTCAGGACTCCACCATTGCTTTCCTCTCCGAGAAGAAACTTCAGGGACTGGCGCTTCTGCGATTGAAAATGTTCGGCACAGAGACTGATCCCGTGTGGCCCTTCCTACAAAAGTTACGCTGTGCTTTGACAGCTCACGGTTACAAACTCATTGTTGGCATGAGCCCTGTAAATGACGAACCACGACGCATCCTTTCGGATATCAGCCGCATCAGCAGGTAATGTCTCCTGGAGCTGTGTTACTGACTAGGACTTATACGAGCACTTCCATATAGGAATTTGAGTTAGTGACATCAATGACTAGTAGCGCTTTCCTCAAGAGAGCAGCATTTCGAGCAGTATTTGCATTTGGTTGCAATCAGTTTCGTAATGTGCTGCACAGAGGGCGTTGCCTCACAGCAGCACTACACGACTCCTCACCCGCGGCCTGAAAAGAGACATGGAACGAATCAGCATGGAACGTTCAAATCGCGCAGTTGACGCCTACTGGTGCGCTGATGGTCCGAGAACGTCTGACAAAGCACCCTTGCTGTAGGGGAGGGCGACTATTCCTAGATTTGCGTATACAACACTCGAGCTTCGAGGACGAAACAGTGTCTCGTGAAGAACCATATCTTTCTGTCCAGGGCCGTCGACATGCTCATCATTGAAACTCACCATGACCCCTCCGCAGTCTTCCAAAAAGGAGAGAGTTGTGTGGTTCGATACCCAGCCACTATGCGCGGCAGGCGTCAGACTGCGGGTGCTGTCCCCATACACTTGGCCGTAGACTGGATCAATGCCCTGCCTAGCCCCCAGCCCGTGGTCTGCTACTCACTTTCCATGGCAGTGCATTCGTTTGGCGTCGATTCTGGAGATGCCCGCGTGGAAGACCCTTGCAAGGATGGCGTGCTGACCGACGTTGGTTCGGTAGGTCCCTTGTTAGGTACAGTCGCAAGGAACTGACTTGTTAGAAGTTTCATTATCACTAGCCTGTTGTACGCTAATAAGATGCCAATGTTCACAGATGTTCAGATGTTTGATTCACATTGTGTTTTACTTACACTGCACTCCCGTGTTCTGCTTCGCCTATGTCCCTCACCCCCTTATGTAATGCCCTCGGGCCTTTACGGGTTCAAATAAAATAAACGAAGTTAAATAGGCTGGCCTTGGCTGACCTGTCGGGAGGGCAGTGTTTGGACAGCGCAGTTCTGCCAGACCCAGAACCGGTTGAGTGCGATGGTATAACGGGGGGACGCTATCGAAAACATTTCCTTTAGTCATCATCCACGAGACGTTGGCCAAGGGTATAGCAGTCAGCGGCTCCTTTACATACGCTCATTAGCTACATAAAACTCCCAACTTTTAAATTCGGACGCTTTCGGGGCCTCTGTTTTACCGATTGGGACATGAAGCGAACGGAACGCGGTTTTTTTTTCCTGGAAGAATATTCCAGGAAAAAAAACCGCGATGTCGTTCAAGGCATTGTGCTTTTTGGCCTAGTGCCGGCCTCACAAATGTCGATTAGCATTTGAACCGAGATCAACGGTCCCTTAATTTTACGCTGAACTCAATGTGGGGAGTTATTGTCACTAAAACATTCATCACGCCACCAACTAACGTTTGTAACAAGAAATTAAATGTTAAAAGTTTTAGCAATCCTTGATCTGGGTTCAAAGTTAACAACCAGCGTTGGTGAGGCCGGACCTAATATCTCGCAGTCCAGGAATGACGGCCGATCCACGACTTGACACTCCTCCTCGGAGCGTTCCTCCTCTGGAGGCGAAGACATTGCGCTTCGAAGAAACACCCTCACTGCCGTATAAATATTCGATATAAATACTCTGAACTTCTTGACCGAGCTCTTCTTGACCGAGCTTGCGAGCTCTGAACTTCTTGACCTCTCCGCAGCAATGCCTAAAAGATACGGAAGCTGGGAGATCTCCCTTGGCCATCTCCAGTTACCGATACAGGAAGGGGCGACTTGAAACGTTTGACTCCAAGGGTGACTTGCTCCTCAAGGTAATTGTCTTATTCATCGGCGCCTGTCCCAGTACGCCACGTTCTGGGCGTACCGAGCGAACACACTGTGGCAACGACGATGATGGGGCAAACCCGTTGTCAAGCAAAGGGCGGCACACAATATAGTCCATCAAACCTAACACAGCTACTCCACAGGAGAGCTTATAACTGCAATCTGTGAACTACTTGTCGCGACGTACGGCTCGCGTCTAAATTAACTTGAACACCTCTAGTCTGCGAAGCGGGAACTGAGCGGGAAGTCCCTAACAGCAAACACCTTCATAACGAGGGTTACCCATCCAGTCGTAAATAGATGACCAAAACACCCTCCGCCGTTGTTACTACTAATCATCACCAGGGTCTGCAGGCCGGGATAGAGTTCAAGTTAACTCTGAATTTATTTCGACCACGTTATTTACATGGTTTATGTTCATGGTTTACATCGTTCATGTGTGTAATACGTGCATGCCCGCGTGCTTCTTTCATGTAAACAAAGGCGCGTTCTTGCGCGACGTTGTACATCATTGATATATGTCTTGTACGACTGTTGTGAACATAAAAGCCGGTCGGAAAGACCGAAGAAATAGTACATGATTTAGAAGTCCCTCCTTTGCCATGCCAAGAAGAACGCGCGAATGCCATCCTGTGTTATATACGCACACCACGTGTTATAGCGCATCAACGTTGCAGCAGCGGGATTGAAGCGGTTCTCCATTCTTTGCCTGTATAAAAATGGCACCATTAGAAAGGTAGCATGTTGCTCTGCATACCTTACTTTTTTTGTTGATCGGATGTGGTAGTGTTGAAGAACAGGTTTATGAACACGGTGAAAATTCCCGAAGCGTTGTCTTATATTCCATATTGGAATGTATATTCCACCTCTCCAGTAACGTAAAATACATCGCTAAAAAGAGGAAAAGTAAGCTTCTTTTATACTTTATTTGTGGACCGACTGCAAATATTGAGAGAATCACACTAGGTACAGTGTGCTGTGCGCAGCAGCTTAATGAGCGTAAACAGCAAAGTCTGCTTGCGTAAACAAAGTCTGCTGTGTGGAAGGCTGTGCGCAGAATATGTAAGAAAAGCTGACTGTGTGGCTTCTATGCGGGACGAGAGAGGTGCCCTCAGAGTGCTAGGAGAGTGCAGTTTGGCCACGCGATGACGTTTCATTCTCTTCTTACACGACAACTGCACGTCGGACTTCACACACACGATGTGCTTTCATATAAAAAATGACCCTAGAGACCCTAGTCTTACCTGAATTGAGATGAAATCGCCCCGTAAACACCCTCCAATATACCAAAACTCGCTTGTTTTACCGCACTTAATCTGATCTACAAATATTTCAGTTCGTGCTGCTCTGACGCCCTTTTTTTCCCTCGAGGTAATCGAGAACGCAAGGTGTCCTTTCCCATCGGACGTGTAAGCTCCAACGTAATCTGATTGCTTAGACGACCTATTTGTATTAGGCCCATCGATGGCTCGGAACCCTGATGGAAAGTAACTGTGCTGAGGCTGAATCAAACAAACAGGCGAATACAACATGAGCCTCGAGGGTGCCTATATAGGAACATCAACAGTTGAAATATGGCAGGCGTCGAAAAAGCCCGCCGCCATCTGGCTTTTCCAACAACCTTATTTCAACACAACAATGCACCGTATTGCTCTCCTGTAGTAAGGTTAGGTTAGGCGCCCCTGCATGCGGACGTATTGAATGTGCAGAATGGCTGTGCTCTGCTCAGTACTCCACTTGCGTATTTCTCATTGACAGCTCAAATAAGTTAGCAAAAATAATTCCCGAATATTTGTGTAATTTTCGATTCCACTACGACATGATAACACACACATAGAAAAAATAAATTGCGCTCCCGGTGCTCAACGACACCAAAAATATGGATATAAAAATATGAATCGCGAAACGATGCACCTACAAGCGGCCTCCGAGTCGAGCAAAGAATGTCAAGCAACGGCTCTGAGGCGCATGCGCACAGCCCAAACCGCACATATGAGCCTCCCATGGAGCCTCCACATGAGCGGTCTCCACATCGGCGACGGAGAAATGCGATACAGAACACGGAGGAAAAGGTACCCGGAAGAGCACCCTTTCCTATCGAGAGAAAACTGTGATGGCGCCACAGCGCAGAGAATGCTAGCAGATGACAAAACCACCTATTTTTGTGCGCAGGGGTCTGGAAAACTGGTGTAAGTTTGTCTAATTTGTTGCTTTAAATCAGTTCCTAGGTTACTGTACTTGCGAATGACATATTTTGGACGAGATATCGCGGCCGTGCGCGCCGTGAGAAGCGATTTTGTTGCAACTCCCATAGACTGCCATGTAATAGGAATTTGTCCCTTCAGGGCTGCATTCAGGGTGTCATTCCCTGGATATACTCGGGAGCGACGCGCCGTGCCGATGTCGTGTAGGAATTTAGCGTGGTTTACGAGATCCCTGCGAATGAAAATTCCTGATAGACCGCCTTAGACGCGACATTTCCAGATTGAATACGACTATATAGTATCGTTAACGGGGAAACCTTAAAATGGCGGCAATGTATGTCAGTCATGTGCCGGCCGAGGAAGGTTGCAGTGTGGGAGAGGTAAACATGGCTTCCAGCAACTTGTCTCGTAGATTTCCGGCGCACGTCGAAAGAACAGTAGGTGGTCCAGGTTATCCGCCGTCCTACATATAGCGTCGCTAAATAGGGGTACAGAGTATCGCATTCCTTTTTGCGCGCCGGAACCGCCGTTCGGTGTCCGTGATTGGGCCGATCGTGTTACGCGGTTTCTTGTATCAAGAACGTGTCGTCCATGTTGAGTCCCCTCCATCCAAAACCGGTTTCCCCCGTCGCGAGCTGGCTCGACTGCGCGCTGCAGGTCCCCCAAGGTCGCCATTTTCCCATGTATTTGTTCCTATCCCGATGCGTGCAATGCTGGAGGCCGCCCTTAGATACCCCATTGTTACCAGACGTTTGCTTGCGTTTGATTGTAGCGCGCTAAAGATCCGGTTGAAGCACAATCCAAGCCAGGCCAAGTCACCAAAGGAGAAATGGACGACTGCGCCTGCGGCGCCTGGTACGACAGGTACGCCATGTGATGCACGCAGCCGTGCACTAGATCCTTCCGATCGATCAACACGTTTAAAAAGGGAAATTAAAAAGTGAAACACGACACAAAAGTTTTTATACGCGTTTTATTTGGACATATAAAGACTAGATTCATTCGCAGAAACAACAAAAACATTTTGCCGCTAAACTTAGCGCGCTGAAGTGATCCGGAACGGCAGCAGTGGGGCAGTGGGGGTATCTAGTGGCGGCCTTCTTCGTTGCACGCTTTTCCGAGGTGAGTTTGGGGGACCTGGCGCGCTGTTCTCCGGCAGAGAAGGGGGAGATGGGCGACTCGTGACTAGGCGACGCAGCCGCGCCTGACTCAAGATGGCGGTCTCGCTCGCCGGCGTCTCTCACTGTCTCGCTAATCTGCTCCCTATTTAGTGACTAGTCCTTCCCTGCGGCACGTGCAGGATGTCGCCACACGAATAAGCTGACTCACATTATGAGTACATTCATTCCTAATCACTATTGGGTCATGCAGGTCGCTGCGGCGGACGGATTATGTGTGGCTGCGTACCATGTGGACTACGACGATACTGACGGTGCTTGTGGGATTCCCATGGATCGGACGAAGATGATCAACGAGTCTCTTCGTGAGCATCACGTATTGTCTTCGGACGCGTCGCCAAATACGCGCAGCTCGCATCAGGGTTAACTTTATTGTCGTCCCGACCTGCGGACCCTGTAGGTGCTTAGCAGAAATAACGGCGGTAGTGTTTTGGAGCAAGTTGGGCAGGACTAGTGGGGTGACTCTCGCTATGAGGGCGTTGTTTTCTGGTAGGCCCTGCCGGGGTGGCTCTCTTACCGCTTCGCAGGCTGGAGTGGTGTTCAAATTACCACTGACGGCAGCCCTACATGTCTTACCTGGATGTCCCCGATGGGCGCGTTAAGTGGCTGTTCCGGACCGCAACTGTTTGGAGCTCCTACCGTTAAGTGGCTACGCTCGTACTCCGCGCTCCCTTCACGCTCTATGGAGGGTGCACAAAAAAGGGGTATCGTGCCCGGTCACGTGAGCACCCTCCTCTCCAAGAAAGCGGAGAGAGGACGTCGGATGTGGCGCTGCAGCGGAGCAGAGAGTAAAAAAAGAGAAAGGGAGAAACGGCAGCACAGCGAGCGTGTGTTTGGCAAAGTGTACAAGTGCCGTTTGATATAGTTATTCCAGAGCACGGAGGTCTGAACACCCGGGAAGGAGTAAGAGCAGCTACTTACCGCGCCCAGTGACTCGCACCCGCTATGCCTGTCTTAAAGCGAGAAAGTGTATTCGCGAAGTGTCGCGAAATGGAAAGGAACCTTTAACGGTGCATACTGCAGCAGACATGTTAGGTCGAAAGGAGACATCGTACGTGGGCATGATAAAGACGAATGCAGCAGGAGCGTGCGAAGCAGTGTGCAACAGTGCCTGAACGAAAAGCAGAACAGTGCACTGCACTGCAGCTTGCTCACAAGCGACTGCTAACTCTGTTGCCGGCATTTGTGCCGTCACCTAGCTCGTAAAATTCGTAAAGTTCGTTTGGAGTGCATACTGAACGACACCCATAAGCGGAGAGAATGACATCAAAGGATTTTGTGCAGCATACAGGTTAGGTCACTTATGCCGGCAACGGAGCAGTAGCAATCACTTACAGTGGCGGGGAAACAGTAAACAGTCCACTACTGCTGCTTACGAAGCCTTCTCGAGAAAAAACGCTAATCTTCTCGCATTCTAGACCTTTTAGGCTGGCCGTGTATCTTTGACAAGCTGGCCTAGGGAATACCATCGTATCAACCAAGTGCTATTTGATGCGTATGTACACTGCCCGTATATATATTGCAACGTTGTGCTTTCAGACGAACTCGCGAAGGCTCGCCAGCACCGCGAAAGTTGTAAGTGACAGTCTTACAGCGAAAGTGTGAGTGTTTTAATGGGTAACCGAATGACGCAGATACCGAGTACCGGGCAGACGGGCTAGTGGGCGACCAACGTAAGTAAAATGTTATTAGCTGTTGATGGCAGGCATGATGAAACCATGTGCAATGTACGGTTTACCTCACAGACACTGTGGTGTGCTTCTTCTCTAATCAAACTATAACCTTGAGGAACCTGCCGGTGGCAACCTGTGACTACGTCGTTATCCAGCAGTTCACATTAAGCGCGGATTCGATCACCTACATCAACGGTATGTCATCAATAATTTCGCAATGTATAGACTCACAGGACGCTCCTGTGGCCCCTGAAAGAAAAAGGACCAAGTTTAGTCGCTTGGGTTAGGTTAGTTTTTAGGGAGATCGAAACGTCCCCCCTCCCCATTTTGTTCCTTTAGGCGCAGGGAGTCTCGGTTCGTATACATTTGACTGCAAACGGGTCTTTCGCTGGGCGTTTATTTATCAGTGATGAAAAGAAGACTGTTTAGACAACAAATTGCTTTTCAGTGCAGAAATGCCTCGAATTCGTGAAAACTCGCACATGAATCTTTGAAATCGTTTTCTGAATCACCCACGTGGTATTGGAATTAGCTTTTCGAAAACTGTTGCTGACAAAGTGAAAGAGGACTGAGGTTACACCTGTAGAGTTATTGGTTTTCTGACCTCCCGAAACGCAGCAAAAATACGCGGAACCAAACTACAGTAGTACAAGATTGAATTGGCGCATGACCATCACGAGGTAACAGGATAACATCGCTTTGTCACCTATCTTCGTCCTACCACGGAAATTATAACAACCAGAAACTGTAGATGTGGCACGCGAGGGTGGCCGCCGTTGGCGTTTACTGCGCGGATCTGTGTTGTGCTTTTGTGCTAGGTACATTGTGGTCTTTCATCGAATGTCCTTAACGGTTTTTTCTATACGCAGCCCACGCCGTAGAGGACGACGTTCGAAAGCTTTCGAGGGAGAACGTAACAACCTTCATGATAATGGCGCCAGCGGAAGGCATCATCGCAAGAAGGAAAGAAGGGGAAGACGTCCGCTCCACGATCGAGAAGACTCTCGATTACATGAATAAGACTGGATTCCAGGGGGTCGCATTCGAGTTCAGTGAAACCTCAACCAGCGATTTCCATGCACAAGCAAAGATGATAGCGGTAGGCTTCAGTACACGCTAGCGGTAGTCTGCCTTTCGCCTCCTGGGGGAAAAGTGAGAAATTGCGCCACCCCCATTTTTCATCTCTTCCGTCGTCCTAAAGCGGTCTCCCTGCTCTAAGTGTTTTTTTTTTTTTGGCATCTCCCCAGTCGCGACTCCCCTTGTGAACGCCGGCACTGACTAAAGATATAATAGCACCGATACAAAAGTCGGCGAATGTACCCCTAACACCATCAGGTGTCCCTCCCTCTCATACAGGTTATCTCGGAGTGTATGTCAATATGAGCGCGCACTAAAGGAGTTCTAGACGACGTCTTCGCGCAGACGGGGTAGTGCTATATCGTTAGGTAAATTCATTTCGTCAACTTGCAATGCAATTTTCGTCAACTTGAAATGGAACACCGGAGGGGTGTATGTAGTCATCGGCGCGATCGGAGCGATACCGTTGCTGGAAGCAGGAGCAGATAAGATATGCACTCCCGTTCGCTGCTAGAGTGTCGCTTGGAGCATGAAATACGTCGCTGCGGAGTTCCGTAAACTTTTATCGCGATCTGTACCTGTTCCCATGGTTGTTTCGGGCTAACTCGATCTGCGTCGAAGCACGCTGTGTTGCCCAGATTCGGCCGGAATTGCAACGGAGCACTGTCGCTACTTCCGTACTTTGTAAGGACGAGTCGCTGAACACCTCCGCTGCAGCTAGTGCAGAGCCCGTGGTCAGTGTGCTTATTTTTCGGAGGTGGATTTGGGTACGGCTCTTCGGTGCAGTCTTTTTCTGATCATAAGGGGTTTGGATCTACATCGTCCAGTGGAACTTTAGCACGTACCAACGACACAACTGTCACTTTTCCTCGATAGTTGTGTGAACGGATAACAGTACCACAATGTCCTCGTCTACTCCATATTGGTAGGATTCTCCATGTTACATTCAGATTACAAGAATGCGTTACGCCTTATGGTACTGTGGACTGAAAAGTGTTTCCTTTTATTAGGATGTGCGGGATGTAACCAGGATCAAGGGTATGAGCCACTACGAAATCTTCATGGTGGTGCCGTTTTCTGTACGATGGCTCATGTGGGCGCGATCCGGCATTCTCAGGTATCTGGACATAATTTGACAAATGCTATAGAGGACGCTTGTTTCTATCCCTCACATTTTTTATTATTAAAACGATATGAGAGAAGCCTAATCGTCGTTTTTTGCAGTTCAGGGCCACACTGACATCCTATGGACTAGAGTGTGCAACCACAGGATGACTCATTCCCCAAAAACTGAACAGTCGACAATCCTAATTGAAAGCCATTCCATTTTTAAATACCTCTGGAACGTGCACGCGCATTGAAATACCCGTTAGCCGATTTTTACTACATGCAAATGAGCTGAAACCGATGGCTCGACGATAGGTAGCGCACAGGGATCAAGTCGACGGACATGACTGGAGCAGGTGCTGATCTGCTGGCCAGATCAATCGCTTTACGTCCCAGGTAAGCTCCCGCAGGTAATGTACGCGCTCTTGAGGCGCTCAGTTTTGGTTTCGGTTCATTTGCATAGCGAAATTTCGCTATGGATATTTTACAGCACGCGCTCACTTTTTACACGAGTTTTGTAAAGACAAAATGACTCAACGAGGATTGTCTCCTATTTTGTTATCTCGCTATTGACGGAAATTCCCTAATTACATAGTACAATGAATTGTAAGAGATTAGTCATCTTGCAGATAAATCTCTCTTCCATAGGATGTTTGCCTGGACGTATAACTCAACGGCAAAAGCGACACCTATGGTGCTCTCAGTCGTTTTTTTTTTGTGTGTGTGTGTGTACAAAAGCATATGTAAAGGCTCCACACAACGGTTCAATTGTTCAGCCAAAGGTTTTATGATACAAATTGTCGTAAGTATACGCATGTGAATTAATTATACCAGACCCGTTCAAAACAATTGATCAACTACGCATGTGGATTGCTTGGATTTTGTTCCGGTTCAGTTCAGGTTTGGTAGCGTAAAAAGTCGCAGCCCTGAACCGGTTCTCCGGCAGCGAGAGGTACTCAGGTACCAGGTACTCCGTTTAGCGAGAGGAAGGAGAAATGGGTGAACACTTGCGTCTATGCTGATGAAGTGAAGTCGTGCTAGTATCAGTTCCCCAAATCACTTTTTTTCGCACGGACAGCGCCAGCAAGATACACTTAAAGCATATTACACAGACGACGGTACTGAGCCGGCACACTGCATTCGCAGTGTCAATCGGTGTGGAAGCGTACTGAAGCATGCCAGCCTTGCTCTGTCCGAGCTCACTGCAGTGTACCAGTTAATACCCCCCCCCCCCGCAATAAAGGCAATGTGTCACAACACACTCCAGTAAGCAGGACTGTATTTATTTTTCGGACCACCACCAGTCATACAGGCACCGTTTTGTGTATGCTCCTTCGCCACTTGTCATGTGTTTGACTTGTTTAATTTGACTGCTCACTTGTAAAGGAAAATGTTGGGCGTATTCGACCTATAGCGCTGTACAACTGGGCTACTCCATTCCTGTGTTATTCGGTGGACGATAGCAGGCCACTCAGCTTTCAAAAAACAGACCAGTTGCTGGCAGAGGACGGCCACGCCGTCTGCTCCTCGTCCTCTTGACTGCTAGGGGAAAATTTGCCAAATCCATTTTATGGAGATCAGTATGTCCTCGTTCGGGGATTGAGACACTTATGCTGACTTTTATGTCTGTTATGTCTGTTTTTTCATGTTCTGCACCGGTTCGTGTTCAACAATGTCATAAAAGTTTGGGGCTCATGTTCGGTTCGACACCCTGGTTAAGACTGCGCCTTACGACCACATATGGCATCATACATGCTGGAGAACAACACTGTTATGACAAATAAAACTTCCCCGAGCTCGACGCTTAAATGAACTATGTGCTGTGCTGTCGTTGGCTATAAATATTAGCATATGTCAACAGCCATCCCTCGCCTGTCACAGGGTCACGTGTGTGTGTGTGTGTGTGTGATGCCAGTAAGTCAAATGTATAGTGTCCAAAGAGTGGCCACGAAGCCGTGGATGTCATAGGTTTTGAAGGTGAATAAGTTTTCTCCACTGCAGCCACGTCGATATGGTGATCTTTATTACCCACGATGATTCCATAGACAAAGCATGCAAGGTAAAGTTTTCCTCAAGCTACGAAGTGGCGAATTTCACCATCTCCAGTGTGGTAAGTGATGGCATGGGGACGGCAGCATCGGTTTGCAAACCGTGGTGCACTTCTCTCTGTGGTCACGATGAGCACACTCTCTCTGTTCCAGTCGGAGGCTGCACTTCTGATGCGGGAACTACAAAAGTCTGGTCGGGATCTTCCTCGGATGTGTTTCTCTCTGAGCATGGCCGCGCTCAAGTTCGATGTATGCACAATCACTTCTTATTTCTCCTGTAGGAAGCCTAATAATAATTGGGGGTTTACGTCGCGAGGCAACTGAGATCTCTGAAGTAAGCTTTTTCTTTTTTTCTTTTTGCAGGTGGCCCACCCAGACTACTACGTAGGGGATGCTTGTACAAAGATGGAGCGAGTCCCATATGCAGATGTAAGTCATTTGCACATGGATGCATAGCAGGGGCTTAACATAGTATTAAGAGGAACCACAACCATTAGGATGTGACCCTGTAAAGACTTCTGGCACACGCATGCAATACCTCGAGCATGGTTCACACCATCACACTCAGAAAAAAGGGAATCAAAGGATGCGTGGACACCCTCTCCAACAGAGAGGGCGCGTTGCAGCGACACCCTCCCGCGGCCGTATTTAATGCGGGGTGTTGCGTAGACTCCCTCCATGGAAGGGTGTTGGCCTCACTCCGCAATGTTTATGACGATGTCCTTCCAGACTATTCAACAGTGCGGCCTCGTACTTTTACGCGTTTACACAGTTACCGAGATACACCTGGAAATAAGAGAAAAAAAGAAAAGAGAAAGGTGAACAAGGCCTGTCCCTCCCTCATGGTCAAAGGAGCTGTCTCCCAGCAGAGGACATGTACTTTTCGCAAGCCCCGGCTGTACCAAAGAAAAGTCGTTGGTGGCGCATATAATTGGGAAGCAGGGATGGGCAGTATTTAAATACATTGTAATTAAAATACTATTTAAAATATAAATACATGTATTTATATTTCGTATTTAAATACAGACTTGAAAAATGTATTTATAATTATATTTAAATACCAATTTTCGGGTATTTATTCTTGTAAATACTTTATAAATACTCTTAAATACAGAATGTACTGACACATATCTTAAAGTTGCCCTGCATTTGACCTTTCGGGAAGAAGGGCGAGTTTGGGGCGCAATTATGCCGGGTTTGCGCTAGCATGCGCATGCGACAAACCATTTTAGATGGCGAGTTTTTCACTGTTGCTGCGGACAACGGTCGTGACTACCCGATTACATTGTTGTACGAAGCATCTTCGTCAAATTTAATACAAGTATTTGTTCATCGGCACCTGTGGAGATGCTGTTCCCCTTTGCGAATCTGATTGTTCGGCCGAACAGAAGATGCCTAAAAGAAGCAGTCTTCGAGAAATTTCTAATATTAAAATCGCCATGATAATCTAACAAATAAATGCTGTTCTTTCTTGCTGATTTGTCCTTATGATCATAATTCTTTCTGTAATTCCAGATGACATCTTCCTCACAGTATTTATGGTAGTAGTTACGGTATTTAAATACAGTATTTATATTTTGTATTTAAATACTCATGTTGAAAACTATTTATGAAGAGTATTTAAATACCCTGGTCAACAAAGTATTTTGTATTTATATTTAAATACTCAAAAAATGTATTTATGCCCATCCCTGTTGGGAAGTACCCAACATTATGTACTGAGGAACAGGTACTGAACAACTTTACAAGCAAGCTGACGCCTACATCTTGTTTCCTTATGCTCATAATGATGCCGGTTCTACAATGCAGTCATTTTTGTTATAATTGTAATTGTATGATTGTAATTGTTTCATTCGATGGAAAATGCCCGTCGAAATACTATCTAAAGACAAGGGAAGCGGCAGGCCGAGTTAGAGGGATATCTGTTCTGTAACGCTAAGTGCCTTGAAGTTACTGCAGATGCACTGTGAGCTGATGAAGCGTATGCCCGTCATCGTTACCACAGTTTTTCGCTCCTTCGTAGTCTAGGAGCGGGCTGTAATATTTTGATTCGAATAGTACTGCAGTCCTAATGAAGCCCTTTGAGGGATGTTACGCTTGTTCTAAGGGACTACCTATAGATACGACGTAGAGCAACAACAACGAACAACAGCAGGGAGACGAAGCAGTAAGAGCCTGCTCTTACTAGTGTCTAGTCTAGCTCAAGAGAGCAGTACTATTTTCGAAGCGTGATGTGGGCAAGCATTGTGCTTGTCCCATCCTATACAGTTTGCACATGTTGTTTTCGGGCGTGGAAAGTATAGTTTTTGCAACGCGGTGCAACACAGATCAGTATCTGCACAAGAAAAAAAAACAAAAACAAAGAGCAATGGTGTAACATCACTTGATAACAGAGTGAAAAACGGGGTGCCTAGTGTTCTCTGCAATGTGCTTCGGTAGGGTAGTTAAGGGAACACCTATAGAAAGATCCTCCGGGAAACACCCTCATTGGTGGGATACGAGGGGACTTTCTCAGGATGGGGAGCCAAGGGAACACCTTTAGCAAGGGGAGTAGCATAAACTCCTCATGGGGAGTCATATGTGTGACGCGCGTGGTCACCCGCAAGGGAGTTTCCCATACTCCTTTTTTTCTGAGAGCGCACTACGTTTCTTTGCGTGCGGATGCGGACGAGAGTTCGTTGGCATCAGACGCGTGCGAGACCTTCCGTAGTAGAACGCATGGAGTTGTCTCTGAGCTGAACGTTTTTCGAAGCACTCACAAGTGGCAAACAAATCGCTGCCTTCTACGCATGCGTGTTGAGACTGTTTCTCTGTGATAATTTCAACATTGCCGTTGTTAAAAAGCGCATAGACGAGACAGAAAAAAAAAAAAAAAAGGTGTAGCTAGGATTCATTGCTTTCATTCAAATAACAGCGATTTGTGCCACGCCAGACTGAAACATGGACTTCATGCCAGTACCCACATGCGGTAGAGATGTGCGGAACAGCCAGCCTCGCGCGTGCAAGCCGCCCCTGGTGTGTCTTTATCCTACACTTTGCTTACCCGCACTGCCGAATTTTATCCAATGTCGAACCAAAAATTTTAATGCTACGCTTTATAAAGTAGGCAGCAGTTTTATTTCTTTCGTAAATTCGATGGTTGAAAAACGGGAACCCCGATGTGATATACCTGCCAGTCAGCGCCGCCGTCACTGGTTTCCGGGCGGGAGGCTGGAAGAAAACAAGGCACGCAACTTCCGTTGACCTCCTGATTGGCCGAAAATCGTCCACGGCGTGATAGATGGAACAGGTCCCCCAAGGTCGCCATTTCCCCATGTATTTGTTTTATCTTGATGCGTGCAATGCCGGAGGCCGCCCTTAGATACCCCATTGTTACCAGTGTTGCGTCTCGTCGTGGCAACATTCCCAGGCGTATACACGGATTTTCGGCAGGTGTTCACGAAGGACATCCCTTTCTTCCCGCCAGCCATCCAGACAGCCAAATAAGGCATAAGCGTGCAGGGGATAATGTGTCCATTCTTCCCGCTGGCCATCCAGTCGACGAGCGACCTTCCGAGCCAGACTGTCTGTCCATATCACCATTGCCTTCCGTAGAGCTAAGCCGATTGCGCTGTCTGGGAGACGGACATTGAAGGTGAAGACAAACGCCGTGCGGCAAGGACACACCACCATGTACAACCAGTGTGCTCTATTGTAAACGGTGTCACGTGTTGATGCTAGATTGTATATAAAAGCGGAGACCTTCAGGGCTCCTCTGTCTGTTCACTTCGAGTCTTCGAACATGTAAATAAACCTCGTTGTGTTTCTCGTAACGGAACCCTGCCTGACTACCTCCGGCACCAGACCGCTCGGACCCGAAACCGCAACAACTGGTTGGCAGCACTGGGATGGATCTCACCGGCTGTAACTCGTCACATGGGTGAGTGCTCCGTTTTCCTTGGTCAGATTGTAGCCAGATCGTAAGTGTCTAGAACGATAGGCAAAATCTGTTAGCCCTTTTGGTATAGGAAGCACTAAGTTTTAGCTTCATTCAAAAGGCTAGGGTACGGGAAATTTGCGCTCAGGGGAGAACCATGGACTTGACGAAGTTGCGAGTGCCAGAATTGTTGCTTTTGCTTGAAGAACTTGGGGGTAGCGCGGGACAGGTAAAGCGGAAACCTCAAATCATTGAGCTCATTAAGAGTATTGGAGCAGATGTTGAGGAGATTGAGGAATGCTGGGAAATGATCCTCGAAAGAAAACGAGACGAGGAAGCAATCAAACGTGAACGCGAAGAAAAGGAAAAAAGGGAGGAACGGCAAGCTAAAGAAGCGAGAGAGCATGAACTTGCCTTAAAGAAATTAGAGTTAGAGCGCCTCCGACTTGAATCCGAGACCTCTGTTAGGACGACTGATAGAAGTGGGGATAATGAAAAGTTGAAGATAAAGGATCTCCTACAGCCGTTCAAAATCGGGGAGGACATCGGTCTGTTTCTCGTGAACTTTGAACGAACCTGCGAGAGGGTAGGCTTTGATCGAGAGACATGGCCACAAAAACTTCTCACCCTACTTCCTTGCGAAGCTGCAGACGTTATTGCGAGGCTGAGCAAGAAAGGCGCGGGGGACTACGACAAAGCAAAAGCTGCTCTACTCAAAAAGTACCGACTATCCACCGAGGCTTTTCGGCAGCGCTTCCGTTTGTCAGAGAAAAAGGAGGACGAGTCTTACCCGGAATTCGCCTACAGTTTAAAGGCAAACTTAGTAGAATGGCTCAAAAGCGCTGAAGTATTCGGAGACCACGACAAGGTCGTAGAGTGCGTGGCTCTCGAACAGTTTTATCGAGGCCTCCCTGACCAGATTATGTTTTGGGTACAAGACAGAATGACTGAAGTCAAAATACAGACAGCCGCCGAGTTTGCGGAAGAGTATGTTACACGTAGAAAGGCGCAAAGTGCGGCCTCCGTTTCCTCCAGGGCAACAAAGGAAACTGATAGGGAACAATCCGCACAAGGGAAAGGCGAGCATAGAAGGAGGTTTCATCCTAAACGCGTTGAGAAAAACCGGGTCAATGAAAGCGAGAACGGGAACGAGACCCGACTGACGTATTCCAAGTCAGAGAACAAAGCCCAACCAAAGAAGGAAACAGCAAAAGTGTTTGAGTCTAGGAGACGCGACGTTTGTTATGTTTGCAACAAACCAGGGCACTACGCTGCAAATTGTCCCAACAAAGTGGTGTTTTCTTATGTAAGTGACGGTGGCGAGAATGCTAAATTGTTGGAACCATACGTGCGGGATATGACCGTGAACGGAAAGTCGTGTAAGGTTTTGCGCGATTCGGCAGCTACAATGGATGTTGTGCACCCGTCGTACGTGACAAAAGATGACTACACCGGCGAATCTGCTTGGATAAAGCAGGTCGTGGAAGAGCACAGTGTGTGCCTTCCGATAGCACGCGTTACAATTGAAGGGCCGTTCGGAACTCTCGCGACTGAGGCAGCAGTATCGGCCAACCTTCCTCGGGCGTATCCATATTTGTTTTCGAACAAATCTGATCAGCTGCTCAGGGACCGAGGACAATGTTTTTCAGACCAACTTGTACTAGCTTTGACACGCTCTAAAGCAAGAGAGCTCGCTACAAAGATGGAGCATGATGTAGAGGCAAAGGCGCCTCAAGCTGAGGCAGCACAGAAGGATGAGCAGAATTCGGGCACGCTTATTTCAGGAAGCAACGGGGACGAACATATTGTAAAGGAGCAGAATTGTTCGCCTAAGGAAAACGCGGGCGTTAGTCCACCGCCAGTTGAGGGAGAATTCCTATCGCCAATTTCGCGGAACTTCGAAAACCTTGCCAAGGTAGATCGAGTAAGCTTGGCCGATGCACAGATAAGCGACCCCTCGTTGGTTGAGCTACAGAATCATGTCCGGGATGGTGTAGCGAAGAAAAACATTACGTTTTTTGTGAAAGATGGTCTGATATACCGAAAATACCAAGACCGAAACGGCAGGATATTTGAGCAGTTAGTAGTTCCTGAGAAGTACCGTAAGGATCTTCTACACTTAGCTCACTCGGGAACATGGGCTGGGCACTTGGGCATTCGTAAAACGAAACTTCGCCTCTCGCAAGAATACTATTGGCCCATGTGTTGGAGAGATGTCGAATCATTCGTAAGGTCGTGTGATACGTGCCAGCGGGTAGGGAAGTCGGGGGACAGAAAGAAAGCGCCCATGCAGCTAGTCCCGGTTATCACTGAACCGTTCAAGAGACTTGTGATAGACATAGTGGGACCTCTCCCGGCAACAAAGTCAGGACGCCGGTACATACTGACGGCGCTTTGCCCCGCCACCAAATTTCCCGAGGCAGTGGCCCTCAATGAACTCAATTCCACAGCGGTAGTGGACGCCCTACTTTCAATTTTTGCGCGCGTCGGCTTCCCTGCTGAAATACAATGCGATAATGGGAGCGTCTTTACCAGTTGTCTCACGACAACGTTCTTTGAGAAATGCGGGATAAAGCTGATCCACAGCTCCATCTATCACCCCCAGTCGAACAGCGTCGAACGGGTTCACTCGGTATTGAAACGCGTCCTGAGGGCCCTGTGTTTTGAAAATAAAAGGGATTGGGAAGCGTGCCTCCCCGCGACAATGTTCGCGCTCCGTTCCGCCCCTCACGAGACCACGGGCTTCAGCCCAGCAGAGTTGGTGTACGGGAAGAACCTCAGATCCCCCTTGCGTATGTTGAGGGAATCATGGGAAGGTCAGGGAGAAGGCCCGACAGTCGTGGAATATGTGCTTAATTTGCTGCACCGGCTTAGCTGTGCAAAAGACATCGTAGAAGAAAATATGAAAGCGGCACAGAGAAAGGCAAAAACCTATTACGACAAATCAGCCCGAAAGCGTGTGTTCGCTGTGGGAGACAAGGTAATGTTGCTGAAACCCGCGAAGCAAAATCGACTGGAAGTGCAGTGGGAAGGCCCGGCGACGGTAGTTCAAAAGATTTCAGAGACGAACTACGTCGTCGAATTCGGAGGTCGCCGGAAGTCGGTAAAGATATATCACAGCAATCTTATGAAGCCGTATCGTGAGCGAGAGGAAATTGTGAATCTAACTTTGAATATTCCCGAGGAAGCGATACAGGAAATTCCCAGTATCGGTGATAGCCAGCGACTAAGGGTCGAGGAGATAATGTCCTGCGCACGTATAGGAGAAGGGCTCAGACCGGCACAGATCGCCGATATTGAGCAGATTGTGCGTGATTTTCAGGGCACCTTTTCAGAAAAACCTGGCAGAAGCCCCACTGTAGTTCATGATATCGAACTCACGTGTGACCAGCTGATACACGCCAAGCCATATAGAATGTCGCCAAGGCAGAAGGAGATCATGGAGGCCGAGATCAAGCGCATGTTAGAACTTGGGGTGATCGAACGGGCGGAAAGTGATTACACTTCACCGATGATACTGGTTGAAGTCCCGGGGAAAGATCCCCGCCCTTGTATAGATTATCGACGCCTCAACGCGATAACCCGCGACGAAACCTATCCAATCCCTAACATCGAAGAGAGAGTAGAAACCGTGAGCAAGGCCAAATACATTTCAACCTTAGATTTAGTAAGGGGATATTGGCAAGTGCCCCTGACTCAGAAGGCTAGCCGGTATGCCGCTTTTGTGTCCCCTTTCGGAACGTTTCGGCCTACGGCACTAGCATTTGGTCTCAAAAACGCTCCATTTTGCTTCTCAAAGCTAATGGATAAGATACTGGACGGCTTGAGTAGTTTTGCTCTGCCCTACTTGGACGATGTTGCCATATTCTCCAACAGTTGGGAGGAGCACGTTGAACACATACGAGTGGTTTTGGACCGTCTTCAACGGGCTGGGCTGACGGTACGACCAAAGAAATGTCAGTTAGGTAGCGCAGAGGTAACCTATCTAGGACACGTTGTCGGGCAGGGTTTCCGTCGCCCGTTGGACGTAAAGATTGCAGCTGTCGTCGACTTTCCTCAGCCTAAGACAAAGTCTGATGTGCGGGCGTTTTTAGGTCTGGCTGGCTATTACCAGCACTACATCCCAAACTATTCACAGATAGCTAGTCCGCTTACGGATGCGCTGCGGAAAAACGCCCCAGTAAAAGTAGAATGGGACAAGTCGAAAGAACAATCATTTCAAGGTTTAAAGATGGCACTAACTCGCAAGCCAGTGCTTGCGACGCCGGACTACAACCGGTCATTTATTGTGCAATGTGACGCAAGTGACCGCGGAGTCGGAGCGGTGTTGTGTCAACTGGACGATCGTGGGCGAGAGCGGCCTGTTCTCTATATCAGCCGCAAGTTGACGGTACGCGAAGAAGCGTACAGCACCTCAGAAAAGGAGTGTGCCTGCCTTGTATGGGCCATACAAAAGTTGGCATGTTATTTGGTAGGAACGAGGTTCATTGTTGAAACAGATCATTGTCCTCTGACCTGGTTACAAAACATGTCACCGAAGAACGGTCGACTGTTGCGTTGGTGCCTCACCCTTCAACAATACAACTACGAGGTACGATACAAAAAGGGGAGCCTCAACGGCAACGCCGACGGCCTGAGCAGAGGGTTCTGAGTCAGTGAAGGAGCTCAAGCTCGTCTCAATTCATGTAAATAGTTATACATTGTTGACCTGCGCAGTCCTAAGTAGGAGTGATGATCTGGCACTGGCAGCTTTAAAAGTATTCGTGTCTCTGCTGATCGTAATTAGGGTAATGCAATCATCAGGTAGATGTAATTTTGGAGGAAACCAGCACGATGTGAAGTCTTAGTGTGGAATGAAGTTTGATAAAGACTGGCTCAATCGCGCCTGGAAATGCGGGGTGCTTATTTGTGGACGTGTGCGGTTTGGGGTTACCCTTCTCTTTGCTGTTGTCCATTGTTGTGCTTGCAGCCATATTCGCCCTTCGTGGTCATTTCGGTAGGCCCTCTGTCAGGCCAACCCTGGGTGCCATTCTGCAACCGTCTTGGGGTCAAGCCCGCCATGACATCTTCGAAGTTGCACCTCAAGCGAGAAGCACTCTCTCGAAGGGGTCCCTAATCGACATCGCAGATCATCATCTCTGTGGAGCAGCGAGAGAAACTGCTTCCCCATCATGATGACCAGGCCGCCGGGGGAGGTGTTGTTGCGTCTCGTCGTGGCAACATTCCCAGGCGTATACACGGATTTTCGGCAGGTGTTCACGAAGGACATCCCTTTCTTCCCGCAGGCCATCCAGACAGCCAAATAAGGCATAAGCGTGCAGGGGATAATGTGTCCATTCTTCCCGCTGGCCATCCAGTCGACGAGCGACCTTCCGAGCCAGACTGTCTGTCCATATCACCATTGCCTTCCGTAGAGCTAAGCCGATTGCGCTGTCTGGGAGACGGACATTGAAGGTGAAGACAAACGCCGTGCGGCAAGGACACACCACCATGTACAACCAGTGTGCTCTATTGTAAACGGTGTCACGTGTTGATGCTAGATTGTATATAAAAGCGGAGACCTTCAGGGCTCCTCTGTCTGTTCACTTCGAGTCTTCGAACATGTAAATAAACCTCGTTGTGTTTCTCGTAACGGACCCCTGCCTGACTACCTCCGGCACCAGACCGCTCGGACCCGAAACCGCAACACCAGACGTTGGCTTGCTTCGATTGTAGCGCGCTAAAGATCCAGTTGAAGCACAATCCAAGCCAGGCCAAGTCACCGAAGGAGAAATGGACGACTGCGCCTGCGGTGCCTGGTACGACAGGTACGCTATGTGATGCACGCAGCCGTGCACGAGATCCTTCCGATCGCTCAACACGTTTAAAAACGGGACCAAAAAGTGAAACACGACACAGAAAGTTGTTATACGCGTTTTATTTGGACATATAAAGACTAGATTCATTCGCAGAAACAACAAAAACATTTTGCCGCTAAACTTGCGGCAAAACAGAAACTGAGGTGATCCGGAACGGCAACAGTGGGGTATCTAGTGGCGGCCTTCTTCGTTGCACGCTTTTCTCAGGTGAGTTTGGGGGACCTGAGATGGAAATCGGAAGCGGCTTTTCCCACCACGCTCGAAAGATGTGCATTGAGTGACGCTTGCGGTGTGTGAACACTCCACTGCACGCAATCAAACGAAATAGCGTGAACCGTGCTTCACGCTCGCTCCAGTCGCTCGTAGGCATCCGTGCACACGCTTCCGCTGCGAATGCGCAGTGATGGCAAAGCTGCCTTACAGCTCACGGTTTAGTTGAATCCTCGATTACCTTCCGCCAACAGACTTGTGAAGCAATGGGTAATGAAACTACCACCGATGACTCTCTGTCTGCCTTCACACCTGCTGGACGTTCTCTGTTTACCTACGAGAACGAAGAAACTGTTGCTATGAAGGTAAGATTTGAAACAACGTTATTTGATGTGTTGCGCCTATGACAGATTTGAACGGGGCAGACGAACGGGGGTAGCTTGATCGAATCGCATTTTTGACGTCAAACGGTGCAGCGCCGCCCCAAAAGCCTGAATGCATTCTGATCCATCCGGAATACGTTCCTCAGGCAACTACGTGTCATCATATAGACCCCCTTTTATTTGTGAACAAGGGGGGCGATCTGTGCATGCGCATGGACATAGCAGACGTCGCTGGTGGGCAAAAGGGAGTAGGAAACCGCACGGTGTGTTCTGTAAGCGTAGAACATCCAATAGCTACACCACTTTGCGGGATGCCTTCAGTAACGACCGAAAACAAACCAGTGACACCCGAAGACACCACCAAACAGTACAGCAGTGAGGCCGCATTGCTGTGCCGTCGCGCAGTGAAGTGCGTCCATTGATGCGACCTGCCAGCCGATCGACACGTGCTTTCTGTAATCGATCTTCAGCATAATCAATCAGAATTACCGGCTTGCAATATCGTTGTATTTGGGGGAGAGGGGTACCGTGCCGGAACCAAGGATTCAAGAACGAAGGGATCTCAGTGGGTTTGCCAACAAAATGCGTTCGCTTCCTCCCTCTTTGCACCGTAAGCAACGCTTTGCGTCAATATGGCGTCGAGGACATCGCTGGGTACGCGACGATATAGTGGAGACAGTGGAGGTCGCTCAGTCGTGGCGCCACAAAATGCGTTTCAAGCGATGCCCATTGTGATGATCAAATGGTAACTGCAGGTGACCTCAATGTCTAGCTTCCTGCCCAAAGTATGCGTGGCTACGTTCCACACGGAGATGGAGGACGGCAAAGGGACGTGCGAGAAGCGCCCTAGTGGGTCGCGTATGCGAGCCATAAGGCACACCTTAGGTGAGCATATGGTCACTGCCAGCCGCACACTGATGTCGGTTTCGTTGCAGACATACCGGAAAGTACGGCGAGCAGAACACGCATCGAAAGTGAGTGATGGGTCCTTGTACGTATAGCGGCTATTCTACAGCGTGGTGTATTGTCTACCGTGCTGTAAAGAGCGTGTGTAGCCTGTTTTGTTTACCTAAGCGTATATGATTGTAGTCAGGGCCGATGCCGATGTCGTGTTTCAGGTGAGCACTTGCATGCCTGACCATGATGTTACCCTGTGAGCTGGTGTAGGTGATAGATGAGGTACTGCGGTACTCTGGTCACCCGCGAATGGGAACGCGGGTGTGAGAAGCCACGGTGCCAACGTGATTGAAATAAGTATGTGGAGAAGGAGTATCTCATCAGCTCGTGGCACTGCCGTCAAATTCTCGTTGGGATAATCCAAGGCTTCTTGCGGCGGGACGCAAAGTATTCTGCAGCAGGAGCGGCCGCAGCCGTGCGCCGAAGGAACGCTCTCGTGTCGCCACGATGTTGTCATACTGTATACGTCTGTCTTCGAAAGAATTTCGACCCGTGTGGATCGCAATCATTTATAATGCCCGTATTTGCTTACTTTTCCATTTGAAAAACTGCGGCGGGGCAGGGGAGACACCAGAGGAGAGTGCAGTTATTCACATTCCAGTTAAGCGCATGGTCCTCGGGGTGGCTAAATAAAATGATCAATTCCTTTCAGGCCCACTGATATGTGTCATTGGAAAAATGCCCTTATTACCGGAAAACTTTCCTTGGCACCTTTGCGATATCCTTGTCTATGCAACGGTAGTGCACGACAAATACTTGGGTATCCTGAGATCCATATACAACCGTAAGTAACCCACGTCGTGTGCCATTCGTATTCCTCACGTGGGTGCTTTTGATAGAGAGTACTCTGGATAATCTCATCGAGTCAAAGGCTGTCTTTATGCTAAAGAATATCGTCGTTGCCCTCGATGGAGCCCAGATTGGCTCCCCAGTGTACGACACCACAGAGACCCTGGAAGGTCTCGCTCGTAACGTGACGGCATGGATCACGGTGGCCGGCCTGGATGGCGTAGCAGTCTTCACTAATACACTAACTATGGCAATGCTGGAACGTCACACAATCTTCATGGAGGTATGTGGCCGTCAACACTATCATAACCGTTTAGCCTGTACTTTGCATTATCCCGCATATTCCGGGTATCCACAGGATAATAATCATGCGTTACGGCAATGCCATAATTTTCTATGCCATAATATCGATCGTCATTGCATAACCGGTAACTTCGATAACTGCAGCTCCGTACACTGCGATACAGGGCTCTACCATGGTTTTTCATGGTTGTCTCCTCAGCACATACAACTCGGCAACTCGGCAATGGCAACTCGGTGTGGTTAAACATTGTGCACTGTCAATGTAAATATTCGGGCCTACCATTGCTATTAGCAAGGCCGATAAACCCTGCGTGCGACAACATTGGGTAATAAATACTCGTGTTCCAAGACAAGCGATTCTAGACAGACGCAATAGGAAACCACTGTTGCGGTGAGGGTGAAATGAGGATGAACTTTCCCCTTACCCGCGCATGCCCTTGTGCAACCACATCCACGTCTTGTCAGATGCCAAATGTTGCGGTCAAATATGATCTATGATCAATAGAGTCAAGCTTGTTGAAATGTCAAGAAAAATAATAACGAAAGAATGAAGCACGAAGTCAGTAACTATTTAATACGTGAGCTTTCGGGCAGAGCCTGCCCTTCACCCAGACCCAGAACCGCAGGGCTCACGTATTAAATAGTTACTCTGACTTCGTGCTTCATTCTTTCGTTATTTTTCTTGATGACAAAACCTGTAGACTCAAGTTGCAGCGTGGTCTGCGGCCACACAACTTTGTGTCATTTCATAGCATTCATTGACAACACATGATCCGAATTTCGTGTAAGAATGGTTTCTCTTTTCTTAGAAAATGCGCGCAGCTATCGTTCAAAGACGGCTCGACATGTTGCTTATCTATGGTGCACCAATAACAGTGGGTTACAGCACCTGGCCGCAGTCATTCATCGCAGGGTAAGCGGTTCTGTTTTCGTCTTGCATTAGCACACGTCGTGGTGTTGAGGTTGATTCAGCGGAGAATGGCTATGGCTGCAACGAGGGAAATTCAGGAGGAACAGTGAAAGAACACTCCGTCGGTTTTTCCTTTTTCTCTACTGCGGGTTGTATACCTTGTAAGGCAGAAGACATGCGTTCTTGGCGTTGATTGCGCTGCGACATTGATCGTAGCTGATTGTGCGCTAGACTCGCAAGAACGCCCTCCCCTCCTGTGGTAAACCCGTAGAGTAACGAGTGAGGTCGAGTACTGACAGAATGATAGACTGAAGTGAAAGATTGGACCATAGTGAGAGGAAGATTGAGGGGCAGGGGCGTGGTCGTGTCTGGTAAGTGTGGAATGTTATGTTGAATTCCAACGACAGATTCGGAGCGCATCCGGAGCAAGTTTTGCTGCTTCTCCGGGAGCAAGTCTCTTCTGTTCGCAGGTTGGGAACAGTGCCGAAGTCTTCCAATGGAAGCTTTGGAGCGGTCTTCAAGCCACGGTCGCTCTAAGGCAACCCAGACTGTTCCGCAAAAACAGGCAGATTCAGCCGGAACCGTATACCTTGTCCCTTGCGCTTCCTGTTTCCTGTTACTTTTTCGCTAACATGGCCGCTTCGTAACTTGTCTCCGCCGTAACTGCTATTTTTCGCGCCGTACGTTGGCGATTTTGTGTGCTTGAAGAAAGCGATGAGTCAGACATTACCAGAGCATCGTCCTACGTGTTGTAATAGAACATGAGTGCCGTCTTCTTCCTCCATCTCTGGCCGTCACCCAGAAAGAGAGATTGGCCAGGGCTAAACTCAACGTTGGACGCAAGTATTCCAGTCCAGTGTCCAGTGTTCCAGGATTGCGGAGAAAGGCTGAGCCGATGCATTCTCACACTAATCTCAAACTCGGGCTAATTGATCAGCGATCGTTCGTTTCCCGACGTGGATCGATCATGCATGCTTGTAGTGCAGCCCCAAAGACACGGACCCAGACGCGGATACAAGACAATTGCGTAGTCTCAACTGAGCAACTGAGCAATTGAGTATTGGGTATTTACTAATTGTTTCGCCTTTATCTTGGATCGATCTTGGATATAGATCTTTTTAGTAGATCGATCAACCGGCAGATCAATTGATTCTCGATTGCTTCTTTAGAGCATCGTTCGTCGTTGCAAATTCGTGCAGCTTAAACGAGGTATTTCCGTGAAGCGCAGGGCAGGCATCCAGGGCATCAAAACGCGTTTTCTATCATGGTGGAACTACGTCACTACGCTTCCGTCCCCGTCTCTTTGGTTCCGTCACTCCGCTTTCGAGAAGGTGTCAGAAATTTTGTCTGGAGTTACGAGCACCGGATGTGCGCTTGGTCGTGTAGTGGATGGAGTCATGACCCTTTTAACCCACTTAACGCACCCATTGTTCCTTTAACAGCATGATGGCCGGCATGCACCCGCGTGAAGTGTCATCGCAAAATATATGGCCCTGCTCACTTATGGCGAATTCGCGGAGCCATTTACTGTCAGATTTTCTTGCCATCCCACCGAGCGTTCGCTTGGTCAAAACGTGGCAATGCCGTGCGTTCTTGTGGGCCGCTTTCCGAGCGCCAGGAGTGTGCCAGCTACAGCACTTTTTCCACACGCCCTTGGAGCGGCCAGGTAGCGGATTCCCCAACTATATCCGGTGTCGTCACATCCGCACAAAGAGGCTGGCGAGGACCCTCATTGGCCCGCACGTCGAAGTTCACATACGTTAGCAGGCCCGAACGTGAGCGACCGCGAGTCCCCTAGCGTGATTCAAGTGATTGAAACCGCTAGATTCCTAGCACTTATGTTCGGGTGGCCACGGTGACGTGATCGGGAGCGGGCGCGGACCTACCGCTAGGCCGTGTTTTTTGCCACGAAATAGCCACTCGAAGTCTCCATCAGTTACATTATTATTTGAAAGAAAAGTACGTTGTGAACGGGAAGACACGCATGTGGTACTGTGCAAAGAGCACTCATGCAGGCCCGGGCCAGTCCGTCCCGTTTAGCGCTGAAATTTTAAATACAGTCGGGATTCATGTCGCAGGCAGGACGCATGCACGGGTGTGGAAATAATACCCTTGCCTTATACCCACTTGCAGCTTTGTGGACGTCGCTGTACTCATCGTACACCTCGACAGCTGGGAAAATGCTCGCTGTTACGCCAATATGCCCACAATGTTTCATCCCCTCTCCGAGCGTGAACAGAAGGACATCGTTCTAAAGAAGATCCACGGTGTCCGAGCAGTCACTTCCGTTGTACCGGGGATCGCTGTGTCCATCCAGTTGGCGGTGCGTCAGTTTCGCGCGGACAAAGAGGTGGTGATGTATCACGAATGCCTCTCCGAAACATGGGTCAACTACTCAAAGGTATGAGACCTAAACGTTTGTGTGTGCTGTGGGGGGGGGGGGGGGGGTAGGCAACAACCGAAAAGCAGATTCTGTGCAAGCATCCAGTGGCGAAATGCAAAAATGCGTTCGGATTAAGCACCTTTTCCGGTCTACACCCGACATCCGCACTATCGTCTAACCTGACTTCCGGTTGGCCACTTCTCGTCTATACTGTAAAATCCTTTATTTTCGCGGCCCGCAAATTTCGCGAAAATTATGGGCTCGCGAAAATCAACACTCTTAAAAATAAGGTCGGTACGCTTACTAACTCAGCACTTACTTTTCACACCAGTCATTAAGATCCTAGTAACTGTAGGTAGTAAAAGTGGCGAAAGGCTAGTAAAGAGCACTACCTCCATCAGTCGGTCTTAGCTGATAGCACGGACTGTGGCTAGTAAAAGCGCGACCTTCACCTAGTGAAAATAGTGTATACACTGGTAAGAAAAGAAAAGACACGGCTTGCGTGTAATTTCGGGAAAGGGAATGCTAATGTTTTTCAGCGCCAATATATTTCCCAACTTGTATATAGAAGTAGTCACAAACATACGAAGATCTGTCACCTCTACCTGTGGGTGGGTGTGTGGGTGTGTGGGTGCGCGCGTGGGGGGGGGGGGGGAGACTGTGCCTAGACAAACTCACATTCCCAAAGCATGGGTGTGAACGAAAAAGGACACCTCATCCTAGCAGACTGCCATTTGTTGGACAACAGATACTGATATAAATGCATGGCAACTTCTCAGATTACGAAGCCGCCAACAGACGCGAAGCGACTTCTCGGGTGTGGACGCGCGCACACGGTTGTCCCAGGAGTAAATAATACGCTACCGTAGGTCTCTCCCGTATTGAATAAAATGCTACTCTGCTAACACGTGTGTTTTTAAATCAAATTACAGTTTAACTCAGATAATATTGCCTACATCACAAATTAACGGGCACAAAATAACATCGATCGATAAGTATCGATCTAGTAACAGCTACTAAGCAAAACTTTCTGGCTAGAAACGGCAGCATTTACTGCTTCCCACAACTCTTAGCTAGTACTCAGTTAGTGACCAACTAGTAACGCACTTCGTGGGTAGTAACTGCAGTCGTTACTACCTTTTTACTAGCCATATTCTAAGAGTGAAGGGTTTTACAGTACTTCACTTTCGGTTTGCACTTGCAATTATTGCATATAAGTCCATTTAATTTAACCTTAATTTACCTCAATTAGTTTCAAATACCCTTTAATTACCGTTTAGTTACCGGAGGTTACCGCAGGTTGCCTGATTTCATTTAATTCTCTAATTACGTCCGCGCGCCTCAATTTCTCAATTATCTCGATTTACCCTTAATTACATTGAACTACGTCGGTACCTTCGGTAATCTTTAATGTCATTGCCTTTAAACTCAACTTTCTTGCTTTAGTCGTCTTTAATTATCTAATATTCTTGCCTCTAACTCGGAATTGCCTTCAATTTCATATCATTTACCTTAAAATTACATTTACCCTCTTATCTCCCCTTTACATGTCCACTTATACCTCTGCCTGGGTGTCCCATCTCTCTCTCACACACACATACATGCAGACAGAGAGAGAGAGAGAAGCTTTTCCTATAGAGATGTGACGAATTAAGGATTTCTCGAACCTGAATCCGAATCCAGGGAATGTTCTGCGAATCCACGAATCTTACGAATCTCTCAATCTTTCGAGTCCTTTCTTCGAAAAGAGTTTAAAAAGCCAGGGAAAAAAACCTCTTCAACTGGAAAGTGATATATATATATATCTATATTATATTATATATATCTAATCTATATAAATTTATCTATAATAATATAATAATATAATATAATAATATAATAATAATCTATATATATTTATCTAATCTATATATATATATATATATAAGTTCAAAAAAAGACGCGGAAACAGATTTTAGGGAAGTTAAAAACACTAGTTTATTACATGGGGAGACGTTAAAAAGTAAAATGGGCAAGGGGTCGACGTTTTGACAGTGGCACTGTCTTCGTCAGGACAAAGGTCTTTTGTCCTGACGAAGACAGTGCCACTGTCGAAACGTCGACCCCTTGCCCATTTTACTTTTTAACGTCTCCCCATGTAATAAACTAGTGTTTTTAACTTCCCTAAAATCTGTTTCCGCGTCTTTTTTTGAACTTCTGTAAAACTTCGTGGCCGTTTGATAATCCTTTTACCTCACCCTATATATATATACCACGAGAATGAAATAAGCAGGAAAAATCAGAAGACGACAAAGAGCTTACAGGAAAACACAAAGGGGAGTTTATTAACACATATGGGGATAGGGGACGACGTTTCGGCAGTCAGCGCTGCCTTCGACGGGACTGGAGTTTGGTGACGAGAACAAGCTTTATATATGGGAGAGGGTTATGTACAAGGGAAAGAGAGCAGCGCATGCGCTTTTGTCATGACTAACACAGGTTGGTGACTAAGTGAAAGGGGAATGGCCGGGTCTGTGCAGCAGGACCTTGAGGAAATACCAGTGAGCCTGAAAAAGAGACAAAAGAGCGTATGTATTGTGCTGGATTAGGAATGCAGGTTGCGAATAGTAGAAAGGATTCCTGTATCTTCGTTTATCTGACACTGGAATCTATGAATGAGATAAGATTCGCGCTGTTCCCTGAGCCGTTGGGAAGGAAAGCATGACTGCAGGATGAAAATAGATATATTGGTGATTGGGTGTCCTAGTTTACTGAAATGGCGCGACACTGGCAGATTAGGTTTGCATATTAGGTTAGGTTGCATATAATATATATATATATATATATATAAACCCAGGAGTTCTAGTTCCCTCCATAAAACGAAGAAACAATCAAAGCAAAACCGTGTTGCTTTTAAACTTGTAATATCGGAGCTTGATGTTTTGGTCTTGGCAGCCAAGCAGGCTTGGAGGCGCCGATTTTGAAAAACAAAGAAGCGTGGTTGGTGGATTCGAAAAATTCGATTCGCTGTTTTGAGCAATGGGATTCGGACTCGCGATAATCTCGAAGCCCTGCCGAGGATTCGAGGTTTCGCAGATTCGGTTGGGACATCCCTATAGCTTTTTCCATCTTGACGCTTCTAATGCTAACGCATTAATGTGATAGGCTTCGCTTTTCGCTTACCTCACAAAGGCCTTACACGCATGACGTGCATCCCGGCAGCGCCGCCTCGGTAGTTTGAACATCTAATTGACGAAAAAATTTTTTTATCGAATCCGACGAACAACAACACCTCAGTCGTTTGTTGTACAGTGTAGCAGAGTGCCACACTGGATTGACCGTGTTGTCTCGATCCTGCTAGGGTGAAGAGACGACAGAATGCCGATATGATCCCGCAGCGAAGACTAGTCACTCGGGAGTCGTCTGTGTAATGGCTACTGCCTGTAGCGATGGGTCACACCATTTTGCATAGCCTCTATTAGATCTGATCCTCAGTATTCGAGCTAGCTCGTCAGCGACCAAGATATTTTGGTCATAAATGCAGCCACTGTCGCGAAATCAGATTTGGTGGCTCTCTAAATCTCTCAAGTGCATCTCGAAATCCTTTCCAGACGTGTACAGCACGTCAGACAAAACTGGACGATTTCAACGGGGCGTTCCAGTTCCAGGATTCCGTGACCGCGAGATCGTACGAGACCGAGGCATCTGTGCGGATCAAGGTACCGCGTGCGCATCGATAACGGCAGGAAAGGAACTGAAGCGACGTTGTCTGTATTCAGATGCAACGTTACAACGAATGGATGAAGGGCATGGGTGTTGCACTGTTCAACGCAGACTACGAGGTCCCTCATGCCCCCTGCAGCAAAATCATAATGGGCTACTCCAGGATAAATGAAGCATATCACGTGATGAGTACGTCCTGTTTGTCTCTATACCTGCTTTGGGTTTTCGGTAGCGTGATCCTACTGATTCCAAGGTTGCAGGTTCGATACCAGCAAAGGACGCCACCAACTTGTTGGGACGTTACAAGATGATACCCGCTGTCTCTCGGGAGGAATGTGAAGTACGACGCGCCAGGCGCCCTGATTTCGGCGCATTTTTAAGATATCGCAGGTGGACAAAATTAATCCATGCATTGCCAGACAGCTGGGGCATCATTTCTGAACATAGTTCCCAAGAACCAACGACGCACCTCACGCAAAAGACTCTCTGCCTTAGTGTGTAAACTACCGTAATTTCACGCGTATTAGCCGCGACTTATGCGCGGTATTTTTTCTCGTGGGCGCTCTGCGGCCTATTCACCGGTGCGACTTATCTGATGACTATTTTTCCATGGTATTTTCGCCATACACCAGTTTTAACGAAAGGGCCGACATTGTCTCCGTAATAGCACCACCCTGCCAGTGGTGCGAACAACGCGAAACAGGGGCGCGTCCGCATTCGAGTAGACTGACCTCCCTAGTGTCTTCCCCCAAGCGGCTTTAACAAAAGTGGTGACAGTGATTCATGTCTTCTGGAAGACCACTGACCCCTCGATCCATGAAAAACACGCAACAAGGGCACAATTCGATCTTGGTAGAACACTAGAACTGACCTCCTTTTGTTATACACCATGCCGCCCTGGGCGTATAGACCTATAGACCTCATGGTTTATGGCCTTCTCTACGGTCTCCGTTGACGCACACATCAGTGGCGTCATATTGCCCGCGGTTTATCTACCAGCGTGGCTTATCTGACAGAAAATTTTCAAAACGTCCCTAAAAACGGGGCCTGCGGCTAATCTGCGGTGCGGCTTATACGCGTGAGATTACGGTAATCGTTGACCTTAGTTCGTGTCCTTCTAGTGGAAGTAACTACAGGCATCGTGGCGATCCATCCAAAACTTCAGCTACGACGGTAATGGTAAAAAAAAAAAAGGTTAAGAGCCACAACAACTGGAAGGGGGATTGCGATCTTACAAACTGTCAGTTGTGTCCTTGTCGAACGCATAAAAGCAGCAAGTAGCCGGCATTGTTCCTGACACTCAGAATAGTTTTATACGCAGAGGTATATCTCCCCTCGGTTATCCAAAACGACAAGTACGTGTCTTGTAGGAACATGAGTACTCGAAGGTATAACTGTCTGAAACAGTCGAAGGCGTCGCCAGTAAGAACTGCAAGGGCAACCACAGCATTGCAACCACGATTTTTTTCCTGGACTTTTTCGAACTTGTTGAGCATTCTCCGCACCATCAGTCTGAGGGACGGCGGCCTGTACGTTTCTCATCGCCTTAAGGGCGCCGTAGATACCGTTGTCTAATCGTTCCAGCTGCCTTATGCAGCCTCCCAAGATATACTCATGTGTGCTCTCAGAAAGCCTCGCCCGTCTTTCCTGAGAGAGACTCCTCGGCAGATCTAACGAAGGCAGCAACGTCGAATGAGAGACTACCTCACAGTACTGCTTCCATCGGGTAACATTGGGCTGGAGTGGTAGCGCAACGTCTTTCAGTTGCTTGGTTGAGGGGCACTTGCGGAAGACCTTCACGGCTTCGTTCGGTTAAGGTCGTTAAGGTCTCTTACACCTCGCATACTCGGTGAAGCCCGTGTGCAAAGCATGTTGTGTAAGCCACGTTGGGAGAGAACAGCTTCAGATGCGATCCGTCAGCCAATTTGTAAGAAGCTGTCTAAAAGCACGTCCTTTTCGCTCTGATTCGTGCGTAGAACATTTTAAGGCCATATCTCGACGTTCCCCGACAAAAAGGTATTCTCCTATAAGATAATACGTGATGGACCTGCGTGTGCAAGCACTGGGTCTCGGACAATTGTCGGTCTTCGAGTGACTAAGCCTAAGAATGCCGTACCACTGCACAGAGCGGCTGTCCTCTTCAACCTGGTTTGAACTCGCAACCTTGGAATGAGTAGGCGGACACGATAGCATGTCGTCCACCGACGTCAGTGCGTTCGTGACTTTCGGAAGTGTTGTGAAAATACAGAAAATGCTTGATCCAATCACATGGACTCACGTGATGAGCTCATGACCGAGATGACAAAAGCGATCGCCGACGGCCACCGATTCTAGTGGCAGGTTTTGGAAGTGGGTTACGTTGTAGCTATTTACTACGCAATGTTTTCCTTTCCAGTTGCAATTAAGCAAATCAATTCGGAGGATTACCCAGGTACGTAAGAGGAGCACGTACACTTTAGCGTTTCTTTTGTAATTTTTTTTTTTTACTGGTTTCTTCTTTCCAGTGACGCTCCCTCCGGACCCAACTACGACACCGGAACCAGAACCAACTGGTACGTCCCTTTTCAGGTAGACCCGCGAAAGCTCTTGGGGCGGCATGTCCGGGTCCTTTGCGTATTAAACGAGTAGGGATTCTGGAAATGCATATGAGTTAATCAAGCAATCAATCAATCAGGAGCGACAACGCAAAAAGAAAAAAGAAAAATCGCTGAACGTTTTATTGTCAGTGCGAATTTACGTAACCAGCCTTATGTGGAACTGCATTATTTTACCCACCCCAAACTGCTGCCGTTACGGACGGGACAGTGCAAGCGAGGCACCCGATTGGCGCTCCCATAGGGTCCCCCCTGTCTTGACGTCACGGAGGGACGTCAGTCTCTTTTTCTGTAATAGGCTTTTTCAGGAGGGGCCCCTATTAGGCACCCAGATCAAAGACTACTCAGCTGTGATCATTAGCTTAGTACTAGAAGGCGTGTTCCTCTTGTGACCTGCTGGACATCCCTTCACTTTGCGGCCTTAAAGGATGCGTGAACCCATAGGAACTCACTTCAAACTCGTTTTCATAAGCAAGAAGCAGATTTGCGTTACAGAAAGCAATCCCAGAGGAAGTACACAAATGCCCTAGGTTTGTCGCCGCTGGCGCCCAGGATGCGAGCAGTGGGCACGAAGCCCATAGCCGTTTCTTGCTCAGTGACATTACTTTTCTTTTCCAGCTCGACCAAATCAACAGTCAGACAGTAAGACACTTTCCGTTATCCGTACATCATAATTTGACGACGATCTGTTTGAAGATATGATGATATGCGTCTTTGGCGAGTCCACCACCCATATTCCTGCGAACTTCCCCATGAACTTGTGCGACTACGTTGTCCTTATGACCCTCAGCTACCATGGCCCCGGGAGTAACACTCTCAACCCCATCAACAGTAAGCGTGTTGCATTGCTTTACATATCACATGGGCATATGTCATCTTTTTTTTTTTTTTTTCAGAGACGCTGCTCGAACAGTTCATGAAACCTGCAAACCTGCAAGTCACACCTTACTACTGCGCCGGTCTCCTTCCACAGTCCTTTGACCGCAGTTGGCTCTCCAATCACACTCTGCACCAACACTTCGCTGACAGAGTTGCCGTTTTCATACAGACCATTGCGCCCAAGCTGCACGGTATCATGCTGCAGTATACGACCCTCGGTCGTGAAGACCCCTCACATTTCTCCAGTCTGGCCGAGGTTGGTGTACCCTATGTTGTCGTAACCAAGTACTGGCGACTGCTAATTTCGGTTGTTGCTCGCCCGCGATTTACCAGTATAGAACGTGGTCTTGTTTCGTTATGGTAACAAAGCGGGCCTCAAGTCGTCTCCTTGTGTTGCCACTGGGTCAGTCCAGATTTAGTGGAGATGTTGTGCAACACGGATGGCATGTCTGCCCTGTGCTATCCTTACCTGTCTACATTTAATATTTAATATTAGCGGGTACGATTGTGTGACGCCAGTGCTGAGGGTTTTTGATACACTGCCCATTATCGATGTGCATCAGCCATTTTCAATCAATTGAAATAGGCACACAATCCTCAGGACGTTCCCGTACGACACATTTGGCATGGAACGCGTGTTGCCCGTGAGGCGCACTGTATTCGTGCAGCTGCAAGGATCTGGAAACTGAATTTGTTCGCGCCCACGTGGGGTCATGGCATTTGCTTTTCGCGTTAAGCGCCAACAGTGTGTGGTTAATTTCAGTTTGCTCCCCAAACTTCCAGACCATCCGTGAACGCATCAAGAAGGTGCGTGACAGAATCTACATCGTGATGGCGGCTGTGGTTCCACTCTATCCCCCTTCCTGGTTAGATATTGCACGATTTACACAGTAAGTGGACGTCCTGCTGAATGAATAGGTGCCCCTGCTGACGCAGCTAAAATGCAGGAAATTTGACGCCGTGATTATGACATCGCATCGACAGGCGACGTCTGAGGAATGCCGTGTTGTTCCACCGAGCACATACCGCTTCGACAATTTGCGTCTCGGCATTTGGGTAAGATGTTTCGGGCTTGCTAAACAAGGCTACGAGTCTTTTTGGTAACAGTGGACAGGGTATGTCAACGCAGAGTACATTCTACAGTACTACATGGAATTTGATTGGGAAAGCCTGCGTGGCTCGAATGGCGAGGTACTCTTGCGTCTAGTGAAGTGTTTTCTTTTTTTTTGCGTTGTTCTCGAGCGGTTCTCGCTCCAGAAAGGGTCGAAGGTTTGACGAGGTGGGCTGATCTACTAAGACACTTATGGAGCCAAGTCACGGTCCGCAGACTTCAGATCCTTGGCGGTCTGCAGATAAAGTGGTCATTCCGCCAGGATGTTTGGGCCTTCTGTTGGTATGGCTGGAATGTTCTTGAATTCGGTGAGTTCATGTGGCACAACCTGTAGTGTGAGTCAAAGGCGTTTATGCTTTTGAAGAACTCCACCAGCTCTGTTTTCAAGGATCTCTGATGGTTTCTCAGCTGCCTGCTACATGCCTCATTTTGCTTCTCTCTCACGTGTGTAGCGTCTTCCTCTTCTACTCCTTCCAGCCTCATTAGGGCAACATAATTCTCCATCGGTTTTCAGATAGCTCCATAATGCAAACATGGCATTGGGCGCTTTGTGGGAAGCAGATTACTGACCCTCAGCTGCCCTCAGTAGACTTTTACTAGCATACTTTTAGCCTACTTTTTGCTGAATATCGCTATCCAACGGGCAGAATACTTGCTGGGATCAGCACAAGAGCACACTTGACCCTTTGAATGCCCCGCCGTGGGGGCTTACATTTTATACCCGAGAAACCGATGGTCTCGATCCCCCACCCCATGCCCGGCAGGGAATAACCGAGAAGGGACAGCGCGCATCGTCAAGGTTCGGGCGTCAGATCTATAGCATGCGCAACGTAGCTGGCTCCCGCCCTAGACAGATTGCATGCTCACGAAAGTTCACGAAGCGCTGATTGTCCTTGACCTTGACGTCGGCCGCGTGTTACTGTCGTTACCAAGAAGCGTGGCAATATGGTGGCGACATACGGCTCCAGACACACGGATACACGGGCTGTCCGTGCGAAACGAAAGCACTAAAAATAAGTAAAGTAAAGGTCACGCAGCACTGTTGTCAACATAAGTTGAGTTCTCTGGGGTCATGTGTGCGTTGAAACAGTTGGGAGCGTGCGCAGTACGCGCGTTTATCTGACGGTCTGACGGTCTGACGTGAGCGCGCTGCACTTCTCCTGAGACGCTGCACGTCGTAGTAACCGTCCACATCACGCCAATCGCGTCCTTTGACCAAGTCAGATTTCCGCGAACTTCCGCGCCGAATTCCGCGAAATTTGAAGCAAAATATGGGTTCCGCGAAATTCCGTTCCAAACGAAGGATTCCGCGAAATCGCGGAAAACCGAGGGCCCTAGTAATAAACAACATGAGCCCCTGCGGAGAAGTAACGATCGCACCGTGTAGCCCGTGATCTGCACATCCTCCACTCCTTCAAAGAGCATGTGAACAAACTAGAGAAGCCGACGGCACAGCTTAAATGAGAGGGCCAGTGAGATGGCTGGTGACGTAGAATGCGCGACCGAAGAGTCGCATCGGTTGTAGTCGGTTGTAATTTTTGCAGGCCACGGACTGTTCCCAACGTACGCCTGCTGCCGTCACGGAAGGAGATTGGGCTGGGCGGATGGATTCGGGCTTTAGTTTTCCTTTTTGGCTTGCGCCACTTGCCCCGAAAGAGAGTGCCGAGAGGCACCGACATACGCGATACCAGCGGACGGACGGAAGAACGTCGGCGTGTTTGTTCCGAGATCTTTCCTTGTAGGTGTGGAATGCGTTCTGCATTAATAGCTTCAGACGACGAACAAACGTGCCCGCTGACTAGCTAGTTGTCGATAGACACGTCTTAGATGTGACGCAATCATTTCAGTCATGGACGCTGAAAGCAATGCTTGCATTGCACTACACTCTGAATGCGCAATCGTGGGGCAAGACTGCGCATTCCATGTGCTTCTCTGTGAACCTGGCTGTCATGGAATTTCTCGTGACGAACG
Organism: Ornithodoros turicata; assembly: GCF_037126465.1. Lineage (NCBI taxonomy): Eukaryota > Metazoa > Arthropoda > Arachnida > Ixodida > Argasidae > Ornithodoros > Ornithodoros turicata. The sequence goes on from NC_088203.1 coordinate 15,460,079, forward strand.
CCACAGCTGTCTTCGACGATGAGTGCAGAAACGAGACATGGACAGAATACGCAAAGGTAAGTTGGTGGCGGCGACAACGGTTCCCTGTATTCGGTATCTATCGAAACGCACCGATAAACGTCCGCCGGTAAATTTTTGACAAGTTCGTTTGACAATGACGACTTCAAAGGTCTCGATTTCATGTCCTGTCACTTCGCTCTGAACTGGTTAGCAGCGGACAGTTTTTGAAAGAACGTAAAGTAAGGTAGGGAAAAATGAGACAAATTTGCAATTGACTATGTAATTTTTCGTGTGTAAAACAAGAACTACCAATAGGCACATTGTCAGACGTCTACAGCTTCTGATCTGTAAATCAGACCGGTAGTAACCGGTAAATGAACACGCGGAACAAGAAATTCGAAAAGACAGCGCATGGGGCAAGATGAGACAAATTAAGAGAGAAACTGATGTTCTGAGGCTGGAACAACATAGAAGGGACAGATACAAACAAGCCTCAAATTGCCTGAGAAATCAACGATGGAGAATCACAGGCACAGAGATGGAGAATCACAGGCTGGTTTGTCGTCCCTTCAGATGACGCACCCCGAAAGTCGCTGGAGAGGCGTGTTAGCTTAGCTCAATTGGTAGAGCCCTGGACCGGTAATCCAGAAGATGTGGGTTCGATCCCTACAGCTGGCTAACCTTTTCAGTGACTTTCATCTTTCATCGAGACAAATTAGTCTTTGCAATTTAAGCCCCTATACACAACACAGCCCCCCTCAGCTCCCTGCCTACATGATTTGCGATAAAAGCACAGAATCCGGTGCTAGTTCCTTCCACCGTCCTTTGCAAGCAAGGCACCGCCTGTCTGATGTGTCGTTGGTCGCTCGCTTTTGAGTGCGTTTCTGCTTTGCTGGAAATATCCAAGGCAACATGCAGAAAAGGAACCTCTGAGGAACAAGCATAAGGCTACCTAACAGTTGAGTGATCAGTTTTTAAATTACATGAAATTTAATTGCATTAGATTAAGTTGTCCCGTGGATACCATCGGATGCCGTAATTTTTCAGATAAACACCGCATAAACAAAGAGAACCCATATTTTGCATCTAGATGAATGAATAAACAAAAAGGATCCATTGATAGAATAAACCTGCGACACGCTTTTGCACAGCTTACAAGAAAAAGGACTACAGAAAATCGCGCCTTTTTGTGGGTCCAGGCAGATTTTTTCTCTTCAGCGTAGGCGGATCCAAGGGGGGGGGGGGGCGATCGCCCCCTCAAAACGACAGTTTATACAGGGTGTGTGCTGAAAAACATGACCGCATTTAGGCACATAGCTTGTTGTCTACCTAACTAACGAACTTCCGGTGGGGCACGATGGCGCATTTATGCGTGCGAAACCTGCAGAAAAATCATGAAAGCCACACTCAGCTTAAAAAATAGACAGTGCAACGAAAACTTCGGCCCTCCGTGCATCAGAATAGGGTAACATGGCGGACGCAGGGCAGTTGTGTTCAAGTACCGCTAGGGGAGCTATCGGTGCAGAAATCGAAACGATGTCCCAGATTGGATGCTCATCGGTAGTACTCATAGCGGTGCCTGCACATAACTCTCCTGAGACCGCCATGCACGATCATGCACTCTCATGACAGCCGTATTCTAATGCATGGAAGCCGATGTTTCCGCGCTCGGTTTATTTTTTTACGCTGAGTATGGCTTCCGGAATTTTTTTTTTGTAGCTTTCGCACGCATAAATACGTCATCGTACGCCGCCGGAGGTTCTTCGGGTAACTCGACAACGAGTTACATGTAAAAATGCGGGTCACGTTTTTCTGCACACACCCTATACATTTGATTTTCCTCTCTCCCCTCCCCCCACTACGCGCTCAGACAATGAAACCGCCCCCCCCCCCCAAACCGAGGGTCTGGATCCGCCCCTGCTTCAGCGGGAATACCAATCCGGACAATTCTCACGTGCAGTAAAGCGGACATGCAAGGCTACCTATGAGTAAAGTTTGAAGCGCATGGGGCAACGCGTCTCTGAGACACGCGGCGTGAAGTAAAAAATGTCTCATCTTTCCCCACCTTACCCTATATACATAGTCGTTAGCTTCTCATGGGGTCTCATTGTCGTCGATAGCCAGGATCTAGGCAAGTTATTAATAGATCTGCATAATGAGAATTTCTGTTCTGTGAGGAAGCGGCCCAGCTAGAGCTTAGAGACGATGGAGAGTACAAGTGCGAACTGTTCGCCTATTCCATAAACACAGAAACTAGGACACGGACCGACTGGAAGATTTGCCTTCCACAAGAAAGCTCCGATGTTAATTCCTTACAGTGAAAAAAGTGGTGTGTCATGTCACCTGCATCGCTAACATGTACCTCACAAACTTGGCAATTGGCATTGTAACGAAAAAAAAAAAAAAAAAACACACGCACGCAAATACATCAAGTGTTCTTTCACTGTACGCGTGAGAAATTCCCGTCAGGGTAGTCGCCGGTTTCCAACGGTGTCTTCAAGTCTCAAAACAAAACCACCGAAAGACACCGAAACCGGGAAACCGGGAGGCCTACTCATAACACTCCATTGTACGCTAGACCTGCCCAGCAGAAAGCGGAGCGACGAACGTCTCGTCTCGAATGTTGAGTGCCTACAGACAGGTGAAAGACGTCTTCAGTGCTTTTGAGGATGAAGGGACCCTCAGACAGAAGGTGTGTGCATTTGATTATCGCATTCTTCCAAGCGTTTACAGGTAGGAAAACGTTTCGTTGCGGTATCGCTAACATCTGTCCGTTATACTCACTATGGTCCTCAACGGTATTATTTTAGAAGAACAGTCAATTTTATGTCACTTCCTGACAATGTTCATCCTATAGATACTAGCAGGCTCCATGTTGTACCCGAAGTTCTGCGTAGCAGCTTACCACGTCGATCAGGAAGACGAAAAGGGTGCCTGTTCCTATCGGCATCCATACTCAAGAATGAGGGCTATTCGGAGAGCGCTCAGTAAGTTTGGATGTTGGCCCCAGAGGTCGACACAACGTTATTGAACTCGATTATTCTTTCCAGATGCCATAGTCTTTGAGATACGAGAGCACCCTGGTAAGTATTCTTCCGCGCAGTAACAGTAAAAAAAAAGAAAATGAAGAGAAAATAAATGAAGTGGGCAGCGACTGCAGCTTCTTGTAGCGTAGTCTCCCCTGCTACCTGAAATATCTTAGGCTGTGCATAAAGCCCCAAAGCAATGGATAATGAATGTCAGTGTAGCAATGCATCTAATCCCCAAAAGGACAAAATACTGTTCTTTTTTCATATGGTATCTTCGACTTGCGGTACCAATGCTGTAAGCTTGAGGAAGATTGTAGATAGGAACGCCTGCCTAAGCTCTTGTCAGAGGGCTCTACACTCTTAAGAAAAAAGGGCGTGAACATTGCGTCTGATGAAGGGTGTAAAAGGGTGGTACAAAAATTATCATATATTCAAACTGCTACATAAAGGCATACGTCCCCCTCGCTCACCGAATCAGAAGTGGTGACCCTATCATTCGTAGGTAGCAGGCAGAACTTTGCAAAACAATGTAGTGGCTACACCCTTTTTTCTAAGTGTAAAGCTGCCAGGCGAAGATTCCATTAGAGACACCCACAGTTGGGACAAGTGATGCGGTAATAATGCGCCATATCTTGTGACACTTAACGCTACCTGTCGCAGTGTTCGTGCCGCTTTGATATACAGGGTGTTTATTTTTATACTGTACAGGTTTTGTATATAAAAAAAAATTATGACAACATCATAGATGTCGTTTTTTGCAGTTCAACGCCCACTGCGAGATGATTCATTCACTAAAATTCATTAGCTAGCTCTTTAATCGGGAGATTTCGGGCAAGAGAGGTAGCAGAACGTTTTAAAAATCCTGAAGCACGCATGTGCGTTCAAATATCCATCCCGGAATTTTGATATGCAAATGAACCGAAACCGCGGCGAAAGGCAGGAACTCAGGGAGCGTAGCTCTCGTTTCACGTCAGTCACGTGGTTTCGAGCAATGGCGAGTAGGCGCCCCTCAGCCGACCAGGTACACCGCTTTCCGGCCCGCACATGCCTGCATTGGCGAGTGGCTAGCTTTTTCGGTTTCGGCTCATTGCATAGCAAAATTCGGGGATGCATATTTTAACACACGTGCGATGGAATAGCATGCCGACCTTGGTCTGGCAGACCTTTCCTTTCAATAAATATATATTCCCCCCCACACACACACACACACACGTGCGTGTTTTACAGACTTGTGCCCGTTGCCAAAAAAAAAAGGAACTAAATACCGTTATCCGTTACTTCAGAATAAAGTAACTAAATACGTTACTCGTTACCAACATACACAAGTAACGAGTTCTCGTTACTCTCAGGTAACGAATTACTTTTACGTTACCGCCGCATAGTTAAAGGAGCTAACAAACACGCCATCACGTGCCTTCAGTTCTTTATTAATGAGGAATTTCACTTCAGAAGTAGTTGATTTACATTTCCGAAGTGGGGGTGATGAAAACACAAAGAAAGACACTGGTTTTCGTGCCACCGATCACCAACGGTTCATATGGTATCTTCGACTGGCGGTACCAATGCTGTAAGCTGGAGGAAGATTCCCACAACGGTTCCCCAACGGTTCCCAAAAATACACAAGGGGCTGCGTCATAATTTAGGGCGCTCAGAACCTTAGCAAACACAAGAAAGGGCTAGAAGTCGAAACGCGTTTCTTGTAGTTGTAGCCATAGCACAATTGGTGTCCATTCTTGGGAAGGAGTGATGGTCTGAGATTACGGAAACAAGAGAAAAGACATAGAAACCCTGTGGACACACCCACGTGTCGACCTCTGGTATGAGTCGAGAGAACGCTATGGAACGTGTGGCGGGCACTGGTGTCCGCCAACACGTGACCTGTCTATTCTGCGTCTCGCGCGTACTGTGGCCTCATGGGGGACACGATGAGGTTCCATGTCCAAGAGATCGTTACATGTTGCGTCAAGTAGACTGCACAGCTACAGTCGCTGTTGCGACTTGGAAGATGTGGAACACATTCTTCTTCGTTACCCGCACTACACTCCCAATCGCGTTATACTGTCGCCCTGTGCCAAGTGCTGTTGTCTTTTCTGGTCTCCCCGAACGGTGTAAGACAGGTGTGCTGAACTCATTCATGTCCGCGTGCCACATTGAGCAATGGAGGAACTAGGCGGGTTGCAGACCACGGGTTTGGGGTAGCCTGTTCCTGATATACAGGGTGTCCCAGAAAACGTGTCATTGAATTATAATTAAAAGAAAAAAAGACTACGCCACCTAGAATCATGTGGTCAACGGCATTTGTTCTTACTAGGTCTTTGCCACCTCCCGATGTGAATGTCACACATCGTAAGTTTAATTATGTAAATATTTGCGAACTGAACTCGGAAATTTGCCAAGTAAAGCTCCACCACCGAATACACTCAAATTCATGATAATTGACAGTGGTATTCACGAGCTATCCCATCGGAAGAAATAGCCGAACACCATGCTTTTCGGAGCACCGGACCATATAACCCGCGACGACTGTTTGAGCGCAATCGCTCTCAGTCCAACGAAATGGGGTTCCAATCCCAGCCCACAGAGTGATAGTAGAAAAAGTGACAGTTCCTGAAATTGGGCGAGAGCATGATCCCAGCGAAAGTCGGACGCGAAATGCCACGCCTGTGTTCTGTATCTGCGATGTCGGTATGGGCTGGGTTTCCAAACTCCTTTCGTCGGACTGACAACGAATGCGCTGAAAAATTCGGCGCGCACTATGCTCTGGAAGCTCCGTAGAGCATGATGTTGGCTTTTTTTTTTTTTTTTCAGTGGGATAGCTCCTGAATATCCCGGTCAATTATCATTAACTTGAAGTTAGACACGCTGTTCACATTGGTGCTGTTAAAAACTTCAGTTCGCAAAAATTTACACACATCACATCACATCAGGAGGTGGAAAAACCTAGTACGAACAAATTCCATTGACCGCATGAATCTAAATGTGTAGTTTTTTATTATAATTGAATGAAACGTTTTCTGGGACACCCTGTAGATGACGCAACACGGAACTTAAGACGACATAGAACGTATACATTTACGTAACTGAATCACGTGGTCAGCAATCCTTTTTATTTGCCGCGTGCTAAGGAAACTTGGCAACTCTTGTTTTAACTATTGCGTCAACATCGGGCGCAAGTGATTGCACAGTTGCGCGTTGTGAGCGTAACTTCGATTTATTCAAGTTCATCTCAGGGAACACCTGCTCGCAGACCCATAAGCTGATACAGTTGTCTTGCGACCTCAAGCCACGAATTATTATTAGTAGACTTACGTTGTACCGTACATGGACAGGTTTCTCTGCGACAACATACGTATCTTCGAACGCTTTTGTCAAACATAAGAATAAGACGATGCCGCACCGACTTCAGCGACTTTGTTCGATGTGGGTGCGTCGAACTGCAGGTCAATCAGTTCCATTTGTAAGTCATCAGGAATGTTGTCCGCAGCTGCGGAAAACTGCGACCAAAAGTTTCAGGTGTCCTGAAATCGAAGAATCTTTGCTTGAATTCACTCGGGAGATCACCAAGCTTGCGAATGAACCTGGTGCGTTTCTGGTGTAGGATTTGCTCAGAAATTTTGGTAGGAATGTAATATCGACTAAGTAAAAATCAGTCACTCAGGAGCAGGTCTAGAGCCATCAGCGAAGACGACGAAAGTAACACAAGGACCAAGACAGGGAATGTCGAACTTTCAACCGTTAGTCATACGGTTAAAGGTAGATTACGATTGAAAGCTGAACGCTCGACCCTGTCTGTCTGTTACTTTCGACCTCTTCACTACTGCTATGTACCAACAGGACCTGTTTACCAGCACTAACCAATGCAGGAAATCGCACGAGTACTGTGCCTATAGACAACGCGTCCAGTACGACGCCACCACCGTTCATGAAGCTTGGGACGAGTTTATTTTATTTGCTCGGGGGACCGCATGGCAACACCAGGCGGACCGCCACTTCGGCAACCCCTGGTATAGGACGAGACTGCCGCCAGACACCACAATAATTATACTTAAAATTGACCATATATTATACGCGCCAGGCTACGCTTTCCGCTGGAAATCTGTACCGGTAAATATCCGCAATGCCTACGCTTTTAGTGGGCACAAAACAATGCATAGATGTGCAGAGCAACGTCTTACGGAATGATATGTCTGCACTATTTTAGGATCCAGTAAAACTTCATTTTCTAGTTTTGCATTGTTCCGTAAAGAAATTTTTTTCTCTCAGCCATTACCAAAGGACGTAAGTATCTCAATCGGTGTCGCTCGTAACAATTTTCGAAAAATGATTTTCTTTTTGTTGATGTTTCAGCTTTCTACGTGTATGACCCGTTCAACCCTTCTCCTCCTCTCCCGGGAAAGAAGAGAGGTAGGGGATACCGTGTGCTACAAAAAGAAATCTTTTTATCCGAATTTTCATTGCAGGTGTGTATCCCTTCGACGGCAGACCTTCCAGTAGGAGGCAACAAAGCTCAGGTAACCGACTTTAGGTGATCGACCTAGAAAAAAGGGTGGAGCAGTTACACCTTCTAGGAGGTAAGTTGTCGCATATGTTGTGCGTAACGTTGCAAAGTTCTACCTGCTACCTCACTCTCTGCCACGGATGATAGGGTAACCGCTTCTGATTCGGTGAGCGAGGGGGGTGCACGCCTTTTTGTAGCAATTCGGATATATAATTGCTTTTACCACCCTTTTACACCCTTTTTCAGGCGCTATGTTGACCTACGTGGTAACTATAGAAGTTACCACCTTTTCACACCCTTTTTTTTGTGTAGCAGGGTAGGGCAAAAAATAAAGAAATCCACGGCTGTCGCACGTTATGTGTTTTGCGCCATCTGTAGCGTATCATATGTACCTTTCTGCTCGTGGTAATGCACATGGCCTTGATTATCCCTTGCTTGATCAGTGAAGTTAAGGGTGCATTTTTACAGGGATTGCTCGAAGGTACAATGTAACCGAAGTTCATCCGGGCGCACCAACTAAACAAAGGGAGTTCCATTCAGTGAGCTGAGCAGTTTGCAGTCCAGAACAACCTCGAGAACGAACCTTGTGCATGTCAAAGGCCTCTCACTAGATCTGCGGGGCGCGTATTGCTATCATCGTTGTTGTTGTTGTCGGCACGGGGGCCTGAAACCAGCAAATGAACAAAGACCTTTTCTGGATGGATGGAGTGTAGGGGCACCCCTGGTGGGCCTCTTTGGAACGAGGGTCCAGCTTTAAATGTGCGGACGTGCCGGATATTCTTTGCTTCGTTTCTATTCTGTCATTAATTAGTTGCAGTGGTAGACGTGTCCTTTCTTTTGTTTAGCAGGCGTGTCCTTTCAACTCTATCCCCGCTTATGTTTCTCAAGCTCAGTGTTACCAGATCGCCGCCTTTTTTATATGCTATGTCATGTAGCTTTATTACATTTGTAACGGCCAAGCATTTGAGACAGTTTCCATGAATTTGGCGTTCTTGGCTGGAGCGGGTTGTGTGGCAAATAACACGCGTTCTTCGACAACATTTATCGTAGTGCATGCCCCGCAGAGCCAGCGAGAGGCCTTTGACATGCAGACCCTCTCGAAATGTCAATTCATTCAGAGAGGCTATAAGTGAATAAGTGAAAGATAAGTCGGGGGGGGGGGGGGTGCGTACGTCACGCTGTTACGTACGGAGTGCACCGCAGGTGTCGCCATGACAGCGTACGTACACTCTCAGAAAAAAGGGTGTGGGCTTGGGTGACTTCTGTAGTTACCACCTAGGTCAACATAGCGTCTGATAAAGGGTTTAAAAGGGTGGTAAAGGCAATTATCATATTAAAATTGCTACGAAAAGGCGTACGCCCCACTCGCTCGCCGAATCAGAAGTGATAACATTATCATTCGTAGGAGAGAGTGAGATAGCGGGTAGAACTTTGCAACCTTTTAGGCACAACATACAGGGTGTCCCAGAAAACGTGTAATTGAATTATAATAAAAAAACTACACCACCTAGAGTCATGCGGTCAATGGAATTTGTTCTTACTGGGTTTTTGCCACCTCCTCATGTGAATGTCGTGTCACGTTAGTTTAATTATGTAAATTTTTGCGAGCTTAAGTCGGAAATTTGCCTGGTAAAGGTCACTTTTTTACCCCACCAATGTGAAGAGCGTGTCTATAGTCAAATTAATGACAATAGACAGTGATATTCAGGGGCTATCCCATCGGAAAAAAATAGCCGAACATCATGCTCTACGGAGGTCGCACAGAATAGCGCACGATGAATTTTGCAGCGCAATCTTCGTCAGTCCGACGAAAGGAGGTTGGAAACCCAGCCCTCCCCGACATCGCAGAAAGAGATAAAACAGGCACGGCTTATCACGTACGACTTTCGCTGGGATAATGCTTTCCCTCTCCCAATTTTAGGAACTGTTACTTTTTCTACTATCACTCTGTGAGCTGGCTTCGGAACCTCCTTTCGTCGCACTGAGAGCGATTGCGCTCAAAAAGTGATCGCGCGCTATGGTCCGGTGCTCCGAAAAGCGTGATATTCGGCTATTTTTTCCGATGGGATATCTCGTGAATATCACTGTGAATTATCATGAATTTGAGTGAATTCGGCACGCTCTTCGTATTGGTGGGGTAAAAAGTGACCTTTACAAATTTCCGAGTTCTGTTCGCAAATATTTACATAATTAAACTTGGACATGACATTCACATTAGGAGGTGGCAAAAACCTAATAAGAACAAATTGTGTTGACCGCATGACTCTAGGTGGCGTAGTTTTTTTATTATAATTCAATGACACGTTTTCTGGGACACCCTGTATATGCGACAAATATTACCTCCTGAAAGGTATAACTGCTCCACTTTTTTTTTTTTTTGAGTAGCAGATCAATTTTCAGTGGTAGACTCATTCAAGTGTCATTGAAAAATAATACCTCAAGAAAGCTTTCATCTCACTACTTTGCATAGCACCGAGCATATGCTATTTCAACGCCCCTTCGTCAGGCCTGCCCTGTGTCCCGAAAATCTGCAGCCACTTGGTTTATGATGCTCCGAACTACGACAGTGCAAAAGGGACCTTCTCCAGCCAAGGTGCACACACAGGCAATGTAGTGGTGCGGAACTAACCGTAACAAACCCCCTTCCAGACGGAACGTGGGAGGCTGCCTTCAAGAACGCCACAGAGGACACCTTGGACCTATTCCTTGGTATTAAGTCGTACGTCTTGTTAAGCTACCATGAAGAGGGTTCCGATGCACTGGATGCCTTCCTGAACTCCGTTGTCCACCTGGCGACGATGGCAAAGGGATTCCAGGGCGTCAGTGTTAACATGCTGCGGACTATGACCCCGTCTGAAAGGGATGATGTCCTGGAGAGTATTCGAGTGAGTTAACCACAGCGCCATATAGGCACAGGGGCGCCCTATGCAGCAGCCATTTGTTGTACGTAGCCTCAAGGGGTCGCTTGTGGCGACACCACCACATTGCCCTGGCCACGCGCCGTATACCTCGAGGTCATGTGACATGCTTTATATTCCGCTTTGGCGCGCTTGCCGACCAGAATAGGCGAAAGTGCTTTGCATTGGCAACTTGTATTCCTTCAAACTATGAGTGCGTCGCATCAGCCGATTGAGTCCTGGCGGTCATTACCGCATGCTTACGCGTGGTCAGCAGTGTGAATCCGCATTCACAAATCTGCTGGTTTTGCTACGAGGATATCAGATTAACTAATTAAAGAGGGCGAAAGCAGCTACAAAACGGACGCGCAAAAACAGCAGATTTGGCTGATTTCGCTGGGTAGGGCACCCGTGTTGAAATAGCATAGCCCTGCTGTAATTCCGTAACCGTAACCGTTTCCCTGGGGTGTATGTAGACACTGCGAGCAGCTTTGGACAGCGTGAACCTGACAGTGATATTGGAAGTTGGCCCAGTCAATATGGAGATTGTTGACGTAATACTTGAGTAAGTACTCAGTACATTACAGCTGAGTATGTAGAGACTCGGAGCGTGTCTGCTGTAAGACGCGTCGTGCTCGAAACTGATAGTACACCCGAAATGGTTTGTTTTCTAGTCTTGCCCACGTGATTGTGTTTGTGGGGAATGTTGCCGGGAAAAACGACACCACGATATTTCCCGGTAGAGCGGCCCCCACAACAGTAAGTACTCAATGGCCAATAGCATATCATCGCCTATACTGTGCCATTACGATGCAGATGTCATCCATGGATGGACTTGTGCAGTTGTACGAGAAAGTGACCAATAAATCGTCAGTGTGTGTGAGCCTCAACCTGGCAGTCTACCACTGCACTGATGATGTCTGCAGCCGCACCAACTACTCTGATGTAAGACCACTCCTTGAGTATTACCTATAGCTGTCCTGATGCAGTCTCAGGTGTAACTAACGTCTAATGAGTCATTAACAGTTACTGAGATGCATGATGCTTTTGCCTCCTCGCAGACGTGTCAATTGGATGGCACCCCAGAACCTGTCTACTCTGGGGTGAAAGCCACGGTGGGGTCCACGATCTACATATACGACGACGAAGTGACAGTCTCGTCAAAGGTAAACTTTGTTCTCACTGCAACGGAAGGTTAGCGGTTCTTTCTGTGGCATTTCACACAGCTTTTGTACGACAAATGTACTCATTGCGTTCTAAGCCGGAACGTTTTGAAACTGTAGAGGTACGGTGACTACCCTTTGAGCGTTACTCATGAGCTATGCGACTTCTTTTTGCTTTGAAATAACATGCACTGTAAAGAAAGTTCATATAATGTAGGTCTGTCACCTTAATATTCTGTGCTCTGCTATCCCACGTGCTTAGTTGATCGTCAGGCCTCGCAAAAAATCCTTATCGCTGAAATCGCTTCTGAATGTAGGTGTTAAGTGCGCCGTGTTTCCAGCCCTGCAGTCCAGTGAACGAGATACAATTCATGATTCGCGAACCATCATAACGAACCTGTCAAAACAGAAATGTTTGTGTAAGTTCATTACGTGTATACAGCTATACAAGTAAAGGATGACCGGCTCGCATGGGGGGTGTTCTCTGGGTGTTCGGGAAAACCTTCGATACGAATGTCGGTAAGGTTCACCCCGATTTCCCCCTGAAGCCGGCCCAGGACGCATACTAACCACACTGTCCCCCCAATGTACGCCGCTGATAGCCACAGTTGCTTCGAGGCGCTAACAAAAATTAAGCAACTGCTCATATAGGGGGATCGAGCGAATGCAGCGACAGTTATTGTACGCATGCGATTATGGCAGTCTGCAAGAGATGCTCACCTCGTCGTTTTTGGCACGCGGCGGCTGGCGAGGTACACCAATTACCCCTGGAGGTGGCCTTCACAGCTGTCGCTGTGAAAGATAACTCGCCGATGTGCGTACTGTGAATATCAAGTACGCCCTGCGGACAATGCCTTCCATTGTATCGAGGCACCAACCGCGCTACGCCATGTAACTCTCCTACCCTCACCTCAGCTACATTAATATGTATCTATGTCGCTTCGGCGGTACGTGGAATTGAAGTAAATAGAAATTGCAATTTGACTTTGCTGCCGTTAGCCACGGTTTCGACGTTGTACCACGGTGACATGCCTGGAGTAGGTCTTTTTGGATGACATTGGTGGCCACCGAATGATTTTCATGCTTCCCATACTACCTGCCTAGCTGCACCACTTCCTACAACTGTACCCGGAAGCATGCGTTGCTTTGCTGAACGTGGATGCCGAGGACTGCGGACACGAATGCGACAGACGGCAACCGTTCTCTCGGGTCGCTGAAGCTCGAAGAATGCTTGGTATGTAAAGTATCTCATTAAGGGTTATCGTGCAGAAAGTCTACAGCGTCCTCTTCTTAACTTTGACGACTATAGTTGACCTATAGGAATCCTAAGACAGCTGACTTCCTGTGCTGCACATCCTTATTTGCTTGTATCGACTATACGGCGTTTTGTGCTTGTCTAGCTTCATACGGGGAGTATACCTTGAGGTTCATGACATAGTGCACTGAAACATACACAGTATGCTATTAAACAGAAGCGTATACAGTCATGTCTCGCTTATCCGGCGTTCATATTTCCGGACTATACTCTGCTACCATTCGATTTCGTCTCGGCTATCTGGAATTCCTTATCCGTGTCCGGACAGCAAGAACGGGCCAAGCAGCATAATGTACTGCAAGTCGAGTGCAACAGGGGTGGACGGGTGGGTGGAAGGCCTTGAACAAACTCATGAAACTAAAGAATACTGGTAAGACACATACCGTCCACCCCTATTGCACTCGACTTTCAGTGCATTGTGCTGCTTCGGGGGGAACCAATCTTCCAGGATCTAAGTCATTCTGATTCGCTTATTCCGAAAAGTGTCAACGTCATCTGTCCCTGGCATGTGCTGTGTTCGCATTATTCCGGAAAAGAGCCATCTCACCGGGGTATTCTGTACTGTTTGATTCCCCATTTGGTGTGTGCGTGTGTTAGGTCGCCGTAGACCTCGAGGGCAACATGGAGACGTAGGACTATGCTAATATCGTTTATTCCTTGGGAATAGAACAAGAACATCGAACGAGCGCACGCGCTCTTGATAATCCCGATGGGGCTGAACCAATGTATGCTATATTGGACATATATAACACTCCCCCTTTTAAGATAAAACAAAAGTGGCACACTCCCCCCTGAAATATAGTACCGCGCTGGACGTTTTCTAACCCGATGTGGCCGCTGTGGACGAGTATCTTGGGATGCCGTCGAATCAGGTGGGTTTTGCGCTGAAGGACTCATAGTCGTTGCTGTCGTTCTTTGACGGAGAAGTGGTGGCGGAAGTGGAATGCTGTGCGCTGCGGTCATGTGTTCGGGTGTTTCGTCGTTCACTTGGGTGACTATACCAGGGTAAGCACCAAGGCTGCAGGAGTGGTTGCATACCACACTCCTACGGCGTTAGTACTTATCCATAACTTAAAAACCCGAGACTAGGGGACAAAAAAACGACAAACACAGACAAGGTCTTAAACACAGCTGAAAGTTCATATAAGGGTTCAAGTGGGTGAGAATGAAGGGTGAGGAGAACGTCAGAACGTCCCCAAAACCAACGGGAAGGTCAGGGAAGGCTTGCTGACACAGTTCCCAGCAGAGATAATGGACAGAGTTTCCTTCATAAGCCTTTTGTTGAGGTCACTTTCACTGGACATTACAAAGGTTTCATGCCATCTGGGCGCACAACCTCTACAGACTTGTAGGTGTTTTACCAATTCGGAACAATCGTTATTTTTACTTTGAGGGCATGCTCCCGCAAGCGATCATTTAGGCAGCGTTTACATTGGCCGACATAACAAAAACCACATTCCAGAGGTTTTGTGGATAATGGAGACATGGCTAAATATATACAACCGGGTGTAGGACAAAATGTCCCCGGACAAAATGTCCCCCGAAAAGGCCCCGGACAAAATGTCCCCAGCTGCCGTCACTGAAACCAGCAACCGTGGAACTGCAAGCACGGCTGCGGAACCTTTGCAGCCAGTACGTCAACAATGAAAAAACCATTGAAGAATTTCTACGAGGTGTTGCCCGGACGATCCGCTTCTAGATCGCAAGCTGAAGTAATCCGAGACGTTCGGTATTGTAAATAACTGTACATAATGTAAATAATTGCTAAGGTCCTACTTTTGAGAGATGCTCCATTGTATGGGTCCCTAGACCAGGATCCCCACTTTGGAGAGATTCGTTTAGCGATGTAAATAATTGTAAATAAATGCTTTGGTTAGTTCAGTTCCATACTCATTATCGCAATAACTGGTAAGCTCCTACTTTTGACATATGCTTCATTGCTTGAGTCCCAAGACTGGCTTTAGAGGGAGCTTTAACTACATGGGCCCAACCGCACGTAGAGCAGTACGTCGTAAATAAGGAGTCAAACTGCCCTGATGGCCTATAGGATGCGCAGCCTCCACATGATCAGGGTTCAAAAAAATCGTGATTAAAAAATCAAATTATTCAGATTTTTTTCATTTAAATATGATGAATATTGATTAAATCACTGAGTTGATTTTGTCTTCTAAGACAGATCTTCACCTCATCAGAGCCGGCTCATGGCTTCCGTATGCCACCTCGTAGTAGCGAAATCACTAGCTAATGCAAATGGAGATCTATTTGAAAACTATATATTATGAATTACACCGAATAGTAATAGGAAAAAGAAATAACTGGAAAAGTTCTACGCTCGTGGAATGACCACCCGCCATGTGTAACCAAATTGTTTGCCAGTGTGCCGGAGAGCCACTGAAGGGGTCACGTGACGCTGTTTGCGCATAAGTAATAGTAGTAGCAGTAAGTATAATATATTTCAGGCTGTGGTTCATTTCCAGGCTCAGTCTCATCTTCCCCAGCGTCTCCAGTTTTATGTTACTATTCGAATTCAAACATAACATAAGGGAGGTGATTTAAATCTTGATTAATATTCATGACTTAAATCGCGATTAAAATCGGTGATTTAAACCTGGCTGATTTAAATCAATCAACCCTGCACCTGATAGCATGAAAAACATGTCACATTTGAGGTACCAACGGCTGTGCAACCGGACGGCATCTGGGGACATTTTGTCCGGGGACATTTTCGGGGACGTTTTGTCCGGGGACCATTTGTCCGGGGACATTTTGTCCGGATCCCATACAACCTGTCGGAAAATACATCGACCAATATACATTTGCAGAATAAGCAGTGCCGGATTTACAGTGGTGGGGGCCCCAGAGCACTGTGCTGTGGGGGCTCCCTCGTGTACTCTATGTATTATTCTATGTATTCGTGTATTATGTCTATAAATGACATCGTTTTGTTTCTAAAGGACGGCTACCGTGTGGCACACTAGTCCGATATTTTTCAGCAGTCAGGTTTTGTCATATTTTGAACATTTCGTAGACAAGTGAAATAAATGTGTTATTCGTGGTCGATATGCGTGGACGGAGGACAGATTTTTACCAAGTTTCCGTTGCAGGCATGCAAAACAGATTTCCCTTGGACAAGACCTTTACTGGTGGGGGCCCCGGGGCAAGTGCCCCGTCTGCCCTACCCTAAATCCGGCACTGAGAATAAGCATTTGCAGAAAATTGTGCCGCAATGAACTGTGTTGGATGGCTTGTTTGCTTAGAAAGCGATAAGACTGAGTAGCCCAGTAGTCAATCCCTACGCTTCCCTGTTAATCCCATACTGAAACCCATTTACTTGCGCTCTACTGGTTGTTGGGACGCTTGGACTTTCTGTCGCAGCATTTCAAAGGTAACTGTGCCTGTTTGTAACTCAAACGTTTTACAGAACGGAGTGATAATATTACTTCAGGTAAGTACGGAACATATGTTGCTCATTAAATTAATCCGCGAAACTTCGATTCACCGCGCCGTCGCGTCATCCACAGTACCACCTTCGAAAGGCACATCTCGGACCACACACAGCACAGCGCAGTCTACAAAGCCATCGATACAATCGCCATCCACAGTACCACCTTCGAAAGGCACATCTTGGACCGCACACAGCACAGGTATATATTTTCCGATGCTTCCAATGGTCGGCATTCTAACCTGTTCCTCCTCTCCAGTTGTGCCATCTTCGGGCCTACAAAAACGTACGTTTAAAACAAATGACCCGTTGTTACACGCTGGCGGAACCTGATTCTAACGTTCATTACAGCCACATTGATCTGCCTTTCTGGTCTGGACGCCACAGTGGATGACGTGGCCCGCATTCCCACTGCTCTCTGCGACTACACCGTGTATCCTCCAGGCTCTTACGACTACGTAACACGCACCATTAAGGCTACAAAACCATTAGGTTGGTTCTATCACGTTGTTGCTTCCAGTACTGTAAAGTACTGTAATGCACATACAGATAATTGCTTCCAGAATTAATTTCGATACTATCCAGTTGTTCCAGTTGATCTCTCTATGCTGTTCATAACATGTAATTATCCCCTTGCAGTCCAGCACAGTTATGCTCGTCTCGTGCTTACGCTGGACTCGTCCACATACGACGACGCTTGGGTTCCGGACACAACTGAGCTAGTCACCTTCACACGTCGTTTGTCTGCCGTTATACGGGATGACCGATGGGCCGCTTTTGGCATATTCCTTACTGATCCTGAGCATACGGCCAATGTAGTGACAGTCCACGGGGTAAGGTAACAAATTTGATATGAGATCCAGCACCTCTGCAATGGCACTCAATGAACGTAGGCTGTGGTAGCCCATTTACTGGAAGGGAAAGAGCCGGCACCGTTCCACATGATTGTCGGCAGCGTTCCTCTTCGCGACGGAAGGTCATTCTACGGTCTTGCCCTGTAAGCCCTCCGGAGAAGTGTCTTCGAGTTCTCCCCAATAACGTGCAATGTGTTGCAGTGGCGCAGACCTGTTCATCATGATGACTCAGCATATTCCGACGCGGCACTGCACTATTGAACCTCCGACAAGTACTCCAGCTTTACAGGCCTTCGTCGCTGACAAAAGTCACGTATGGACATACGTAACATCTTGAATGCCGTCCTAACGTGTATTTTTGCAATTATTTCAGAACGATTTTGTCTCCGTCGTTCTTCGATGGCGTGAGTCCAACCAACTACGTGCGCTTATTTGTGCCCCAATTAATTTGGCTGTCATCACTTACAAACTGCTGGGTGAGGACTCGCACAGCACGGGAGATTACTGCCTAAGCCAAGTTTATAAAAACTATGCTCAGGTAATGCGCAACCGATAGATCATCCGAGACGCTTAGGGTCCTTTCTTTCTTTCTTATACTGTGGCCACCACAGCTCACGAGCTCTTTCCCTCCAGACCTGTGCAAAGACATCTGGGACAACATCCGTGGATGCCAATGCTGTCTATTACTCGAATAAAACGCACATGACTACTTTTGAAAATGAGGAAACGGTGCTGCTACGGGTAAGCTCGTCATTCATATCAATACTTGCTTCAATAAATGATGCTTGTTCCACGGCACATCATTCATATTCCGCACCGCAACTTCCATGTCGCAGATGCAGGAATATTATGGCAAGATCCCTGACCCTTGCGTGGCAGCGTTCTGCGCCGACTGCGAAGACTCTACGGGCCTATGCAATCCAGCCTTCTCCAGACTGAACGCTATACGAACTCGACTGGGTCTGTTATTTCCACATTTCGTCTGTCGTGCAATTTCAATCTTTCTCTTTCTCTCTCTCACTCATTTTAGACGGATACAGTGTGTCTGCCTCAACCAGTGGAACAACTGGTAATGACGCACCAGGTATGTACGGCCTTCTTACTTTGTTTCATTGCGTAGGTAAGATCAAAGCGAGAGATGCCAGCGCTACGGCCAGCGCTACGGCCAGCGCTACGGCCAGCGCTACGGCCAGCGCTACGGCCAGCGCTACAGCCAGCGCTACGGCCAAAGCTGCCACCACAGTAGCACCGGCGGATCAGCCGACTACAACAACTGAGACTACCAGGTCGACGACAATGTCAACCACAGAGGCCAGTACTGCAAGCACGACACAAACTACTCCAACACATACTGCTAGCACGGTACCACCATCCTCGGCAGCGCCATCCGCTGTGACAGAATCAACCGCAGAGACAGCTAAGGGTGAAGTGACAGCTCCGAGGTTCACAAGTGGTCCACTTGTTGGAAGTAAGCAAATGATCCTTGTTATCGTTCATAATGGTGAAAACAGGCTCACAGGCTTAAAGGGGCACTAAAATGCAAAAACAACTTGCTCTTAAGTGAAAGTCCGAGTTTCAATTAGCGCCATTCAGTCAAAATTAGTTCACGCAACGCTGCCGTTTAGACGAAAAACTCAGAACTGTCTTTGGTAGCAACGAATGGGATCCCCAGTATGCTAAGATTGACGACCAATGAAACAGCAGCAGAAGTGCGCGGTAGGTACATGCGCGCGCTTCTCCTGCTGTTTCATTGGTCGCCAATCTACACGTCGGATTTGGAACGGGTACGGTCGTAGTGCGTATATGCGCGGCGTGATGCACACTGCTGCATTTTTCAATACCGATTCACTTAATTGTAACCCATGACAGTTTTCGCGAATGTTCCACTGACTGCCAAAAAACTTCCACTCCTGACTGCCAAAAAACTTCCATTCCTGACTGCCAACTCCTAACTATCATGGAGCTCCACTGACAGCATTTATCTTCACGTCCTTTGGACAGCGACGCCAGTCCGCTTTTCATCGCGCACTGTTTTTAACCGGGACTGCTCCGGAATTGCTCCACCGAAGCAAGAAAGAGTCCGGTATAATTCAGATTGTAGCTTGGAAACGGAATCAAAGTGTTGAATTATAATAACTATGAAATTAACATAGAGTGTAGCCTAATTTGAAGTGAACTCGGGTTTTAATTGTAGCGCCCCTTTAAGCACGGCACATCAGCTTGCTTTCGGGTAGACAAGGAAATTGAAAACTCCGTATTGTGCATGGTGGCATGAGTTGTTGGGTTTGGGTTCATGCTTCTGAAAGTGACAACGCCAACGACACGGATGGCACACGGCAAGAGGCGGGCGAACAACACAAGGAAGAAGGAATGTTTCCTCGGTCTTGAGGAACACGCCAGATAATGAGGACATTACTATCGACACGTCATCTTAAAAAGAAATAGTACGAAAGCAATATGAACGAGAAAGGAGGAAATTGGAAGTGGTCCGGAGAAATGTTTTCACTTATTGTTTGTTTGCTTTGTTTGTTTGCTTATTGTTTTTTGGGGGGGAGAGGAGGGGTAAATACGTTCAGGTTGTTTCACGGGCCTCTAGAAGCTCTTCCGGACTTCACCTTCACTTTCTGAAAACCTGGAAGAGCTTTATCGTAGTGGTGCAGCTTTGTGTTCTTCGGCCCCTTTTGTCTTGCTACTGTTGTCAGCACCAGAAGTCTCACGCATGGAAAGCTCCCGAAAGTTACTGAAAGTTTTTTTGATGATGATGATTCGACGCTGCAGTCGGAGTGTCACGCCCTTGATAGGTGTCATCATATACATAACAAAAGGAAAAACGACTGATATAGTTCCTTCTCGTTTCTCTAGCCGCATCACTTTGCCTTATGGTCAGAGTTTCAGGACGAGACCCGCCGACATTTCGCGCGGAGACTGCTCTTCATGGATGTCTGTTCAAGGGGCACTAAAGGGCAAAGAATTGTTCTTGCGGAATCAAAGGTGCCGTTACTTTGACGCAAACACAAAAGGAACGGGGTTCATCCGTTGCGTCCTTCGTGACATATGAGCGAAACAAACCGCAGTTCACGCTGTCCCTCTCCTTCCGATACTGCGGGGGAACTTCCATTGGTTTTCTCAAACCATTTTTCTAATCACCGCGAGAGATTGAGACCTATCCGAAGCCTCCCCGCGTTGTTCCTCTTCTTGAGAGGGAGAGGTGACTCAACGCGTGGGTCCCGTTCCCGTCAAGGTAAAGGCGGCCTTCATTCCTTTATGGAGAAGTTTTGGCGCATTTTGTTAGAAATATCAGCGGCTCCCGTCTTGAAGGTTTTTTCCTCAACACATCCTCATCGGTTAGCAGGATTTTCTACCTTTCTACAGTTTCTCATATGGTTCTTCATGACAGATACCATGCTATGCTTCATCTCCCCGCCTTTCACTGTCATTGCCAACTTTCCGGAACAAGCTTGCGATGTCATCATATACGATGCAATCTGCTTGACAAAGGGTGTAAACATTCAAATAATAGGTGAGTGTGTAGACACGATCCATGTGGGCTCCCGCCCGCGGCTTATCTGTTGATCCCTACCAGGTTCAGAGTGGCAGACCTTCTTAGCCCTAAAGAAAAGTCTCCAAGGCAAGCGCAGCAACGCAAAGTTCGCTGCGAACCTTGACAGCGAATGCCTTCTGAACGCGACAAACACCGACAAGGATCTAATGGGAACTATGGTCATGAATGCGGCGTCGATGTTTCTCATGTATAACTTGGGCGCGGGAGCCGTTGTCGTCAAAGACAAGCGGCACGAAAATTTGCTTCCGTGGGCGGTCATAATGCAAGTAAGTCTGGAGTGTGCAACTTTCGAGAACAACGTAGGTAGGTGGCAGGTGGACGCAATATTCTTAGTGCATGTTGGTAGTCAGCACAGGGCTGACCAATAACGGGAAGGGTTCCCTTGAGAGCACCGGTTGTTCGACCAACTTGGTGTATGTATCGGCGTTCCGTAGTGTGTGAATGGCTGTTAACTCGATGGTAAGGCCTGGTCCGCAAAATTTAACGTCCGTCCGTCAGCGTCCATATGTGACGGTCGCATGGGTCCGCACTTTTGCTACTATACTATACAAGAAAATGCTTATAGCCGACTACATAAAGTAAAAGAAGATAAGTGCACGCGGCGGCACGGTTACCTCGGCAACCACCGGATTTCTTGCGTCCCTCCGTCCAAAAATGTCGAACTTAACGAAAAACTGAGGCTTAAGTTGCTTCACAGATAGACGCACCGCTGAGGGATGCATTGAAACGCAATAGTGCGGAACAGGCTCAGCTCTTGTAGCTCGATGTCCGGTAACGTGCCGTTTGCGAGACCATTGATTGTGCACGTCTTTGTTACTGCGTACGGACTGGTTCACGTGTTGCCCGGGTTATTACAGCTCTATCGGTCTGCTATGAAAGCGGACGGAGTAGATGGCGCACTTATCTTCGGTGCCTCTCCGACCTACTTCACAAACCAGACCGTTTTGGAGACTATTCTCCAGTAAGTTGTTTCCCGCGTTATATAGACCACTTTGAGCGCTAGCGCATTCTTTTATACATAGGACTGTGGACATCCTGGTCTATGCCAACCATCACACACTTCTGAAGGATGAACCGTGTAGTGTGAGCTACCCAAGCGGCATGTTCTTCGAGGGTCATGTACGTGATTCAAGGGTATGGTTTGAAGCACTTCAACAGATTTATCTAAATGCAGGCTGACCGTGCCGTGGAGAGCATGAAACAGCACCAGGACAAGGTGATTTGCAAGTCGGTCAACATGGCTGTCTTGCGTTTCGCCTTAGAGGGAACGAATGACACATTTGGTTCCCCATGTCGACAAGAGGTTATGGACAACTATGGCCAGGCATGTATGACATAACGCACGTTATTGCACCTCGTGGTGGTGCAGTGGCAGGAGACATGGGCAATTACTCTTTCTGGAGGAACGGAACGAAACATATCGTAAGGGCCAATGGAACGAGACACATTGAAGGAACACAGAACATTCTAATGAAGCCCTTCAAAGTCTGTTTCATTTGCCACTCTGTCCCGTGTGGGTGTTTCACCATCCCCCATCAGTGAACCACCGATAGAGTAAGGTCCCCAAAATTGGTTGCAGAGAACGATATACCATTCCAAGCAGTACCCCAATGTAGGCTACGGCCTACGTCGGCTCGATGCCCTCCTGCCGACACCCCGGACACCGGCCCAACATACACTTTGCAACATCGCGCAGCGTTGGGCCGATGTCGAGTCAGGACATTGGCCCGATGCCATTTCGACATGCTGCCGATGTCATTTCGACATGCTTGCGATTTGTGGGCGATGTTGCGCTTTTACTTTTATGTTGCGCACATACTTTTATATTTTGATTCATGTGTTGGCAATTACTACAAAAACAACGTTAGACTGGTTATTTGCGAGGAAACAATGGTTTTGGTACTCGTTTCATTTTCTTTCCCTGGAATGTCCCCCAAAGAAAGCTGGGTCGACGGTTGTTTTACGGCAGCTCACCTTGGCCGTGCTTGACAGCGATAGAGGGAAGTTTCAGGTTTTCACCGACGCATCAACGACGCGTTCCGGCTCTGCTTGCGCCTATGTGATCCCGCAGTTGTCAGCTGAAGGATGTGCAAGACACTCACACCGCACGGCGGCGGCGGCGGCGGAACTGCACGCGATTTGTATGACGCTTCCTCATTCTTCTTGCACGCTTCTTCATTGCATCCTGTCCATCCCCAGCTCAGTGGTCCATCTACACCGACTCTAAAGCCCTTCACTACGACTACAAGTCCTTCTCTACTCTACAGGATAGGGATGTCTGTCTGCAATGAAGTATGACGTCCTTGAAGTGTACACCTCTGCCGTATCACGGGGACATGACATCCAGTTGCAGTGGGTCGCTGACCATTGCGGTGTCCACGGAAATGAGGCTGCGGACGCAGCTGCCAGGCGTGCCCATCTAGCGCGTGGCGTTCGCACGCACCCCGTCTGCTTCGCAAAAGGGGATGCAAAGAGCACGATAAACGCAGTAGTGAAACGTCTGAGCGGGGAACACTGGCGTCGATGCGTCCCAGTTAACTCACTACTGCACAAAGTGGATCCAGACCTGCAGTTTTTAATGCCCCCAGCGCTCCCCCGGGCCGTTACCTCCATCATTCACCGGCTTAGTCTCAATGTGCCATATACCGGCCGCCTCATCTTTAAACTTGGGAAGGTTTCCACACCGAATTGTTCTGAGTGCGGGGTATTGGAGGACACAGAGCATGTTATCGAAGCCTGCTCTCGATACAGAGCGCATCGTCTTTCCCTTGAGGCGGCACTAGCCCGCCTCGAAAATCGCCCTTTCTCTATTGGGAAGGTTCTAGGCTGATGGCCTGCCCAACACCAGGTGCCGACATTGCGCGCTCTTGTAGACTTCCTTACCGCTTCGAACTTGCTTGACACTCTTTGACAACATCGGCGACATTGTGTCCGCACTATATCTGACATTGTGCAGTGAGTGTTTCTCGCCTAACGTCTCCCCCTTTCCTTTCCCCCGTTTTCCTTTATGCTTTATCCTGCTACACCCACTCTACCCCTTTCCTGTTTCCTGTTTTTGGTTGTTTGTTTGTTCTTCTCTTTTTCGTAGCTCACCTTTTTCTTTCTTTTCTTTCACCCACAAACGCGTTGTGGAGTAGCCAGTTCTGACTGGGTCGGAACTAACCTCTCCATGTTTCTCTTTCCAATCCAATCCAATCATTTTCCTTTCATTCTCGTTTCGTTTTTTACTATGCACTTTCACTATGTTTTGCACAATGTTTCAATATCGATATAGAATGTAGTTCGGTGTGCAGAACTATAGTCCTGACCTGGTAGATGCGACTGGTGCTAAGACGGTTCATTTTTCACTAGGTCTGTCCTCCGCCGAGGATCGGCGTGGAGGGGGATCCGTCGTGGTATCCCGTCTACTATAAGGATAAGTTTAATTTGATCACCTACGAAAGCGAGACGAGCCTCAAAGAGAAAGTTAGTACTTGCAGGAGTAACGTAAGTAACACAGGGTCGTCACCACGTTCCTCCACTCCAGGTGTTAGAGCTTCGAAAGTTAACCACTCGTGCCTGCATCGGTGCTTTTCACGTGGAGTCCGAGGCGTCCCGTGGGGTGTGCCCGCACCGTGTGAGCTTCACGCGGATGAAACAAATGAGAGAGGCCTTGAGTAAGTTATATTGTGCAGTGCATATATACTGCGCGTGGGTGTTTATTGCCCGATTACTACGCGTACTGCCTCATTTTTCAGATAGTCCAGTGGAGTACGTTCCTCCGGATATACGGGGTATGTCTTGTTGATCGTAGAGTGATGGCGAATTTCTAATACTGAGTTGTGAATCTCTTTCCTTCTTTTCTCAGGATTTGACCATGTGACGGCGGGTAAGTGCATCCCATTGGCCTGATTCTTCATTGGTTATCATATCTGGTTACAATTCCTCTACGTCATAGATGTCGTTACAACTACTTCTGCAACTGATCATAGGAGGTTTGCGAAAGAACCAAGCATACAGGGTAAGGTTGTCGTTTCCGTTATCAACACGGAAAACGAAAACATTTCATGGTTTCAGCTCGTCTCGTCTGCCTCGTTGCCCCGCCAATCAAGACGTTGCAGTATTACCCGTCGTACTTGTGCGACTACCTCGTTTACCAGAGCTTGGATTACGACGTTGCTTCGAAACGGTTGTCTATATCAGGTATTCGTGGCGTTTTGCGTGGCGACCACATATTGTATGATTCGACGGGGCTGCGCAGACGATGCGTCTTGGACAGAGTTCCAGAATCTGATGAAGCCTCCTGCGACCAGGTTCATCGTCTCCATCGAGAGCCAGTCTGTTGTTAACGTGACGAAAGCAGGCGCCGTTGACAACTTCGTTCATGTGGTACCAGTCTGGCTACAAGAGCATCGGTTAGGCGGAGTGGGAGTGTTCTTCGCGTCCAAGGAAGACGCCCTTCTTACTTTCCACACTATGAAGGTAAGTGGATGCTGCTGCATGGACATGGCAATGAGAGAATCATAAATGAAGGGATTAGCCGCGAGACTGATTTCTGGCCAAGCACATGCACTAATATTGACCCGTTACATGACCCAGAAGCCAGGGTGTCGAACCGAAGCAGAGCCGAAATTTTCATGACACCGTTGAACCCGAACCGGAGCAGAACCAGAAAAAATAACAGCGGTAACCGCTTTGCAACGAAACTGTTTGGGCACAAAAGAAGCCAGCATAAGAGTGCCTCACAATCCCCGAACAAGGACACATTGGTCCCCATATCATGGATTTCGCAAATTTTCATGTAGCACCCTTATGAAAATAGGCTATGAACATTTATACAAGTGTATAAAGTTCTACTATATACACTGTATACATTTTGCGTATACAATAGAAACGCCTTTTTTGGACATTCTGTATATCCAGTGTATAAGGCTTTTGCTATTCCCCAGACAACCACGACAAAATTTATATGTCCAAACAATATCCAGAGATTGCCGAAGCCGGCATTCCATGTGAAGGCCCGCAAAGATATATCCAAAGAATGTTCGAAGATTGCTGAAGACGGCATTTCCGGTAGCATCCACAAAGATATGTCCAAAAAATGCATCGAGAACACCGCGGTCGGGCCCTCCTGTGGGGGAAGGAAATGTCGAGGGGCAAGTGGTGGGGTTCGCGCTGGCTGTAGTCACATGACAATTTTCGAGCCGGAAGACGAACGGCGGTTGCCTGTTCGGCGACGAAGCCAAGTCAAGACGCAGTTCATTCAGTTGAAGTTGGTTGATGTGAAACGCGGGAGTGGACGCGGCTGTTGGACTGCTTTATTACGACGCAAAGGCAGAGGTTTCGTCTTTCTTGAAAGTAAGTATTCCATACTATATCGTATACATGACGTACAGATACAGAGCCTTAGAAAGCAAATGCAGTGTTTGTTTACATAAAGTCGTAACCACATTGTTCAGAGTGCCAATTTTTAAACAATCTTCTGCCGCTATAGGAATGCTAGCGAAGAAATACTGGTGTCCTTATGAGGTAGAGTCAGTGCGTGTTTACTGCTGGGTAATAACGTAGTAACTAACACAGTGATATTGCGTTCCGCAATTCAAGACAATGGGTGTGACTTGGAGACGCACTATGAACGCAAACGCGGTTTCGCCTAGAGATACACACGACGCTTGCTGTTGTGTTGTTTGTGTGGCTACAACAGCAAATTAATTCTCAAATATACATCTCTTGTAGGCGTTTCTGGGTGCGGTCCTTTATGCGATTGAATGCGATAGGTGTGAAATGGAGACGCACTATGAACGCGCACGCTATATATGCATGACCGTAAGCGCTGTTTCGTTTTCAGATCTCCAGTACACACTGACGCTTGTTGTGCCTTGTGTGGCTACAACAGGAAGGTAATTCTCAAATATACCTCTCTTGTAGGCGTTTCTGGGTGCGGTCCTTACTGGAACAAGTGGCGGCTGGCGTTAATAAGCGTAAGCATTGCCGTCTGTGCTTCCCATATGAACTTTTTCACAAATACCGAAATGCTTCATAGTTACACATACTCTTATATCGACTGTGCAGCCTCATTCGTTACGGCGTCTCTTGCTGACCTCCTATGAAGCCAGTACTGGTGGCATTGCATTGTCAGTAATATTTCTTACTGTTTTTTGTTATTGTTTGTTGGTATCATTTTCGCTTTGAGAACTTCCTGCTCCTTTCCGTCAGGATGTTAGAAAGCTGAGCAATAACACGATTGTGCTAAATATTGAAAGTGGGTTGCATTCTCTTTTACACAATAATATCGAATCTGTATGAAACAGGTACGAAAACTGCACAGGCGTGGTTTTTGTAGTGGGTCTGTATAACAATTTCGAGTACGGGCGCGAATTATTGCGTCACAGCGTATGATCGTTCGAGGCAGTTCTCCCTGCACTCAACACAGGTAGTTTGCCTCAGTTTGATTTGGCAGGTGCCGTATTTCATGTGTGAAGAGACTGGAAGAAATGGTGCCTGTGCAGCTTTCAGCACCTATGTGTTTAAAAATCGGATAAAAAAGACAACCCATATGTATACGTATGTACAGACATGCTTTAATTGTTTTTCTTTTCATATCTCAGATGCGGTGAGGGGAAACAGAAGTCTCCGAGAAGTAAATGCTTTCGAGGTAGAGAGTGTCATCCAGTCCAGTCCAGAGTGGCACGCAAACTGAGTGTAATTGAAAGTTGGACGTGGTAAATAAAATTTGCCAGAGCACTACACACTGACTCGATTCGGCTGGCACTTTTTTATTACGCATCATTTGTCCTCATGTGTCTGCAAGTCTGCGTGGCGATCGAGAAATGCAGCGAAATGTACGAAACGCCTGGGACTTGTGCACCGTACAGTATACAAGGTATTTCAGTTAAATGCCCGGGCTAAATAATTCGCGAACCGGTGCACCAATCGAATAACTTTCTTTTTTACAAGTATCTGTCCAATACCGCCTACAAGATGCGCACCGCGTGAATGAGCGGGAGGCGCTCATTATTTAAATAAAAATGCAAATGAGTTTCGTAAAAAAGCGTAACTTCTAAAGCAGGGCGCTGTCGGTATTAAAATGGGTACTACCCCTTTTGGGACCTTCAGTGGACACCTTTCAGAGAAAAATCTGCCACCGAAGCGGGTCATTTGTTGCAGTAATTAATTGGTTTCGGTTCACGCATTTTTTTCGCGGCTGGTCGCGGCGAAGCGCAAAAGGACGTAATTTATTGGTGTAATTCATTGGTGTAAGGACGTAATTCATTGATGGATAAGGGAGTGAAAGAGCGTCTTTTTGCGCTTCGCCGCGACCAGCCGCGACAAAAATGCGTAAACCGAAACCAATTAATTACTGCAACAAATGACCCGCTTCGGTGGCAGATTTTTCTCTGAAAGGTGTCCACTGAAGGTCCCAAAAGGGGTAGTACCCATTTTAACACCGACAGCGCCCTGCTTTAGAAGTTACGCTTTTTTACGAAACTCATTTGCATGTTTATTTAAATAATGAGCGCCTCCCGCTCATTCACGCGGTGCGCATCTTGTAGGCGGTATTGGACAGATACTTGTAAAAAAGAAAGTTATTCGATTGGTGCACCGGTTCGCGAATTATTTAGCCCGAGGATTTAACTGAAACACCCTGTATATGTAAAGTTTTGGAGCACTGTCTGGTGGTGCGGACACATCAAATAACGGTAGGTACATTAAGTGCCATTAACATCCACGTGACACATTCGTGGGATATTCCTGGGAATGTCCAAAGGGCTACCACTGGGACATGCATATGCCAACCCACGGACATTTCTGGAATGCAGGGGGGATATTGAATATCCATAGAGTAATATCCCTGGGCCGTTTGTGGGACGACGTTTTGTTGTCTGGGTCGAAGTGTATACAAAAGGCTTTCCACGATGAGTTTATTATGTGTATACGCAGTATACGCAAAGCACAGTAGCTCTGTGGACAATCTTGCCCGGCAGGTCTTACAATCGTTGGAGGAACGTCCGGACGCTCTGCTTGATTTTCGAGAACTCTGTACCGGGGCACGCTGTGCGGCACTAATCTGTAGTCGCAATGGTAACGTATGTCTATGCAAAACACAATAGTGAAATTAAGGCTTACCAAAAATTGCTCCCATGTGGACCGGGTCTACCTTTTCTTTTAGAGGCGCAACTTTGTGTGCGTCGCTTGGGTTTCCAGTGAATGACTTGCCCACCAGCTGCTCTTTAGTGAAAAGGAGGTGCAACAAATCTCGAGCTATCCTTGTTCGGTTGCCCCCACTCGTGATCTTTGCGCGTTTTAGGGAAGAAGCACTCAGGAACACCCCAGAGCTTGGAGCAAGCTCCACCTAGAGTAGTCCAGAACTGTGAACTCCTACCACTTGTATAACCATCAAATTGGTACAGCGGATTTAACTTCGCTTACTTATTTTATCACTCCTGTGAACATTTGTCGACCTCATTAGTGTCTCCCATGTTAAGTTCGTAAAGGTTGAAAGAAGCCTATCTCTATGGGCTCACCATTTCATCTGCTGGTAGTGGTTCCCTCTCCAGCATTTTTCGTGTCTTCCTTTGCAGTTTCTTAAGGTCCACCACAATACAACTGCAATTCAGATGCCACACCTGTCCAGTAAGAAACATCACCGGCAAATCTGCAGTCAATATTATCACAACCTCCTGATAGATTCATGACGAAATTTTTCCATGTCACTTGCCGAGCCTACAAAGAAGCCTCCATAAAATGATACTGTGGTGGAACCAAAATGTAAAACCAAAAAGGTCACTATCGGTTTAATGACGCCTCCCAATGCACGCGATTGGACGCCATGTGTGACACACCAACTGCGTCAAAGTTCCAATTTCAGTTAACGACAACCATGCTTGACCTACGACCCATACAGTGCCGCAGATATAAACACCGCAGCCGCACCTAACTGCAGCTAACACCTACTCTCTAGCTTCAGTGGATACTTGCCTACGTCAACAAGGCATGCAGGGGCAGGCTTTTCTTCCTCCGACCACCCTATCATGATCACTCTCCCTTTGTTCTCACGGCCTCCCAAAACGAGACTTTGCTGCAAGCAGTCGTCTTGTAGTTTGTGAACCGGGTACACATCCCACATCTGCATACCACACCACGTACTTGACAAGGATATAAACCGATCACTGAGACAGCTTTGACGACCGCGGCATCCCGTGCTCATTTCAACCGTTGAGACTTCGAAACGTCTCAGTTCAAACGCCGCGTCCTTTTCGCTCACAACCGTGACACTGGGCCAACCGCCGGAGCGACAAGGCGAAAGAGTCGTCCGCCTCGCTACCACTTCGTGCAGTTAGAAAGCATGACCTAATCACTAATGAAATTAAACACTTTCGTGAGTTTCGTTAACGATATTTTCGAAATTTAAAACACTCACTGTAACTCAAGGTCCAAATACAGAACAGAATCTGGTCTAGCGCGCATAGCTCGGCGTTTCGGGCCTTCGAAACTCACGATTACAATCATCTGATAAGGCGTCAGTTTGGACCCTGTTACGCACTCACGTGAAGGTGGACATGGCGTATCGGTGAGGTCGGTCATAAACCGGTCTATAGTCCTGCTACTCTGTTCCCAATCGCTTTTTTCACACGCGCAGTGTCAGCGAGACACACTTAAGCATGGACAGTATTTTGCATAGACGACGGTGCTGAATCGATCTGAAACCATGCTGAAGCATGTCGAGAATAAGTCTCGGAGCCTCTGTTTGTATGTCTTCTTTTATCTTCGTCCCTGTTTCGACTGCTTCGTGTTCTCCGACTCATGTACCAACATCTCATCAAGCTACTCTAGTCGATAATAAGTCTGCCGGCCTTGCTCTGTCCGTGGTCACAGCAGTGTATGAGTTAGTCCACAACATACAATTGAACTACCAGTAAGCAGGTCTATAAACTACCAGTCATACAGGCACCGTTCTGCGTGTGCACTATTCATGGTGGTGGTTGGT
The DNA here is from genome assembly GCF_037126465.1 of Ornithodoros turicata. Taxonomy (NCBI): domain Eukaryota; kingdom Metazoa; phylum Arthropoda; class Arachnida; order Ixodida; family Argasidae; genus Ornithodoros; species Ornithodoros turicata. The sequence goes on from NC_088203.1 coordinate 15,490,806, forward strand.
GGTGAAATAACAAGTGGAGGTTGCACAAGCAAATTCTGCTACCCCACGTGGTGAACGCGAAGGTCTGTCGCGTGTGAAAACGACGAAAAAGTAGCGCGAGCCATTTCTACACTCAGGAGAAGTCCCAGTTTAATTTGAACACCCCTCGTACATAAGGCGTAAACCCAACGTGGAATGCTAACGAGAAGCATCGAAATATGCACACAACGTCGACCTTTCTTTTAAACGTTTCATAGTATATTATAATCTTTGCCACCCACTACCCACTAAATTACCCACTACCCACTAAATAAACCCACTAAATAAACTTATTTTACTTCGAACAGGGTGTTTCCTCTTATCTGCAACAAATTTTGATAAAAAGGAGAGTTGCCTTAGGCGCTTTTACGTTCGCCATTGGATTATTTGACGGGGCTGCTACTAGGAAGCCGTATTCATTCTCAGTTTGGGGACAAATTAAGGTATTTCAATGAACTTTTAATTGTTGACTTTAGGGAGCACATTGCAATTGTAATATTGAAGCCTGATCTTCACATGATGCGCTCGAACCACTGACGAAGCACGAAAGTAATCGCAGCGCGCTTAATTATTATATTACTTAATTATTTCAGTTCTCCCGTCTGTTGCGCACCTCAAGTTGTCCGCAAAAGAGCGACGGTGACGTCGACATCTCCGCCCTCACTTAGCGTTCTCAGAAAACGCAATGTTTCACGATCTTTCTTTCATTTTGTGTTTCTTTATTTGCTTGCAAGAACTTTGCGCATCACCGCTACATATCAACGCTTATCGTACCGGGGAAGGGCACCAGCAGGATGTGCCCGGCAGGATGGAATGACTGATTCGGTATGCGAGCGACTGCAGTCGCTTGAACAATGCATGAATGAACGAAAAGAAGGGAAATGAAAACAGATTTCCTGAAACATACCACGATAAGGGTTTGCCAGCATCGCGTATGACGTTTTCCTGTGAGGGCGTACATATCGACGTCACCGTCGCTCTCTTGGCGATCACTTTCTGTTTCCAGCGTACGGCCGAGGTGAAAGTGAAATACTTCGGTCTATAGCACACGTTGAGATTACTTTAGCGCTTCATCAGCGGTTCGAGCGGATCGTGCGGTGACCAGGCTTTAGTATTGCAATTGCGATGTGCTCCCTAAAGTCAATAATTAAAAAGTTGATTAATATATCTGTTAATTAGTCCCGTAAATGAGCGAAAATTTGATTTCCTAGTATGAGCCCCGTCGAGTAATCCAATGACAAAAGTAGAACCGCCCTATAAGGCAGCCTTGTGTGGGCGTTCGCTATAAAGGGACTTTATTTCCGGAACACGGAACGCTCTCACTGTGTCGGTTGTGTGTTTAACATATGTCCATCCTTCCTTCAGGTCCTTCGTGAGCGTCTTGATCGCTTCCGGCAAGGAAGTTACGTGCTACTGCTGGGGGCGCCGACCACACTTCCCGCTGAGATCGTGGAGTACGTCAGTGTGTGCTCTTTTACTTGTTGCGTTGTTGCATGTTTCTTGCGTTTAGGTTGGCCGATACCTTCGTGCTCGTGACGATTCATGTGCCTAGCAACACCTCGTGTAGGATCAGCTATCCATCCGTGACCACGCAGATGTTGTCACTGGTAAGCTCTGCTCCCTGTTGTCCTGCACGCACCGCCGCGATTGTGCCTTTCAGTCTGAGCCCCTACTGCTGGCGAAAAGCCTGAAGAAAAAGACGGGCAACACGAGCGTCTGTGTCTCCGTCAATCTCGCCGTCCTCGTCTTCAGGCAGGAAGTTGTAGACCGAAACGTCGGCGCCGCATGCAAGCAGGGTGCAGAGACAGACTACGCGGAGGTGTGTCTGCGATAGGGCCTACGGCCATACTCTTAGACGATACTTGACTAGCTCACCGCTCACATTGATCATCGATATTGACGTGACGTAGAAACCCTTTGTGCTTTCCTCGAATGCCGTATGGTTAGCGCCGGTTTTTCCGTGAATTTCAATGGCTCCTCAATGGAGCAGCACTTTTTTCCCCACTCACTGGAGTCGAGGATCGTTTTACGACCCTTAGCATTCTAGCATGACAACCTTTAACTGCACAGCCAGTAGCACTCCAATCTGAGGCCAAGAGTTGGTCTGAGGGTATGAGGGCGTACTATACCCTGCACGGGCAAGGCGTACTGCCCTGCACAACCAATTGCTTTGACACTTGCCGCCTTTTTTGTCGAATTATAATCGTGCCTTGAAGTATCTTGTCATCTTGTGCGTTCTGTGTGCAGCTTTGTAGGCAGGTCGAAGTGAAGATAACTCCAGACAAGGAATGGATGAGTGCTTACCTTCAGGCTGACGAAAACAACACGCTGTACACATTCGAGACGGAGGACATGTTGGACACCAAGGCACGTTTTTTGTCATCGTTGTTTTGTTGTTTTGCACGGCCTGTCTGACGCGCCCTTTTCAGGTGGCCTTCTTCAAGTCGTGGTTCCCGGATATTTGCTTCGCTGCCTTCCACACAGAACGAGACGTGTACGCGCGTCCGTGCCCTCGCATACCACCTTTCTCGAGGCTCATAAAGATCGGAGAAAAGCTCTGTACGTCAGATACGCCCTCAGTTTATCCGTGTTCCTGCCTAATTGCAAGCGCTCTGTTTCAGATGGCGGCAGTCACGGCACTATGGCTGAATAAAGTATAACACATATATGCTATTTTCCTTCCTTTGCTCGGCGCGACGAGCAATTGTGAAAGCAGTACGGATCATTGAGACATTAGCTGGTTCGTGGTAACCACCTAGTTAACGATACGGTACGATAAGCAAGCGTTCGCAATTGCTAAAAGGCAGCCGCTAAAAAGGAACCATCAACGTATGCGGCTTGCTCAGGGTGCTGAACATTTGTGCATTGGTTCCCCCAGCAATCTACGTTCGTGAAAGCTGACTGCACGAAGCCCTTTTTCCCCAAATTCCAATTTTTCCCAACAGCATCTATGCCCAGTACAGACGCGACAATGACATTAGGTGTCCGCCAGGTTCCACCATCGAGCCACCGCGGTAGGCGCCCTCCCGTATGGTACCCAAAACGTGGGGTGTAGGAGTGTTGTAGCTGAAGGATGACAGGCTGAAATCTGCGTTCATCGGCACCCCAACCTGTGGCCAACTCCACATGGACTGTTTTCGGCCCAGCCTCTCCTGTCCTGCCCACCTGTCTGCGCAACAGTCACCTTTGCAGACAGCTGTGTGCTGTCTCTAGCAGATGTGTGGCTGGATCTAGGGTTTACAATTTCCATATTCGCAAGACCCATAGAACACAGTGACGACAGGTAGAAATGCTCATGTTTTGGAGAAATAAAGCTACAGCTATGCACACAGTTCAATTGTGGTAGCTTTATAAGGTATGTGGTCGCAGTCAGCGGGGTCAGTACGTCACGTGCTGTTGTGCCGTACTCGTAGAGCCTGAGTAGGTTATTTCGACGGAAGCTCCACCTGACTGACTGCGTGGCGGTAGTGGCAATGCCTGTGGTGATGGCAGCGTACTGCTTAGAAGGGGGCGTGCCCCTCCTGAACCGATTTCACAAGCAGCTGTGCCGACATTTGTTTGACTGCATAGTCTTCATTGTTGTCGCTGTCTTGGCACACGAAATCATGTTACATATGTTCACTGTTTATTTAGGTATATTATGGATCCGATAACGAGTAACGGTATGATTTTCCTTTTCCTTTAATCATCCCTTAATTTCTCCTGTTTGTTGGCAGTTTGCAATACAACCATGGGATTAGAGCACCTCAAACAGTACTGTGCTAGACCCTCCTTGTCGTACGAGCGCACTTACGGCCTTAAGTCCATACAGTCCTATAGAACCCTGGAGGTTTGTGAGGGCAACTGAGTTCCCACACGACAGTTCACGGCGTACACTCTTAACTCCGTACCCTTTAGTAAAGGGTAAAAAATCGCAATATTTTACCCTCTATTTCAGAAGCTACCAGGTACCCTCTGAGCGACCCCTTTTATAAAAGTTACAAGGAAACCCACTAATTAGAGGTTACGGCCTTCAATCCAGCACCTGCCCGTAAAGGGTACGCCAACGCGCGGCTTTTTATACAGGATGTTCATTTTTATTCGCAACAGAGTAGCGCTCATTTGGCAGGTGGGTTATGTGAATTTTTGCTAATTAATCGGTCCGTAGTTACAGACACATGCGTCAGGAAATGTCGGAGATGTTTGTAACTACGGATGGGTTAATTTGCGAAAATTAACGTAACCCACCTGTCAAATGAGCGCTGGTGTGATGCGAATAAAAACAAACACCCCGTGCGTGGGATATGGACAGACATTTACAGAACACACCAAGGTACCAAAATGAACCCGCAGAAAAGGAGATCTTGAACATATGTATATTACAAAAACAGAAGTATAGCTAGAGGTGACACATTGTGCACAAGTGCGATTCTGATGTGAGGAGGAACCATGATCGCTATACCATAGGTATGTGGAAAAAAGAACTATCTTCTAAGTGAGAAGCAATGCATAAAAGTGTGAGGAAGCCAGCGAGTCAAAACAACTGACCTATGTTTGCTAAGCTGAACAGACCCAACGAAATGGAGAATTGCAGCAGAAAAAAATTTATTCCACATTCGTGTTGCAGAGGCGAGCGCAAATGACAATACAGTATTACATAAAACGCACACAACCTTGAGGAATATGAGTGTACAGTAACGCAGGAGACACTACATTACTGCGTTATCAGCGTTGGAGGCGCTCTGGGACGAGTTTGTGAGGTACTGCATTGCGCTGGTGACGGTATATGTGAACCTGCATGTGGGATCCTGGGAACAAAAGTTTGGGCAATGAGAGTAACAATTACGGCACCATTCAAATCGGTACAAAGCACAAGGTACAAAGCAGCATAAATGCAGGAAGGCGTTCACTCCGCGATTGAGTCTTAGAATATCGTAAGAATACAACGAGTAGGAAGCTGCGAATTATATATCTTGATGCATATATCCGCAGCTCGCAAAATGCACGCCGGTGTATTGACTTAGCGACCAAGTAAGAGCAGAAAAGTAGCAAGCGTAAGTGGCGTTCATATGCAGGACCGCAAAACGCTTGCCATAATCACAACAAACATGCGCTAAGAGCTCTTGCTATCAAAATAACGCACGTACCTAGCACAAAACGTACACTTACCCAGTGTATGAAGTGTGTGAATTAGGGCTGCGGTGGTGACGTTCGTTTTCGGTTATATATTCTTTGCAATCTTCGCACTCACTACACTTTCCCCTGAGAACACCGAAAATATCCTTGTTTGCTAGAGACATCTAGCTTTTCCGTTGTTCCTGACGATACTATGATAAACGCGAGGAAAACCACTGATTAAAACAGATTACACTTGTTAACGGACGGACGACGAGCGTTAAGCGTTTCAAGGCAACCGCTCTCAGTGTGGATAGACATAGACCAGGCTCGGCTACGCAGCGAAATCGGAAATCTTGGTGGTTGCGGCATTGACAATGGTTTTCCACCCTTTAGAAAGAAACATACTATCAGTATTCCAGACTGCGAGCTTATAATCTGTGTTCATACAGCATTGATAACATGTAGTCGACGTATAGATGACGCTGAAACAGATAAAAAATAACAGCGTAGATTCTCAACTGTCGTCTCGAATGGGAGGCTGAAACGCGGCATTATGCTGAAAAATAGAAGGAAAACAAACGATAAGAACATGAACGATAAGAAACTAACAAAGAAATTATCGTTGGAGATTTCGCTTAGAAGTTACAGTGCCGGAGTAGAGGGTACATTTATAAGTTACAACAAGCTGTTTTTGTTTTTTCCGAGATGTAACTTCTATTCGTGTTGTAAAGACATGACCTTGGTCGCTTTTAACCTCTAAATATACGTTACAGTGGTGTAACCTATAAGAAATCTCGAAATCTACGTCTATATAGAAGTTACATGTTTCTAAAAGTTACAATAAAAGGTACGGGTTTAAGAGTGTACCATAGACACTGCCTAAGCCTCGTCACCAAACGCCAGCCAAACAGCACACGAGTATTGGACCAATATTGCCAATATTGGCGCAATATGGCAATGCCAACCTGACCCCATATTGGACCAATATTGGGAACCGATACTGGCCAGCTAGTTCTGCCAACGCCCTGTCACTATCTTCTATTTGTCCCAGCCAAGTGTTTTCAGCTTTAGCAGCAGTTCTGATCGGGTTTCATAGATATAGGTCAATTGATGTACTAATATATAAGTGCCGGTTGGCAATACGTTCCCAAACAACACAATGCCGTGCAGACTACGTCCTACGAATATACGCGCTTAAATACAGTGTTAGGCTTGAAACTTCACATAAATGAGATAATCGACCAAAAGCTCACTTAGAAAGGCAGTGGCATTTCCTTTCTGTACATTGCTTGTCGAATGGGCTTCCGCAAATTCGAGAGCCCTGCTCCCCTCAGTGAGGAAAAGCTCGGAGTATTAACTCGTCAATATAACGTACGTGTTTCTTAGAAATTTTATTTTTTCCCAGTCATTCAGCAATGGTCATTATTCCCAATACATAGCCAATATTGAAAGGGCTTTTGGAATATTAGCCCAATATGCCCAGTATCTAGCCATTAGCGGTAGATTGTTGGAAACACTGTGCCATTTACCACATAAACAGGCAATATTGAATAAATCTTGGGAATACACGACAAATATTGGACCAGTCTTGCCGACGTCTAGCCAATATTGGGTCACGATTCTGTGCTGCTTGGACTGGATGGCACATATTCCATTCTGTTCGAATTAAAATATTTTTACGAGACTTCCGTCAACTTTTTTCGCGTTCAACGCATGGAGTGTTTCTGATGTATTTTTGCACTTTACTGATCATTATATCTCATATGTTCAGTGTTGTTAGTGATACCTTCCAACCAGTGCACTCCGTGCGCGTACAACAATAAAGGATCCAAAACACTTCGAAGCAAGTATCGTTTGCTGAAGTGTATTTTTCAAGTTGGCGAAATACCAACCAAACGTTGTTTCCGAGCATTTATAGCGACAACGAATGTGGTTTCACAAACCCCATGCGTACACAACGTACACAAATTTAGACATCATCGGCGAAACGTGTTCACGAGCACCCTCTGGCAGCCTCCCATGATTTAAAGGAAGTGTGAAGAAGACGAGCAACGGGCAGCCGCTTCGCTATCGTTGGGTTAGCACCCGCCGCTTTCGTATATTGAGCGTCGCTCAGTAAACGGTCTCTTGCCCTCCTATCCTGCCTCTACTGTCCTGCTTACACTTGGTGGAGATGCGGCCGCTCCCATCCTCGAGACGATTTTATCGTTGCTTCCCTCGCCTACTGACTGACCTGGAACTTCGCTCCGGACGAGTTTTGCGAGCAGTCGCCATGCCACAAAATCATGCTGAGAGATCTTCTCCTCCTGCTGGGGATGCCCAGCCATCCTCCTCTCCTCGGCCCGCCCCTGCGCTCCGCCAACGCGATCCTCCATTCTTTTCTGGGGCTGACTCTTGTGACATAGAGGACTGGCTAGCCGCTTTCGACCGCGTGAGCAAACACAACCTGTGGGATGACACCATGAAAATCACCAATGTCGCGTTCTATCTTACCGACCTCGCGAAAACTTGGTTCCTGAACCACGAAGCTGATCTTGCCACCTGGCCTGTGTTCTGCCAACGCGCTCGGGAGCTCTTCGGCCGCCCGGCATATAAGAAAGCGGACGCCCAGCACAAACTCTCGCAGCGAATGCAGCACTCCCAAGAATCATACACGTCCTACATCGAAGACGTGTTATGCTTGTGTTCCAAGGTCGACCCGCATATGCCCGACTCAGACAAGATCAAGCACATCATGCGCGGTATTGCGGAAGACGCATTTCAACTGCTCGTCACGAAATCGCCAGCGACCGTGGAAGATGCCGTTCAACTATGCCGTCAGCTACAGGATGCCCGCAGCTCCCGCATCCAGCATATCCTTCCGGCACCGGCGAGCGCAACAGTGTCATATGCTGACCCTCTGTTCCAGGACAACTTACGGGCCATGATACGCGATATCATCCGCGAAGAACTTGCCGAGGTTCATCGCTATTCAGTCGATCCAACGCCAGACCGGCTGCAACTTCACACGCCGGTGCCCCCTGTTCTACCATCGCCTCTGCACGATATTGTACGTCAGGAGGTGGCGTCAGTCCTCAGCCTTCCGTCTACGCCGGCCCCCAAGCCCACTTACGCTGATATGGTGCGTCGTACGTCGCCCCAAACGACCTGTGATGGCCCTCCTCCCTGTGCTCCAGTGGCCCCTACGTGCGACCACGCGTGCGCCGCTGTTGCATACCGGCCGCCTCGTGCTCTGGATTCCCGCACCTGTTTTTACTGTGGAATACGTGGCCACATAGCGAGATTCTGTCGTCGTCGCAGACGGGACGCCGAGACGCTCCAGGAGCCATTTGCCCCTTTCTCTTTTCGTGGTCGTCAGTTTCCGGCCAACTTTCCACCAACCTCTCCCTACCGAACGGACGGCTATTACATCGATGATCCTAATCCCCGGACACGCTCGCCTCCTCCCCGACGTCGTTCGCCGTCTCCCGCCATGAGCCGCTCACCACAGCGACGGTCTATTTCCCACCAGTCCCCTGCCTCACAGGGAAACCGGTAGGCGCGGTCATAGACCGAGGAGGGCAGGCTGCGCGTTCACTCCCCACTGACACTCCTCCTCGAAACATCGTCGTCGTACACTCTTAAAAATGAACTTCACCGCATAGCTCCCTCCTAGCCAACCATCATCTCGAATGATATCGTTATCTGCCCTGATTTGTTGAACACCGCGGGCGTACGCCTTTTCTGTGACAATTATGAACAGCATAAGTGTCACAAAAATGGCGTACGCCTCCCGTTTTCTACAAATCAGGGCAGATAGCGATATCATTCGAGACGATGGTTGGCTAGGAGCGTGCTATGTGGTGAAGTTCATTTTTAAGAGTGTAACTATTGACGGAGTATCTGTGCACGCCCTTGTTGATACGGGAGCCGTTTGTTCCGTGATGTCCTTGCCATTTTCTCGTCGTTTGCGCAAAGTAATTACGCCATTTGCAGGTGGCATACTTAAGTCGGCCTGCAACGACCTCCTCCTACCTATTGGACAATGCACTGCACGTCTCACAGTTCATGAGGTTCATTATCCGGTTGAGTTCACGGTACTTCCTTCTTGCTGTAATGACATCATATTGGGTTGGGATTTCCTTCATGAGAATGCCGCTCTCATTGACTGCGCCGGAGAACACGTACTGCTTGCCGAGTTACCCTCCTACAGCGCTTCTACTTCGGAACAGTCGCCGCCCTTCAAGCTCCACGTTGTTCAAGACACTTCGCTTCCCGCACGCGCTACCTCATTTGTCCCCCTCGCAACGCCTCCTGGTACTCGCGGATACCCATCCGAAGTTCTCGTCATTCCTCAACCCGCACCCCTCGCTCGCAAAGGCCTTATTGCACCGTGTACTTTGTCCACTATCAAGGATGGAGAAACCTGTATTCCCATCACCAATACATTGGCAGCGCCTGTTTGGCTGCCGGCTGGGTTCGTTGCCGCATTGCTCGACTCGCCCAGTTCTCCTGCCGTTACGCCTCTGCTCGCCGCCAACGACGACCCACCGCCCCCCCTATCGGCCACCGACTCCAGCGCTCTAAACAAAATGATATCTACCGACCTCGAGGAATGTCACCGCCCCGATATGCTCCGCCTTCTTCACGACTATGTTTCGCTCTTTGACATCGGCCGGCCATGGCAAGGAGTTGCCAGGGGTGTTACGCATTCTATCGACACCGGAGATTCTCGGCCAGTCCGACAGAGACCTTACCGCGTGTCTGCTTCCGAGCGGCGAGTCATTGAAAAGGAAGTCCAGGACATGTTAGCTAAAGGAGTCATACAGCCATCTTCCAGCCCTTGGGCGTCTCCAGTGGTACTTGTCACCAAAAAGGATGGTTCCATTCGCTTCTGCGTTGACTATCGTCGCCTTAACAAAATTACCCGCCGGGACGTCTACCCCATGCCTCGCATTGACGACGCACTAGACTCACTTCAAGGCACTACGTATTTCTCTTCCCTCGAAGAGAAATACGTGGTGCCGTGCTTGCACAACGCCTGCCTGGAGCTCCGATGGAACACGCCGTGGCGTTCGCCAGCCGCACCCTTACGAAAGCTGAGCAGAACTATTCCACCACTGACAAAGAATGTCTTGCGATCGTCTGGGCCGTTTGCCACTTCCGCCCATATATTTATGGTAGACCCTTCGATGTCGTGACGGACCATCACGCGTTATGCTGGCTCCACTCATTGCGGGATCCATCTGGACGACTCGGCCGCTGGGTTCTCCGTCTTCAGGAGTATGATATCACCATCAAGTTCAAATCCGGGAGGAAACATTGTGATGCCGACGCCCTGTCCCGCTGTCCCCTCCCGAGGAATGCTACTGCAGATCCTCCGGAATCACCGACTGCGTGCGTGGCCTCTGTGTGCCCTTTCACGTCCTACGATGCCCGCTCTCTGCGTCATGAACAACTGAAGGACCCCAACCTTTCTTCCTTAATAACTCTTCTGGACGGTCAAGGCGCCTCATCTGACAAGAAACTTCTCAAGAGGGCTCGGAACTTTGTTTTGTCGGACGGCGTCTTGTACAAAAAGAACTATTGCCCGGACGGCCAGCGCTTGCTATTAGCGGTTCCTCGGACGCTCCGTGCGCGCATCCTTCGCGCTTTACACGACGATGCCACGGCGGGCCACCTTGGCTTTTACAAAACATACCAGCGCGTCCGTCAGCGGTATTTCTGGCCCCGCATGTATTCCACTGTACTGAGCTACGTGAACTCCTGCTTGGCTTGCCAACAGCAGAAGCCTGCGCCCTCTCCTAGCCCTGGCCTCCTTCATCCTCTTGAGCCGCCGCAACTACCTTTTGATCGCATCGGTCTCGACTTGTTTGGTCCTCTTCCCACATCGTCTACTGGAAAGCGTTGGGTAATCGTTGCAATCGACCACAGCACACGGTATGTCGAGACTGCAGCCCTCGCTTCTGGTACATCTCAGGAAATAGCTGCCTTCTTCATATCTCACATTCTACTTCGCCACGGCGCCCCTCGCGTCCTCATCAGCGACCGTGGTCGCTCCTTCCTCGCCACTTTACTGCGCGACATCTTCCGTGCCTGCGCGGTCGTCCACAAGCCTACCACCGCTTACCATCCTCAGACGAACGGTCTCACAGAACGTTTCAACCGCACTCTCGCCGACATGATCGCCTTTTATGTGTCGGCGCAACATGACAATTGGGATGCCATTCTCCCTTACATCACGTTCGCTTACAATACGGCGGTCCAGTCCACGACACGCTACAGCCCATTTTACCTCCTTTACGGCCGAAACCCCGTTTGTACCATCGACACCATGTTTCCGTATCCCCCTTGTAGCGCCAACAACCCGACACTTGAAGAGGCGACCTCATGCTCCGAGGAATGCCGTCAAATCGCCCGCTGCCGTACCTACGACTCCCAAGCTGCAGCGAAACAGCGCTACGATGAGACGCACCGTGTTGTGTCTCACAAAGTTGGCGATCTGGTCTGGCTTTGGGTACCTCGACGGAAGCCCGGATTCTCCCCCAAATTTTCATGCCGCTACACCGGCCCTTACAGAATCGTGCAGCGGGTTTCTGATGTCAATTACGCCGTTGAGCCTGTGCACTCCCCGCCCGACGCCCGACACCGCGGCTCCGACGTCATCCACGTCTCCCGGCTAAAACCGTGTGTCCTCCCGTCCCCAAACACCGGAGCGATCGCCAGGATGGCTCCCTCTTTGCCCCGGGGGAGATGTGAAGAAGACGAGCAACGGGCAGCCGCTTCGCTATCGTTGGGTTAGCACCCGCCGCTTTCGTATATTGAGCGTCGCTCAGTAAACGGTCTCTTGCCCTCCTATCCTGCCTCTACTGTCCTGCTTACAGAAGTAAGAACTCCAGCAGCTATTCACTTACGGGTGTAATAGGTATACTATTGTTTTTCTCGCTTCGTAATTCTATTTATAAGTTCTTGTTCAATACTTCTCCTTCTTAACGGGTGCAGCGTTAATACAAAAACGACACGACACGGGCGACTAGATGTACCGCCATCCAGATACCTCTATCGCACCCAATCAGACGCCAACGCGGAGGTATACATAATGTCGTTTGCTCTAGTCTGTCAGAGAGTAGTGTAGATGCAGCAACAAAAACTTACGCAATGTGCCGCAGCAACGAACTTACGTGGGGTGGTAATATGGCCTTAAATGCTGGACAGAAAATGTGGGACAGTGCAATATACTTTTGCGCGTCATTCGTTTTGCGGGTCGATGTCGAGCAATTCACTTTCTTTCTGCCTCTGACGACGACGACGACGACAGCACGTAGGCATTTCTATATAATTTCGTCCACAAAGCACGCGTGCGCCTTACTAACTCCATTCTTTTCACCCGCACCTCCTGAACTATTCAAGCAGTGCAACCCTCTCGCATGCTTTTCGCTATAGACCTCGCATGTATTTAAGAACCGGTGCAGCACTTTTCCTTCGAAAAGAATGGACCGTCTTTCTTTCTGCACACGCTTTCTGCGCTAAAGACTAAAATGTGAAGATCAGAAGAAACGCATGCTCACGTTGAAACACAGTGGCGGACTGACCGTGGCGGAACCAAGCCGGGTCAACCGTGATTACATTGGTTGGATACGGACCTATCCCAGGCGGAAAAGGTCTGCAATCCCAAGTGGTTTATGAAACCTTTTCCACTTGAGACCACTTTGTAAGTAAGTGGCTTAAAATGGAAAAGGTTTCATAAACCACTTGGAACTGCAGACCATTTCCAACAGGTATCGGATTCATGTATAGAAAAGGTATCATAGCCAACAAGTTAAAATATGCGGGCCAGCTTGGTAGAGTTCATAGCTCCCGCGTGTTTCAGCTACAATTTTTTCGTGAGGTGACCCCGTAAGTGTGCCCGTCCGACAGGGGTATAACAGCTCCGAATACTTGACCTAGGACATCAGAGCAGTATTGGTCTTGCGCGGAGACGCTTCTGTTGAGTGCTCATGACAAGGATGAGAGACCAGCGCACTCAGAAATTGCACATTACTTGCTAGCAAGTCTTGCACATTTATTTTTTCTGCAACACTATGGTAACGCACGTGGACCGGAATCACGTGTAGTTTCAACTTCACATCTTTCTTATTGTGTTCAGTAAGATCAATAGTGGTAAAACCCATTGGAATACGGCGTATTTTCCGCAAAATACGCAACATATCTTTTGTCCACTACATAATTTACATGTTAAGCAAACTTGTAGACTTGACTCTAGGCTTTGGACATATCCGGTGGTCGACATTAGCCAAAGAGCGAGCACTGCCCGAGCTCATTCATACACGAGCGAACCATTCGTAAACTCCTGGGCGTTCTTGTGTCCAAGGACACTCAGGAGCATGGACAACCATCAGCGACAAGGTAAATGCATTCCTTGTCCTACGGGACTTTTCAAAGCGATTCCTACTGACAACGCAGACAGATGTGACAAATATAATTCATTTCATCAGAATCCCGTCGTCCAGACAGGGGCCAGCTCTCTCACGGGTAAGTCCTGTAATCTAATGCATCAAGTGAGCTCACGATGGTGTGTGTGGTGTGCAGAGCTGCGCCGAAGGTCTGTGTGGACGAGAAATCAACAGACAGGTCAGTTCAGAAATTTGCTTTTTTTCTCCGCGACTAACAGCGACAAAAATATGTAAACCGCAATCAATTAATCACTGTAACAAATGATCCGCTTCGGTTGCATATTTTTCTCTAAAAGGTGTCCACTGAAGGACTCGAAAGGGGTAGTACCTATTTTAATACCGAGGGCGCTCTGCTTTAGAAATAATGTTTTTTGACGAAATTCGTTTAAACTTTTATTTAAATAATTAGCGCCTCCCACTCATTCACACGGTACGCAGCTTGTAGGCGGTGTCGGACAGATACACTTGTACTTGTAAAAACAAAGTTATTCGATTGGTGCGCCGGTTCGCGAATTATTTAGCCCGGGGATTTGACTGAAGCACCCTGTATACGTTTGCGAGTGTGTAGGAGTAGCATGTATCTCGCTGCAGGGACTAACTTCAGGCAAACACATGAACAAAAGAGGAAACGTGAACTGTGGCCCGTTCCACTCTCCCTCTTACTTCACTCTGCTGCCGCTGCTCAGTAAGTCAGCATGTCAGCAGCCTTCGGGGAACATTGCCTGAAGACGGTAAGGTACAACGCGTGTGACTCTGAGGCGAGCTCTATGTCACGTCCTTCAGCTATCGCGAATCAATCACTAGTATACGTACAAGAACCGCAGACGGGAACAGGGCGATGAACACGCGCACCACGCAAGACTTACGACGATAATCACATGCGTTACGTGCGACAAACGATGATTCGCGAGCGAATATATATGCTGCATGCGAGTACTTTCTCCAGGATAGCTTCCTTCTTTATCTGTCTGCACTCGTGGCACCAAACCTGCTGGTCCACAAACTAGCACACCTCCGCCTCACAACAGCCCCAATGCGTTCATTGTCACATTGGTTTCTGTATGCAGCGGCAACCCTCCAGAGTCCGACACGCCATTCTTGAAGGTGACCATGGTAGGAGGGTGTATCCTCCTTGTTACCGTCATCGTCCTGGTTAGCAGCCGAGAGGAAGAGGTGCGTCGGAATGGCACCAAAGGTAGATGGAAAGCGATGAACTTGGTGTCGAATGAAAAAAAAAAAAAAACTTCCCACAGAGCACATAGCATCTACTCCCGTCTATATGCATCACAATGAAGCAGGCAGAAACGTCGGTGAGTTTTTTTTTTCTCTTGCTTGTGTAGCCAAGGCGAGAGAGAGCGAGCAGGAGTGGTACAATCACAACAGTGGAATGTAGCAATGTTTTGTAGTGCAGCTACATAGCTATGTTTTGTAGTTTTTCGCAGCTCTCGACTAATTCAGGACCTGAGGCAAAGATGATGCACAAAGATGCATAAAAAAAGTGATACTTTGAACAGAATATTCTTGTTGGTTTCACCTTTGCCTTACTAGAAAATATCGCAAATCAACTCGTCACCCCCGTCGGTCCCTCTTCATCACCACAGCCGCAGGTTCACAGTGAGTAAACCCCAGCATTTGTACATCGACAGTTCCGTAATATGGCCTGCCTTCCTCAATAGCATTGCACAAGGAAGAAAGCAGAGCTTCCAGAGCACTCATCGACAGAATTATAGGTAAGTATCATCCGCATGGAGTGTTCGAGGCATCTGGGGACGCTATCTCTTTTACAGTGGAGGCCAAGCCACGGCTCTCGGTGCTTCGCCCTGAAGGTATAATGTCGTTATCAGTGCAACAGCTGCGGATCAATATTACCCACACTTGCAGGAGCCAGACCTCTCTTGTGCGTGCTGTCTCCAGAAGCAAAACACCCACTTCAATTTCCCAAGAAACACTGCACGCATCTTGTCTACTCCGATGTCAAATACGACCTCCATAATGCCACCTTTACTCCAGTTAGCGGTACGAGTGTTGGTCTTCCTCAGTTCTCCGACCATGATCAATTTTTATCTGTTTCATTGCAGATGCCACATACGCAGTCTTACAGACGCTCAAGGGCACGACAAGCTTGCGGCTCCTGGTTAACATGGCAGAACGCACCCTCCGCGACTTGGCTCCAGACAGGGAGTCGAAACGCTTCTCTGACGCAGTGTCGAGTTGGCTGACTTCTACTGGTCTTAACGGCGTAGCATTTCTCGGTCAAAGCCTGCAATCACCTATGATTGGCACGTTCGTGCCTACTCTTCGGTTGTTACGAAGCGTCCTCGGCCCGCTTAAGCTCGATATTGTCATCGGCATAACAGTTCAGGACTGGGATGCACAGCCGACACTTATTGCTCGAAGGATGGATGCGATTGGGGAGTGAGTATTGCTGATTCCACTACAGTCCGGTGCGAGGCACGTAAGTAGAATGGAAACTTATATAATCATATTATCAATAATATAATATATCACAATATAATCATATCATATAATAATATATCATACAATATAAAAATATTATCACGGTGTTGTGAACGATACGACTGTGAACAGTAAGCTCCTGTTTCGCTCTTGTTTGGCTAACAGACGTAGCTTGCCACACGGTATTTCGCTTTCCAATGGGGTGTATTATGGACCTGTCGTTCTTGGAGTAACACTACCCGCACACAGCATTTATTAGACCACCACTTAGCGTGCGACTGCAGAGGTAACCGGAGTAAGCATCAGCCGATTGGTGTAAGGCTTCTAACTCCGCATACGAAATGAGCATTGTGAAGAAGCATTTGATTGTATGAATCGTTCATAACACTGAGCATGCAGGCACGCCGATTACCTCATTCTGGAGACTCACTACCGGGGCGTCATGAACGGGACTTGTCGCACGGCATATCCTTCAGTCCTCTATTCTGACGATCCCCGTAATCCGTCCGTGCCCATTGTCAGTATACACCTTGCCGTGCATTCGACATTCTTTGAAGGCTTTTTGGTCGCAGGCCCAAGCGTTGTCCTGGATGACCAACATTAACATACACCAGAAGTTGAAGGTCAACACATGCTTTTCGCTGACCTTAGGAGCGCTTCTCTTCAGAGGCGCCGGAAGTGCTCTCGCGAGTTGCAGGACGAGTCAGCTTGTCAGTTACATGAAGGTGTGATCTGTATACGTGGCTTGCCGAGTTCAAAGATCGTAATGGTATGTCATGGCCAGGTATGCAAGGATTCGCAATGGACACTTGGTACCACAGCCCATGTGGACGTCTTGGCGGAGGAGCGACTTGGCAATGGACAAGTAGAGTCGCATGAGGGGGTCGCACTTCTTGCAGCCAAGGTAAAACGGATACAGGAAAGTAAGAAAAGAGGTGTTTAGCGGCAGTGCTTCGCAACGGCTAAAACAAGGCGTTGCCTAACCCTAACTCGCCGAACTCGTCTGATAGATGAACTTGTACATGAACTACCGTACATAGGCTTTTGACACGAGAAAGCGCTCCCTAAGCTTTTTGACGATTATTGTCTGACAAAAGAACACGATCGTTTTTTAATCCTGCAGTAACAGTGTGCAGTACTCAGTTTTTCTTGAAAGCAAGGTTTCCAACTGCCCCAATATGAAAAAGTCGTGAACAATCGGTCTGATGTGAAGTGAACGAAGCACTCGCAGTCCGAACCCCCCCCCCCACCCCCACCCCCCATTTTTGGTTGTGGCGTCCTGGAAAATGTGTATAAGCAAACAGCCGTTGAAAGGACAGTGGCCTAATCGAAAGGTTTTCTCCGAGGTGTCGCGAGCAATATCCATGTTCCCGCTTTCGTGCGTTGCCGCTTATCAAGTGGACTTGGACGATTACGAAGGAGAATGCGGAAAACCCTTCGAACGTCTACAGCTTGTGCGTCAAGCACAAGAGAAGGCAATAGCAGACGATGGCCATCCACTTCCTGCTGCTGCGATCCCTCCACTACACGGTGAGTTCGGGTCCCATGTTGTCATCTCCTGTCCAACTGCTTCTACATTATGCTCTTGCTTGCTCTTACAGAAACCGTCAAGGGATCTGCTCCCCTAGGTACGCGTCATGTTCGATCATATTTTAGTTGACGCCAGTAAGAACCGTGCATGCAATGACATAGGTCGCCGTCGCATTTCCTTTCTTCTCCTGTTACGTATACACGCAGAACGAATGCTTGTACGCAAGCGGCAGCTCGTAGTATAAGAGGACGCGCTTGTTTTTCATGCGCAATGGTTAACTGCTCCGAATTTTAAATTGTCTACATTGTCTGCAGGTAGCACGGACAGTGAAAGACGTCAACGCTGTATGGCTCCCGGAAAGGGTAAGTCACCTATGTGTAGAGTGCTGTTGTTTCTAACTTGTCAATGTGGGACACGACCTTGCAGAGTTCGCGCGCCCCCTGATATGTGTCTTCTCCGATCGCATCACTGTGCCTCGCAATTTCACGAGGCAACACTGCACACATATCGTGCTTTCCCTACGACGATATCGTAGACCTGACTCCATGCGAAACATATCAGCACGTGAGTGTCTTTGATGTGAGAGCCCTACCCCAAAAAAACTGGGGAATATATCGAAAATTGCTGCTGCAGACGTTTTCCAGCGTCTAAAGTCTCCGGACATCAAGGTTTTAGTCGCTCTTCACGAGGACTTACTGCTTTCTGCGAACGCCGAGGAGCTAGCGGAGTCTTCCTCTGTGCTACTAAGGGGCACGGAGGTTGACGGCCTTGCTTTCCTTTACATCAGCCAGTCTGCTTCGCAGCTTCGTGAGCTCAATATCAAGCTGCAGGTAAAATAACCGGAAGAAAAAGATCATCTGCAGAGTCATCTCTTGCCTTTGATCACCAATATTTCAGGCACTGCACAGCACGTTGAAGAGTAGCGGTCTATGCCTCCTGCTCAGCTTGCAGTTAGCCGGGTACATCGCACAGCCAAGAATCGTCGATAAGACACTGCGTGACGTATCGAAGTAAGAACATAATTCGTACTGAAGAAGAAAACATCACGTATGAAAACGCGAACTGAACATTCCACAGGAACGTAGACGTCCTTGTAGTGAACAGCCACTACCCAGGAAGTTCAGGGGTGTGTCGAGCGGTGCATGCGTCAGTGTTCAAGCAGAGTCTGGATACTTGCGTTCCGACTGTGGCTGTGGTACGCTTATGCGGTGTTGGAGTACATGGCGGCTTTGGCTGAGCGGCGGTCTTTGTGCAGGAAACTGCCTTGTCGTGGTTCAAGTTCATCGCTTCTACAAGCATCTATATACCGTTCCTGTGTTTTTCGGTAGATCTACGCGTGTTCCGTTACGTTGGCAAGTTGTCACAAGGAACCTGCGGTTCAGAGGAGCAGCTACACTACTACAAGGTGAGCATAAGGTAGCTTTTACTCCGCGTTCACGCCTAACGCTAATCTCTAGGTTTGCGCCGAAACTGGATGGAGCACGGTATACGAAGTTACCACTGATAGCGTAATGCGGCGTAAGGAAGCGAACCTGGAGACTTTCGACACTGCAACCTCTTTGCGAAAGAAGGTAACATATATGCGTGCCTACACAGTGGCTTTAGCTATCTCTTTGCAGGTGGAGGCGGCCATAGCGCAGTACCCGAAAGCGTGCGTCGCCGCTTACAACTATGACTTCGAGGACGTGGTCGGACATTGCAAGGACCAGAGGCTCTCTTCCGTTCGATCGGCTCTAGGTATGACGTTATATCTTACTCAGACCAATTTGAGACGCGCAGCTTCACACTGGTGTCCGGTTAATTACCAGATTGTTCATAATCCTAGTACGTCAGTTACGTCATGTTGTAGGAGTACCCCGTCTGCAGAAGTATACGTCTGAAATGTAACGCGAGGAAGTCAAAATGGCAAAAATGTCACTTTCTGTGTATTCATCGACGACTGTCCATTTTTGAAACGATAAGAATGGAGCCCTGACACACACGCCATCTAGTACATGCAAAACACCAATCCAGGAACGGAACGTCGTGTTTGCACCGTGTTATTTTATATTTCTACAAATTGCAGATCAAACTGCAAGCTCGGCTTCACAAACCCTGCAGCCGCCTAAAGGTACGCGTTGTCCGAAAGTCAGTTTGGATCTGACCGCATTGTGTTTTACAGAATCAATATCAGTACGCGGCGACCAGTCAGGAGGTGAGTTGATTTCTGAACGAGGGGCGAGTAAGCTCAGTGCCCCTTCTTTCAGTGAGCGACAAACCGCTGGTGTGCGTGTTGTCGAAAGCAACTCTTACAAAGCCCTTCGTTCCCCAAGCTGAGTGTACACATCTCGTACACAGGGAAGCGTGGTACGACGCTCTCGGCGGAACCATCCACGTAAAAGGCACGCTGTACCTTTAGACTTTCCCCGGTCCCGCTTGACGTTGATTACCTGTACATGTCATCATATGAACGTTGTTGTTCAGAATCGTCCCTAGGTCTGATTGCCAATCGGCCCAACATGAAGCACGTGGCCGGCCTCAGTGGCGAGATCTTCCTCAGCGCCATACTAGGTGACCGAGCCGTTGTTCAGGAGATGGCGTCAAACATGGCCATCTCTGCCCGACGAATGCACCTCGATGGATTGGCCATCCTGGACTTCAACCGCACGTCCAGGACCATAGCTTCCTTTGCTCCTGCGCTTTCGGTAGGATATCGTAGAGTTGCATACATGTCCTACACTATGTACCTATCGGCTGGAGTAAGATGGAGTAAAAATTAGTAACATCGGGAGCAATCTGGTCCACTATACTGCAATTACTTTAGCCCTCCTCCCTGAAATTTACTCCGCACTGCAAGTGGTCCCCTGAATGCAACAGTCTGCGCGCAAATATGTGCTCCACGGGAATTTGATTGAACAATGTGGCGTAATTTAGCAATTTTCTATCCATGCGCTGTAAGAAGTAATTCGTGGTTCTCTCTTGCCAAATTTGTTCACGAAAGGACGACGAATTATTTGAGTGCGCAGTGCTTCTTGCAGCATTTTAGAACCTTATGTATAGTCTAATCTAAGGTCAGAGTACACTCTTAAAAATGAACTTCACCGCATAGCACGCTCCTAGCCAACCATCATCTCGAATGATATCGTTATCTGCCCTGATTTGTTGAAAACGGGAGGCGTACGCCTTTTTTGTGACACTTATGCTGTTCATAATTGTCACAAAAAGGCGTACGCCTCCAGTTTTCAACAAATCAGGGCAGATAACGATATCGTTCGAGATGATGGTTGGCTAGGAGTGTGTTATGCGGTGAAGTTCATTTTCAAGAGTGTACTCTCATTGATGAGTAATCTACACTCTTAAAAATGAACTTCATCGCATAGCACGCTCCTAGCCAACCATCATCTTGAATGATATCGTTATCTGCCCTGATTTGTTGAAAACGGGAGGCGTACGCCATTTTTGTGACACTTATGCTGTTCATAATTGTCACAAAAAGGCGTACGCCTCCCGTTTTCAACAAATCAGGGCAGATAACGATATCGTTCGAGATGATGGTTGGCTAGGAGTGTGTTATGCGGTGAAGTTCATTTTTAAGAGTGTACTCTCATTGATGAGTAATCTACACTCTTAAAAATGAACTTCATCGCATAGCACGCTCCTAGCCAACCATCATCTTGAATGATATCGTTATCTGCCTTGATTTGTTGAAAACGGGAGGCGTACGCCTTTTCTGTGACACCTATGCGGCTCATAATTGTCACAGAAAAGGCGTACGCCTTCCGTTTTCAACAAATCTGTGCAGATAACGATATCATTCAAGATGATGGTTGGCTAGGAGCTTGCTATGCGGTGAAGATCATTTTTAAGAGTGTAGAACAAAGCCCGACAAGGGACAAAGCCTGAAATGCAGACCTCACTCATTTAGTCCTGGGCATTTAGTCCCGAAAGTGTCTAAGGTTGCCGCAGTGCAAATGGCCCCCAAGTGAAGTAAAATTATTCCTCATTTGTTCGTGTGTAATAAAACGCGCGATACCAATAGCAGCCCAGGACTACCGTGCGACCACCTCATGACAGATGTTCCATATCGATATAGTAGCAAATAAATAAATAAAAATAAAAAGGAAAGGAAAAGAAAAACAGTGCTGTAATTTCCGCATTTCCGCTTGCAGATCCTTCGAAAGGCATTTTCTCAAGATTTAATCATTATCCTCGGATTGGAGGTTCTTGACGCATCTCTGCCAACGAAAACCATGGCAAGGCGTTTGCTGAACACAATTAAGTGAGTGTATCAGCTCCAGGGGAAGGTAGTGAATTGTACATGGTGTTCTTCTTTTCTTTTTTCCTTTTTAATGCAGGCTCGCCGACATCACAATATTTCAGACCCACTATAGGAGCGTTCGAGGTTACTGTCAAGTATCCTACCCTTCTGTGTACGAGTACAAGGAAGGCAACCTCCTTCCACTGGTAAAATTGCCCAACGCTCTCACGACAGGAGCCTTATACCTGCATTGTACATGCTGTTCCTGGTACCTGTCATTCTAGGCAACTGCTCTCGACTGGATGAGAGACCTGGGCGTACCGCGCATATGTGTTTCCTTTAATATGGCTGTGCTAGAATTCGACAGAATCAACAGCACCAACGACTGCAAGAAGGTCCTTTCGCGAAGCTACTCTGAGGTGAGGCATTCAAAAAGTGTGAGGCTCACGATGTTGCTTAAATCCCTATTCTATTTCGTTTTCACCTTCAGTTAGGCTACACTTGTTTCTGTAACGGGCAGAGCAACAGAATTCGAAATAGATTGCTTCCTTAACCTATCTGGATCTGGCACCATCTGAGTGCGCTTGGACCTTAAGTTTGGACTTTAAGTTAAGCACCCGGGCGCTTGTCGCCTGCTTCAAAGCCCCCATTTCAAAACGGGTGCGTGCGGAGCGGCTCGAGGTCTCGCACTCCCGGGTGCGCGAGTGCTGCTTGTGTCGCGTTAAGTGAGTGGAGTCTGAAACACTCGCGCTCCGAGGCGCCTACTTAACGCAACCAATGACGCAACTGACATCTTCTGGACACAGCCGCAGAACATCAATTTTCATCGTGTTCAGACGCAAGTGACGTCGCGATCTGGTCACTTGGGGTGTGCAACGTCGCTTTTTTCTCTCTCTCTCTCTTTTGGTATACCGTGCCCGCGTGAACTGGACTACGGTAAAAATCGCGCATGTTTGATAATCATTCTTAAGAACCACTATCAATCAATACTATTCCGGGATCTCATGGTTCATTTAAGCATCGAACGTAGGTCGTGCAGTTAAGCAGCTGTATGCAAAAAAGCGGAATGTGTTAATGTGGGAACCCTGTCTCGTGTTTTCTGCAGACATGTAATAACACCGGCTGGAAGAGAGACGACGAGACGTCGGAGTCCTTTTCGGCTGTTCGAGAGAAAGGTTCTGCTTGGCAGACTTTTGAATCCGCAGAACTCCTTGGACGAAAGGTACTTAGTGGCTTGCAGCCGTCACGAGTATAGTGCGAGAGAGCAATACGTCTTCTGAGAAAGAAAAAAAAATTATTCATTCAGGTGGACCGCATGTTTGCTCAGCATCCGGGGGCTTGCGTGGCAGCTTTCAATATCGACCTGGAGGACGCCACCCCAACGTGCGAGAAGCATGGAAGATTTGCGAGACTCTCCACGATTGCAGAGAGTAAGCTATACTTTTGAGTAATACGTCAGTCTGAAAAAACGCCTTTCAGAATACGTGACGTCTCAAGCCAATGCCAATCTTGAGTACGAGACACTTCCGCAAATTGCTGAAGGTCAGTAGTGGTTTGGATACCAGACTCATGGCATCATCTTTGTAACTGCTTCAGTGACGGCAACTGTTTGTTGCAGATACCGCTTCCATCATGTCTACAGAGCTCGTAGGTAAGGCACGAAGGTCACCCAGGCAGTGCAGCAGCCCTACAGCCGAATGTGCTCTCTGTTTCAGGTTCGCATGCACTTAGTAACCACGACACGCAGAATCAGAGGAAAGGTAAACTTAACCGCTTCGCCCTCCCCCAAAATGTATGGTCGCTCGTCCATTTTCCAGGTGATCACACAGAGTACCAGTATAGGACCAGTGACAGTAAGTTCAACCGGCAATTATTGATATTCCAAGATGTTATATGTGAGTTCCCTGTAAATGGTGGCAGAGTAACGTATCGTACCTTCTGTTGGAAAGACAATGTTTTGCGAGCCAGAACAGGAGACATCCTAAAGGAGTACTGGGCCACATACGACAGGCATATTCCTTTCGGCCAGAGGTACCTGTCCAGAGTGGACACTACAATAGGCAGAATGGAGCTTACGATCTCGGCAACGTATCAAGTTGTCCTGC
This sequence comes from Ornithodoros turicata, assembly GCF_037126465.1. NCBI lineage: Eukaryota > Metazoa > Arthropoda > Arachnida > Ixodida > Argasidae > Ornithodoros > Ornithodoros turicata. Next base: position 15,514,683 of record NC_088203.1, read on the forward strand.
GAGCACGGTCCATGAAACACCGCTTGAAGTATCGCACATCATGACGGATTTACGTGATGACGTGGAGACGTCAGACCTTAAAGTGAGGAAAGGCAACGTCCGGATTCCTCTGGCGACGCGATAACTTGGTTAAATGTACACATTGACGCAGGTTAACACGTGAAAGGTATTCGCATGGTGCGTGTTTCTGTGAATATCGCGCTGCGTAAAACTCTGCATGGCCACGCACCGCGGAAAAATACGCCTGTCAAACCGCATGGGGCCCAAATCCCGACGCTGCGTGCACAGCGGGTTTGGCGTATGTGCTTTACGAAGTGTTGGCAACATTCTTCTCTCCTTCCTGTTCCGTCCTGAAATGGTTGTTTCTAAATGCGTTCGTTTGTAATTGATTTGCATTTGATAAAATGGACCCTCACGAGCAAAAGCAGTTATACTTGGAGATGTCCTGCTGCAGTTTTTTTTTTTCTCGGAAGAGCAGCCATTGCTAACAAGGAAGTAGCATGCTGTACCGGATCCAGAAGTGGCTTGCTGCGCCGTGATTGGTTGCTATGGACACCCCTGAACTGACTGCTCCGTGAAATATGAAACCTGCTCTTATGCAGTGAATCACGCGCTGCGAACGGCTGCGACGTACAAAATTTCGCGCTGGGCGTGAAAACTCAGCTTTTACGAAGGAAAAACGCACCGTGCGGGCCGGCCTTTAGCAACACGTTCCAGACCAGGTATTCCAGACTTATTGGGACTTGTCGCATCTGTCCCACTCGATTGCTAAACCATAGTGCCGTTTTACTCCTTATTCATCAACAATAATGCCGAAAATCCAGCGCGCAAAAGTGCAACACTTTCTGTGCAATTTGATTTAATGCGTGGCAAGAGCAGAAGACGGTAGTTGAGAACATTTCGGAATTCAGACTTTAAAAACTGGAGAAAACGTCGCATGGAAAAGGCCAATCAGAGAGCATCCTTTGACGGCGTCTACAGGTCGTGGAGAGTCGATGATCTGCGTGTGGAATTGGATAGCGCCGGACGTATTTGTCCTGAACGAGCGAGAAATTAGTTTTATTTTTCAACGTAATCTCCAGCTGCACTAATGCACTTGTCCCAGCGTTTCACGATGGCTTGGATGCCAGCAGCATAGAAATCCTTACCGGCGCGTAGCAGCCATGATCGGACCACGTTCTTGACCCCGTCGTCGCAGCTGAAGTGGCGGCCCCCAAGGAACGCCTTCAATGGCCCGAAGAGATTGAAATCCCTGGGGGCGAAGTCTAGACTGTAAGGGGGATGTGGCAGCAACTCCCAGCCAAGTTCCTGTAAGGTGGTTGTCGTGAGATGCGCTGTATGCGGGCGCGCATTGTCCTGTAGTAGTACGACTCCTTTCGTGATGAGGCCCGGCCGCTTTTGCTTCAGCGCCTTATGCTGAGAACCTGGCAGTAATATGCACTATTGATAGTGGTACCACTGGGCGGAAAATCAACATGAACAACGCGAGCCTTGTTCGAGAAAGCCGTGGAAAAACGTTGGATGTTCGCAGGAACTGGGCTCTGAGCCGCCCCGGTCGGGATCGTCCTGCACTGGTGCATGGCCGTCTCGGGACCGTTTGCACCACTCAAACGCTTTGCTGCGGCTAAGTGTATCGTGGCCATACTGAGCCAGAAGTCTTCGCCTTCATTCACGAGAAACTTCATGACAATTCGTAGTTCGATGTGCGCGCTCACCTCGTTGTCGGCCATCTTGTCCAGCACGTGTCTTCTGTTTTCCACAAACTTTGGACCACCACGTGGTGAACGCGCATGCCTGTCGCGTGTGAAAATGAGAAAAAGAAGTAGCGCGAGCCATTTGTACACTCAGGAGACAGAGTCCCGGTTTGACTTGAACACCCCTCCTATGTGAGCTGTATTCGGAAACGAAGCTTGGTGAATTAGCCTATGAAGCGGTGGCGAACACTACCGCATCGGTTTCACATATGCACGTTTCTAGATGCGATAGTCTCTTGCACGAGGCCCACAACTTTCAGCTTGTGGGAATATAGAGCCCTCAAAGGGGTAGTCCTCCAATGAAGATGCCAGCTGCCCCATAGCAATGCTTACATATATCATGAGGTTCGCAACATCCACGCAATCCGCGAATAGGGAGTTTCGTTCTCCCAAGTTTCCATCGAACATCGAGCGCTACATAAATCTCTGTTCTTCCTGCCCCTGTTGGCCTTCTTTTTTGAAGAGCTGCCTAGCTGCTCATATCAATGCTTCCTTCTTACCTATTTTCCTTTTACGCAGCCAGTAGCCGTCCGTTCGTTTGCTTCATGGGCCGCTTGTGGGCTGGACCGGCGAAGCTCCCTCCGAGTCAGTGCACGCACGTGGTCCTGAGGGTGAAGTCAGGTGGAGGTAAGGGACGTCGTGCTTACACCGCTGGACGTACAGTTGTAGCACGTGAGTTCATTTCCAGAGGAAGTCATGAAGCAACTGAAGGAACAGCTGAATTCCGCAGTTAAATACTTGGCTGCGCAGAGCTTAAACTCGCGGAAGAATCGCTTAGCATTTGTGCCTGGTTACTTCGACGGCGTAGCAGTCATCAATATCCGTACTTACTCCACTGCCCTGACAGCCGTCGGTGATTCTTTGGCGGTACGTGGTGGGACACCGCTGTTCTGAGGCTTGGGAGTAAAATGTTCCAATCTGTTACGCAGAGCTTTCGTAACCGTCTGCCCAAAGGGAATGTGCTTGCCGTGGGACTGGAAATAATGGATTTTCACCAGGACGCTGGTTTGATTGTACAGCAGCTGGGGCACATTCAGATGTAAGTTAAGAATGATCCCATGCGAAAAAGCAATCGAATACCAATCACATATTACTATTCCTAGGTTGGCCGACATAATCATCTTTCAGACTCACTTCAGGAGGGATAGGAGCTTCTGCCGAACGGCTTATCCTTCAATGTATCATTCCGCGAATGACACCTGCATTCAAACACCGCCCATTGTCTGTATAGCTCAAGACATTGCTGATCTGTTGTAACAAACATTTCTTCTTTTTCCTTTTTTTTTCTTTTTTGTGCTTGTGCAGACTAAAGTGGTGAAGTGGATGCAGCTTCTGTATTCCCCGAGCTTGTGCATTTCCTTCAACTTGGCCGCTTTGCGATTCCATCTGACTGAAAGTCCTGGTGTCGGTGAACTTTGCCAGAACGTGGAAGAGGTGAACGATGTAAGCTATGGATGCTTTGCTTGCAATCTCGTGCGCAAGACTGGTTTGCGTTCTTGCGCTCGTCCTCCATGCTTTGTTTCACCAGGCTGATACGATAGAAGGTATCTGGCGTACTGCCGTACGCGCATTGACTGGTTCACCAGTTCCTCAGATAATAGCGGTGTTCAGTAATCTCGAAATAGATATATACTATCATATATTTTCTTGAAATTTTGTTCCCAATAGGAAGGTAGTGAAACTTGATGAAATTCCCTGCCCGCAACAGGCACACCGAACACATAGCCGCAGGGGTCCACACAGGCCTTGAACCATGTAGATTCACCGCTAGATCACGGCAGAAAAAATGATCTGTTTTCGTGTGATGAGCAAATATTTCATGATCTTGAACTTCGCGTTTTAGTTGTGCTATACCGAAGAGTGGAAGACTTCGGACGAGGAACAGTACGCTATGGCTACTAGTCGCCACCAGGCCGATATCTGGTTCTCGTATGAAACGGGACGGCTTCTCCGACAAAAGGTTGCTTCGCTTACTAGAACCATTGCAGCGGCAAAGACCTCATGAAGCCATTTTGCAGATAAGCAAGGCTTTGTCGGCCTATCCGAGACTGTGTTTGGCTGCTTTCAGCGTGGACGCTGACGGAAGCAGTAAATGTCGCAAAGAAGCCTACAGTCGCGTAAACGATATGGCTACTGCTGCGCGTAAGTATTTCGTACTAATACTCATCCTGCTACGGATGGACTGACTATTTGATGGAAAGTAACTGTGAGGGGGAACATACAAACAGACGAGCACAATGGACAAGAGAGAATTCAGAAGACGTGGGTTCGAGTCCTACAGCTGGCTAACCCTTTCAGTGACTTCCATCTTTCATCGTTATTTTTCTTAGCAGAATCGATTATCCAGAATGGCAGACACCGGGCACAGGGTGCGTTGTAAATAATTGGGGGGTCATCATTACAGTTGTGTCATAACGGCTGCATCATCATTGACAGGCGTCTGCTGATATGACAAAGGCCCCCTGGAGGGGGTCCACAGGAAAAATAAGTTAGGTGCTGTTGAAAACATTTCGAAATGTTTCGGTGGGGGGGTACGGAGGTCTGGATGAATAACGTGAGAGGGACAACATAAGCCCCAGGATGCCGAGAACATGAGATATATAGTATTTTATGCTGTTTGATATCCACCAGGTGCCGTTACTCGTTCCTGCGTCTGTGTTATATGTGTGTTTTCTGCGCGCGTGTGCGTGTGTCCTCTCCGTTGACGTTCCGTGTGCAAGTCTTCGTGAAGTCGTGCCAGTTTAGCATACTGGTTAGCACACTTGACCGTAAGAGGCGTGCAAGTCGACTTCCGCCGTTGTGCCGCTTTTTCGACGACTGCCACATTTTAATCTGACTTTCTTTACTTCCGCAGTACCCAAAGTGAAGCCTCCCATTGTCCAGAGTAAGTACTGCGAGCCCTGCTTGAAAGTTTATCGCTAAAATCATAATCATTCGCTTTCAGAAGCTAACGTGGCTCCAAAGAGGAAAACTCTGTCAAGTTAGTGGGCGTTTCATATTCCCTTCGGTTAAGTGTTCCAGAACAGAAGAGCCACATAGCACTTGAGCAAAAACGGGCATTAAAATGACACACATTAGAAATTGCCAAGAACCGCGGAACAAGCCATTAAAGCCATGCGCTCTATGAAATTTAGTAGGGGAAGTTGGAGTTCTGCTCGGGAGGAACAAACAACAGCAGCCACATTCGTGTTCTACTTGTTTTCAGTTAATTCGAGGTACTTCCTGATTGCGTTGCTTCGCACAGCTTGGGACAAAAGTTTACGGAAGCCCGCGGTGTTGCTTTTTTTTTCATTGGATCGACACCCTAGCCGCAAACAGAAGCGGACACACACACTGAGAGATGGACAGTCAAGCCAGTCACCCATTTCTCACGGTTCGTGACAACTAGCAGGGAGCCGTTCCGATAAAGGAATGCGCCAATGCCATGTTCCGTAAACTTTTGTCCCAAGCTGTACTAGAGTGGCAAAATTTTCCGGAATTTTGAAAACCAAGGAAAAAAAATTAATGTTTCTTATATTTAGTTTTTCATTTTTTTTGTTTTTTTTTGTTTGTTTTTTGTTTTCTTGTGATGCCATTCCGCAACCCTGGTTTGCAATGACGTATTGAATATATTCACGATAAAATCCAGAACGGTAGAAAATCCAGCGAACCGGTTATGAAGAGAAGTGCCTGAGGACGAGAGCCGCCGGTATTTCGAACAGAGACTGTTCTTCTTCTGCGCGCCTATGGAACACTGTCTGTTCGAAATATCGGTATCTCTCGTCCTGAGGCACTTCCCTTCATATTCACGTAAAATGTTTTACGCGAACCCCCGAGGCAGCTCCCATGCTGCTACACTCTTAAAAATGAACTTCACCACATAGCACGCTCCTAGCCAACCATCGTCTCGAATGATATCGCTATCTGCCCTGATTTGTAGAAAACGGGAGGCGTACGCCATTTTTGTGACACTTATGCTGTTCATAATTGTCACAGAAAAGGCGTACGCCCGCGGTGTTCAACAAATCAGGGCAGATAACGATATCATTCGAGATGATGGTTGGCTAGGAGGGAGCTATGCGGTGAAGTTCATTTTTAAGAGTGACAGCGTGTTCTTGTCTCGGATGCGGAATTCACGTCTCGGAAGTGACGCCCCAACAAGCCGATTGCGATTGAACGTCTCCGAACGCGGAGCCAAGTGATTGACAGGTTGCGCCTGAAGATCGCCAGAAAAATCATTCGTCCTGCAGCTCTTGCAACCACACTCTTAAAAATGAACTTCACTGCATAGCACGCTCCTATCCAACCACCATCTGGAATGATATCGTTATCTGCCCTGATTTGTTGAAAACAGGAGGCGTACGCCTTTTTTGTGACACTTATGCTGTTCATAATTGTCACAAAAAAGGCGTACGCTTCTCGTTTTCAACAAATCAGGGCAGATAACGATATCATTCGAGATGGTGGTTGGATAGGAGCGTGCTATGCGGTGAAGTTCATTTTTAAGAGTGCAGGTTACGCATCCCGCTCACACGGCGCAACTCAGCCACTAAAGGTGCATCGTGTGAATCGACTCTTACATTAATTCGAGGCAAATCATAGCATATTTCTTCAGCACACAGATGCGATACGTGACAAGTCAGCGCAAGTCTTGACTAGAAATATGAAACACGTAACGTTTCCTTATTCAATGACTAAGATTCGTAACAGTACGATAGTTCACCGCACACATAAAAAGTGGAACATCCTTTGTTTCGTGTAACTCAATGCAGAATGTAAGGTAGAACACACACGACTCCTGTTAAACGCATAAGTGGAATAGTTGACTGGGACGACTAACGAGACAATTTTGGCCACGTTCGCGCATTAAAGACAACTTTATTTAAATGGTGGGAGAGCTTCATAGCCAGGGGTGACACCCCACCCCATCGCTGGCGGCAATGTAGTGAAATACTGAGTGGCCTCACCGTGAGGCCCGAAACCCTACAGCTTGCAAGAGCTTGCTTTTAGGGTAGAGCGTGGGTGTGGCTGGATTTCGCCATGGAAGCCATTTTGACATAGCGAGAAGGCGAGAGCCCAGCTGACGGAAGGGTGGTAGTGCAGACAGTGAAAAGGATGTTCTCCATAGATCTTCCTGAGCTTCCGCATATAGATCATATATCTTCCGTATCAAATTCAGTTTGCGCTGCGTGCCTTGGTCTCGTTCCTGTGTGCAATTGGTGCCGTAGTCTTTGTTTCTGTGACTCTGTTTCCTTATTAGTCCTCTGTTTGTTTCTTTTTTGTGGTGTACTTCTCTCCTTTTTCCTGATTTTTCTTCATTTTTTTCTGGTTCTTCTTCTTTTTCTGACTACTGTGACTTTGCGTGACCCTTCATATCTGGGTGTTTGTACGTTCGTGTGCCAGTGTTGCTTACGTGGTATGGAGTATAGCCGGCTTCCACGGTGGCGGAACCAAGTTGTCCGATGTTACACACTCCGGATCACCACATCTAGGAGAATCAACTTGTCGCAACCGGTATAACATCAGTGAGCTGTAAAAACTGCATTGAGTCGCATCCTCTGAATTAGTCATCCTCTTGACGAGAGGTGTTTGGCCACACCCTGAAAGCGACCCGAAAATTTACAATTTTCGACTATTTAGGCTAATATTACGCTATGTTTCCGACACCGAGGTAGAAAGCAAAAAGACAAGCGTTTGTATTTCAACCAGTTTCTTCTTCCCTTCTTCCGAGCCCCCCATCGAGGCCCCCCGAGGCCCACTAAGTGCACAATGAGGAGGAGCATATATATATGCTCCTCTTCATTGTGCACTTGTCTGACCTCATGCATAATGATACCACTCTGCCTCGTGCTTTGTGTTTGGTATGAAGGACGTACATCCTTTATGGAAGCTCTCTGCATTAATGCGCTGTATTTGATCTTTCAGAGCCAAACAAGATCGTGTGCGTCTTAAATGGTGGCGACAACATGGGCGACATACCACATCAGTTCTGCGACTATTACATTTACGGATACGCGGGATACGTGAAAGATTTGATGCATATCCTCCCCGACGCCGTGAGTCTGGAGTCGATTCGCCAGATTAGGCGACCAGGTGTCAAAATAGTGGCAGCTATTTGGCAGGAAGACTTCAGAGCCTTTCTCGAAGATATGTTCAACCAGACGAGCGGACCCTCGTTGTTTTCGAAGCTGATCGGCTGGTTGTTTGAATATAACCTAGACGGACTCGCAACGGCATACTACAACATGACATCAAGTGACTTGGAGAGGGCTGTAACACTTATCCATGATCTTGGATGTAAGTTGCACGCTTCAGGCTACGAGCTCGTCGTTGGCATCACTATTACAGACCTGGACGCAGCACCAGAGAGCAAACTTCTTCCAAGCCTCAGGGTCATAGCCAGGTGAGTATCTAGTCGCATAGGGCAAGGTGGGGCAATTTGCAATTGATATGGAATTATTCTTCGTGGTTTTTAAAACACTCCCAACAATCTGTGCCACAACGTAGAGCACACTTCACTACATTCGCTTGGGCATCAGGGGAAGCTTGAAGCACAGGTCCCATAGAAATACATCTATTCGGCAGACAACGTTGCCTATAATTCTGTTCGCGTACGTAGGACGGCAAAGTTCTCCCGGATTTGAAGTGAAGGGTTCATGGTGACTACCTTCACCACAAAATTTGATGGCGATAGCACCATTCGACTTGGTTCCCCAATGACTATCGCTGACACATTGATCTCTATGGGGAAAAGGTGACCGCTAGGGAACCGACAGTTTTGTGTCTAAGGGAATATGGTCTGGACGGCAGGTACCTTATGTCATGTAGTCCCAGAATCCGGGAGAACCTTTTCATAACGCGAGTAACGTGGGAGATATCGGCTGCAGAAGTAGCTCCCCTCACGTGCATTCGACAACTTCGTGCATTCAGGGAACCGACAGTTCCGATGGTAGGTGCAAATTGTTTGAACGACAGGTACATTTGGATATGTAGACTTGAAATCTTTTCTGAGAACTTTTCTACAACGCGTGTCACGAAGGAGATACAGGCCATAGCAGTAGACCTCGCAACCTGATTTTGACCACTGCGTACGAAAGGACAGCCGGAATCTATGAAAGCTACTTGCGTGGCGTTATTGTGACATATGGCTGAATGGTCAGTTAAAGTGGATCTTACTGTGGACTATTGTCCAAGAAAAGGCTGTTGTTGGTGGTCAACCATACGCTGCGGGCAATGCTGGATACACGGAATGCACAAATAAATAGTTTTACGGGTACGGGGTTTTTCGAAAGAGACATGCAAGGTGCGGATCGGTAGTTATTCATTACTTATCGGTCGGTTTCTGTTGCTCGCCCCTCAGGGTCAGTGATACCATGGCGTAAACGAGCATGCGAAAATATCTGCGTTACTTGAACAACTTCAAGCATGAACAATGTGCTCCCGGTACCGCTACGGTCACTTAGGACAGTGTCTAAGTTGACGGTGTTGAAAGTCTTCAGTGACTTATCGAGCGTAACAACAAGTGTAGGGAGTGTTTCGGTGTCCAAACACGCCGTTGTACGTGTTAATGTCAAGTTGAAACGAAGACAACGGGACAGTTGACAAGATAAAAATTTGAAGCCTGTAACGTGTTAGCTAGGAAGTGTCTGCCACCTAAATCAGTAGTGTGCATCATTGCACTCCATTATTCGGTACATTGACCTAATTAGGCTGAGAGAAATCTACAAAGTGAGGAAAATGTATTTTATTACTTCAAGTAGAAACCCCCAGATTTCGGTCACACCGTTTCATTAATAAGTATACGGTTTTCGTAAGTTATCCCCAAAAAATTGACACTGCCGCTGACAATCGCCGCGCATACGGCGTGCTGCTTTTTAAGCTTCCAGCATGATAAGGCGAAAATAGCCTGCTGGTGGCCGCCAAGAGATAAGCTTGTGAAGGTGAAAAAGGTGATAGCACTGTGTTCAAGCTACGAGCTCCTCTCTCGCTGCTGCTTCCTTTAGCCGATCGTGTGCCTTCGTGCGTGTGCCGGCAGCTGCGATGATAGAAAATCTGAAAGTGCATTGCTGAGAGGCGTGAGGTTTCAGGTGTGGAACATTGATAGTAAAAGAGTTGGAAGGCCTTGCAAAATGTTCCTAAGTCTGATAATTTATCCAGCGGAAATAAATAATTGGGCTGATAATAGCTTATGCACACCAGCGGTCTGGGTCGCAAATAAAACTTGGCATCATGCAACCAGGTTACAACTTTTACTCATGCATAAAATGCTAAGTTACAGCTAGTATACGGGCAGGAATGAAACTAGTTTTAAGTTACGTTAATTTAATGCATCCTATTAACACAGACAACTGTCCGGCCGTACGCCCTTCAACGCACAGCGTTCTACACAGCACTCTGCATAACAGACATGGCGTGAACTTCACAGGGAGGGTCATGAAGAGTCAGGTTGCACCGGCTGTACTTTCTGCTCGAGAATTCGTTATATGATATTTATTAATGCTAACTCGTCGGCAGCCTGACCTTGTCCATGACCATAAGTGAACCTCGTAAAGCGCTTCCAGTTCAACCTCTGATCTTATTTTAACCTCTCGTTTTTACACTATACGGCGACCTTGGTGGCTTGGTTGGTAGCGTGTCGGCCTTCCAATCCCGAGGAAGCTGGTTCGAACCCAGTCCAGCAGGCTAGCGACCCGCTCATGCCCAAACAGCTTTTCCTGATTTACGGGTGGAAATTTGCATCACTGCGTGTAGCGAGTAAAATGCGGGTGCACACGCAAGTGTCCGCGGATCTTTCGGGTATACCTGCATTATCCACGCACCATTAATACCGGTCCTTTCTGAGGTTTAATAAAGAGGGTCGTCAAGAAAGTTCATACTTGTTAGCTAACTTTGAGAGAGAGATTTGAATTTTACCAATGCAATCAATGATGAGCGCGATATTAGTAATACCTCGATGTTGCTTTGGTTAACATTACTTATTCGGAATAGCTGTGGGCAAATCCGGGTGTACCCGCAATTTTTACCGCGGGTGCAGATGCTGGTCGGGATTTGAACAACCCCCGCGCACACCTCTAGTTATTACCGCTACCGCTTCTGATGTGGCGTGGTAACGAAACATCGCGAACTTGTTCCCCATAAGACCACCACTCTAAATAATCGTGAGCCGCCAAGCAGTTTAGCGTGTGACATTCCGCTCCAACGCACTGCGACATCCAAGTTTTGTTGTGGTACGTTTGTTTACCTCAAGTCGGCGGACTGCGCCCCTTTTTTGACAAATTCCTGAATCCCTGCACTTCGAAATCACAAGGAGCCTAGGCTTCAGCCACGCGAGCAAATATGTCCAGGCTGCAGACGCGTCATGTGCTTTCGTTCGATACGCCGGCAATTCTGTTTTCTGGACGTACCTTCCGTTCCCACAATGAACCACCAACACCACGACACCATACACGTCTTTTCGAGCAGATAAAATTCGAGCAGAAACTGTTCGCGAATCAATTCAGCACTTTTTTATGTTCCATAAAACTGTATTTATCTGGAAATGCGTGGCGTGGCTAATAGCTTGCTTCCGTTGTCTGCATGGCCGTTTTTAGCGGTCAGGTACTCCCTTTAGCGAGAGAAAGGAGAAATGGATGAACACTTATTGCAAATAGAGTTCACACTGATGAAGCTGTATAGTCCTGCTATACCTTCTGTTCCCAAAATTTCTTTTTTCACACTCACAGTGCCAGCAAGATACACTTAAACAAAGCCTAATAAGATGGACAGCGTTACATGGGCGATAGTACTTGCCCGTCGATATGAAACCGTACTGAAGCATGTCGAAAATAAGCCTTACTGTGTTCGAGCTCACAGCAGTGTACTAGTTAGTGTACAGCAGTGTGTCACGACACAATTGCACTACCAATAAGCAGAACTGCATTTACTTTTTTTTTACTGCATTTATGACCACCAATCAAACAGGCACCGTTCTGCGTACGCTCCTTCTGAACTTCTCATCTTTCTGACTTGTTCAATTTTTACTGCTCACGTGTAAAGGGGAATGTTGGGCGCTTACTTAATCACATATTCGTCCTATAGAGCTACACTCTTAAAAATGAACTTCACCACATAGCACGCTCCTAGCCAACCACCATCACGAATGACAACGTTCTCGCCCCTGATTTGTTGGAAACGGGAGGAGGAGCCTATTTTGTGCCGTGCATAATGGCACAAAATAGGCTCCTCCTCTCGTTTTCAACAAATCTAGGGCGAGAACGTTGTCATTCGGGATGATGGTTGGCTAGGAGCGTGCTATGTGGTGAAGTTCATTTTTAAGAGTGTACATAACTGGCCTACTCCATTCCTGTTTCATTCGTCTGCGTGGCGCCTCGTCTGAAGAGTAGGCTCCGCAGCGCGTGCGTGGGTCGCTAGCCGCGGCGCTCACAAGGAAAACAGCGCTGTGTAAAGAAGACACTGAAAGTATGAAGAAACTGCTCCGAAAGCAATGATATGGACGCGTGATGATGATACCAATGTGTCTTCGTTCGGGGATTGAGAGGACTTTTATATCCGAACCGTTTTGTTGCGAACTGGTTAAAGCCATTATTTTTTACGGTTCTGCTCCGAATCGGGTTCAACAGTGTCATTCGGTTCGTGTTCGGTTCGTCACCGTGGTTGTGATCTCGCAGTGTGAAGCCTTGGCTGGTTATTATTGCATTCTGCGTCCGCCAAGTGGTTACCACAAATACTTTTTTGCTGTACTGTGTTATAGCGCGATGGTTGTGCCGTTTGGAGCATTCTACTGACGGCTTCATATTTATAACAGTCGCTGCCTATCCCTTTGCGTAATTGTCTAAGTATATATACTTTTGTGCAGGTCGGTCGATTTGTTGACATTGGAGACCCACGTGGGTTTTCAGTATCTTGAAGACTGTAGGATACATTTTCCGAGTCGGATGGGACTCACGCATCCGTACGTTGCGAACTCTCCAACCATCTCCAAAGCCAGTTACTATATTGAAAGACTGGCCGAAATCACTGACGTTCCAGTCTGCTTTTCGTTGTCCCTGGGAGTGCGTTATTATGAACTCGAGAATGCCGCAAGCGGAAAACCTGGATTTGAATGCAACCTTTTCCAATACCTCAACTACAGCGACGTAAGTAATCTTTGTAACACATGTTCACTAGGACATGCAGTGTTGCCGAACAGTTGCCGAACTCACTGTATATAGCAATTGAATAGACGCTTGATAGCTTGCCTCGCGGCACTGCGTTTCGGACACCTGCGCCACACAGGCGGAGGTTACCCTCCGATGCTACTGACTGTAGAAACAGTACGCATGTGCCTCTGTGTATCTGTGAAATGTGCACGTCGCGTTGATAGATATTTAGGAACAAATCCATCATCTCGAAATAAAGTTGTTGTTATTTAGGCACAATGAGAATGCGTTTGAAATAGTTGTCTGGCTGCCCCTGCATAAGATCCACGATTTCTGGCTGAACTTTTACCCTTGGCCATTTTTCTTTTTTATCAACACACATCTCGCAGCACCTACTACTTCCACCATGTCACGTCTGGAGCTGAACGGCATAAATGCAGGCTTCTCCGCCTGTAAATTCGATTGCACAGCTATAGCGCACCACAAAGCGAAAATATTTTGCGTGGTGAGTCCTGGTGGGCATCTTGTCAGATGAGGCAGGATTTGGAACCACGTTAAATATCACCTGATTACTCCTTTAATGGCTTCATTCGATGCGTAATGGAACAACGACGGATACGCGCCATGAAATATGACAAAGCTATAGCTTTGTTTATTAGAGCCCTGCATGTGCCACATGTGTGCCTTCGCAGAACAATGACTATGACTGTGCACGTACCTTTCAGGTATGCAACCAGGGTTCTTTGTGGAGTCCGCCAGTGCGTAATAGTGATGTCGGAAGCACTTGGCATTGGACTCGTGGTGCAGTATACACGTACGAAACGCCCCCAGATATCGTGATGAAGGTCACTCTACTGCCCATGAGCGTGACAAAAGGTGCCTGACCGGTGTGTTTACAGGTGCTGCACGTGAGGTCCAAGTGCGTGGCCTTGTACGAAGTGGAGTTGGACGACCCTTACGCAGTTTGCACCAAAGGGCGCAAATTTCCGAGGCTGCAAGACATCTACCAGTCATATGGTCCGTTAATGTTGGCGTCTTACCTGTGTATGGTAGCAGCAGGCTTGGGATAGTCTGCAGTTTTTGTGTGCAGAATATACGTTTCTTCGTGGCTATATTGTTGGGGGCCGTCCCAGGAAATCGATCGATAGATTTCAAACGCTTACTGCTCGTATGGTACAATAGACACATCACACCAAAGTCAGGTGGTAGACCGTAAATAGTACGTGTGCTACTTATCGTGACCTTATAACTCCGAGGCGAAGATAGTAGCGGCACGTGCAACCGCGTAGGGCAGAATTCGGTGCCACCGCAGCAGTCGTGACCCGTCAGTCTGAGAGGCTATCTAGTTCGACCCGCCACACGATTCGTGAGAACCAGATTCCCAGTACTGATTTGGACGACTTTCTGTTTACAAACATGTGTTACAAACCTGTGTTAGAAACCTCTGTTCATCGCGAGGAGGAAGAAAACATTTTGGAGCATAAGGATTACTTGGCGTTCCAAATACCGATTTAGTGTGTTACGACGAAGTGCATCAAAACAGAGTTTGAGGCCAACAGGAACTCTCTGACAGCTAAATTGCAAATAAATGCCGACTATTTAGATACCGATCACGAACTCAGAAACACGCAACGTGATGACAATTGTATGCCGGCCTCCAACCCAGTCACCGAACGTGATATCATGAAACGTTGCTCACCACCGCACTGCTAATGGCGAATTCGCGTGGTAATTGCCTCGCAGATTTTCTTGCCAGATCTGGCAACTGCGTTCGCTTGGTCAAAACGTAGCAATCTCGTGTGTTCTCACCAGGAATTTGCCAGCTAGCACTTTTTTCGCCCAGCCTCGAAGCGACCTGAGGCGGCGGATTGCCTAACTATATCCGCTGTCGTCACATCCGCACCGTCAGGGCGGGGAGGCGGCGAGGGCCTTGATTGGCAGAGCCATCGCGAGGCGAGTGTGCGCCCGGGGCAGGGCAAATCTGAAGCTCCCCGTCCCTTTGCCGCTGCCAGGTCTGTAAAAAAAGAACAGAAAACGCTCATTTGCACTGCCGAGACCATAAATTCAAATTTTCCTCATTCCTGCTTCATCAGGTGTCCAACCAACCTGCCAGGGCCTGCCGTTCGGCGCCCTCTGGCGAGGGCGCCCAGGACGGCTGCCCCCTCTCGCACCCCTGTCGCTACGGCTCTGCTTATTGGCCCCAAGATTGGTCCGCATGCCGAAGTTAACATGGGTTAGTATAGTTTCATATATGGCCCGACTGCGATGGCCCTAGCATGATTCAGGCGACTAAACACGCTAGGTTCCTGGCACTCATGTTCTGGCGGCAACGGCCACGTGATCCAGCGCGGGCGCCGACCTAACAATTTCCGACCTCTAGGCCGTGTTGCCACGAAATGACCGCCCGAATTCGCCATTAGGATATACAGTGCTGGTGCGACCACGATGATCGAGTTAGAAAGTAACGCAGAAATAGGCATTTAAAAGCACAATAGGCCTTCTGTGAACGTGCCCCCGTCGTGTCAATCGTTATTGACCATCAAAGAGGACGGGATAGGAGTCCGAGGAAAAAGGGGCATTTGACAATACAGATCCGCGTTCTGTCAATTACCGTGTACGATGCCATGAACGGTTTCTTCCTAGACATACCTAATACATGATGCGACGAACTGCAGCAAGAAAAAAGGGACGTGTGCGAAGTGAACAAAGGCTCCTGTAAAATCTGCAGTAGTCCTGTTAGAAGTGCAATTCCTGCTGCCATGCCTCACATCATAATACCAACTATAGTTAGTGACAACTCCTAGTCCTACAATTGGGACCGTCCACTCGTCCGTGGAAGGCTTCTGTGATTGGCTAGCAGCCTTTGCACGACACCTCCGCTTCGTGATGTAGTGCCGGCATCCCGTTGCTCTCTCCCTCCAGACTTGTGCCCGTTACCGAAAAAAAGGAACTAAATACCGTTACCCGTTACTTCAGGAAAAAGTAACTAAATACGTTACTCGTTACCAACATACAAAAGTAACGAGTTCTCGTTACTCACAGGTAACGAGTTACTTTTACGTTACCGCAGCATAGTTAAAGGAGCCAACAAACATGCCGTCACTCGCCTTGAGGAATTGCACTTCAAAAGAAGCTGATACTCGAAATTTGTTGTTGTCGATACTCTCCCTTGTTTCCGAAGTGGGGGTGATCGGAGATTACGAATACACAAGAAAAAACACTGGTTTTCGTGCCACCGATCACAAACGGTTCCCAAAAACAGACGAGGGGCTGCGTCATAATTTGGAGTGCTCAGAGGCTTAGCAAAGACAAGGAAAGGCTAGAAGTCGAAACACGTTTTTTGTAGCCATAGCAAAATTGGTGGTCATTCTTGGGAAGCAGTGATGGTCGGAGATTACTGAAACAAGAGAAATGACAACAACACATCCAGCGAGGAACTGGAATAATACTTTGAGTTACACGTCACGCAGGTCAAATCTGCACGCATTGCGCCGCACGGAGTGCCGAAATGCCGAAAAGTGCTGAAGAAAAGGAACGAGTAACGTCAGTAACGAGTTACCAATTTTTGTAACTGATTCCGTTACTATTACAATTTTTTAAAAAGTAACTGAATCGTTACTTCGTTACCAAAAAAAGTAACCGTTACCAAGTAACGAGTTCCTTGTAACGAGTTAGGCACAACTCTGTCTCCCTCCCCCAATCCCCACTTGGCAGCGCCGCACTACATGCGCGCGCGCGGAGCGATTCTTGTGTGGGGGCGGGGTCAAGTGTATGACTTGTGTTGTCACTAACTATACATCCATATTGTTCCTATATTGTGGGACGTGCCTACTACTTTTTTCTCTCAACTTTCCAGAAAGCATAGCTCTCCTCAGAGAGGGTAAGTTAGCCATAGTACTTTCTTCTTGGCCCGTTGACATTTCTCCTTTAATTGCAGAACCGAAAAAGATCATCGCGCCGAGCGGTAGGTGACCCCTTGCCACAGCCATTACCTGTTTCCGTGGGGCCAATTATCACTGCCTACTGTCATACCGTTTCAGAACCCACTTTGATATGCGTGGTGACTGACAAGTTTCCGACCATATATCCTCCTTGCGACTATGTTGTCTATTACGGTGTAGAGTACGTCGGTGGAGAAATTGGATTCGAAGACACGTCGTGTAAGTCGACCGGATCCAGCTGATTATGATGGCCGGTGAAATGTCTGGCGGAACACATTGCATCCTATAGATGCCGTTTTCACCGCTTCCGCTTTGGTGCCAAAACGACATCCGGTTTCACAGCAAATACGCTCTGCGCCAACCACTGCGCCGATGGATACAGCTATCGCTTCTGATTTGAGGGGGGAGGGGGTCGTATACGCCTTTTTGCGGCAATTCGTATTGCCACAGTTGTCGATTGATTCATTTCATACTTAAGTAATTCAACTTATTACATTGATGTTTTTGAGGAAATGCGAGATAGCATGAATTAGATCCTGAAACGGCAGGTAATTTGAGATATAAATAGCCAAGGCCTGGCCGTAACCGAAACCACTCATCCACGGAGCGCAAAAAAGTTATCGAAATTGTTATCCTCTGTTTCAGAAGTTACCCTGTAACCTATGGGTGATGCCCTCTATAAACGTTACACAGATCACCTATAAATAGAGGTTACTGTCTATTACCCGCCACACAGATGTAAAGGTTACAGTTTGGGCAGGCGTGGATGCTTCTAAGACGCCTGCCTCTTCACAGACGCTACACGACAAGTGGAGCTAAAAGTCCGCCCTCATCAGTGCAGATGAACCCAAACTATCTGCTGTATAGCTTAATTCATCTAGAGGCATCCATGCAGTGCAGTGATTCACATGCACAATAAATGAAATAAATAAATAATTGCAACAGGAAAATATTTACTATATAATTGGCAAACCTCGCACTATACTGCAGAGGCAGGAGCACGGGGATGTCACAATACAAACACTTGCTGCGAACACGCACTGCGGTGAACTACATCCAGCTTCAACGAGGTATACTTTTTACAGCCCTCACGTTGTTTTGCCACTCTCTCGGTACGCCGAATACACTCCTGTTCCTTTCCGATATCTGAGAATGACACGTCAGCGACGCGACGATGGAAGCGACGTGGACCATGTAAAACATAAGGATGACAACGGATTAAGCAAAGAAGGGACGTAACACGCACTCGTAACAAACAGACGGACAGACAGACAGACGCTGCGATGAGAGTTGCTAGAATGTCCAGCAAAAACATAATTATGGAAACTTTGTAGTGAACATACGGACACAAATACCCTGACAAAGTTCCATTACTTCAATCTTGTTTTTCTTCACAATTCTGAACACGATCCGCAGTCCGTACAGAAGCAGAGACACAATAAAGTAAAGCAAACTGACCCGAAACTCTCGTATAGGTGGGGTGCGCGGGCGGGAGCCGTTTCACCAGAAAGAGGGAAAAAGCAGAGGTGAAGCTATGGTGTGACGTCACGTGCACGTCACCTATTGAATGTGTGGCTACAACAAGAACACAGTAACTTTTGAGCAGTGCCTTTTATAAACGTTACTTTGCAAACAAACAAGGAAAACAGACGAAGGATATACATGCAAACGCGGAATTCGTTTAGAAGTTGCAACGTACCTATAAGCGGTTCATTTATAAGTTACGACGATCGGATTTGGGTTGAACTCAGAAGTAACTTCTATTGCTCCTACAATGTTAGGTTACAAGCCGTTCCTAACCTCCAAATAGAGGTGTCGCATGCACACGGCGTGGAAGCCCAGCGGAAGGAAGCACGACTTGGATTAGATACCAGGGCACCGAATGCGCCTGACCTTCACGCGTGGAGAGACTGTGGCCGAATCTGCAATATCGATCATGGCGCCTCCCTGACTTGGATACTGGGAGAGTGTCTCGCCTCCGTACAGCTTAGCTCTCTCCAATTAATCCTTTTCCCAGCTTTTCTTCTAGCCTCTCTCCTTACGATTTCTATGCAAAGTACATGTTCGTTTCAGAATGGTGAAAACAGAGGGTGAATTTAAGCAGTGACTGAGTACAATTCTGCTAACTCGTATTTCCCCGAAAACATTGAATTAACATTGAACATTCCGAGAGGATGTGCGGAAGGCCGGACACATCCCACGTGTGAAAACCGCATCTACATGTATAAATTCTCACGTAGCGACGATCATTGACCCAGTACATATTGCTCAGGAAAGCGTACCGACGCCTTGCAGCAGATTCCTCAAGGAGCTCGTGTTCCCTTTTCAGCTAATGTAGCCTTGATCAGGTTTTTGGGGAGGACAGGCAACGAGCATCGGTTCATCTCCCCGATTGCGAAGATCTATTCTTGGTACCGGGACATGGACGCTAAAGCAGAAGCCAAGAGGGAATTTGTGCGCTCGACCACTAAATTTCTGCTGAAACACGCTCTTAAGGGGATAGCACTCCTCCATCTGGAAATATACAGTGACAATGCAGGGGAGCTGTGGCGCTTCCTGGAGAGCATAAAGTGCCAACTGTCCTACAATGGCCACATGGTCATGGTAGGCATCAGACTGAAGAGCGATGCCTCAGAACACTTCATGTCTGACCTGAACCATCTGACCAGGTAAGTACCTCTTCAGTATAGAGGCGGATGCATATTGGAGGGAGGTATCCCCAACAAATAATGCGAAAGCGATATCGATAGAGCGAACCACTCTGCAGTGCACGTAACAGTCCCAGGTGGAGATCTTAACACTCCCACAGCGTTATAGCGAGGACCGCCAAGCTATTGAACGTACGAACATCCCAGATTCACATTGACAGGTTCAGTATTTTACTGGGACTGCGACAGCCCACCGCAATAAGTTGCTCCCCAGCCTTAGCAACGGGAGCAGGTGAGTCCTCCCTGACGTGTGCTGCGGGAACAGTTCAGCTGAGCTCCCTGGGCGATCTTGCCGGATATAACGTCGCTGTCTGAAAGTGGACAGCACTAATGGCCAGCACGGACATCAACTATACCCAACCTTAAGACGTTTATGACGCGTCGCTGGTGTGCATTAGCATCTGTCATACAGACGCGCGGAGCTATTTTCGCTGGTATAGTGCTGTTATATAGCTATGATTCGCGGTGGCCATACATGACCCAGACAACGGACAAAGAACGTTGCCACATTTGGCTAGTTTTGCGACAAGTTTTCTACTTTCTGATTGCCACAACAGAACACAGCCCCAAAGCCACACACCCACGTGGTTATTGGACATCTTTGTTTCTGTACGTGGCTTTGCGAACACGCAAGCAGGCATATAATAGTCATTTTCGCTATTTTCAGGTCGGTTAATATCTTCATTCTGGAAACTCACCTGGAAGTACCCGCTAACATAACGAACTGTACCGGCCGGTACCCGTCCACCATGCGCGGGCAATTCGCCAGCGCGGGCACCATTCCCATCGAATTGGGCGTGGAGTGGCTGAAAGCTTTGCGCAAGCCGCAGCCGTTCCTCTGCTACTCCGTTTCCATGGCAGCGTTTGAGTTCCACAGGTCGAGTCACTCAGCCCCAGTTGGGGCCCATTGCAACGATATGACTACCGTCGACTACAGTGAGGTGCGTTCTTGCTTGCTTTCCGTGGCTCCTACTTTGTTGTACAGTAATGCAGTGATTTTCGGTGAACTTATTTCGGTAATTGCCATTGCATTACGAGTGGGATTATGTGCTATACTGAATAAAATGATCACGGGGAACCCATTTCCGCAAAGAAAACGTTAGGTTGCCTTGGGAAATTTCGTCAATTTTTCGTCAATTCAAATGAAATAAAAATGTTACGAATATGTGGCAAAAGTTATTGGCAGGAAAAATCCCTTGACCGCATGTCACTCCCTGGCCTACGTTTTTTTCTATGAATTTCTATCATCGATGGTGGACCATCGTGTATATTTGGGATGTGGTCATGGGAATGCCCTGTAAAAATTTAGATTATCTTGATAAACTATAAGTCTTTCTTTCATCTTTCGGTGTGACTGGATGACGGTGAGAATGTTACCCGTGTATGCTCTATCCATACCTTGACAAAACTCACTCACGCTTAATGTGGCGAATTAACGATGCATGGGCGAGCAAACGGAGAGAAGAGCAGAGAGTGTGACAGCATGAACGAGCAAACGAGGAGCTGAGCGAGTAATGAGGGAGCCCGAGTGCCGATCTCCCGTTTTATACCAGGCTGGAATATGATGATATGTTATCATACATGTTATCATTGTATGACGATACGTTAAAGAATCCGAAAACCCTATGTCGTCGTGACGACATATAGGGTTGACGACCTGTTGCGCGTTCCGTTATGCCAGTAAGGGGTTTATTACATTGCTTGCGGCGAACTATACATCGTTACTGGTTCCAACTCACGAAACACGTGCGGTGCATTTGTGCACCATTTAATCCCATTTCAGGTTTGCAAGAGATCTGACGTGCCAGTACAATCGAGTTACTTGGCAATTTCTACCTTTCAACGTGTACGGAACAAATTGTACACTTATGATACTAAGTCTGACCTGGTGCTCAAGGTAACTTCCTTTGTCCAATACTTCCTTGGCTTGTACGTTTTCGTGTGTCTAAGCTGCGACAGTGCTGAAATTCCGTGCCAAACGCCATAGCAGCGTTCTGTCATAATGTCCCGGTCTACGGTTAACAGAAGTTATCGGCTCGTCGTCCCTAGAGAGAGCGTCAAGAGCATCCTTCTGCATCCGGTGTTGGGGACCCCAGGACGTAGTCAGACCTCCGATGTAAGATGCCCAATCTCAGAAGTCGATAGACAAGCCCCCCCCACCCCCCCACCCACCCCCCGATGCCCCCGCCGACCAAGGCAAGCCCACATACAGCGAGATGTGATACAGATGCCAGACACATACACAAAGATGAAAATATAGAATACCTGAAGGATTATTATCGCAATTAAATATTTACTATTGCACCGGAAATTCTCACACTTGTCAGGGATCACAATGGCGCTTCGGAGTTTTGCCCAAGGTCACTGTGCCCAAGGGTGAGGTGCCTGTTTGATTGGGCGTGGCAAATTTCCCTAACAAATCCGTGGCATCCATGCTCATTAGAACGTCCTTTTCTACATCGACAAAGACGAGAGCTACTAGCCTAGGCCTGTTCATGACAGCGACTGGTTTGTTGCGAGCAAAAGCAAATTAGAGAATCCCCATCCTACAAAAGCAATTATGACTGGCTGAGTCAGGAATTTCCTATACAAATTATTTAGATATTTACAGCCGCTAGGACTACAGAAAAGAGATCTTTGATTGTTTCCTTGTGTGCCTGAAGGACATCCACTGACAAACTGGTTTCAGCATCCAGCTGGAGGTATTTTTTCGCAATCCTGCTTTCGGCGCCTACTGCTGACACATATGCAGTCCTTAGAAAAGAGAACTCCTCTAGGTCACTTACACTAAGAAAAAAAAGGAGTAAAACGGGGAGTAATTGCAGCTTCTACTCCCCTAGTCTGCAATTACTCCCCATTTTTATCCCCTAACCCAACATTTAGTCCCGACATTTACTCCCCGGGACTGCAAATTGTCACTGAACTTCGCGAATGGTCTTCATGTGTCTTCACTCTTGAAAACGAGGGGCGGGGCCCATTTTGTGCTCGTTATGTACGGCACAAAATACGCTCCGCCTCTCGTTTTAAAGAAATCGGGGGCGAGAACGCTGTCATTCGGGACGATTGTTCGCTATAGGAGCGTGCTATGAGGTGAAGTTCATTTTTAAGAGTGTACACATGCTGTTTTCGCCGCAAAACGACATCCGGTTTCACAGCAAACACGCTCTGCGCCACCCACATTTGTGACAATTCGAGCTGCCACAAAAATGTGTACGCCTCGCGGCTTTCAACAAATCAGGAAAGCGAAGGATATAATTCTGTATGTCGGATGGTTCCGAGCGTCCTTAGTCGCGGAAGGACCGGACGTCCTCGTGGCATCGCAAGTTGTGGCGGGAACTTGTTCATGGTTACCCGAGAATGTAATGTATTTGAGCGACCTGGTGTGCCTGGGTTAAGGCGTACTAGTGACGTCCTTTCCCGCTTGCGAGTGCCTCTTCTTTTTTTTTTTTTTTTTTTTCAGTTCCTGTACCCTGCCTATGTGAAACAGTTGTCAGCGTGCCTAGCCACCCAGGCAGCCAGGCACTTCAAACATCCCAACCTTTCGGCATACGAAACAGAACGTCGCGTTTATCTTTCTCGCGCGTTCTCTTTTCAAACTGTACTCCGAGGCAATCGTAGCAATCCACGCAACGAAGCGAAAGACATTAACATTCGTACCACTTTACTTGAACTGTCCTGCCCGGAAAGGCACAGCCACACGGCGTATGCACGAGGTCATCACGCGAAGTCTTTCTCAAAAGTCGTTATCAACGACAATAAAATATAACTAGCGTCTTCGCGCACGCTTCGGGCGTGCTTCTGAGCCGTTCGCATACATGCATGCATAATGAGTCTCAATGTTGCCGGTAGCGGTGTATACTCCCCTGTAGAGTCACTGAATAGCTTTGCTCAGAGTATTGCATTTCTTTTCCCTGGCAATATGCCGGCAGCCGTCTGGCAACATTGAGAGCGCCGCTCTCCCATTGAACAAAATCTGCAACTCGGTGGCATTTTGCACTGGAAGCGCACTCTTAAAAGTGAACTTCACCGCATAGCACACTCGGGCCAACTATCATCCCTTGATTTGTTGAAAGCAGGAGGCGTACGCCTTTTTTGTACCAATTATGTACCGGAAAAGTCGTACAAAAAAGGCGTGCGCCTCCCATTTTCAACAAATCAGGGGAGATACCGATCGATGTCATTTGGGATGATGGTTGGCTAGGAGCGTGCTGTGCAGTGAAGTTCGTTTTTAAGAGTCGAGTTTCTTTCCGCCCAGGCAAAACAGCGTTTGCTGCGGCAAACTTATATTTCACATCGCGAGTTGCTGCGCGTTGACCGTAACAGCACGTCCGTTTAGAGGGCCTTGGTCCATTGTCGTCAAGGAAGACGCAAAAGCATGGTCGAATAAAGAAGAAACAACGAACGTCCACGGAGGGAATCCGTCATTAACATAGTAGACGAACTTAACGGACCCAGTATAGCGTCCCTTACACACTCTAAAAAAAAGGTGTCATACTGACTCCTTTGCGGGGGTAAAACACCCTAACTCCCATGTGCAAAATTATAGTCTTTTTGAGGAGTATCTGCAACTCCGGGAACTATGAAGTAAAATTTACCCCTAAAGTACAGAGTAAAAGTTACTCCCAAACAGCTCCCTATTTACTCCAGCATGTCGAGTGTAAAAGCAACTCCATTCATGAGGTTAACATAACTCCTTTGGGGAGTTATGCTTACACTACATAAGGCATAAAAATTATGCCCCTATCCTGGGGTGTACATTACTCTAATCAACTTTTTATCTTGAAAAACATACAAGGAAGTGTTGTAAAACAGTATGTTTAAAAAACATACGTTTATTGTGCTTCTGATACAGAGCAGAAGTTGAACATTACAATGCACATTACACGCTATGTACATGGAACATAATCATATGCCTAGAAACAACACAAACAAACAGTTAGGATCTAAAGTGATTAACAGCACCTAAAGCGTTCCCTAACCAATGCAACATACTTCAGGTTGAAGTCTTCGTGATGTTTCAATGCGGTCATTTACTGGACAGGCACGTCCCTTCACTGTGATACAGCAGGACTGGAACTTGAATGGGTCTTCTGTGAGCATTTTTGTCAGATATAGATCATTTTTGTCTTAAGCGACACCGCTAAGGGGAGAGAAACGATAGCGATATATTACGAAGTTATGTTACATTCCTTTCTATATGGCCTTCTCAAGTAGTATCAGTCAAGTATGCAATGTAGACCTATTAATCTAAGGAGCAGAGTAATTTTTTCCATTACTGAAAGTTAGAGAAGAATCAAGTCAAACAGAGCACATACACAGCAAAATTCAGAGCTTGCTTATTTGCAAACATTTTACATCCTTAACTATAAGGATGGGACAGATAGTAGGATGCACTGTAAAAACCATAAGAATGTAAGAATGTGTGTGCCAGCCCAGACCTGTAGAAATCAGTGTTTGGGAAGAGCATATTGGTGTGCGAGTAAATCTCCAGCTTGTTCATCTGTTGCAGCTTTCCTAAAATAGGTATGTGTGCGCACTTTGCTGTATATCTATTATAAAGCACATGAAATAAAGTAAGGACTTACACAAGTGAACAGGTCAGATTGATCTCCCTCACCAGATGAGCAAAGACATAAATTACTTCTGCTGTGAAATAATCTGCAACATAAATATAGGCAATGAGAGTGGCGATATATGATGCTATCATATGTCAAATATTTTTGGTAATTAACCATTTCGTATGCCAAACAAAAATAGTGCTAGGAAAATGAATGGTTTGAATCATACGGGGTGGAAAAATTGATTGATGCTAGTACAGTGCTACACAAAAGTTTATGGAACACGCTCCGGCGCCTTCCTCAGTGTGACACGCAGGCAGCTAACGGGGCTACATGAACTTACAGACATGTGCCTAGGTAACCCAATCATCTGTTTGCAAGTCTATAGGTGCCATTTGCTGCTGGCATGTCACGCTGAGGAAGATATACTCCGTAGCGTGTTCCGTAAACTTTTGTCCGGCACTGTGATGTGATGTAATAGAAGAAGAAAATAATGGGGATTTAATTCACTGCATTGGACCTACCATTTTGTTCAACTGTTGCCCTTCTCTTCCTTGCAATTTGCATAGTACTTTCTTCCTTTGTGGAGGTGGAGCAGCGCTATTTCATCGTCTTTTCCACTGTGCTGTGCACACCACTGGTCAATCTGAAACTTACTAACAACAGCATTATAACTCAACACTGACACCACATATGATCAACGGGATACATATGAATGAAATATTAATACAGAACAGCAGTAGTACCTACCCCACTGAAACTTACCAGGGCAGGGGACCTCCTTCACACCATCTTCACAGTTTGTCACTTAAATGTCATGCCAAGCTATGCTGGCCTTTCAGGGGAAATTATCACCTTCGTCATCTGCAGTGCGTGCGATTAAAGCCAGACTATTCTGCAATATAGTTAACATTGGTAAACATGTACGCAGTGTCCTTGCTAAAATCACATTTCAACTATCGTCATTCAGATGGCTTGATAATTGTCAAAATTCCTTTAGCGGAGTTCCTTTAGAACACAACAAGAAGGTACTTCCAAGCTTATGAAATGAAAGAAACTCTCAACCATATATTTGTGAACAAATTACAGGCCAACGTCTACCGTATTTTGTTAGCAGTGTCCCCAAACGGATCCTCCTTTCAAAGCAACGTATACGTGTAAGTACGTTTCACAGGACGGAGACTTACCTTGAGTACATAGTGGTAGGACACGCAGCTATATGACTTGCAGTCGTCGCATTCATTACACCTCAGCATGCTGAAAAACGTTACTGTTGGGAGAAAATAATATTCAGCGGTCCAACAGACCGTAACAAGTCTCTGCACGACAAGCAGAGAGAGACGCACGCCGCAGAGCTCAAGTGCTCAAACTCAACGGCCTCGATATCAGTGTTGCTAGACTGCGCAATGACAAGGAGGAAAACTGTTGAGGAATTTGCAGATGTGTCGCGCTTAACTCTCGCCAGAGAGTAAAGCGCAGGTTGAAGGGAGTTATTAAAGCATCAAAACATGGAAATACAAAAGCAAGGAGTTTCAAGGGTGTTTGGTGAGAGTTCATCCGCAGCACGGGGTGTAAAATTGCTTAATACTCTCTCTCGACTCCCTTTTTTTTTAGAGTGCAGGGCGCCCCCTGACGTAGAACTTGCTGTTGCACGTCAGTTGCAGTACTCTGAAGCCATTCAGTGACTCTAAACCGCTGGTGTTCTCCCGAATTCAAACACGCGTGTTGCATAGATTTAAAAGGTATCACTTATCACTTTCCTTGTCTTCTGTGCTGTCTGTGAAATACGTTCCACAATATTACGCATACATTAGGTCCTTTCATACACATTAGCGATGTTTCAACTGTGAATGGGTTTACTAAAACTGCGTTCGTCGTTGTCCCAAGATAAGTTCATTATCCCGGAAGGCGGTTGGATTTTGTGGTCCGAACAGTGTCGCTCCGGATCCGTGTGTCAGCAGCAGTCTCTTACCCGAGCACCATACTACGCAGGTTGATACAGCAGGCACGCCGTGTGTTGCTGCGTACCATGCGGACTACGACGATCCTCAAGGCGTGTGTGGGGCTCCGCACTTGCGCACTGCCCTCATCAACGAGTCACTTTGTGAGTCACAAACTTTTTTGAGGGGCTTATACGCAGCCTTATTCCTGCAGCTGCCGCAAAATGATGACGACCAAAAATTTACAATTACAGCGTAACAGCGTTACGATTACAGCACGTAACACAGCAAAGCAGGGATTCTTTAAGCGCAGCTCCGATCCTCGATTTCACAATGGATCGGGTGGAGAGAGATGATTAGGCCTTTTACTAATCGATACGGGGGTTATCTCTACTCTCGCTATCAATAACGATAGCAACCAAACGCATCATGTCACACATGACAAATCAGTCAAATGTTGTTAAGGACTATTAGGCCTGCTCCAGCTAGGTCGTGTTCTGACGATGTTTTAACGCAGTTCCAGTTTGCAGACTGAGCGGTTACAGAATGCGGATTTCCCGTAAAGGTTATCCTGGGCGGTTGCACTGGTATCCTGAAACGGCCAGGAAGGGTGCGGGGTGCCACGGCCAGGACAATTGTTATCCCATACACGAATGATGTTTCGTACAATACATATTTTAAAAAAAAAGAAACAGGGAGGGTGGGGGTTCGGGTAGTGTTTAAAGCGGGAAGGAAGCTTGCTTCCCTCCTAGCCGTTTACTCGAAGACTGCTCACCGATCCGATAGGTGTATCACAAAACAACACACACTTCAGCTGCGACGATGAGGTCAAGAATGCAGTCCGATCATGGCTGCTACGCGCCGGTAAGGATTTCTACGCTGCTGGCATCCAAGCCGTCGTGAAACGCTTGGACAAGTGCTGGAGATTACGTTGAAAAATAAAACTAATTTCTCGCGTGTAAGTTCATTTTACTTTTGCGAAAAATGAAAAGTCCCGGTTTGACTTGAACGCCCCTCGTACCTACACTCTTAAAAATGAACTTCACCGCATAGCACGCTCCTAGCCAACCATCATTTCGAATGATATCGTTATCTGCCCTGATTTGTTGAAAACGGGAGGCGTACGCCTTTTCTGTGACAATTATGAACAGCATAAGTGTCACAGAAAAGGCGTACGCCTCCCGTTTTCAACAAATCGGGGCAGATAACGATATCATTCGAGATGATGGTTGGCTAGGAGCGTGATATGCGGTGAAGTTCATTTTTAAGAGTGTAGGCGTGAGAGAACAAACGGTCGGTCTCGGACTTCCCATGCCAGTGCATGGACGTCGCCAACGCGTTGCAGTTAGGTAGTCATTCCAGCATCATTCACTCGAGGTGTCTGCCCACCAAGGGGATCATATTTCTTCATTCCAAGCCCCCACAGCTCGTTATCTTCTCTAGCGTTACATCATGACTGGATTGTAGTTCTCCTACTACATTTGTACCCATATCTAAAAATCATCACTAGAAGTTTAAGATTATCCCCAGCTTTACTTCTTCTTGCATTAGCAGTCAACTTTCTTGTACGGCTCCGCACTACCGTGTTTGTTGTCCGTTTGATTCTGAAATAGAATCTGGGGGCAATCCAGCTCCGTTGGCTCCAATAGGCCCGTTCTGGCTTCGTTAAAAACATGGCCGAGAAAAACGTTAAAGTTACATGGGCCTTAGGCAGGCAGACGTGTGAGCTGTATTCTACGGGAACACAGGTATATACAGTGCGTCGACAAGACCGGGGACATTCGTTGAGTGCGCGTCATCCTGTGGGTGTAATGTGTGTAAGCTTAGGAAGAATTTACTAGAAAGCAGAAAAAGGGGCAGGGGAGGGAAAGGAGTGGGAAAAGGAGTAGGGAAAGGCTGTGTGAACAATCCATGTATTGATCTTTTGATTAACGAGATAATTTTAAGCCTGTCGTGCCTGTGTGAACAAATGTGTTATTTGGGCGCTACTTGTGTTGCCTTGTCCTTCTCGTAGGGTTAGTGCTTCCAATCGCAATAAAAGGTCAGTGTAAATAGGCGCTGCCATCATCGAGAGGACATCAGAAACGAGAATCTGAAAATGAATCACTAAATGCGATCACGGCGGCCACGCAGTATACGATCCCAGTTAAAGGGCAACGTGCATGTCTTTCTGGAGTTGATATATCGTGGCTGTTTGTTCAGGCAACAGAGATTAAAAGCGTCCTTACAAAGTTATTCCGCCGTGTAAGTGGATAGTTAACGATACAGGCCCCCGTACAACATACATACATCCACAACCGAGTTATGTGTCAACGGCAGTGATGGCCAGTAGTTAAACTACTAGTGAACCTGCCTGATTGTAGTTAAAAAGCAGTTATCAACTACTTGCAGAAATGTAGTGGCAGCTACTAGCTAAACTACTATTTCGAGTAGTTAACTACAGTAGCTAAGTTACTGCAGGCGCCAACTACTTTCGATTTTGCCGCAAGCTTTACGGCACGATTGTGCTTCCGACTTTTACCTTGAACTACTTGTTTGATTAGAACGGAGGTGCAGAGCAATTGTGCCGTGCGTGTCTACTAAATCTTCAGTTGTAATGCTTGTCTAGTGAAGCCTCATTCGCGTGAATTTGCATTGAAACCGCATAGGATGGCTACACTCTTAAAAATGAACTTCACCGCATAGCACGCTCCTAGCCAACCATAATCTCGAATGATATCGTTATCTGCACTGATTTGTTGAAAACGGGAGGCGTACGCCTTTTCTGTGACAATTATGAACAGCATAAGTGTCACAGAAAAGGCGTACGCCTCCCGTCTTCAACAAATCAGGGCAGATAACGATATCATTTGAGATGATGGTTGGCTAGGAACGTGCTATGCGGTGAAGTTCATTTTTAAGAGTGTACGTGATCGATCATCGTGGCTAAGCGAAAATATTTTACGGTCCACGGTGGCCACCACAATATTTGTGCGTGGAACATTGATTTGTGACGAAGGTGACGAAGGAGCCTGAGTACATGGTCCGTCGTATGCTGTACGTACCTTTATAGCGGAAGCTTTCACTCCATAGAAAATATTTCCGCAGTAAGCTCTTTTGTCAGCGCATAATATCCAAGACACAGGCAGTGGCATTATCACTGCTTGTGATTCATATTTAGGTGTCCAAGAACACTACAAGGGATTGGTGCTGATGGACAACGTTAAGTAGTTATTGATGTAATTAAAATACATTGCAGTAGTTAAAGAAGTAGTTTTAACTACTACCCTGAAGAGTAGTTGAACTACTAGATAAAGTACTCCATCGCGAAGTAGTTGTAGCTAGTGGCCATCACTGGTCAACCGCAGCACTCTATTATTTCAGATGAACTCGCGAAAACACATCGACTGAACCGAGCAGAAGGTAAGTAACGTTGAAAATAAATAGAAAAAGAAAAACAAAAGAAGGGAAGAAACCCTTGTTCTGATGACTCCCTTATACACAGACGTTGGGCGTCGCGCTGAGAAACCCGTTGGCCCACAGCGTAAGTCGCTGCGGACATACATGGCCAGCAGTCGTCGCGAGCACTCATTCATGTGTAGTCCTTTATTCGTGGCTGAACTACGCTTGCCTTACAGACGCTGTCATATGTGTGTTTCATGAGAACGCCACAAGCATCGGCCGTATCCCGTCCTCCGTGTGCGACTATATCGTCTTGGACGCTTTCGTGGTGGAAGACGGGCTGGTAGAGAAAGCCCAGGGTACGTAGCCCTCGTAGTCATATTTTTACGGTATAGGCTAATATGGTAGCCTCTTCTGATGCATTTTGCATTTGTTATCCTACCTGCCGTTATCAGACAGTTTTAGAGAGTCGTAACTCGTAAGCTCCGATAACTGGTCATCCAATTAAAGTCCCGCCCACCCATTGAGTCGGGAGGTGACGTTGTGTCCAGTCCTCCTCCATCCACGAGTCGTCCTCATTCTCCCCTTCATAGTATCGGCGCGGACCTCAACCGCATGCACCGCTCCGAGTCTGCGGGGGGGGGGGGGATGTGGCGTCCCGTGGACGACTACGACGACGCGCCTCTGGTGCCGCGCGCTACTGCGCATGGCAGCCCGTTCTACCGGCACTGTCCTAGCGTGAGGCCACGTCCATCTGCCCTCTACAACGTTTTACGGGTCAAAGACTTGCTGGGATTCGTAATTGTACCATGGGGAGGAGTGCATTTCACTGAAATACTTAGGGGGGCGCTCCGCGCAATATTCGCATGACGTACAGGGCGTCGAAGTCGGGGTTGCACTTCCTATTCTTTAGGACTCGTCTTCTCCTGACCCTCGGCTTGTGGAGTCGAAGTAACCTTTCCGTTGTAAATATCAACCTCGGAGGAGTTGCTCGCCAACTATACGCACTGAGGCATGGTGGAGCACTGTAACGCGTCTTCTTTTTTTCTTTTCCTCTTTGTACTTCAACGTGTGCGCTTCTGCACATCCGTGGAGGACAAAACAGAAAAGAAAGTCGACCCTGCGGGGGGCACACCGCTTTTCCCACATTTAACATCGTTCAGTTGAGTCAGAACTGGAACACGTTCGGGCACGCTACTAAGAAGTTTGACATCAAAAGGGAAGGGCCCTGTACTATCCGCCGTTCGGCGCAGCTAACAGATGTATGTACTGTTCTTGTTTCTGCGCTGTAGCACCAAGTTGTGACGTACACTCTAAATCGTTTTACACCTTAAAGGGTGTAAATCAAAATGTTCATGGCGCACACCTTTTAAGGTGTATTTTAACACCCTCGTGACAGTTGGGGTGTAAAGGTTGTAACGCCGAATAGAACTGCTGGGTTCGTGGCAATATGCTGGTAACTGTGTATTCACAATTACCAGAATATTACATATAATCACATTGAGGTCCATATATGTATTTACATCAAGGTGGTTAAATATGTGTATAAACATGAACAGAAAATCATGTATGGCGTGGCAGATGTGCATGGGCAATGAAGCATGGCAGCTGTGTATAGCTTTTCGTGAAATTGTAGACCTTCTCATGAGCAAGCATCTTCCCCATATGCATGTTCATTACTTAGAACGTTGCATTTATTCGTTTCTTCAATGCTTTGCAGTGTTGTTCCCAGGAATATCTAACCCCTGTAAAATGCATTACATTGTTCATTATCCGCGACTCATCAGGTTGTTTGGTCCTCTCCTAGCTGTATGGTGTATGCGTTTCGAAGGGAAACGCCAGCACTTTAAAGATGTTGCTAGAAAAACTCGACATTTTAAGAATATAACCCTTTCATTAGCAAGAAGACATCAATTTTATCAAATGTATGTGTGGTCGCAGCCCTTCATCAGAAATGCCACATCTACTGATGGTTCCAAGCAGATACTGCTTCAACATGCCCCAGAAGCAATTCAGAGTTACATTCATGACCGTGATATTCACGCAGAATGTATAGTCTATGTGAAAAGTGCAGTGGATAATGATAACACATTTGCTGTTGGCTGTGTTGTTGCCAAAGAATCTTCCGAGGAGGACTTACCCGTGTTCGTAGAGATTACAGGCATATATGTTATTAACTCTGATATCATTTTTTTCATGCAAACATTAACTACAGTTGAGAATGATGAGACTATCGCGTATTTGTTCTGTCTTGCAATGAGGAGCAACGTGTTTTAAGAAATTTAAGCACTATCTCAACAAATCTTCTATATCTGCATACATTACTAGGTGGTAGACGTGTTGTAAATTCACGCCATGCACTTTTGTACTGCACTTCCCGTTCCCTGTTGTTGTATATATTTACTTTTGTTCATGTGAACGGAAATAAACATACTCCCTTCCTACACCCAGGCGACACACTTATCACCATATTTCACCTGAGGGTGTAGTACACTATTGTTACACCCTCAGGAACTTCCAAAACAAAGTTTTAGGGTGTGAAAGGGGTGTGATCTTTGTTAATACACCTATTTTACACCTTTAAAGGTGTGAAACGATTTAGAGTGTAGCTGCTGTGTGTATCATACTTCCTCGCCGACTACTGACCGAGTCCAACGCTGCTTAGCTCTCGCGATCGGACGTGAGCCGGCATATCTAGCTTGGTGTGGTCGATGGCTGTTCCATACACTGCAGCTTTGGTGCAGTTTGAAGTCACGCACCACCCTTCATCTGTTGAAATGCTATCGCATTTCGTACGCGTTTAGCAGTGCTCCGAAGCGCATTTTTATATAAATCATGAACAACTTAAGTAGGCTTAATAGATCTGCAGTGTGTCCGCAGGCAAGACAATTTGAGCACACACATGCCAATCTGAAAGGCCAGTCCCCATTTGGGAAATTGTGAAGCACCTCCAGGAATGTCAAAACTGTATTCCTTTATGGAGCCTAGCTTTCGTCTATGGGAAAGGGTTGTTTTAAGCAAGCACACTACACAACGCACGGCAGTCTGAGAGGTGCATGGTCGAGTCTCGACAAACGTACAAGTCACCTGCTAAAACGGCATCTATTTTGTTCCGCTAGTTTGTTGTATACAAATTAACACCCTGTATATTTAGTGACTCTACACATCCTTTAATTGGTTCTTTGGTTTGCAGCTTCAATCATGCAGGAAGTGCGGCAACTTTCGAAGGAGAGCTCGACGAACTTTGCTATGATGCTGGATGGCGACGGTTTGTCACGGAGGTGGAAGGCCGGGCGCCGAATCTACAGCCAGATTCAGGAAATAATATCATTCATGATTGAAAACGGATTTAACGCTGTCGCTTTCGGCTTCACCAAAACTTTGCACGAGGATTTCGTGGCCCAGACGACAATCCTGTCGGTAAGTGGCCTCGCGGGAAACTTCTCAAGAGCCTGGCCGGGGCGTTCTATTTTCAAGACAGGCGAATTAACCTTTGCTCAAACTCGGCGACCAACTCCACACTCATGGAACGTGTACGTGTGAAGAAACGTAGGGTAAGCTGGGGCAAGACGCGGCATTTTTTCCTCAACGCCGCTTGTCTCGGAGACTCGTTGCTCCATGTGCTTGAAACTCTATGTCCCCTTTATTGCTCGTGAGAATTTTGCGGATTGGTGTTTGCGTTGAAGAGAGAGAAAGAAAATTAAGAAAATTACTTCTGCCTGAAATCTAAACACTGGCAAAAAAATCACAATTTTTTGTAGTCCTTTTTTTGTGAGCTGTGCGGCTGCATGTGGCAGGCTTGGTCTCTCAATGTAAGTCTTCATCCTATTTCTTTATTCATTCATCTATATATATATATATATATATATATATATATATATATATATATGCCAAATATCGGCACTCTTCGTGCCGGTATTTGCTGCGGTATTTCGCTGAAAAATTAATGCATCCAATGATATGCACGGGGCATGACGCGACAACGGTGTGTGCGATGGGACTTAAGTTTAATGCAATTTAAAAACTGACAAGTAAATTATTATTAGATTGCCTTATGCTTGGGCCTCAGAGAATATTAAATATTAAATATATACATATATATTGCCTAGGATTTTCCAGCAAAGCAGAGATGCATGCGAGCGACCAGGGACACGTCAGACTGGCGGTGCCTTGTTTGCAAAGCATGGTGGAGGGAAATAGTACCGTGTTCTGTGTAGTTTTTTGGCACATCATGTGGGCGGTGGGCTCAAGAGAGCTGTGTGGGTGCTTAGATTGCAAAAAGTAATTGGCGTGTCTCATCTTGCCCCACGTGATGTCTCGTCTTGCCCCGAGGGTTGGGGCAAGATGGGACAATCTGCATTTTTGAAATTCTTGTTCTGTGTTTACCTTAGAACCGGCTACGTCCATTCTGATTTACAGATCAGAAACTGAGAATGTGCTTATGGCTAGTTTTCTTTTAAAAAAACACGAAAATAAAAATTCCATGTTCAATTGCAAATTTCTGTCTGATCTTTCCCCACCTTCCCCTATTCATGTGCTAGTGCAGGTTTCTTTATTAGGGGTCTTCTGGCAAGAGCCATAGGAGTGTCATTGTTATTATGCTACATCCGTGCAGAATAGTAAAGGAGATACCGTTGTCAATATTTGCACAAGTACTTCAGATTTGTGGATGATTGAAGGTTAACATAGTTGCAGCAATTAATATGCAAGCATTGCACCAATTCAAATTCTTGTAGTTGCTTTTCAAACCTGACAACCTAAGTAACTTGTAATTAGTTTATTCCTTTTATGTGTTTATCGTTCTTCAGCCAACTGATCCGCCAAATACTTTGTCTATCAAAATTACAGAGCAGTACCTGGTTGTTGATTAGATATCTTCATGTCACAGCGAAGTTTTAGGCGAACGCACGTATAAGCAAGGAATTTTGACGTTAACGGCAACGTTAACGGCGTTATCATCACCGCAGTCTCTCGTAGACACTGATGCGCGTTGTCTGTAGAAGTCGTACATTGTGGATTGAAAGATGTATTGTTTTTTTCCAGAAAACGCGAGAGGAAATGCAGAAGGCAAACCACACTGAATTCGAGATCCTTATGGTGGTTCCATTCAGCATCAGGTGGCTCATCTGGTCGCGTGGACAAATCTTCGGGTAAGTCGACTTGCTTGCCGAAAAAAAAAAGTGACCGGAGCCTTATCAGCAACATCATGCCAAGTTCGTAAGACAGAAATGAACAATTCGTCGAGTTGGTTTTCATTGAACAGACATGCAAAAACAAATCGTTCCTAAGTGCCTCGACAAACTCCCCCTTTTTTTTGCTCAAATCGCGGGCAAAAGGGTACATGTTGGCCAATCAAGCCTAGGGAACTATTCAGTTAAGCGGGCAAGCAAAGCAGCCAGTTATCTTTGGTGAAGCCGCGGTCGGGTGCTCACGTTTACGTATTCGACATCTTCAAGCATACAATTTTTGCGCTACGTTTGAGCGAGTTCTCCGACCATTATTAATACTTCCGCATATACATCGATCAATAGATCTCGAAAGAGCGCCAACCATTAACACTTTGCCGCCGTAACGGCAGGTAGAGCGCTCAATATCAACGGCACTCCATTATTGCTGCGCGTACTCGCCGCCCTCCAAAGGAAAGATCCCCGAGTCACTGGGCTCGCACTGTTTTCGTGTATTCTTTTTATAACAACTTGTCGCCGTGATGGCAGGTAGACCGCCCAATATATCAACGGCATTTCATTATTGCCGCGCATGCTTGCCGCCCTCCAAAGGAAAGATCCCCGAGTCACTGGGCTGGCGCTGGCTGGCAGGGAAAGGTAACGGAATCTCTTTCGTTTCCGTTACCACATCCGTTACTGGCCCTTATTTGTTTCGGTTTCGGTTACCACCATTGTTGCTTACGTTTGTGTTTCGGTTTTCGGTATAGCCTCACCTCCAGCTTTTTCTTTTCTTTTCTTTTTTTTAAGAGCATTGAGACCGTGACAAAACTTAATCCTTCTACGTTCTGAAGTCTATTTTGACGACTCCAGGGATACATGTATATAAGAGACAACGTTTATTCAAAATACACATATAGGTACGTGATTTTTGTGAACTGCTAATATGAACATGGTTTCCAGGAATGTTTCTTTTTCTATCACATCATACATCACAATGTTACTCACGCTTGCAACTTCCAGGTCACCATAAGCGTATAAGTACTATGCTTCTTCTATTTACTGTACACTCTAAATCTTTTTACACCTTAAAGGGTGTAAACCCCAATGTGCAGGGAACCTTTTGAGGTGTACTTTAACACCGTCAACATTGTTAGGGTGTAATCATGTGGAAGGGTGTAATTCTCAACGCCGAATAAGAAAATAACCAGAAAATGTTGTCGAGCTGACAACACTTTCTGGGTATATGCCCAAGATCATCTAGGAATAAATTGTATTTGTATGTCATTTTGATAATCACCAAATGAGCATATCTATAAAAAGTTTCACTGCATCTAAAGTATTCAGTAAAAGTTGCTCTGCTCATGCAGCATGTCTAGAGGTAACTGGTGGACTCTAATGCGATCAACTATATGTATAAGAATGTTATATTAAGGAAAAATATACGGCTATACATAGGCAACTCAGTGATAGTCCAATTCACCACAACACACTTCAATGAGCTATATGAAAAATGGCATACATGGCTTGTTATATGCTTGTTTTGTTTTTTACTGAAAACTGATGGAACAAGAGAGGTGTCACTTTAACAGGTACCAGAATGTCACATAAGAAAGCTTCTGTCAGAAGTGTCACGATCGATAGCTTTGCAGTTTCAGCAACTTGTGTAATTGTAAAAGAAATTCCTGAAAATGGCTTACCGGTATTTTCAGAGATCTTAGGAGTATATGTTGTAAATCTTGAGATTCTTTTCATCGCCCTGTGTTTAACCACCGTTGAATACGATTGCCACTTGCATCTCCATGTGGTAACCACCACTCAGGAATCCACTGTTTTGGAAAATTCGAAGAGCGTTTCACCTGACGTGCTGAACCTGCACAAAGTCCCGGATGGCAGGCGCGTTATCAATCCATGTCATGCGCTTCTGTAGTGTGCCTTACTTATGTCAATTCATCTGACGCGCTCTCTGATTGCCTATGTTATTTTTTAACTGATGTCAGGCTCTCCTTAGTGTGCCTGAATTAATCCACGCCTGGCTGTTAATCATGCCATGTGTTTATTATTTCGTCATGTCGTGCGTTCTTCTAGTGTTTCGTAAGTAATTTTATGGAAAACCTGCCCACTTCGTCGTCAAAATATAATTGTTGTTGTTATGTAATGGGCTCCTTTATAACGTTCCCCTGTCATTTCTGCAGTATTCGTAAACGTATTCGTAAACAAAGTAAACGTATGTTCAAGATACAAACACACCCTAGAATACACCCTGTATCACACCCTCACCGAGATTTTCCAGAAAAGGGTGTAATACACCATTCTTACACCCTCGAGAGCATATTTTTTTGGGTGCACAAAGGGTGTATTACTCCTGTGTACAGCCATTTTATACTCATTTTACACCTTTACGGGTGTGAAAAGATTTAGAGTGTATACTACTTACTTACATGCTCCAGTTTGATAGTTCATTTTAGTTTTAGTTCTTCAGTTCATTTGAGTTTGCTTCACTGAGGTTTATTTCATAAATTTATCTACATGATATGGTAAAGAACTGCAATAATTCGGGTCCTGCGGTACCCGAATTATTACCGTAAATTATTTTGGTTTCCGTTTCTATTTCAGGTATTCTAACTGTGCGACATCCGTTTCTGTTTCTGTTACCGTTCCCTGCTGTATTTCCGGTATAATACCGTTTCCGTTACCTTTCCCTGCTGGCAGGTGTACTGCTCAATGTCAACGGCTCTGCATACGATCGATCTTTTCGCGTAGCGCTGAATGGGCAGTCAGTTTTGAAACTGCAGTCATCTAGCTCATTGTAGTCAAGGAGAAGTGTATGAGCTCGTAAGGAGGCTGAAGTAGTAAGCACGATGATCTTGATTGCGCAGCTACATTGACGCTGTCATCTTCATTACCCACAACGACAGCATAGACACATCTTGTACGGTAAAGGTTTCGTCCAGCTACGAAGTAGACAACTTCACCATCTCCAGTGTGGTAAGCAAACACCACTTAAAGGGACTCGCATCCCGAAACGTGCGTATGATGCCGATATGATGAGGAGTAGTGCACGAACTCGAATTTACCGGCCTTACCCAGCCCCTGCCCGAAACCACGCAGTACTACCCGACCCTAGCCCGGCCCAGCTGCTGAAAACTCGACCCGACCCGGGCATTACCCGACGCAACGGACGCTTACACCCTAGTCCGACCCGGCTGCTGAAACCTCAGTCCAGCCAAAGCCCGACCCGCTTACGGTAATCATACGGTAGAGTTTGGTAATACAGAGTATCACACATAGCTGGAACGCTCAAGAGCAGCCTTTGATGCGGCTTGTGTCTGTAGCTTTGTACGTTAAGGTCGAGTCTCGAGCTCCTGTCCGCGGTGCACGCGGTGGCGAAGGAGTGATCCGCCTCAACAAGGCGACTCTTCTATTGTAGCGTTTTAGCAGAGAGACGGAGGAAGGACCCAGACACTCTTTTTTACAGAGGCTCGTCGCAGGGCAGAGAGACAGTGAAGTCTAGTTCTGAAGGTCTACGGAAGGCACTGCCGAAGACGACCCGTGCGCCGTGCATTTATTGGCGCGGCACTTCGTAAAGGCTGAAGACCACAGGGATGGTGCTGGTCGCTATACAGTTGCTTTGCTTTCAAAATGAATATTGAGCATTAAATAATGTGAAAGAATGGCTCACAAAAGCTCGATCCGACTCAGGTCCGAGAACCCTCGGACTGGATCTCAGCCCGCAGTCAAAATGACTTTGAGGCCCGATTTGGCCCGCTGGCTTGGGATTTCGTGCCAGCTCGATCCTTTGTGGTGCTCTACGGTAATGTTCGGCACTGCTGCACAGTGTACTTGGCCAAGTTCGTTTTCCGAAAACAGCTTGCATATTAAAAAAACGAGTGTTAAAGCGCCACTACGCACTAAATCTCGAGTCTTCAGAACCAAAGTTACTGAAACCTTCTCTCACTTTATATTCCCGCAAAATATTTTGACTCCGGTGACGCCAAAGCAAAAAAAAAAATATTTTTTTTCTTTAGAACTGTAACGGACGGACTGTAGAACTCCGACGGAGTGCCCGGCTGGCATGTCTGCGACGGGCAACGTTGTTGCCGTTCGCGTCTTGCGCGGGGGGGTCACTTTCTGCACTCCGTTTCGGAGCCCCACGTGACATATCATCCGACGGCTGCGACTTTCGAGAAAACACAAAGGAGGGAGAAGACATTTCTCCCATTTTCCTCTCTTTCGATTAGCCTCACATGACTTCTGCACCACGTGACCCACCCCGGTCGCCGGCGCCGTTACGAGGGGACGAGTGCCCTCTCCAGGGCATGGCATATCATTGCTATTTATGGGCTTATGATTACATCACTTGCTCCTGGCGTCATCGAAACTTGTGAAGGTTCAGCTGACCTTAAAAACTGACAGAAATGCTCAGCATTTGTAAACAGGATCGAAATTTTGCGTAGAGAATCCTTAAGGTACCTTCTTTTCATGGACTAAATAAAGTAAACGCTGTTTTCTGAGCCCTGAGTGGCACTTTAAAGATTCACACTCCCTCTGCAGCTAAGGAAGCCCCACCGATAGTACTGTCATGATGACGATAGCCAGGCACACCAATAGAAGCGCAGCGCAGGTGATTGTCTCCGAGATCGCTTGCTTGGCATTCGCGCCGCAATATAGTAAGTGAGATAAATATAGCCGGCTTTCACTTACCAGTGTGAGTTCTGGAACCACCATATTGCGTGGAACATGGTTCTCCTGACTGTATACAAGCATTGCCGGGAGGAATGCACCTCCACCCGATTGGACATTGTGTATGACGTCATGCTCAAACCTCATTGGAGAAAATCGCCGGCAGCGTCGTCTGCTGCATGGTCTGCAGTCTGTCTAGCTCCACGTTCCGCTTGTTCGTGTGAATTGTGTGTGAACCATGTTGTTTCAGGATTGTGTCGAAGTTTTCCATTGTAGGAACGGGGAAAAGGGTGCTCAAGTCGCAAAAGTCGTGCAGGATTGGGAGCCACTGCTTCGCTTCGATGTGTTTAACACGAGAGGAAGGACGCGCTCGTGCACGAGTGAAGTTGCGGAAACAGCACACAAGACATAGTGTTGACACACAGTTTTCAGCTGTCACCCAACGAAAATGCAAGGACTGCAGGTATGGTGTGCTGCAGTGACAGAGTGTATTTCATATTATAAAACAACATGTACATAGGTCTGGCCATTCAGCCGATGCCACCCTGTCCATCAACAATTAATTCCTGCGAATAACGATAATTTATTGTGAGACGGTGGAGAATAACGTGCGTTTATTCCTGTACCTTTTTTTGGAGCGCACACTGTTCTCCTGTTGTAAACTGTTGTAAACTGTTTAGTCGCATGCGTATATACACATGTGATGTAAACTTCATATCAAAGAAATAGTAAGGTGTGGGAGGCTGAAGGATACTTATATAATAGAGTTTTACACTTTTGATTGAAAGCAACCTGCTGGACAAAGACCAGTGGTGGCTGGACAAAATTACCAACGATGCCCAAACCTGTCAGCAGCGTCCCAATTCACCCCGAATTGTGAGTTCAAAGATAGCACTCAATCCTCACCCCCGCCCCCCCTACAAATGCAGGAAAATTGTAAATTTCCTGAGGAAAGCTTGAACACCAAAGCATTCAAAAAGGGTACAGGAATAAACACACGTCATTCTCCATCGTCTCAGAATAAATTCTCGTTATTCGCACGAATATAATTGTTGATGGACAGGGTGGCATCGGGTATAACCTGAATGGTCAGACCATTTTATAATATGAAATACAATCTGTCACTGCAGCACACCAAACCTGCAAACCTTGCATTTTCGTTGGGTGACAGCTAAAAACAGTGTGGGTCAACACTATGTCTTGTGTGCTGTCCCTGCACCGTCACTCGTGCACCAGCGCTTCCTTCCTCTTGTGTTACACCCATCGAAGCGAAGCAGTGACTCCCTATATCCTGCATGACTTTTGCGACTTGAGCATCCTTTTCCCCTTTCCTACGCTCGAAAAATTCGACACAATCCTGAAACCACGTGGTTCACACACCAATCACACGAACAAGCGGGACGTGGAGCTAGACAGACAGCGGATCATGCAGCAGACGACGTGGCTGGCGGTTTTCTCCAATGAGGTTGACGTCATACACAATGTCCAATTGGGTGGAGGTGCAATCGCTTGTGACTGTATGAACACGACCGACACTAAGCAGAAACAACGACCACAGGCTCTCCGCGACCAGCCAGACTTCGTTCCTCCCTCCCGCAGGGCCATCGCCAAGGGCTCTCTGGCCGTTCCCTGATCGGCCTTGACCATGGCAAAGGGTGCCCGCTGATTAACCTTGTCCGACTGACGTTTTCTCCGAAATCTAGTGAGAGCATTCAAGCATGCTCTCAACGTCCGTCGTCTGTCCTTGACATGGACCTCATTAAGTTGCACAGGAACAACTCCACTTGTTCGCGACAGATTTTCGGAATTATTGTTGGCAATGGGACGAGAAGTAAAACGGCATCGCTGTTGCAGTATGAACCGCGACGGACGCGATAGTCCCTTGTCCCTTTAACAAAGTTGTCTTGCTGCATTATGACGAAAAAGTGCCACACGATGTCACGACCAATAATGTGACAGCCTTGTTGTGTTGTACTACCTGACAGCTAGACCATGCACATGTCGCCACCAACCCTGTAATGTGTTAACCTGTCAGTGATCCAACTAGGTTTGAGGAGTTGACAATGACATGCATGTTCGGTGGCAACGTGGTTTCAATTATCGTTGGAGAGTGCCCGTGTAACAACAGAGTCGATAGTTCCGACTCTTTGCACAATCCCTGGAGGACATTACGGCGTGTTCAGTTAAAGGTAACGCTATGCAACTGCGGCTTGCCAAGAACATTCTTTCAGAAGCGGTAAGCGCGAAAACATGTATTCACCATCGAGAATGCTGACTTCCACCACATATTCCAGTGGCCGTGTCAGAGGAAGCATGACATGGCGATTGTTACCTAACCATGGTGATTGTGTGTGGTAGTTGGTATCTGGTAGTCATGATGATGTCCGAGCGCCAAAGACAGCACAACACATC
Source organism: Ornithodoros turicata (assembly GCF_037126465.1). Classification (NCBI taxonomy): domain Eukaryota; kingdom Metazoa; phylum Arthropoda; class Arachnida; order Ixodida; family Argasidae; genus Ornithodoros; species Ornithodoros turicata. The sequence goes on from NC_088203.1 coordinate 15,557,339, forward strand.
TGCTTGATGTATTGCAGATGCGTTGTGCTGTCTGTCGTCCTGTCTTTGACTGATTGAACTTCATCATGACTAACCTAATCTAACCTAGCTAAACCGTATACAAAGGGATCCCAGTAAACCAATTATGTCCCGAGGATATCCTGGGGAGAACTCAATTTGACATTTGGATATCCCAGGGATGTTCGTGAACGTCCCGTTTACGTCCGTGAAACATCCTTGGGAACAGACTTTCTTTCTCATTTTGTAGTCCGGGGGACGTCCTATGACCGTCTCCGTTGGATATCTGGATGCGAATGAGATGTTTACCGTTTCATATCAAATTAGCTTCTTGCTGTGCACTACGCATTATTATTATATTATTATTCAGCTTTTGTTATCTGTCCACGTTTTGGAAACAGTTTTGGATAAATAATCGACATCCTTTATTTGAGAACTGTATGCAACCGCTGTATACAACACTTATCGGCATCGCCACGTGACGTGCATATCCCATTGTGGGTAGGGGAGACCGCTTGCACTCGCACATACACACGTATGTGATATCGAGTAAGAGCAGTACATACGGAGGTAGTGGAATTCTACCGCATTGGGGTAAAGTATCGCCCCCGGCGATGAAACTCCCCAACCCTCATCCTGAAATAGAGTTGTTGTTACCTACGGAGGCCTGTGGTGGCCTCTTTTGACCTACTAGATGATGCATATACTGAAATGAGAGTTGGAGTACGTTCAGTAAGTGTACAGCGGGGTGAACTACGCACGTAACAGTGAAGACGTCTTGGTAGTTAATCAGTTCGTGTGCCAACAACGCCGAAGCATAACCGTTGATACTTTTCGCGTCCCTTTCTCACAAATATTGTGTTTTTAATTCAAACTATCTTCCGTGATGTGATTACTCTGCAAACAATGGTCTAAGACCAAAATGTTTCTCGCATTGCTTACGTCACTCCAGTAAGCATCACGTGTCCCAGATACGTGCGCAAAATACCACGCGCTGGGGCGATTCCTTTTACATCCTGCAGATGTCCCTGGGAGATACAATGTCCGACGACTTTGAGCGTCACATTGTGGACTTCCAAATACTGTTTGGTGGACCTCCTGGACATATTGGCGTGCGCGAGTTTTCTGGGACGTCCCTAGGAATTTCTTGTTTACTGGGCGAGTTGCCTCAGGACGAGAGGCGCCAATATTTCGAACAGGGACTGTTCTTCTTCTGGGCGACGATATTTCGAACAGAGACTGTTCTTACATACATACATGTTCATACATGTTCTTCTGGGCCCAAAAGAAGAACAGTCTCTGTTCGAAAAATCGGCGGCTCTCGTTCTGAGGCAACTCCCTTCGTACTGCCCTACCGGTTCGCTCGGATTTCTACCCGTCTAAATCGCACACATGTTTTCAAACTGCAACATCACCGCGATGAAAAATTGATAGGCGACATCATAGATACGTTTCATCGCGGTTATTTTGCGTACCTGTCTGGCATGGGAAACGCCCGATCCACATACCGCTTTGCCGGCATGCAGCTCTCACTCGGCAAGAACGCACTTCCGAGCAACGAGCCAGGTGCGAGATGCTGAGTTATAAAACTCGCCGTTACTCTATGGTGTGACGAAGTCACCGAGTATGATAGGCACCGAGTAAATGGCGTTTCTTACTTGCAATGCATTATATTCCAGACAGAGGCAGCACTCCTCATGGAGCATCTATCAAAATCCAATAGGAGCATTCCTCTTCTTTGTTTCACGGTTAGCTTGGCTGCGTTGATGTTCAACGTAAGTTCAAATCGCTTCCCTCTTCCCAAATAAACCGCAAGTTTTTGCAGGGCACCCGATCTGATGCTTACGTGGGCGATGACTGTCGGGTGATGTCGCACGTGGCGTACGAAACTGTCAGTATATTCTGTCTCACATTGTATGGGATTAGTATAATTCCGTAGGACGAACTTGATAGCGTATGCTCTTACCATCGTTGTTCTTAGACAGTATCCATCATTCGCTCTGGGTACCTTCTGACAGGTCATGCTTCCATGCACAGCTAATGGCAAAACAGCAACAATGGAACGGTTAGAAGCATCAGTTAAGTTTAATTTGAGAAGCTTCCGTACGCCCTCCGTCCGAAAGCTTCTCAAATTGATCTAGAGCCGTGTCTCCTTAATATAGACCCCGTTAATATGGATGGACAATCTTTGTGCGGACCAACATTTTTGAAATACATTTTCGTCTCGTTAATATGAAAGCTCTCTTTTTAGACAATGGACGGTCCACCAATGTACAACGACATGTAGTCCATGTATTTTGGTCTCCTTGTTATGCACGGTATCAGCACGGAGGACAGCCCTCTTCCCACATTCCACAGCAGAACAGACGTTCCGTTGCATAGAGAACTATGCCCTTTCCTTCACTGCTGTCCACAGTAACTACAAGAGGAAAAGGGGTTTTGAGAACAGAGGCGGTGTACAGTTGTCAAGTTAAGTTGTCGGGCCCTGGTGTCGACGACTTGAGCAACGCCAAACCCCAACGGTCACATCTGGTACGGCTCAAACGGGACTACAATGTGCTCTGCAATTCTTTCAGAACAATGGTGACGAGTAGCAGCCTCTACGTGTTGCTGATGGCTTGCTAAGCTTAAATCGATTTGCAACCAAATCTGCAAGCGGGCAGTAATTCGGGAATTTTTTCAAGAGACCATCATCATCGTTTTTGTTACCTCAGTGTTATGTACGATTTGCTTTATGGACGATTTTGGTAGGGGACGTAAGTGTCCGTATTAACGAGCACGACTGTATATTGATGCTTCTAACCATTCCATATATTTTCAGCAGCGGTTAACAAAGGCTGCTATTCAGCAGTAAGCCCTCTTCCATCAGTCACCACCATCACCACAGATAAAATTATTTGGTGTCTTAGATACGCTTGCGCCCTTCGATTGTCTATCCACTCCAGTGCTAGAACGCAGTCCTCTTTCACTCATGGAGTCGTCTAACTGGTTTCTCTGCGCAATATGAAATACCATGTCGTGGTATCCTCAGAGCATTGTGTCTCAGGAAAGTGACGTGAGAGATGCAAGGACGCATTGAAGGCCGGAAACAAAATCACGTCATGCAAAATTTGCCTTTCATGAACAGACTTGTCCGCTGAGTCTCGAAGAATCCACAGCCAGCGATACAGTGGCTGCTTACATGATAGGGCAGAGGTACATGTTCACCTATGAGAATGAAGACACGGTCGCCATGAAGGTGAGTGCGTACTGGTGTAAGCTCGAAATTCAGTAAAAAACACTGGAATATATGAATCGTCCTTTCTTCCAAGAATTAGTAATGTGTCGTGTATACTTCTCGCCAATAGTTTTATCGAAAGGTTCCGGCGGCTAGGCGACGTAATAGATTACCTATCTTCTGCATCTTCTGCAGGCGATCGGAATGAGCGGCTTTCTGCCAAAAGTGTGCATTGCGACGTACAGCACAGAGCTCGAAGACTTGAATGGAAATTGCTTTGCACGCCCTCCCGCATCACGACTGCGAGCCATAAAGTACAGCCTAAGTAAGACGTCCTGGGCCTATATCTTTGTTTGTGCGGTTGACATATTCTCTCTTCCAGCAATACCGGAGCATACAGCTTTCAGATACCGCATAAAGAGTAAGTGACAACCTAGCAATGTTTGGCCAGCGACGTAGCGGCAGCTGTTCAGTTCAGGGTTCAGCAACCACAAACTTATATCTTCCATAGCGCATTTGGGAAAGGGAAAATGGGGAAGATTCTCCTCGCCATACAAAATACTATATACTGTATAAGTAGTAATTTTCGCGAGGACCTATTTTTCGCGAAATTCGCGAACGCCCTTTTTTCGCGAATTTAAAGTCCCGCGAAATATTCGAACCAATGGCAGAAAAATACGTGAAAGGCACCCAGGACGCTGAGGCAACTTATGTATACGGAGTTTCTTACGCTGTTACACTGCATTGCCTCGCAAAGTGTTCAGTTCGCCGCTGCAACTGGAGACTGTAGTCCTGCCTTCGCGTACGAATCCCCCGCGGATGTAAGCCTCCCGTGATTCCGGTTCCTTGTAAGCCTGGATCGTTCAGAAAGCGCGTATGCACTCTGTCACGCGTATAGACCTTTGGAAAAGTTGTCGCATCACTACCAAGTGCCAATCGCACCTGCTCGAGGAATGACGGGAGACAGGGCAATTGGGCAATGGCACAGATACGAGCCGAGTAGGACCCCCTAATCGCATCCCTTGCAGTCAGAAGTGCTCAAAAGGAAGACAAATTGAACGAGTTACCCAGTTGGGATACCTCTTATTAGCTTCTTCCAAGAAGTTCAAGGTGGATGGCCCCTAAGATGCAGGGTGGACGCAGCGCGGTACCGCGAATTTAAGGTTCCGCGAATAATTGCCTGATCCTGGCTTCTCACAAATTCGCGAATTATTGAGCCCGCGAATTTAAGCACTTATACAGTATACAGGGTGTCCCAGAAAACGTGTCAGTGAATAATAATAAAAAACTACGCCACCTAGAATCATGCGGCCAAGAACATTTGTTCTTATTAGGTTTTTGCCACGTCCTAATGTGAATGTCATGTACTCCAAGTTTAATTATGTAAATATTTGCGAACTGAACTCAGAAATTTGCCAAGTAAAGGTCACTTTTTACCCCACCAATATAAAGAGCGTGCCGAATTCACTCAAATTCATGATAATTCAGTGATATTCACGAGCTATCCCATCGGAAAAAATAGCCGAAGGATGCTTTTCGGAGCACCGGACCATAGCGCGCGATGGAGGAAGGATGGATGATGGAGGATGAAGGAGGTTCCGAAGCCAGCCCACATAGTGATAGTAGAAAAAGTAACAGTTCCTAAAATTGGGAGAGGGAAAGCATTGTCCCAGCGAAAGTCGGACGTGATAAGCCGTGCCTGTTTTATCTCTTTCTGCGATATTGGGGAGGGCTGGGTTTCGAACCTCCTTTCATCGGACTGGTAAAGATTGCGCTGAAAAATTCATCGTGCGCTATTCTGTGCGACATCCGTAGAGCATGATGTTCGGCTATTTTTTCCGATGGGACAGCTCCTGAATGTCCCTGTCAATCATCATTAATTTGACTTAATTAGACACGCTCTTCACATTGGTGGGGTAAAAAAGTGACCTTTACTAGGAAAATTTCCGACTTAAGCTTGCAAAATTTTACATAATTAAACTTACGTTACACGACATTCACATGAGGAGGTGACAAAAACCCAGTAAGAACAAATGCCATTGACCGCGTGACTCTATGTGGCGTAGTTTTTTTATTATAATTCAATGACACGTTTTCTGGGACACCCTGTATATACTGTAGTGTGTACATTGCCTTCAGAAACCGTGTGCTGAAACATATGCTTGTGTAGTGCTCTGGTGACAAAAAAGGAAAGCGAACTGCTCGCGACATCCTTGTCTGAAATCCAGCAACTGGCCCAGCTGTCCCCTACCGGTGGTGTGGCATGCAAGAGGTCCAGCGCATTGTCACATCACAGGGGAGGCACTGCTTCGCCAACACCACTGTTCGAGAGGGATCATTTGCGATACTTCGTCTGCTAGCATTCATGCTAGCATTTGACAGCTAAGCCTAAAGCTGGTGCCGTTGTCTAAAACAGGGCCTCCCATCGGAGGCGATTATGGTGCAGCTCCTTCGTGCGCAACAGCACCGATGGGGGGACTGCTGGGTCACGGGCCGGAGAGTTCAGAGAAGTATATCGAAAGCAGTACATGAGTTGAGGCGCAACATCCATTGAGACCTTCATGTGCAAGCCGTGTGGATGACACTAGAAATTTGCGCTAGGAGTGCACAACTAGCGTGAGTGAGGTCATGTGGATTTCGATATAGGCAGATTCAGGATAGGTATCATGTCAGCCCATGTGGAAATCACTGATGTGATGGGTGCAAGATCCAGACGAGGCATGAGTGAATTGGTGTGATAACATGATGACTTCAATACATGAAGGTGAGGCCATTGTATCTGAGATTGTGCCCGTGATGAAAGCACACATGCAATGCCATCTTTTCCTATATACCAACAGGGGGATCTATAGGGCTCTTGCGCTACATACGTTTCCTGACCTGACCTGTAGATTATGGATCAACCAGAACGTTTTCTTTTGAATAAAAATGTTATGTTTCTTTGTTTGTATGTATGTATTTTTCGTTTGTAATGTTCAGTTTCTCAAACCACCATTATGCAAAACATTATGTAAATGATGTTTATAGAATGCATAAAGCTGAACTCCACAATTTCCTACAGACCCACTGATATGCACTGTTGGAAAGTCGCCCAAGATTCCCGTACCGTTTCCAGCAGACTACTGCGACATCTTAATTTACACAGAAGTGATGTACGACCAGGCACATCAAGTCGTAAGACCCACGCATAATCGTAAGTGCTTGGCGTTATGTGTTGATCATTCGCTTTCATGACCTCGCGTTCGATGCAGTGAGTCAGTTCAACGAGTTCTTTGAATTCTACGATGATTCTTACTACGAGTTCAATCGCCCCAAGCTCGCTATTGCCCTTGACCCGAAGTCTCTGGAGGGTAGAGAATATCAGAGCAAGCAAGGCCTGGAAGACATCGCTAATGTCATTTCTTCGTGGCTTGCCTTGACCAGAACGGATGGATTGGCCATTATTAATGATGTGATATCAGAGCAAACGCTTCTACATCACACTACCTTCATGGAGGTAAGCCTGATGTGCAACTTAGTGGACCAAGCTGCAGGGCATAGAAATCATGAGGAGTTGGGCAAGAAGAAACGCTTGGAGTAATAAGGGAGAGCAAAGGAGTTGCACGCAGACTTTTTCAGTAACTTATTTAAGTTACCTTAAATACTTTTGTGAGTAACTTTGCCTGCACATTGTCTCAAAGGTCAGTATTTAGTAATCTAGCATAAACACTTTTTTAGTAACTTGTACTCACTTTCCAACTTACTTTGAAGATCCTTCTCTGTGCGTGAAACTGAGGTCGAGCAAGACATTCTCCTTGCCTCGGCAATGCGCTTTGTCCTGTGTGTATGATTTTGCGTCTGAGATATTTGGGACATCTCAATTGGGAAGGTGCAGCGTGCATCGCCCTGGGTTTGTGAGCATGCATGAGATGATGTGTTCTCCTGAAGGGTATGCGGGCAAACAATTGAAACCCTATCGGGTAAGATAGAGGATCCGTGCCGAAAACCGCAGCGATACAGGGCACGTACAATATTAACTATTTATGAGGTTAAAGCAACCATGTAGAAGAAAAATAATGGTAAATTCTGACGCTTCGCATTCGTAGAGCATGCGTTCGCATGTACAGGAGCACCTCTTCAGTACTAGGGGTAATGTGTTTAAACTTGGGCAGGCTATATGAGAGTAATTTTGAAAAGCAGTGGTTTCTGGGAGCCGAAACCAGCCAGAGGTGTAGCTCGATTCTTTTAATTTCACTGGAAAAAATTGTGTGCATTGTGTGCATAATTGTGTGGGGGGCCTCGAAGTTGGCCCAAACATGAAAAAGTGTTGTACGTTCCGCGTGCGCTTCTTACTCATACAGGTGTCATTTTTGCACTTTCTTCGTATGTGTTAGAGGGAAATGTCCGTCCAGCTTCTCAAAGAGAATATAGAACGAAAACAAATCCGATGACTGCGTAAGAGCTCAGGAATGAAACGCGTTTGGGCCAGGTTAGTAGTAAGCATTGACCACTAGATGCCCACAACACACAGGTGGTCTGGGCACCATTAAACTAGCCATTAGAGCTAATTAGGACCTCCACACTATTCAGCATCCTCCAGAGAGGCACCACACTAATTGGAGCATCTAACTCGTGTACAGATCACTCGTGGGCAACTGTTCGTGTTGTGGGCAACTAGTGGTCATAAAAAGCAAAAAAAAAAAACGATGGAAATAGAGTGGAGAGAAACAATTAATTTGAAAATCAACGACGCCACATCAAAGAAATCGCTCCCGAGCAACAAGCGACCACCATATTGCTTGTTGACGGCTGGTAGTTGCAGAAGTTGACGACAGGCGGCTACCGAGATGCAATGCATCACACCAGATGCCTCTGTGTGCGAGCCATTATGTCATGTCATGAGTCATGGCTCTATGTGAGAAAGACAGAGCACAACAAAATACTAGCGGCAGGTAAAAATTGCAACACTGCCAAGCAAGACCAGTCATGCGGAAAAGGCCTAACCGCTACGACAAATGCTAAACATGCGACAGCACGGAGAAAAGGCCTAACCGGACAACAGCTAACACACAATGACAACCACAAAGTCCTAGGCGCACGCCGCTAATGATGCGACAACACGGAAAAAAGGCTTAGGATGTACAACACTACGAAACTCAACGGGCAGGTAAGGCTTCAAACGTTGCGGATTGTTGTGAATCTTTTTGTATGCGAGCAGACGTAAGAGAAGTTTGTGCTTCTTCAAACGTGCTAACGTACCTGGAGCCAACATAATCTTTTCGTTAAATATATTGAGACAAATTTCGAAGAGATGTTTTATGCCGGACGAGGAAGAATGTCTCAAGACGGCGCGGAGGGGATAGAGTGGAGTGAGGTGAGAACGGATTCATTTCGGGCCGTAGATACATTAACGTTCTCCCGGAAAGATATTGCTAAGCAACCTGTGATCCTCGTGCGTATAGTTGTGAAGATCCAGGAGTAAATAAGCATGGGGCGACAACATCGCTTGTTTATATGTGTCCAGAAAATACTCCAATCTTTCTGTCAAATAGCTGTTGCCCAAAATGTTCCATCTGGTGAACGCTGCCCACGGTGCGCCACAAGACGACGTAACTGGCATTCTAAGATATAGTTCTAAAATGGCTACTGTTGAAAAAGATGTTTTGAGCAAGTAAGAAGGTACACACGTTGGCATGGTGGGAACACCGAATGAAAAGATCTGTAACCTCCTTCAACGAATTGGCGTCAGTCATGTGATCGTCGACGACGATGAGCATAGCGCGTGACGTGTCCCACTCTCGTGGTGGCTCCTTGGAAAATTTTACAGAGTCCCTAAATTTGTCCTCTATGATCGACGAAGCATATTTCTGGAGGTAGAACTTTTGTGTCGGTAGCATGTCCACAATGGCGTTCAGGTTCCTCAGCATGTTCGCTACAAACGTGAATTTACCGCACACGAAGGGACCACTTAGAATACAACAAAAAGGATGTCGGAAGCGAAAAGGTTCGGGGGAAGACATGGTATGTGTGTACATGGTGCACAAAGAAAAAGCAGACACTGAGTCTCATAGAGAAATGCATCTCTTTGATTTAGACGTCGTCCTCTAGATCCGAACTGCGTTCCCAATACAGTTTATTCGGGCTAAAGTTGGACTTGTTTTTTGTAAGTCCGTCCGCCGCTAAGATGCCGTCAAACGTCTTCATCTTGTCCTGGCACATTGCTTAACGTGCTTGCAACCACTCCAGGCAGTGAACTTGAAAGGCTTCGTCGACGATATTGCGAATAAATTCGCGAAGTTCTTCGTTTTTTGTCTTTCCCTGGTGACGACGACAAACGTAGGAAACTACAGGGTGTCGAACCTAAACGTTTTTCGTTCTGGTTTTTGTTCGGATCTATCACAAACGGTCCGGTACCAGTTCTGCTCCGTAACAAAACAATAACGGTTCATACCGGTATTAACAGGTTCTGCTTCTGGTGTGCATATTCATTCCCAGAAAAAAAAATCAATGTTGCAAAATGTAAACCGATTTATTCCACATACATGGTATTCAATATTAATAGGCAGCTGAGAAATTGGTAGCTCCTGGTTCCTGTAGGTGACTGTCTGTTCAAATAGGCTTTCTCCTTTCTTGAAGCACATGATACAGACGGACTTGTTTGTCGTGATGTCTACGTAAAGTACTTTCTTGCTGGATTGGTGCAATCGTGTCCCATCCAAATGTCAGTTGCTGCTTCTTGGCCAGCAAGCACCACCGCACGAGTACGACTCAAATCGACACTCACAAACGCGCTCGACGGCTCCGTGTTCTTCTCTTCGTGTCTTGTCCACAAAAGAGACGCCACTTCCCACGCGCTTGCCCTCGCGGATACGTAAATGTATTCAACTTCGCTGCTCTCAAACAAGGGACGCGTTGCGCGACATTACCTGTAGAGAAGCCATTACGCAGCCTCCTTGGGTCACTGCTTAGTTGAGTGTGTTTCCTCTTAAAGCCCCGGGTCAGATTTTTCTCTTCAGGAGGCAAGGAAGATTTTACTGGCTTCATAGATGGGAGAGCATGATCAGTGACGAAGCGAAAAGAGCAAGAAATGAGCGCACTGTCTCGGCCCGCCTTTGGTAGCACATCCACGCTTACCATAGTGTGTTAAGCTATCACGAAATGATAAAGCAGGATCTTCTGCTCGTTCTGAAAGATAAAAATGTGCCAACGACGTGCTCGAACGACTGAGAGCATTTCAATGCAGGAAAGCTCCTTTTGCAGTATGTATTCGCCGCGAAGACATGCTGTGCTATCTGAGATTTTCCCTCCATCGGTTCCCAAACAGGGAATGTTGCAAATGGCAAAGATGCATCAGAGAGAGTTCACTCTGTCTTCCGCCTGGCAGATGCACTGCACCACCCTTTCGGAACGCAACATATAAATATGTTAATGTTTACTCGTTTGCACTCTGTAGCTCATGTTGCGACATTCACGCATTATTTAGGTCGCACTATTAGGTTGCCTTATCAATACATTTATTTTCTTGCTCATCTGTCTCCTCAATATTGTCGCTCTTTCTCATTCATTTTATTTGTCAAGCATTTTCCACTCTCTACTGGTACCGGTACGAAGAATACAACATCCCATCCGAAATAAGGATTGGGAGATCCTCGCAGTGGGCACATGCTGGAAAAGAACCTTTCCTGAATTGAAATGCGTTCAATCGTTTCAACACGGCGCTGACACATTTTTATCTTTACAGACGAGGAGAAGACTGCTCTATCATTCTGCGATAGATGAACAGACTATGATAAGTGCGGACGTGCAGCCAAAGGCAGGCCGAGACAGCACGCTCATTTTCTTGTTATTTTGGTTGCATCACTGATCATCCTCTCCTATTTCGAAGCCAATCAAATCTTCCTTACCTCCTGAAGAGAACATTTGACCTGGGGCTTTAAGGGGAACTTAACCAGAGAGAAGAGTTTGGGTGAGTGAAATTAAAACGAACACTATGGCACATTGGTAGAGAGTCACAACCGGTCACATGTACCTCTGAGTCTATGTGCGTGAACGATAAAACGTTACAAAGGGAGCCTTAAGGGTCATAGTAGACCGACATACATTTCACCGTAATCATAACCCTCATAAAGTATCCATGACATGACTTCAGAAACCCTGCGACGTCAGTTTCATTCACCTATTCGTAGTCCAAACTGGTGAAGTTTTTTCTTGGACCGAAAACCGTTTTGGTCCAAATTTCTCGGTTTCCTTCCCGAGCGAAAAAAAGGTATACGGTTTCGATTCCGTTCCGGTTGGCACCAAAGTAGCGTTTTTTTGGGGGGGGTTTCGGTTCTGGTTTTTGGTTCGCTCAGACACCCTGGGAGAATAAACCACACGATGTTTTTCACGTATTGGTCAGAATGGCGACGCGAGCGCAGTGCGCGCTGCTTTTATAGACCGTTTCCAAATAAACACGCGCAAAGAAATGAGAGCAAAACGGAAACGAAGAAGCAATCCATCACCGTTAGGAGCGGGCGCACAGAGGAAGGAGAGAGTGAAACAAACTGCGAGCGGTCCCACATCTCCCCGAAGTCAGTTTCAAAATCTTCCTTATCCACTATAGTGTCTTCACACGGCAAGCAGTATAAATGTGCCTGTACAGGAGGTGGTGTCCCTTTATATGAGCCCCGACCGGTGATGATGGTATGCTCCTGGCGCGTGCGTGTTCATTGTCGTCGTTGTCGATGGTCCGTCACATCACTCCCCCACTAATACGCGGAGCGGCGATAAATCAAAGAAACCCACGAGTTCACTGGAGGAGAACAGCGAGGGCGACCGTGGATGTCGTGCACGGTTAAGCAGGTGCATGGTACGGCATATGTTGGCATACAGTTACAGGTGGTGACGAACAGGAACAACGATCAGTCAGCCAGAGACGAGCGGGAAAGACAGGCGCTGTCGGCGTCGCGCTCCTGGGGTGCCGCGACCGGCACGGGAGCCGAAGCTCTGAGAGCCCCAGGTTAGGTGAGTGAGACCACGCTGTGCGAGCCGTAGTGAGTTGCCAAAGCGCCGGCTGAAACGTGCCGTGGCGTCGGCTGCCGCCACTACCGCGACCGGCAGATGAGCTCGAGTGCCACTGCCGGCAGTGAAACAGTGCCGGGGTGCGGCAGGAATGAAGGCGGATGCAGCTGTGAAGCGCGTGTGTAACGGACGGATGTCTTCGCAATATGGCGCCTGCAGTACAGTTGTGGTCTTGCTGAACAGAGGAAGCCTTTGGAAATGTGACCAGGTCGTGGCGTATGAATGAGCCAGTTTGAAGGAGTCGAGTCGCAGTTGAATGGTCGCGTCGTTGCGTGAACGCAGGGCGTCGTTGGGTTGGGAGGCTTCCAGGATGGGATGCTCAGCACCATGCCGGTGAAGCTGTTGAAAAATTTTGGATGGTTGAAGAGGCCGAATTACGATGAACATGGGGTTCATTGTTTGAGTCACCAAATGTTGAGGAACAACACTTCCTCTACATGCCTGTCCTCGTACGCTCGCCCATGTTTCTCGGAAATAACCATCCCCGTATTCAAGATGACTATGAAAGAAACGTTAGACCTGACGTGAATAACGCAGTACATGTATCATAGCTTGGTACACAACAGAAATGCCGGAAATAGTTCATCCGGTATCGAAAGTGATAGCGCCCATGACTGACAAAATTTTTCTCGTGTAGATGTACCTCAAAATTTTGCGCACAAAGCGAAAAGATCATACAGCACAGCTACTAAGTAAGCTTTATATACGTGCAAGAGTAGTGAACAGCTAAAGGGATCTATTCCTAATACTGAGATGAGTTCTCACACACATGGAAAAAAATTAAAGGAACGATGCCACATATCAGGAACTTACTGGCTAAAGCATTCTCCATTTCTGTTCGGTGCAGGCAGTACTTGGTCACTGTTCACGTCGTGATTACTCTATGTCAACGACTCGACTGACGGATGACGGATGCCACACGGCCAAAAATCAACCATAGGGTACCATAGGACCTGAATGGACTCCTATCTCCATGTCATTCCTTATCTCTCACTTATCAGCACCGCGAGCTGGCTAGTTCCGTTAGAGCGCAAGATAGCCAGCTTGATGAGCGCTCACTGCACAACCGAATGCACAGCTCGAAGGAGGCAAACACGTGTTTGCAACCGTTATTTGCTCTTCAATAATCCGACTGCCTAGTGTTTTTCTTTCCACCGAGTGCTTTGTCAGTCACCTGCTCACTTTTCATTCGGTACAGTACATCATTGGTCATTATGTCGCAGCGCGCATACACGTTTGCAAAGTTACCTTCCTATAAATATACCACTGTGATTTTTTTGCTACATTTTGCAAGGAAGTCTGTGCATCGCATGACACCTTGATCACTTTCATCACTTGCCACTTTCATCTTTCATCGTTAATTTCCTGCAACTTGAGGCCTTGTATGTGATTGTCCCTTCTATGTTGTTCCAGCCTCAGAACATCAGTTCTCCCTTGATCACGGTTGTATCCCAACCTCCTCACACCAATTTTTTAATAAAAAATGTGCATTTTGAATTTTCACAGCTTTCCGATTTTTTACTGTTGCTTACAGTGAACTGGCGGGGTTGGATTTTTTGTGCTTAAACAAAAACACGGGGGCTATATGACAAAAAAAATTCAAGAGGAAATTCCAGAATTTTATATTGTAAAAAAATAACTTGCACAAAATTTGCAAACGTGCACGCCACAAGCGTGGAGCCCGTCGAGTGCCATGGTGAAAATTGCTTACCTACGTTAAACGAACTCTCCTCTATCAAATAAGACGTTTTTTAACATGCTCCATGCCTTACGTGGGCCGTAATGTCTGCTTAAAACGACATTGGTTTTCGCCAAGCTCTGCATCTTTGATGGGTTCTGCACCCCAAAAATTTCAATCCAGTTAGAAAAGACTGGAAGTCTAGTTGTACCGCAAGTGTATACGGTAGGTCAAATATAGACGGGAAGTGCACAACGGGAAGTGGGGTTTAAACTAGAAGTGGATACCCGGTAGTCAAGTATGGACTGGAAAAGGCGCTTCATGCTAATGCATTTCTCTCTCATTTATTTCCACAATATTTTTTCTTTCTTCTGTGGAACCTGAACCACGAAAATCTGTTCTGTGAAATGTGGTGTAAAATTATATCTCAAGGTGCACAACCTGTAAACAACCCATGTGTATATTGCTGCAGAACATATATCTCTCAAAAGGGGAAATATTGAGAAAACGCAATTGCTGATCTCTGATCTGGCCTGAATTTATGAGCTGCGAAAAAAACAAAAACAAAAAACAATGCTTCTGACATCTCTCATAGCCGCTTTTTCCAAATGGCTTCGCCTGTGGCACGATTCAGGTGTGAATTGGGCCCGTGTACGGATTCAAATGTGAATCGGTCCGCTCAAAAAAAGTTGTCCTCCAAACTTTGCATGAAGCTAACACGGTACATTGCGTTATGAAATGGACATCGGTCTTGATTCTAAGTGTGAGCTCATGGTGTGCACGCTTCTGTGCTGTCATCGGAAATAAGCCTAGCCTAGCTGTCTAGCCAAGTGGCGTTCACCACATTCTCCACCGAAGCAGAAAGGCTCAAAGTACGATGCGTTTTGAGACGGCGCTCAGAAAAGGGTTGTCCAGTTACCCGATGGAAAGTTACCTGTACTGAGGCTGAAACGCCCAAACGGACAAACCCAACACAAGCCTCAGGTACCTAAGAGCCTGAACAACTGTAAATTAATTTTTACGATTGCCATATTTCAGTTGTTGTGTTCAGTATTATTTTGTTCACCCGAAAGAGGCAAAATCTTGATTCTGATTAATGGGTACATACAAGAACCAAATACAAAACGAAATACAAAACAAAATCAAAGTACAAAATCAAACAACTCTGACTGTTACTTTCCTTTAGCCAGATGCCATTGCATATGAAGCTCGAGTATGATGAAACCCAGGCAAAAATCTAGAGTGGGACCAGCCCAAAGTGGTTTTTGAGACAGGTCTCATCCCTGCTGGAAATAAAGGGCATGATCTCAATGAATTCTCCCGCAGTTCCAATGAGATTCAATGTGAAATCAGATGACCAATTCATTCAATGTGCATAAGAGGAGTATTTGTCATTGAGATAATTGGGAGTTTTGCAGGGGAGCGGCCTTCGCGACAACGTGTTCCACCATGTTGTGTGGCGAAGGCTGCGCACAGGGAATAAAGAACCAATTCAAGGAATTGGTCTAATGGGTATCAATGAGAAACGCTGACTTCCAATTGATTTGATGAGATACTCCACCAATACAAGGAATGCGAAGCCAATTGAATGAATTGGCCCAATGTGAACGAATGAGACACGATCATTCCCAACTGAAGGAATGAGATGCTACCTTTTCGGCGCCGTAGCACGTTTCCCCATCCGCGCTCCAAAATAGTTCGCGTGATTTCAAATGTTTTTGAATATTTCCTCAAAGGTACAGGATCCGTGGTATAACCTACTGTTGCGCCTAACGCTTGAAGCTATTGTGTTGCAATTCATGCAATATTGCACTGCACAGTAGTGGAAGCGTCCATCAGTCGAAAGCGGAATAGTCAGTCTCTTATGAATCGTCCAAGTGTGAGGATGGCGGTCGCGCATCTGCATCAATTCGCCCTTTATCTTTGTGATTTTTTTCCGTTTTAAGGTACGTAGTTGACGTGTAAGGCGTTCTTGTTCTTTGTATGCCCTTACCCCTGCAGGCATTATACGCGCTGACGGAAAGATAGCAAGATGAAGTGGAGCGTTTTAGTGACTGTTACCAACCGCGCTGCGTGAAAAGGTATGTAATATGCGTTGTTGCCTTCTGACATTATAGCGACGTCATTTGAAACGGTATTTGAAATATTATATGAAGTGTATCTGAAATGGTATTTCGTGCAGGTTGAGCCTGTACGAGGCGGCAGGCAAGGGAGTCTTTGTCGCGATGTGGCTATCACCACGTCGTGGGAACACAGTCTCGCCTAAGTTGGAGATGCGTTAATTTTCGCTCAAGAACGGCAGGCTAGACAGTAAATCGTGAGGCGGCAGGTGTACAAGACAGTGAAGAACATGGTCGTCGAAGAACTCAGTGCTTTAAGAATTTTTTTCCACCTGGCGTTGTGCGCTGTTCGTTGTTTGGACGTTGCGAGAACGAGCCTCCATGGATTACGGTAGTTTGTGTCGGTGATGAACGGTACGCCTTCAAAGACACGTAAGTGCTGAATTGAGTATTTGTTCCTGCTATTTATTGTTTCTTGTGGTTTCTCAGTTCCATGAATACTCACACAATTAAAACACCACCCAAGCAGCACAAAGGACTGGGATTCGGCTGGGAACGTAACGGGGATGATGGGTTCGAGGTGGCCGATATCGCCGTCACGAGCCCGACTGCTTCCCGACTATGTGAGGGGGAAGAATTGAGGGAGAGGGAAACTACATAAAATTATTTCCCGATAGATCCCCGTTCGTGTCCCGGTCAGAATTCTTTCCCGATAGATTCCCGTTTGCGTCCCGGCCAGGATTCTTTCCCGATGGATCCCCGTTAACGTCCCGATCTGCTGTGGTGTACTGGCTAAGTATTTCTTCCCGCTCGTCTCCCGATGTTTATGCAGATTCGGTAACACGTGATCGGATGGTACAGCTCGAGACAAAGTTTCTGAAACACGGGTTTTCTGTATTGGACTTTTCCCAGCCACCTTTGGGAAATGCTTGTTGAGCAGAATCCTTGGGGATTCTGTTCAACAAGTGTTCCCCTTAGGCCGCAGGGGAGGCGTAGAGAAGTGAAATACAAAACACCCGTGTTTCAGAAACTTTTGTCCCAAGCTGTACGAGACAGTGAAGCATCCCTTCAGGAAGGAATTTGGCTGTCTGGTATGAGGTAACTCTTTCAAACATTGGGCTGCAGTTCACTTCATGTGTTGTGTTGTGTTGTGTTGTATGACGGAAAACATGCACACGCAGCACCCTGAACAGAAGTATTAATGGAGCCTCACTGCAAAGCACGCAAGTACAAGATACTCGGGAAGAGTCGGCCACGCCCGAACGAAACGACCGAATCTCCCGAATCGAAAAACTCACGTGAAACGAAACGAAGAGAGCTTTAGCAAGTCGAACTGATCGGACGAAAACCGCTGCACCGAAACCCGCAAAGACTACGCTGGAGCTCCCTGCATTTGGGCTACCGCGACTGCCATCGCCATCATCTTTGTTTTGGTTGTCATTGCTGGGTGCAAATGGCCGGCGTGTGTGTTCTTAATGTTTCTGAGCAACAAGTTTTGCAAAGTTTGGTTCGGAGGGAGTATGGAACGCCGTTTTGTGGTCAACGTGGCCAGAGTGCCTCAAAAGTACTCCTGCCGCATTCTGGTCACTGTTATAAATGTGAATCCCTGCCACCATCAGCAGCTTTTAAGTAGATTCATGGCACATGAGGAACCTGCGATGTACACCATCGCACACAGTCAAGAAAAATGTAGCATTTAACCTTGCTTTCCTTCATTATAACAAACAAAAAAAAAGAAAGAAAGAAAGAACACTAGAGAAAGGGTCGGCAAAACAGTGAGTGTTTTGTTGTTTTTGATTCTATTGATCTCTCACTGTCAGGTTGCACTGCCGATCTGTTCACAATCATAACTAACTAATACCTTAGCTTTGGCCAATCTCATGTTGCAATTTTGCTTCAAACACAACATTCAGGGATTCTTATGAAAACAGCAGCATTTCTGAAAGATCCTGGAACGGCCACAATCTCAAGAGGTAGTACGATTCTACCCGTCGTCATATTTCGTCCGCCAAGCCATTGCGCGGAGATGTTGGCTCCATGCCCATTTCAACACAGGCTCACCCGCGCTCGCTCGCGCGTCGTCGCTTGTCTTCCATGCCACCAGCCAGCGCTGCGCGCCGCCTGTCGCGCATGCGCTGTTCTTGTTGGCTTCGCTTTGGCTGCTGTAACGGTCGTTTCTCGTCGCCGCGTGTAGTTCGCGTAATTGCGAGCGTTCCAGCAAGTCTAAAGCGTTTTAGAGGCTTTGTATTGTTGTTCTCACCTGGTGCTGTCGTTCTTGCAACCCGTCTGATATTGCAACTGTCTGTAAGTGGAAGCGTTTCTTCTAACCGCGAGCAAACCAGTCGGTCTCGTTTGACATGTCAAAGAGTGAAGACGCTACCTTGCATGTGAAGCCAAATCGTTCTTCGCCTTCAGGATTATTGCCGTTTCAGGTGTGTAATTAATATAACTCTGAAGTAATATGTTCGACTGCGCCATGCATTCTCATTGTTCGTTTTACTCTATTTGCAGGGATCTGCGCAACGACAGGGAGATAGAACGCCAAGTGAAGTCGACTGTGTACTTTGTGCAGACGGTATGTCATATGTCTCTACACTGCTCTACATATAGGTGTCCTGCCATCGTATTTTCTGGAACGATATTTCTTGCAGGTTCAGCGTGTATGACGCAGCGGCCTTCAGCAAGAGAAACTCAAGCACCGTGTTCAAATGCAGTGGGGACTCTTGCTGGCCATGACAACGCTTAGAAGTGCTTTTTCGGAAGAAGGACAAGTTGGACCGGAAATGAGGACCTAGGTGTGCTCTTTTGCGCTGTTGTTCACCGTTCGATCATTACCAGTTTTTGTGCCCCCGTGAGTTCAACGCTTAGGTATGTTGATGATAAATGGATATGCGTTAAAAGGTACGTACTCCGGAGTGGTGAATTGTTCTGGTGAAGTGATTCGTTGCTGCTATCTCCTGTTTCGTGAGGGTTCTTGTCGGTACTCATATACCGCAGGCATGAGGGGCTTTCTTTGCAGAACATTTCAGTAAACCAAGACTGCAGCATTTTCAAGATTGCCATAACCAGCATCAATGCAGCTCTCATGTCAACATCAGCATCAAGACAGCTCTGATGTGAGCATCAGCCAGCGCAGCTCTGATGTTAACATCATCAGAGCAGCTGTGATGTTAACATCAGACCTGATGTCGCTTTTTTTTTCAATAGGGATGCTTCTCCTTGACCATGTTTTTTTTTTGCTTATTGACGTTTTTGTGAAGGAACGCTGAATATGCGCACACCATTGACTGTCAGCTCTAGTCCCGGTCAGCTGTCATTTTTTACAGTTTTCGTTGTAGTAATTGCTAGTCATTTGCACCAAAGGCGCTGGATGTGAACTATTTTCTCTTTCCTGGACTTGCATTTCTCCCAGTCGTTGGCTTTGTCATTTTTTCATAATTTAAATTTTCTCTTGGTAACTCTTGAGTTTCGTAATCCCTACGCTGTGCATTTTACCATTTTTGATAAAGCTCATTCCACGTACCGTGCACATACTATTTTGTGCTGAAGTGCAGCAATTGTTTCGTTACGTCTAATGTTACATGCCATTCATTTTTGTGTCTGGGCAGTACTGAAGCGTGAGCAGATAGGCAGACTGCCTATTACTGCATAACTTCGTTTTCTTTGAGGCACCACCACTTGGACAGGCAGACCGCCTCTTGCTGTATACTTTTTCTTTCTTTTGAGACACTGTTGACGTGCGAGTGGTTACGCAGGCAGGCTGCATATTACTGTATACCATTTCCCACCATGCAGCAATTTTACCGTTACGTCTAATATTAATGCTACAAGCCGTTCATTTCTTCCAGGGCCATTGCCGAAGTGCAAGTGGTTAGGCAGACTGCCTACTACTGCATACCTTTTTTGTTTCCTTTCAGAGACCACCTCTTACTGTGTACGTTCCCCCCCCCTTTTGAGACACCATTGAAGGGCCAGTGGTTACGCAGGCAGGCTGGATATTACGGTAGACCATTTCCACCCTTTTCTTTTCAGGCTACATTGGCAATGACAGTAGTTATGCGGACATGCTGCATATTTCTGTATACCCCTCTTTTTTTGTTTTTCATTTCAGACACAATTGGCATGCATTGGATGATGCAGGCAGACTGCTTAGTGTACACCACTCGTCGTTTAGTCTATTGAGGTGCTCCAAGTGTTGTGTCAGTCTATTTCCTCTCCGAAAATAAAATGTTGGGCTCTACACACACTGTTTACACTCAAAATTATTGTAATTATTAAAAATAAGCATATTAATGCCAAAATATGCATGGGGGGGGGTAAATATGCATGGGGGGAGCCCCTGCCAGCATTATCGGGGATCCGCCGGGGACCTGCTGGGACCGAATACTTGCTGCCGATGTCGGTCCTTAATCATCCCGGTGTTGCAAACTGGAGGAAGGACCGGTATCGGCTGGTGGCATGCCCCCGACTTTGTAGGATTCTTTCCCAATGCTGGACCGGCTTCGCCCCGGTCCTTTGTGCTGCTTGGGCAGTTGTGTCCAATATAATATTTGTTCCAAATCATCTATTGGGAATTGGAATTTCAGGGTTTTTTAATGGTGTTTGTCTGAAAGACGTCCAATTGAATTCAATGAGTTTTTCGGGAAATCTTCAATGGGACCATTTCTAGCAGGGATGCTGGTCCCCACTCCCAGGTGGTCCCAGTAGGGAACCACTCTGGGATGGGGACTGCTTGGGATCTGGAACCAGTCAGGAAGTGGGAACGCTTGACGGATGGGATTTCAGTGGGACCCGACTAGGCCCCGATCCCAACCCAGGCAAAAATCTGGAGTGGAACCACTTAGTGACTGGGACCAGTCACTGGGAGTGAGTGGAACCACTGGAATTGATCCAGTGGTCCCCTCTGCTAAGTGGTCCGGGATCCGGCCACTTAGTAGCTGGGACCACTGAATGCATGAACGAAAATAATGCGTAGAAATGCACATATTACTCAAGTAAATACAGTTAGAAAGAAATAATCAATACATCTCTACATGTACATACTATGTAGTATAAGTCTGATCACTCACTGTATCTTGACAAAGCATATGCCTGACTGTGCCATGCAGTCACGGACCACAGGGAGCTTTCGTTCGTTGGCCACCTCACATCTTGTATTTTCTCAGAGAAGATGACACATGACACTCCTGTTTTCCATGCAGGTCGCGACATACACCCCCTTCCCACCGTACGTTCGGAATCTTCTTATCCTGTTTCTCTTCAAGTTCCTCCTAAGTCTCTTAAATGAAACATCTAATTAATAGTAATCAAAACATCACGGTCATCACTCATACCTGCAAACATTCGCGACGTGCAGTCCGATTGGCGTTTCACAGTGCGTTCTTGCCCCTACGCCGTTTACGTCTTCTTGGCGTCAAAACCCTTCCAGGAAATCGACAATATGTTGCACAGAAACCACTGTCATCGCATTGTCTTACAAAGCGCACTAAAACACACGCAAATACTGCACAGGAGGGAGGTACACCATCCTTGCGACGGCAACGGAAGACAAAACCACTTGCCGCGACGCGTCCAAGTTCCAACTGCCACCTGCCAGTCTCGCCTCTCGAACTCTCCTCTCTCTCTCGGCGCTCGCCGAGCCGCCGTGGCGTCTTCACATATTGCATCAGCCTCTGCAATTACCTTTTCTTCTTTTTTTCGTTGTCTTTCTTCTAGTTATTTAGTTTAATTTTTGTTGTTGTTGAGATGTATTTTTTTACATTTCTCTGGTACTTAATATGTTATGATATTCATGCACCTTCCGATGAGAATATGTGCACGAATTGGAGTTACAGGGATATAGTATATTTCATCGCAGACGCGTGCACCTGGATAAACAGCAATAAAAAGAGGCCACGCATGTGCTAAAATAGATCAGAGTAATAGATCAAACAAAACCAGAAGCATATATGGCAAGTGTGGACAAAATGAAATCTCAAAGGGGGAAGCTGGGAAGCTGCCCAACTTGGAGTCTCAAGTGACCATTCTGGGAACAAAATGGTACATGTGAGGCTCCAGTTGGAACCTCTGGAACCATCTGAGACTAGAGTGGTACCACTGATGTCAGCAAAGTGGAACCAGCCACCCCACTTGGGAATCCAGCTGGTACCATCCACATTCAACTGGAACCATTCTGGGACCAGTCCAGAAGCCTGACGTCGCAGTGCGCGCGGTACACTACATATCCTAGTCTATGCAGAAAAAAAGTAGAGAAAAGGGAACAGAGTTTCGTTGCGAGGGATGACCGAGTTGCATCACCGAATGAAACAAAACGTCTAATGACCAACAATCTTCGCTGAAAGAAACTTGCAGTGGTATCGAGGGTCAAGCGTCCTTTGCCTTGTGTTCTGCACGCAGCTGCGCTCTGCTCCCCACGTCTATCTTCAAAGCATCAGAAGAACTAAGGGCTTTTATGAACTTAAAAATGAGGTATGTTATGTTGAAGGAAAAAGAAACCTGGAAATATTCACGAAAAAAGTTTTCTTTTAGGTACTCAATACATTATATATGCATATAAACTTCCAAACTCCAGATCGCGTTTTTCGCGTGCCAGTGCATTGTGAGATGCGCGAGTTTAGCTTTCACATTCACCATACAAAATATACTTCCATGAGCGGCAGCGAAGGCTCGACATCGTCGTTCATCGCTTTCGCTCTTGACCACAATGTTCATGGCACTTTTGTAAAAGAGTTTGCCCGCTGCCGGACGTTAGATGCATTTCTCCTTCTGCGAATCATCAATCCCAAGAGAAATGCGAGCAGTGTGCAAGTACTGGAAACCGAATGGAAACATTTTGCTCGGGGCACAACGTGCGAAACGAAATTACTGACGTAACTAGCAGGCGACAACAAAAACTGATATTGTCTGCTTACTAAAAGCCTGGTAAAGAACAACATGGAGACGTATCCGCAGAAGCGATACCTCTCCGTGTGGGAAGCAATCTCTCAGCTCCCCTTTTCGCTCTACCTCCTTCTTGATTTGTAAACAGAGGATTCGTACGTTTTGCATCATATCTCAATTTGCACTGCAACGCTCAATCTCTTTGAAATCTACAAGGATTTAATGTCCTTCAGAGCTTTATATGTAGACAACACAAATGCCCCACTTGCGTTGTGCAATCTAGAGAACTGATATGTATCTAGAGATATGTATGATATGTATGTATGTATATATGATGTATGTATGTATGATGTATGTATGTATGATGTATGTATATATGTATGTATGATATGATGATCTATGATATGTATCTAGATATGTAATCTAGAGAACTGATAAGTCACTGCTATGCATTGACTCTTGTAATCGTAGGTGCACGGCACGCTTGCACGACTGAACTTTTATTCGGGAACTGCCATTATATTCATCTCAATAAACAAGCTACAGGCTGTAGTAACTGTATGTGCCAGACTTGGTAGATCAGTCGGTAGGGTGTTCGTCTTCTGATCCCGAGGCGTGGGTTCGAACCCAGCCGAGGACGCCAGCAACTTAGTGGCAGGGTACAAGTTGCCTAGACACTTTTAGGAAAGTTGCCGAGACTAGAAAATTTTACATCCCTAGGAAGGAAAAGAGGCCATGTTCTCCTCTCGCGCTCTTCGACGCAGTCTAATCACCGACGCAATTGGACTGGATTGAATTGGATTGGAAATCTGAAGCTGGCTGGACAACAACGCCACCTAGATGTAGAAAGCATGCTTAGTGCCTCTATTTCGTTTATTCAACTTGCGCGAGTCGGAGTCGTGTCGTCTGAGTGTCATCGGGCGTCATCAACTCGTACCCCTCGCATCGACTCTCGAGCACCTCTAGCGTTGATTCTTGGAATTTTAGAACGCGAGTCAGTGCCCGTGCGATGACATCACGAGAGCCGCAGCAGCAAGAGTCAACTCTATATATATCGGCTCCCGAGTTGCTCCAGTTCAGTAAACGAACATAGAGTATTACGAACGTATTATAGAGTCGCGACGTCGTCTACTTCAGCAAATGGGAGCAGAGGTTTGCAAACTCATGTTTTCCATGACTGCCATTGGCTGGCCATGCGGCTTCTGGCACGTCATCCCCATAGGTACGACCACCGAAAGCAAGTCGTTATTGACAGACACTAGCTGACGCTGGTGAAATGAACCTTTTGATGCGTGTGTGTCCACTCAGCTTACCCACTACTTTCGCCCACGCTGTTCACATATTCGTGTCCAGTTATTTTTTTTTTTTTTTGCTTTCTGATGTGCTTTTGCTGGAGTACCTCGTTTGTTTCGTAAAAGACACATTTTTGCTCATTTTACGTTTTCCGTTCCGTAGAAAATGAGGTCAATCTCCTTTAAGAAAAATCAGAACATGATACTTCTGTACGGTGCCTCAGTCATCGAGGGATACACAAATTGGGCCAAGACTGACATCGCAAGGTAAGCTTTGTTGCAGAATGTTCCTCCCCGACGTTTCCTCCCTGCTGACAGGGACAAGCGTCAAAAGATACTGACGTTGCTACAATGGCCAATCGCCAAGCCCAGAATCTCCGTTTACTATATACATTGTTACTATGATGTAGCATCCATATTCATTACCATTATGCACTTACGCTTGCTGAAGCTTGCCGATTCTGTTTTCTAATTTTGGTTGTGGCTATGAGTGCTAGACACAGTGATAACTGAGTAGAGATAAGTGCGGGTATAAAAAATTAGTACCCGCACCACACCCGCGCGGCCCGATTCCGCACTCGCAGTGCCATTGGTGCAACCCGTATCCGCACACGCACATACCGACGCGTACCCTTATACCCGCGGACGTACCAGCAGCCCTATGCATGCTCTGACTTTAGTTATGCCACATAATCGTCACAGCACAAAATGATCTGTTGATGCTGAGGACACTGTCCATTAGCCAGCCACTTTCCCAACGCGCCAGCGCTCTGGCGACTGCTGACATGGTTGCCAGCTTACTAACGTGAAGAGTACTAGTCGTGGTAGCAAAAAATTCCTTTTTGTTTTTTATTTGGCGACGCAAGCTGGTGCTGACAGTGTATTGAACGTTTAAAGCAACGAGGAAGCGACATTCATGGCCGTAAAATTCGAGAATGTGCGCTCCACGTGAAGTCCTCCTCGATGCCAGTTTTTTGTTTTAAAAATCAACTTTGAGTGGAAAAATATCTTGGACGAAGTCCTTCGTGCTTTCCCGCAGTACTGAACGGTAATGCCGGCGTTGCTTTGAGGCCCACTGGCTCCTCAAGTTGAGGGGCGGTACACTTACTGGAGACTTCGACTTCGGAACCAAACGGAATGGAGACTTCAGAACCAAATGGACTTCAAGCTTACAGTATTTCCACAATCATTTACACGAACTGAATACAGTTGTGAAATACCTCACATGTAAATGAAGGTGGAATCATAAAAAAAGACTCTTGTGATTATCTTGAAACTCTCTTTTAAATCTTTGGAATTGGAAAAAGTCTGTCTCCCACCGAGCCATAGAAGTACTACTTCTTTCTTTTTTTGCTGGGCTAACGTCATCGTGCACTAGTCGTACCATTCTTGCGCTGCTTTCTGATTTTCAGGGAACCAGATGACACTGTTTCTTTCCATCTGTGTTTGAGCGGTTTGATTCTCAATCTTCGTCCATTGTTTTGTTCGGGGAATGTAATACAGCGGCTATACGACCGGTGTGGTATATTACTTATCCGCTCCATGCAGGGTGACGTAACGCGTTGGTCTTCGGAAGGGAAACTTTCTGCGACTCCTCTCCTCATCCCTGTTTCGGCATAATTGCTCGCTTATTTGAGGCATAATTCGTCACACGAGAAAGAAACAAAGCTGATGGCAGGTTTTTACATCATGCATACCGTGGATGTTATGCACCAACTGCAATGTGTAGCAACTTTTTCACCGATCGTTCCGAGGTATCCCTTTAAGGCGAGGAGTCGAGTAGGAGCCATCAAGGAGCCATCATGTGCACGACTGGCAGCTGGCGAAAGTGTCCGGCAGTGTTGTTAGTCGCCTGCGGTGTCCTATCACGGCGAAATTAAATTTACTACACTCCCTCAAAAGGCTGTCATGTGAGCGGTGCCGCGCGACCTTTGTGCTATCCAGAAAGAACAGAGGGAAATGAAGGTGAGGAGCGCCATATTGGAATCACCCAGGAGCCAGCGTTGTCGCGGCAGCACTCTGCCCCGGATAAATTTAGCCGATAGCATAACGCAATTAATAGCAACACTATTTGTTAGAAAACAAGGCCCGTACTCAAATATAAAACACAAACGGTACACACACCATACCCATGTACATTACGCATAAAAGTTGTATCGGGAGTTCAGAAAGTCTACACGCATACACGCTTACGTACGCACGCTTTTTTTCTTACATGCGGTACATGTGCCGCATACAAGAAAACAAGCCAGTAAGCATATTAAACACAACACACAAAAAAAGGTTTCCGGTGCAGTCATACACAGTCGTAATCCGTTACTGAAACCCTGAGATTGGTGAGAAAAAATAGATACGATGAAACGCAGACAGGACACGGCCACCACGTGGGAACGCCGTCACCACAGGACAGGATGCATACACCTCCCCACACTGCGACCACCGCTGCTAGCCTGCCTTGGCTACGAGCCTGGGCACGAGCGGACAGTGACAAAATCCGCAGCCAATGGAAGCAGCGCAGCAAGCGTTGAAACCTGTTTTCGGAATTGTGCCAGTTTTCATAGGCTAAAAATACGCGACATTCCCCTGGCTGATTCAATGTGGCTGCCTCTGGGCGCCTACTTTGAGAGAGGGAAGAGCCCGTTCAAGTCCTTAGCTCTCCTCTGATCCTCCTCCCTGCCCTTCCTTCTAACCCCTCTCTATAAGATTTCTATGGTGCTATCCCGGTGCAGTCCCGGCTGACGTCGAGTCAGGCCTTGTGCCTTAGAAAAGGGCCCGAAGCGGAGGAAATGCTTCCGGCTTTCCTCGAGTCCCAAACGTCGGCGTCAAACGTGGTCAAAGTAAACGGCGGCGCTACAATGCAGCGTTGTAGTGCACAGTGGCTCCTCAGGTGGAGGAACGCTACTCTTGCTCTCACTGGAGTCGAGGCAAGACGTCGGGTCGAGTATCGTTTAAGGATATGGACAATAATCTTGTCCTTGCAGCATTGCGCCAGCGTTGAGAGTAGCCGCGAAGATCAATTTCTCACAAAGAGACGCGAATATGGCGCGGCGCTAATTGCAAACCCTAGTGAAAATGTATCTGAGAGGCCTCTCAGGTCTAATATGTTATGGGACTGAGAGGACCTCTCAGGCTGAGAGGTCCTCTCAGGCCTGTGGACCTCTCAGGCTGACCTCTCGGGTTGAGAGGACCTCTCAGGCTGGTGGACCTCTCAGGCTGACCTCTCAGGTTGAGAGGACCTCTCAGATTGACAGGACCTCTCAGAAGCTAATGCCCAGATCTGACATCGGAACATCAATGTTCAATTTCGCCATCTACGCTCCACCTGTCGTCGGAGTGGTATAATCATACAGTGCTATATGATACACCAGACATAGATACAGACAAGTACATGTCACAAAACTCCACATATATTTAGTTCCTTCGATTGTACAGATACACTCAAGGCATGCACACTGCTATCTGATTATGTAACAGTTATTTCAAATGTCTTACAGAATTGTGAATATCTAATATTTGTTGAAGGATCGCTCGCAAGAAACTACACGAAGGTAAATTGCACCAACAGAAACTAGATTTAGCACTTACATGTCTACGAAAGCGTACGAGTCATCATCAACACATACTGTCGTATTCCACAAAGCGTGAACTCATGGGACACATATTCACAATATCCGCAGCGGCGATTAAAAATATTCTTGAGGAACTCTGCTTCTCGGTGATCAAGTTCATCTGTTTTACGTATACTTCGGGACTTGCGATGCACCATCTAGTTTCCCTTGCTTGCGTAAGCCACCAACTAACTGGAGAGATTGGCTTCTCACCACCTTGTGTTTTCACCATCTGTCACTTCGTACGAGATTCATCTGTAAGAAATACAACTTCAAAATGTCAGTGTAAGTCAGTGTGTAGGCATCGAAATATATAACACACAGTTTGGCACCCAGCGCGGTTGGTAACGTTACGTGGTTGGTAATCTTCCTATCGGCGCTCATAATGCGTGTCTGCGAACAGTGGTAAAAGCCTAAAGTGAAGAGGAATGGCTGTCAATCACAAAAGCATATTTGAGACATCGTCTACATACCTCAAAAACAGTTACAATCCCGAAGACAAAACGCAAATTACTTGAGATCCGCGGCCGACGTCCTCACACTTCAACGTTTCAAAACAGACTGATTCAACCGCTGGCGACTGGCCGAAACGCTTCCACTTAAGTGCAGTGCAACAATGCACGGATTGCAAGAACAATGGCTTCAAGGGGGGAAGGCAATACAAGGTTATCACGGCACGTGTTCCTTGAAGGAATAATGCACAAACACGTGAAATCTTGCGATCTATTTTCCAAAGCGGACGAGGTAGCATGTTCCGCGGCGCGGAAAACACGTAGCAACTTGCTCTGGGAGGTGTTGCACGACGCACTGTCGCAAAGCTGTCTGAGAGGTCCCCCCAAACCTCTCAGGACTACATGAATGATTATACAACGTCTTCCAGATTTTCTCTAAGAGGTCCTTTCAGACCCCTCTGCGCTGCCTGAAAGGTCTTACCAGACCTTTCAAGATTTCTTGAAAGGACCTCTCAGACCCTTCAGAAGTGCTAAAGGGTCCTACCAGACCTTTCAAGATTTCTTAAAAGGTCCTCTCAGACCTCTTAGGACTGCTTGAGAGGTCCTCTCAGACCCCTCAGAATTTCGTAGAAGGTCCTCTCAGACCTCTTAGGACTGCTTGAGAGGTCCTCTCAGACCTCTCAGAATTTCTTAAAAGGTCCTCTCAGGCCTCTTAAAAAATCCTGAGAGGCCTCTCAGATACATTTTCACTAGGGAAGGACCCTCTACGTAACGGAATGCCGCCAGCACGGCTCAGGATCTCGCGAAAAATCGAGTGGTTGAGTTGAGGCACGTGCATCAAAAAACATTGCTCAGGTTGGACCATCCATTGTTGTTTCGCAATGAGCACATTTTATTTGTTGCGCAGTACAACACAATCAAAAGTAGAAAATTTTCAAAGAGGGCCTTCAACTGCTTCTTTACACGGTGTCCTTCGCACTATATATCATGTACAGACGGCAACCCTAATAACCTCATCAATTTCCCACAGCTACGTCGACGTGCTGATACTCATGGCCCACCGAAACACTTGGGCCCTCACACCGTGCGTCGTTGGGCTGCCATCCACGCTTCGTAACCGTTCTGAACATTCCCAAAAACGCCTACTGCAGCACAGCGTCCGTGGCCTGAAAAACGTTGTGTCAGTGCTACCTGCGTTTGCCGTGTCGATCAACCTGGCAGTGCGACAGTTTAAGAGCGACTTCAATGCCATCAATGATTCGTGTATCTTCGAAAAATGGGTCAACTTTTCAAGGGTACGAGGTCTTTTTGTTATTCCCTTCGTTCCTCAATACGTAACGGTACACAACAGTAATTGCCGCAAGGGTTTCGGTACAGCGGGACATCATAACAAGATAAATGCTTGTTTGCAATCCTTCTCGCGCGCGTTCATTCCCACGTCATATATTGAAAACTATGCGCCTGTCACGTGACGGCATTTTTCCGCTGATGAAATCTGGAAGAAGTGTCATGTACTTCCCACGAACAGAAGGTACCTCTTCTGTTGTCGTGCACAGGTGAATTTGATTTGATTTAACGTTTTGTGGCGCAACAACAGCAAAGGTCGGTTACATGTGGAAGATTGATGTTCAACAATTGTATTTGCGTGCGGCATACGAGGCTGGCAGACCAACCATCAATCTTTGTATCATATCTGATCCTATGGATGTAAAGTGGAAAGAGCGTGGAAGTCACTTGGAACATGTATTTTCCTTTTCCTTTACCACATGATATGGACAATACTACCTTCAGGAACTGCCATGCAAAATATTTCCTTTCGGGGTGCAAATTTGCTGAAAACAAAATAATTTACATGAGTGCGCGCAGCTGCGGCGAACTCACCCATGCTGTGGTGACATCTTGTCAGTTGACGCTTTATATTGGCGGGCAAGAATCGTCTGCTAAGGACAATGACCAGTGGGAGGGGCGGCGCGAAATGCAACAGCAACAAGAAACAAAGAAGGCGCTCTCCTTACTATGTGTGGTGTTGGTGCTGGGCAAAGGGCTCCACCTCACAAACGTGGGCAATGCCACGACTGACACCCTGGGCGAATGCGCGTCCTGGGCCGACTTCTAAGGAAACTGTGCTGACATATGACTAAAAGCCCATCTGAGTCAAACTCAGGAAAAACTCCGGACAGCACAGCCGGCTCCGGAATTCGAACCAGGGTACCTCCTAGTCTATGGGGTGACTGACGTGGCAGTCAAAAAGGAACAAGCCTTGAAGACACGCGAGGTTTAAACCTCTTGCGCATCACGATTGCACTTTGCTGTCAGGCTTTTTCTGCGAATGTGTACCGCAGGCCTTCTAGTCCTAATTTCTGCTTCTCCCAACATATTTCTTTCCGAGTCCCTCCATGCTTCTTTAAGGGATTTGCGGTTTGGTTCACTCGATCATGAATGCATTGTACAGCACCCTAGAGTTCTGCACCCTCTTCCTCTGGAGTATTATAGGCACGTGTCCCTTCACTCGTTGCCTCAAGTAATAAGCAGTGACCACGACTATCCAGAAACACACAGGGGATGTCGACACCATTAAGTTAGCCATTAGAGCTAATTAGGACTCCCCACCATAATTGGGACCATCCATGGAGTCACCACACTAATTGGGGAGCATCTAACTCATGTCCACACCACCCTGCATGTTTCGGGACACTCATGGTCACAAAGAATAAAGAAATAGATAGAAATTGAGTGGAGAGAATCAGTTTAGTTGGAGATCAATGATGCCATAGTGTAGAGAGCGGTCTGGAACGGCTGCCGACCGAGCACACCACAGACCGTGGTGTGCCGCCGCAGACCATGGAATGGAGCACAGAGGCAGGTGACTACATAGTTGCAAAGCATAACACCAGGTGGCGCCACCGTCGTTATTGTGACGACCAGTTCTGGACATCCTAGGACGTCAGGTGTGACATCAAGGCAGGTGTGGGCAGGTTGGACAGCTCTGAACAAGCATGGAGAAAAGCACTCATAATCGAGACAGAGGAATGAAAATTGCTGTGGAAGCAAGAGTAAAACATGCTAACAAAGTGCACGTCACGGCTAATTGCAAACAAAGCGGGGTTATCACGTCCGTTCCATCCGAGAGGCAGGCAGAGAACTGAATCGTAATGCTTTTTTTCTCCTCTAAAAGCCACACATCTGTCCCTCTTGCAGTTACTAATTGAATTGCAAAATTATTAAGAGCCGTTCTAGCACTACTCCTGTATTGATCAAGGGTGCGGCAGCACTAGCGTCCTCGTCAAGACAAGAATGACCAAACGAGAAACTTTCTTGTCCAAAAAATACAGAGCTAGATGTAAAAACAAAGGAAAGCATGCATCATAAGACAGAGCAGATCGGGGGATGCCAGGACATTGTTCAATGAGCACCAGGCAAAATCGCACAACTGCTGGGCAACAAAGGAAAGCAAGCACAGAGAGAGACACTTGAACAGAGTGAAAAATACTCACCAGCATCGAAGTATTTCCACGTGCACAGCACTACCTCATTGCAAAACCACTCGATGCAAAATCCACCAGAATCGTCGCACACCACCCACCAATGACAAGCCACACATCCGTACCCAGTGAGAG
Organism: Ornithodoros turicata; assembly: GCF_037126465.1. Lineage (NCBI taxonomy): Eukaryota > Metazoa > Arthropoda > Arachnida > Ixodida > Argasidae > Ornithodoros > Ornithodoros turicata. The sequence goes on from NC_088203.1 coordinate 15,589,178, forward strand.
GCAAACTGAATTCCACTTAGGCTACACTTTTCCACTAACGACCAACGCAACTGCTAGGAACAGAATCAACGTGCGCCATCCACAAGTGAGACATCCATACCCGCGATAGGCCAAGAGAGAAGTGTATCCTTGCACAGTCTGCAGGCCTTGCTCATTGTCATGCTATTGTCTCTAGGCTGCACTGTTTTTTTTTCACTAATGCCCAATGCAACTACGATGGACAAGGTTCACCTGAAACAATAGACCCGCGACATGACGTCATCACCCAGTCATGCAGCTGCACGGTTCAAGGACGCGTACGGCTGCACTCTGTACGGGGGCCTATTATCTTGTAGGTAGCGTGTTCCAGGAAAGAGACAACGTTCTGACTAATCCAACTGGCCGAACAGCCCGTGCGCCGTGCCTTTATTAGCGCGCCCAAGCGTGCGAGCGCTGATGGCGTTGCAGATGGGGCGGCTCGTTACAGGGCTCCCCCTCCCCTTCGACAGGCTGAGGCGGGAGTTGAAGACAGGCTGAGGGGGCTGGCCCAGGAGACAGTTCGACGGAGCCTGGGCTCCAGTTGCAGAGGTCGTACAGTGGAGCAAGGAAGTGGTGCAGGGGACTCTGACTCCATGTAAGCAGGTTTCACATGGTCTAACGACACCACCTGTTTGTGTCCGGCAATGTCGAGGGTAATCGTCTTGTCAGACCGGCACAGCAGACGGAAGGCATGCATGGACTGCGGCATGTGTGCAGGACTTGAGGTCTCAGGGAACGAAAACCGGGACGGTGGTGGGCTGGCGCGGAGGAGTCGGAGCAAGCTGAAGGAAGAAGCATCGAAGGCCGTGGACATAGTCGGCCGGGGGAACAGGTTTCTCAGGTTGACCGGGGTACCAGAAGTCAGCGGGTCAACGCAGGGTCGTGCCAAAAACCAACTCTGATAGAAGGTGACTGAGCCTAGGATCTCCTGCTTGCGCGGCGGTCAGAGTGTCGAAGTTCATGACGGCCAAATACGTGGTACCCTCAAGGGGTGACAGTGCGTCGGCCGCAGCGTTCTGACCACCACGGATGAAGCGGATGTCGGTGGCGTACTCCGAGATGAGCAAGAGAAGACAGAGATTAGTTGGGGAGTGTGCGTCACGGTTGGACTTGAAGACAGACGTTAGAGGTTTGTGGTGCATAAGAACGTAGAACCACCGGCCTTCGAGGTAGCGCTGGAAGTGCCTCACAGCGTAGTCGATGGCGAGGAGTACTGGCTAAAGGTGCTATAGTTCTCTTAGATGGCTTGAGCCACTGAAAGAAGAAAGTCAAGGGGGCCCAATCATCACCGGTCTGCTGCTGCTGGAGAACGACGCTCACGGCATGAGATGAGCCGTCCACCATTAGGCATGTACGAGCATGGCACACTGAGGCAAGGGCCGCCTGGATTTTTTGGAAGGCAGTGAGAGCTCCTGAGTGGAGAGTCAGATGGCAGGTTTGTCAAGGCTCGTGAAAGGTCAGCACAGTGTGGAATAAAACAGCGATAGAAGTTTACGAGGCTGAGAAGCCACGGGGAAGGCACGAGTGAAGAAGGCACGGGGAAGTCTTGAACGGCTTGTACCTTAGAAGGGAGCGGTGAAATGCCGTCCGGCAACATGCTGTGGCTGAGGAATTCCAACTATGGAACGCCAAAAAGGCATTTGCTGGGATTGATGACAAGACCGTTGTCGTCCAGGTGCTGGAACACCTGGCGCAGGTGTGCTTCGTGTTCCGCAGAAGACTTGCTGGCAATGAGCAGATCGTCCAGATACACAAACACGAATGGAAGACCTCGTAGGCCTGGTGGTAGGCCTTGACCAGATAGATCTTGCTGAAGGCGGTCGCACTAGCAAGGCCACTGGCGAAATCGTGGATGTGCGACAAGGGATACTCGTCTGGTACTGTGCAGGAATTCAGGGCTTAGTCGCCGCAAGGCCGCCAATCACCGGGGCCATTCTTCAGTACCATATGCAGCCATGATGACCATTGGTGGAACGATAGACGGATGAGCCCCAGCTGCAGCATGTGGTCAAACTCACAGCGAGCAATCTTGAGACGCTCACCAAAGAGCCGACGGGCGCGTGATACCATGGGTGGTCCGGTGGTCTGGATGAGGTTCATGGCGGAGTGCTTGGGTGTAACCTCAAGGTTGAACGGCTTGGTCACAGCGGGAAAATCGGCGAGAATAGCGGCGTAGCGGGACGCAGGCAGCACAGTACGAACACCCATAGAAATCTGCAGGGCAAGCAAACCAGACGCTGAAAGAGTGGTCAGATGTCGAATGCCAAATGCTGGAGGAAGAAAGTCAATAATTAAAATGTCCCCTGTCTAGAGCGCAGCCGTACGCGTCCTTGAACCATGCAGCTGTCCGCGGCCAGGCTTGAGCATGCCAGGATCATGACGTCATCTAACAGCTCCATTGTTTCAGGTGGACCTTGTCCATAGTACAGTCGAGCCCGTTTATTACAATCTTCAATATAACAATAACTCTGATAATACAATGAAATTGTAGGATCCCGTCAGCAAGCCCATTGAAACACGTGCAAACAAAACTTCGTTTGTACAATGGTCACAGGAATGCCTTGCTCGTGTATAACAATGGGATTTTGCTCTGAGCCCCGGGGAAAAATGAGAAAGGAACTCAAAGAATGGGTTCCATTCGTTCAGCAATGCAAGCTAGGTTTCTTGGAACACTTTTGAGGCCACTTTGCGTCCTTGGGGATTAGACGCCCGAGCAGAGGGATTAGTGAGTCACGGGAGAAAACTGAACCGCAGCTAACGCACGCGACCTCGGAGAGAGTAGCGGAGAGACGTTTTCCTCTTTCCCCTTTTCTCCTCCACTTCGACACCGGGAGTGCCTGCTGAGCCGACAGCACACATTGCAGATCGTAGGCACGTGAATATTCGACTGCACTCGCAACCATGGCGTCCGCGTCGTCGGGAAGTCAGCTGAAGAGAAAAGCTATCAGCCTCGAGACTAAGCACAGCATCCTCGACGACCATCGTTCCGGGATTCCAGTGAAGACCTTGGTTACAAAGTATGGTCTTTCGCAGCCGACTGTTTTTACAATCATCAGGAACTGGAACAAGATTCTTGCGTCCGCGACACTGGACGGTGCGTCCGGGAAACGAAAGAGAATGCGGGGAGCAGCTCTCCCAGACGTCGAGGCCGCTCTCTACAAGTGGTTTCTGGAAGTCCGTGGCCGGAATATCCCTGTAAGTGGTGCCGTTCTCACAGCGAAAGCGAAGCAACTGGCCTTTCTGATGGAGCACGAGGGGTTCAGTCCTGGAAACGGTTGGCTGCACCGCTTTAAAGAGAGGCACGGCATCAGATTTAAAAAAAATTGTCGGCGAAGCAGCCTCCGCAGACATCTCGAATATCGACGAGTGGATGGACATGCACGCCGCGAAAATCGCCTCGTACGACGAACGGGATGTTTTCAACGCAGATGAAACTGCCTTGTTTTTTCAGCTCCTGCCCTCACACACACATGCATTGAGGAACGAGGCGTGTGCTGGTGGTAAGCACAGCAAAGTCCGAGTGACGGTCCTACTGTGCTGCAATATGGACGGCAGCGATCGCCAAAAGCTGTTTGTGATCGGCAAGTCAGCGAAACCGCGAGACTTCCGAAGCCTGTACAGCCTGCCCGTGCGTTACAGGAGCAACTCAAAAGCATGGATGACAAAGGTGCTGTTCGCCGAGTGGCTTGTCGAGCTCGATCAAGAAATCGCAAGGAAAGGCAGGAAGATCCTCCTCCTGCTAGACAACTGCAGCGCACATCGCGTCAATCCCCGGCTGTCTAACGTGGAGCTACTCTTTCTACCTCCAAACAGCACCTGCAAAACTCAGCCGCTTGACATGGGAATCATTGCAAACTGTAAGGTTTGCTACAAGCGGAGAGTGATCGAACGGACCCTTCGCGACCTCGGACCCAACCCGGCGGCCCGTACCACTCCCGTGACAAAGATTACCCTAAGCATGGCCGTACAAATGATGTACGCTGCCTGGCATGAAGTGAAGCGCCACAGTGCGGAACTGTTTTGTTAAAGCTGGAATACGCGTTCCTGACGAAAACACAGGCCTGGTAGATGAGGATGTGGAGGCAGCCTCAATCCAGGGAGAAATGGAGGCAGCGTGGGAGCGGCTTGCGCCCTTAGACGACGTGACCCTCGAGGACTTCCTGAACGCAGACAGCTGCGCATCAACGCGTGAGGAAGTGACAGATGCGTCCATCATCCAGGAGGTGTGCCCAACCCAGAACGATGAACACAGTGAAAGTGAAAACGATGATGAAGACGACCGCCCAGTCACGGTGCAGCGCGCTGTGGAGGCTATCACGGACCTCAGGAAGTTCGTGGCTGCACGCGGCCTCGACCAAAACTTTTTCTTGTGCTTGGATAAACTAGAAAAGAGTGTTTGCAACAGCAGTCCAAGGCTGAAGCAAACGACGTTGTTTTCATTTTTGCAATAAATCAGGTATGGCCAATCTGCATTACTGTTGTTCTCGCATGTTTCCCGATTGTACCACATACTGCGCGACTATTTCGCGAAAATTCGCATATGACAATGCTCTGATATAACAATTGAAATTCGTGTTCCCGTCAATATTGTTATAAACGGGCTCGACTGTAGTTGCGTTGGGCATTAGTGGAAAAAAGACAGTGTAGCCTTGAGACAATACGATGACGTCATGACCAATGAGCAAGGCCCGCAGAGGCTGCAAGGATTCACTTTTCTCTTGGCCTCTCGCGGGTATGGATGCCTTAAAGGAGCAGTCTAGAGGCCCACTACTTTGTTTCTGTTTTTGGTCAGTATGGAATGTTAGGCGACCGAAAACAGTTTTTCCACAATTAGTGCAACCATAGCGAAATTGGGACACCTGCAATAGCTCTCCGAACCTCCCGTGCGCGAAACACCCTCCTTCGCCTTCACGATAGAAACGTGATGAGCGCCACTATGCGCGACGCAAGTGGTGAGAACGCTCCTCATTGGACTTGGGATCACATGATCAACATCGCGCAACATCGCTTGCGCAACATCGCGCAGGCAGGAGCGTCTGCTACCGCTTCAGAGACGCCATGCGTTCTCCGGCTACGTGATATCCGAAACGGAGGGTTTGAAGGCTGTCCACGACACAACCATGATTTTTTGGGACCGCAGACACCACGGGAAGGAGGAGTGGTGCTGCCCGAAATTAACTGTGTTTATACAGTGAAAAATCCCTGCTTCCAGACAGTGTGCAGGCTGTCTGACCGTTTTCGCCAGGCAGTTGGTTCAGTGGCTAACAGGTGGCTTCACAATACCGCCGCCATCGCTTGCTTTCTGCTACTGTGAATTCTGAGATTGCACAGAAGCCACGGATATATTACTCTTGTGATCATAATCTTATTTTCTCAGGCTGCATATATGCTTTTTTTTTTTTTTAGAAAACGTGATATAAATTATATAAAGAATAGAAGTCAACAAGAAACAGCTCGCAATGTTCGTAGTAGACGGTTTTTCCTACAAGCGAATGAGGGGCTCTCTACCACCAACGTCACGGTAGGGTGGGTGTGGTCTGCAGTTGGAGCGCTCCGGCCTGTCACCACGGGAGCGATTTTCCAAATTAATTGCACCGTGGTGAAACAACTTTGGACAGAAATATGTTGTGGGAATGCTTTTCACATACTGCTTTACAAGATGACAGTAGTTTTTGGCCTTGTTAGATACCACTTTAATGCTCCTTTAATAATTCTTGATATGGATGTCTTAATAATAATGAATTCTTAATAATTTGGCCATCCCATTAGTTCAGAAAGTAACCGCAAGAGGGACAGATGTGTGGCTTTTAGAGGATAAAAAAGCATACACGTTAATTCTCTGCCTGCCTCTCGGATTGAACGGACGCGATAACTTAGAACCCCGCTTTGTTTGCGATTAGCAATGACGTGCCCGTGCATGTCGGGTGGGGGGGGTCCCCGAAATCCACCATTAAGAATAAACGTTTAAGAATAAAACATTCAAGAATAATCCGCTTAAAAAATACGCGGTTAAAAATGTATCTCCTAAAATAAACCGCTTACTATCCCCGCTTAGAGATCACCGTTTAATAATCCACCATTAAGAATAAACTGTTTCAAAATCCCCTCACCATCTAGCACGGAGGAGGTCTGACTGCAATTTATGCCGGGTTATATCATGTTATGTTAGGTTAGTTTAGCTTGGTTTCGGTTAGTTTGGGATAGTTTAGGCTAGTTTGGTCCTGTGAGGTTAGGTTAAGCCCCTTGCTTGCAGTTCACCTTGATGTGGGCCATACCACACGACTCTAGCAACTCTAGGGTGGATTTGGGGGGATTCTGAAACGATTTATTTTTAACGATATATTCTTAACCGTGGATTCCTTAGCGTTTATATTTAAAGGGGGTATTTCGCCGATTATTTTTGGGCGTTTATTTTTGAGCATATATTCTGGGAGATATATTTTTAACAGTGGGTTCTTACGCGTTTATTTTTGAAAGATTATTTTTAATGGTTTCAAACGGGATACACCCATTTACACACGGGATACATACGGGATTTTACACACGGGATACACCGGCCTCAGGAACGAGAGTAGCGCTGGCAGGATTCTTAATAATTGTGTCATTAAATTAATCGAAAAAGTGACCGCTAGACGGGTACAGATGCATGACTTTATAGAGAAGGAGAAAGCATTACGATTCAGTTCTGTGCCTGGCTCTCGGATGGAGCGGATGCATTGTTCTGCACTCCTCGTGACTGATGTTGTGGTGGAGATTGTGTTGATTTGTTGTGTGCCTAATTCTCCTTGTTGTTAGATATTGACCGTGCTTCTTGATAGCATATTTTACTCTTGCTTTCACAGCAGTTTCCTCTGCCTCGATTATGTGTGGGAGTTTTGAGAGCTATGCTAACCTGTACGGACATGGCATGATTATGTCACACCTGACGTCCCAGGATGTCCAGAACTGGCGGTCACAATAAGGATGGTGGCCTTGTGGTGTGATGCTTTGCAACTATGTAGTCACCTGCCTCTGTGTCCCATCACCCCAGATATGGTCAGCGGCCTCTCTGGACCGCTTGTTTCAATATGGCATTGTTCATCTTCGACTAAACTGCTTCTCTCTACTCTATTTTATTATCTTTTATGACCACGAGTATCCGGAAACATGCAGAGTGGTGTTAACACCAATTAGATGCTCCCCAATTAGTGTGGTGACTCCCGGGATGGTACCAATTACTATGGGGGGGGGTCCTAATTAGCTCTAATTGCTAATTTAATGGTGTCAACATTCCCTGTGTGGTTCCGGATAGTCGTGGCCAGTGCTTACTATTGCCTCATTGGAGAAGACATCTGGCTGCAGAGATGTCAGAGCAAGATTTGCAAGAGCAAGACTATTTGCACCCTGTTCCCCACTTTTTCACTTGCTGCAAGACCTCGTTTGCTACTTCACATCGATGCAGGCAATTGTCATTGAGTCAAATGTAAAGATAATCTAGTTAAATTAATGCTAGTTTATCTCCAAGTTATGAGGGAGGTAACTGTCGCTCGTGAATCACAAACGATGTCGTTCCTTTCGTGCTGATGATGTCAAAGGAATGACTTTTTTTTTTTTTTCACCTTACTGCCACTTAACATATACACGTTTCGGCTTCCAGGTGTGTGGAAGTACCGTCATACCAGTCGGTAGTTTCAGTGGAGCAATCCAGAATCGAGATTCCATCACCAAGAATGCATTCGAGACGGATGATTCCGTACGGATCAAGGTACGCCCACGTCGCCATTGATGAGGCCGAGACACTAACGGGATAATCCATGCAGATTCGGCTTTACCACGAATGGGTGGAAGGCATGGGCGTGGTCCTCTTCAACGCCGACTACGAGGCCACAGGGAGCCCATGTCCTTATGTCAGGGGTGGCTACTCCAGGCTGATTACTGCCTATGAGCAAACGAGTATGTCGACGAGCATCTGAAAATAATAATAAGACGTGACATTCACATAGACGGGTAAAGATCCAGAGAACCGGTGGGGAAGTATGTAGGGAATTGGACTCAGGACGAGAGCCGCCGATATTTCGAACAGACACTGTTCTTCTTCCGGACACCATCCTCATCATGGGCATGGTATTTAAAGGGTTAGGTGTGACATGTTAAGGGTTCATGGGAATTGTGGGTCAACAGCCCCGGGGGAAGAAAGGGTCCGTGCAGTTTTTTACGGCCGGAGTGTATGGCCGCTTTGTTAGAGTGTGGAGGGGATTATGTGAATGAAGTGATCTTGGCTCCAGACCGGTTACAGAGACGGGAGACGAGGACGAAACGGGACAACAGGCACGAATTGGCGAGCATTCGAAAAGATAAGGAAGTTAGTGGTTGTGTGGAGAAATTTCAGAGCAAGCAAAGTGTTTTTCTTTGATATACAGGATGTCCACGCTAAGTGTGAACGGATTTTTTTAAAAATATATCAATCACTTTTTCCGAGATGAAATCAATTGCAATATAGCATATGCTGAAGGGCACTCCCTAGGGGGCATTAACAGACTCCTAAAGCAATGTCTTAATTAACTTTCAATAATTAACTTTTTAATTATAAAAGCTACGAAGTTGCTCCATTGAGAACATCTGATCTCTTCGGTCACCAGATACCAAAACCGTTTTCAGAACAAAAATCCGTTCGGTAGATCGTCCGCAAAAAATTCGTGAAGGAACGCCATTTTTTTTATTTGGTTTATTGCGCATCTTCAAAGAAGCGGCTTTCCTTTACCCCCAGTGTGTGAGAGTGAAAGAGCACAGTGCCGCCTCATGCGTCGAAGATTAGCTTTAACTTGCGGAAACAAAACAAAAACACAAACCTATCGGGTGACTCTATCGCGACTGCCCTTATCGTGGGCTGCATTTTCTGTTTTCTTTTAATCTTTTTCCAGGACGCAAGAGGCGATAGTGTGCTCTTTCATCCTCTCGTATTGGGGGCGAAGGAAAGACGCGTCTCTAGAGATGCGTAATGAATAAAATAAAGAAAAAAATGGCGTTCCTTCACGAATTTTTTGCGGACGATCTATCGAACAGATTTTTGTTCTGAAAACGGCTTTGGTATCTGGTGACCGAAGAGATCAGATGTTCTCATTGGAGCAACTTCGTAGCTTTTATAATTAAAACGTTAATTATTGAAGGTTAATTAAGACATTGCCTTAGGAGTCTGTTAATGCCCCCCTAGGGAGTGCCCTTCAGCATATGCTACATTGCAATTGATTTCATCTCGGAAAAAGTGATTGATATATTTTTAAAAAATCTGTTCACACTTAGCGTGGACACCCTGTATATTCCTAATACACAGTTGTGGGATGCAGTAAAAAGTAGTAGTCATGCAGAATATAACAGTATTGATAGATGATAAAGGGGATAGCATAGAAGAAAAAAGATCTGAGCGTATTTTATTTGTGAAGTGTTTCTAGGGTACCTTGTGACTTGCTGATACCGAGCGGATGAAGGGCGTTGTACTTGTATACGAGATAAGACTCTCTGTCATGTCTGTCACGTGTGGATCTGAACCTGGTTTCTAGAATATATAGTCTGATGTTGTCAAAATTGTGACCAGGTACGGCTCGGCGACTGTTTGGGGAGTTTGTTGGAGGTGTCGGTTCTGTGTCCGGAAGGTGGTTGTTCATTTGTTGGCCGGTCTCACCAATGTATTCCATACAGCAGTCGCCGCATTCAGTGCAGAATATAACGCTGGAGCTTGTGCATGTGAATGCGTGGTTAACAGAGTGGGTGTAATTGGTTGCTGTGCTTTTGGTGGAGTTAGCCTGTTGAACGTGCTCGCATGTTTTGCAGCGGAGGAGGTTGCAGGGGCGTGTTCCACTGTACCGGGTGTTCGTTTTGCTGATTTTCGCGTTGACCAAAGAGTCTAATTTTTTGTGCAATGGTATGTCACCTGTATTGGATGAGTGAATATATTCCGAAGTCGGTCATCGCTTTGGAGGAGGGGCTCGTGTTTACGTAGAATGGCTTTGATGTTTGGAGGTGCTCTGGAATATCTTGTGATGAAGCTTATTTGCCTCGATTATTATCTAGAATATATATATATTCCTGGAATATATATATTCCATATATATATATATATGGAATATCTTATTGATCTTTCCGGTGTTCCAGAACCTCGTTTCGATCGAGTGTGAGTGCCTTGCGACAGAATACGGTTAGAAGGGAGTCTAGTTAGTCTCTTTGGGCAAGTGTGCTGCACAGGTGGCCAAGCTCCTCAGCATAATCTGTACCGTTTGAACAAACTCTGCGCAGTCTTACACTCTGCCCATTAGGAATTCCAACCTTGCAGTGGCTCGGGTGGTGACATTTAAAGCGAAGGTATTGTTGTTTGTCAGTTGACTTTTTGCATAGAGTTGTGGTGAGCTTGCCGATGTCTAGTGATATTGTGGTGTCGGCCGGTAGAGGTCCAGCGAACCGGTAGGGAAGAATGAAGGGAATTGCTTCAGGACGAGGCAATTCACATATAGTTGCTTGCATGACGTAGCTTATCCGAACTTCATGCGTGACTTGAAGAGACAACTTTCCTAATTAGATCGCAGCCTAGGTTTTCTTCGGTAAACCACTCTTGCTGTATGTCAAAACGAACCAACGCGTGGTGTTCCAAACCACGACAGTGACGTTGGCGCGGTGTTGCTGCCTTTCGTCATGAAAAATACAGAAAGTCTGAGGGAGACCTATAGGAAGAGGAATAGCAGATCACATTGGGTGAGGGAAATAGAGAGGAAAATAAATGGGAGAAAGAGAATGGTATAGAAAGCGCTCATTCAGCAGAATGTAGCAAAACATGCTGTTTGTTTCGTTTGGACTGTGGCAGGTACGATCGCTCAGATTATCTCTCCCATCCTGTTCATTACTCCCATTCTCTACCGAAATCGATCAGCCATTGGTCGGCAAAACACCGGCAAAACGCTACCGGTATTGCCTTTCACTCGGCAGCCAACGTGAAGAAACTGCCCCGGTGGCAGCCGTGCGTTAGCGGTGCGCTGGTCGAGAGTCATCGCGATGTCTTCAGCGGAGCATGCGTCGCTCTCGGAGGGACGTGTTAAGGAAAGAAGTCCATTATTGAGCCAGTGCAAAATCAAAATACACAAGAAGAGCGTTTTTCTTATATGTGAGTCTGTCCCCCAAGAAAGTAGCAGCGTCCGATAGTGTTGTGACCCCGTTACGATTCTAGTTGCCCTTTGCATGGTAGACATACGCTGTTCAGGCACAACACGATATTGACGAGTTAAATTTTAGGGGGGGGGGGGGGGGCGGGGGTCCCCGAAATCCACCATTAAGAATAAACGTTTAAGAATAAAACATTCAAGAATAATCCGCTTAAAAAATAAACGGTTAAAAATATATCTCCTAAAATAAACCACTTACTATCCCCGCTTAGAGGTCACCGTTTAATAATCCACCATTAAAAATTAACTGTTTCAAATTATTAAATTTCAAATTTCAAAAAATTAACTGTTTCAAAAGCCCCTCATCATCTAGCACGAAGGCGGACTGATTGCAATTTGCGCCGGGTTAGACCATGTTATGTTAGGTTAGTTTAGTTTGGTTTCGGTTAGTTTGAGATAGTTTAGGCTGGTTTGGTCCTGCGAGGTTAGTTGCTTGCAGTTCGCCTTGATTTGAGCCATACCACATGACTCTAGCAACTGTAGGGTGGATTAGGGAGATTCTGAAACGATTTATTTTTAACGAGGTATTCTTAATCGTGGATTCCTTGGCGTTTTTATTTAAAGGGGGATATTTCGGCGATTATTTTTGTGCCTGCCTTTTTCTGTTTAGGTGTCAAGGGGGCGTAACATTCCGTAATGTCACCGGATGTTTGTTCATAGCGCTATTTGTTTTTGTTTGTTTGTGTTTTATATACCAGGATTCTTCCTAGCTAAGATAGGCGGTTTATCTAAATCCAAGGTATGGCATGTATTATGGGCATGTTCCCAAAGTTCAAAAGACAATTTTCGAACTGCAGTTTCATTATTTTTTTTATGTTCTTTCTGTTTCTGTCGTCTGTGCTTTTCTTCCCGTTTCGCCTACATATGTTGCTGGAAAATCAACACAAGACGCCTCACAACGCCGTGTTGTTCATGATAATGTACAACAGGTACCGCAAATGAGCAGCGGAAATCCGCCACCGTTCTCCTGGAGAACGTGCCCCAAAAACCTTTATTTCAACCTCCTCTTTTTCATGGGTGCGGATTTGGAAATGCAGCTGCGCGATATTTCGAAAAAGTTTTGTGCATATTCCTTAGCACTTGACGAATCCACGGACATAAATGATTTTGCTCATTGTGTGCTGTTCATTTGCGGTGCACGCACGACTTACGGCGCACGGCGGGAGGACCTGTTTGATCTGCTTCCTCTGAAAGGGACAACGACGGGGAGGTACCTGTGGAGCGCGGTAAAAGGCAGCATCGTAGCAGCAGGTCTTAAGTGGGAGGATCTCCTTTTGTATAGATGAATCCAATAGGTCCGTATCTTCACCACATATAGTACGCTGCTAGCGAACCGTCATCCTTAATGATAACGTTCTCGTCCATGATTTGTTGACAACGAGGGGCGGAGCCAATTATATATCCATTATGTACGGCTACAAAATGGGATCCACGTCCCGTTTTCAAGAAATCAGGGACGTGAACGTCGTCATTCAGGATGGTGGTTGGCTAGGAGCGTGCTATGTGGTGATGGTCATTTTCAAGAGTGTAAGGCAGAACGTTCTCTGTACCTCCGCGTTTAAATGACGTAACCGCAGACCGTAGCGGAACCGCGTTCAAATGACGTAAAAACTGATACAGGTATCTGGATGACGGAACGTCTACTCACCCGTATCCGAAAAAAAGTGCGTTTATGCACGTGTTATGAAGGAGAAGTATGGAATAATAAATTGTAAATAGAATTACGAAGCGTAGAAGAACAATATTAAACCTATAACACCCGTAACTGAGCACATGCAGGTAGGAGTTCTTACCTCCTTTAACTTCATTCGGTCGAGAGGCTTGAGTCATCGTCTGTTTGCCGATTTCCTTCAAAACGTTCAAAGCCCTGCCTTATCATACACAGGTCAGATGGCTCAGCAGGGGGAAAGTACTTCAACATTTCTTCGGCCTTCGAGGTCAAATGAAGTAATTTCTTCACAACAAGGGGAAAGAATGCCCTGAAATGTCCGACCCCGATGGGGTGACCTGGTGTTTCACGTCAACATAACTAACCATCTGAACATTTTTAATATGAGCCTGCCTGGGACAGCTCGCTTGATCACAGAGATGTAGGACATCGTCAAATGTTTTGTGAGAAAGTTGGAACTTTGAGAACCAGCGAACGTCGAAGGATCTCCTCCAATTTCCTAATCTAAAAGCTGTTGACTGCAAGAACGAGGAAACGCTTCGCACATACTCGTCGGCAGTGTCGGTGCTGCGTTGTGAATTCATATAGAGGTTTCATGGCTTTGAGATCCTCGAGGAGATGTTTAAATTCTTCACCGACGCCTTTTCATTTCTCCCAGAAGACGTTAAGCTCGAGCTCCAAATGGAACTAATAGATATCCAGTACAATTCCGCATTGCGACAAAAGTTTGACGAAATCGGCGCTCCTGATTTCTTCAAATATGTAGACAAGAAATCGTTTGTCTGCCTCATGCCTGACGTCGGCCGTTTTCCTGTCGATGTTCAGGAGCGCATATGTATGCGAGCAGTTCTTTTCAATGAAGAATATGAACAAGACTAAGCTGCGATCTGACCATCTGATGACCATCTTCGAGCCCGGTTGAGAATTGCCACTGCGGCCAACCTACAAGTGGATCTCGGGAATCTGGTGAGGAAGAAGAGCCCTCAAGTGTCGTCAGCGCATCCGTAGGAGCGCGTCCTCCTCTAACCTTGCTCTCGTTTAGTTTATTCTAAGGTTCATGGCCTCCTGCAGTTGGCATGGCACGGCACGCCTGGAGAATGAATTTTGTGCCATATTCAAAACAGTTGAGGAAGTTGCCGCTACACCACACCGCCTCGGCCACGTCGTCCCCTAAATCAGAGGCAGCTTTTGTGTATGTTCACTATCTGCGACCCGCCGTGGTGCAGGGCAGGCTGATGCGATCCGCGACTCTGAGTTGGAGACCCCTGGTTTAAGGGGCTACTTTTATACCGAACTGGCCTAACGCACGTCGTATGGGTTTAGAAACTCCTTTTATGTAAGCTATGGTGTCATACGCCGGCTTATTCTGCATCTCGTGTGGTTCCCTGAGGTTCTCAATCATTTTACGACAGGTGTCCTCAATAAATGATTGGGTTTAAGCCCTGGCTCTCAGGCAACCCCTAATGGACTCCACTTCCTCCCTTCTTAAGGATGGACTAGAGGGGGTATTTTGCGAGCGGCCTGCTAGTGTTCTGACCACTGACGCAGGGTTCCGCAGGGTGTGCCGGCACGAAATGTAAAACTAGTCCCGAATCGCGAGGCTTTCTATAAACAACAATGAATAACCTGCGCGGGACATCCCTGCTCAAGGTTACCTCATGATTTTTTATTTTTTTTCTGAGACTCTACTTCATGCGTGAACTGGACGCTTGGATGGATGATGTTGAGAATATCCGAGAATATGCTTGTATAATGACGTTTGACGATAACAAGCGTATCATCAATACCATCTCCATAACGCTTGTAATACGTCACAAGTTTGCCTATTTTACTAAGGCCATACCCTCCATGTTCGCCCCCTTGACACTTAAAGAGACACGGATAGGCACCAGCATGTCATTCTGATGATGGAATCCGGATGGATTTCCCCTTGACACTTAAAAAGACACGGACAGGCACCAGCATGTTATTCCGATGATGGAATCCAGATGGATTTCGAAACGTCATTTTGAAATTGTTTTTACTTGTTGTGTATGCCGGTGTGTAACAAATGGAACAAGTATAAATTCTACTCCGCGGTGAGGGAGTCTCTCGGAGGGCCAGATGCTTCCTGACCTAGTACGTGTCACATCAGGACTACACATGGGAATTATGCCGACGTCAACCTGGGTGGGAATTCCTTACTGGAAATACGGATGACACTGGAGGTCTAAAATACGTTAATGGCGAACTAGACTCTTGAATTCTGCAGATTTTTTTTGTGTGTAACCTGTATTTTTTTTTTCAGGCATAAATAAAGGGAAATGGGATACCCCAGGTAGGTGACCTTCAGGTGTGAGCATGCTTTTAATTTCCTTCTTATTTCTAGCCACAGCGCCTCCGTCGCACGCTAACATAACAGAAGTGGAGCCAGCAGGTACGTATTCATCCGCATGGCCTTCTAATGGCACAGGGCATCACATGGGAAATGTCCGTGCTGCGACAGCAGTGCGCATCAATCGAGGATAGTTGTAGCGGTGGAAGTTGTTCGGCAGTAAGCCTGCATAGCTAGTGAAGTCAATGTATTGGAACCACCTTTCTAGTAGATTTCGTTGTCAGTATCGGCAAGGTGCGTTTTGTTGAACAGTACATGCAATATTTGGGAACCTGAAAACCAGGGCCTCATCGCCTCCTTCCCGTTTCGCTTCGGCGGCTGAAGTTTATATTGTTTCAGCTAGATGTGCTTCTTACTGTACATTTCTGTGTACCGAACCATGTCAAGAACAGCTGGTTCGAGTTGAAATTTACGCGACTAACGAGTAATGTCTTCTCTGTTCCAGCGCGACCGGATGCGTTGTCATTCAGTAAGACCATTTGGCAAACGCCGTGCAAGTGGGTGTGTCTGACCGTCAATTGATGTTTTCAGACCCAATGGTATGCGTCTTTGGGAAAGAAACCACGGTTATTCCTAAGCACTTCCCCAAGCAAATGTGCGACTTCATCGTTCTCATGGCCCTCACCTACCATGGGCCCGAATCTGCCTCCATCGAAGTCAGCAAAAGTAAGCCAAGACTAGCACTGGAGGAACAGTTCCATATGAACGACTTCCATCGTTTTATACTTCAGCTGACTT
The DNA here is from genome assembly GCF_037126465.1 of Ornithodoros turicata. Taxonomy (NCBI): domain Eukaryota; kingdom Metazoa; phylum Arthropoda; class Arachnida; order Ixodida; family Argasidae; genus Ornithodoros; species Ornithodoros turicata. Next base: position 15,605,163 of record NC_088203.1, read on the forward strand.
GCTCCAAAAGTTCTTGGCCATTCCCAACATGGATCTGCACACCACTCCTTACTACCTCGTCGGTTTCTACCAAGAGTCGTTCAGCAGACACTGGATACACAACCCTACTCTTTACGTACACTTCGCCAACAGAGTAACAGTATTTATGAAGGAGACTGCACCTGGGGTGCACGGTATCTTTATCGAGTTCGGGATCCTCATCGGTGATCACGCCATGAACTTCCAGAATATCGTCCAGGTACAGATTACATTATCCCCTTTGAGAGGGGTTGATTCGTTATTGGGACCATTGGGTTTTAAAAATGAGTGAAAGCGGTTGAAAGGGAAATATGCATGCATAGACTGTCCTACGCTGAATATGAAAATACGAGAATTGCGAAATTAAATCGTGTGGTCTTCTAATTATTAAGCTATAAGACTAGGGATTGAGTTTTATATGCATTTGTATAACACCATACGAAGCACTTCTGCAGTAGCAGTAGAAGCGGTCCGCTGTGTTCAAGCGAAGGTTCAAGCTATGAAAGATTTCCTGTGTATTATATAGGATATGTGGTACTACACCTCAGAGTCAGGAAAACTATTTTAGAACGTTTAGGGTGTAGTATCATTCGATACGGTGTGACACGTATATGGACATTGTAGTGAAATTTAAAATTAACTCTAACTTTTAAAAAAACTGTTTGAAGCGCGTTGTCTATGGTACCCCTTGCACAGTATATGGCGGATATTTTTGTCTATGTACAACTCCCTCGTTTTGAACACCTTTTCAGATACTCTGTTGTGTGGCAGTATTTCCGATCGCAGGTATACAAAATCCTAGTCCCACCAGGATATAGATGGGTAGAAATCCAGCGAACCGGTAGAGATGTAGGAAGGGAGTTGCCTCAGGACAGAAGCCGCCGATATTTCGAACAGAGACTGTTCTTCTTCTGGGCACCGTCCTCATCATTGGCATGGTATTTAAAGGGTTAGGTGTGACGTGTTTAAAGGTTCAAATTGTGGGTCAACAGCCCGGAGGGAAGAAAGGTCCGTACGGGTTTTTACGGCGGGAGTGAATGGCTGCTTTGTTAGAGTGTGGAGGGGATTATGTGAACGTAGTGATCTAGGCTACAGACCGGTTGCAGAAAAATGGAAGGTTCACGAACACGTGGACGAAACAGGACAACAGGCAAGAATTCGCAAGCATAGCGAAAGATAAGGAGGTTAGTGGTTACGTGGGGAAAATTCCAGAACGAGCAATTTTTTTTTTTTAAATATATATTTGTAATACAAAGTTGTGGCATGCAATAAAGAGAGCAGAAAGCAGTGGCCATGCAGAACATAACAGATGATAATGGAGGTAGATGGGAAAAGCATATTTTATTTGTGAAGTGTTTCTAGGGTGCCTTGTGATTTGTTGATACCGGACGGGTGAAGAGCGTTGAACTTGTATATGAGATAAGACTCCCTATCACGTCTGTCACGTGTGGATCTAAACCCGGTTTCTAGAATATATAGTTTAATGTTGTCAAAATTGTGACCAGGAACGTTAAAGTGTTCGGCGACTGCTTTGGGGAGTTTGTTGGACGTGTCGGTTCTGTGTCCGGTAAGGCGGTTGTTCATTTGTTGGCCGGTTTCACCAATGTATTGCATAGAGCAGTCGCCGCATTCAATGCAGTATATAACATTGGAGCTTGTGCATGTGAATGCGTGGTTAACGGGGTGGGTGTAATTGCTCGCAGTGCTTTTGATGGAGTTAGCGTGTTGAACGTGCTTGCATGTTTTGCAGCGCGGGAGATTGCAGGGTCGTGTTCCCGTGTACGGGGCGCTCGTTTTGCTGATTTTGGCATTGACCAAGGAGTCTGCCAGGTTTCTTGCGCGTCGGTATGTCACCTGTATGGGATTTGTGAATATGTTGTTAAGTCGGTCACTGCTTTGGAGGAGGGGCTCGTGCTTCTGTAGAATGGCTTTGATGTTTGGAAGTGCGTTGGAATATCTTGTGATGAAGCTTATTTGGCACGCGTCGGGATTTTTTCGGTTTTCCAGAACCTCGTTTCGATCGAGTGTGAGTGCCTTGCGACGGAATTCGGTTAGGAGGGAGTCTGGATAGTCCCTTTGGGCAAGTGTACTGCAGAGTTCGTCAAGCTTCTCAGCGTAATCTGTGTCGTTTGAACAAACTCTGCGTAGTCTTACACTCTGCCCATTAGGAATTCCAACCTTACAGTGACGCGGGTGGTGACTCTTGAAGTGAAGGTATTGTTGTTTGTCAGTTGGCTTTTTGTACAGGGTTGTGACGAGGTTGCCGTTGTCTAGTGATATCGTGGTGTCGAGGAAGTTAATTAAGTGAGTTGACTGTTGTGATGTGAACTTTATGTTGCTATGCGCGGTGTTCAGTAGATCTACGAACTTTTGAAATTCATGTTCCCCGTGTTCCCATATTATCAGTATATCATCGATGTATCGAAGGTACACCGTGGGTTTTAATGAGAGGGCGCTGAGAACTTTGTTTTCTAGGATCCCCATGAAGATATTTGCGTATGTGGGTGCAACAGGTGTGCCCATACTTGTACCGTGTACTTGTAGGTAGTATTCACCATTGAACTCGAAGTAGTTCAGTTTAAGAACCAAGTCCATTAGAGCGAGTATGGTTTCCGTGTCTTTTCTGGTGTTTGTAGTAGAAAGGGTATTGCAGAGGGCTGTGATTCCGTCGTTGTGTGGGATGTTAGTATACAGTGATGTCACATCCAGCGTGGCTAGTATTGTGTCCCTACCAAATGTACGAGTGTTGTTTATATCTCTAATTATTCTGAGGAGGTGGGGTGTGTCTTGTACATGCGATGGCAGTGTTGTCGGAATATGGTTTAAATAGTGGTCCAGGAATTTCGAGAGTCTTTCTGTTGGTGTGTTGTTATTAGATACAATTGGCCTGCCGGGGATGTCAGCCGTATAGAGCTCGTTGGCGTGTACCTTGTGGATTTTGGGCAGTAAATAGAAACGACCTGCGTCTGTGTTTGATGGGGTGAGATATCTGAGGTCATCACGTGTGATGAGCTTTCGTTCGTGGAGGTCCTGTATGGTATGGGTTATTAGCGCCGTGTACTCCTTTGTTGGGTCATGGTCCAGTTTGAGGTAGTGTTGCGTATTGTTGAGTTGCCTATGTGCTTCAGAGATATATTTATCTGTGGGCCAGATGACGATACTCCCACCCTTATCTGCGGGCTTGATAATGATATCATCTCTGTCAGCTAGCGCATTGATGATGTCACGTTGTGTTTTAGTGAGGTTGTGACCACGCGAGCTTTGGGAAATACCGCGAAGGATGTCGTTGCTTACTTGTTTAATGTACAGGTCTAGTGCGGGTTCTCGGCCGTGATTTGGTGTCCAGGTTGATGGTAGTCGGAGGTCGTTGTTGTTTTCTTGTGTTGTATGAGCGAAGAATTCTCTAAGGCGTAGCCGTCTCGCAAAGTCTGATATGTCTTTGTGGATTTCGTATTCGTTAACAGAATTGAGTGTAGGGCAGAATGTTAACCCCCTAGAGAGGACTTGTAGTTCGTCGCTGGTTAGTGAGCGTGATATATCTATTACGGTGCTTGCGTCAGCGTTTTCTCGGGGTGGATCAGCGATGTTGCGGAGAGTTGTGGTTGTGGTGCTGGAAATGATTTGTTCGGCTGCTGCGTGTGTCGTGTTAGTGGGTCCGGTATCCGTGTCGTTGTTGGAATTAGGTTTTCCGAGTTTTGAGTGTTCCTTGTTAGCTAGCTCGCGGTTGAGTTGTTGAATGTGTAGTTCGAGAGTGTTTGCCTCCGCGTCGGTGAGACTGATATTGTTCATATGGGCCTGGATCGTAGCGAGTTGCGCGTGGCACTGTTTCTTTAATATTTCAAGAAACGTACGGGCTGTGTTGTTAAGGGCTGATGCCCACTCTAGCTCTAGTTCAGGTGTCAGTTTTCCTAATGCAGGAACTGTTTTAGGGGTGAGGCCTTTAGGTACTGTGTTGTGAGCCAGGTGGTAGGTGTAGATCCGTAGATGATGTAGGTATCGGCTACGTTTCTCCATGAGTTTTCGCATTCGTAGAAAGTTCGTTGACTGCATGGTAGGCTGGTGATTGGATAGTCAACGGTGTTTTCTGCGTGATGTGCGCGTGCGTCGTGTCTGTGGGGTCGGTGTCTGTGGGGTCAGTGGCTGGGGAGACTCGCTGTGTTCCTCGATGTCATCTGTCTGTGTTTGCGTGCTTGTGGTTTTCCGTGTCACAGTTTGCGTGAACTTTGTGTGTGTGCGGGTTGTGTTTGGAGTGTTGTCGTCTGCCGCGTGTGTATGCGTGGGTGCAGTGGTCGTTGTGGTCCCCTTTGATGCCATCGTGTGTTCTGGCGTGTTTGCGGTGCTGGCACTTGAAGTGTAAGCTGGTTGAGAATGTTGTGTTTGAGCGTTTGTCAGTGCAGGACGGCATCTATGGACCATTAGGTGTTTGATGTTGTGTGCCATAGCTCGTACGCCTGCGTGGTTTGGGTGGATGCCGTCCCGAGCGAGATGTGCTTCAGCGTGGTATTCGAAAGCTGCGTGTGTGATAACCATAACGTTGGTGTGTACCTGACGCATGTGGATGAGGTGGTTGTTGACAGCGCGCGCCTTCCTGTCGAACTCGTGTAGCCATGTGTCCTGGTATATGTATGTTCGGTGTTTGTTCTGTCTTCGGGGAAGTATCGTTGTCAGTACTATTTCAGCGCCTGGTCTGTTGTTTGTGATGAAGGAAACTAGTGTTTCGAATTCCTGGATGACATGTTGTGCTGTCGAGCGTGCCAGGAGTCTTCTTAGAAAGCTACCTTCCCGATATATTGAGCCGTTAACATTAATCCGGTATGACAACTATTATCGTCCTTATTAGGTTCCTTTTATTTAACCTGCCCAACGAAATATTCGCCACCCAATCCAAGCGAGAGAAGCACATTTCAGGTAACCTTAGTGCAGTTTGTTTTCTGTGTCTGAAGAGAGTGTCATGTCCCTTAATTTAATTCGTCTTGCTCCTGATGATCTGGATTGTTCTGAAGCTATTCGTGTCCGTTTCGCGTACTTCATCATCTTCATGCTATAGGTAACCGCTGCTGACGCCGTCCCCTGTGTCACAAGCTCCTCTGGCACAGGCGGGTTCGCTTATACAGGGTGTTTCACCTAAAGTGATAAAAACTTCTAACCTGCGACTTACTCGCCGGAGGGTTGTGGTAGTTTCGGCAATTACCTTCTGGGAACTTTTGCCGCTATCTAGGAAGGCTTTGGTTAATTTTTAATTGAGGGAATTTACGTTTTCAGTTGAAATTTGAAAATTGCCGCCCGTGCCTTCCGTGCTCTCTTCTTTGCAGGCGGGGCTAAAGCGCAATCTTTACTAATTTCTACTTTTTACTGTTTCTGTTGCGACACTGTGCATAGTTTTTTGTTTGGTCTGCGGATATCCACGAAGGACTTCATATTTTTGTAAAAAAAGTAATGTTCGCTTGACGATTTTCAAAGTTCGAATTTAAAAAAATAGATTCCCGCAATTAAACGTTGTCTAAAGCCTTCCTGAATGGTGGCAAGATCTTCCAGAAGGTAATTGCCGAAAGTCCCACAATCCTCCGAGTACGTCGCGAGATGAAATGTAATGAACTACTATCAACTATTACTATTACTATTAACTATTATTATTATTATTGTTTTTTTATTATTGTTATTGGCTCGCGAAACGGCTCCATAGATGGCTTCAGTAGCGCAACAAGAATGCTCATGTCTGTCCTTTTTCAGCGTACCCGGAATGAGATGGCTCGAATCCAGCACCGAAATCTATTTAAAGTTGGAATGGGTGCTGTGTTTCCACTGCGTCCGAGGAAGTGGGATGATATCTCACTTCTGATACAGTAAGTGGATTTCTCATCATAGTGAACAATCGCAGCCACTTATAAAGAAACGAACGCAGTTACTTGGACGTCATGGTCATGGTAACGCACAGAACCGAAGTTGAAGTAGCTGGATGTCGCATCGTGTCCCCGTCTACGCTGTCCTACGAAGTCTATGGCCTTGGACTATGGGTGGGACTCTCATAGATGTTCATCCTACACAGAACGTTGAGGACATATCTCTTGTTCGGAAACCGTATAGGTTGACTATTAGTAGTGCCTATATGATACAGCTGCATGGATGACATTTTTGTAGTTGCGTTTCACAGACATTCTGGAAGAGGGCATGTAACTACACTGGAGGACTAATCACCTATAGCCAGTGACAACATAAGTCATACACTTGACCCAGCCCCCCACACAGGAATTGCTCCGCGCGCGCAAATGTGGTGCGGTGCGGCCAAGTGGCAACGCCATCTAGGTGCAGAAGGCCTGCTTATTGCCTCCTCTCCCTCCTTCGCTACGTAGACATATATGGTCAAAATTCGTCTGCTACTGCAATTCACCGTTCTGCTAATTAAAGAACTCGCAAATGATTGCAGCTGACTTGGAACTTGCAGACCTGAATATTTAGACAAAAAGTGCAACACGCTTTACAGAAAATCAGTTTTGAGAAAGATTGGGGGCGTTTTGCGCATTATTTCGAAGTTTTTTACAGTTAGTACGCGAGGGCGTTCAGTCACCACTCGCAGACGACGGTGGTTCGTCTTCAAGGCCACGATCGGTGAAAGCACGTTTGTGATAGGCTGCCGCCATTGAAAATACGATCCTGATTGGCTGACTCTTAGTTGTTACGTCACACCAACCAATAATTAGGATTTCTCGATCTAGGTGGTGTTGCAAGTGGCGACTGGGGGGGGGGGAGAGAGAGAGAACGACGGGAGGCCGGCACTACATCGCGAACCGGGGGGCGTCGTGCAAAGGCTGGTAGCCAATCGCAGGAGCCTTCCACGGATGAGTGGGAGTCCCATTTTAGGACATAAGTTGTCACTGACTATAAAATTCGTTACCACAGATCTTGGGTGGTGGGGGGGGGGGGAGCGAGATAGCAGAATGGGAGACCATCATCGTCTAAAGACATCCAAAGAGTCATGAAGCGGCCACGTACGTTGAAATATCCATCGCCGTCTATTGCTACACGCACACGAGCCGCCGCGACCGAAGCCGCACACCTAAGAAGCCCATAACCTTCGGCGTCCGAGGTCCACCTGGGCCGCATAGCGGTTGATCTGGCTAACAGGTCAGCACCAATCATCTGTCACTCCAGAGCACGTGACTCTATTTCTCCAAGATGTGAAATGAGCATTTGAAGAGGCAATTTAGCAGTAAATGGGAGAGAAATGCGTTAGCATCAAGGAGGAAGAGAAGGGAACAGGACCGTTTGTTTCCGAATCACGAAAATGTAGTGGAAGTGACGACATATAGTGCACGTCAGGTGATCGGGGCCGACCAATCCGCGGTGAGACGTCGCCACAACTGGGACAAACAATGTAGCCATTTAGCTGCCAGCGCAGATCGCGTAGTGGACGACGCGAAAGGGAACTGGAAATAAACGTGTTTGAAAGCGGCACGCGTTTGTAGGCCGTGTGTCTGCATCAGTGCAATAGCAACCTGTGTTCGGGTTTGCCGTTGTACCGGACGCCAATCATGTACGATCACAGCGCAGGCACGCTCCTCTTCTGCAATGCATAGCATTTCGTATATGCGTTCGGCAGTGCGCCGGAGTTGACTCACTCACAATGCCCCAGGATTTTTTACGTGATCCCGCGACCGTCAAAATATTATATCAATGATACTACACTAAGTTCCAGTTATAGTTTGCCTGCAATCATAGTAGAACCCTAGCCAGACTGCAAACCTAAGGTCGTTAGCGGAACGGCCGTTACTTCACCTGTAGTCGAACCATCATTTCGAATGACATCGTTCTTTGCACTAATTTGTTGAGATTGTAATTTTTGTGTGACAGTTGTGCAGTTCATAATTGCCACAAAAAGGCGTACGCCTTGTGTTTTCAACAAATCAGGGCAGAGAACGATGTCATTCGAAATTATGTTTGGACTACAGGTGAAGTAACGGCCGTTCCGCTAACGACCTTAGGTTTGCTGTCTGACTAGGGTATAGCTGAGCTGCAAGTACAGTTACCACGTTAAAGTTACTTTACATTTACCTTTTGAGGAAAAAGGCCAAAGAAATGTAACTTCCAAAGACTGTGTTCTACCAGCTCTCCAAGCATATTGTTATACCGTCACCCTGTGTTACAAACAGAAGAGTTTGGCCTGAACAGCACGGTGAGAGTCTGAGCCATCCTGGCCACGTATGGGATGACCATACAAATTCGTGGAGTTCCTGGTTAGGTAATGCGGCATTGTATTCGAAGCACAAAACGAAGCGACAAAACGACGCTATGGGGAAATGACGCGTAGAAAATTCTGCAGCACCTGAGTAACATAGTCGCATATCTTCAGTCACTCTAACCAAAAGCGGCAACTAGTAAGAGTTGCAAGCTACTTTTGTAGAGAACTAGTTACTAAAAAAAAGTGTGTGGTTTAAAGCCCCTCAGCTACAAAGAGGACTTGAGTGCTGTTGCCAATAAAGTAGTCTCTATTGGGAATATCGGTATCGGAATCGCTCGAATAAATGGTTTCATGGTTTTTCACTGATGGATGTGATGGTTTCAGTCCTGGAGCACGTCCGTGATGAGAGCCATGATCAACCTCGCCGGCAAAAAGCACATGCCGCCCATGTGCTTCAGCATGAGCATGGCCGTCTTGAAATTTGAGGTGGCTGGTCATCGTGTGCCCTTCGACGGGTATTGCTACGATGAAGATTGGGTAAACTATGCGGAGGTGAGTACCAGCAGGGAGGCACCTTTCCCGCGTAACCTCCCAATCGTGTCGTAGACGTGTCCGTCATTCCATGCGCCGACGTACATGTCAGCCTCAAGGTTGTGTGGCTACAGCCGGATCAGAAACCATGTCTGGACTTTCGAAAACGAAGACACGGTCAGCATCAAGGTACGTGTATGGGAACGTGCAGAGGAAGCCGCAGGCACTGGGTATGGTACCGTAAACCAGTTTTAGGGGTATGAAGATGTATCTGCTCGATAGCCCGAGTCCTCAGTACCCTCAATTGATAATTTTCATCACAACCGGTACTCCTAGTTTCGTAGAAACGTAAAATTGAAGACTGCGGGCAACACTGTGTCCAAGTAGTCACCAACTGCGCATTGCTTGTCAAGTATGGCGGGGCGACAAAACAACATTGCATGCGGGTGACACCGGGTCTCAAACGAAATATATTGGCAATGCAGCGATCAGGAAAAGCAATCGTGAACGTAGATCACTGTTGCTTGTTCATGGTGGCAATTGATGTACTGAGGCTGGAACACATAGAAAGGACAAGTACATACAAGCTTTGTAAGTATTTTTCCTTTCTACGTCTTCGCAGCCTGCGTACATCAATTGCCATAATGTTCTACAAATACCACTTCCCGTCGATCCCGTCGTATGAGTGTGTGTATGAATGAGAAAACATGTAATATTGAATGTCGGATGAGTGCGAGAGTGGTTGGCTTGTCCCTCCAGATGACGCACCCTTGGAAGTCGCTGGGGAGATGTGTTAGCTTAGCTCAATTGGTAAGAGCCCTGGACCGGTAATCCGGAAGGTGTGCGTTCGGGTCCTACAGCTGGCTAACCTTTACAGTGACTTCCTCCTTTCATCATAGAATTGGGCGTTGTTCCCCACCATATGTCGCACCGAGCCATTTTACCGCAGCTTCGTTCGCAAATTTAACATATTTAGTGATCTCTGTCTCTTGTGTAACTTGTTGTGCTGGGAGCAACAAGCTGTTAATCTACGCCGTCGACATAAACTGCCTGTCAACTGTAGCTTTAAGCAGGCGGAGGACTCGGTAACATAGTAGGTTCGTATTTTGCTTGGAAGTACTGAAAGGTGTGAGGTTCTCGCAGAAGAATGAGGACAGATTACAACAGCCGTTGTCGGTGAGCGAATGTTTCCTGCGTGAGGCAAGAGCGCGTGGCGTGGGCGGATTGTTGTGTCGTTGTCGTCGTACTACATATGCCTCCCTTCCAGCGTTCCGGAGGAAAGTTGGAGCGGGAGTAGTCGGAGCTCAAGTGACTATGCCCGGTGGTAGAGAGGAGTCAGGATTGTGGTCCGGGGCTATGTTGTCGAGGAATGCGGGCTTCAACCGATCAATCGACACACTTTCGGGCCGGCCGCGGACGTCAATGAGGAAGGTCTTAGAAGCGCGTTGCATTACCTTGTAAGGGCCGGAGTAAGGAGGTTCGAGGGCGCGACGAAGACGATCGGTGCGCAAAAATACGTGGGTCGTGGACTGCAATTCGGTGGGAACGAAAGGTGGCGCCACAGATGAGGCACGAGTGGGAGTAAACTGGAGGGTTGCGAAGGCGTTCCGGAGTTGGGCGACGAAAGTGGAAGGGTGAACAGGCTGGGGAGGCCGGTTAAAAACATCCGCAGGCAACCGCAGCGGGGCTCCGTAGACGAGTTCCGCGGAAGAGCAGCCCAAGTCGGACTTGAGGGCAGATCGGATACCCAAAAGGACCAACGGAAGGGTTTCGGTCCAGTGATCTCGGCAGTTTTGCGCCATGAGAGCTTGTTTCATGTGCCGGTGAAAACGCTCGACTAGTCCATTGCAGGCGGGGTAGTACGCAGAAGTTCGAAGCCTTTCAGTTCCGAGGGCGCGGGTAAAAGCGTGGAACAGGGCGCTCTCAAACTGCGGGCCCCGATCCGTTACGACTTCCTCCGGAAAGCCAAATCGGGCGACCCAAGTTGCCAAAAATGCCGTAGCGAGGGTGGCAGCAGTAGCGTCAGGAATGTGCTTTGCCTCCGGCCACCGCGTAAACCGGTCGACGCAGGTGGGTATGTAGCGCTTTCCTTTGGATGGTGGTAATGGACCGACCAGGTCAATGTGCACCTTGGTGAAGCGGTTGGCAGGAGGCAGGAACGCTGCCAAAGGGGAAACCGTGTGCCGATGGCATTTGGAGAGCTGGCACGGAACGCAAGAGCGTACCCAGCGGCGAATATCCTGACGTGCTCCGGGCCACACGAAGCGTTGGAGGACAAGTTTGATGGAAGCACGCGTTCCTGGGTGGGCAAGCCCGTGAATACTGTCAAAGACAGATTTCCGTAAAGTCGCTGTTATGACAGGGCGGGAATCAGCGCAGGTGTTGTCGCAGGTGTTGTGCGCTATGGCCCGGGAAAAGCACGTCCTGAAGCTTGAGGCTGGTGGAATGCTGTGTTCGGAGGTGAGCGATTTCAGGGTCGAAGGGCAATGATATCTGCGGAGAGAACAGGAGGGCTGCCGATAGAGTGAACGCGACATAGGGCGTCAGCAGCTGCGTTCTTGGCGCCTCTGATGTGCCGAACGTCCGTGGAGAATTCCGCGATGCAAGCCAAATGCAGGATTTCACGCGGAGTGTAGTTCCGACTTGCGGAGGTGAAGGCGCCGACAAGGGGCTTATGGTCAGTCCAAATAGTCAAGTTCCGACCTTCCAAGAAATGCCCGAAGTGTCGGACGGCGGAGTAAGCGGCGAGTAGTTCTTTCCCGAAAGCGCTGTACTTTGACTCTGTCTCAGAAAGTTTCCGTGAGAAAAAGGCGAGGGGAAAACGCATGCCGCCGATTTCCTGCTGAAGAACCGCTCCGAGTGCATTGTCGGAAGCGTCGACAAGAAGGGAAGTTGGTGCATCGTGAATTGGGTGGCTGAGCATGGTGGCGCTCGCGAGTGCTTCCTTGACAGAGTCGGAGGCTTCCACCGCGTCTTCTGACCAGGACAAGAGCGCGGCTGGTGAGCGGGACGACCTCAGTAAATTCTCGAGTGGCCGCATAAGCGCCGCGCAGCCTGGAACAAAGCGACCATAAAAATCCACAAGTCCGAGGAAACGTCGCAGTTGCTTGCCGGAGGCGGGGCGAGGGAACTCCCGGATGGCCCGGACCTTGCTGGGAAGAGGAACAATGCCGTCCGATGTGATTCTGTGACCGAGGAACTCGAGAGACGACTTGCCGAATTCGGATTTTTGGACGTTTATAACGATGCCGTGTTCATGCAGACGAGAGAGAACTTGTCGAAGGTGGTCTAAGTGTTGCTGTTCTGTGGCGCTGGCGATAAGTATGTTGTCGATATACGCAAAAGCGAAAGGGAGCCCGTGTAGGATGGTGTCGATAAAGCGCTGAAAGGTTTGGGCTGCGTTCTTGAGGCCGAACGGCATGCGTAAGAATTCAAATAATCCAAATGGCGTCGTAATCGCTGTTTTGTGAATGTCGTCTGGTGCCATCGGAATCTGATGATACGCTTTCACCAGGTCTATTTTGCTGAAGTATCTGGTGCCGGCCAAATTGATGGTGAAGTCTTGAATGTTGGGCAGGGGGTATCTGTCTGGCTTCGTGATGGAGTTAAGTGCTCGAAAATCCCCACAAGGCCGCCAATCACCAGTTTTTTTTTGGGGACCATGTGAAGCGGAGTCGCCCAATCACTGTTTGACGGACGCGCGATGCCGATGTCAAGCATATGTTAAAATTCGCCTAGAGCGATCCGTAGCTTTTCAGGGGCGAGACGGCGTGGTCGAAAGTGAACTGGGGCACCCTTCGTCTCAATATGATGAACGACATCATGTCCCACCGGCTTCGTCCAGTCTGGTGGCTTCGTGAGCGATGGGAATGCATGCACCACTTCAGCGACAGGGGATTGGAGTGATCAGATGATGGGAGTGGGAACGGTCATGGGTGCCGTCAAACGCAGGGCAGGCGTGCACAATTGTGTGGTAGAGTCGACCAAGGTTCTGCGTTTCAAATCGACGATCAAGCCGAAGTGGTGGAGGAAATCTGCGCCCAAAATGTTGTGAGTAATGGCGGCGGTGCGGAAAATCCAGTGAAATGTACGGCGAAGTCCCAAGGAGAGTGTCAAGGAACGTTCGCCGTAAACGGGGATCCCAGTAGCGTTGGCGGCAGCGAGGTAATAAGTGGCTTCTTTCAAACGGTCGGCGCGGGTTGCAGGGATTAGACTAACTTCTGCTCCGGTGTCGGCGAGATAGCAGCGACGAGATCCTGGGTCCGTGATATACAGGAGGCGGCTGCCGGGGGGGGGGGGGGGGTGCCGCACGCCGCCGTTAACGACCCCAGGGCGGTTTCCCGGCCACGCACAAGGAGGTTTGCAATTTCTGGCTCCTGCGCCGAAAGACCAGTGATACCAACAAAAGTCAGTTGGGTTCTCCGTGGAAGGGAAACGGGGTCGTCGTGCGGGGCGGGAAGAGGTTGAGCGTGGTCGGCGCGAACGTGTTCTCCCGGGATCATCATCTCTGGTATTCTGTCGTCGCGGCAGCACAGCTGCGAGAAGCGAAGACATGCGTTCTGTAAGTTCTGCCAGACCGTCCTGGAGAGAACGGGACGGAGTGACAAGGATAGGTGATTCTGGAGTCTGGACGGTGGCAATCGTCGCTGGCGCGACCTCAAGTATTCTGTCAGCATGGTCAGCCAAATCTGCGATCGGTAGGGTTGTTGATATTGCCAGGAGCATTTGCATGGTAGGAGGGAGACGCTGAAGAAAAAGCTCCTTCATCAAAGGCTCGTCTATCGTGGTGGCGCGGGGTCCGAGAAGGGTCCGCATGTGTCGCAAAAGTTGAGACGGAGTCCGATCGCCAAGGTCCTCGGCGGACAACAGCTGCTGGAGTCGTTTTCGCTCGGAAAGTGTTGTCCTCGCGCTGATCGCGGCCTTGAGGTCTTCGTACGGCGTTGTTGATAAAGGGGCGCAGAGAATGTCAGCCACGTCGCAGGCCACGTCCGAAGGTAAAGCCGACGCGACATGGAAATAGCGGGTGGCTTGAGACGTAATATTAGCAAGACGAAACTGACATTACCTGCGAAAACCACACGGCGGGGTTCGCGTGCCAGAACGGCGGAATCTTCACGGCGACATGGCCGATGTGGGGCTGAGTTGCAGGCTCGCTGCTAGGAGTGGCAGTCGGATCCATCGTCGCGGCTTCTGAATCACGTTCGGGTCACCAGTGTGGGGTTCTCGCAGAAGAATGAGGACAGATTACAACAGCCGTTGTCGGTGAGCGAAATAAGAATGTTCCTGCGCGAGGCAAGAGCGCGTGGCGTGGGCGGATTGTAGTGGCGTTGTCGCACTACAGAGGTAGTGTTCTGCCAGTGCCAGCCTCTTACGCCTGGTGGACAGTCGCGCTCAACAAGAGATACGAGTACGTACGTCACTCCAGACGCTTCGAGCCCCCATCGCTTGCCGGCTGCTCCGGCGTTCTCGTGGCTCATGGGACGGGTTAAGAGAGTCGAGTCTGAATTTACTCCTATCCGAGACACCCAACACAGCGGGCCCACCATCAGCTGGAAAGGCACGACGCAAATTTGTGGGCATGAATGGTTCGAGATCTCCCTCGGTTTTTCGTCTCCCCTCCTCGCTTTGCCTCTTGGACAAATACAGCGTGCATGGCTCCAACCACACAGCCACTACCAGCTAATTGTCCTGGAATAAAAATTCCCACCTGGTCTGAGCCGATGGTGCTCTGCAACTTGTATTTAGCTCCACTTCTATTCTCTGTTGCAGACGACGATTTGCCTTTCAACTTAATAACTTTACCTCGTGCGTCCCGCAGACAGACTCGTCTGCCCGTGAATATGCGGGCTTGTGCGTAGCGGCGTACAACGTGAACTACGAAGATGAGGGAAAGTGCACTCAGCGGCGCCCTTACTCCAGAATGAGAGCCATTCGGAAGTCGCTCAGTAAGTGCTGTTACGAACTCAATAAGCTACAAGCATAATCTATGTCACGCTTCTTGTTTTATAGATCATATCAATTCTAAAGTCGGCAACCTCTTCGGTAAGCATCTGTCCTTGTTGTTTTGTTGTTTCGATCTTGACGCAGGGAACGCTGAAGCTGAAGGAGTAAGTAGACGATGCTAGCCGGAACGCTGCCTGATCCTCCCGCTAAAGCAGCTAGTGTGTGGACGCTGTTCCAAACAATAGCGTGCGCTCGCGAGTCGTCCTTGACACACTTCACACTACCATTGCGCATGCGCAGCGGCGGCAACGTTATCTCACAGGGTGCGCCTCAAACTATACCTATAGGAACTATAGAGTTCCCATTGGACTTCACTTTGCAGAATATTTTGATGCGCACCGTAGTCCCAAGCAACACCATGAACCGAAAGGACGAGAGCACATGGCTGAACGGGTAGATCCTGGTGGGAAGCATACTAAACGAATCATAGAAGTGGAAAGCCAACTGCGCGTGACATACTATGTATACTTGCAACCTGCAGTACATTCAGCTGCTTTGAGTGCCGTTGTCTTGAGAACGGAAGTGCGAGCTACTATACACAAACGCAATTCAAGGAATGGGGGCCGCCATTGGTGCTGCCACACCCCGTGGTAGTCACAGGACGAGCGTAGAAATGCGGGGTAATGGTAACTGTACATAATGATACACGGAACGCAGCCAGGGACAGGGACGAGGACGTGCACAAACGAACTGCTGACCCTCAACTAACAGAAGTTTATTTGCAACACAGATTTAAATACAAAAACAAGACACAAGCAATGTGACAACACCTTATCACAACAGCAAAACAGAAAAACTAGCTGATGGTTGCGATCCCAGCACGTTCCAAGATAGTCCATTTCGGCTGATAAGAGTGACAATGACGGTGTGCTAACACAGTGATCTTCCTCTGACGTTGTGATTAAGAAGGTCTCCAGAATTTCCCGAACAACGCGCGTTTTGAACCCACCTTCTATTGTGGTATTTTCAATAGCGGGGAGCACCCACAGATCTTGCAGTGAAGAGCCAGGTGTTCTGATGGAGTGGTGCTCCGGACCAACGCCCTATGTTAGTTCAGTCTAGTGTTAATGCAGCGCCCAGTTCCTACCTACAGTTCCTTGACCTACGCTTAACGATATCTCCCTATCATGTATGCTGGACATACTGTCCCAGGTCTAAAAGGGCAGTTCTGCCCTTCGACTCGTGCCACTCAAAAGTTGAAAAAAGGGCCATCGCCTCAGCGTGCCTTGGGGCTGCTTTGGACAGGTCATGCGAACACCATGTAGATGGCAGTTTGGCAGTGGTTTTGTAGCGCAAGTGATGAAGCTATGCGAAGGGGGTTATCCAGTAGGCATGCTGTGAAACACTCTTGTCTAAGGTAAAAGGTGTGGCCAAGAAGAAGCACGATAGGTTACCTGGTCGACCGGTGTCCATACCGTATGTACACACTATGTCACACAACTTGAAAAAAGTGGGAGAGAGACATAGCGTGCCTGTGGTCCTCTCAGCGCCAGTTAAGTTAATAACTCTTTGTGGTAATGTGAATGGTTCTCTCCTACAAAAAGGGGCTGCCAGATTTCGCACAAGAATGCCTGCAGAATGTGGTATATCGCATTCCGTTAACATGCGGGAGGGTTTACATAGGCCAGACTGGGCGCTGCATTAACACTAGACTGAACGAACATAGGGCATTGGTCCGGAGCACCACTCCATCAGGACACCTGGCTCTTCACTGCAAGACCTGTGGGTGCTCCCCGCTATTGAATAATACCACAATAGAGGGTGGGTTCAAAACGCGCGTTGCTCGGGAAATTCTGGAGACCTTCTTAATCACAACGTCAGAGGAAGATCACTGTGTTAGCGCACCGTCATTGTCACTCTTATCAGCCGAAATGGAATACCTTGGAACGTGCTGGGATCGCAACCATCATGTGTTGAGCAGCTAGTTTTTCTGTTTTGCTGTTGTGATAAGGTGTTGTCACATTCCTTGTGTCTTGTTTTTGTATTTAAATGTGTGTTGCAAGTAAATTTCTGTTAGTTGAGAGTCAGCAGTTCGTTTGTGCACTTCCTCGTCCGTGTCCCTGGCTGCGTTCCGTGTATCATTATGTAGTCACAGGAACTGTGCACGTGCGGACAGCCGAGTTCCTTCATTTTCCTGTTTGTGTTTTCATTCATTTTCGTGTTCGTTCGTGTTCATTTCGTGCCCGTTCATTTTCTCCCGCACTGGAACCGGTGTCGAAAAGATTATGGTGAGCCATAAAAAGATATCGCACCGGCCAGCACTCTTCACGTGAACAATGTGCATATCGCACGCGGAAGCAAGCAATCTACTTTTTCCTTGATCTTCCGAACACTGATGCGCTACTCAGATGTTTGAGGGAAATATTACCGTTATCGTCAGTCATACTCATTAAAGATGGCGGCCACCAGTATTCATCCCAATGGGAAGAGCGATCTTGGCAACCCACCCCTGTTGTGTCGTCGCTGGGAACGAGGCTAATGAGTACACGGGGACTGGTGGTTTGAGAGTAACGCGACAGGTCTATATGAGCATTTCTTTTTCCTCCTGTTGCCCGCATAGCGTCCTCAGCTTTTGATATCGTTCTCTCCTCGCAGATCCTCCCCGTGGCGGTAAGTGCACAAAGGACTGTGACATCTTAGTTTGCTTAGAATGAAGGTATGACCTGGACTTTCACTGTTTTAGCATACTACTACGATCCGCTGAACCCTTCCCCACCTCCGACCTCGAACCGCAGCTTGCTTCGTAAGAATTTCTTCAGACTGCGAGGAATCTCCCTCTGTAAAACTGTTTATTGCAGACACGTACAAGTACGGCGAACCGTCCTACAAGAAGAAGAAACGACGACGCACATGTATATCTTTCTATCGTAATTTTTGCCGAAGGCCATTGCTTTGTAGTTCCGTTAAAGTGCTGCCCCTCCCCCTTGCAATTAGAGTGGTCATCAATACTTGTTTCCTCCACTACGTACGGCAGGGTGATTGTATTGCGTCCATGCTTTATGCTGTATACAAGTAAATGACGCTACGTTAGGCCTTGCGCATAGCTGGAAACCGAAATCTTAGCGCGTCTTGTCGGTTGACCATAGCTGACGAAAAGTGGTGTAGAATGCAGATGGCTCGACGTAGACTAGATATTGTTGAACATATCGATTACATACATATTTTTCTACCACTTGATGTGATTAGAATTCTCGTTTGAAGTAGCTGTATTTTGTGAGTGATCGCACAAGTGAACGAGGCACGAAATGCGATTTTTTTTCCCACCTTGTATGCGCTGTAGGAAAGCTCCTAATACCCAACCGAAAATTAAGCGCTCATTAAGCACTAGTGATACGTGAAATATACCATCTAAGGTATAGTGAATACAAATGAAGTGTGGGGTTCCTAGTGGGACAAGGCTCCTGAGAAGGCGAAGGTTACCTTTCGTTGCTTCACTCGAAGCGTGTCTCACGAGAACGACCCTCTTATTTCACCCTCTTTCCCCTCGTCCCACAATCTTGGCGCTCTATGGCCCTTATTGCTTTTGCGACAGAAAAGTCCCATCACCACCATCTCCTCATCCTCCACAATGCCCTTCGTCGCTAACATTAAATAATTCGTTGCGGCCCTATATGATGCGCAGGGGCTTCGGAAGTCCTTCACGGCACAGGGGGCGAACCCTATCATATCCTAACCTAACCTTTGGTACTACGGTACACGGTTCTGTGTTGCCAAGCGCATAAAATACAAAAATGACAGCCATTGATGCGTTTATTACAAATGGCTCGTCCAAGCATTCCGATGAAGGTGGAGGCTGTGACGCAGATGCGGAAGGCATCCATCTCTCGTTCTGGGTTACCTTGAGACGACTAAAGAAATTTGCGTTAAAGCAACAAAAAAATTAAATATTTGTTGATGGTTTCATTAAGTAAGGCAAAAACTAAGGCATTCAGTAAGGCAAAATTATAGAAGTAAGCCAGCGGTGGCGTGTTTTATTTTTTTATATTTTTGTTCTCGTCAAAAAGGCATGCAATGGTTTCGTTCGCAATGTTTGCTACACTAAAAATGCCCTGCGGAATGTTCTGGCCATGGCTGAGGCAAAGACAGACACGACACGAGTCGTCAAACGTACCAGCGAACTGCTTAAAGACTCCTCGGCACAGTTGTACCCGCTACCAAGACGAAATAACAGAATACCGCTACCCGCTATTCCTAAAAAGAAGTAACGCTATACCAGTCTCGCTACAAATTTAAAATAGTAACGCGATACTGCTACCGCTACCAAAGAGCGGCGAGGTAAATACCCCACCGCTACTTTTCCGCTACGGTACCCTTCTCAGGCTAGACAACACCTTACTATAGGCATCCCGTTGCCGAGTATGTTCAAAGACGATTATCGTCCCTCTCATAGCCAGCATGCAGGATGAAGTATGCCACTACCGTACTTACAGCCAAGATGTTTGTAGCGGAAATATTTCCTTCACCAATTTAAAATGTTACGGGATCTACTCTGCTACAGGAAAACCGTAGCGAATGCGGTACTATGTAGTAACGCCGCTATGTACAACACTACTACTCGCCGCAGGACCAGAACTTCCCTTTGTAGCCAGGAATGCTTCCCTGCATTGATCAAAAAAAAGAAGAAAAAAAAAAAAAAGAAGGCGTCCTTTGCTGGCTACTCGTCGCGTAGCGGGTCCGCATATAGTATCACGTATAGGATAATTGGGGGATAGCACCCATATATGTTGAATTTTGTCTGTGTATGTGCGTTAGCACCGAGAAGCAACTGTGGCTATGAGCGCCGTACAGACGTGGACAGATGGAGAGAGGACAGCAGGAAGGAGTGGGCGACAGAGTGGTTAGTATGCGTCCTGGGCCAACCTCAGACACAGCCGGAGCCATGATTCGAACCCTTGTCGCCTCCCAGTCTCGGTGTGTGAAGCGGTCATCCTAACCACTATGCCACGGGAGCTGGGTTTCTACCTTTTAAACCTGCGGTAACAGAGCTGAAAATGATCCTTTCTCGGATGAGACTTACAGGTGAAAAGTGACGTGGCGGGACCCTCAGAGCAAATGTTCAAGGACGGACGGTGGAGGCCTGTGCCAAAATTGAGGGGGAGCGCCCCTTTCCCCCACCTTCAGAGACCCCTGATGATGAGGAGGGTATCACGCTGTAGCATCGTGCCAGTGCAAGCTTAGTAGCCCTGCCCTTCAGTTGGGGGGTACCAACGCACGTTGGTTGTCTGGCGAGAGTTAACTGTGGTGTAAATTTGACGAAGTGACGTTTTGTTAGGCATGGTGTACATGCAGAAGCTCTAGATGGAAACGGATTGCCGTCCTCGAGTACTTTACAATATGCTTAAGAAGAACACAAAGCTCTCTAGAGCCCTCTGCAGCTGCTCTGCTCAGTAAACGATATCAGTCTTTGTTTCTTGCCATTCCATAGCGCATTCACAGCGGTCTTCCAATGACAGTCGCTTCCCAGCGAGCACACCAAAAGGACCGAGTGAGTTCAGTTCGAGCAGATCTTTAGTGCCTAGTGATACGAGCTTGGAATATCCGTAATTATGGTTTATATGACTTATTTATTGAATTATTATGATTTAATGTATTGTCAGCGGCGTTTAACTTGATGCGAGATGTACGTCGTTTTGCGTAGCTTTGAAACACCGTTTCAGTGAAGGGAGTCGATACATACTTGAACGGAAACGATTAGCAGGGAAGATAGAAGAATCTTACAGAACTGCAATGGCTGAACACAGCTGAACACGTAGCAGCTTGTCTTTAGCTTTGACGGAGGAAGGGACAACGTTCTTGCATGCGGCATGAGGCGATACAAGTTGGGGCGATGGAGTAACCTAGAGAAAGGAGGAGAGAAGGAGGCGATGTCACTAAAATCCTCTGAGGTTATTTCACAAAAGTCAAAGGTTCTTAGTTCAGCAGTAGTCCTGCAGATTCTATATCTTTCTGTTTAACTGGGTACACTGTTTCAGCCGCATGCGTGTGCCATGTATAACCGAAGCTTTTCATTGAAATCGATCTAATTTTACCGTTTCTTGCATAGCACCCAGCGTGTGTTATTTCAACGCTCCTGCGCCAGGAATGCCTTGCGTCGCAAAGCGTATGTGCTCACATGTCATCTACGATGCTCCGGACTACGACAGCGTACATGGTGTCTTCTCTAGCACAGGTACATATAGACAGATGACGTTGCGGTCACTCATAACACCGCACTACTTCTTTCCAGATGGAGTCTGGGAGTCTGCCATTGCAGCTGCCAGGGCCGATAGCATGGACCTGTTCCTCGGTACAAAAGCAAAGAGGTTGCTGAATTTGTACTACCAGGGCTGTGAAATACTGGAAGACTTCTTGAAAGCCATCCTTGACTTGGCGACGGGGGCAGAAGGTTTCCTGGGCGTTAGCGTTAGCATTTTAGACAAAATTACGGACAGAGATGCAGAACATTTCCCTGACACCATTCATGTAAGTCCGAATCGTGTCCAGGTCGGTAACCTACAGCGCATATGGTTTCTGTAGAAATTACGGACGTCCTTGGACAGTATGAACATGACGGCTATATTCCTAGTCTCTCCGGCTGCTATGAACGACGCTGGCTTAAGGGCACTAGTCGCCGAGTAAGTATTCCTCTTGAATAACCTTTGTATTGCAGAGTAAAACGCACAAGGAGGTAGTCATCGTCGCCACTAAGATGGGTCGAAAGCTCTTTGAGCAGCTCTTTCCATGCAGTCGCTGGATTCATTGAGTAATTCAAGCCATTAATGCGTGGAATCGAGCCACGCATCTCTCGATTGACGTTGGGAACGCATGGTTCGATTTCTGCCGCTCTCTGGCCTTTTCTACCTCTACGATATTTCAATTGCTCATGTTAGGCGCATTGAGACTTGTGTCGTGTTCCTCTGTTGTGTGCTTCAGCCTAAGAACAGTTGCTTCACATCGCGTTCACTGAGTGTCGCTTACTTTTGCAGTGCGGCGGATATGATTGTGTACGCTGGAAATGTTGCTGCCAGAACTCGCAGGAGGAACCAAGGCGCGAGGAGCAGCACAAAATTTCCCGACGGCGATTCCCCAACGACAGTAAGTGATCAGTAGCCAAAGGAATGTCATTCCCCACTGTGGTTCTACGACGCAGATGTCGTCCATGGATGGCCTTCTGGAGCTATCCGAGATATTCTACGATAATTCCTCTGTGTGTGTGAGCCTCAACCTGGCTGTGTACAACTGCACCGACAACTTATGCGTGAAGGCCACCTATCCTGATGTAAGACCGCTGCACTCCTCTTTTTTTTCTCACAAACAAGTAAACAAACAAACCGCTGCATTTCTCAATCCCACTTTTCTTTTTCCTGACGTATTGCTTTGCAGGTATGCAATCTTACTGGCACCATTGACCCAGACTACTCTGCCATGACAGCCACAGTGGGATCATCTGTCTTCATCTACGACAACGAAGCAACACTTTCATCTAAGGTATATGTTTTGTTTGCCTGATCCTACAACGTCAAAGCACGCAAGGAGAAACGAGCCTCATATGATGTCAAACTGCTTTGGAGATCTCCTTCTGGAGAGTCCTCCTCGAGGTGCCAGTGTGGCATCCAGACGCATTCCAGTTCATGGCATCGACATGCACACGCCACCGACGCCGGCAATGTACGAAGGGTGCTCAATTCAAACCGGGACCTTTCATTTTTCGCAAAAGTTAAATAAAACTTACAGGCGAGAAATTGGGTTTATTTTTCAACGTAATCTCCAGCTGCACTAATGCACTTGTCCCAGCGTTTCACGAGGGCTTCGATGCCAGCAGCGTAGAAATCCTTACGGGCGCGTAGCAGCCATGATCGGACCGCATTCTTGACCTCCTCGTCGCAGCTGAAGTGGCGGCCCCCAAGGAACGCCTTCAGTGGCCCGAAGAGATGGAAATCCCTGGGGGCGAGGTCTGGATTGTAAGGGGGATGTTGCAGCAACTCCCAGCCAAGTTCCGGTAAGTGCGTGTCGTGAGATGCGCGGTATGCGGGCGTGCATTGTCGTGTAGGTGGAGGACTCCTTTGGTGATGAGGCCCGGCCGCTTTTGCTTCAGCGCCTTATGCACATCCCTGAGAACCTCGCAGCAATATGCACTATTGATGGTGGTACTACTGGGCAGAAAATCAACATGAACAACGCCAGCCTTGTCCCAGAAAATCGTGGCCATGACCTTACCCGCAGACGGGGTGCTTCGGAACTTCTGGGAGGTGGCGAGCCCGGATGGTTCCACAGTTTTGATACGCGTTTAGACTCAGGAGTAAAATGGTGCACCCACGTTTCATCGCACGTCATGATCCGATCAAGGAACGACTGACCTTCAGTGTCGAAACGGTACCTGAGCTCTTGGGAGGTTTCCAGTCTTCTCTGCCGGTCAAACACGGAGAGCTGCCTCGGGACCCAACGGACACTAACTTTCCGAATCTGGTGGTGTTCATGAATGATAGTGCTCAACGTTCCCGCAGAAAGGTCAGTCTTTCGAGCCAGTTTGAGACATGTTATCCGTCGGTCCTTGAGGATCAGGCGCTCCACAAGTTGGATGTTCCCAGGAACTCTGACACTGGGCTCTGAGCCGCCCCGGCCGGGATCGTCCTGCACTGATGTACGGCCGTCTCGGAACCGTTTGCACCACTCAAACGCTTTGCTGCGGCTAAGTGTGTCGTGGCCATACTGAGCCTGAAGTCTTCTGTGAATTTCAGATGACTTTACGCCTTCATTTACGAGAAACTTCATGACAATTCGCTGTTCGATGTGCGCGCTCACCTCGTTGTCGGTCATCTTGTCCAGCACGTGTCTTCTGTTTTGCACAAACCACGTGGTGAACGTTGAGGCCTGTCGCGTGTGAAAATGGCGTAAAAGAAGTAGCGCGAGCTATTTGTACACTCAGGAGACAAAGTCCCGGTTTGACTTGAACACCCCTCGTAAAAATATTTTTAAATTGCTTTTCTTCGAATATATGCGAGTATATCAGAGTATATCAGGAGTACGCCCGCCGCTCATCATGTTGTTGCCGCAACATGTGGTGGCGGTTAACACACGTCTAGAAAATCACTGAGAAAATCACCTAGAAGTCTCTGATTAACGCTCCTTCTAGAGTATGTGGCATTGGTTGCATTCGATTATTTTACATGCATGTGTTACGTATCTTCTTCGTAGCTGGAATATTTCCGAAAACAGTTTTCAAGGTCATGTGTTGCTCTGCTGAATGCCGATGCCGAAGACCACAGTTACAAGTGTGGGACAGAAGAACCTTTTTCACGGCTCGCCCGCGTTCGAAGCATTTTAGGTATTTTAACCGCATTTCAGAAGAAAGGAGTGATGCAGAATGTATACAGGATGTCCTAGCTAAATGCGAGCATATTTTTTTAAACTACATATATGTATCACTTTTTCCGAGATGAAGTCAAATTCCAATACAGCATATGCTGAAGGACACTCCCTAAGAGTGCACCAGCAAACTCCTAAGGCAATGCCGTAATTAACTTTCAATAATTGACTTCTTAATTGTAACAGCTACAAGGTCGCCCCAATGAGAACATCTGGTCCCTTTGGTCACCTGCTACCGTAGCAGTTTTCAGAAGGAAAATCCGTTCGGTAGATCGTCCGCGAAAAATTCGTGAAGGTACATTACCTTTTCTTTATTTTGTTCATTGCGCATCTCCAGAGCTGCGCCTTCCCTTCACCTCCATTGTAAAAGGATCCCGGCCGCGAACGCCAGCAACTTGGTGGCAGGGTACAAGTTGCTTAGACACGCCGTCTTCCGCGAGGGACGTTAAACACGGGGTGCCGTGTGATGAGCTTTCATCGCACGTTAAAGAACCCTCAGGTGGGCAAAAGCGATCCACAGACCGACCGCTGTGGCGTCGCTCATGATCTCAGTTGTCTCGCGACGTAAACCCCCAATTATTTAATTCCATTGTGAAAGGGTGGAGGAGTACAGTGCCGCCTCATGCGTCGAAGATGAGCTTTAAATTGCGGAAACAAAACAAAAACAAATTATCGCGTGACGCTATCGGAACTGCCCTTATCTTGGATTGCATTTTCTGTTTTCGTTTGGTCTTTTCCCAGGACGCATGAGGCGGCACTGTGCTCCTTCACCCTCTCACATTGGGGGTGAAGGGAAGATGCGTTTCCGAAGATGCGCAATGAATAAAATAAAGACGGAAATGGTGTTCCTTCACGATTTGTTTGTGGACGATCTATCGAACGGATTTTTGTTATGAATACCGCTACGGTATCAGGTGACCGAAGGCACTACATGTTCTCATTGGGACAATATCTTAGCTTTTGTAAGTTAATTAGGACATTTCCTTAGGAGATTGCTGGTACCATCTTAAGGAGTGCCCTTCAGCATATGCTATATTGCAATTGACTTCATCCCGAAAAAAGTTATATATACAGGGTGTCTATTTTTTTAAGCGATACATTTTTTTCATAAAAAAAACTATATGGCTATAGACATGCTGTTTTCATTTCCATCATCTCTGGGCCGGCGGACGTTCTTGGCCATATGTTGCTCAACCGTCAAATGACTAATTACCTAAAAATCGTTATTTAGCTTTTTAATTATGCAAAGCTACGAAGTTCCTTCATCTTCGAAGTTCAGAACATCTGTTTCTTTCGGTGACCTGATATCGTAGCCGTTTTCAGAACAAAAATCCGTTTTGTAGATCGTCCGCAAAACAATTCGTGAAGGTGCACCATTTCTTTCTTTATTTTCTTCATTGCGCATCTTCGGAGACGCGTCTGTCCTTCAACCCCAATGTCAGATGGTGAAGGAGCCGCATGCGGCGAAGATGAGCTTTAACTTGCGGAAACAAAACAAAAACACATGTATCGGGCGACGTTATCGGAACTGCCCTTATCTTGGGTTGCATTTTCTGTTAATCTTTTTCCAGGACGCAAGAGGCGACCAGTGTGCTCTCGCCCATTCTCACATTGGCGGTGAAGGAAGGACGGGTCTCCGAAGATGCGCAATAAACAAAATAAAGAAAAAGAAATGGTGTTCCTTCACGATTTTTTTGCGGACGATCAACCGAACGAATTTTTGTTCTGAAAACGGCTACGATATCAAGTCACCGAAAGGAACGGATGTTCTCATTGGGACAACTTCGTAGCTTTTTAATTAAAAAGTTAATTAACGCATTTTAGGTAATTAATGTCGGGAATGGTTAAAAGGCGCACCAACGGATGGCGCCATGGGACTGAGAGGGACAGTGTTTCTGAAGGGAGCCGGTGCTCTACGTGCGCTGTAGGAGAGATCGGAACAGGACTCCGTCGAGGCAAGACGCGAGTCTAACTCAACCATCATGTAACGCATGTTCATATATATTAAAGGGTTGCTTCTGTACTGCGTCGAGCCAATCCTACGCCGACTACGACATGCTGGCAGCGGTGGGATCAAGTCGTTCATCTTCAAAAGCATCAAGTAAGCCGTCAAGGACTATGACGGAGCTCAACAACCAAGATGGCTGAAGAGGCAAACGCGCAAGGAACGCAGAGCGTCCCAGCAAACTTTTTCAACCCGTTGTCGGTACAACTGCCCGATAAGTTTGATTTTCGGCAACCGCACTCTTGGAAAACCTAGTTCATAAGGTTACATAACGTTACATAAGGTTACATAACGTTAGAGAATCATCACGGAGCTACACCTCCGTCCCCAAGAAACCCAAGCAAATACTTTCTTGTATGCGATGGGACGCGAAGGGGAACACGTACTGTGCTCGTTGAAACTGACGCCGAAACAAAACAAAAGTTACGCTGCAGTCACAACGGCATTCGAAAAGCACTTCGTGCCTCGAGTAAACGTCATATATGAACGAGCAAAGTTCAACCGTCGCCGGCAAGAGTCGCATGAGACCGTTGACGTTTTCATAACGGATTTGCACAAGATGGCAGATCGCTGCCAGTGTGGAGAACTAAAAGGACGACTGATACGAGACCGTTTAGTCGTCGGTCTGTCGGATGTTCAACTGTCGGAACGTCTTCAGTTAAACCCGGAATAGACTTTGGAAACGGCAGTAACGGCAGCTAGAAACAGCGAGACAATAAAGCTGCAGCAGAAGGACATACGGGCCCAAGAAAAAGGCGAGGAAACCGTTGAAGTACGGACAGGAAAGACCCGACCGCGCCAGGACAAGAAAAAGACTTCGCAGTCCAGCACGCGTTCATGCTGGTGGTGCGGAAATGCACGACCCCACAAACGACTTCAGTGCCCGGCGTACGACAAAATCTGCAACAACTGTAAGAAAAAAGGACATTTTGCCTTGCCTGACTCAGGTCAAAAACTCAGTCTGTAAGTCTTCGCAATTCCCCAAGACACATCAAAAGAGTCAGCCCCACTATAGCGCGGCACTGGAAGAGGTCTACGTGGGAGAAGTGCTTAAAGAGTCGAGCTCTGAGCCATGGAGGATTAAAGCCACAGTTGGGGGAAGAGATATCACATTCAAAGTCGACACTGGGGCTGACGTATCAGTAATACCCCAATGCCTGTACTCTGAAGAAATGGGCGAGTTGAAGTACCCCACCAAAGTCCCTTTGGGTCCAGGTCAAAATGCTATCAACACCCTGCGGCAGGTAAAAACAATAATCAAGTGGAGACATCAAACTTACAGGAGGGGGTCTTTGTCGTCACTGGCTTACAGGAAGCGTAAGCGTGTGGACTCGGGGCTGTCCTCTTACAGGAGACGCAGGGCCAGCGACGACCTGTCGCTTATGCTTCCAGAGCGCTCACTGAAACTGAACAACGGTATGCCCAAATAGAAAAGGAGGCTTTGGCCATCACCTGGGCAAGCTCCTATTTCAGAACTTATCTCCTGGGCCTACGGTATCACATAGAAACAGATCACAAGCCTTTGGTGCCTCTTCTCACCTCGAAGAGGATCTACCAATTAAGTCCACGTTTGCAACGGTTCCGCATGCGTTTGTCGGAATTTGACATTTCGGTGTCACATGTTCCAGGCAAGGACATCCACACGGCCGATGTACTCTCTCGGAATCCTTTATCAAATATAGACACTAAAGCTACATGTGATCTGGAAGAAGCAGTGAGTCAATACGAGGTCCTGACGATGGAACTTTTACTAGCATCAGCCGACATGCTTGCACGCATCAAGACAGAAACCGTGAAAGATCCCACATTATCTCGAGTTGTTGAATACTGCTCCGAGGGCTGGCCTGACCCAAAAAATCTGCCGTGCGAGGAACGAAGATATGCAGAAGGCTCAGCTGAACTCTGCGTCGTGGAAGGGCTCCTGTTCAAGTGTGACCACCTCTCCTCCGCAAGGAAGTGTTATCCAACATTCATGCTGGACACCAGGGAGTTTCAAGATGCAGAGCACGAGCAAGGGCAGCAATATCGTGGCCAAGTATAGGCGCTCACATAGAAGACTTCGTACGCAAGTGTTCCATCTGCCGGGAACACAGGAAACCAGGGCGAGCACCACTCCTCCAGACGCCACTTCCTGAGCGACCGTTCGAGGAAATAGGCATGGACCTTTTCACACTACAAGGCGAAAACTACTTAGTAATAGTGGACTATTACTCACGTTTCTTCGAGCTCGTCAAGTTGAAAGCGACAACAACTACAGATGTCATCAGGGGTCTCAAGCCAATATTTGCACGCTTTGGGGTTCCCGATGTTGTACGATCGGATAACGGACCTCAATTTGCGTCAGCAGAATTTCTGGCGTTCATGAAGGAGTGGAACATCTTACACAGGACATCGAGCCCTTACTATGCTCAAAGCAACGGAGCCGCGGAGCGTACTGCGCAACTGGCCAAGCAGTTCCTAACAAAGACACCTGAAGTTGAACAAGCTCTGATGGCACATCGAGCCACACCGGGACCAGAGGGCTACACTCCCACTGAACTACTGATGGGAAGAAAAATAAAGACTAATGTTCCAGCTCCTGCTAAATCCCCAGAACCACACTGGCACTATGAGCTCGGCTCAGAGCTCGGAACCGTCAATACAGAGAGGGCCATGCAAAACATTAGAACAGACGCTACAGAGCGCAAGAGAGAGAACCTCTGCAGCCGGATAACAGTGTAAAGATATTGGTGGGAACTGCCACACATGGAAAAATTGTAAAAGCAGCAGAAGAACCAAGGTCCTACGTTGTGGAGACGACGTCAGGATTACAGAGGCGCACGCAGAGCCATCTACAGCCCTTGGAACAAAGAGTGAACCGGCCTGTGCGGACATGCGTCCAGGAACCAAGATGAGGAAATGGAACACCTAAGCGAACCCGTGGCGGTCGTACGATTCGACCACCAGTGCGCTTGAACTTGTGAGTTAGTGTAGTGCACGACTCCAAAGAAAGGGGGGTGTCGTGAATGTTTAAAAGGCGCACCAACGGATGGCGCCATGGGACTGAGAGGGAAAGTGTTTCTGAAGAGAGCCGTGCTCTACGTGCGCTGTAGGAGAGATCGGAACGGGACTCCGTCGAGGCAAGACGCGAGTCTAACTCAACCGCCATGTAACGAATGTTCATATATATATATTAAAGGGTTGCTTCTAGACTCCGTCGAGCCTATCCTACGCCGACTACGACAATTAGTCATTTGACGTTTGAGCAACATATGGCCTAGAACGTCCGCCGGCCCAGGGATGATAGAAGTGAAACCGGCATGTCAATAGCCCTTATAATTTTTTATGAAATATCTGTATCGCCTAAAAAAGACACCCTGTATATATATTTTAAAAATATGTTCGCATTTAGCTGGGACACCCTCTATAGTGTCCCTGCATCATCGTTAATGCGCCAAAGTGATGTAGACATTCTTGTGTGTTGTGACGCCACATGTCCTACTTTGTACACTGCTGAAGGCTCAGAAATTGCCTGATAGAACTTTGCAACACCTCCGGTGTACAAACGTGGCTGACCCTTGTAAAGATGCATAGAGGCCGAGCGCATAATCCGTCATCACATTGCACGTCACATCGTTTAGCTGGAGAGGCCCGTGCACCCTCAGCACAGTAGCGTGTGGAAACCTACAGCAAGATACATGTCGATGAAAACACTGTAAATGCACTCCGATAGCTCCCTGGTACCAAGTCATTTTGAACCACGCAGCTGCATGAAAATCAAGGCTTGTTGGCCGTACTAAATCCAAGTAATGAGACACCACACAAGTTCGCGAGACAAAAAGCTGTAGACATTTTAGCATCGTTCTTCCGTGTTGAGTTGGGCCACTTTGTAACAAAAACGTTTTACAGGCGGTGGTGATAACACGACTTCGGGTAAGTACAGAAACTATACGCTAGCTATCTACTCTTCGGTTGCCCTCGAGCAACCGCGCTCTGAGCCCTTCACTGCTGCGGTATCCACAGCTCAAACTACCACTCAAGGGACACCGCCATCGCAAACAACAGTGACACCGACGCCTTCGGCAGAGACAGCACCGGCTTCGAAAGCCACATTGGCTCCTACAGGAAGCACACTGACAACGACTCCTTCTGCGGAGACGGCATCAGCTTCGAAAGCCACATTGGCTCCTACAGGGAGTACAGTGACAACGACGCCTTCGGCGGAGACGGCATCAGCTTCGAAAGCCACATTGGCTCCTACAGGGTGTACAGTGACAACGACGCCTTCGGCGGAGACGGCATCAGCTTCGAAAGCCACATTGGCTCCTACAGGGAGCACAGTGACAACGACGCCTTCGGCGGAGACGGCATCAGCTTCGAAAGCCACATTGGCTCCTACAGGGAGTACAGTGACAACGACGCCTTCGGCGGAGACGGCATCAGCTTCGAAAGCCACATTGGCTCCTACAGGGAGTACAGTGACAACGACGCCTTCGGCGGAGACGGCATCAGCTTCGAAAGCCACATTGGCTCCTACAGGGAGCACAGTGACAACGACGCCTTCGGGGGAGACAGCACCGGCTTCGAAAGCCACGTTGGGTTCTACAGAGAGCACAGCGGCACCGGCAGAGACCGCAGAGGTACCGACGGACCGCCCCGTGACATCGACAAAATATAATGCGACATCCACAAAAAGCACTGCCTCATCTTCTGCGAGTGGTATATATGACGTGATCGCTAGTGATCAGAGATGCATAAAATAAGTCTTCTATCGATTTTCAGGCACACCATATTCCAGTATACACAACAGTAAGTATACCAAACAAGTTGTTTCATGAAACAGCGAAGACCTGATGGTCCCCTTTGTTGTAGCAACTTTGCTCTGCCTATCTGGACCCACTGCGAAGGAGGATTATCTAGTCCATATTCCTGCTAAGCTCTGCGATTATATCGTTTATCCTAGAGGATCCTACGACTACAGAAAACGCATCATTCATGCCGCCAAGCCAATCGGTACGTAGTAGCACATTTTTACCACATCTATACATGAGATATTGCAAATTCCTTTCAGGCGGGCATAAAGCTGTGCTCACTTTGAACTCATCCACCTACGTGGACGACTGGGTGACGGACACACCTGAACTTGTTGCTTTCACAAACACGCTTGGAACAGTTATGCAGACAGACCAATGGACAGCTTTTGGCATATTCCTAGAGGATCCCAACCACACGTCCAATATAGTGACTGTACATGCGGTATGACAATAAACGTCGTACAAAACGCAACTTATCTAATGACAATCAATGTACGCAGGCGATACTGACACTGTTGATGCAGAAGCAACCGGCACCGTTTCAAATGGTTGTGGGTAGCGTTCCACTTCGTGACGGCAGGGCCTTCTTTGGCCTTTTGCTGTAGGTATTCCTTGCCTGCTTCAGTTACTTTTCTTTTTGAGAACTCTGCTTAATGACGTGCGCCACCGACAGTGGTTCAGACGTCTTCATCATGATGACTCAGCATATCCCAGTAAAACCCTGTACTATCGAGCCACCGACGCGGACCCCTGCCTTACGCGCATTCATCGCTGACCAGGGTCACGTAAGGACATTAACAACGTCTTTGCACCTTCCTTGGCACCTCTTGTCCCTTTCAGGACGATCTCGTCTCCCTTATTCACCGATGGCGCGTATCGAACAAATTGCGTGCCCTCATTTGTGCTCCGATTAGTATGGCCGTCGTCACTTACCGTCTGATGTATGAGGAGAAGAAGGACACCGGCGACCACTGTATAAGTCAAGTCCCGGAGAACTACGCTCAGGTAATAAGCGTCAGCTGCACTGATGAGCAATGAAGCTGACGGCCTTCGTTTTCCTAGACTTGTAACAAAGCAACGACCACGGACGCCAATGCTGTGTACTATTCCAATGCAACGCATCTGATGGCTTTCGAGAATGAGGAAACGTCACTCACTCGGGTAAACTCTTTCATTCAGTACCCATCGCTTTAGGTAAGGTAGGATGATGACCGCCGTGTCCGCCATCACAAAGTGTTCTCGCGTTATAAGACTTCGTGCCTCACCAGGTCCCCCTTCCATGGGGAACATGGGGAATGAACGGAAATAGTGAATGTTGGAATCGCTGTTGTTCTACACTCTTAAAAAGAGGGTGTACTTTAACTCCTTTCCTTGCCACATATATATAACACCCTTTTGGTGAGTACAATTACGCTCAAAAGGGTGTCTCCTCACTCCCTCAAGGGAGTAGCATAACACCTTCTCCCTGCCGGGGAGTAATATTACTCTCGAGTAGGGAGAAAGGTGTTGTGCTACTCCCTTGAGGGAGTGAGGAGACACCCTTTTGAACGTAATTGTACTCTCCAAAAGGGCGTTATATATGTGGCAAAAAAAGGAGTTCAGCGTAAAGCGGCCTTCGGTGGCTGCGGAAGGGAGATGCGCCATCAGTTGAAGGTCATGAAACCCCTTTGCAGATGCAAGAATATTATAACAAGATCGATGACCCCTGCGTGGCGGCGTTCAGCGTTGATTGCGAAGACCCTACAGGGTTGTGCGGGCCAGCCTTCTCAAGGCTCAACGCTATTCGAGCACAACTCGGTTAGTTATATTCTATTCGTCTACTTTTGCTCCTTCAACTTTTCCATTGCAGACACGTATAATGTTAGCACTTCTGGAGCAGCAGCAGGAACAGTAGCGCCGGCACCAATAACCACTAGTGCGAGACCAGAGACTGTGGCGACAGGATCGCCCACAACGGCCAGTAGTGAAAGTGTAATGACAAACACGACAATATCCAGTAGTAATACTAGTACGGTGGCAACGGCATCCAGTGAGCCCCCATCCCACGTAACTGAATCGAGCGCAGGTACAGGACGCGATGACACATCGAGCACTGCAAGTGAAGTGACGACTCCGTCATTCGTTACTACGTCCTCAGAAACTGTGACGACAGAAATGCCCCCAACATCCAGTAGTACGAGTGCAACCCAGAGTCCTACGCCAAGTAGTATTACTGGCACAACGGCACCCACAACAGCGCCACCTAATATAACGAAATCGAGGTCAGCAACTACTGCCACCAAGAGTAAGTGAGCTCTGGGGTTGGAAGTAAATGTGTTATCTATCATCGTGGCGTGGTTCCACTGCTTTTCTTTTGTATTTAACACGCACGATAAAATGAAGGTAGTGGTGAGCTGGATTCAAGAATATCAACTGCTCCGTGCTCTTCCTTCATTCTTGTTTTTCTTTCTTACGTGCCTCCTGACATACGCAATTTCGTTGCAGACACTTTGCTGTGCTTTATGGCTCCGCCACTCGTTCTGCATAGCAACTTCCCAGAACTCGCCTGCGATGTCATCATATACGTTGCGGTCTGCTTGAAAGGAAACCTAGACACTCGAGTCAATGGTGGGTGGGTGTATGTAGTACCAAAAACGAAATTCTTCTAAACGGCGTCTCTAAATGCCGACTCTCATCAGGTTCGGAGTGGAAAGCCTTCTTAGATTTAAAGGAAAAGCTACAGAAAAAAACTAAGAAACTGAAGTTCGCTGCTAACCTCGACACAGAGTGCCTTCTGAATGCAAGCAACATCGACAAGGCTCTAGTCAAGGCTGTGGTCGTGGACGCGGCATCGATGCTCGTCACTTATAACTTATCTGCAGGTGCAGTTGTCGTCCAGAACAGTCGCCACGAGCCTTCCATTCAGTGGGCGGACGTTATGCAGGTGAGTTGGGCAATCAAGTGACTTATTTGGGGCAAATGTGATCGAACCACTGGTCCGTAGATATCCCACGATAAGGAGAAGTCGGTGTCACTTCTGGAAACACATTCACTAAGCAGCCGAGCTGTTTACGTGACCAGAATTCCAAGAATAGCATATGCTACAGTATATAGAAGCCTATTCTTGAGACTGTACGAGTGTCCAGATCGTACGATGAACATATCCTGGTGGCACCAGACTCATTCGTATGCTTTTTCCACAACCAGGTGGCCTGTTGTGCATGTCTTGTTGTTACCAGTAGAAACCTGAGATGCATGCTGCTGATGTACGGACTTCGGCCCATTATTACTGGAAGCTGGCCCGCGCGTTCCTAGGTTCTGCAGTGAAGCTGCGAGTCGATACCGGCAGCACATTTCACGCTACAAGAGAATACAGACGTCGCTGTGGCGGCCCTTTCTGTGTATTCTGGTTGCGAATCAATTCCGGCACCGTATTTCACGCCACAAGTGACTACAGAGGCCAGTGTGTCGGCCGTGTTGTGCTGCTCGTCGAATTAGCCCCCTGGCATAGCATCACTTCCATTAAAAAACTCTGGCACAACAGCTATACGTAATTCCCCGCAATGTTCCCGCTGTTATGTCTGAAGAAAGTGGTTGTCTGGCAGTTCCGTCCTGTCCTCTTTCTTCATCATGTCTAAGTTTGATCCAAAGCAACTCCCTCGCAACAATGCCCTCTCGGAAAATGTATCTTACAAAAACTGGTTAAAAGGGCTGAAAGGACAAGGACAAAGCGTGAGACGAACAAGGCGCTACTTCCAACAATTTTTATTGAAGAAGGCACCATCTTATATACATTTACGGGGAAGAGGCGGGAAATTTATCATAAGGGAATCGGGAATCGTCAGGAATTTTTATCATCCTCAACCAACAAGCAGAAAGATTAGCTCTTCTGTATCTTACAAATCACCAATTGTCCCTCCTTGCCGTGTACACCGTCTGCAGAGCTTCTGTGTCTATGCCATCTCGCTGAACAGCGACGCCCCCACTGCACTATCCCCGAAAATCTCAACCGAGGTATGTCTTGTAACCGCAGCACTACAGGACCAGCATTGAACGGGAAGCTGCAGATGGCATTCTTATCTTCGGTGCGTCTCCAACCTACCTTTCCAACAAGGTCGCCTTGGAGGCCATTCTCCCGTAAGTAACTTACCATATAACGAATTACCTGAACTACCTAAACGACCTTTCTGCGGTGAACTCAACTCAGGTTGGTGGACATCCTTGTCTACACCAACCATCACACGATCGTGAAAGATGAGCCGTGTAGAGTGAGCTACCCAAGCGGCGTGTTCTTCGAGGATCAGGTAAGAGCAGCAACTTCACCGCCTGGAGCATTTAAACTGACTCGATTAACTGCAGAATAACAACAGCGTGGAAACCATGAAACAGCATCAAGACAAAGTGGTTTGCAAGTCGGTCAGCATGGCTGTCTTCCGTTTTGCATTGACAGCGATCAACGACACTTTTGGCTCTGCATGTCGTCAGGAGGTCATGGACAGTTACGGCGAGGTAAGGATGCCTCCATGCAAATGTCGAGTGAGAGTCGCTGTAGAGTCAAATGGAACCATTTTCCTTCTCAAATGTAACGCTGCAGAAATGTAATAACACGGGTGAGCGATACCTTGCCCTCTGCCAGTTATGCTTGTCGTCAAATGCCACAAGCAGAATGCAGGAACCAGTTAGAGTGCCTACTATACACTGTGTTAGAACCACGTGTTCTAAATTGCAAACGACCGTTCCGCTTGGTGTCATGAGATGTCCTCCGATGACCCAGGTATGTCCTCCGCCAAGGGTGGGAGTTCCAGGCGAGCCGACTTGGTACCCTATCCACTATACGGACAAGTTCAACCTGATCACGTACGAAAGCGAAATGACACTCCAAGAGAAGGTTAGTAGTACTCCTATCAAGTGAACTGTTTCATCGCTTAGCTTCACTGTCCACCACAGGTCTTAGCGCTACGCATGCTGGTAAACCGTGTCTGCGTTGCTGCTTTCCACGTCGAGTTTGAAGCTCCCACTGGGTTGTGTCCGCATCGTTCTGGCTTCACCAGAATAAAACAAATGCGGAACGCTCTGGGTACGTTTTCACTAACCAGTACGAACTAATCAGAGCTGGGACATAATTACGGCGATTATTCACTTTCAGATAATCCCGTGGAATATGTTCCTCCAGAAATACCCGGTATGTTATAATGAGCGAGGCGTAGTGGTGGATATTCAGAATTCTTTCTTCCAGGTTTCGACGAAGGCTCAACTGGTGAGGATCAAACATGAAAGACCAAACATTTATTTCATTGCCTTATACCTCCATATTTTTTTTTCTTTTTGTCAATCATTATGATCTGTGACCACTTCAGGTACCGTAACTCCTACCGCTGAGGGTCACAGGAGGCTCGCCAAGGAACCAGGCACTGAAGGTAATGATGACGCTGTGTGAAATTGCCACTGCGGACTAGGTCCCACGTCTTCAGAACCTTATCGCCATTGCAATCACGTGTAACTTTCTAGTTCAGAGAAGTACGAGGTGTACAATACAAAGAAATCTTACAGGGATCTGATCGCTAGCTCCTTCAGTCTGATCTTAATAGGGTACTAACATGGTGCCACACCTGGGGCATGGAGCTCAATATTAACAAATGTAAACACATGAGAATAACACGAATCCGTGGAAACTGCCAGCTATACACTCTTGATAACACTACGCTAGATTCGGTTCTTTCCTAGGAGTAGTTTTTAGTAGTAGGAGTTTTTATCTCATCAGACGTGTCTTGGAAAACACATACTGAGCATATTATCACCAACGCTAACCATACTTTGGGATATGTTAGACGCACCTTTCATCGGGAACCTCAGCGCATCAAATTATTCCTATACACGTCCGTCGTTCGCCCGAAGCTTGAGTACCCAGTTTTGGTCTGGGACCCGAGTTCAGCAATTCCTTTTCAGGCCATCGAATCATTCAGAACAGGACTGCCCGCTTCATCTTCGGCAACTACCAACGCCCAGCGAGTATAACTTCTATAAAACATAACTTGCGATGAAAAATTTTTCGTCTGTGCCTGTTCCACAAAATATATTATCATAACGATAACTTGCGATCTCGCTTGATATTTGCAGCTACATACGTATGAAATCGCGCTGGCCATCGTCAAACAGTACACATTCCATCTTGCTCAACCAAATTTCATGCTGATTCCTCTTTCTACAGTACCCCCATGGACTGGAACCACCTCCCCGGTTCACTGACATCAATTTCGCCCATCGCTCAGTACAAAAGTGTCATTAGTGGCTATGTTGCATTGTAATCAACATTGTTATTCTGATATAATTGTTATACTTCATTGTTATTGTTCATTCATTCATTGTTCTTCATTTACTTCAACCACCACTCCCCTTTCTAACGCAAACGCCCCGAGGGTATCTAAATAAATAAATATGTAAGCATGTCTTGCAACGTTGCTCCTCAAGGGTAGATTTCCCCCTCCACACCACCGTTACTGGCAGTCTTGTAACGTGGGACGGAGAGCGGAGACCGGGTACGTGACCGGCGCTGCTCTTAAGACAGACGCCAGAGGTCTCTGTGTCACCTACTCTTGGAATACCTGAAACGATTTTTTGTGGTTTCTTTCGGAAATTCTTGGAGGTGTGTAATGTTCATTGTCGGGCCTACAAAGACTTTGGCCGAGGTTGATACATAACACGAAATGAATACATTTCTAAAAAGTCTGCAGCGGCAAAAAGCACACGATTGCGCAATTTCAGCTCGTCTCGTCTGCTTTGTGGCCCCGCCGGTGAAGACCTTGCAGGATTACCCCTCGTACTCGTGTGACTACCTTATCTATCAGACCGCTGGATACGATGTTGCCTCCAAGCACATCTCCTTACAAGGTAGGTTTGCCACGTTACGTGGCTTGGACGTTGAACATGTGGCTTAACGGCATGTGCAGATACAACGTCTTGGGCAGAGTTCTTGAAGCTGGAGAAGCCTCCTGCAACCAGGTTCATGGTGTCTATTGATAGTCAGTCTCTCATTAATATAACGAGAGTAGGTGTCATCGAAAGCTTCGTGAATAGAGTACCAGCTTGGCTTCAAGAGCATCAGTTCGGAGGCGTAGCAGCGCTGTTCGATTCACAGGATGATTCTTTGCGTGCTTACAATGCATTGAAAGTAAGTAGTACATGTGGTCAGTTCTAGCTGCTCCGGTTTCATAATCGTTGATACTGTTCCAAATGCAATCCGGAAGGATATAAATGTACTGATGTGTTTAATATCTTGTATAAGAAGGTTTTGACAAGCTGCTAAAACTGCTATACGAGTTCTTTCTTGTACATATGATGAACATAGTTTTGCTACAGCCGTGACACCAAAATAAGATAGGAACTGAGAAGGACAGTAAAACAAAAATTGTGTGTCTTAGTATAGTGGCCATATTCTTTAAGATATGTGTGACCGCAGGGTTCTCGAAAGTACGACAGTGACCCAGGTAAAGTGACCTAGCTTGACATCTACATGTGCGCGGTACGTCTTATCCCGTCCAACACGCCCTGTGCTGTTCTTCGAGTAGTTGATTTTGCCTTACACATGGGCTACTGAGCTGACCAATAGCTGAGATGACATAACTAACGATTCCACAAATTCGGCAATGCAGGCCCTTCGCGAGCGTCTTGACCAATTCCAGCAGGGAACGTACGTGCTACTTCTGGGAGCTGCGGAGGCCCTTCCTGATCACCTTGTTCGGTAGGTTATTTGACATCCGAACCCCGTACGCACATTTGCATGTGGACTTACAGGTTGGCCCATACTTTCGTGTTCGTGACCAACCACGTTCCGAGCGCCATCTCTTGTAAGGTCAGCTACCCGTCTGTCACCACGCACATGTCGACACTGGTAAGCCTTGCTTCCTGCTATCCCACTTTCTCAACTGCGATTGCACGTTTCAGTCGGAAACCCTGCTGCTGGCGAAAAGCCTCAAGAAAGTGGCGGCCAACGTGAGCGTTTGTATCTCCATCAACCTGGCTGTCCTGGTCTTCTGGCAGGAGAAGGTTGACAGGACAGTCGGCGCCATGTGCAAACAAGGCGCGGAGACAGACTTCGCGGAGGTATGCATGGCAATAAATGTTAACATTCATCGCACCGCCAGTGTTTTATTTTAAAAACAATGATATTGGAAGAGGTCGCTCTATGTTAATTAACAGGTTCAGTGACCTCCGTATCAGCGATTTCCCAATCACGCGTTTAGAAAAGGCTGGAGAGAAAAATTAACAAATGAGGGAGCACATGTCACTGGCAGTTATCTGCTTGTTCATGTAGCAAGTTGACGCAGCTTACAAAGTAGGCCATTGCGTACGAATTATTGGATGTACGCTTTGAATACAATTACCGTAGGTTGTTAAATTAAATCAATTAGAGTTGCTCATTAAATGTTATCGAACTCACCTTCATGTTACTTCAGTTGCTCGTTACCAGTGGCGTAGCCACGGGGGGGCTAGGGGGGGCTCGAGCCCCCCCTACCTGCCACGGCCCGACCCACGCAAATCGTACAACTCCGAGGAGAAAATAATATATGTGTGTGTGTGCGGGGGGGGGGGATCAG
This sequence comes from Ornithodoros turicata, assembly GCF_037126465.1. Lineage (NCBI taxonomy): Eukaryota > Metazoa > Arthropoda > Arachnida > Ixodida > Argasidae > Ornithodoros > Ornithodoros turicata. The sequence continues at coordinate 15,644,607 of NC_088203.1, forward strand.
TGTGACGATCGCGAAAGTTCTTGCAGTTCATGGCGTCTATCTAAGCAGCACTCTTGAATGGTTTTCAAAGTATGAGCTTTTCAAAATACTTCCAATCTCGTGACACCACCTCATTGGTCATGACAGCCTATGCATGTAATCGTATTGTGAACGTCCAAAACAATTATTTTCGTTCTTTTTTATCATCCACATTTTGCGGTGTGCACAAGTATGTGTGTTGTTGTCCCACACAGGATCAGCGGGGGGGGGGGGGGGAGGTCGTATCAAGCCCACCCTACCTTGGAGGACTGGCTACGCCACTGCTCGTTACTAGATGGCAGAAGGCTTTGTGTGGCACATATCACATAGAGCACTGACTATGGCACTAGATATAGCGCTCAGCATTGAAGTGGTGCAAACATACCGTAATTGTGAGGCATGATTTGTGGTCGCGGTATGTCATATTTCCTTGGCAGCTGTGCAGACAAGCTGAGGTGAAGATAACAGTGGACAGGGAATGGATGAGTGCTTATCTTCAGGCTGACGAGAACAACACGCTGTACACGTTCGAAACAGAAGATCTCTTGGCCACCAAGGTAAGCCTCTGTCTGTCGCTGACGAACACTGTGCCGATAGGTTGCCCTCTTTCAGGTGGCCTTCTTCAAATCGTGGTTCCCGGACGTCTGCGTTGCTGCTTTCCACACGGAACGTGACGTATACGCTCACCCTTGCCCTCTCCTACCACCTTTCTCGAGGCTTATCAAGATTGCAGACACGCTCTGTACGTCACATGCACCCCACGTTTTCTGTAAACTAATCTGAATCCGTTTCTTTTCAGACCGCAACATACCGAACTTACTATTGAATAAATAAAATGTAACGCATATCTGTCGTCTTACTTCCTTTAGATGTACAGGTCCCGACAAAAGTTTACGGAACACGCGAGCGGTGTATTTTCTCCTCGGTACGACACCCTAGCGGCAAGCGGAAGCTGGCGAAATCAGGCCCTTCAGTGAGGCAGTTCACTGAGGCAGTTCACTGCCTCAGAGGGGTGGACGACTGCGCTCTTACCGACACACAGCGGTAGTTTCGGTATGATTACTGTGCCCGCGAAGTGAGTTGGACTTAACTGTTGTGCTCGTCAACAACTCGTGACTCACGTCAGTTGTTTATCAAACAATCAATTATCAATGCCAGCGTCAATTGTTTATCAGCTCGTCACGCCTCGTCCATAATAAAGCAACTGTTTACCAGATACCATTCTTTGTCTTGTCTACATATCATGGCTTTCCAATAAAAGCAATACACCGTAAAGTGTTGCCACTATGATTCATCCTTGTTATCACGATGATAGCGGCGAGCTCCCTGTCTCAACAATCGGTGAATCACGTGTTCTTGGCGAGCACAACAGTAAAATACAATTCACATACCGAAACTACCGCTGTGTGTCGCTAAGAGCACAGTCGTCCACCCCTCTGAGGCAGTGAACTGGCCTGATTTCGCCAGCTTCCGCTTGCCGCTAGGGTGTCGTACCGAGGAGAAAATACACCGCTCGCGTGTTCCGTAAACTTTTGTCGGGACCTGTACTACGTATACGTGTTAGGGATCTTTGGAAAATCGGAGCCACTCTACCCGTTCACGTGAACGAAATCACGCTATTCTCTGCCTCTGGTTGGAGGACCAGGGAGTAAAGCAATCCCAAGGGTGTGGGTGTGAGTACAGTGCTCATGGCTGCTACATGTACGAGAAAATCTGGTATCCCTTGAAAAGCAGTCATGTGAAATAGTGATCAGCAGCGATGGTCGCTAACTACTTCTACAGTAGTTTATAACTACTACTTCGCGATGGAGTAGTAGTTCAATACTTTTCAGGGGAGTAGTTAAAACTACTTCTTTAACTACTGCAATGTATTTTAACTACATCTATAACTACTTAACGTTGTCCATCAACACCAATCGCTTGTATTGTTCTTGGACACCTAAATATGAATCACAAGCGGTGATAATGATATTTAAAATATACTCTTGTGCCTACATCGCTTAATTCACGCACTGTCGTAAAATCCACTGCCTGGCTCTTGTATATTATGAGCTAACGAAAGAGCTTGCTGCGGAAATATTTTCTATGGAGTGAAAGCTTCCGCTATAAAGGTACGTAAAACATACGACTGACCATGTGCGAGATTTACACTCTGGCTCCTTTGTCACAGATCAATGTTCCACGCACAAATATTGTGGTGGGTGGCGATTGCGCCACTGTGGACCGTAAAATATTTTCGCTTAGCCACGATGATCGATCACGTAGCCAGCCTATGCGGTTTCAATGCAAATTCATGCAAATGAGGCTTCACTAGACAAGCATTAAAAGTGAAGATTTAGTACACAGGCACGGCACAATTGCTCTGCGCCTCCGTTCTTATCAAACAAGTAGCTCAAGGTAAAAGTCGGAAGCACAATCGTGCCGTAAAGCTTGCGGCAAAATCGGAAGTAGTTTGCGCCTGCACTAACTTAACTACTGTAGTTAACTACTCGAATTAGTAGTTTAACTAGTAGTTGCCACTACATTTCTGCAAGTAGTTGATAACTACTTGCACTTTCAGTAACTGAAAAATTATTGGAATAAGTATTGCAGCGGGCTGGGGTATGCCATATCAAACATCGGCAATTTTCTGCTCTCACCTTACTTTACTGACATCTCTGTCGGCAACGAAACGGGTTAGAATTGTTTTCTATATATTGAACGATAGAGGAAAGATTGTACATTAAAATCGTAGTTCATTTACGGATATCTGTCCTGCCGTCGAGGAGCTATGAGCGCTAAAAAAATGTGCAATTTTTGTCATATCGGCTGACTTTGGCATTTTTTCTTCAGCGTTCAGGTATACTAGTGTTCCCATACTTTAAGTGTGCTGCGGTAAAGGATGTGACGCGAATGAAGTAGCATCAGCAAGTGAAAGTGCATCACATGCAAAGTCGCAAGAAAAAATCACGTCCATCTGTGGACTGGTTGATCGTAGGAAGCGCCGGGAACCTGCTTTCGTGCATTGGAGGTAGTTTCCAAATTTTTTTCACTGAAATAAAAAAATGTCATCGGCGGACCTTGGTCGATTTAAAATGGAATTACCCAACAGTGTTTCAGCCTCATTCCTTCCCTGTGCCCTGCACCCTTCAGTGCGGGGTCATCCGCTGAATGGTACGTCGTAATGACGTACGTCGCCACACAAATAGATTGACACGCTTACGGGTAATGAACAGGCACTGCAATGACACCTCTTCGTGCCCTTTCTCGAGGACACTCACGCAAAATGCCTCAGTAGTGTGGAAGGTGGTCATAATAACGGTTCCGAAAATCTCCTGCTCGACATCTTACTTGGACACACAACTCTCTAGTATTAGGAAGTTTAACCCGAGATAGTAGTGCGGTAATAACTTCGCAGTGCGACACCAAGGAAGACGACAGGTATGGATTACATTTTATTAAGACGTAGACTCCGGGTGGTTACCGTCTGAAAGAGAACTTGCTAATTAATTGACAATAGCGGCGATGAGAGTGACGTACAGAGAGTATCCCCGATCTTGATAAGCCTCGAGAAAGGGGGCAGACGAGGACACGGATACTCATACACGTCTCGTTCCGTATGAAAGGCGGCCACGCAGATGTCCGGGAACCAGGACTTGAAGAAGGACACCTACATGGGTAACGTTAAAGACACAGCCCGTTGTACGACTGTAGGTATTCTGACTTTAGTAGCCAACATGTCTCCTGTCTCGAATGTGTATAGCGTGTTGTTTTCATCAGTCTGAAGATAGGCGCTCATCCATTCTTTGTCTGGGGTTATCTTCACTTCGGCTTGCTTACAGAGCTGCACAAAGAAGACAGGTTTGTTGGAACTATGGTTATTTTCTTGACGACCGACAGCAATCACCTGTGTCTGCGTAGTAGACGTGCGGTACTTAATCTAGATACATACTCCATTTCAAATACAGTCAAACTCCTTTACAACGAAACTCAGGGGACAGCCAAAAAAAATTCGTTAGTATTTTCGTTAAAAAGGATGTCCATTATTGGACCTATAGGGCTCCAGCGGGACCGCAAAAAAATTTGCTGTAATGGTATTTTCGTTAAAAAGGTGTTCGCTATAAAGGAGTTTGACTGTACACTGTAATGCTTATCCCCCTCCAGTGGAGATGTGCGCCCATCCTAAGCAACCGTATGAAACCGTCTTCCATCGACACGTGGAATTGCAGTGTGATCCCTAAGCATGTTCCCTTTACTGCGAGCGCTGCAAACTATGCGCATCATGACTTCTGGTGTTGCTATTCAGAAGTAAGCCCTGCAACGCTGTACATTTCTCTTCGTATACATCAAGAAGTGGATGACTTCCCGAAGGCTGAACACATGTGTCCTCTCAGGAAACTAGATTTTAAAGCAAAACCTTTGTGCGGGTTGAACTGGTCTTCAGAAATCCGTTCACAGATCTTTGCGGAGGAGAACTCGATGACACGTGTAAGTTGCGAGCGCACACGCACGCACATGCGCGAGACGTTAGCTGGTGCCACCAAAACGTGCAACCGTCGATCGTGATAACACTGCATGCGCGCGTTCACAGTGCTCTATTATTGCTGTTATGAATATTCGGTTAAGCATGCTATGTATGCACCTGTTAAGGAGAGAAGCTGTGTGGTGCATGACTGTGGACGTATGGGGCGGGATGGACGAGTAACGTAAGTGGGGTGAAATCTGACGCGCGTTAGAAACTGCATTTCTCGATGGCGATAACGATTTGGGTTAGAGGCTCACGTGTTTTAAACCAAGCGCTTCTCTCCCCTTTGCCGCCTCACAAAGCGCACGGGTTTACCGATTCACTGGTTCCTTTAGCCCTCAACACTGCCACTCCGTACTGCCCCTACGTTCCAATAAGGGTGGGTGGGACAAGGCCAAAAACTACAAGCCACAAAACGTTACAAGTCACACCTCAGCAAAGTCCGTCTCTGCGCCTCGTTTGCACTTTGCACCGACACTTCTGTCCATTGTCTCCTGCCAGAAGACCAGGATGGCGAGGTTGATGGAGAGACAGACGCTCACGTTGCCCGCCACTTCCCTGAGGCTCTTTGCCAGCAGCAATGGTTCCGACTGAAATGTACAGTCGCAGTTGAGAAAGTGGGATAGCAGGAAGCAAGGCTTACCAGTGTCGACACGTGCGTGGTGACGGATGGGTAGCTGATCTGACATGACGTTGCGCTCGGAACGTGGTTGGTCACGAACACAAAAGTATGGGCCAACCTAAACGAAGTCCACATTCGAGTATGCGTATGATGTGAGAAATCAAAACACTTACTGAACAAGGTGAACGGGAAGAGCGGCCGAGGCTCCGATGAGAAGTACGTATGCCCCATGTTGGAATTGGTCAAGGCGCTCACGAAGGACCTGAGGTAGCGGATAATCGTTTATGTGAACTACTAAGGCAGGAATACAGGAGAGTTCGCAGTACTGCATTTTCGGCGTATGAGGATCCCTCTAAACAAGGACAGTTAAGCCTGCCCAGGCTTCGTGGCTCCTGATACATGCACAAACGTGTGAGTTTACGTGAAGACGACGCCTATTAGGCATTACACGCTCTATGTATGCTAGAGGTTTGTTGTGTACACGTTTTTCTTCTTTGTTCCAAGTTAGGTTGCTACTTCTTTACTTGGTTCGCGGACATGGAAGGCAGCACTTTCCTTCCGCACTCCATTACGTTGCTACAGGGCAATGAACTGTAATTTCAGACTTAGCACTAAAGTGAATTTTTGGACGAGATCTTAGTAACTGAGCGCACTCGGCAACATGCAGAAGCTGGGTGAACACGAATATTTGCACGCAAGACGCAAAATTTTAGTACAGTTTTAGGTTTACTACTGAACAGATCCACAGGGTCAGTTCCTAACGGATTCCCAATGAAACAAAAGTAGTTTACGATTCCGGCAGAAAGATGCAGTACAGGCAACGTTGCATTGTGCACTGACCTTCAATGTTTCGTAACCATGAAGAGCATCGTCCTGTGAATCGAAGAGCACTCCCACGCCTCTGATGTGGTGATTTTGGAGCCAGACCTGTACTTCATTGACGAAGATGTCGACGGCGCTTGCTCTTGTTACATTAACGATGGACTGACTATCAATAGACACCATCAGCCTTGTTGAAAGAGGCTTCTTCAGCTTCAAGAACCTCGTCCAAGATACTTCGTCTGCGCAACCCGTTGTGTCAGATGATGTACGGCAGCTGAGCGACATACAACAAATACCTGACAAGGACATGTGTTTTGATGAAATATTGTAACCCAAGCTCTGGTAAACGATATAATCGCACAGGTACGATGGGTATTTCTGCAATGTCTTTACAGGTGGAGCAAGGAAGCAGACGAGTCGAGCTGCAAATAGAGATAAATTGTCGGTGCTCATGATCACATAACCTACAAAGAAAAAATATACCTTGTGCACTCGGTTCATTGGCGAGCCTTCTATAGCCAGAAGTCGTTGAAACGGTACCTAAGTAGCGTTCATTGAACACATGAAAGTAATGAACGCAGAAGATAATGATCGACAAATAAGTCTTTACCGGTTGTCCCTGTCTCGTGATCTGAAAGGGGAAAAAAAATTAAAATCCCCCATCATATTACACGCTCGGCACAACATACCGGGTACGTACGGAGGAATATAGTCTACAGGATTGTCTGAAAATTAGGGTAACAGACGACATGGATCATAAATTGCGTTTATTGTTTGTTCCTTACCCAGGACGTTTCTCATTCCTTTTATCCTGGAAAAGGCAGGGCGGTGCGGACACTTTCCTGTGGGCACTTCAAACTCGACGTGGAAGGCAGCGATGCAGGCGCGTGTCACTGACTTCCGCAGTGCCAGGATCTGCAGAAGATACAGTACGTGAGGAATAGGACCGTTGCCATGTTTGCCATGGGAGGACTAACCTTTTCCTGGAGGGTCGTCTCACTTTCGTAGGTGATCAGGTTGAACCTGTCCTTGTAGTGGATGGGAAACCAGGCAGGCTCGTCTTCTGCTCCGACTCTTGGTGAAGGACAAACCTAAGGCGCGAGCGATCATGTCATCAAAGGGGGCAATTCGAGGTCCTTAATAGGTCGCACTGCTTTTTTTCTATTTCTTCCTGTTTTTATTGTCCTATATCATCCTACCATGGACTTGTCAACGAGCTCGGTATAGCTCCTTGCAAAGGACACTATATCCTAGCTGTTTATTACGCAGGTGCATTAATGGCTCCCTTAGTGCAGTAGTATAGTTGTGCGTAGAGAAACGCGCTTAACAGCCAAGACGCAACAGCGTGCAGCAACTCATCCTTACCTGCCCATAACTGTCCATGATTTCTTGCCGACATAGAGAGCCGAATGTGTCGTTCGTTCCTTCTATGGCAAAACGAAAGACCGCCATGTTGACCGACTTGCAAACTATTTTGTCCTTGTTCTGTTGCATGCTTTCCACGGCGCGGTCATTCTACAAGGACAAACATCGAGGACAATCGACAATACAAGAACCGATAATGTCAGTTCGTTGATATGTTCCACAGAATGCAGATAATACCTCGTTCTCGAAGAACATGCCGCTCGGGTAGCTCACTCTACACGGCTCATCCCTAGTGATGGTGTGATGATCGACGTAGATGAGGATGTCCACAGTTCTGGGTACAGAGAAATAAGTTCAGTTCAGTTCAGAGACAGTGCTGGGCTTGCAATAGTGAAAAATTTTTATGTGGTAAGCAACTTACTGGAGAATTGCCTTCAAAACGATGTTGTTCGCAAGGTAGTTTGGAGATGCTCCGAAGATAAGTGTACCATCTCTGTTAAGCTCATTCATTCGGAACCGGTATTGCTGTGATTGTAAAGGCGACAGAGAAGTGAGAGCGAAATACAGAGGCATACAAGTGTGATGGAGGAAGATCGAAAGTATACTAGCACCACAGATACATGCGCATTGCGCCGTCTTGTTGTACTTCAACAGCTGCCGTCACGGTCAACTGTACATCTCGAGTCAGACACGGTGTCACGTCAACCATAACCCGCGGCAAGAAAATCGCGCATGAATGCCAAACCGCGAACGAGTCATAAACAAAGGAAAACAACAAGAAGATGAGACACGAACGCAAGCAGGAGTTACAGGACGTGGGAACGGTCATTTGGTGTCTCCAAAAGGTTGCACTGTACTGTTGCACTTCTCTGTATCGTGAAGTGCGAATTTGTTTGTACGATACACGGAATATATAGATATTACGAGTTCGAGCCACCTCCTCACCCCTACTTTTGTCCCACCCAATAGCGCACAGTTCCTAACCTGCAATTGTGGCGAATACAAAAATCTTCACCTAGGCTTTCATAAATGTGTTGCGTTTGAACCGAGAGAATCCGACGACGTACACCTTGGTAAATCAAGGCATGTGCACCCTCTCCCCGAAATGTCACTCATGATGGACTGATGACACCAGCACCGAACCGAGGCACCGAAGGGCGTTCTTAACGAGACCAGCTACTCACGGGTGTGCGTTTTCTGTACCAGTTTGTCACGTACTCTATTCCAGCGTTTCCCAAACTTTTGGCGGTGACGGATCCCCGGAAGCGATGAGAACCAATTCGCGGACCCCCCCCCCCCCCCCCCCCCACACACACACACAAATATACCGGGATACGCGCTGTGTACACTGCATTGCAGGCCACGTTTAATATGCGCGACAGGGTATAACAAGGAAGGAAATTACATTTGTGCAAGCATAAACATGGTCAAGTGACTGTCTAGACAGAAGCGAAGTTGACTTCCAACGCCGCGTTCAGTGCGAGGTATTATCTGTAGTGTCACCATCTCTGCAAGAGGTCCGCAGGCTGCCAAATATAAAATGCGCTAAACACAGGAACACTCTCAGTCAGTTCGAACTCGAAGCAAAACGATATGACGCGCTGTATTTCCCATGCTAGCCAGTGCATAACCAGCAACCTCGTCAGCTGCTGCGTGCTTTCGATACAGCTTCAGAAACGATTCCGGACTGGTTTCTTCTTCTTGTTTGTATGTGTATGACGCGGACAAACGTGCATTGCAGGACTTTTCTATCAGAAATTAGAAGCTAGCCGTTGAAGCATGCTTGTAGCAATTTTGGAAGTTCTGGGTGTTTGGAAATCGGGCAGCATGTACGAGCGCGTGTTTGTGGGGACGAAAATCCTCACTGAAATCTAAGAGACGGTCGCGGACCCCCACGGACACTCTCGCGGACCCCCAGGGGTCCGCGGACCACACTTTGGGAAACACTGCTCTATTCTAGTAATGAGCGCCCCTTACGCCTCCATACAGTTAACACTGTCTGTACGACCGGGCAGTGCAGAGTCGTGCTTATGTCCTGAACTCTTAAGAGCCCAGAAGAGATGCCGTCCCTCTAGCACCAATAAATATGTGCAGGAAGTGTATTACAGAGTTCCGGTCGCATACAACGATTTTAGTTATTCTCACCTGCAAAAGGATAGTATACGGCACGACAGACTCGTGCCGGCTGTCCTGGACGACCACGGCTCCAGCAGATAAATTATAAGTGACAAGCAGGGACGCTGCGTCCGTGACCACAGCTTTCACATCCTTATCGGTGTTTGTTGCATTAAGAAGACACTCGCTGTCCAGGTTTGCAGCGAACTTCTCACGTTCACTCTGGATCATTTTCCTTATTTCTAAGAAGGCCTTCCATTGGGCATCTGATGAAGTACAATTCATAGATAGTCTGTGCTTTTGTATAACACAAACACACTCACCGATTACTTCGTGTCCATCGCCCCTGAGGCAGAGTGCGTCGTATATGATGACATCGCAGACGAGCTTAGGGAACTTGACATAAACTGCCAACTGCGGTGACATGAAGCACAAGAGAGTATCTACAACATAGACGAGCGCAGAATGAGAAGAAATGACGCCACATCGCACGGTAATCGTGCTCGCCATCTTGTTTTGCAGTTTTCGTGCACTCTGTCCATGTCCTTACTTCCAAACTGTGGAACACTTGTGTGTCCTGGAACCGCCCTTTCATCTTCAGCTGTTGTATTAGATACCACGGGATGCCCGGTAGTAGTTATGCTCGCCTTCGTTGCTCTGGATGACGTTGGATGCATGCTGAATCTTCTGGCAGATGGCGTTGTCGCTGTAGCACTTTCGGAGGATTTACTTCTTGGTGCACCTGAGGAATCAAATAGGGTAAGAATAGGGTGCAGGTACGCAATCCATCATCACCACTTGTCCCGGTGAAGGGAGTGGTTCCCATAGTTGAATTGGAGACACTGTACTCGTCTGAAATGAAAGAAACGTTAAAATGAAATTGGGGAAGGAACAAAATAACAAACCAAGTCGCGCTCGTATAGCCTTCAGTCTCGAGAATGCTGGTGTGCACAACCCCGTAGAGTCTTCGGAATCCGCGTAGAATGCAGCCACGCAAGGGTCAGGGATCTTGTCATAAAATTCCAGCATCTGCAAACGACAATATCGTGGTAGTGTGCTCTACCACGACTGCGGGGTCTTCCTTGTCACGACGTCAACGACTCCCTGCTCCGAAAAGAGACTGCTTTATACTGAAGTTTCACGTGTGGAAGGGATGGCAGTTAACTAGTTCTATTGACTTATAGGGTATTTCTGTTCGTAGCAGCGAACATCAGCGAACAACCGTCCTGTACTAAAGAGTTTTAATAATTCGTACGCTCTCGCCTTTGCGTACGTAAGGGATAGCGTTGATAGTTCTGCGCACGCCCATAAGAGAAAGAGCTTCGCGCAGTGCGCAAAACCACCAACGCTATATGCTACGTACGCCTTCGCCTTTGCGTCCGATGTGCTAAAACTCTCCACTAACTTCGCAATCGTCGGTAGCAGGACCAGGACATTCCGCTGCACAAAACTGAAACCACAAATATTTACATGTACCCCTCGACTCCTGCTTTACAATCAACTATTCAAATGAGGAGTCAGCTGCAAGCCAATGACAAAAGTATCACGTTGAGAACTAGGGCGCTTGCGAAAGACATTGACATTATTAAATGCGATAGCATTTATGAACGAACATCTTCATCATTCAGTCATCATTCATCGTTCATTCAGAACGAACATCTTCATCATCGAGTTCTCTTGAGGATGGGTACGCCGCAGAGTAAGCCCTGCACCAATTAATTGACTGCTGCTTGAAGATCACGTGTTCAAGCGTGGCTACAAAACCGGCCTGGGAGAGGCTCAGATGTAACAGCGTGATAGTAACAACCGTGCCGCGCAACCAGTTGTCAGTCGGAGGAGGAACTTAAGTTCAAGCGTACGCGTGCTGAACGTGCTTGTGGAGGCGGACAAGGTGTTTTAATGTCTTCCACGGCACGCTAGCAACGACACAGGGCTGTACCTGTACCTAAAGTAGATGAGTATGTGTTACGGTATACGCGCATGGCATCTTGAAGAAGGAAGCTCAGTTCCCGGCTGCGATGATGGCATTCTACGCCACTTTGAGGTTACCCGGGTTCGAAGCCGGGCGATGGATGTGCTGCCTGGGTGCATTCCCTGGGATTTCCTCAGACATTTTAAGACGAGTGTCGGCACAGTTCCCCGTGAAGTCGGTCCAGAACAGATGATTCACCTCGGGCAACATGCAGGCAGGCAGGTCGCTGCCGCAAATAGCACACACATAACACCCAACACACACTCACAGCAATGGCACGAGTTCCTGTGCAACAGTACCTTGTGTGCCGATAATAGAGAGTTTTGGTAGATCGTACGCTACCACCTTTGCGTATGTAAGAAATAGTAAAGTTCTGTGATATCCTAACAGCGCGTACGGGAAGTGTTATAGCTCAGGGAATTTTAGTGTATCGCACGATATCGCCGTCGTCTATACGTAAGAGATAGCGTTCGTGGATCTGCGCAAGTGCCCCGCGAAGTGCGCACAACCACCACGCTATCCCTTACGTACGCAAAGGCGACAGCGTACGATGCACTGTAACTCACTAATAGAGTTTTAGTTCTAAAAGCGATAAAACCCCAGTGCAGGGGACACGGACAGACGAAACACACAGACGAAGCTCTGACAGTGCTTCGTCTGTCCAGTTTTTATCGCTTTTTAACCTACTGAGTTTTAGTACATCGTACGCTATCGCCATTGCGTACGTAAGAGATAGCTTTCACGCATCCGTGCACGCCCATAATAGAAAGAGCTTCGCGCAGTGCGCAGAACCACCAACGCTATCCCTTACGTACGATCCACTAAAACGCACTATTGTGTCAGAGTCAGAGTCATAGATAAGCTACCGATTGTCAACGGCGTCAGCCACTTCAGTCTCCACAGGCCTCTATGCTGTCTATCGTTAGAGAATGCCCGCGATGAGCCCAAATGCTATCGCATTTCACTGACAATCTGCACGGCGCTTTCTGTGGTAATTTCCTATGGAGTTCATTCCGCATCAAAATGTCGCATATTTAGCAACGGACGCTGATACACCGATATGTGACATGCTTGCCACCTAGTCACCTGGAAACTATACAGGGGGCTGTAACCAAAAGGAATGGTCGACGCGGCGTTTGACAACAGAGCGATTGCAAAGGACCTACACATGAACATTACATAAAAACTTTACCCGAAGCACTACTGTAGCCTCATTTTCAAACGTCGTCAGATGCGTTGGAGTGGAGTAATAGGCAGCGTTTGCATCCGTGGTTGTTGTCTTGTTACACGTCTAGAGAACAAAGGTCCGTCAGCTTCAAGGGTCGAGAGCTGAATTCTGGCGTATTACCTGCGCGTAGTTTCCATGTGCTTCCATGACACAGTGATCGCCCGTGTTTCCCAAATATGGACCTTTCAGTTGGTATGTGAACACACCCAAATTAATCGGGGCGCAAATGAGAGCGCGCAGTAGCTCCGAGTTTCGCCACAAATACATGAGAGAGTTCTGAAAACGACCATACTCGTTAGGGAAGGCTCCAGGACCCTGCACGCGTCCTTACGTCGCTCTGGTCAGCGATGAAAGCCCGCAACGCTGGGGTTCTTGTCGGGGGTTGAACGGTGCAGTCCTTTCTCGAGATATGCTGAGTCATCATGATGAAGAAGTCTGCACCGCTGTAGGACATTAACCGTTATTGAGCAGAAAGTGTACAGGAAGACTGCAGAATTCTTACAGGACTAGGCCGAAGAAGGCCCTTCCGTCCTGAAGCGGGACGCTGCCTACGACCAGTTGAAACGGTGTCGGTTTGTTTCGCCTCAGCAGTGTTAGGACGGCCTGCGTACATTGAGTGCCTCCATAAAAATGGCATTTCGTGCCATATCTATGGCCTTACCGAATGTACAGCCACTACATTGGAAGTATAGTCAGGATTTTCGAGGAATATGCCAAAAGCTGTCCATTGGTCGTCCCGTATAAATACTAACAGGGTGTTCGCGAAAGCAACGAGCTCAGTCGCGTTGACCACCCATCTGTCGGCGAAGCTGGATGGGTTCAGAGTGAGCACGAGGCGAGATCCTTTATGCCCGTCTGCAGGACGACAGCATGTCACGCACAGGTGGTTCAAATCTCGTGGTACAAACCGATTGGCTTTATGGCTTTAATGGTGCGCCGTCGGTGGTCGTAAGAGCCTGGAGGATACACGATATAGTTGCAGAGGGTTGCAGGAATACGCGTTATGTCGGCAACCGTGGCTTCGTGTCCAGAGAGGCAGATCAATGTGGCTGCAACGAGAAGCCGTGTAAGTTCCTCCCATTCTATGAAAGAACTGACTTACCATGGTGTGTGCCTGAGAATGCAATGCCTGCAAACGAAGGATATATATTTATAGAGGAATAACGATTGGCAGCAGGAGGTGTACCTTCTGTAGAGTATGGTGTTCTACTTCCAGCAGGTGTGACTGTGCCCAGTGGAGTCTCCGACGTAGCACGTTGGGGTTGTGCTGTTCCTGTTGTGGAGTGAAGGGGAACTGTAACGGTTGAGGAACCTTAATGTAGTTCTCCTCGGGGTCTCCCGCAGGGCAAGTGACCAATGTAGATACTCCACTCACCCGGAGTGATGTTTTCACCACCATCTACAAACAGGTTATTGTTATGTACTGGCTGAATTCAAGAGTGAAAAAGTGTGCGCCAGAAGGTCTATGGTATAGCAGTGCATAAAAGCGGAAAATCGTTCTCTGGAGGTGCACAGACACCTTTTGACCGCTCTGCCTCTCTCTCCTAGCTCATGCAGTCATGCTATAGACACGTGGGTGTTGGCGCTGCGCGTGGGGGAGGGAGGGGGTAACGTTTGTTAGATGAGCACCAGTGCGCTCTGCTCTTCCGAACGTCCAGCCAATCGTGTCAGCTATGTTCCTATGCTCCTAATGGAATAATAGTGAGGTTTAGTATATCGTACACTGTCACCTCTGCATGCGTAGGGGACAGCGTGGCGATTCTGCGGAATGCGCAAAGCTTAAATGGTAGGTAACATGCAACAGTTACAAGATTTTTCAATGAACTATCATTACCTTCTGGAACATATCTTGAGCAAATGTCCCTGGGTCATATTAGATACGAAGCAGTGCAGAAACCAGAAGGTCAGCCGTTACATTGCATGAGCGCAATTAGGGAGCCTAAAGCCTGGTCCGTATTGTTGCGTTTCAATACGTCCGTCCGTTAGACGACTGGCTGTTCGCAGACAATCTACCAGATGCCGCGACCTGTCGTTGGCAAAAGAAAGCCACGTTTGTTGCCAGCCGCCGACCAATGTGTTGTTTGATGGTTGCTTCCGATGATGAATGCCATTGCGTGAAGGAGACACGAAGGAATGCTTCATGTTCCATGCAGATACTACCCTGACCTCACCTCACGAAACGCGAAAACCACGAAGTTACACGACTGCAACACCAGCGTAGCTAGCTTTACCAACAATCCACTCTTTCCCAATCACATAACTCGATGTGACGTGCTGAGGCGGGTGGCACTTCTGCGATGCTGCTTACGAGAAAACAGCTTGCAGCCGACTACATGCATGGGGTTGTGCGTTGTGCTCCACGGCATCGCGGCGGCACGGTTACCGAGACAACGATCGGCATTTCTTGCGTCGCTAAGTCCAGAAATTGAACTCGTATGCATCCGTTGCTTTCGAAGGGGCTTGCGTCTGTCCACAGACGGACGCAACGCCGACGAACGCATTGAAACGCAATAGTGTGGACCAGGCTTAAATCACTTTGATGTATTAGCAAGGACGACACCATAGACATTCTGCGACACTTCTTTCCCGGCAAATGCGCTTTAAGTACCCAACATGCTTCGAGCTTGAGCGAGTCGAGAGAAGGATAGCCCCGCACCACACGAGCGGCCGTGATCCTCCGTATCAGCATTCAGCAGAGCAACGCATGCGAACGGATACAGTTGCCGGAAGTAGTTGAGCTACGTATGAAATATATAAAGCAGAAATTGTGACGTCATCACACGCGACCAGTAGTCGTCAGACAAAAGCCAAGAAGCCTGCTGCACTCAAGGGCGTCCGCTTCTGCCGAGACCACCGCATAGCGTACCTTAGATAAGAGCGTTGCTTCGTTGTCATAGATGAACACGGAGGACCCAACCTTTGCTCTCATTGTGGAATAGTCCGGGTCCACTCTGCCAACAAGTTTGCATGTCTGCAAGGAGATAAGTGAACGAAATTGCGGAATTACTTGATTGCTCCTACATCAGAATAGTTGGCCTTCCTGCAGCCGTCGTTCGTGCACTCGTAGACCGCCAAGTTGATGCTCACGCACAGCAAGGAATTATCGCTGACTGCTTGGGACAACTCCAGAAGCCCATCCATGGAGGACATCTGCGCCGTGATAACATTAGTCGGAGGCCACGTGCTACTGGGAGCCGATTACATACTTTCGTTGGAGCATCTCCGTCCGGAAATTTTCTGTACTCGTCATTCTTCTCGTCACTCCTGAGGATTCCTCCGGGAAATCTGTCGTCGATCGCACTGACGTTCCCTTTAACGGTTCTCGCGACGACATTACCAGCGTACACGATCGTATCTGCCGTACTGAAAATTGCAAATCATTCTGTATTGTGTTCCCCGCAACAAATGATATTTATTTTATTTCTTACTATACAATCAACCTGGTCGAAAGTGTGAATGCACGAAGCATAAATGCAGACAGTCAACATTACACGCTTTCAACAATTTTCGAAAGAACTAGCTTCGGATTCTCCAGGGGGATTCCGAGGGAAACGTCTGAGAACGCCTCACGACAGAGTGCGCACCTTCTCTGTCTCCGCTATCCGCGCCATGTTGGAAGCATTGCCCACAGCAGTGGTGAGTAGACGGAAATCGACATCGGAGGAGCACATGCACTGCCAGACGGGTAGCAGATTGCGCACACTATGATGTCATACTTCTCAAAACGCGAAATTAATTTCAGGATACTTCAATATCATTTGAGAAGCAATAATTTGGGAAGGTACGACGTGAGACATGTACCATATTGCTGCTGAGCGCTATAAAGACGAGGACATAAGAAAACATGTAGACGGGGATAACACGAATTCGCTCTGATTCCGAATAAACGAGTGGTACTTTAAAGGGACCACTGAGGTCACTCCATTTTCCGTTTTTTTTTTCTCTCACTCACTCTCTCTCTCTCTCCTTATCTCACTTTTCTTTCTTTCTTTTTTTCAAATTCTTTGACGAATAAAACGTGCTCCTTCGAGAGGTGACGAGAGGCACCAGGTGACCTGTAGCACGCGCGAGCCTCTGTTTCAAAGATCCTCCACTCTTGGAAAGAGCGTGTGGGAGAATGAGGGAACGTCGTGAAGTAGGCATGAGCCCCTGGCACGTAACGTAGACCATCGCAGCTCAAACGGGTATAAACAGCGCGTGAGGGGAGAAGGAAGAAGCAAGAGAGGGCGTCACGCGAAGATCGGCGGGTGCCTCCTCGAACTGCTTTTGTGAATTTGATTGCGCAGTGAC
Source organism: Ornithodoros turicata (assembly GCF_037126465.1). Classification (NCBI taxonomy): domain Eukaryota; kingdom Metazoa; phylum Arthropoda; class Arachnida; order Ixodida; family Argasidae; genus Ornithodoros; species Ornithodoros turicata. The sequence goes on from NC_088203.1 coordinate 15,661,543, forward strand.
AATACACCCCTGACCCCTGATCGAGAGCTTGGCGAATGAGACAGGGTTTAGAGTCCCGTAGAGTTTGCTCAAGTTAAACTCGTTGCTCCTGTTTACCCCGTACCTAGAACACTTTGCTAGACCTACGTTCAGATCTCGAATGAGGACTCGTAGAAATACTTACTCGGCGACTAGCTTTCTTAGGTCAGCGTTGTCCATAGCAGCAGGAGATACTACAAATATGGCCTCCAAGTGCATGCTGTCCAGTGACGTTCGCGCCTTCTACAAGATACATTAAGATAACTAATAGGGGCTGGTATTTCTCGACGGGTACACTCCCGTACAACTCACTCGAATGACATCTGGGAAGTGATCTACATCGGCGGTCGCCATTTCTGGTAGGATGCTCACGCTGATGCCAAGAAGACCATCTGCTCTCGTCGCTAGGTTGAGAATGGAATTCAAGAAGGCTTCCAGTGCCACCGGACCCTCGTAGTACAAATTCAACAGGGTCTCGGCTGTCGTACCAATCACCAAATTCATACTGTTGGCAACAGCGGCCGCAAATGCGGACTCCCAGGTTCCATCTGGAAGGACATTTACTCTTAAGTACTTCACCCTCACATTTCATCGCGAGTGTGAGTGTACCTGCGCTATAGAAGCTTCCTCTTGCTTTGTCGTAGTCCGGAGCATCATAGATGGTATATGTGCACACGTGCTTCGCGACGCAAGGCAAACCCGGAGCGGGAGCGTTGAAATAGCACACGCTGGGTGCTACGCAAGGAAAGCATAAATCATGTTGCTTTGATAAGAGTGTTCTATTTGCAGAAGTCATTCATATGTTGCGACACTGGCATAGTAAAAAATATAGCTTAACGGTTAAGATGCTAAGGGTAAGAACGAATAAATAAATGCTTGCTTGGCATAGGGTGAAAGCAAGGTATATCTAAACTGGTAGCGTAAACAAGCGAAAATACCAAATCAGACCCATCGGCAAAGCCACCAGCAAGAGGCGCGAGCGATCCTGGGTGTTGACAGTAGAGGTACGGTCGTAAACACAAAAACTTTGCAACATGGGCGTGGCTTGTGTGTGTACTAATAGGTTATTCATAATTTTAATGTAGAAAAAACTTTCTGTTGTCCTGCCCGTGCACATATACGAAATCATCTACCACCCGAGTACATTTCCGTGTCCTGCTCCTTTTGCGCATGTGTCACAGTGGGCGTGTTTATCCGTGCATCTCTGTATCCGTGCATCGTGTCCGTGCATTGTAATACTGAGTTGGTGCACTTTTTGGGTTAAACAGGAAACGACATTCACATCTCGGAGCTGTAGACCAAGAACCACTTGTGTGAACAGATAAATACAATGCATCCCCTGTTGCTGGCCCCGCGAAAAAGATTTCGTCATGGGACGAGCGGCCATGATAGCGTGAGTGTTAGCAGGAATCAGCTGTGCACCAACGATGCCATGTTTCGTTGCAATTTACCTATAATTGCCACTCACTGAATATAATGCAAACGTCTAATCACTACGTGTACGTGTAGCTCTAGGAGAGAAATGGAACTTAAGGGAATCTGTGTGGTCATCACGATGCCCTTCAGTCTGGCATTGTATAAATCTGTGATAGCGCTATGTATTTCGAATGGATATGTTTAATTAAACCTGATGTGAATTATTTTTCCGAGTCTCGTCCGGTGTTGTTGCTTGGGTGAGGGAAAAGGTATACAACGCAAACAAAGTGCGCGAATGTAAACGTGCCATGGCTAATTATGCACTACTTATTCATAGTGCTGACGTCATCCCTGACGTCATTTATTTACAATCGTAGTAGTCCGCTCAATGGATGGATGGCGCTGACCGTCTCTATCATGGCGTCATTCTGAAGACACAGGGGCCTATGGGAGTTGCGCTACCTGTTTAGATATACCTTGGTGAAAGTACCTGGGATCAGAGCCGTCGCGATGTCAAAGTCCGTCTGGGGCACGATAAGCCCAAAGCGCCCCCACCTCCTTTCTACTTCAGACAAAATGCCCTTCCGAGGTGAAGACGGTTGAGGGTGCAGTCGACCGAGACTTAAGGCTTGTTCCCACTGCCGGGCGGGAGTCCAGAACGGCGCCCAGAACGACAAAACGTCACTCGGAGGCCCGTTCTTTGGCGCCGTTCAAGCAGTCGCTCCTTCACCGGCGATCGGTGACAACCAATTGTGGCGAAGACGACGACGCGGTATGTCTTTTTCTTTTTTTTTTTTTACCTCCACATTCCCCACGTGGTGTACACACCGCTTTTGCTGTTGTTTGATCGTCTATTCCGAAGTATTAATGACACCGACAACAGCATCACGTTGATTGTTGAAAGAATCTCGTTTTCTTCCATTGCAGTTGCAGAGGAAAGCAAGGAAAGCACACCTATTGCATGCAGGGGTGGATCTAAAGGGGGGAGGGGGTCCTTGCTTGGGGGTCCTTGAGGGGGTCAGGATGTCCTGACCCCCTCAATTCGTGTCTTGACATAGTGTTTAATTGACCTAGGTCGTGTATCCACCCCTCTCAGAAAAATCTACCCTGGTTGCATGAAACCGAGAACTGAGCAGCTGACCTGACAGCAGATACGAAGTGGAGCAAGTCCCGCTGCCATCGACATACCTCGATATCACTATGACCGTCCGGTGCCTTGTGTGTGGACACTCTTGCCGTCCGCGGGACGCCGTTTCAAGCAACGAGAGCGGCGCCCGACAGTGGTAACGAGCCTCGTTCGTTGGAGTCGCGCACTTGGCTTGCCAAAAGGAGGAACGGAACAACCCAGCAACGAAATCCACAACGAAATATTTTATCCGTGTGAATTGCAGCAGTTGGTCGCAGAATTCTAGTGTGCTACGATGAGAGTACATGTGCCGCTTTTGTATAACACCGTCCTTTACAGACACCTTCAGCCGGCTGTCGTTTTATTGTCCACCGTACTCTCCAGACGTCCCGTTGAGAGCCCCCTACCTCCCCCCCCCCCCCCCGCCTTGCCTGCGGTACGCCTTAGCTAAACTTACTCGGTTCTGTCGATGTGTCCGTGGCGACGTGACTTTCGTTGGATGTCCTCCGGTGGAAATGCCCTATAAAATGGTACGCAGAACATGGGATGTTAAAGCGAATCAGTTCATATCAGTTTCATGACCGTGCAGGAGTTTCTTTTTTAACAGCGACGTATATCGACACAGGTCGAAGGCAAACCCCGTGGCCCTATCAGAAGAGGAGTCGGACGGGTCTCAACCTATGTCGGACTTCATCAACAACTACTGATTACAGTGGAATGCCTTCTTAGGGCAGTTGTCTCGCGACGTAAAGCCCTGAATTATCAATGAGTTCTTAGTTAAGCACGTATTGTTGCCGTATCATTGGCCACTGAGCATCAGGAAAGACTTCCCGTTCATTGGCACGGGTTATGAGACACTGAGCATTGGAAAAAGAGTTCAGCACGACTGCTGTGCATTCAGGCTTCTAGTGCAGGTTCCTGTGCACACAGGTCTCTAGAAAGAGCGGACCACATATCACAGCTGATTGGAACCACCCAGTTCTGCTGCACATGACGTAATCGTTGATTGAGGCGCTTGATACCCCTCTCCCATTCGAGTACCTCCTACGTCGCCTTCTCCGCCGCACAGATGTTGGCAACTGCTACTGAGAGCTCAAAAGCGCATTCAGCGTTGACAGCTCCACATTGACAGCTCACGAACGTGAGGATCGAAGCTCTGTGGGCTTTATACCACTGCACGACTACATGTGAGCTCATCTCACTTTTCGTCCATACTTTTCTTTAGCATTCATGACTGGATGTTCTGCAACTATTAAAATGAGCTCACGCAAAAGAACGTTGAGCGCAGGTGACCTTCAGGCCGACCGTGTGACTCGTGACGTAGTCTAGCGCAGCGGAAGCGGGTAAAAAGCGGGCGTGTTGAGAAAGAAGAATAAATGCGCGGGCAACTGCTGACCTTACACGCAAGATGACCCGGTTCTGCCTTTCTCAATGTTTTTGTAACATACTATACTCCAAACGCTCTGTAGCACAAAATGTGGATCGACCCGCAATCTGGTCGCCACAATCCCCGCTGGACACGCGTACGCCGCACACACTTCACGTTCGTGATCCATATTTTCATTTGACGCCGTTTGGCGAGAGCTCACTTAAGTTTCAAATTAGAAGGAAACATTGGTTTTTGATTAAACCGAATGCTATTTCAGCTAGTTAGCTATTGCGGCGTTTGTCCATGTTTTCTTTGTACATGACGCGCCATATTGCCACCCCGCAACCGGCAGTGCTCGTTGAGAGTAGGCGAGTGTGAGAGGGAGCCACCTGCGCTAACCCTCATTGAAGTGCGCAATCACGTTCGCAAACAGGGAACAAGTGTCTCCGTTTTTTATCTCTGTCGAGACTCGCTTTGTCCGCACTTGTGGGGATCACAATGGTAGCCTAATCACGATAGCGCTCGATGTGGATCCTTGCATCAGTGCGTTTGGGGTATTATGTATATTGATAGTATGCCGCAGAGCGCACGATGGCTCCTGCTGGACAGCTTGACGAATGAAACAGAGCTTCAAGACACGTTCAAGACAGTTTTACGTTCCTGCTCATTTGTCGACAAAACGGGGAATGCCTCCTTCGAACGCTCGCTTGGGATGTTCATAACGTGTACACTTTCGTTATTGTGCGTGGGATGGCATTAAAACAGCGATGGACTATCGCAGAAAATGGACAGCAGATGTTTCCGTGATTCACAGCGAATTCCATCGAGAGAACACATTTTATCCCACGACAGATGTGGATGAAGTGTTTTCTCCCGGCGGTGTCGGACGTGTTTGCGTCCCCAGTGGAAAGTGACATGTGCTCTGCGGGAACGCACGGCGCCGCATTCCATGTCTCTATACCATTGCCTTCCTTATTTCTAGAACACACGCCTGTTCCTTTCCGTCGCGTTTTGCCGCGTGACGGTTCACCTAAATTGATGGGTCAAAAGCTTTTGCCTCTTAGATCAAATTTGTTTTGCCTCACCTCCCCCAATGCAATACACGGTGCACCTCCCCCAAATGCACGACTGACCACGTTCTGCCAATGGAGCATTGTTTGTATTTTCCTGGAGTAGAACTTTGATGCGGCTCCGCCAATGGAATACGTCATCAATCGCACAGCGACTAAGGCCGAAGACCTAAGTTTAATTAAGACCTAAGACCACGGTAAAATTATACGCACACGAGCGCCGTCGTCTTTTCTTCTTGTACGATGGTTCGCCGTATATGTATGTACCTGCAATTAAGGATCAGCTGACGAATGATACGTCATAGGTGTACAGAAGTCTTACGTTGTATGCTTTCGTTACTCGGAAGAGGCGGAGAAGGATTGAAAGGGTCGAAATAGTAAGCTGGAACACACGAAAATACATTATGTTTTGTTTTCACGTATACCGGTGACGACTAATAAAACTGCTGCGTGCTTACCGCCGCGACGACGTCCTGCCACGGAAGTGTTCGGAAGAATCAATCAAAGCACCTTACGTTGCTCCCAAAATGGGGTGGTAACATCAGACAGGCCACTAGCTATGCCATGTTGATATGCTTACATTGCGCATAACAAACAATCCCCCGTGTCCTCCACTCGTTCCTGCAGTCCTCGCTCCATCTGCCCACGTCTGTACGCCCCATATAGCCACAGTTGCTTCGCGGCGCTAACGTAGAATTAAAAAAATACCGATAGAAATCCCGCGAACCGGTGAGGAAATGTTAAGGAGATAGCCTCGGGACGAAGAGCGGGGACTATAGGAGCCGAGAGACAACTATACTATCAATAACGGTATGCAGTACTACGCATATCTGAACGCCAATACCGGCGACAGCAAGAGCATCACATCAGTGGCCTACACTCGTCACTTCTACGAGGGCTAGCCGAGGGTGCGAGGACTACCAAGAATGATGTGGTTATATACACCAACGGTGTCGACAGCAAAAGCCGCTCTTGGAAGGTCTACACTCATTACGTCGACGAGGGCTAGAGGAAGGTCAGGAGCCGAGGGACAAGGGCCACGAATAAAAGTGCGCTGTACTATTCACATCTGCCTGCCCATACTGCTGACAGAAAGATAATCCCATCGATGGCCTACACTCATTACATCTACGTCAAGAAGGAGTAAGCTCACTGTTGAGTACGCCGACCTTCGGTATGATATTGTCTGGAAAAGAATGGCACGCGATAGGTTGGGGTGTCATCTCGTTGGCTATAAAGTACTTACTGAGCGCTCTCCGCAGAGATGCCATTCTCGAGAAAGCACGCCGTTGCGTGCAGTTACCTTCGTCTTCGAACTCCACGTTGTACGCAGCTACGCACACTCTCGGAAACTCGCGGGAAGCCATTTCTGTCTGCGGAGAAGGACTAATCACTGTCACATACTCCTGAAGAGAAGACCTTTCGAGCCTATAAATGCAGCCTTGCAGGACAAGTCACAGGCAACCCTTGAGTACGTCATGTGACCCATGGGGTACCGAATCAACATTATGCTTAGGATCCGACTTTTCCTGGTTGAACTCGATTGCTCCCCGAATTCCATTCACGTATCACGTTGTATCATGAGCACTATGTAGCAGCAATTTGTACGCATGATGGGTGTAAATATGTGTAACTGTGGGTGTAAATGTAGTGCAACGGTCGACTATGCGCACTTTGGTGTTACAACATGAAGAGCTTGACCGATATGTGCACTTTAACTGCAGCCGGGTTTCTGGACAGACAGAAAGCATAATAACCCGATAACCCTCTAATGTATCAGTAGCACTCGATTTCACCCCGCGTTACAGATTGTTGATTGTAGATTTCAAAATGACTCCCGATGCCCCGGACAGCAGTCTATCCGGAAAACAGATCACTACCTGCTCCAATCAACTGCATCCTTCTCAACCACGCGGCCTGACGCTTTTTCTGCGCTCGAGTAGTGCGTAGTAGTTGTCGTTTCGGCTCATTTGCATAGCAAAATTCGGCAGCATATAACTGGAAGTATGTTCGCTTTTCAGGGTGTTTAACAAAGGACAATGGACGTGTATAATGACTGGCTCCAATTCTGCTATATCCCAGAAAACATTGATGCATTTCATCTAATTAGTCATCGAGTAGTAATAAAACGCTTTCCGACAGGACATCCGCAGGTCCACGTAACCCACCTGTACAGACGCCATCCTTTCTGCTCTCACAGGTTATTGATAAAAAAACGTCTAACGAGTAAGAATACACCCTGTATAAATGGTGTGGCTTTCAAGGAACGGTGAAGCCACATTCATTACTTGCCTCATAGGCCAAAAAAAAAAAAGTCCCGCTATATGCCCATTTTCCGTGATTGGCTACGTGCATAGATATGCAGTCAGTGTCGTCTACTTCAAACGGTTGCCGCTGACGGTTTCCAACAGGGAAAGCCTTTGGCTACACGAATGGATGCCCATCCGGCTAATGGCAATTCGTCTCCTGGCTACGGCCGTTCAAAGCATGCCTGCTTGGCAAGACTCCTAATGACAGCGTCACATGCCGATCTCGACGTCGATTTTCCAAACTATGCATTCGAGTCTCACACCAATATGAAAGATTACATCGAAACTGTGCATGTCGTCAGCCCTGGACCACTTTGCTGCTATATCTACTGCTGCAATCATATACTATATCCTGCATAGACGTTCTTCTAAGACACTTGCCTTTATTCTCAAGGTGTCTTCGCTCTCGAAAGCCTTGAAGACATCTCGGGTTCGAGTGTACGCGGTGAGCTTACTTGACGATACGTACGTGCCGGTTACGAGTGTTGGGCAGGTCTATGAGACAAGAGGCGGTTACGAGGGAGACTGTTGCCGGTCGCTCGCGTACCTCTGCATAACCTGTCCACTGTTCGTCGTGGCAGAATCCGCCAAAGTCATTTGTGTAGGTTGGTACGGAGTAGTTCAAGACCACCATATTGATGCTGAAGCACATAGGCGGCAGGGATTTCTTATGGGCGAGGTTCACCATGGCGACCATGATGTTCTGGGTCCACTTCTGAAATCGTGACACGGAAGCAGCTTAAAGCTGCAATACATTCGTGTCATCGCTGCACAAAATACACGCGCTGTCCTTCTGTAACGGCGTACAAGATTTTAAAGGTATCGTAAAGCAGCAGATAGGCAGTTTATTATTACGCTGTAGTTTAATAGTGCTGCTTGAAACCCAGCGCAACGAGCTATATAGGTGGTAGAGGACACTCAACATTTTTAATCTTATTACCAAAATTGTGGTAAAACGGCTAGGGTCGAAAATAATCCCACATTCGTCACGCAACAGTCATCTATGTTCCCCTTCAAGAATTGTGCACCACCGCCGATGGTGGCAAATATTTATAGCGCGTTGTCGGTCGTATGGTTCCGCATATGGTATTTAGAAGCAACAAAGTCTCTAGTCACATCACCGGCATATCATGCTTGTCTACTGCTTTACAGTACCTATAATGGCACGACGTAGATACATCTCGCTCACGCACGTTTTCGCCGATTTACTGAACGTGATGGCGGTAGGTTGCAGTTTCGTGCTGTTTTTGACGCGTGGTTGTTCGCGCGGCTGACGCAGCCGTCGGTCAAAGTTCCGTCGGCGCACACGTCTATTCCTCCTAGAGGTGTGCGTCTAAGGCTATTCTGTTGTCGGCGGCAACAGCTGCGCCACGCCAACATGCTTCCGTCGGCGCGACTTCTTCTCTGTCACACTTCGCCTAAAGCACAGGTTCGGTGTCGACCTGTGCTGGACGATGTGGGACAAACGTTAGAGTACACGGTCGCGAGTGGGGCATGCTTGTAGCACTTGAAAAATTAAAAACACGTGTGTTTCTCTCTTTCTTTAATGTTAATGTTAGCGACGGTTGGTGACCCTTTGACAGAGTGTTGCCCGTAATTTCCAATTTTAGCTCTCTAAAAAACAATGGGTGCAATTGGAACGAAAATTGTTTCGAAAGAGTACTTATGGCTCAGGCTACCAATTATCTGAGATTGCACCTCGCCTACTTTGTGGTCCCTTCAAATGGACATGGTTGGAGTCGAAAGAAAACATGCCACGAGTAGCGGAAATTAGGAGTGCGAGCTCTGGGGTATGTATATTCCCGCAAAGAAGTACGAGAGCAGCGGCGAATTCTGGTGCGCAAGACAGCTTTCAATTTCGCGGGCTACAAAGGTGGTGATGGTGCTACAACTTCCCGTAGTCGGTCACGCTCTGGCGGGCAACGTCACGACTATCCTACGGGTACCGTGCGTCCTGGGCGGACTTCACAGGGAATTGTGCCGACATTTGCGCGCATTCTCGTAAAGCAGATTACCCAGGGCAATCCACACTTCCCAAATGGAATATTTGCGTTTACATTCATATCACGCGGTAGAAAAATAAAAACAGAATAAAATTTCGAAGGAACTCCCATGATCCTTTGAAGCTGAAGAGTCGGCACGACCGAGAGGTGGTTGTCCGTTGTATTGCGGTATACAGACTGTCACCAATCATTTCCCTATGTGCCACTCCAGCAAACGTGTAGACGTCCAACGCGCGGATTCCAACACTCCTCCTCAGGGCCAGTGATGCAGGGAAGCTCGCCGAATGCAAGAGTATTTGGAGCTCTCGCGTCTCGGAGGCACTATACGTGTCGTGCACGAATATTTCCCTACAAAGCCCCCATATATGCTCCGTCTTGATACGTCCGGTTATATGTCCGGTTCCAATATATTCCTAATTATAGATCACCCTTGGACAGGGTGATATTTCCACTAACTCTCAATACAACTGTTTCTGTCGCAGAATGCGCAACAACGAAGGCCTTACCCAGACACCCAAAGAATACTCGTTCCGCTGAATCGTGGACGGGGTGTCGACCCGACACGGACCTGTCGAAGGTTCAAGCCGGTGCGACAACATGACCGTCAGATTGGTGTAACTGCATTCAGTATCTGCATCAGCGACCGTTTGCGTTTAGTGGGACCATATCTACTTACTGAACGAGGTACATGATTTGCTCCCAGTCTCTGGGGTACAGGGGCATCAGAGCAGCCATGCCAACCAGGAATATGTCTTCGTGTCGGAATTTCTTCACCTCTTGGCGAGTACGCTGAAAGGTAGTGGACACTCGTAGAGTTTCTATGATATTCTCATTTTGCCTCCGGTTTTACCATTGACGCCATAGCTGTGCAGCCTTACACAAAGAGGCCTTCGTATAGTCCTACTAGATTTAAAAACAATTAAGCGAACTCCCTGCGACCCGTACACTCAAGCGTCTTCTTAGCGGCGAAGCCCACATAGCGCCGAATACGAGGCAGAACCTCGATTAACCGGCAGACTTGAGATTGCGTAATGCGATTTATTCACGCGGGACCCAATTGACCTACTAGCACTGCAAGGGCACTCACGAAGATAATGCTCGAGAAATGTTGGGGGTCGTCACCGACGAGGATCCCGTGCTGCATGAAGATACCGTGCACTCTGGGTGCACTTGTGTGTATCGTTATAGCCACTGTTTCGGCGAAGTGCTGAAATGTCTTAGGATTGCCGAGCCAACGACGGTGGAAGGACTCTGGCTCGAACCCCAGATAGTAGTGAGGAGTTTTATGCATGTTCATCTCGAGCCACAGGAACGCATTGAGCACTCGAGCTGAAGAATAAGAAAAAGAAAAGCAAAAACGTTTCATTCCGACACATTCTTACCCACAACAATGTGGCTTACTGTTGGTGACATGCAGAATAGTAGTGGAAGGACCGTAGTAAGTGAATGCCATGAGAATAATGGCGTCGCACATCTGCTTGGGGAAGTTTCTCGGAAACGTAGTGGTGTGCTTCCCGTAGATGCATGCCATAGCGTCTGCAAGCAGCCGTCGCCTATATATTAATGCAGTTCCTTACACAGCGGTATAGAACTTACTGTCTGATAGCTTATCCGGTCGGGCTGCAATGGAAAAACGAAATCGTGCCTTAAACGAAAAGCTCGCTCCGTGACATCGTTGAAATGCATGACAGGAGCCATTTGGTTACGAACAACTCTTCTGCGAGGTCTTTCGCCCGGAATCGACATATTTCCTTAGTTATATTCGTATTTCATCGTGACCGCCAGCAGCAGACCCAGGATTGGCGTCGACATTCCGCCTCCGGGTGCGGCAGACAAGTGGGAAATTTGCCCCCCCCCCCCCCCCCCCACACACACACACCGCATCCTTGCTCCTCGAACTGTCTTCTTGGCGCCCCTCTCTCCTCCCCGTAGAGGGCGGTACCCAAACCCATGTGACATAATCTCATCCACTCGGGTGACGTTCCCGTGACGTGACAGCGTCCTCTCCCACCTCCTCCTCCTCAGATATTCACTGCGGCAGGAGAACGAAGTCATGCAGAAAGGGAAACATCCATATTTGACCCTGACGTCGCGCATACATTTTTCTGCACGCGAATTTCAAACCCGATGGATTCCAATGGTTTACAACGTCGCAATAATTATAGGGAACTCGATCCAGGGAATGAACTAGTCATGAAAACAAATATCTACGAATTTGTGCTTGCAGAGCCAAGTATGTCTAACCAAAAAGTCATCCGTGCGTTATGAGTTTACACGGTGACGTTACGTGGCGTCCAACATAGGGAAGCATCACGTATGACGCCCTGCGCCGTAAGGTTATTAAAGAAAATTCATACCAATTGGATCAGGGGCCGTCGTATTCGGAAACACCGGCGGAAACGTGACTGAAAATGAGGAAAGACGTCAAAAGCGCTTCCGTACGGGAGGACCCTTACCTGGCATGTCCTCGTTGACGCCCTTATTTGTGTCTGCAAAGTAAACACAGTACAAGTGTAGTGCTAGACAGAGACAATGCCACGCGTCGTGAAAGTCGCTATAGATTAGTTCCATCAAAATATCATCGAAAACCACACATCTCTGATGGAATGGCCGAGATTGGATGATCTATGGATCGGACCTGGATCGATACCTAGGCGGCCAATATTGTAGGGTCATCTTATAGTCTCTTACAGACGTGTACACTAAGTCGCAATTATTCCAGCGATTGTCTATAAATTGACTCGCGGAGTAAAAACAGGTACGTCTCAACAACGTTGATTGTCAGTACGCTCTAGATGGATGATAAAGCATCGCAAAACAACGCAACTACCCTGTTCACGTGGTGCACGAAGCGTTCCACCGACGTCGGATAAGGTGCAGCATTTTTCGGGAACTGGTGCTGCACTCCCGCGGCACTTTTTCCAGTGGAGTGGTGGATTGTAGTGCAAAGGCTGCACCTCCGTTGAATCGAATACAGGAACTTGCATCGTTTGCACTAGTTCACGAAGTGCAGCCAAGTCGAAGACAGCTATTGGTACGATCTCGCGCTTATCGATCGATCGTTTCGCTGGTAGTTCCAGCTGAACGCGCTCCGTCACGTAATGTTCTTTCTTGTTACGCAGAGGAACCTCATTCTGCCGTGACTATCGTCACTTCCAACGTCCTGCAAGGCCTATGAACAGCGGTTGGTATAAGATCGCTAATTGCGAATTCGGCGCATGTTCACAAACGGCGAATTCTGGCGAGTTCGCTGGGGACAATGAAATTGGCGCTCGAAACTGGCACGATTATTTTTCGGTGGTGCATTGGGATTACCTCTGTTCCTGACATCGGAATTCGCTGACCGAACTCGTCAGTATTCTCCCCGTTCTCGTTAGAGTCTGAAGGATGCCAATTTGACGTTATGCCAACGATTTGTTCGTGTATATTTGTTCTTAAGTAGTAGAGCCCGATGTTGTGTAAGTAAGTGTTGTGTGATGCTTTATAGTAACAACGTCCACCTCAAATGAAATTTCTGCTCCGTAGTCGCGGAACGAAAGACATACTCGTAGCCCGACGGGCTGCTTTTAGCCTGGAGAAGTCGTCCAGCATGGTGCCGCAGGCCGTGAAAGGGCTTTCGTACTCGACGTTGAAGAGAACCACACCCATACCCTTCACCCATTCGTTGAACAGCATGACCTGCGCGGGTCACCTCGTTCACTTCTTGCCTTCATCATCAAGGAAGCCGTACCTTGATTCGCACGGAATCCTCGGTCTCGAATGTTCTGAACGTCATGGTGTCCCGCGTCTGGTAGGACCCGCTGAAATTTCCCCTGCTCCATGTAGGTCCACCACACGTCTGAAAATGGGTGCCAATCAGCCGGAAACTTGGAGCGCCTCTTCCCGTAGTGGGAGGAACTCTCACGTGCACTCTCAGTAAGGGATCACGAAGGTTGTAAGCATGGTCTTTTAAGTATCCCGCATGGCCCGCACTCAGTGCATAACTGAAGTGAATTGTAGTGGTACTAACTTGCAAAAATTTCTCTTCGCGGTGTGAAAGACAGTTACTTTGATGCGATTTCTTTCGCTCATAAATCACGAACGTTCCTTTTATGCTGATGTCAAAGTAACGGCATCTACCATTGGGCGATGAGAAATTTTTGCACAGAAGGTTAGCTCAGCTTTGTGCAATTAATTAGGCACAATGACAAAAAATACTGGTGGCTACAACACAGGACTGCTGCAAATGGCCTCACCCGGGTCAACCTATTGAACTTATTTTACAACATTTTAAACAGGATATTTTTTTATTATACCGGGCGTTTCACAAACGTTGAATAATTTGTAAACAGGTGGTGCTATAGATATTTCTGGGAGCATGCTGGAGAACATCGGTGATGAACTGAGCATTGAGCGACTCTTTCGCAACCTCTGTTTTACCAAAGACCTTCAGCGAAAAATATTCTAGAACAAGACCCGGGCCGACAGATAGATTTTTCGAGTACCTAGTGAGTTTTAGTATAACGTACGCTGTCGCCTTTGCCTACGTAGCTGATCGCGTTGGTGGTTCTGCGCGCATGCTAGACACAAGTAGGGCTTTGCGCATTGCGCAGAACCAGCACGCTATCCCTTACGTAAGCAAAGGCGACAGCTTGCGTTATACTAAAACTAATTATTATTTCGTGTCGGTTTACATATTCGTTGCGCGAAGCAGCACAGCAGTGCCTTCTTTCATTTGGCTATCCGTTAATTACGTCTTCATCCGCCTGGATCGGGGTGATGGAAGATAAGGCACAGATGAGAGAGACGACATGGTATACCTTTTCCTTTCCTACCCAACTGGTACACAGCGGTAGCGACTGAATTCTTTGCTCTTGTGCTCTTTAAGTGTTCTTTCAACCTCATGGGGCCTACGCGATGGTAATTTCAGCTCTGGGCGGCGTTACTAAATAAGGTGACTTAGGAACGCAGTCGGAGCAAGGCAATACAGCCGTTGAGTACCGTTTCGTAGTAGACCCAAGTCTCGAAGAGACAGGTTTCGTGCAACACCCATTTTTTATCCGTGCGGAACTGACGGACTGCCAGTTGGATGGACACGGCCACCGCCGGTACCACGGACACGACGGTTTCCAGACCGCGGATACTGTTCCGATAGATGTCTGCCTGCTTAGACTCGGGTGTCGTATCAAACGTGTTCGGCATCGCTATTATGCACGGAGTGTTCGTCCAGGTATTTCGGTGGACCATGAGGACCAGCACGTCGACGTAGCTGAAACAGGTGAAAATCTTCATCATGAACGTGCAACTCACTACCCATTCTCAAGTCTAGACATTTTTGGTATACAGGGTGTTTCACGAAACATGAGACAAAGTTCCTTAAAAAATAGTTCATCGTACATTATAAAGACTGACTGCATAGTGTTACCAATAGTGCGAGGGCACTAAACTTTTTGTAATTAATTCAAAATTAATTATTAAGTTTGTGATTATAATGATTACAACCAGAATATTAATGAGAAGCTTGTAGCGCGCGATACAACGGCTGGGAACCCGTTGATTGCAACTTTGTACCCCCGACGAATCCTTTTCTTTTATTTTCTTTTTTTTCCCCGGCTGCAAAGACCAACTCTCGGGGTTTGCAAAAAACTGACGAGGGACCTGTCAGACGCGCGATAAGCGACGGATCACAGCGCTCCGGAGCGTCCGGTTATCGAACGGAGACTAGAAGCAGTTCTCATTGACATGTCGGCATTAACAGTTCCCGCGTCCGGTTTTCGCAAACCCCAAAAGTGAGTCTTTGGAGACCGTAAAAAAATGAAACGTTTAGAGGTACAAAGTTGCAGTCAACAGGTTTCGTGTCGTTATAGCGCCAGCCAAAACCTCCTCATTGACAGTTGGACTCTAACCCTTATAATTAAAAACTGATTATCTAATTTCACTTATTTAATTAATTGCAAAACAAGAACAGTCCTCACCACTCACACCACTGGTCTACGCAGTCAGTGTTATTGGTGTGCTATGATTTCTTCAATTCTTATTCTTTTTTACCTAGGCTCATTTTTCGTGAAACACCCATGTTGTAAAGCTAAATGATATAACAGCTACGGCGGACATACGTACAAGAAGGTACAGAGAGTTGTTGTTAATTGGTAGGAGATATCAGTGATACACCTTGCATGTGCTACTTCGACCATGTAAACACCGCGAAAACGCATGAAGAATATTGGCTGCGTTTACATTACTTATGGCGAATCCGGAAGCCGTCAAAAAAGAATGCGCTGCGAGCGTCTTCACAGTTTGGCTTCAAATTGAACTCAAGGCATGTAGGATGGTAAACCGAAAAATATGGAGACTTTGGCTCCGACATATATCTATACTTTTCCTGTGGGTCAAAAGTAAGAGGCATGCAGATACACCATCAGTGTCTACTTTTATGAAGGTCCATGGGTCCCGCCAGTGCTGTTCTTCATTCGACCACGCATTTTTTTCTTCCGGTGCACCAACGCGATAGATCAATCGCCAACCTTTAAAAGCAAACTTATGACGTCAAAGATGTCGTGGTCGGCCTAACCGCGTTGTCTGTCAACGGGCAAAATCGCATATCTAAAAAAAAATACAAAAAACATTAACATGGAAAGCTTACGTTGCGATGCGTGACCTCGGCCACATTTTGTGTCCCTCGATGATCGAGGAGCCGTAGATCAGAATTATTTCACGTCTGCGTTGCACGAAGGCGGAATGCATTTTCTAAACACAAAAGGAAAGAAAAAAAAGAGGAGGCGGTGTTGTTACGTCCACAGCAGAAGCACGGTCTACAGAAGGTTGGGGTCTGTTCAACGTAAAATGAGGCGAAAGCTCGCGCAGTGTCAGGGCCAGCTGTCACTTGGCGACGCAGACGCGACGTCGTGAACGGGCGGCTGAAGTAGAGACGCATTTCCGCCGCCCCGTCAGAGCGCACAATTTTCATGTTCCCACCACAGTGGCATTCCGTCGTACAAAGCAGACGAAAAATCAGAAGGAGTGGCCTTTCTGTGTCACCTTATTGGTCGCCAGTATATCGTTCTCGGCAGCTCCCGCCGCCGTCGTGAAATAACTTCCTGTTCCAACGCCGGAAATGCGCGTCTATTTCCGCCGCCCGCCCTCGACGTCGCGTCGGGCGTCACAAAGTGAGAGCTTGTAGGTCCGAACGACACACACACACACACACAACACGGCACGCACCTCTGCTCGTCGGTGATCAGCCCGTCACTTGCAGTCTCATTTGCGTCAGCAAATTGGACATTGATACAATTGGATTGAACTACAGTGATTGCGGCAAATGTTGATAGTGCTTCCGTAGGACGTCTTTTCATTGGTGAGTATCCAGATTTCTGGTTTACTATAGGCCGGATTTCGCAGCGCAGTGGAAGTTCATGCACTTGTAGATGTAGTATTAGCAATATGAGCACAAGGAGACAGACTTAATGGGAGGATAGATCTATCCTCCTATTAAGATGCTACAGGAGCAGAAACGGGAAAGGCACGGGTTTCCCAGCATCTTTTCATCGACCAAAAAGTGTTCCTTCCCTTCTTTGCCTTACTGCCCTAGCTTTCGGCACGTCTTGCAAAACGTAACATCATACGGCTTATCGAATTTTAATTACCGTGTTCATGCCACCGGAAGTGAGATTTCATACAATGTCTTTTGTCAATTATACCTCCATGAAAAATGTGTGACGTAACAGCACTTCCTCGGACATGACATCGGCGAATATGGCCAGCCCGTCCAATTTGGTCAGGTTGAGCCAGAGGGCCATGTGCAGAGCAAGATCTTCCAGTTTCTTCAGATTGCCGTACGCACCAGACTTTGGTTGGCCCGCATCCAGAGCAACTGCTCGCTTGGGTCGCCCTGGCTCGTGCAAAGAGCCCTCGTGGTAGGTCATGAATCCGGCGAAGGCTTCCTCTGCATGCAAAGCCGTTGTAAAGAAGGCAGCCGACGTATCCTTCTCATACTTACGGTTATGGGCAGCCCTCACGATATGGTTTGCTTCGTCGTACTCCACGTCAGTAAAGATCAACATATCGCAGTGTCCCATATGCATTGCCGTCATTCGGCTTGCCTTTCCAAGAGTACATAGCAATGGGTCTGCGATGACATGTTCAGACATGTGAGCGGCACTTGGTCAGCAGACCCTGGCGCCATTAACTACACCGAGCGAACTACAACGTTGTGTATAACTTTTTTTTATCCTTTACAGAATTTTTGTAACAGAATTGTGAGAGCTACATCTAGATGCGTTGAGGTGGACACCTTGACGAGAAGCGTATGTAACTACTGAATGACTGATTACCTAAAGCTCAACTTATTAAATAGATGTTTCCTGGACTAGCTCGCGTTGCGTTTGATACGGAAGACTCCTGTGTTTGACCAGTGGTGCACCCACTCTTTCTACGTCTGTCTATCTCCGCTCTCCAGTGCGCCTTCCCTCATTGGCGATCTGCGTAACCGGAGCTAATCCATACCGCATGGAGTTGGATCGAGCCCAACTGTTGCGGTGCGTGTGTTATTCGGTTCGCCGTAGTTTGTTTCCATGACAACCATTCCCCGCCCCGCGACACAACGCAACCTGTCACAATACAAACGCGTTAAAATGCAACAGTGTGAACCAGGCATAAGCTGGCAGACACACGGAACGTGACGTCGTTCCTTCACTTGAGAAGTGTGTAGAGTACTGGTTTCCGCTCGTCTGCGTATCAAAATGTGGCGATCTTTTTCTCAAAGTGCGTATTTTTATGTACGTTAAGTAACGTAAAGCAAGTTAATATGTTAATATATGAAATTTAGATGATCAGTCGTCCAGTATACTCATATGCGCTTTCCTACACGACGACCGCCGGGACGTATACCCGACAGCAAAAATCACCAGTGCTCTAACAAAGGATTACAGTACCTCTTCACTGTTCGCTTAGACAAGGTCGCTGGTTTCTTGTTGGGGTTTATCTACGCAGTCTTCTAGTCCACCTCTTTTTTCTAGCAGCATAATGTGAGGACGTATGTATGCTAGCGCCGTGCGCGTCTATCTGTACAGACCGATTGTGGTGGTGGATTTCATCCAATTTCTTTACAGTACTCATATAAGAGCATAATTTATGCATGACAGGATTACCATAGTTGGCACACCATACCTGTCTTATGCTAATCAGCCTTACGCACACAACGGTGCACCATATATCACCATGCACCTGCATCATGACCGGCATGACCTCACTCATGCAGACACATCATTACATCGTACTGGACTCAGACCTGAGCATGGAGCAACTCACCCTAACTATACCAACCGCTGCATTACCTCAGTCCTTATCATGTTTGCCACTAATTGCAATGACATTTCATCCACGTCTGCCGAGCACAACACGACAATCGCTCGAACTCGACAATCTGCAGACCACTACTAAGATGCCACTCACTCTTCAGGCCTGGTCTGTTTGCTACATTTTCCGGTATGCCTGCAAGAGAGATTATATCAGTTGCGCTAGCAGAGATCCCATCCAATGATGTCTTACTTAGGCTGGATCTTATGGTTCGCAATCGTGACGCCTGGGGACGGTGGCTGCAGTTGCCCTTGAAGTCTTCCATGTCCGTATGAAATGTAGCTACACACACTCTGGGCAAGAAGCCTGAAAGGGCGACCATCTGCACGGGTCGTCGGTGATCATAAAGCTCACAATTACGCCGATGTAGTATCATAATCACTATCTGTACCAATTCTTTTTTCTTTATCGGCACTTTTCTGGATATGTTATGCAGGTGTTCTCACACTTCCCGTGTATTGAGCACTTCCGAAATACTCGAGAGGAAGATGCGGAGAACGTCATAGCTTTCTGCTGCCACGAGAACGCGAGCGTTCAACGTCACGTCGTTTCGTGCACTGCTAACCCTGGGGAACACCCTGCGACTCAGTCACAAGATCTATCGTTGCAGACGACAGGGCCAGTGTCGTCTGCTATGTCCGCGTTGTGCCACTATCCATACCCAGGGTTCCGCATTTTCGGTTTTAATCAAAAAACACCGAAAAACACACGCCGGCTAAATTTTTCCTCATTCGGTTTTAATCGAAAAACACCCAATACAGACAGACATTCCAGGACATGACAGAGATACATTGCTGCACATTGCCTGCAAGTTGTTGATGTTGCCGAAGTTGATTAGGCATACAAAAATACGTTGGTTGTGAAAAATGTCAGTTTACTGTTTCGTTAGCCGCCACCGGAGCGAACAACGCCATTTTGAATGGGCGTCGTGCGGAAATATTACATTGGGATTTCTATTCGCCGATAACTGTCGGATAAACCATGTACACTCCAGGGAAAACATCGAAAAACACCGAAAAACATACGCCGAATCCGCCCAAAAATAAAAACCGGAAACGCGGAACCCTATCCATATCTCATGCGAATGCTCAACGTATGGAACGTGGCAGAACTTTCGCCGCGCGAGGAGCAGAATATTCCGTAGGGACGTCGCTCGTAGAATACACTATCCTGGAAATGTTCACGACATTTATAATTACATAAATTTTAATTTGAAATAATGGTGCGTTTGGGTATTCGCCTTGGAATGACCATGTCTTTCACATCCTGGCCATGGGCGTACTGAGAGGGTGCAAGGAGGGTCGTGACCCCCTGGAAGGTCGCTTGTGAAAATAGTGCGCTCTTTTGTCATAGGTCGTAATGACTATCGTAATGATTACTCTCAGATGTCATCATAGGAACCTCGAAGTGCGCAACGTCCGCCTGCAGAAAAAGATCTGGTAAGAGGGGAGGGGTGAAGGTTGCACTCTTGCACCCCTGTGGAATCGCTTTGCCCTCCCCCTTGAAAAAAATCCTGGGAACGTCCATGATGCTGGCATAAGTTAAGGGAGAGGTGTCGCAACCGATTGGTTAAGGCCATGATATCTGCTAATCTCGATCGTCGTTATGTTTCGTCTGCCCTTGGTACAGTGGAAGCTTACCTTCATAGCGAGCGTTTCTTCGTCCTCGTATGTGAGCACGTAGCTACCCATATTCATAAAGGCAGACACCACTTCGTCCTCGTGGACGTCCTTCGGACAAGCCTGTTAATGGGACATGTCATTGGTTACATGGCACGCGTGGAAAAAAGTGAGACCTTCCTTCGTCCCCCCCACCCACCCAAGTATGAGCTTTCGCTGATAGGGTCCTGGTGCGGTACGACTGCTATGCCCTACAAGCCTGCTCCACGTTGTTCCACTGTTGTCCGTGGATGCTACCAACATGTAAAAAGGCTACGCTCCGAAACCAACAGTGCCGCCTAGGCAAGCAAAACGAATGTGTTCAGAATTATTCATCGTCGGAAGTATGCGAACAGGGCCTTACTAGCACAGTGGTAGAACAGCGCTCTCGCCCCTTGTTCTTCTGTGTGCGCTTCTACCACTGAGTTCAAACTCCCTTTGCATGTCGGATTTACACTTCCCGGGGTTACTTCTTCCCCATCGAATATCTAGCATATGATAAAAGGATATACTGACCCTTTCGTAAGGAACGGCCGACATCTTTGTGCAGGGATCGCCCACGTATGAATCAGCGTTGGTACCCTGCGGAAAGCTAGGTTTTATTGAGGAAAATAAGGTGATTGTGCTGTAACTAAGAGGACAACGAGGTTCCAGGCTTGTCACCGCGCTGTCGCTATTTGGCAATAAATCGTTCCCATCCTGATACCTGCCCCGTGTTCTGCCTCGTATCATATGATCTAAGTGCGGGGGCATGATATCTCTTTGCACCACCTCTCTCTCCTTGACTACTCGTGCTAGTCCTCTAGTTCCAGCGCTGCTGTCTTGACGTGGCAGCCGCTGCAGAGGAACTACTAAGACCACATGATCCCCAGACCCGTGGATAAATTATGTCTGTGACAGCAACGTGAAGTAACGCTCAAACGTTGTAAATGTCACCTTATGCAGAAGAGCAGTCACGTAATCTCTCAACAAGAATTACCCACAGGAATACAAATATCAATACAATGCAATTCTTCCTACGCGTCCTCTGTCATCTCCTCAACACATAAACACACAAACAAACAACTTTGGAGCCCCCTAGCGGCAGGCTGCTTTTATAGTTCAGGCTAATGTTAAGTAAGGTCTCGCCATTACATTAGGTCTCAATACCCCACAAAGCACCCTGATCTTTGTGGTGGTCAAGTGCCGCTCTTGGAACTGATGTCTAACTGCATGTCACGTTCAATCAGTCATTCTTAGGCATTAAATCATTGCCATCCTGATGTCGTGCTTCCTCGTATCAGTACTTACATCGAACTGCAACACAGCCATGCTTAGGGAGAAACACATGTGAGGAAGGCTCCGATTGGACTTCTGTAGGGTATTTATGAGCATCGCAGCGTCCGTCTGTAACACAATGACGTAACACAGATGTATGACTGGCCGCGATCAAACTTCCCAAGCAGCTAAGATTACCAATATTATATACCAATATATATATATATACCAATATATACCAATAGATATGGGCTGCCAATATGGCACCAATATGGGAAGTGCAAACAGGCTCCATATTGGACCAATATGGGCTGCGCCAGTATCCGGTATAATTTCTTTAGATCTTCTTATTGATCCAAGTTGCATCGTCCTAAAAACGAAGAACAGGTGCTACGCCCGTCTTGCTGGAGGACCCAGGCAGTTCCACGGAACCGCCAATGACAAACATCCCTCAGTTGTCTCCAATGGGATCGCAATAGTGTATGAACCAAAAATTCCCAACTCGCACCTTGAGTACAAAGGAGCGAAACACTTTCCTGTGGGTGCGGACATGCGCCTCAGCAACTTACACTGCCTGCAGTAACTTGAAAGCACCTAGCCTTACAGAAGAGACATTTTCTTTTACTTGACCCAGCGGTAATTCCGTTGTCAATAGAGGAACCATCGACATTTTAGCCTGAATGAAACGTCCGATCCGAGTGTCGTGCATGCGCATTAGTTGTAGGACGCGTGATTTTGCTAAAACGACCACACTCTCAGTCGACCCATTGGCATTGGTATCGCGAAGCATGACGGCGGCTGTTCGCAGCAGGTGGAAAGTTGTTGAGTTCCAGTGCATGTGCCATTGCCACGTACGTTGACTGTTCCGAACAATGTGTATCATCTGCGGGAAGTTGTTGTACGTATTTAACGACGTATTGAATTGGGCATTTCACACGGTTAAACATCGAAGCATGCTGGGCTGCTTGGGCATTTGTACAAGACGGGTTCGTCCATTTTCTGCATTTTCCTATATTTGCTCAAGCTTGGCAATATTGGGCCGATATTGCCAAGTCAATGTGGGGGAAAATCCTTGCAAAACGGATCCACTGTTGGACCCGTATCGCCAAGGACCGACCAATATGGGTCAGATATTGTGTGCTGCTTGGGTTAGTTCTAGGTAGGGCTTTCGGTATCTATCGAAAACCACTGATATACGTAAGTAGTATTGATTAATACGGCTTAATAACGGTGCCCGTATAAGAACCATGCGGCATAAGAACCGTGCGCTATAACGACATCCTTTTTCTAATCCAAGATGGCCGATTCTAAGCCAACACAATCCAGTTCTAAGCCAACACAATCCACTTGTAATCCAAGCACAAGCCAAATCCAAAGCCATCTGATTGGCCGCCATTAGCCCCGCCCACTTCACGTTGATTGGCCACCGCGCCCAACTGATCTTTGAATGGCTGACCGTAGATCCGCTCCTTTATGCTAATTAGTTGGCTTGGCTCCGCCCAGTTCACACTGAGCGGCCCGTGTGAAACCTTGACTGATCATTGATTGGTTGACTGTAGCTCCGCCCCCCCTTATGCTAATTACTCGGCTCTGCCCCACTTCACACGCTGATTGGTGCATGCGTATCGCTGAGCACAGCTCCGCCCCTTTATGCTAATTAACTGGCTCCGCTGATTGGTCCATTCTAAGCCTACTGATCACTCTCCCAGCCCCCTCTGATTGGCCGCCGCCGCCGCACGCCGCTGAAACACACCGGCGCCCGCCCCGCTGCGGCCCTATCTCGGATGTTCAAACTTACCCGTGCTGATTGGTCCATTCTAAGCCTACTGATCACCCTTCCAATGTAAGCCTGCCGATTGGCCCGTTCTAAGCCCACTGACACCGGACTTTACTGGCTCCGCCCACTTCACGCTGATTGGTCCATTCTAAGCCTACCGATGGCTGGCCCCCTGATTGGTCCATGCTAAGCCTACTGAACGGTGATTGGCTTACCTGTCGCTCCTAAGCAGCTTCAGATACGACACACACACACACGACAATCGTTGATTTCAACCTTTATTTGGTGCAACAGCCTCCTGGTTCAGCTGTGGATATAGGTTCAGCTGCATCAGAGATCATTGGTCTATGTGAACATCTCTCACGCTCACTCAGCTCCCTCGGTAGATTCCAACTGTTATTGGTTCATCTGACTGCGCGCGTGGCCGCTCACCCAGCTCCTTATTGGTTCTAGTTGGTCACAGCTCCCTCATAGGCTCCAACTCCGATGGGTCCATCTAACAGCAACTGGTCACTGCTATTGATCCATTGAACTGCAAGCCACTCATTGGTCACTCACACTCATCTCTAGACGAGATAAATTTAACTGTGGAACTTTTACCATAAGATAACTTTAGCGGGGGCTGGTAGGCTCCAACGGCTATTGGCCCGCGCTAACCGCATGCCTCCACCCATTGGTTCACAACGCGCATGCTCTGACGGCGCCGAAGAAGGTTCCCTACACATTTAATAGAAATTATGCTATTGGTCCAGCTGCGTCATAGGGCACGGCTGTGGCCGGCCCTGATGCTACTTACTTCGTGGCGCAACTCTTTAATGGCTCCACCCACTTCGCATTGATTGGTTCATTTTAAGCCTACTGACTTCTAAGCCAGTCCACGCTAAGCCTACTGATCACTCAACCAGCGCTCTGATTGGCCGCTACCAATTGGCCCTCGTTTTAAGTCCACTGACACCAGATGGCGCAACTCTTCACCAGCTCTGCCTACTTCATGCTGATTGGTCCATTCTAAGCCTACTGACTTCTAAGCCGAACCACGCTAAGCCTACTGATTGTCCCTTCACACCAAAGCCTACCGATGTCTGCCCCTGATTGGTCCACGTTAAGCCTACTGAACAGTGATTGGTTAGCCTGTCGCTCCTAAACCACAATGCAGCAGCTTCAGACAAGACACACACAGGACAATTGTTGATTTCAACCTTTATTTGGTACAACAGGCAGCTGTGGGATGGTTCAGCTGCATCAGGGAGATCCTGGTCATCTCTTGCGCTCATTGGTCACTCAGCTCCCTCGATAGACACCATATGGCTCATCTAACTGCAAGTGCTCATTGGCCCATCTGACTACAAGCCTCTCATTGGTCACTTATGTCTAGGGCTCCCTAACGAGCTCCAACTGCTATCGGCCCATCCGCGGCTGCTCACCGGTTCACAATGAAACTTCTTCACATGCTCTACCCTACACAGACAAGAGATGGCGCCGCTTGTCTTTGCAAAGATGGACAGCTGCCATTGCATTGGTGACTCATTTCTATCCAACCGGTTCTAGAGAGCCAGCGTGCTGAACAGCTTACATGCCGCCGCCTGTTCACACAGCCACAGTTGGAAATGGGGAAAAAATTTTTTTTCAGGGTACACATCTCAAAACACGCTCTACACGAGTAAAGTTGGCTTCCCCCGGTTGCACGCGGGCGTTAGGTCAAGCCCGCCACATGAGAACAAGCTTAGGATCGTTTAGGATGTGTGTGTGTGTGTGTGTGCTTTGCAGTTCAACCTAAAAATTGTTTCAATCAAGCAGAATGGCAAATGATGCGATGGAGCGCGTTCATTCTTGAGAACGAATTTTGTGACAGAACATAAACAAAACAAAACATTTCAATGTGCAAAAAACTCATCGTGATGCTAATCAGGGAAGCCAGCACGCGTTCGAAATAAGCAAGAAGAAGCACATGATCGAGAAAACAGTGATAGTTGGTGCTGTGCAGAGAAGCTGGTTTGAGGGAAAAACAGCTTGTATGATCAATAAACCCTTGGGCCTGTTTTTATTTTAGACAGCGCGCATTCAACACGCGAAATTAAATAAATCGAGCAGAATGACAATAGCATAGTGGCACTATGTGGTGAAGCTCAAGACGCACTGACACCCCAACGCTTATTAAACAATGCTATGCACGCACGTACTGAAGCTAAAAAAGAAAAAGGCAGACTCAACCCAAGCTGAGTATGAAGAAACACACTGCTCCCCTCAGAATACCCTGTTCAAACATAGCCAGTGTACACGACACAGCTCGCAGTCCTGGAAGCACTCTTAGAAATATAAGTCCAAGGCACAACGTCGCACTATGAACGAGTTCATCTCGGAAAAAATGCGCGCTCACCTTCGCAGACGGGTCACGAGCACCATGCCGCAATATCTGAAACATGCGGCGCGTGGACAGCTCACGTGACTTTAGCCAGCCCGTGCAGTTCAACAGTGCAGTGACTTCAACATAAGAAATTAACTAAATCAAGCACAGTGATGCTATGTCGCGACTGATGCTTATTAAACAATGCTATGCAGTGAAGCTTCGCACGTACTCAATGTTAAAAACGGACACTCAACCCAAAACTGAGTATGAAGAAACACAATTTCAGATTGCCCTCTCCCCGAACATCCTGTGCACCTCCGCGTTCCTTCTCTATACTGGAAGCAGCAATATTAAGATCGTCGCACTATGAACAAGTCCGGCTCATCAAAAAAAGAAAAAGGGCTTACCTCATCACACCGGTATGACGCACGTAGACTCTTGTCGCATGGCGCGGTACAGCAGGGTAGGGAAACACGGCCGCGTGGACAGCTCACACGATTTCAGCCTGCCCGCGCACACCTCACAACATGCGCCGACACACCCAGCATGCCGACCACTTACCGTGCCAGCCGCACGGAAAACTTGATAGCCGAAACACAGGCGCGTAACACACCCCTCTGGTTGGGACCATCTCTTTTATATCAGTGCTCGCTCGTTTCCGCAAGGTTGCAAGCCCGAGAAATTGGGTCACCTTGAAGATGAGCCATCTGTTTTATATCAAAACGCACTTCATGGCCAAACTCTGCGGTGGACCCTAGCGGAAAAAAATGTTGCGTCAAGGTGATGTAAATAGGCCTTCTCCAAGAAACTGGGTCACCTCGTAAATCATGTTTTCCGAGGCCGCACGTATTAAAACCAGTGTTCACACCACGCTATGCGAAGGAAAAAAAATATCCCTATGAGCCCACCTGCTCATTGCCGAAACAAGCTTTCTCCAACCGAGAACAAAGGGTTCGCTTATGCAGTTTCCAAGAGGTTCCAAATGTCCTTCGCAGCTAACGGGCGCGCATCACGGGCGCGATTGTGTAAACAAAATCGCACCACCCTCCAAGGGCGCATTTGAGTTCCGTCGACTCTGGGTTAAGCGCACAACGAGGAAGATGAGGAAAGTTTTCAGTTCATTCGGCAGTATTTCCTGTTTTTAGGAGGGAAAATTCTGTGTTGTGTGATGGAGACGCTATATAGATAGGTGATAAGGAGAAGGATTATATAGCACGTACTCATCGACTAAGCGAGTATAGTTTGTGGAGAGCGCCACGCTATTTTAAAGTCATTTTATATCATATCCCAAACGTTCTGCGCGATCAAACGGAAAGAAGAAAACCGTTTCACGCATCACGGTGCGTGCGCGTGCTCAAACAAGTTCTGGCTATTAGTAAAAGTAGTTGTTTTGGGTTCCCAGGCGGGTGTTTCCAGCGCATCAGGCAACAACGTAAACTGTTCTGCGCGATCTAACAAGTCCCGCTCCCACGCGCGTACCATATCAAAACTTGTTTCAGCGTACTCAAACAAGTTCTGGCTTTTGTGGTCGTATGATGGTGCAGATTTGTAAAACACTGAAGAGAGTCAAGGGCACACACTATGGAAATCGACGGCCGAATTAGAAAAGGTATTGCGATTTTATCCTCGCTGTCTAATCAAAAGCACTATTTTCAGCAGGGCGAACGGTCCTCGATGTTTTGACGGCGTTTTTCGGTTGGATTCCGGAAGATGCAGTACCGCGGGGTCTCTATGAAGCTTTCATCGGGAATCGATTCACCACCATCGATAGGGTAGACGATGCTGTGGACGAGATCCCACGAGTATACCACGAAATTGAGCTAGAAAAAGGAGATGCGAACCTATTCATGATATCACGCGAAGTCCTAAAGAGATACGGCTACAGGGACATCGCGGGCATAGATATTCTTCAAGCTCTTCATCTGCTGCACGTCTTAGTTTACCTCTGGAATGAATGCTGTCGTATCATGTACGAACCGGATGGCTGTCCCCTAAAGATCGAGTGAAAGTGCTGTGTAATCCTCACGTAAAATAAAGCTCTTTCGTCCGCACAAAAGATTTTTGAATGCATGAACAGACGGTTTTGAACGTCCAGTTAGAAAAGGTATTGCGATTTTATCCTCGCTGTCTAATCAAAAGCACTATTTTCAGCAAGGCGAACGGTCCTCGATGTTTTGACGGCGTTTTTCGATTGGATTCCGGAAGATGCAGTACCGCGGGGTCTCTATAAAGCTTTCATCGGGAAACGATTCACCGCCATCGACAGGGTAGACGATGCCATGGACGAGATCCTACGAGTATACCACGAAATTGAGCTAGAAAAAGGAGATGCGAACCTATTCATGATATCACGCGATCTCGGCGAAGTCCTAAAGAGATACGGCTACAGAGACATCGCGGGCATAGATATTCTTCAAGCTCTTCATCTGCTGCACGTCTTAGTTTACCTCTGGAATGAATGCTGTCGTATCATGTACGAACCGGATGGCTGTCCCCTAAAGATCGAGTGAAACAGAAGAAGAAAAGGCGTCTTTGACGAGCAACCGATTGGAGTGCGGAACAAATAAATAAATATTTTGTCAACACAGTTGTCCGTTTGTATGACTGGATAGGAAAAGCACGATATTTCTTGCATTTTTCTAAAGATATAGATTAAAAAGTTGTGCATATATTCACACATACTATACAAGATATATGATTGTGGATTAATTGCTAAAATTTATCGATCCACATTCAGGAGAAGTAGTGACTACCACACATCAGTAAGAGTTTAATCACAATTTGAACAAGTGTTGCGATTTATGATCAGTGTTGTAGAATGTGTAATTTCACAATACGCAAGCTTTAATTCGCTCACTTTGACGAGCACTCTTTCAGGATGACAGAGAATTTAATCGAATGGATTGATATTTTCTATATACACTATAACATAATGCGAATTCTTTATGTCGTGGATATTAAAAGTTACGAATATTTTCCGAATGGAAATTTACTTAAAACTCGAAGAAAGGGTCACCCGCGTTGACGAACCCGTTTCCGCAACACGCCGGGCCGCGTTTTCCCAATGCCGTACCCGAAACCGAACGCGATTCTGCGCCCGACGCGTTAACGCGGTACCGCACGCGAGCGTGTTGCCGAAACGGGTTCGTCGACGCGGGTGACCCTTTCTTCGAGTTTTAAGTAAATTTCATTCGGAAAATATTCGTAACTTTTAATATCCACGACATAAAGAATTCGCATTATGTTATAGTGTATATAGAAAATATCAATCCATTCGATTAAATTCTCTGTCATCGTGAAAGAGTGCTCGTCAAAGTGAGCGAATTAAAGCTTGCGTATTGTGAAATTACACATTCCACAACACTGATCATAAATCGCAACACTTGTTCAAATTGTGATTAAACTCTTACTGATGTGTGGTAGTCACCACTTCTCCTGAATGTGGATCGATAAATTTTAGCAATTAATCCACAATCATATATCTTGTATAGTATGTGTGAGTATATGCACAACTTTTTAATCTATATCTTTAGAAAAATGCAAGAAATATCGTGCTTTTCCTATCCAGTCATACAAACGGACAACTGTGTTGACAAAATATTTATTTATTTGTTCCGCACTCCAATCGGTTGCTCGTCAAAGACGCCTTTTCTTCTTCTGTTTCACTCGATCTTTAGGGGACAGCCATCCGGTTCGTACATGATACGACAGCATTCATTCCAGAGGTAAACTAAGACGTGCAGCAGATGAAGAGCTTGAAGAATATCTATGCCCGCGATGTCTCTGTAGCCGTATCTCTTTAGGACTTCGCCGAGATCGCGTGATATCATGAATAGGTTCGCATCTCCTTTTTCTAGCTCAATTTCGTGGTATACTCGTAGGATCTCGTCCATGGCATCGTCTACCCTGTCGATGGCGGTGAATCGTTTCCCGATGAAAGCTTTATAGAGACCCCGCGGTACTGCATCTTCCGGAATCCAATCGAAAAACGCCGTCAAAACATCGAGGACCGTTCGCCTTGCTGAAAATAGTGCTTTTGATTAGACAGCGAGGATAAAATCGCAATACCTTTTCTAACTGGACGTTCAAAACCGTCTGTTCATGCATTCAAAAATCTTTTGTGCGGACGAAAGAGCTTTATTTTACGTGAGGATTACACAGCACTTTCACTCGATCTTTAGGGGACAGCCATCCGGTTCGTACATGATACGACAGCATTCATTCCAGAGGTAAACTAAGACGTGCAGCAGATGAAGAGCTTGAAGAATATCTATGCCCGCGATGTCTCTGTAGCCGTATCTCTTTAGGACTTCGCGTGATATCATGAATAGGTTCGCATCTCCTTTTTCTAGCTCAATTTCGTGGTATACTCGTGGGATCTCGTCCACAGCATCGTCTACCCTATCGATGGTGGTGAATCGATTCCCGATGAAAGCTTCATAGAGACCCCGCGGTACTGCATCTTCCGGAATCCAACCGAAAAACGCCGTCAAAACATCGAGGACCGTTCGCCCTGCTGAAAATAGTGCTTTTGATTAGACAGCGAGGATAAAATCGCAATACCTTTTCTAATTCGGCCGTCGATTTCCATAGTGTGTGCCCTTGACTCTCTTCAGTGTTTTACAAATCTGCACCATCATACGACCACAAAAGCCAGAACTTGTTTGAGTACGCTGAAACAAGTTATGATATGGTACGCGCGTGGGAGCGGGACTTGTTAGATCGCGCAGAGCAGTTTACGTTGTTGCCTGATGCGCTGGAAACACCCGCCTGGGAACCCAAAACAACTACTTTTACTAATAGCCAGAACTTGTTTGAGCACGCGCACGCACCGTGATGCGTGAAACGGTTTTCTTCTTTCCGTTTGATCGCGCAGAACGTTTGGGATATGATATAAAATGACTTTAAAATAGCGTGGCGCTCTCCACAAACTATACTCGCTTAGTCGATGAGTACGTGCTATATAATCCTTCTCCTTATCACCTATCTATATAGCGTCTCCATCACACAACACAGAATTTTCCCTCCTAAAAACAGGAAATACTGCCGAATGAACTGAAAACTTTCCTCATCTTCCTCGTTGTGCGCTTAACCCAGAGTCGACGGAACTCAAATGCGCCCTTGGAGGGTGGTGCGATTTTGTTTACACAATCGCGCCCGTGATGCGCGCCCGTTAGCTGCGAAGGACATTTGGAACCTCTTGGAAACTGCATAAGCGAACCCTTTGTTCTCGGTTGGAGAAAGCTTGTTTCGGCAATGAGCAGGTGGGCTCATAGGGATATTTTTTTTCCTTCGCATAGCGTGGTGTGAACACTGGTTTTAATACGTGCGGCCTCGGAAAACATGATTTACGAGGTGACCCAGTTTCTCGGAGAAGGCCTATTTACATCACCTTGACGCAACATTTTTTTCCGCTAGGGTCCACCGCAGAGTTTGGCCATGAAGTGCATAGCATTGTTTAATAAGCATCAGTCGCGACATAGCATCACTGTGCTTGATTTAGTTAATTTCTTATGTTGAAGTCACTGCACTGTTGAACTGCACGGGCTGGCTAAAGTCACGTGAGCTGTCCACGCGCCGCATGTTTCAGATATTGCGGCATGGTGCTCGTGACCCGTCTGCGAAGGTGAGCGCGCATTTTTTCCGAGATGAACTCGTTCATAGTGCGACGTTGTGCCTTGGACTTATATTTCTAAGAGTGCTTCCAGGACTGCGAGCTGTGTCGTGTACACTGGCTATGTTTGAACAGGGTATTCTGAGGGGAGCAGTGTGTTTCTTCATACTCAGCTTGGGTTGAGTCTGCCTTTTTCTTTTTTAGCTTCAGTACGTGCGTGCATAGCATTGTTTAATAAGCGTTGGAGTGTCAGTGCGTCTTGAGCTTCACCACATAGCGCCACTATGCTATTGTCATTCTGCTCGATATATTTAATTTCGCGTGTTGAATGCGCGCTGTCTAAAATAAAAACAGGCCCAAGGGTTTATTGATCATACAAGCTGTTTTTCCCTCAAACCAGCTTCTCTGCACAGCACCAACTATCGTTGTTTTCTCGATCATGTGCTTCTTCTTGCTTATTTCGAACGCGTGCTGGCTTCCCTGATTAGCATCACGATGAGTTTTTTGCACATTGAAATGTTTTGTTTTGTTTATGTTCTGTCACAAAATTCGTTCTCAAGAATGAACGCGCTCCATCGCATCATTTGCCATTCTGCTTGATTGAAACAATTTTTAGGTTGAACTGCAAAGCACACACACACACACATCCTAAACGATCCTAAGCTTGTTCTCATGGGGCGGGCTTGACCTAACGCCCGCGTGCAACCGGGGGAAGCCAACTTTACTCGTGTAGAGCGTGTTTTGAGATGTGTACCCTGAAAAAAAAAATTTTCCCCATTTCCAACTGTGGCTGTGTGAACAGGCGGCGGCATGTAAGCTGTTCAGCACGCTGGCTCTCTAGAACCGGTTGGATAGAAATGAGTCACCAATGCAATGGCAGCTGTCCATCTTTGCAAAGACAAGCGGCGCCATCTCTTGTCTGTGTAGGGTAGAGCATGTGAAAAAGTTTCATTGTGAACCGGTGAGCAGCCGCGGATGGGCCGATAGCAGTTGGAGCCCGTTAGGGAGCCCTAGACATAAGTGACCAATGAGAGGCTTGTAGTCAGATGGGCCAATGAGCACTTGCAGTTAGATGAGCCATATGGTGTCTATCGAGGGAGCTGAGTGACCAATGAGCGCAAGAGATGACCAGGATCTCTCTGATGCAGCTGAACCATCCCACAGCTGCCTGTTGTACCAAATAAAGGTTGAAATCAACAATTGTCGTGTGTGTGTCTTGTCTGAAGCTGCTGCATTGTGGTTTAGGAGCGACAGGCTAGCCAATCACTGTTCTGTAGGCTTAACGTGGACCAATCAGGGGCAGACATCGGTAGGCTTTGGTGTGAAGGGACAATCAGTAGGCTTAGCGTGGTTCGGCTTAGAAGTCAGTAGGCTTAGAATGGACCAATCAGCATGAAGTAGGCAGAGCTGGTGAAGAGTTGCGCCATCTGGTGTCAGTGGACTTAAAACGAGGGCCAATTGGTAGCGGCCAATCAGAGCGCTGGTTGAGTGATCAGTAGGCTTAGCGTGGACTGGCTTAGAAGTCAGTAGGCTTAAAATGAACCAATCAATGCGAAGTGGGTGGAGCCATTAAAGAGTTGCGCCACGAAGTAAGTAGCATCAGGGCCGGCCACAGCCGTGCCCTATGACGCAGCTGGACCAATAGCATAATTTCTATTAAATGTGTAGGGAACCTTCTTCGGCGCCGTCAGAGCATGCGCGTTGTGAACCAATGGGTGGAGGCATGCGGTTAGCGCGGGCCAATAGCCGTTGGAGCCTACCAGCCCCGCTAAAGTTATCTTATGGTAAAAGTTCCACAGTTAAATTTATCTCGTCTAGAGATGAGTGTGAGTGACCAATGAGTGGCTTGCAGTTCATTGGATCAATAGCAGTGACAACTTGCTGTTAGATGGACCCATCGGAGTTGGAGCCTATGAGGGAGCTGTGACCAACTAGAACCAATAAGGAGCTGGGTGAGCGGCCACGCGCGCAGTCAGATGAACCAATAACAGTTGGAATCTACCGAGGGAGCTGAGTGAGCGTGAGAGATGTTCACATAGACCAATGATCTCTGATGCAGCTGAACCTATACCCACAGCTGAACCAGGAGGCTGTTGCACCAAATAAAGGTTGAAATCAACGATTGTCGTGTGTGTGTGTCTTATCTGAAGCTGCTTAGGAGTGACAGGTAAGCCAATCACCGTTCAGTAGGCATGGACCAATCAGGGGGCCAGCCATCGGTAGGCTTAGAATGGACCAATCAGCGTGAAGTGGGCGGAGCCAGTAAAGTCCGGTGTCAGTGGGCTTAGAACGGGCCAATCGGCAGGCTTACATTGGAAGGGTGATCAGTAGGCTTAGAATGGACCAATCAGCACGGGTAAGTTTGAACATCCGAGATAGGGCCGCAGCGGGGCGGGCGCCGGTGTGTTTCAGCGGCGTGCGGCGGCGGCGGCCAATCAGAGGGGGCTGGGAGAGTGATCAGTAGGCTTAGAATGGACCAATCAGCGGAGCCGGTTAATTAGCATAAAGGGGCGGAGCTGTGCTCAGCGATACGCATGCACCAATCAGCGTGTGAAGTGGGGGCAGAGCCGAGTAATTAGCATAAGGGGGGGGCGGAGCTACGGTCAACCAATCAATGATCAGTCAAGGCTTAGCACGGGCCGCTCAGTGTGAACTGGGCGGAGCCAAGCCAACTAATTAGCATAAAGGAGCGGATCTACGGTCAGCCATTCAAAGATCAGTTGGGCGCGGTGGCCAATCAACGTGAAGTGGGCGGGGCTAATGGCGGCCAATCAGATGGCTTTGGATTTGGCTTGTGCTTGGATTACAAGTGGATTGTGTTGGCTTAGAACTGGATTGTGTTGGCTTAGAATCGGCCATCTTGGATTAGAAAAAGGATGTCGTTATAGCGCACGGTTCTTATGCCGCATGGTTCTTATACGGGCACCGTTATTAAGCCGTATTAATCAATACTACTTACGTACGCGGGTAAATGTTTTACATGGGCGGTTGAAAACAATTATACACCGAATGAAAACAATTATACACCGAAAGTCACCGAAATGAGCACTTCAGATTACTTTTGGTTTAATTTCCTGCCATTTCATGTTGGACTGATTTGCAGCACACATGGAAAATGAAATATCCATCGTTGCCGCTATATTGTAGCAAAACATTGTTGCAACAAAAGGAACGGCGTTCGAAATGGTACCTTTGAATTTGACACGTACCTGGCAATTTATTGCGAGTTTCAAGCTCAGGTTCTAGCAGTTGCTACAACAAGCATTAACAAAGAAAAAAATAACGTGTCATGTTCACTATATGCACAGGACATGTTTGCAGGACTGCTAAGTTTCACGGAGCGTCTTGACTTTTAAAACATTACCACCAAAAACCACATATTCGTGGTGAGCGAAATAGCCACCGATTGCCGACGCTGTATTTCTAGGTCGGCGACAAGGAGACGCGCATAGCATGAAGGCTAGGTGTTGGCTACGTTCATCATGAAGGCTACCGCTATGACGTCCATAGCATATGTGAATGAAGTTAGCATACCACGTTGGAGATTGTGAGGTTGTCCACAGTGTAGCTTGACGAAAACCTTATTTTGCACGGTCCCTCGGTGGCATCGTTGTGAGTAAGGAAGATGATATGGTCTATGTAGCTGCGGTATCGGTCACAATGGGCAAAATATGAGCAGCGTCAGTATAATGACCTATAGGATCCCACTCGTAATTCCTCACTATATACGAAACAAATCTGGTGACTTCCAAAATTCATTTCTAGTTTTGAGACGTTTGACATGTTATTGCGATACTGTCTGCGTCTGACAACATTCCTGTCCGAAAACCCATTTTTGTCTCCTCGCCACAACTGCTGATAGACTTCCAACCTCGGACTGCTTTCAAAGTTGGTTGAACTGCGGGGACCCCTTGCGTTGTTGCGAAGTTAGAGAGAGGTCCACTCTCGGTGACGTCATCTATATCCGAATCCATTATGCTTTGCGGCTTATTCTTGGCACGGCATTTATACTTGGAGCACCGAATCTTTCATCGAGGTGATTTATAATATGAAATAAAATATTCCGTAGTGACCCCTTAGGGACCACTGTAACGCTTGCACGAAGGGCACCAAATCAACGCCACCAAGATACAGAAGGCTTGCTTATTGCCTCCTCTCTCTTCTTCGCTACGTAGACATATAAAGTCAGAACTCGTCTGCTACTGCGATTCGGCGTTATGCGAATTAAATAACTAGCAAATGATTGCAGCCAACTTGGAACCTGTAGACTTGGATTTGTAGACAAAAAGTGCAACACCCTTTCCAGCAAACCAAGATTGAGTAAGCTATGGGGCCGTTTTGTGCCTTATTTTAAAGTTGTCCTGTTACATTAGGCGTAGGGACCTAATGTCTCGAACCCAGCTTCAACTCCTGGCGGCGCTGGCGTCTCTGCAGGCCACGCGATCGCACGTTACGGCTAAGTCTGGCGATGGCTTTACACAAGCAAAAAGCACTGTACTATACCAATATGACATGCTCCTTGCAGAGCAGCCGTCATATACGGCATGAAATGGTAAAACAAGGTCTGCATATACCTGAAGAGGGCGCTTCGAGACCATACAATCCACTTGGAGGTAAGTGGTACCACCAACATGATTTCGTAGAAGGCCCTCTGTTCCATTCTCATTGCGTCACGCAATTTCTGTTGGGAGAACCAACACACAGCCATTATACTCTCATCCGCTACCTGTCATACTGGCGATGATGACGTAAGAGATATTGGTTTGCGTGTACATTCATTCTTTCTGGCTTTCACATGAACTGGGGAGTTATCATCGCTCGCATTGCAGAACCACGAAAACATTGAAAGGTGATCAAGTGCGTTGATCTCTACTAGGATGCACCAGCGCCAACATGGCCAACGGCCAAAAGCCAACATGGGGTTTTGTTCTTTCCTATCGTGCTATGCTGGTGGCAACAACGTTCATACCAGGAGAATTCATACCAGAAAGATCATTGATGGTCCAGAAAAGGTTTGTATTAGACAGCGACGGACTTTTTGACAGCTATAACACTCCGAAACAGTTGTCCTGGTTTGATCTTTCTCGACATGGCTCTTCCCAGCATGAATTACCCCGATATGCATGCCCAAGAATTAGGGACAAAACGTAAAGCAGGCTTCACCTAAAACGCCTCCCATAGAGCCTGTGTATTCTGGAACGAAAAGCGCGTGCTACATATTCTGCTGGCAGCGCTTTGCATTCGTTCTCTAATGGCATCTTGCCTCTGCCAGGACAAAACTTTTGAGCAATTTTTTGGGCATGAATAGTGGCATCTGGAAGGTTCCATTCGGGTTCGAAATTTTGAACCTGTAAAGGAGCCTTCAATCGTCGCACGAACGCATAGCGGCGAAGCCTACGTTCAAGGCCACGCGCAACCACAGGTTTGGGAAATCGCACGCCGCAGAAGAGACTACAGCAGATAAAGAAGACAAACAAGAAATAAAAATACGAGGAGCAAAGATTTGTGTGTTATTTCACGTGGTAAGGGTATAGGACATAAAAAACTAAAAACTTGACAGCTGTTAGGAGAACTAACATCGTTGAGGTTGTTGTAAAGAGCAAACGTGTGTACATTATGGCTGTTACGAAGTCTGTTGGTGTCTGCTAAACTGTGAGCAATCAAACAAAACATAAAATAAAGGTGTGGCCGGAGTGAACGGCACAACAAAAACAACAATAAATGATGACGATGAGATGGGGTTTTTCACCGCGGAGGTGCGCACCCTACCACACTGCACGTGGAACATTATGTGAAGATGATGAAGGAAGGATGAAAACACAAGAAAGAACTAAAATGAAAGACAGAAAATAGACCAACGACAGCTTAAGACGAAACATGTGCTACTTTGCATAGGAAAATGTGATATCTGAGGTTCTACGGTGAGGTGCTAGGGTTGTCACACCAAGTTTATCGAGGATAGGTTCATAATTATAGACACCAATGTGTCGGTCATAGAGAATGTACAACCCTAAGGGATTCAATGCTGTCATTCGGTCAATCTCTTATCTTTGAAAATTAGTAAAGCTAATTAAGTATACCATTTTAGTTAGCCATCGAACACTGATGCGACCGGCTAGGAAAGATATCCGAGAAGCCAGGTATGTTAGGCGCCCAAATGGCACGTTCGGGGCTCTCATAAATTTTTAATAACAACTGGGGCACCTAACAAAGGACAACCTGTATGTCCTCATGTGTTTCCATACTCACTCCCGGAAGAATTCGAGGCCCGTTCGAGAAGACCGAATGTACAATGGTATTTATGAAATAGCGCACACACACAAAAAAAAACAATTAAAAAATTGGACATGGTCGCAAAATTTGAGACATACACAAATAAAATATTTGACTAAAATTGGCGGGCTAAAGTGTGCCTAACGAACCAACATTCAGTTTACTTGTAGAAACAAGGTATTCTGAGGCACGATAGATCTGTAAGTTGAGTGAATGTTGGCGTGGATATGTCGCGGTGACGTAGATGGTGTCGTCTAGACGAAAAAAATGATGAAGGCTTGAAGGCTCGGCAGTGCAGAGAACCTACGGATACGCATGTAAGATGAGGGAAGTAGGACGCATGACGCTGAACGCACGCGCATGACGCTGAGCTATGAAACCGATCCATATATTCCGCAACTCCGAGTGGCTGGACACACCGTTTGTATAGACTGCGGTTTTGTTTCTTCTTTCTCGCTCGCTCCTTTTTCCTTCACTTTTCTTTTTTTTTTTTGGGGGGGGGGGGCGGGGGGGCTTATCAATACCTTAAGACAATTTATGATACAGCTATATAGGATGTCACGCTTGCTCGCGAACGCAGGAGCCTCTCTAGGGAGGAAAGCGCAATTGTAAAAGGCGGTCACGTGTTCCGTTTGTATTATAACACATTACTCTGCTCTCTTTTGACCACAATAATGCTCGTTGCCCTGTCAATGTCATCTGCATTTTTTAGATACTGTAGATATGTCGTTCCCCTCGAAACTACAAAAAAAGTTAAGAAATCACGACTTTCTGTTGTTTTTGTTTGATTTGCGATTATCTGGCGACTTTTTGTTGTCGTCATCTCTCAAAATCTATCAAAATAAGCACAATTTCAGACAACGAAAAGAAAAAAAGAACATATCGTGCTGCGTTCCTGTCTTTTATTTTCCATACTTAATACAGCTAACGCGGCTTTGTTTTCGT
Source organism: Ornithodoros turicata (assembly GCF_037126465.1). Taxonomy (NCBI): domain Eukaryota; kingdom Metazoa; phylum Arthropoda; class Arachnida; order Ixodida; family Argasidae; genus Ornithodoros; species Ornithodoros turicata. The sequence goes on from NC_088203.1 coordinate 15,700,058, forward strand.
CAGTGGAAAGGGTGCTAGCAGGCGTGCTGTCTTATCAGCGTATTTCTTCTGAAGATTTACTATCTTGATCCAGCCGTCGTACATGCTCGCGCTTTCAGCAGACTGCTTGGGACTGTGTTGTTCGCTATCGCGTCTTTTTTCATTTGTTCACCTTTGTATCTGTAGGTGTAAAGAAAAGTTTATTGGTTAGTTGATAAGCAACAGCGTGCACCACGTACAAGTCAGTTGTGAAGCATCGATTGCTAGTACGTATGAGTTGAATAAATATGAATGAAGCACGATGAACATTTGATTTACACATAAGAGTTAGTGACGTCTTCATGTTGGAAAAAACTTCGCATGGCTGCATATGCGATCACAATGTCCTCCTTTTAACGTTGAAGCCAAAATAATCGGGGGCACTTCAAACCACGTTACTCAAGCTGTGACGCAACATTTGCCTGAGCTAGCCGTCGTCTGGATCTTTGGACGTTGTTCCCGATTTCCGTTCTTAGCTCACCTCGCGTCATAGAGTCTACATCTAATATGCGTGACACGCGCTGGTTGAGTTCGACACCTATACGTGGCCTCTTTCCTCTTGGATGCCACCCTCTTTCCAGTACGTGACGTCACGTTTCTGATATCTCCTAGCCTGTAGCGCAGACGAATTTTCTTCTATCTGTAACATATTTTAGCCCATCCCATGCTGATGTAGGTTCTCGAAGACACAATTTTTTTTCTAGTCCTTGGCTAGAAGGTCATTCTAGTCAGCGCTGCTGCATGTGGCTCATCGCAGCGTGATGCAAAAAAAAAAAAAACATGTATATACGGGGTCACGCTCTCCTGTCCGTACCCCTTGCATTTGTTTCCCAGATCTAGAAACATAGTTAGGACGTTTAACGTCTCCTGACGCAGATCTTTCTCTGCAGTTTCTTGCTCAAATTCTTTTACCACACCTCTGAAAAGATCCCATAACTGTTCTAGTTCGTCTCTGGTGTCCGAGGAGAGGACCGGGGTCGCAAGGCGTGGTAGATTGTCAAGAAGTAAATCGTCATTCTTTCCTGTTAATGATGTGAATTTAGAAACTTCCGTTTTGCTGTCTGTGAGCAGTCTGACGTTCGCACCAGATCCCTTTATAATGTCTACCAGCTTTCTCACGGACGTGTAATATATTCCTTGCATATTCCCATACAGATTATCGAATACCGTTTTAGCAATTATTCGTTCTATGGCGTACAGGCAGTCTGAAGACATATAGGAAGGCCCATCTGTTCGTACTCCCGTCGCAGACTCCCAGAATTCTCAGCCGCAGAAAATACGGGTACAAAAGCTCTTGCATACAAGAACAATAGCAAGAACGCGCGGAGAGCGAATAAGCTCTGGCAACGTCCTAGCGTACTTCCTACTCAAGACAAGACCGCAGTGGTATAAGGTCCAGTAGATATCTTGGTGAACAAGGAATGATTTCATTGGATGAACTATGGAAGGGAAAAAAAGCCACTAAAATCAAACAACACAATAAGTCAGTCGTTACTTTTGTGCACGGGTTTCGTTGATAGCTGCTGTAATCGCCCTCGCCTTTCTGTCTGTCATGTGGTTAATGCAGAAGCCATGATGAAGCGGGCAACTCAACGAGATACAGATAAAATAATAATTCCACGCTTGATGCCCCGGTACGAGTACATCATGAGCCGTGCAGTAGTGACCGGTCTGCAACCGCTGTCAGAAAAAAAAAAAAAAAAAAAACAGAGAGAGAGAGGAGCGAAACCTCAGTAGTCGGGTGGCATCGACAAGCCCCGCAAAAGAAGCTGATTATCGCTCTTATCGCTCTCAAAGCATGTACGCGGAAGGTGGACGGTTATTTTGCTGTGAGACCTACAGACTTATTTCCCCTGGCGGCATTGAGGCAATGCAAACGAGAGGTTAGCATTTGGTAGCATAATGTTAACATAGCAGCATACAACCACATGAAAAAAATGTGCAGATACGTGGAGGTAAATAAACAAGTACATGAAACATTTTGGTCAACTGGTCAAACAATGACAACACGTACAAAGTGGAAATTGAAAAATGCCGATGCAGCGCAATGGTCATGCCAGCCACACGCGTGAGGCTTCCTCCTTCATCTCCCCCTCTTCATCCCTTCCCCGAGCAAAGTGCCGCCAGTGTAGGCATGCAGATCGCTCCAATTTCCACATCACCCCTCCGCCCGCAATGGTCCCATAAGCATTTCTTAAATTGTTTGGCATCGGTGATGGAATGCATATGAGCTCTTGGATTAACGATGCTCTTAGGTAGTGTAATGATAATCAATTTTGTGAAACAAACACTCACAAGTTATTATTCGGCGAGTGGAAAGCAGACGTAGATGTACGGCAACATGAAAAATCTCGGTGCGGCACCCCCCATTGTTCTCTACAGAACCCCGCTTCATTGTCCCTGATGTTTTGCACATGAAGATACGAATAGTCGAGCAGCATCTTGAAAACCTGCTCTTGGAAATGCAGGACGTAGACACTGCTAATAGAGTGCGCGATCCGAAAGGAAAAGACACGTCCGTGAGAAAACTGGTGGACATTATAAGGGAAACTGGCGCGAACGTCAGACTGCTCACTGACAGCAAAACGGAAGTTGCTAAATTCACATCATTAACAGGAAAGGATGTCGATTTATTTCTTGTTAATCTACCACGCCTTGTGACTGCAGTCCTTTCCTCAGACACCAGAGATGAACTAGTACACTAATGGGATCTTTTCAGACGTGTGGTAAAATAATTTTTGAGCAAGATACTGCAGGAAAAGATCTGCGTCAGGAGACGTTAAACGTCGTAACTATTGCCACGAATCATCTTCGAGAAATATCCAGGGCAGGCACGAAACGGTACATCCCATCCCGGCGCGTGCTGAAGAAGAGGCAAGAAGCTAACAGACACATCGCCTGCTCTCTGGCAAACGCACGAGCTGTTTCTAGACTTTTCGGCGCGACGCTTAAATGCTTGTGCGCTCCAGGCTGCAGCATTCTTGCTTTGGACTCAGTTGTGTTCAGAGAGCTATCACTCTTGTGTTTTTCCTACCAAGTAGTTTAATAAACCGTTTGCTGTTTATTCGACGACTCGCCGGCCCATTTCGCTTCGTGACACTATGTTTCTAGATCTGGGAAACACATGCAAGGGGTACGGATACTAGAGCGTGACCCCGTATAGGGTGTTCCAGAAAACGTGTCATTGAATTATAATAAAAAAACTACACCACCTACAGTCATGCGGTCAACGGCATTTGTTCTTACTGGGTTTTTGCCACTTTCTCATGTGAATGTCGTGTGATGTAAGTTTAATTATGTACATTTTTGCGAGCTTAAGTCGGAAATTTGCCTAGTAAAGGTCACTTTTTTACCCCACCAATGTGAAGAGCGTGTCTAATTTACTCAAATTAATGATAATTGACAGGGATATTCAGGAGCTATCCTATCGGAAAAAATAGCCGAACATCATGCTCTACGGAGGTCGCACAGAATAGCGCACGATGAATTTTTCAGCGCAATCTTTGTCAGTCCGACGAAAGGAGGTTGGAAACCCAGCCCACCCCGGCGTCGCAGAAAGAGATAACGCCGGCATGGCTTATCACGTCAGACTTTCGCTGGGATAATGCTTTCCCTCTCCCAATTTTAGGAACTGTTACTTTTTCTACTATCACTCTGTGGGCTGGCTTCGGAACCTCCTTTCGTCGGACTGCGAGCCATTGCGCTCAAAAAGACATCGCGCGTTATGGTCCGGTGCTCCGAAGAGCATGATATTCGGCTATTTTTTCCGATGGGATAGCTCGTGAATACCACTGACAATTATTATGAATTTGAGTGAATTCGGCACGCTCTTCATATTGGTGGGGTAAAAAAGTGACCTTCCCTTGGCAAATTTCTGAGTTCAGTTCGCAAATATTTGCATAATTAAACTTGGCGTACATGACATTAACTTTACAAGGTGGCAAAAACCTAATAAGAACAAATGTCGTTGACCGCATGATTCTAGGTGGCGTAGTTTTTTTATTATAATTCAATGACACGTTTTCTGGGACACCCTGTATACATGTCTTTCGCCTCACGCCGCGATGAGTCACATGCAGCAGCGCTGACTAGGATGGCCTTCTAGCTAAGGACTAAAAAAGAAAAATTGTGTCGTAGAGAACCTACATGATCGGCGAACAAACAAAAGGGACGCAGCACTGGATGGGCTAAAACATGTTAAAGGATAGAAGAAAATTCATCTGCGCTACGGGGTAGGAGATATCAGGGACGTGACGTCACGCGCTGGGAAGAGGGTGGCATCCAAGAGGAAAGAGGCCACGTATAAGTGTCGAACTCAACCAGCGCGTGTCACGCATGTTAGATGTGGACTCTATGACGCGAGGTGAGCTAAGAACGGAAATCGGGAACGACGTCCAGAGATCCAGACGACGGCAAGCCGAGGCAAATGTTGCGTCACAGCTTGAGTAACGTGGTTTGAAGTGCCCCCGATTATTTTGGCTTCAACGTTAAAAGGAGGACATTGTGATCGCATATGCAGCCATGCGAACTTTTTCCCAACATGAAGATGTCACTAACTCTTATGTGTAAATCAAATGTTCATCGTGCTTCATTCCTATTTATTCAACTCATACGTACTAGCAATCGATGCTACACAACTGACTTTTACGTGGTGCACGCAGTTGCTTATCAACCGGTCAATAAGCTTTTGTTCACACCTACCGAAACAAAGATGATCGAATGAAAAAAGACGCGATAGCGAACAACACAGTCCCAAGCAGACTGCTGAAAGCGCGAACATGTACGGCTGGATCAAGATTGTAAATCTTCAGAAGAACTACGCTGATAAGACAGCACACCCGCTAGCACCCTCTCCACTGACGAAAAGAAAAGCCAGGAGTACGGCTGTCGAAAAGCACGCGCCATTAGGCTGCAGTAGGGATAGATTTGAGCCACTACGGCGTTAGCTGTATTAAGTATGGAAAATAAAAGCCAGGAACGCAGAACGATATTTGCTTTTTTTTTTCGTTGTCTGAAATTGCGCTTATTTTGATAGATTTTGAGAGATGACGACAACAGAAAGTCGCCAGATAATCGCAAATCAAACAAAAACAACAGAAAGTCGTGATTTCTTAACTTTTTTTGTAGTTTCGAGGTGAACGACATATCTACAGTATCTAAAAAATGCAGATGACATTGACAGGGCAACGAGCATTATTGTGGTCAAAAGAGAGCAGAGTAATGTGTTATAATTAGGGTTCGTGGTTTTCGGCATTTTCCGAAAAATGCCGGAAAACACCTCCCGAATGATTTTTTTTCAGATTCGGAATATTCCGAAAAAATACGAATTTCTCGTATCCTGACAGCTGCCATTCCTGGAACCGCAAAGGGAAATCCCCTTGGAATCTCCCTTTGTCGACTATTTCTCGAGCGTGGCATTATCTTCGGGCTGTGCCCTGTTTGTTTCGTTCTGCGTAAGCGCTTATAGGAGGATGACCTCAGCTCTGTTGACGAATCTCGTATGGATGATATAAAGCGCGAGTTTTTCGAATATGCTGCATGCCCTGCCCCTCAGGTGGATATATCTCCTATTCAGTTTTGGACGACCCGTTCCAGCACATGGCCTTTGTTACCGCAGTGCGCCTTAAGCATACTGGCTATTCCTGTTTCTAGCGCTAATGTTGAGCGCGCGTTCTCTAAACTGCGTGTTATTAATCGCAAGGAACGAGCCGCCATGACAGATGCGAGCATGATGATGTACGCTTGCATCTATTACAACAAGAGGTAGTCTCATTGTTTGCTGGTTTGGCACAGGCAATAAAAGACATTGTTAATGAAACCATGATTCAATTCACTTCTTTTCGGTTCGTTATTACTTCGCCCGCAAAATAGGCTCTCCTTCATGCGAAATAAATAGATGCCCGTATTCGGGCATTTATTTTTTGAGCGGAATATAGATGCCGAAAAAATCCGCTTTATAGTCCCCAATATAAATGCCGATAAACACCCCCCGAATCGGGTTGAAAATAAATGCCGAAAACCACAAACCGTAGTTATAATACAAACCGACCACGTGACCGCCTTTTACTATTGCGCTTTCCTCGCTAGAGAGGCTCCTGCGTTAGCGAGGAAGCCTGACATCCTATAGCTGTATCATAAATTGCCTTCAAGTATTAATAAGCCCCCCCACCCCCACCCAAAAGAAAAAGGAAAAAGGAGAGAGCGAAAAAGAAGAAACAAAACCGCTGTCTATACAAACGGTGTGTTCAGCCACTCGGAGTTTCGGAATATATAGATCGGTTTTATAGTTCAGCGTCATGCGCGTGCGTGCATGGTTGTCCTACTTCCCTCATCTTACATGCGTATCCCTAGGTTCTCTGCACTGCCGAACCTTCCAGCCTTCAGCGTTTTTTTTCGTCTAGACGACACTATCTACGTCACCGCGACATATCCACGCCAACATTCACTCAACTTATAGATCTATCATGCCTCAGAATACCTTGTTTCTACAAGCAAACTGAATGTTGGTTCGTTAGGCACACTTTAGCCCGCCAATTTTAGTCAAATCTTTTATTTGTGTATGTCTCAAATTTTGCAACCATGTCAAATTTTTTAGCTTTTTTTTGTGCGCTATTTCATAAATACGATTGTACATTCGGTCTTTTCGAACGGGCCTCGAATTATTCCGGGAGTCAGTATGAAAACATATGACGATATACAGGTTGTCCTTTGTTAGGTGCCACAGTTGTTATTAAAAATTTATGAGAGCCCCGGACGTGCCATTTGGGCGCCTAGCATACCTGACCTCTCGGATATCTTTCCTAGCCGGTCGCATCAGTGTTCGATGGCTAACTAAAATGGTATACATAATTAGCTTTACTAATTTTCAAAGATAAGAGATTGGCCGAATGACAGCATCGAATCCCTTGGAGTCATTGTACATTCTCTATGGCCGACGCATTGGTGTCTATAATTATGAACCTATCCTCGATAAACTTGGTTTGACAACCCTAGCACATCGTAGAACCTCAGATATCACATTTTTCTATGCAAAGTAGCACATGTTTCGTCTTAAACTGTCGTAGGTCTATTTTCTGCCGGTCATTTTAGTTCTTTCTTGTGTTTTCATCCTTCCTTCATCATCTTCACATAATGTTCCACGTGCAGTGGGGTAGGGTGCGCACCTCCGCGGTGAAACACCCCATCTCATCGTCATCATTTATTGTTGTTTTTGTTGTGCCGTTCACTCCGACCACACCTTTATTTTATGTTTTATTTGATTGCTCACAGTTTAGCAGATACCAACAGACTTCGTAACAGCCGTAATGTACACACGTTTGCTCTTTATAACAACCTCAACGATGTTAGTTCTCCTAACAGCTGTCAAGTTTTTAGTTTTTTATATCCTATACCCTTACCACGTGAAGTAACACACAAGTATTTGCTCTTCGTATTGTTATTTCTTGCTTGTCTTCTTTATCTGTTGTAGTCTCTTCAGCGGCGAGCCATTTCCCAAACCTGTGGTTGCGCGTGGCCTTGAACGTCGGCTTCGCCGCTACGCGTTCGTGCGGCGGTTGAAGGCTCCTTTACAGGTTCAAAATTTGGAACCCGAATGGAACCTTGAAGATGCCACTATTCATGCCCAAAAAATTGCTCAAAAGTTTTGTCCTGGCAGAGGCAAGATGCCATTAGAGAACGAATGCAAAGCGCTGCCAGCAGAATATGTAGCACGCGCTTTTCGTTCCAGAATACACAGGCTCTATGGAAGCCATTTTAGGTGAAGCCTGCTTTACGTTTTGTCCCTAATTCTTGGGCATGGAGCTGTGGAAGGGTGGCTATGCTCAGCTGATGCCTTTTGACGCACTTTCCGATCTATTATTATGGTATTGTTTATGTAGCATTGCACAGTAGGCAGCAGCGACTTTTAGTGCATATAGCAAACACCGTACGGAAACAACACGATAAAGGAAGTTGTCGAATCAAAGATCAGCAACGTCACTCACTTCAAAAGAATAGTCCAGTTGGTTTTCCGTGCTTTCCGAAAATTAATGGTGAGCGCCTTCAGACATAGGCCCCCTAGTATAGCTACTTGCATTCTGCAGCCATATTAGCTGCGTTTACATGGACGCAAATGTCGACTGATCGTTTACATGACTGTCGACTATGGCGCCATAAAACACTGCAGTATTTATGCAAACACACACTGCAGCAACACTGCACGGCGCAGTCACCCTGCAGTAACATTGCAGTAGTTCAGTCGACTGATCCTCGACGGGAGCGTCACCTTCATCTTCGAATTGTGGCCTTGAAATTTAGATGCATCGCGTGAATTGTGTTATTCTCAAATACTTTTCGAGCCTTTCGGCACGCCGCCTTCTTTTCATGATCAGACAGCCAGCAGTTGCATTTTTTTTAACGTATTGCTACGGTAGGCATAGTACTGTTATGATAAACTCACCGATTCTATGAATGCAATACCTTTTTACAATATAGGTCAGTGGATACACTAGCCCGCCATACTACTGCGTGGAACTCTGCGCCTCCAGCTACTCTTCCGTCTCTGACCGTCACGCGTGTGTTTAGAGCCTCGGTAAGACGAGTCATCCGTCAGTGACGTGTAGGAAGTGGCTGAATAAGTCGACCGACGCAGTTTACATGGCGGCATTCAGTCGACCATGAGTCGACATTTGTCGTGTGCACTACCCAAGACAGGCGACTTATTTTTACTGTGTCGATGTAGGCCAGTTTACATACAGACTATAGATCGGCTTATTGACTTGTGTCTCCATCATAGACTTAAGGCCCAAATAGACTATAATCGTTAAGGTCGGTATGTAAGGCGCCACGGAGCTCCAAAATATTCAGTCGACTCATCCTCGACTGAAGCGCCACACTCATCTTTGAATTGTAACATTGAAATTTAGATAGTTACAACTCTGTCATCGCGTAAATTATTTACTTCTCAAATACTTACGACGATACGATATTATTATTCTCCCTTCGTCTCCTGTTGTTTCGACACGACGTTCTTTCCATAACTCTACAGCCGTCAATTGTATTCCTTTGGAGGTACTGCTGCCTTCTATATACCAGCTATACGCTATGCAAGTAGGTCAGCCTTTCGCGCAGCCTCTCAGCATTCCCCTTTCCCCATGTGCACGTAGAACGGTCTCATTGGATCGCTCTTATACAAGATGCTGTCGCCTTCCTGAGTCTGTCTCTTAATCAGCTGAACCCTCACCCCCTCTATATATCAAATTTGCTTGGTCCATGGCCAAATGCAGTCCATTAACGCTCTGCCCTCCAAGCTATTTTGTCCTTTTTACACACCATAGGACTTCGATCCTTATTGTAAAGCGACCCATTATTTCATTCCCACCAACTGCCCTCCAAGCTCTTTTGACCTTTTTTGGACACCATAGGACTTCGAAGCTTCGATCCTGATTGTGAAGGGGTTCATTATTTCATTTTCCACATCACCACCAGCAAAGGGGTCGATATACACCGGTTTACAACTGGTTTACGGTGGTCAACTTCTGTCGCCTTCATCTAAACGCAGCTATTCATAATTTTCCTATTTAGCGCGCAGGGCTGCTCACCGCCAGAACCCCGGTCTGCGTCGCAAGATCTGTGGGCAAGGTCTTGTTGTAGGAGAAGGCAATACCCCAGAACCCGGCATCAGTCATGTACACAACCAGTTCCTTGAGAAGGTCGTCGATGCGTTGCCCGGACTTATACCTGCTCACAAGTCCCTCAGCAGTCACCATCATTACGAAAATCGTCGTGATATCGTTGCTGTAACGTCGAACTTGTTCCAAGACATACGCTGGAAAGCGAATCACGACTTTTATGTTGCTAACAGGTAGGGTCAGTTGTCCGCCAACAATTATCTACGTGCGTTGTACAACAGGCCATGTGTCCTGAAATCTGGCCTCCCAATCGCGACATATCCATTATGACACGCCAGATGCAAGCTTATCCATTTCTCTGTGTGTCCCTACCCGCATACGACATGTTCTCGAGGGAAAAAGATATCTAGGGCTCGACGGTTTTCCGCTTTGCTCTGAAAACAATAGCCGCGCGACCTGTTTTGCCGACGTCTGGAGCAGGCAGGTACTTGGGCCAACGGCGGAAGTGACGCGTAGGCCTTCACCACGCGGTGCGTGCAGGAAGCGGTCCAGGCACAGCAGTGTGCTTGCCCCGGCGTGGACAGAGAATGAAAGTAGCAGATATGACCATGTTCGCGTATACGAACGAAGTGAGCAGCACACTTGAGGACCGAAGAACGTTCTTCTTGTCCCGGTTACAAAACACCTATAGTCAGTGGGAACATACACTTGACCCCGCCCCCACATAAGAACCACTCCGCGCGCGCGAATGTAGTGCGAGGCGGCCAAGTGGGTAAGGGGGGGGGGGGAGGGGGGGAGTGAGAGAGACTACATCGCGAAGCGGAGGCGTCGCGCAATCGCAGGAGCCTTCCACGGATGAGTGGACGGTCCCAGTTGTCACTGACTATTGACACTTGCAACTGTTGTTTCCCTCTATCCTTACGCCCTACGGTCACACAAAATGGGAGGACTGCTCTCGCATTCTTTTTCGTGTTCGTGGGTTTTGTGTTACCAAATTATACGCATACACGGTTATGTTTCATAGTCTAAACGTGAGACTCTCACTCATCTTCTTGCCCGTGACAGAGAACGCCGCTAGTGGCTCAGAAGGCCAAGCGTCGCCGGTGTCGACGGAGAAATCGGCGTTTGCGGATGAGCTCAGCGTTTTTTCGTCGAGAAAAACGTCCTACGTGGAACCCGCTTCATGCAGACCCTGTACATAACATGGACAGTGAACTGCTTGCCCTGGCATCTCTAAAGGACGCTTGGGAGGACCGCGAATGTAACCCCTAGTCACGTAAAAAATAAATGTGTCTGGCAGGAGAATTTGACCTCAAACTGCCCATCGTGACCAGAGACGTAGCGAGGTGATTTTTTGCACAGGGCAGGGCAAACGTGAAGCACTCTCCCCCTCCCCACTCTCACTGCCGTCAGAAGCCTGTAAACAAAGAAAATTATTTTTTTTTTCTCTCTCTGCCGCGATAGTAAATTCAAATTATTCTCATTTCCCGCTATATACTGTCCAACCAACCTGTCAGAGCCTGCCGTTCGACGCCCTCTCTGGCGAGGACGCCCTGGGCGGCTGCCCCTGTCGCCTCTCCCTCCCCCATCGCTACGGCTCTGATCGTGGCTATGTGCACAAACAGCGCGTCGTTTTCCTGGCGGCGGCGTCCTCTCCCGCACCTCTTCCTCAGGTCCATAAAGGCCTGGGTCTGGGAACACAGAGGGATGACACGAACGCACATGACCCCAACCAGCAAAGCTCTGCTGGTTTGAGTCGTGTGTTGGTGTCGTCCCTCTGTGCGCCAGACTCAGGCCTTTACATTATGGAGTTCATCCACTAGCTGGCCTGCATATACGCCATCTTGCCAGTCTCTTCCTCACGTGTTCTCTACAGCGGGAAGCCCGGCGCCAAAGGAACGCTCTCGTGTCGTCACAATGATGTCACACTGACGTCGTGCATACTCCTCTCCACGCGGGAATTTCAAACCGTGTGGACCGCAATGACTTATAGTGCCGATAGTAAACTACGCGACGGTGACCGTGTGGGCTTGTCGGTACGTGTACAAAACGGAAAGGCAATAAACGAAGACGACACGCGGATGCTCGTCATACGGTCACACAACAGTGATGGCCAGTAGTTAACTACCTGTAGTTAAACTACCTGATTGTAGTTAAACTACCTGATTGTAGTTAAAAAGTTGTTATCAACTACTTGCAGAAATGTAGTGTGCAACTACTAGTTAAACTACTATTTCGAATAGTTAACTACAGTAGTTAGGTTACTGCAGGCGCCAACTACTTCCGATTTTGCCGCAAGCTTTACGGCACGATTGTGCTTCCGACTTTTACCTTGAGCTACATGTTTGATGAGAACGGAGGTGCAGAGCAATTGTGCCGTGCATGTATACTAAATCTTCACTTTTATCACTGCTTGTGATTCATATTTAGGTGTCAAAGGACACTATAGAATGGGATTGGTGTTGATGGACAACGTAAGTAGTTAGTTTTAACCACCTCCCCTGAAAAGTAGTTGAACTACTAGTTAAACTACTCCATCGCGAAGTAGTTAGTAGATATAGTTAAACTACTGTAGAAGTTAGTGGCCATCACTGTCACACAAGGCTCATGTTTCACGAAGCAGCTTCTTTACGGGAGTTGTAGGGAATGCGAGTGAAACAAAATACACACTAGGTTACGTAGATTTTACAGTGTTTAAAAATGTAGTCCAGTCCTTCCCGTGTGAGCTCTGTTGACCGGGCGGCTTTTTTTTTTTCCTTATCTCTTTGCGTGGCACTGTCACTCGCACAGTGAACTATCCCGTGAACGTGCTTTAGGATTTTGCGAGGCCAGAGCAGATCCACGACACATCTGTTCAAAAGACTCTACCGTATAAAATGCCTACAGTAAGTATTTCAATGACGTTCCGTACCGTTGACGTTCACCCTGAGCGAAGAATCAAGCTCGAACTGTTGGATAGCGATGTAGTCGCACACACTGAACGACACCAGGTCGATATTCCTGGTTTCTTCGGAGAAGACACATATCATAGTATCTGCGAATCAAGTACAGCACATGCATTTGAATCTACATGGTATTTTTTTGTGCTTTACGGAATTTCTATAATAAAGCTACGCGAGCTACCTAGATGCTGCGTTCACAAGTGGGTTATGAATCTAGACGTGCAAAAGAGCGTGTATGCAAGCGTGCAAAGTAAAGCGTGTAAGCAACATAATAATTAGATATTTTCGGGGACATCCGACATAGCTGAATTGGAGCCTGTCATTACTTGAATTCATCCTCCCTTTTAAATGCCCTGAAACGAGCACATACTGTGATATAGAAATCGGCAACTTTTGCCGATCCAAACGTGTTGAAACTGACGAGCGCACAAAAGGGGGAAGGGGCGTTCGCGTCGGAGGGTCACATGTTTTGTAGCGATGGAGTTGATTAGAATGAACGCTGATCTGTTGGCCAGGTAAGCCGAAGCGATGTCGTTTCTGGGCTCGAGAATTGTGTAGTTCTAGTTTCGCCTCATTTGCATATCAAAGTTTGATTACCTATACCTCGGTGTGCGTTCTCGATTCTTAAGAAAGGGGTGGATTCAAGTAATGAATGCCTCCGATTTCCCTGTTCCACATTTTCGCGAAAACATCTAATTACAAGGTTGACTATTGAATTTTAGGCTGGTTGTCATCCAATACAGTGTTTCTTTTTATCTACAACAACCTACCATAAAAAGGGGAGTTGCCTTAGGACGCTTTTACTTTTGTCATTGGATTACTCGACGGGGCTGCTAAAAGGAAACCGTATGTTTTTCTCAATGAAGGGACTAATTAACGGATCTATTTTAATCGACTTTCGACTTTAGGGAGCACATTGCAATTGCAATATTAAAGCCTGACCTCCACATGATGCGCTCGAACCACTGATGAAGCACGAAAGTAATCAGAGCGCGCTACAGACCAAAGTATTTTACCCCCGCCGTCTGCTGTGAACAGCAAGTGATCGGCAAAGAGCGACAGTGACGTAACGGCACAGAAAGGCGTCTTACGAACCCTTTTCACGGTATTTTTTGCTTGCAAGGAGCTCTGTGCATCACCACTACATATCAGCGCTTATCGTACCATTGAAGGGCAAGAACCTACCCAGCAGAATGAAGGGAGTGATACGGAAGGAAGGAAAGCAAATAGGAAGGAAGGAAAGCAAAAAGGAATACAAAACAAAGATCGTGAAATATATCGCAATAAGGGTTTGCCTACATCGCGTATGACGTTTTTCTGTGGCGTTAAGCGAGGGCGGAGATATCAACGTCACGCTCTTTTGCCGACCACGTGCGGTTTACAGCAGACGGCAGAGCTAGAATTGTTTGGGCCGTATCGCGCGCTCTGATTACTTTTGTGCTTCATCAGCGGTTCAAGCGCATCATGTGGACATCAGACTTCAATATCGCATTTTTTTTTCTATTTCGTGTTAGCGCCGCGAAGCAACTGTGGCTATGAGCGGCCTACAGATGTGGACACACGGAGGGAGGACAGAAGGAAGGTTGGGGGACAGGGGATTAGTATGCGTCCTGGGCCGACTTCATGGGGAACTGCGCCGACATTTGTCTGGAAAGCCTACCGGAAAACCCAGGAAAGACCCCAGACAGCGCAGACGGTGCGGGGATTCGAACCCGCGTCACCTCCCAATCTCGGCGTGAAAAGCCGCCACCCTAACTATGCCATGGAAGCTGGAAATATATGGCAATTGCAATGTGCTCCCTAAACTGAACAATTAGAAAGTTGATTAAAGTATCTCCCTTAATTAGCCCCCAAATTAAAAAAGAATACGGTTTTCTAGTAGCAGCCCCGTCGGGTAATCCAATGACAAAGGTAAAAGCGTCCTAAGGCAACTCCTCTTTTTATGACAATTTGTTGCACGTAAAAACAAACACTCTGTATAGTTACATGCTCTTTTCCACATCGGATGCCCGCCTGGAAGCGTAACCCGCCCGCAAAAATGTCCATCAGTGCAAAAGAAAGTATAAGAAAGAAAGAAAGGATAAAAAAAAACATCCAGTATTGAACAAGAGATAAACTGATGTTCTGAGGCTGGAACAACATAGAAGGGACAGATACAAACAAAGCCTCAAATTGCCTAAGAAATCAACGATGAAGGATGAAAGTCACTGAAAAGGTTAGCCAGCTGTAGGGATCGAACCCACATATTCTGGATTGCTTAGCTTAGCTCAATTATTATTAGATTAGCTTAGCTCAATTGGTAGAGCTGTATTGGTAGAGCTGTAGGGATCGAACCCACATCTTCTGGATTGCTTAGCTTAGCTCAATTATTATTAGATTAGCTTAGCTCAATTGGTAGAGCCCTGGACCGGCAATCCAGAAGATGTGGGTTCGATCCCTACAGCTGGCTAACCTTTTCAGTGACTTTCATCCTTCATCCTGTATTGAGTTTATTCACTGACGTCTCTCCTCCCGAGGGCAGTAACTCCGAAAACAAGTAAGTCCCGCGAAGTTTGGTTCCAGTTGTCGTTCGCTGCTTTGCGTTACTTAGAGGTCTAACAGAGGTTCAAACATGCAAATTACTTTGAGTAATATTCACACAGTACGCTAACTTTGAAACGTCAAATGTACGGTGGTGAATGCGATGTGGGTGCAGGCCTGCACAGCCAAAACCTGCCAAAACCCGCTGTTGTGTTGTGTCTCCGTCCCCCCTGCTAGCGGCAGCGGGGCTTCTAGGGGTGACGCCATGTGAATTAAACCCAAAACGCAGGGAAGGTGCATTCTTTCCACTTGCTCCTTTAGCACTCAGCGCAAAGAGCAGCATCTCTGCATTCTTTTCACAAAATGCAAGCTACTCTCTTTGTACTTTTGCGTTCTTTTCACAGTGCGCCGAATGAACTGCCGGTGCCGGCGCACCACCTAAAGCTCTGTCATAACTGTTCACCGGTTTTTGAGGGCACCACTATGTTCAACACATTTCCTTCAGTGTGATTCGTGATAATGTTCTGTCTCCCCCCCCCCCTCCTTCCCCGGGAAACTTTTGAAGGCTTCCGTTTTGTGTCATTAAAGGGTTTGCTGTGTTAGAGAACGTGTCGTGATTGTCCTCCTTCCCTATCTCGCGTTCCTTACCCTTCACCATGTCTCCTGCGCCTTTGCCCTTCTACCGTTAACTATGCCCTATGGCATTTTGGCTGCTTTGTTCAATATCGATCGTTATACCAACTACGCCGTCTCTGCTGCCCTTAAGGCTTGTCGCTTACGTTCAGTGCTCAGGGGCCTCATTGCCCGGTGTGGAGCATCTGCAGTTAAAGATGTGGTTAGAACAACTGCACTCTTTTTCTCTTTTTATGGTTACTTACATTCCTCTCGGGTCAGCTCGTAGGATTTGGCCAGTTCATCTGAAAACACAACCCCGGTTATTATTACGGAAGGCGTCATATCTTCAGATTCAGCATTTCAAGAGTAGTACAGCAACGACACCCTCTACGGTTGCCATGGTACGCCATTAGTTGAACCTTATTCTGCTGCGACCAGAGTTTGACGTCTTCATTGCATGCTATGCCCCTGAACAGGAGACCATGCGCACAGAGCAGTTCATGCAGAGACATGCTGCCATTAAGGCCATGCTATAGAACTTCATATTTCCAACCGTTCCCACAGTTCACGCTGTGTGTAGCTTTTATTATTAGTGAGTACATGTAGATGAGAAGGTAGTTCCGAAAACCTATCCCATGCAACAAACAGGGCCAAGCTTGGCAATAGTTAGGCTGGCCTATCTGGCCTTGGTCGGTACATCACCGGTCAACAGGTTGTTTCTTGATACGGATCTGTACCCTGACCAATGGCTTGCCGAGCTCTGGCAGCCATTATTGTACCAAGTTTGTGCCAAGATACAGACCAAAACATTCCTGCGGCGTCGCTCATATTCATACTCAATTGTCTCGCGGCGTAAGGTAATGATTTTTCATTATTTGTTTCTTGCTCGTATTTCCCACAACGAACTGTGATCACGGCATTTTAAAGCACAAAAATGTCCCGCAACGCATAATGTGCACGGTGTATCAAAAAAGAAAAACAGGGAAAATCGAAAGCTTGCAAGATGCCCGAGACCACTAGGACCAAACAGCTCACAAATAAAAAGCACGTGCATTTTTTTCCAGACACTTTGGGGAGTTCAGCGCGATCCTTTGGTGAGATGGAGGCCTCTCCATTGTACGATTCAGACTACGCTAAAGTGGCGACACCTGTGAGGGATAGGAGGAATTGAATGGGGGCTCTTTTGACTAGCTGCTCGGTTGCCCCTTGATCTCCTCCTACCGTGTATAAAGTACCTTGCAAATGAGGAATAACTCATCGCCCACCGTTAAGCGCTTCAATGTTAGTCGTGATGTTCCCGAAACAGTGCTGTGGCCATGTCGAGTTTCCATATTGATTTCACGAGAGAGATTCGGAAAGGGGCCTGCAAGCCGCATTCGCCTCCGACTCAGCGTACTGCGCTCTGATTGTCTGATAGCGATACGGAGTCTGAACCGGAGGACAGTTACGATTTTTCGAGAGTCACTCGCGATCGCTTAGTGCCAGCCTTGTACGATACTTGAGTTCCGCACTCAGTATACTGTATTTTCGTCTGTGCCATACTCAATATTTACGAAAGATACTTCTACCATACAACTTTTTTTACTCTTTTCTACTCTGATTTCGTTCGTCTGTCTTTAGACTATGCGCACCTTCACAACAAGGTACCCTTGTTTCCGTGGCCTTTCGCGTCTTTTCACAGCATTGTGAAGAACAACAACATAACTTGACCAATAATTTACCGACATAACCGCAAAGCAAACATAACATAACGTAATATAACAAAAAAACATAAGCAAAACAAGTAGTGATCAGTTTCAGTACCATAGTCTTAACCTTACTGTAATGTATCAAACACACTTTTTGAAGTGCTTATTGCTCTACTCGGGTTACTTAATTTTCCTTCCAAGTATTCGTACTATGGATAGGCCAACTGAATTCACGAATTCTCCAATCCTAGGCAGGGGTTCGAGATTCGAGAATCTGAATCCTAGGGCCCAAAAGTGCGGGGCGAATGCGAAAGATTTGAGATTCGTAAGGTTCGTGGATTCGCAGAACCTTCCCTGGATTCAGATTCGGAAAATTCTGGATTCGTCCCATCCCTAATTTGTTCTCCCCTCAGCACGTGAATATACCAGCTGAGCATCACACAGGTACGTGGCACTCACAGAGTGACTCATTGAGCATCTTCGTGCGCGTCACGGGGACATCGCAAACACCCTCGGGATCGTCGTAGTCCACATCGTAGGCAGCCACACATGGTGTGTTTGCAAAGTCGACCTGCGTGAAACACAGTATTTGTCGACACGATAGGAACTCCACTAGATAAAACAATCACAACTACGTATATATACAGGGTGTTTCACGAAAATTCCCCGGCTGAATAATTCGTGAACAGGTGGCGCTATCGAAGGAATTTCTTTTTGGTAAAGATCCTTGGGACGTCGACCACGAACTGAGTAGTGAGCGGCTCATTTGCATACGCTCACTAAACAGGTAAGCACCTTAACTTTTACTTCGCACGCTTACGGAACCTCTGTTTTACTCATCTGGACCTTCAGCGAAAAATATTGCAAGAAAAAAAACGCATCGACACTTGGTGATTTTTCCGATTAATTGGTTTCGATTTACATATTTCTTGCACGGAGCAGTGCACCATTGCGCTCTTGGGACCAGCTACCTGGATTATCAATTTCGTGTTCATCCGCCTGGATCACTCAAGGGGGCGACGGAAGACAAGGAACAGCCGCAAGAGACGCCTTGGTGTTCCTTCTCAAAACGACTGGTAAACAGCGCTGCCGGTTCTGTCGTTCTGTAGGTGAGATAGCGTGCTCTTATCATGGATGATGACGAACGCGCCGCGAGCGCTGTGAACTAGTGGGTACACTCTTAAAAATTAACTACACCACATAGCACTCTCCTAGCCAACCATCATCCCGAATGACAACGTTCTCGCCCGATTAATTGAAGACGGGAGGCGGAGCCTTTCTTTTTGCACTTATGTACGGCATCATTAGTACAAAAAAAGAAAAGGCCCACGGCAGGGAGAGAACGTTGTCATCCGGGATGATGCTTGGGTAGGATAGTGCTATGTGGTGAAGTTCGTTTTTAAGCGTGTAGAGAAGGAGAAGGAACACCAATGAGTCTCCTGCGGTATTGAGGCTGTTCCTTATCTTCCGTCAACCACGTGTGTCAACCAGGCGGATGGACACGAAATTGATAGCTGGATAGCTGGTCCAAAGAGCGCATTGGTGCACTGCTCCGCGCAAGAAATATGGAAACCGAAACCGATTAATTACCCGGAATTACTGCGGAAGTGTCGATGCCCTTTTTTTTTCTTGCAATATTTTTCGCTCTACGTCCCGATGCGTAAAACAGAGGTTCTGCGTGCGAGGTGCGAGGTAAAGCGTGTGAAGTAAAAGTTAAAAGTTTATCTAATCTAAAGATGTTTATCTAAAGATGTTTATCTAAAGATGTTTATCTAAAGATGTTTATCTAAAGATGTTTATCTAATTAGTGAGCGTATGCAAATGAGCCGCTCACTACTCGGTTCATGGTCGACGTCGATATCGCCTCCTGCTCACGAATTATTCAGCCGAGGGATTTTCGTGAAACACCCTGTATAGCCACCATCCAGATGGTACTCCCAAGGGCGGATCGAGGATTTTTCTGATAGGGGGTCCAGCCTTGGCCAGCATGGTAAATACACGGTTGCGCCAGGTCATCGTGACGCAACCCCCTCCAGTCTAGATCCGCCCATGTGTACCCCTCTGCTCCCCATATGGCTGGCTCTGGTTATGTTATCCTGTCCACGACGCGGCAGATTGCAGGTAAGATAACAGTAGTTACCTTGATAACTAGGTCGGCCTTGGAGTCATATGTGGTTAATGTGCTTCTCGTAGTCTGGAAACTGGAGACAGCCAAGTGACTGGTTCGTGCAGGTGGGTGCCCTTTCTTGCAAGTCTGAAATGAGGTCCAACTGTGTCACAGAGCTCACAACGAAACATCGCTCATTTTATTTTCTTATTTTTATCCTGGGAGTAACTTATAAGGTAAGGTAAGGTTATATTGTCTGGTGAAAAACCATTGCCTGAGTCTACGCCCTTGGTTCACAAGGAATGCTTACGACACTTTAATAGAATGATAACTCAATGGTGAACGTAGACTGAAGCAGGTCGGCAGAAGCTGAACGATTACGAATTTCCAACAGAAACTGTTCACCGTTGTACTGCTCCCAGGCAAAGACCCGCCTCTGTTCGAAGTACAGACGTCTCCCGACCTGAGGCGTTTGCTCCAGTCGTTCAGTATTGGGGAGGGGGCGATGTAGGGAGAAAGTGCAGTTATCCTGCTCTGTAGAGATGGCTCGGTGCACCCAGGGGAGGGAGAAGACGGGGGACGAAGGAAGGAGGGGAGATATGGTGGTGGCAAGGAGAGGGAGTGGTGTGCTAATCCTCTTGCTTTGGGATTTGGGAAGAGAACTATATCCACCACAGAAAACATCCCAGCATCCCTCAGTAGTCTTCATTGGGATGCTACCCGTACGACGGTAACGGGATGGTTTCATTCACTGCATCTTCACTACCTAAATGTCACACATCACGTATCGAAATGTTTATCAGCATAACTTTCTGTCTGTTACTCGGAAAAACCGGGATGCCGGATGCATTTGGGTATACAGTGCCTGCACGTGACAAAACGGCATTAGTGCAGAGTACAGACGACTCAACAGATTTGAATATTACTTATTAGAAGCAGTAGTGCTGTGTCCCGTCCTGCTCGGAGGGCGAGGCACTCCCGGAAAGTCCCGTGGGGTGCCATTGAAGCGACGACGTACCTCACTGATGTCGACCAGTTTGACCCCTTGACAGGGGCCCCCGACGGGGGCCCACGAATTGTCAAATTGAAAGGCTGCCATGGAAACGGAGTAACAGAGCAAGGGTTGTGTCTTGGGCAAGGCGCTGAACCACTTTGTGGCCAACTGGATGGGGATAGTACCAGCGTCGGCGAAGGTGCCAAACACGCTGGTCGGATACCGAGTCACGCAGTTGGCAGCGGTGGGGAAGGGTTCCAGGTGAGTTTCCACAATGAAGATATCCACCGTCCTGGACATAGTGTAAGAAAAACATGTCTGTACGAGCTGTTGTAAGGTGTACAAAGGCGCTTTCTTTCGGATTATGGTTGAGGGATCTTTCCCGTTTGCAGTTACATCTGACTGGCAATCCGACCAGCAGTTGTGTGGGTTCGATCCCCACCACGGCCACTGAATGACTTTTCGTCTATCGCCGTCAGATCATCGCTAGCCCGTTTATCAGGCCCAAAACGCTGTATGTTGCCTGTTAATTATCCTCTCTTAGTCTCTGCAATTTACGTTACTTACGAAACAATGTAAGATCTTTGTTGACAACGTCTCGAATTTTCACTTTTCAGGATTCAAAGCACTAATGAAAGATGTACTACCTGCGCAAGCGCCCTGACTTTCTTAGTCGTGCCAGTTTAGTTAGCACTATATTTTGAGACACTCACAGCTACTGGATCTAACAATGCTACAAGGGACGTTTACCTGCTCAAGCTCTTGAGATCAGCCAGGAGTGTGGGTGACGCGTCGTCTTTAAGGTGGATGCCAAGCATGATCTTCCGACCGCTAAGGGATAGGTCGCAGTGCGCTCTCTGTAAGAAACGCCACATGTCTGAAGCATCCTCGCCGTAGATGTGTAGCCTCAGAAACGCCAAACCGCGAAGGGCGTGCTTCAGCAGGAACTTAGTGACGGAGGACCCAAATTCAGTCATCACGCTGTTGTCTCGTTCCATCTCCTGGAACCACGAAGGATTCTGTGGAGTGAGGGAAACGAAGCGGCGATCGTTGTCGCCTTGCCCCAAAAACTGCGCCATGGGAGAACTGGGTAACGGAATGTCTGAAAAAGGAATGAAGGCCTCTTGAGGACGGGTCAAGACAATAAGTTTGGCTAGTTGGTATTGATTCATAGTCACTGTAAGCGCAGAAAACTGCAAGGACGTAGAACAGAGAAACGGTTCCACGCGCACTTACAATCTTCATTAGTGTTGAGTGCAAGTGAGGTAGCGAGTTTTACTATACAGTTTGTAACGTCGCCGTCAAGTTTCCGTGCCTAGCGTAACCAATAGGGAGTTCTAGAATAGTGTTTCTTGGAAACGCAAAGGCAAAACCTTTTCGCTATATCGGACGCAACGGGTCTGTCTGCACAGTGCTTATACATGGAATAGTGTTTCTCTGACGTAAAGTGTCTGGCTTGCGGCCGTCGCATGTGGCGCTGTTACTGCTAGAAGTGGAGATTTGAGGACAGGCCACGTATACCTGTATACGCCCATACGAGGTGCGCTTCGGCACTTGCGTTGTTCCAGTATTGAAAACCCCTGTGCCGCACGTATGTTACGCTACATCTGAGCAGTGGAGAAGGTTAATATTAGAGGAACCACGTGACCAAGCGTCTGTTCGCTCAGAAGGCAGCAACAAGGGGATTTTGTACAGAGAAAAAAAAGCAAGGGCGCCTCAACCTTTAAATTGACTGTCGCGTCCTGTAACATGGGTATGAGATCGATGAGATAATGTTCGTCACCACTTCACCCAGTATACTTGGCAAGGTTTCTCTTTCGAAAGCAGCTTACATATTAAATAAACGAGTTTTAAAGATCCGCACTCCCTCTACAGCAACGAATTCCGCAGAGGTAGTTACCGCATAATGACGTCAGCACCGCCCACGAATGGGAGCACAGCGCAGGTGGTAGTCTCCGCAGTCGTCTGCTTCGCGTGGAAAGTCCTCGGTAAACACGCAGACTTTCGCCTACCGGTGTGATTTCCTTCGCAACCGTGTCGCGTGGAACAGCATGCTACGCTGCTGGCTGTACGAACATGCAGGACGCTAACCAGAAACAACATTTCTTAAGCCGTTTACAGGCCCTCCTCGACCAGTAAACGCCGTCCGTTCCTCCCGACCGCCGGTCGGTCACCAAGATCCCTTCAAGCACTAGCTGGCTGGACTTGTCCGCGCGAAAAGAGCATTCACTGGTTGACCTTGTCCGAGTGACGTTTTCTCCGATTTCTAGAGAGGGAATTCCGGTATACCCTCAATGCTCGTCGTCTGCTCTTGCCATGCGTTACGTCAAGCTGCACGGGAACAACTCCATTAACTCGCACCGAATTTTCGGCGTTCTTGTCGGCGATGAACCCGGAGTAAAACGATACTGTACAGTTTCAGAATCGACCGCGACGGTTCGCACAGTCCCTTTAAATGTTGAACCAGGAACCCCCTCATTTGGGAGGGAAACAGGATGTGAGGAACGACACGGGGTAGTTGGTACGAGATCATTTGCGATATAACTGCAGCAAGGAAAACGGGATCCGACTGTTGCCCTGTGTGTTTTTAACCTTCCGGTCCCGTCCAGACAGGGTGACGTCGCTCCACGGGCAATAGTAGAGAGATGGATGCTGCGGAGCTACCCAAGCAGCCGACCTGCTTGCATAACGTATTACCGCCTAATTGAGTCTAGTGCGCTTCAAGAGGCGGCCTCAATAGCCTTGGTAGTGCACAGGGGGCTCGCTCGATGCGCGTGCAGAAGGATCAGCCGGGGCCCAAACGAGAATGCGGCAGCCAATTGCTCAATGGCCCTGTTGCCACTCAGATATTCTTCCAGACCCGGTACGGCCCTCAGTTCCACACAGTAGAGACAGTTCATAAACTTAAAGGTATACGCTTTAGATGACATATTCAGCAGTTTCTATCGGCATATTCATGTTTAAGGTTTCTTAACTTGGACCGTGTACTACAGGTGTTGAGAAACTATATCCGTACGGCTCAGTTGTAGTCCATGAATTCGGTGCGTAAAATACATTCCTCATTTGAACTTTTATCCTTTTCCAAGTGTGTTGGGTTTTAAAACTGCGTCTCTCAGCTATGTTCGGTGGTCGACAGACAAAAAGAGCAAGTGACGTTTTACCCCTGCGCGTTCGATAATCGGGCACCGAATGCTTAGCTTAATACGCGGTGGAACTTCTGCTCCGTGGGCAGTTTTTGCTTTTTCTTCCATTAGAACACTCCGTGTGAACGTCGCCATTGTGAACACACGATATATGTCTATGTGGCAAACGAGTGACGTAGTACTAAGACGACACTGAGGTAAAATCCAAAGTGGTGAAGCCTGCTCAGGCTTGCCTATCACGTAGTACTAAGCAAATTTTCCGCCAAATGATGGTAGAACGCAGTCAACTTACCCGATGAGTCTTCAAGGCCCACCTCTCCACCGACGTACCGGGCAGCATAGTACACAAAATGGTCGCAAGGAGCGTTTACAGTCGGCTTCTTGTCAGTAACAACGCAGATCAACACCGGTTCTGAAACCAATACATTTCACATGGTTCTGGTGGCTTGAGCAAGGGGCGCAGAGTAACCTACCGTCTGCCGTTATAATTTTCTTCGATTCTGAAATTGCAATATGGAGACTGTCAACCCAGTAAGCTAAACTACGATCGTCCACATACCTGGCCATAACTTAGCTATGGTCTCTGGTGGGTGAAAGGAAAAGTCATGAGTATAGCATATTCCAACGGGCAGGCTGCACGCAGAGCTGAATACAATAAGTATAGCAATGCTGCTAGAAATATAAAGACAACTGGAAGTGGACAATATCCCCCCCCCCCGCGCAAAGCCCAGTGACATTCCAGTCAAACAGCGCGTTTGAGACGCGTCACATTGTCGGCGTGTATCTACGGTCAAACTACGACCATCCTTCCCTGGTCCGCTCTGTGGCTGATGTCTGAGTGGCAAGCGCAGTTCCAGCTTCACCCCGCATTGTCTTCGTCTTGATCATGCTCATTCTTTTACAAACCGTCGAGCACAATTTTTCCATGCTCAATTCCATGCTGCTATCACTAAACAGTGTTTTTTTTTTTTTTTTTTCTGAACAGGACAGGCCTCGGGAGCCACTGATATCGCAGAACACGAAACCCTACGAAATATCGGCGGCTCATTCCTGTGACTTGTTCCACCGGCCACTAGAATACAATACAATACTGGTACCGCCATGAAACCCTGCCTTACCGAATGACTGATGGACGGATTGGATCCGCGGGAACTTGTCGCCGGTCTTACAAGCATCGTAGGGGTCGTCGAGCTCAACCTCGTACACAGCCGCGCAGTGTGTGTTGCTTGCTAGCACCTGTAACACAATTCATGCCTCTACAAGCGCTCACGGCGTATGACTGGAGAGACCTTAGCAAAGATGTTTTCCTTGCTGTCGTAGGTCTGTACGATGCGTGGTTTCCATCTCCAAGTGGACTGGGCGTGAGCGTTAACTGCGGGAACGGACCAGTGTTCCGTAGTGTCGCATGTCTGAAAGTTCAATAGTGCCATTCATCCAGATACATATTTTACACATACTGCATTTCACAGCGTTTCAGGTGCTGGATCGTGGCGTACTAATGGGTGATACCTGGGACCAAACTACAGTAGAAGCTATCACCTACACTGGCCGTCTGAAACCACGCAAGTACAATGTACCAGGTACAGAGTTGTGGCAACAGCAGGGCTGTGCTAAAGAGTATCACCGAACCGAAAGCGCGATGTTCATGTCGTCTTTTCCAGATTTTCTTATTAGCGGCAGCGAACTGAATCAAGTGACTTCTTTATCCTTCCCCTGTGAGCATTCGCCGGCGTTGTTCAGTGGCACTATTCAGTAGCACGACCTTCGAACGTGTCTTGACGTAGAATTACGCTTTTCTTTCTGGGACGCCATGACCGACGAAGCCACGTCACGAAATTAGTAGTAATTCAAAAACCTCATCAGTTCAAAACTAAGCAAGATAGCGCAATGAGTGCAGGGGCAGAAGGGGTGCAGATAACAGATGTAGGACTGTTGCAACAAAGTTTCCACGGCGCCATTACGGCGCCATTCACGGCGTCATTATCCTGAAATAAAGTTGTTGTTTTTTCCCACGGCGCCATTTCGTGCCCAAGCGGCCACGTGTCGAACAGTATAGGTTGTTTCACTAGCGGGTTTTACATGGTGTTTCATGTGGCATGGCGGCAAGAAAAGCTACAAAACCTGCAGGAAATCCACAGAAAACGCGGTGAATCTTCCCAGGTGCGGACAACTGGAGGCCATGTATTTGAAAGTACCGCCCGCCGTCTGCGAACTACCGCGCGTTGTATATTTCGGGGCGCTTACGTTGCTCCTCACTCGCTCCATCGCCACCTGGCCCACAGAAACAGGTCTAAGTTTATAACGGATAAGTTTCACGTGATAATGCACGCGTCACGGGCTATGCTGCGCGGGTAGGGGTACGTAGCGAAATAATTAAGTCGAATTACCCCCTTTTTACTATTTTTGTTGCAATGACATCTTCATACCAGTCTGTACATGACAAAGAAAATTTAGGACCGTATTGAAATTTATTGATCCGCTATAGGAGGGTAAGAAACGGGAAATGCATGTGTGTCAATAGGATGGACAGCCAGATCATGCCCCTTTTCTACACACGCATACAAAAGGTGTAGCTTATATTTTGCTACGATGCGAAAATGAACTTCGTCTTCCACTCGACAAACATGTTTTTCCTACATCACGAGACCGTGTCAGCAGTGCTGCTGAGCATTGTAATAAAACAAAACATGTGCACTATGCTAATAAGTCATATTTTGCAGCCATACGAACATTATTTTCAAGATTGTGCTCGTTTAGCAGCACGATAATCACGATCTAGACTTCTCCACTGCAGAAAGGTAGCTCCGCGCGCGTCCTGGCGTCACCATAAAAGTCCGACTCGTCCGAAACTGTTTTTCCCTGCACGAAAACCCCATGCGTGCGGTGTTATATAGAAAAAGGGGATATGTCATTTGACTGCTGTGGCTTTGTTCGATTTCTGCTGAGTCTCACTCCCAGAAACGATGCTAACGGGACATGCATGTAGAGTATCACAGCAGGATCGAGAGATATACGAAGCATTCTTGATTGAGGAAAAAGGAGAAAAATGTGTCAGCGCTCCCTCTATCGCCCTCATACAGGAGGAATTTTGTTATCTAAAAAAATAGGTCAGATACATAGGGGAACAGGTGCCTGCTCTGGTATTTAAGAGTGTATGTGTGTTCAACAGTAAAGTAGTCGTGAGTTGCAGTTCGTCCTGTTTTGTGTGTGCCTTTTGTCTGTGTTTCTGGCTGCGGCGGTGTGAACTTGGCATGTAGAGTAGACACATGCACGTATGTTACACATTTGTCATTTGAGTGATTCGAGGAAACTCATCTGCAATTACGCTATCAAATATTCACTTGCAGTTTTCTCGGTTTCTGTTTTTTCGACTTATCCCCTTATTGCATACAGAGGCTCAGTTGAGGTCAGCCGTCGAACCGTCGCCGCGCTCGTAGCACACGCACTGACTCGCAGCAACATAAATGGGTGTCCACTTCGCATCTGAAAGTTCCGCAGGAAGTAAGGTGCCGATGTGCAAATATGTTGACAATGTCGGTATATACAGGGGATAATCTTTTTTCTTTGTTTTTTTTTAATTTCATGTTAGCGCCGCGAGGCAAGTTTGGCTATGAGCGGCCCAACGGAGATACGATCCAAATCTATCAAAGACTACGTGTCCCACAGGAAAGCAGAATCTAGGGAATGTAAAAATGTGCTACCGTCACTGCTGGCGAACGTTCTACACTTTGAATGAAATATACTACGAATGGAAAAGGAGGCAGCACGCACTATCAGCAATATTGTATATTCAGCAAGACCATTTGCGTCGAGCGTTACTGCTACAAAATGACTTCAACCATCATAAGTAGCATATCTGTAGTTCAATGCCAAACCGCCACCCACTGTGACCCCGAGCACAGCCATCGCCGCCATATCTTATTTTTAAATCGTCACCAAGAACTTTTCAGAACAAGGACAACAAAAAGTAACTTACGACGCTATAATTGTCGTATCTGAAAACGTCGCATGTAGCCCCAGGTCTTTCATGTCTTGATTTAGCTTCAAGTTCATAGGTGCGCACCCCCATCGATAAGGAGAAGCAGATGGGTGTTTCAACGCCAGCATCGCTGAGAAGCTTAACGTGTTGGGCGACACTGTCAATAGTGACACTATCTCCCAGATTCGGTTCCGTGAGTTTCTGCCGACTCGGAAAGTGTACATGGCAGTCCTTGGGGTAATCGTAACCCATGTGACTCTCTAGGATGAGAATGTCAACAGACCTGCAAACCACAAGCAGCGAATACGTTACTTCACAGTTCGACCGATCCACTTACAGCACTGAACAAACGCTGTAAAATGCTCCCTTACCGTGACGTCACTATGTCACTTCCGGTTTCTGTTCTACAAAGGAATGACGCTACCGATTTGATACAAAACGAGCTGGTTACGTTTCTACCATATCTCAAAACGGTCCTTCACCTTGGTTGCACACACATGTGACACCCGCCAAGGTACGGCGTCCCATTTGCCCCATGCTTACGCCATTGTGAAGCCGCAACCGCAACCTGTTCATCTAAAAACACTACGGCTCTGCCAGATGAAAATTTGAATTTGACGTTCATACGTACCAGACAGTTGATTACAACATCAATCTGAATAGTCGGCAGCTCTAGACTGTCCCTTTAAAGGGCCTCGGACTAAAAAGTTATTGTTTCGTATAAAAATCAAGTTTGCTCAAGGAGGAGTCAGTACTCAAAATATTTATGCCGCCAGTGGACGTTACGCGCCTTCCTGAGCTTTCATGTGCTATCATTTTGAAAGAACATTTAGGATTGTCCAAAACTAGACGTCATCGGAGGTTCGTGCGTTTGAGTTTGAAGCTTTTCTAGCAAAACCGGACGCGCACGTTCCCGCTCTCCGCTCTCCAACCCACTTTGGAAGACTACCTATAACTGTATGATGAGACGGGTACCGACCTGCAAGGTGCAATGTTGTCAGACTTGTGGCACATTGCACACTATGGCGTCATACTCCTTAGGGCAATAAAGTTCACTACTTCATGAAATTACTACACATCCCAGAGAGAAGCAATATTTTGGAAGAGAACCCGCGAATTACACGGCCTAAACTAGACACGTGATTAGACAAGTGACTATAACGATACGTGGCATCGTCCGATTATTTAAACTAACACAGAAGTCGCTTTTTAACACCCTGTTCTTTTTCGTTTTGTTTTTTCTGTAAAACTGTCAAGTAGGCCTGTAAAATGTACCGTGAGGAGTATATCACCCCACGGAGTCAAAATTATCACAGCAATTGAATTCAAAATATGCCGCAAAAAGCGACCGTGCTCAGCGGTGGAGTGCAGTACCAGCCTGTGACCTTGCGCTGACGCTACACCGTCCCCGTTCGCTGATTGGTTCGGAGCATCGTCTGCTACTCAGCTGTTCAGGGCTCTGAAGAATCACTGCACACAAGGAAACTGGACGGGGGACAATGAAATCCTCCATGAGCATAGTCACACTTCCTAATCTCCCTCCAGGGAAACAGGTTTACCGATTACAAAAGGAGAAACGCCTCACACACAAAAAACAACAGGCGCTGACCTGGACTGGGCGTGGACCTGGGCGAGTCGAGATTGAACGAGCGCCCCTGTCTTTGCGTACTTTTTTTTTTTTTTCGTCTTCATCTTTATCACGATTTTTTGCCTAGCTGATCTGATTCACAGGGATTATACAGGGTGTCCCAGCTAAATGTGAACAGATTTTTTTTAGATATATCTATATCACTTTTTCCGAGATGAAATCAATTGCAATACAGCGTATGCTGAAGGGCACTCTGTAGGAGGGCATCAGCAGACTCCTACGGCAATGTCTTAATTAACTTTGTATCATTAACTTTTTTAATTAAAAAGCTACAAAGTTGTTCCAATGAGAACATCTGATTTCTTCGGTCACCTGATACCAAAGCCGTTTTCAGAACAAAAATACGTTCGATAGATAGTCCGCAAAAAAAGTCATGAAGGAACACCATTTTTTTCTTTATTTTGTTCATTGCACATCTTCGAAGACGCGCCTTTCCTTCCTCATGTGTTGAAGATGAGCTTTAACTTGCGGAAACAAAACAAAAACAAACGTATCTGGTGACTCTATCGCAACTGCCCTTATTTTCGGTTGCATTTTCTGTTTTCTTTTGATATTTTTCCAGGACGCAAGAGGTGATAGTGTGGTCTTTCATCCTAGCGTATTGGCGATGAAGGAAAGACGCGTGTCTAGAGGTGCGCAATGAACAAAATAAAGAAAAAAATGTGGTTGCTTCGCGATTTTTTGGCGAACACTCTATCGAACGGATTTTTGTTCTAAAAACGGCTTTGGTGTCAGGTGACCGAAGAGATCAGATATTAGAGGGGGGAAGTTTTAGCAAACCGTTGATAACGTGGCTTGCGTCGAACGTATGAACCCGAACCAATCAGTGGATCAGATTCTGAGTCACGCATAACTGCGATTGGTTCCGATAGGCACGATAACCTTATCAACGGTATACTAAAACTCACTATTCTCATTTGAACAACTTTGTAGCTTTTATAATTAAAGTAATTAGAAAATTAATTACCTCTAATTATTTAACAACGGGCGACGAAAAACATTTTTGGATAGACCACACAACTGCCAAGCACGTACAGTTGGTTCCATTTGTGTAGAGCACTCCGTTTTTTCTTTAGCCCCTGGCCCTTTTTCGGTGGGACACCCTGTATTACATTACATATGAAATTTAAGCGTCCGGTTGGTGTTACCCTTCGTGAACTGTGCAACGAATGAGCACCTAGCGTAACTGCTTCAAGGGAATCTACGCTACGGCTAGTTTCGGTCTCTTCAACGGACAACTTATCCACGACTTTCGCACGTCAACATTTTTGGCGGTCTCATTTGTCGACGAAGCCTTGATTAGGCCAACTATACCAAACTACTACTATTACCTAATACTACTAATCGGTATACTACACGTTCGAAATACGCGCAGCTCAAACCCTTCCTCCAAAAGGAGGGAAAAAATTCCAACGGCAAGGAAACTGCGTTCTCCTTGATGTTAACAGGGCAAAACGTTGTCTGGACTCCTCCTCGCGTCACTTTCTCCAGCCAGTTCAAAAAACTGACTAATGGAGGGCGTGCCGCCACTTGCCTGCTAGACCGCCCGATCTGCCACCGTTTTCTCGCCCACATGGCGGGGTACCATCCGTGCTATCCCGACTACATAGAGGACTGTGCTGAAAGTGTGTGTGTGGTGGTCCGGCTGTGGTAGGCGGGGAAAGCAAGCACATTGAGAGAGCGAGAGAGAGAGAGAGCAGAGCTCCTCCGCGACCTTCCCCGTGTGGCTTACTCCAATGCTACTGCGTCCCGAACGCGCCCCTACTCCAACCACAATGGTCAGCCTCGGTCTTAGTATTTATCCTTCGAATACTATTCAAGGGGTAGATCATGGATATTTTCTTACATCAACGTGTCAACTCGGTGACGTTACCGCTGGCGACAGGCCACCTCTTCAAGGTGCCCATCACTGCGGTGACCTGGAAAGTCTAGAACACATCTGTCTCTCTCTTACCCCCACTGCTGACCCTTCAGGGCCAGACTCTAAATCAGCTCGACCCTCGCCCCCTTACTACGATAAAGCGGTTTGGTCCGTGGACAAATCGAGCTCACCAACACTCTGCCCTATAAGCACTACTAAACACTTCTGGCTTGCCAGAAGGGTGGAGTACCGCCCCTTGCGATGAAGCATTAATCACCTTCACCAAAAAACTTGTTACGTTTAGGCATCTCTACAGCGACAACCACGCAGATCTACTTCTGAACCGAGTGAACCAAACTTTCCCATTGCAGCTGAGGGATGCTCACCTGGCTATCACTCTGATGCCTTCAATAGCCTTTGTCATTGGCGCTTCTTGCATGTCAGTAATCGTTATGCCAATGACGAACTCGAAGCCAGCAGAATGCAACTTGCACCCTAGGCGATGAATGAAGACTGACAAAGAGTCCAACTCGCTCCAATTCGCCCTGAAGTAGACCGTCCCCATTCCGTCGAGGTTGTATTCGAACAACCAGCCGACCACCTTGTGAAACAAAATGTCTCCTTGGACTTCGTCTGCCATGTACTTGAGTAAAGTCAGAAACTTGTTCGGCACGAAAGCTGCCAATATTTTCACTCCTGGTCGCTTAAATCTCTGCATCAGCCGCACGCTCTCAACATCGGGGAAGATGTGGATGTAGCTGGTGCCATAGTTTATGAACCCGTACACGTAGTAGTCGCAGTAGTCTGCCGGCATGTCGTTCGGGTTCTCGCTACCGGTACAGACACACACTAGTTTCCTCAGCTCTGAAAAAAAAAAAAAAGCATGACCACTCAGTATACAGAATGTTCTCCTCGAAACCAAGATACCTAGAAACCCAAGGAGGCAAGTAATTATACTTCAGCAACTGAGCCGCCATGATAAATAAAGTGATAATGTCGCAGAAAAGCGACAGATGATGTCCTTAGACTATGTCTTCTCCCCACTATTCTGTGTCACAAAAAAGCTCGTGGTACGGAACAGGAACAGCCACTCCTGCAGCCATAAGTTCTTTTTTTTTTTTTGCGAACATTTCTGACTCGGCTGATTCATTCTTATTATATGAACTGCGAAATGAAATTTCTGCGCCATTTTTTATTACTGTTCATGCACTGAAATCAAAAAGCCTGCGGCATCGCAAAAAGACCGATGGGAGGTCGCGACGAGATATATCTGATGGGCCGCGGGGTAGCAGAGTTTGGGAATCACTGTGTTAATGAGTTGGAAAGTTGCAGCACTAGTTGGCAGTTCTCAAACAGCTGAAGAATATCTCTCACAGACGCAGACGACGTTGACGACAACTCCTCACAGACGACGGGTGAGCACAATGGCTCATGCTGATCTGGAATGACTTCGAGGGTCATAGCCGAAGAAGTATGGATGATAAAGAAAGATGGCATCACAAAGGAAGTGGTCTTGAAGCTCAGTGCCCTCGAGGCGCAGCGCCAGGCCGCCGATAGAACGTTGCTTCTCCGAGATCTTGGGCGTAAGATTTACTTCGATAGCTTTCGCGATGTTAGTTGTGTTAATGAGCTGATGACTTTCGCTGTTCTCCCGATCGACTAGTTCCTTAGGACCCTGCAGTGACCGATAAGCAGTCACCACTGGTGCCATAGGTGGGCATTTTGGTGAAACCTCACTCGCCCTCACCCTCACGGCCCTCATGGGCACATGCCCTCACTCGCCCTCACCCTCACCGCCTTCACGAGCACATGCCCTCACTCGCCCTCGCCCTCACGGCCCTCACAGACACACGCCCTCAATCGCCCTCACCCTCACCGCCCTCACGAGCACAGGCCGTCACTCCCCCTCAGCCTCACGGCCCTCACAGACACATGCCCTCAATCGCCCTCACCCTCACCGCCCTCACGAGCACTGGCCCTCACTCGCCCTCGCCCTCACGGCACTCACAAACAAAAGCCCTGAGGGTCTGACCCTCATAAGGTCTCCTGTGAGTGCACTCATGAGGTTAAAAAGCGATAGGCACACTGGAGTGCACTAAGGAGTGCACTCATGAGGTCTGAGGAGCGCCAGGTGTCTGTGAGTGAAGTCACTGGTGAGACCTGAGGTATGTGAGGTCAAATGACGCATACCAGACGTGCGCAAATTAAATTATGAACATTGATGATATGGTTACAGCGACACAACCACTGGCTGTGTACACTTTAAAGGGCTGGTGTGCACGTATTTAGCAATTTCATCTACGTCGCGCTGGGAACACAGCAAAGCGTCCTGAGCTGACTGATTACTTGGCGTTGTGGTTCCAGTGACGGAACTACCGGCAGGGTGCACTTTAAAGGGCTGGTGTGCCCGTTTTTACAAATTTAGTCTATGTCGCGCTGGGAACACAGCAAAGCGTCCTGAGCTGACTGATTACTTGGCGATATGGTTCTAGGGATCCAACTACAGGCAGGGTGCACTTTGAAGGGCTGGTGTGCCCGTTTTTACCAATTTCGTCTATGTTGCGCTAGGAACACAGCAAAGCGTCCTCAGCTGACTGATTACTTGGCGATATGGTTCCAGGGATCCAACTACAGGCAGGGTGCACTTTGAAGGGCTGGTGTGCCCGTTTTTACCAATTTCGTCTATGTTGCGCTAGGAACACAGCAAAGCGTCCTGAGCTGACTGATTACTTGGCGATATGGTTCCAGGGATCCAACTACAGGCAGGGTGCACTTTGAAGGGCTGGTGTGCCCGTTTTTACCAATTTCGTCTATGTTGCGCTAGGAACACAGCAAAGCGTCCTGAGCTGACTGATTACTTGGCGATATGGTTCCAGGGATCCAACTACAGGCAGGGTGCACTTTGAAGGGCTGGTGTGCCCGTTTTTACCAATTTCGTCTATGTTGCGCTGGGAACACAGCAAAGCGTCCTGAGCTGACTGATTACTTGGCGATATGGTTCCAGGGATCCAACTACAGGCAGGGTGCACTTTGAAGGGCTGGTGTGCCCGTTTTTACCAATTTCGTCTACGTCGCGCTGGGAACACAGCGAAGCGTCCTGAGCTGACTGATTACTTGGCGATATGGTTCCAGGGATCCAACTACAGGCAGGGTGCACTTTGAAGGGCTGGTGTGCCCGTTTTTACCAATTTCGTCTATGTTGCGCTAGGAACACAGCAAAGCGTCCTGAGCTGACTGATTACTTGGCGATATGGTTCCAGGGATCCAACTACAGGCAGGGTGCACTTTGAAGGGCTGGTGTGCCCGTTTTTACCAATTTCGTCTACGTCGCGCTGGGAACACAGCGAAGCGTCCTGAGCTGACTGATTACTTGGCGATATGGTTCCAGGGATCCAACTACAGGCAGGGTGCACTTTGAAGGGCTGGTGTGCCCGTTTTTACCAATTTCGTCTATGTTGCGCTAGGAACACAGCAAAGCGTCCTGAGCTGACTGATTACTTGGCGATATGGTTCCAGGGATCCAACTACAGGCAGGGTGCACTTTGAAGGGCTGGTGTGCCCGTTTTTACCAATTTCGTCTACGTCGCGCTGGGAACACAGCGAAGCGTCCTGAGCTGACTGATTACTTGGCGATATGGTTCCAGGGATCCAACTACAGGCAGGGTGCACTTTGAAGGGCTGGTGTGCCCGTTTTTACCAATTTCGTCTATGTTGCGCTAGGAACACAGCAAAGCGTCCTGAGCTGACTGATTACTTGGCGATATGGTTCCAGGGATCCAACTACAGGCAGGGTGCACTTTGAAGGGCTGGTGTGCCCGTTTTTACCAATTTCGTCTATGTTGCGCTGGGAACACAGCAAAGCGTCCTGAGCTGACTGATTACTTGGCGATATGGTTCCAGGGATCCAACTACAGGCAGGGTGCACTTTGAAGGGCTGGTGTGCCCGTTTTTACCAATTTCGTCTACGTCGCGCTGGGAACACAGCGAAGCGTCCTGAGCTGACTGATTACTTGGCGATATGGTTCCAGGGATCCAACTACAGGCAGGGTGCACTTTGAAGGGCTGGTGTGCCCGTTTTTACCAATTTCGTCTATGTTGCGCTGGGAACACAGCAAAGCGTCCTGAGCTGACCGATTACTTGGTGATATGGTTCCAGTGACCGAACTACCGGCAGGGTGCACTTTAAAGGGTTGGTGTGCCCGTTTTTAGGCATTTCGTCTACGTCGCGCTGGGAACACACCGAAGCGTCCTGAGCTGACTGATTACTTGACGATATGGTTCCATCGACCCATATACAGGCAGGGTGCACTTTAAAGGGCTGGTGTGCCCGTTTTGAGCAATATCGTCTACGTCGCGCTGGGAACACAGCAGTGCCTCCTGAGCTGACTAATTACTTCGTGATATGGTTCCAGCGACCCAACTACCAATAGCGTGCGCTTTAAAGGGCAGGTGCGCCGGTTTTTAGCAATTTTGTTTATGTCGCGCTGGGAACACAACAAAGCCCAGGACACCTGGCTGTGTTCCCAGCGCGACGTAGACGAAATTGCTAAAAACGTGCACATCAGCCCTTTAAAGTGCACCCTGCCAGTAGTTGGGTCACTGGAACCATGTTACCAAGTAATCAGTCAGCCAAGACGCTTTGCTCTGTTCTCAGCGCGACATATAAGAAACTGCTAAAAACCGGCACAGCAGCCCTTTAAAGTGCACACTGCGTGTAGGTGGGTCGATGGAACCATATCACCAAGTAATCAGTCAGGTCAAGAGGCTTTGCTCTGTTCCCAGCGCGACATAGACGAAATTGGTAAAAACCGTGCACACCAGCCCTTTAAAGTACACCCTGCCTGTAGTCGGGTCGCTGGAACCATATCACCAAGTAATTAGTCAGCTCAGGACGCGTGGCTGTGTTCCCAGAGCGACGTAGACGAAATTGCTAAAAACGGGCACACCAGCCCTTTAAAGTGCACACTGCGTGTAGTTAGGTCGCTGGAACCATATCACCAACTAATCCGTCAGTTCAGGACGGTTGGCTGTGTTCCCAGCGCGACGTAGATGAAATTGCTAAAAACGGGAACACCAGCCCTTTAAAGTGCACTCTGCCGGTAGCTGGATCTTTGAACCATATCACTAGTGCCTTCATAATTTGCCCACGTCTCGTAAGCGTCATTTAACCTCATTTCTGAATGCACTCATACTGACCTCACACCCCTCAGGCCTCACCGACCAGTGACTTCACTGACAGACCTGGCGCCCCTCAGACCTCATGATTGCACTCAGAGGAGGTCTCATGAGGGGCAAGACCTCATGAGTGCACTCGCAGGAGACTTCGTGAGGGTAAGACCTCATGAGTGCACTCACAGGAGACCTCATGAGGGTAAGAACCTCATGAGTGCACTCACGGATGGCCTGATCGCGGACTTGCCCTCACTCACCCTCACCTCAAAGGCGTGAGGTGAGGGTGAGGGCCACTCATGAGGGCCCTCATGAGTGAGTTCGCCCAGCTATGGTGCTATCGAGGACTCTGAAAAGGAACGAGGACGAGGAAAATGTTCGGACATCGCTATCAGGTATAGTGAAGTTACAAGACTGCTAAGTTGCAGCAGTAGTGGAGTGTTCAGAAACAGCTGAAGAAACATACATACGAACAGTACGCCCTGCAAGTTCCGTACGTCGCCGCTCTCCCACGACGTAGCACAAGTTTGCACGAAACAATATCCTATCCTTACGAAATGGGAAATCATTCAAGCACAGACAACAGTCGAGATGAACGCACTTCACACACGGAGCCCTGACTAAAAACAAGACTTGACTTGGATTGGATCCCAAGAATGCGCGGAGAGGCGTTCACGCGTCGCCGCAGTGACAGCATCTGTCGTGTATCTCCCGGACTGACGCTGGGTGTCAGCCACGTAAACTACCTGAACGACGTAAATGCTGAGTCAAATGACACGACTTTTGACCGGATAGCATTGGATACCACGAATACTGAGACGCGTCTCAGTATTCGCGGAGTAACTCCGAAGGGCCGTGAATACACCATATATATCATGGCACCAGCCGAACTTCGTCGTTGCGAGAGGGCATCGCCTCCTCAGAAGTCCTTTGCTTCCACCCAATCTGTCTCTCTCCTAGCCTTTCTTCTGACCTCCCCCCTCCCCCCACCGATTTCTGTGGCGCCAACCGAGCATCAAGCAAGCGGTTGGATCACTCCTCAGCGCATCATCTACTCGGGCCGACCGGACATTTCAGATACTTAGAAAAAAAGCACCTTCAAAGAGGGCCTACCCAAGTGAATAGTTCCGAGTTCTAAGCTCAAACAAAAAATATATTCGTTCCAGGTGGCGGAAAGACCAAATATGAACCGTTAAGTGTATACATGGCAATCCGGTCATTTACTTACCCGTGCTTTATTGAACCATCCCGGATTGACCCGATTTGATGATTTGCCGTGTGACCATCCAGTTACACATGGCGCCTTCATACTCTTAAAATAGACAGAGCATGCCTTCTGCATGGTCCACTGTGGTATGGCACAGCGAACTTTGTTCTATTAGTGTCCGTTTTCGTCACCGCGTATTCCTAACCCGCACGGGCTTCATCATAACGCCTAGCCCACAAGGAAATAGTTGTTACAGTTACGTTGACAGTATACTCAACTGTGCAAGGGTCCCCACTGCCGAGCCACGTTGGGTTCTGAAAAGGAATTGTTGCAGGAACATAAGGCGAACTCAGATGTCGATGCAACGAGGAATCTCTGCGCTTACCTTGCACGTTAAGATCCTTTTTCTTGTAGCCTGGGAGAACGCATTGAGGTCACTTCTATAATATACATTCGTTAAGAAGTGCTTACCCGCAGCAACGGCCGAAACATTCACACGACTGTAGGCCGCTTTGCGGCATGTACTGCTCCCGTCGAAGTCCGTGTTGAAAACAGCCACGCACATCTTAGGGTCGATCTGCGTCGCTCCGCTTATCTGCAAAAATGACATATGGTTATCACGTTGTTTCTTTGTGATGGCGACGTATCGGGTAAAGTCACGAAACCTTCCGTTCGAGAAGCCGTTCTGTTTCGTGCGAGATCCAGATGTCTCCTAGGTAACGGCTGGCAGCCAAAGAGTACTGCCCGTCCTCCGATTTCTTCCACTCTTCGGTACCGCACAGCTACGTGGAGTAATAGAAAATCAAGAAAAGGTCTTTCCGCAAGGCGCACAATTTCTTCGTGTCCCAAGTACGCTACAGCAGCTTGTCTCTGTGCGTCTAAAGAGTCCACGTGAGCCTCACATCGAGCTGTTAGCTGTTATCCGCTTATTTGGGAGAGGAACGAATGAGGTCGCTCTACGGAAAATAGGGGCGAGAAGGAAGCTGGGGAGCTGAGCACAAAGCTGGCCTACGTGATGCATAGCGCATTTCGTCGTATACACTGCACTGGAAGGACCTTCCGTATTTACTCGCTTTCAGTGATTTATCCAGACCCACCAAAGACCCCCTTTTTTTTCTTCTGTACGACATCGTTGTAATGATGCCCCCATTTTTGTACACCCCAATGGCTTTGATTCTGGGAAAACTACTGCTCGCCTTGGAGGTGAGTTAGTGCCCTCTGCGAGTAGGTCAAGGAACTGCGCACCCCTCAAGCTTCATCATACCGATATATTCAAAAATCGACCACACAACCCCCCCCCCCCTTATATGTCCAGTTACGTGACCGCCCTTCTGTTCGCCTTCTTTCATGTGCAGAGACATATTCAACCATTCACACTCATAGCGAGGACAATCGGTGCTCGCTCTGCTCTTTCTACCTACAGTCGTCCTCGCGATGTGGTAGTGCGCCAGTGGAGCTGCTAACCTCAGAATGCGCGAAGTTCGCGGGAGAAAAGGTACCAACATTTGGACAGACAAGTTGGTTGTGAGTCAGCTTCGCCAGGTAAGTATGAGTAAGCAAGTAGTACCATATTGGACGGTTGCTTACAACTAACATTCTTTTCTATTGCACGAGACACCTATGATGAAATTTCCTCGTTCAGTGTTTTCTGGTTCTCCTTTCTTGTCTTTTCTCTTGACTTGTTCTTTCGTACCGTGTTCCCCGTTGCTGCTCGTACGTTTTACAAGTACCAGCTACCGCATATTTCCACCCAATGTTAATAATGGGAGGAGACGTTGGGTGTAAAGGAGACAAATATCCTCTTGCGTAATGATCTTTTTCTAGTAAGTAATTTCGATTAGGTTAAAAAATGATCAGCTGCATCCAACTGTAGAGGCTTTGTACTACTGGAGCCTACAGTGCGTTTCGTTCGCTCAGCCTGAATGCACAGTCCAGGCTCGCGTACTTACATCTTTGATCTCCTCAACATTCTGGCACAGTTCTCCGATGCCGGGACCTCGAGAGAGATGAAACCGCAGAGCAGCGAAGTTGAATGAGACGCACATATTAGGGAAGGACACGAGTTCCATCCATCGGAGCACCACCACCTGCAGGTATAGTTAGCAGGTATAGGTAGTTCTTGGTCATATCAGCAGGCTTCTACTATACGTACAATAGGCGGTGTTTGAGTACAGTTGTCAACTGATGGGTGATACACGGAAGGGTAGGCCGTTCGGCAGAAGCTCCCTTTCCTAAAGTGAGTCTGAAAGATGACTATGTCGGCTTGCCTAGGTAGACGCGGGCGGTAATGGATGGTTATACACGATACGTTCTCCTGTTGGCTTACACTCTAAGTTACTCACTTGTGAACATATTCTAGACGCTTAGCAATCAAGTCGGCGTCCTGGTGAAAATCTAACAGTTCCAGTCCCACGACCAGTACGTGTTCCTTAGACAAAATGTGTCGGAAGCTCTGTGTAAAAAAAAAGAAAAAGACAGGTGGGTGTTACTTAATTACTTTCGCGGCGGCAGTCTATCATCGCGTACCTCCAGAGCATCACCAAGAGATTCGAGAGCGATGGAACGGATCCGGAGGTTGACAATGGCTACGCCGTTGAAGTCACTAGCCGCGAGAGCCAACCGAGTGTTATTCCGCTCCATGAAATGTTCTTCAGCAACTAAGTACTCAACTTGAGAATTCAGCCGTCGTTTTAACTCGGCAAGGACTTCTTTCACTAAAAGTGGACTCACGTAATACATTTGTGTCTACAAGTACTTAAGCTCCGCTAACCTCCAGCTGTCTCTTGCCACAAGGCGACGTGCGTGCATTGACTCGGAGGAGAGTTGTTCGCTCCCACCCATTCACGACTCATGAAGCAAACGAATGGACGACCTGTACCTTTGCGAGACAGAAACGGAATACTTGTGGCACCATTATTCACCAGAGCGACCTCTATATTTTATAACAAATTAATGGTTCCAAAAGAACGCGAACGCAGATTGTCCAGCCCCGTCTCAGGGTAAGCCATTTGCGCGGATATTTCTGTGTCTTGTCGTCACCGGGTATCCGCACGAGAGACTTTATCGAGCGAGATGTCAGCGGAGACCAGAGTGCGGAAAGAGCGATGTAAGTGTTACTTGAGTGCACGTGACCACCTGAGGTTTAGTCACATCTTCTCACGTATACTTGTAGCGGACCGTGGACAACAACGATGACCACGCGCCTGGAGCACCGGCCTCAGTTCCACCGGCGCGGCCATGGAGATAGGCCACTGTCATCGCCTCTCCGTGGCATACCATCATCGCCGGTCGGAACTCATGCAGAGGAATACCATCGTCCTCTATATACTCTGTGCCTTTGGAAGGTTCTGCTCGCTATCACAAAATATTTCTTGTTTCACTGCTTGTGTCGTCTGCTGGCACCATCGCTTTGACCGACCTCTTTCCCGTTTCGCAAGAGCTTGTGGCGGCATTGCCAGCGCCATCACATCAAGGCGCGAACAATAAATAGCCTTGCCTCGCTCAGCCCGAGCTCTCGCTCTGACCTGGCAATTCCACCGCCATGTTGTTGTCTGGTCTCGTTAGTCTTCAGTAGCACTACAGTGGTGACCCGGACAATACCTTGGACAATACCTGACGGACCTGGGCATGGCAGTCGTCAATTCCTCCGGCTTCTCGGAACTGCCCGCTCCGCCTGTGTCCCAGGTCAGCTTCGAAAGCTCCGCCCACGCCTTGTCTCAGCAGGTTCGTCACCTTACCCAGCTGGTCGCAAACCTTTTATGCCGACCAAGATCATCAACTTCCTGCCGCGCTGACCATCGCGCAGACTCCCCATCGGTTCCTGCGCGTTCCTGCTCCCGAACCTCCAGCAGACTTTGTCACTACCACCACCGTTTCGGCGCCGATGCACGACGCTGCCTCCTACCTTGCTCGTGGTCGCGACAGCCGAAAACCTTTTCCACGACAAGAGCGCCCGAGTCCACCAGCAGCCGCCTTTTCCACATCATTGACCGTACCACCGGGATGCGCTTCCTCGTTGATACGGGCGCGGAAGTAAGCGTCATACCCGCCGACAAATTTTCACGCCGACCCCGACAGCAGTGCTTCAGCCTAAGAGCCGCCAACGCCTCTACCATACCCGTTTACGGCCAACGGTCTCTAACCCTCAACATCGGGCTCCGAAGAGATTTTAGGTGGCTTTTTCTTGTCGCCGACGTCACCCAAGCAATTCTCGGAGCAGATTTTCTCAACAGTTTCAAGCTGCTCGTTGACGTCAACGGCAGGCGCCTCATTGATCGCTCAACGTCCCTGTCAGTCTGCGGCCTTAACCTCCCTGCACCACCATCCCGCGTACTATCTTGTACTGCGCCGGACGTCCCCTTCGCCTCTATCCTGAAGGATTTCCCTGCGTTGACTCAACCACCCGACTGGACGAAACCCGTACAACACGACGTTGTTCACCACGTTTCCACCCGTGGCCCACCAGTTCACTTCCGCCCGCGGCGCCTCGCACCCGAAAAGTTCCGCGTGGCAAAGGCAGAATTTGACCACATGCTTGAACTTGGTATCATCAGGCCATCATCCAGTACGTGGGCTTCGCCGCTGCACATGGTGCCAAAGAAGACCGGGGACTGGCGCCCGTGCGGCGACTATCGCGCATTGAACAAAGCAACCATCCCCGACCGCTATCCCATCCCGCACATCTTGGACTTCTCAGCTCATCTGGAAGGCGCCACCACGTTCTCGAAAATAGATCCCGTCCGCGCTTACCATCAGATTCCTATGGCAGAGGAGGATATACCAAAAACCGCCATTACGACCCCATTTGGCCTGTTTGAGTTCCTTCGAATGCCCTTTGGCTTGCGGAACGCTGCCCAGACTTTTCAGAGGTTCATCGACAACATCATTCGCGGATTACCATTTGTCTACGCGTACATGGATGACCTCCTCGTCGCAAGCCGCTCCCCAACAGAGCACGAACATCATCTTCGGGCACTCTTTACCCGCTTACAACAGAGCGGCATCATTATCAACGCCGCTAAGAGCGAATTCGGAGTCGGAGAACTCGACTTCCTTGGCCACCATGTCAACAGCCAGGGCATCATGCCTTTACCATCCCGAGTCGCTGCCATTCAAGACTTCCCGCAGCCCGTTTCCGTGAACAAACTACGACAATTCTTGGGGCTGGTGAATTTTTATAGGCGCTTTGTGCCATCATGCGCAGCCAAACTGAGTCCTCTCGAGGCTCTGCTCTGCACCAAGCGCTCGAAACACTCTGTGCTGGTTTGGACCCCTGAAGCGGCAGCTGCCTTCCAGGCAATCAAACAGGCAATCGCTTCGTCGTCCCTTCTATTCCATCCTCAACACGACGCCCCAACGTCCATCATGGTCGATGCATCCAGCACAGCTGTCGGCGCCGTCCTCCAACAACGTATCTCTGGCGCTTGGCGCCCTCTAGCATTCTTTTCACGCAAGATGAAGCCCCAGGAGACTCGCTACAGTGCCTTCGGTCGCGAGCTCCTGGCCATATATCTCACCGTCAAGCACTTTCGCCATTTCTTGGAGGGCCGACAATTCACTGCATTCACCGATCATAAGCCCCTCGTCTACGCATTTTCTTCATGCAGCACAAGCTACACCCCTCGTGAGACCCGCCACCTCGCATTCATCTCGGAGTTCACCACAGACGTTCAGCACATCAGTGGTGCAGATAATGTGGTGGCGGACGCTCTCAGTCGCGTCAGCTTCATTGGGACATCCTGTCAGTCTTCGCTCCTCGACGCACTGGCTCAGGCCCAATCATCCGATCAAGAACTCGCATCTTTCAGAAGTGACCCTTCGTCTTCCTTAACCATAGACGATGTCGACCTGCCAGGCGCTACACAGCCTGTCGCGTGCGACACGTCACAAGGTCGACCCCGCCCATTTGTTCCGGCGGCACTTCGACGAGAAGTCTTCTCGACCTATCATTCATTGTCCCATCCTGGCATACGCGCAACTCAAGAACTCATTTCTCGGCGCTACGTCTGGCCCTTCATGAACAAGGACATCAAGCGCTGGGTTCAAGCCTGCATTCCGTGTCAGCGGACTAAGGTTCACAGGCACACCCGCCTCCATCCTTCTCAGTTTCCCGCGCCAGACAGCCGCTTCGCTCACATCCACATCGACTTGGTGGGACCACTCCCAATATCATCCGGCTATCGTTACATCTTCACCATCATTGACCGCTTCACCCGTTGGCCCGAGGCTGTACCGGTACCCGACGCCACTGCATCCACAGTTGCAGCCACCCTCTTGAACACCTGGGTGTCGCGCTTCGGTGTACCGTCTATCATCACGTCAGACCGAGGTCCCCA
Organism: Ornithodoros turicata; assembly: GCF_037126465.1. NCBI lineage: Eukaryota > Metazoa > Arthropoda > Arachnida > Ixodida > Argasidae > Ornithodoros > Ornithodoros turicata. The sequence goes on from NC_088203.1 coordinate 15,743,892, forward strand.
GTTCGAGTCCGCCCTCTTCTCTAGACTCGTCAACACACTGGGCTGCAAGCGGATTCGAACGACTGCCTACCACCCGGCGTCAAACGGCCTCGTGGAGCGCTTCCACCGACAGCTCAAGGTTGCCCTCCGGGCTGCGCCCGAAACACCCTGGCCAGAAGTCATACCGCTCGCGCTCCTGGGGATCCGCTCCACCTTCAAACCTGACATAGGCTGCGCCGTCGCCGAGCTGGTATACGGCACGTCCCTACGCCTCCCCGGAGATCTCATTTGCCCGTTGCCAGGCAGCACTGCTCTCTCACCAGCTGACTACGTTTCGCGGCTCCGCCGTACTATGGCCGCCCTTCGTCCAGCAACATCTCGGCCCTCGCGTGTGTCCTCGGCCTTCCAGCATCCCGACCTCGCCTCCTGCACACACGTCTTTGTGCGCTGTGACGCTGTACGGAAGCCCCTGCAACCGCCCTACACAGGCCCTCACCTCGTGCTGCGCCGTTCACCCAACTTTTACACCATTCAGCTCAACGGCCGCGAGGACACTGTTGCCTTAGAACGGCTTAAACCGGCATACGTCGACGCTGTACCACCGTTGCCGCCCTCCTTCTCCGTGGAGCTACTCTACGACTCACCCTCCACGGCAAGCTGTCCGTTCACTACTCCAACTACTCTTCCCCCACCGTCGCCTCCTCGGCTGTCTACCCGACTCAGACCGCCCCGACAAGTCACTTGGGCTCCCAAGCTCGTTTCTGTTCGCCAGCTTCCAGCGCTTGGCTAGGGGGAGGCCCTGTGGCGGCATTGCCAGCGCCATCACATCAAGGCGCGAACAATAAATAGCCTTGCCTCGCTCAGCCCGAGCTCTCGCTCTGACCTGGCAATTCCACCGCCATGTTGTTGTCTGGTCTCGTTAGTCTTCAGTAGCACTACAAGCTCTTCCATCGTTCCTTCCAATGTTAGGATACCCTTTGCATTGTTTCCGCGATATCTTGATGACTCGTGCTTTCCTCCTCGTTCTACCCCGCCGCCATTTCGCTCGCTAAAGTCGCTCGTGTAGACACCCGGATGTCCTTTGACCTCTAGTAGTACCGCGCAGAAGGCTTCAGAATATTACGAACTCCTTACTAAGAAAGGTAGAATAATAATAATGCGGGGCGTTACGTCGCGAGACAACTATGATCATTAAGAAAAGAAAATCCAGCGAACCGGTAAGGAAAAGTTAAGGGAAGGGTCAGGACGACAGGCTTGCCCTGAGGGTTTTCGTTCAACAAAGTACTTACTAATCCTGCCTTGATTCGTACGCTGGTACGCCACTGGACGCTCTGCAAAAAAAAAACGGTTGAGTAGCCGCGAGTTTTGAAATACTGCGAGAGAACCTTTGGAAATACTTACCCCTGCTCGGAGGTTGAGTGTTGCCACGATGAAGTGGTGGAGAACCTGCAATACCCACCGCTATAGAACATCAACAGCAGGTGGATGCTTTTTGCGATCTTACCTACAAGCTCCGCAGAAATGATTGAAGCTCTACCTGCAAAAGGCCTTACTGAGATATCAGACATGTCACTTCGCATGATACTGACACAGGTACTCACCTTCGGTCATTCGAGGAAGTTGTTGGTACACAGGGTTAATGCCGGCTTCAGCCTTGACGTACCCTAAACAAAACAAATTAGCTTTCCATTGTATCAGAGCCAGGATGTGACATACTCTCTGCAATGGCTGAGATTCGGGAAAATCTCCTTTTATGAGCTTCGCAAGCTGGGGTAGCATCCTCGAGGTCAACATTGAAGGCTGCCACACAGGCGCCTGGGTGCTGAGCGAGTGCGCGTTCTACCTGAACGTAAGATCAAATTCGCGTCCATCTGTTTTGCAGAGATAGATTACACGAAATACCTTCTGTCCGAGCAGCTCGACGGATTCAAAAGATTGCCAGACAGGGCCCTTTTCTCGAACAGCTGAGAAGGACTCCGATATCTCGTCGTTACTCTTCCATCCACTCTCATTGCACGTCTATAAAAGAAGCCGATGAGGTGCAGGATGCCATTTGGTATTGGGGACCAAACTACAGAGCGAAGTATGCAAAATTCACTCTCTGGTTTCGTTATGCGATCGTTGTGTAGTTACTGTGCACCATTACACAAGTCAGTAATGGTTGGTTCGGTATACAACGTCCTGTCGCCGCCCGCAGTGGACATCAGTGGCTTGTGAAGGGTGTAGAGGGTTTAGCCAAGATATGCTTGCCTGTACACCAGTGGCTCACGATTACATAAGTACGTGATAAAGGGCTTACACCGGAAAAGTCATCGTTCGCATCTTGTGGTGCTACTCCAATTACAGTTCTGGCCCGCTGCGTATTGTACGCACAGCAGCCTGTCCGTAGCTTTATGGTAGAACGTTTAGCTTCAGTACCAAAAATGACTGCACTCTTTTTTTTTATGCCAGACAGGGGGTCACGCGACGTTGGAAAAATTCACTCTTCCGTGACACTGCATTGTGCATTGAAGTATCGTGTTCCTACTAGTCAGCAATAGGCTTGCACCTATGGTGCATTTACAGTGCGCATAACAGTCTTATTACACCATTCCCCCAGCAGCATTCACACTACCATTCGGACACTACCAGGTGACGTCGAACACAAACAGGAAACCGGTAGAATGTCCACCTGTTACCTGTGACATTCCAAATTTACGTAACCTGTTTTCACAGGTAAACACAATATTTCCTAAAACCAAACCACAGCCGGCAGCCTTCCTACTGCACCTCTGAGTACTTCCGGGAAGAAATTCTCTGACAGTCGCGGATGTCGCCGTTCAGCCTCTCGAATTCTAGCACGGCCATGTTAAAGGAGATGCATGTGTGCGGTAGCCCCAGGTCTTTCATCCAATCCAGAGCGGTTGCCTAAAACAGCAAAAGCTAGAAGTCTGGGGCGCGTTGTCTCAGAGCTGTGGACGCGCCTACCAATGGAACAAGGTTGCCTTCCTTGTACTCGTACACGGAAGGGTAGGACACCTGGCAGTACCCTCGACCACTCCTGTAGTGGGTCTGAAATATTGTGATGTCTGCGAACCTGAAAGAATCAACAGCTGATGCATGATTGACTGGCAGGCTCCTGTGTCCCTACGCTCACCTTATCGTGTTCAGCAAACGCTTTGTCATGGTCCGCGTTGGCAGCGATCCATCCAGCACTTCCAATCCTAGGATAAGGATCAGGTCATGAGATAAAGTCTTCCTTAGGATCTGTAATTGGAATGAACAACTTTCAGATCATTTTCAATTTCTGCGGTGTTGCCGTCCACTTTGGGCGAACTGCTGCCGTTGTCGCCCGTTTTTACTTTTTAGTCTAGTAGCATGCTTAATATACCATCCGTGATACAGCATGAGTGTACGATTAGCATACCGATAGTGCAGGAGCGAGCGAAGCTATGGTCTTCGACGTGCGGTTGAAGTCGAGAATGGCCACCCCGTCGACGTGCATTCGGCGAGACGAGACTGCAATGTTTGCGGCTATTTCTTCGAGCTCGGCTGGCTCATCACCCAGCACGCTGTTGAGGAAGATCTCGCCGCCCAGATCTAACACATGTTTTATGTTGGGCCACTCTGCTATAAGACCTAGGGAAGATTCTGAAGAAAAATGCTGACCTAGTCATATCCGAGTGAGCTTTCACGTTCTTGCGTACTGTGAAATGTGTTAAAGGGACTGTAGCACCCATCCCGGTCGATTCGGAACTATAGTGCCGTTTTACTGCTTATTCATCACCGGCAACGCCGCCGAACATCCGACGCGAAGGAGCGAAGCGCCCTCTGGTGCGGACATGTCCAATGAGAAAGCAGCCGGAGGCGTAGAACTCTTAATGAGTATACTACTAGAAGCAAACCTCTGAAAGCTGGAGGTACGGGCGAGGGGAGCGTCATATTGTGAATGAGCCTGCATTGCCGCGACAGCGCTCGGCTGCGCCGTTAAGCTTAGCGTATAGCATAACGTACATACACAGCATATATGTACTAACTATTAGAAAACATGGCCTGCGCTGAAAGATGAAACACGTAAACGGTACACACACCAAACGCCCATGTACAATACGCATAACAGTTGCTTGGGGAGTCGAGAAGGTATAGGTACCGCACGCAAAGAAAGAATCCGGTAAACATGCGTCAAACGTAACGCAAAATAGGATTTTGGAGCAGTAACACACAGCTCTAATCCATTATTGAAACCCTAAGATTGGGGGGGGGGGGGAGAACAGACACGAAGAAACACGGACACCACACCACACGACACGACACGACACGGACACCACGTGGGGCGCAGTCACCACGTTGGCCTACACCACCCCACACTGCCACCGCCGCTGCCTCGACCAGCCTTGGCTACGAGCCTGGATAGGAGAGGACAGTGACAAAATCCGTAGCCAACGGAGGAGGAGGAGTGTCGTAGGGAGGAACCCGAGAGGTCTGCCTGCCTGATTAGGCGGCATGTTTCTCGGGAAGGGAAAGGTGGTGGAGAGGAGGAGAGGAAAGGGTGAAGCGGGAGGATAGCTGCGTCCATGGGCCGACTTCAGGGGAACTGTGCCGGCATACGCCTATTACACATCTGAGGGAAACCCAGGAAAAACCCCAGACGGCACAGCCGGCCCGCGGATTCGAACCGCGGACCTCCCAGTCTCCAAGCGCACGCGTTACCGCTGCGCCACCGGAGCTGGTCCGTAGCCAACGGAAGCAGCGGAGCAAGCATTGCCAACAGTTTTCGGAATTCCGTCTGTTTCCATGCGCTAAAAATACGCGACGTTCCCTCGTCTGATTCAATATGGCTCCTTCCATGCGCAAACATTGGGAGAAGGAAGAGCTCGGTCAAGTCCTTTGCTCTCCTCTAATTCTCTTCCCCGCATTTCCTTCTGTCCTCTCTCCGTAAGATTTCAATCGTCGGAGGGCCTTTTGCGACCGGCGGCTGGGCGGGTGGGTGGGTGGCTGGGCGGGTTAAGGCACCCGCAGGTCACGGAGAGCCTATGATCGGCCTGTCCAATGTTATTTCTGGGCAGTGGGTTGGCGTCGGATGTCTTCGTACAACCAGAGCGTTACACTGTGTTCCACGTGACATGGTCGCGTCTGAACTCACACTCGTAATCCGGAGTAGTTACCGATGACTTTTCACTTAGTATGTTATGGTGCGAACACGAAGCAGACGAGCTCGCAGGCAATCGCCTGCGCTGCGCTCCCATTCGTGTGCATGACTTGCGTCCTCATGATGTCACTATCGCTGGGGCTTCCTTAGCTGCAGAGGGAGCGCGAATATTTAAAACTCGTTTATTTAATATGTAATCTGCTTTCGGAAGAGAAACATGGCCAGTAGACTGTGAAATCATGCCGAATGTTATCGTGTCGGTCTCATACCCAACTTTCCGGATGCAATAGTTAAGTACAGCGAAAGCACACGAGTGTGGCGGCAGAGCAAGAGGTACCTTTGATGTGGATAGTTCCAGCGAGAATGTCGTACCATACTTCTCTGTGTACGACATGTGTGCACTCGGCTTGTGGAACGACAGGCACCCCATGAGTTACCCGCGATAAAACGCACACCAGCGGTTTAGAGGCCGCTGCAAAAAATATCAGCTGCATGCGTTGATCGCCTTTCGATGAGGAGTGATCTCACCTCTTGATGAATCTCCATGCACAGACACTGGTTCTGCGCAGCACACACAACGGACTAAATACAAGATAGAGTCATTATCGGACAGCGCTTACCATCGTACTCCCGGAGTGTTGGCGAAGCGGGGTAAATCGTTCGATCTGGAATTGACAGTATCTAAAAATGAGGCGCGGCCACGTGGTATGACTTTGGTGGCAAAACGCCACGCACCTTGCCTCAACAAACATATGGCTTCCCATTTCTGTGCACGCGGTCGTGTCCAGCTTCTCCTTACACAGTTAACCAAAGAACTCGCTGCCATTACAAAAATAAAAACGCCGAAACGGCTTTAACTGAGGCAGAACTGCAGTTAATCATCCGAAGTAATGTATCAGATATCTGGACACGCTGGATGTTCTCCGCGTATTCCGATCCGTGCACTCGCCCCAGTCCAGTGGCGGGCGTAGCCAGAGGGGTGGTCTTGGGGGAGCAAATTAGAAGCGCTCTCAGGTTGGTTGGGCCGAGGAATAAACGAGGCGAATAAATAGAGCATGTCTGTAGTTGATTCAGCGCCTCTGTTGCAAAACCGGGTGAAAAGATGGTGAAGCGTGCGCGAGGCTCGGACATCATCCGCGTGAGATAAGAGGGGCTTTGAACATCATCTCTGTCACCATCACCCCAATAAACAGTCTCGTACGGCTGGACTTCCTCAATGGCTCTATAGAACCTCACTCGTTATTGAAGCAGGAAGTAGTCTAAAGAGAGGATCGGAAAGACGTCTTCAGCTGTTCTTACCCAGCGCTGCTCGAATAGCAGGAAGTCTCTGGTCCTTGCACAGCCCGACTACGTCGTCGAAGTCGTAGTTGAACGCCACGACGCACGCTTTTGGATAATCTGCTATGGCCGACTCTACCTGTAAAGAGAGCGCTGCTTTCATGCTTCCAGCGGTAATTGTAACCGCGCGGTAACTTGCCTTCCGCCGCAGAGAGTTTGCAGTGTCGAATGTCTCTAGCTCCGCTTCCTTACGTCGCATAAGACTATCGGTGGCGACATCGTATACTGTACTCCATCCTGTTCCGGAGCACACCTACAAAGGGTTTCACCTGATCGTAGGCGATCGTTTCGCGTACGCCACGCATTCAGCATCAGATGAAGCAAAGACACGTATTAGCATACAGGGCTCCTGTCATCAAGCTCTTCCCGTGAACGTTCTCGACCCAAAAGTCAGAAAGCTATAGTCTGCGCCTGTGTCACCCTACAGAGACAGCCGAAATGTCATAGCAACTGACAAGACGAGGCGTACAATTTATTCTGGTAATATTTGTTATTTTGTACTTTGAGTTCATTGTGCTTTTCGATCCTAACGAATGCAATGCTGAAGAACAAGCAGCCGCCGATTCTAGCCGGAATCATGCGATACGCGCCCGCAAAACCTTCTAGGGTACGGATGCTATTCCTGAAACATACACCTTGTGGAGTGCGCAAAGCTGATAGCGTACGATCCACGCTTTGGTTTTCAGGACACGGTTTTTGATACTCACTTTCGAATACTCTAGCTGTTCCTCAGAGTCGCAGATGCCAAGTGGCGTCCTGGCAGCATAACGAAACACGCGCAGGTCGACAGAAAAACACAGGAATGGTACATCCACGCTAGTGGATGCGATGAACTTTAACCATGACAAGGCAGTTTCCTGTACAATGAGAGTGCTTATTCCATGGTATTCACAACAGCGGCACATCAACATACCACAGCAACGATGGGAATACAAGAATTCAGACTCTGCTTGTACACGGATGTGTGCACAGCTCGACAGACGTCGGAGCTTCCAGGATAGTGGCTATTCACTACAAGGATGTCCACATTCCTGCAGAGAAAGAGGACGGTTTAACGCAACTTTCGTTCTGAACTGATGTCTTGGGCTGAAGCTATGTTATCTGCGTTACCATAGTAAGAGAAGTTCCGGTAGGCAGGCCACTTTGACTCTTACTTTGACACATCACGCAGCGTCTTATCAACGATTCTTGGCTGAGCGATATACCCGGATAACTGCAAACTGAGCAGCAGACAGAGATCGCTTGCCTTCAGCACACTATGCAGGGTCTGAAATACCAATCGCAACATATAAATGGCCTTGCAAAGCGTTCGCTTGCTTCAGCTGTCTTACCTGGAGCTTCAGATTGAGTTTGTCAAGCTGTGGTGCAGTTTGACTGACGTAAAGGAAAGCCAGTCCATCGAGTTGCGTACCCCTGAGCAACACAGCGGTAGATTCTGCAAGTTTCTCAGCATTTGTGTGCAGGAGAACATCCTCGTGCTGAGCGACCAGTACCTTAACGTCCCGCCCCTTTAGACGCTGGTAAACGTCTGGAACAACAGTTCTGGAACCCAAGCTGCTCACGGCTTTCACAACGATACACTCACCTGACGACACATGTCGCATGGCGTCGGCTGTAGGATATCGTCGCAGAGAAAGCACGATGTGCGTGCAATGCTGCTTAGTAAAATTACGAGGCACGGTGATTCGGTCGGACAGCACACATACCAACGGGCGCGCTGACTCTGCACAACCATGGCGCACACAGTCATACATCGCATGTCGCATTAACCGCGTGCACATAGAGACGCACCTTTTCCACGGGCCATACAGCGTCGACGACGTTCACTGTCGGTGCTGCCTGCAAGTGATATCACAGAATTTGGTGAAATGAAACTGTTACTCCGACCCCAGCTGCACATCCTTTCCGAGGGGGAGACCAGGGTGCTGTCTTCTTTTCTTTTTCTTTTTTTTTTTTTGTATTTTACTAATGACAATGATAATTTGTGACGTTGCGTCGTGAGACAACTGATCATGAGCGACGCCACAGTGATCGGTCTGTGGATTAATTTTGTCCGCCGAAGTGTTATCTAACGTGCACCGAAAGCTCAGCGCACGGCACACAGCCTGGCACCAAATTGCTGGCGTCGTTCCCTCCTCTTGTGGAAAGCCTGAGTCTGGGCAACAACTAGAGGGACGGGACATACATACGACTCTGTGGCGGTCCTTGGACGACGACGATGTCACCCCGCTAAATGTACACGCGCTACCAGCAGCAGCTTCAGTTCTACCGGCACCGTCCTATAGTGTGAGGCCACCTATATATGTATGCTGGGATCTTCCATCAGTGCCGGTCAGGGCTCATGTAGAGGAACACCACCTCGCCTACATTTGGTGACCCGTCCTTCTACCCAGATTTTGCACAAGCTTTGATGGCATGTTGCCGAGCATAAAACCCTATGCCTCAAAATTATCGACTCCTATCAGACACCTTCGGCTCCTTCAAACCGGCTCATTCGGCACATTTCTCGACGGCTTCCTGAATTCGGTAAGAGAACCTCTGTACTATTGATGCAATTGCGAAGCACATCCCTCCGGCACTTCACTGCTTCGTCAACTTCACATTCCATGCACCCGACCTCCAGGAGACAAGGTGCAACTCCTCTCCCTGCCGGCCGCAACATTAGAGCCTCGAGCTCGCCTACCGATTACGTTGCGGCAGCCGACGCCACGGCAGGATTCCTGCAGCCGGTGTCTCGGCACTCATCATCCCTGGGACTCTCAGAGCTCTCGCTCTCGTGCCGGTTGCGGCACTCCAGACCACGTCTTCGACCGCGCCAACGCATTTTCGTCGCCCATTTCATCACTCTCAAGCACACTGTCAAGCACTTTGTGACGTGTCGCCAATGAATGCCGTACTGTACGTCCTCAATAGCTCCATGTCGTCCTTCCCTCGTCCTTCCTCCCCCTCCTGCGGTACGATGCGTCTTCATTGTCTTCAGTGTTATCGCTGCCCCGCGTCTGAAGTGGGGGGGGGGGGTGACTGATGTGGCGGTTCGTGGACAACGGCGATGTCACCTCGCTACAGACACGCGCTGCCAGCAGCAGCTTTGGTTCTACCGCACCGTCCTAGAGTAAGACCATGAACATCTGCCCGCTGGGATTTTCCATCACCGCGGGTCAGGACTCGTGTGGGGGAACAGCATCTCCGCAACTCAATAAATCGTGTGTTTGTCTTGTCTCTTTAGTTGGTACCCAGACTCAGCCTTTTCACATCATGGAGTTTGTCCACCGGTTTGTTGGCATCTATGCCACACTCTCTGGAGTATTTTGTATTTTACGTGCTATCTAGCGCGCGCATAATCTGCCTTTCCCAGAATGTATTCACTTTTGTGCCTCTCCCCACACTCGCGCATATGAAGGAAACAATCGTGCTGTTACTCTCAGCTGAAATCTACTATAACTTCTATTTCACTATGACCGTCTGTGCCGCGATGATTGATCATCATCAATAAAATATGATAATTAATTGTCATTAAGCCAATTATTGTACTCCCACTGAGCAGCGTGATGAACAAAGCGTTGGTTTAGACGAAGCTCACGATGGGCACGGCTCGCTAGCCAAGACGTTACGCAGTTCCATCGGCTAGATCTTGAAAAGATGCGGAAGACGTATAGTCGAAAGTGCCTTTGCTCTTTAGTCGATTCGAGTTGGAGTTAGGAAAAAAAATATGGAGATTGTGACTCCTACAGAGCACTGGATCCGGCTACTCCAGAGCACTTGAAAACAATAATCAGTAAGTCAAATCAGCAAGTAAGTCAGTAAGCCTATTCTTTCTTCCATTCGTGGTAACTTGCTGCAGAAGCGGGACAAAACGCCGTTCCCCAGGCAGACCTGACGGACAACTCAGAAAGCGAAACCTGTCCAGTCCAAATCGGGACGTCTGGTGACTAACTTGAAAGGCACGTTGAGGCAGACAATCTAAACGTCAATATCAAAAGGAGCTATGGCGGCAGGTTTTGCATTCTTGTTACAATGAGCTTACCTATGGGCGAAGTCTCACTGGTTGTCTCTGTAAAGCAATGAAGTTCAGAGTTGCTAAGTGTATTCAACGACAATAACTCACCGGGTCCTGGAGAGTTTATATCAGAAAGGGGGACGTCGCTCGCCGTGAGCTTTTCTTGTGCTTGACGCATGAGTTCCAGGCGCCCAAAGGGTTTTCCACATTCGCCTTCGTAATCGTCCATGTCCACTTGATAAGCAGCGACGCACGAGAGCGGGAACACAGAGAGCGCACGTGATACCTTTAGAGTACAGAAGACTTCTATTGGAGCTTGCCCCTACACCACTATGAACATCATGTTTGTCAACCATTTTGCAACACAGAGGTGTCAATTGGTGTAGTCGAAGACTCTCCCAGCAAGAATGATTTTTGCATTTGCATCTACAACTTCCATCTATAGCACTATGGAAGTATAGAGCTAGGTCTCATGTTCAGTGATGCTAAAGCTAAGCATACTATAAGCGTGACTGAGATGCAGCATTGCTGGGTAGTAGCGAGGAGTGGTTGCTTCCTGACTTTGCCCCTCAAGAAAAAACAAAAAACGGGGTGTCATTTCTTTATGGTAGACGCAGGGAAATTAATTAGCACTGGCTGGAGTACCGATCACCTCATTATTACTATGTCAATGCGCATCATCCCGGTTGACATTAGTCAAACTTTTTTAGGTCTCACCGCGCAAACCCCAGCACCCACCGAAAAAGATCGATGTCTATGGCTCTGGCAGCACGGTCACACAACATAAAGTAATTTTGATGTCCTGATATGCCACCTATACTACCACCTGTAGTACCTTGGCTGCAAGGAAAGCAGACGCTTCGTGAGACTCTACTTGTCCGTTGCCAAGTCGTTTCTCCGCGAAAGCATCCACGTCAGCAGTAACGCCAGTAGTCCACTGGATGTCCTTACAGACCTGCGAGTGGCATTGCAATCCCTGTCCTCACTTCCCAACGCTACACCTCAGGCGTATCCCACCTTCATGTAACTGGTAAGCTGACTGGTCTTGCATGCTGCCAGGGGACTTCTAGCTCCTTTGAAGAGCAGCGCTGCCAGCGTCATCGAGAAACATGTGTTGACCTGTGACTTCTCGTCTAGAAGCATGCTGGCCATCCAGGACAAGGCGCGAGTCTGCGATCGGAAATTGCCTTCAGTGGAAGTTGAATCTACAAAATAGGATGCACTAACAATAGGTACGGATGGAGTATGACGGTCGTCAGAGTAGAAGACTGAAGGAAACGCCGTGCGACAGATCTTGTTCGGGACTACCTGGTAATGAGTCTCTAGAATAAGGTAGTCGAGGTGCCTGGGCGCAATATAAATTAGCCATGCAATTATCAGAAATTCACATACACATTTTGTCTAGGGGTCCATGAGACGGAGGTAACACAAGACACGTGCACCACGCACAACGACCGTCAATTTGTCTTGAGCTACCTCAACCCCTCGGATATGACACCTATAGAGAAAGCTAACATGAACCTGCTAGCGCATACTTATGCTCTCAACATATTTTGTGTACGTCATATTCGTTCTGCAACTGGGGTACTAAAATAAGTTCAAGAAATCCTCAAGCGTTAGATTAGATTCTGCAATTTCGCAAGAAGTGTGCATCAGCAATTGATTTTAGAAGCTACCCAAGCAGCACAATGTACTGAAAGTTAGGTGCAATAGGGGTGGCCGGTATGTGTCTTATCAATGCTCTTTAGTTTCACGAGTCTGCTCAAGGCCTTCCACCTACCCGTCCACCCCTATTGCACTCGACTTTCAGTGCATTGTGCTGCTTGGGGGAATTCTGTTCAAGGCATTCCACCTACTATTCCACCCCTATTGCACTCTACTTTCAGTACATTGTGCTGCTTGGGTACGTGCTACGCGCTTCTGCGCGTAGCAGGCAGAATGCAATCTAGACTACGAGAATGTAATCTAGAATGCAATCTAATCTGCGAGAATGCAACCTAGACATTATTTCAATTACTGTAAGCCGCAAACGCGTGCTTGCTGTCATACAGAACTGGCTTTTCTTGAAACGTGCATCCTGCACATGACGCCCAATGTTAAACAATATAGACGGATAGAAATACAGCGAACCCGTAAGAAAGTATGAAGGGAATTTCCTCAGCACGAGAGTCGCAGATATTTCGAACAGAGGCTGTTCTTCTTCAGTTCTGACAGTTCAGGGCAGTTGCAGAAGAACAGTCTCTGTGCGAAATATCGGCGGCCATTGTCTTGATGCAATTCCCTTCATACTGTTGAACAATAGTCACTTATAGCGAACCCCATTGGTTGATCTGGAGCGTGCATCCGAATCCGCACAACAGCCTGATGAAACTCGATGCGCGCACCTGACAAATTCACCGGGTTTGCCCAACACTCGCTGTTGCTACTGTGTAAGTTACGACAGTGCTCCGTTAAGTTTCAGGCCAAATCTTAAGTTTCCGGCAGGCCAAGACAGAGCTCCGTGGTGGAGCGACTTACCAGCGAAAACTACCGGCGAAACACGTGAATCCGCTGCAATTCTAGCAGTGGAACACGCGTTCTCCGCCTAACATCAGACGTCGCTCTAAATTGAGCAATGGAATTCGCCATTGACACTTACTCTCCAACGGCAGCGAGCCTTCGAGCAACCAGCACAGGGTTTGTATCCCAGTCCTGCACTGTTACGCCGACGACAACCACAAGTTTGAGTGGTCCTAGAACACTTTTTAGAGAGCGCATCGTGGGCACGAGGGCGGCTTCAAGCGAAGCAGAATCCTCGATTTGACCGAGAAATGCAACACCGTTGAAACCGAATGAGGTGAGCCAGCGTGATAGCGCTTCTGTGAAGCGTCCTCGCTCTTCGGAGTTTCGAGCCAAGACTTGAAGAGTGCGTGGGACCATGTTCACTACAAACTGCATCCCGGAGCCTGCCTTGAGCGTTTGTAAGACGGCGAATGTGGCCTCTGGGATCAAAATCATAGATATTGGTCACAACAAGAGTATATCGTTACCAGAGATGACAAATAGTCCTACCGCAAACCGGAGTGAAGGTGGCGTTTCGGAGATCGTATTCCACATCGGAGTAGATGAGATGTGTGCAGTACTTCTTGGGAAATTGAAGCGGGTGTTTTGCTTCTGGAGACAGCACGCACAAAAGAGGTCTGGCTCCTACAAAGGCGGAAAGCACTGAAGCATGGACATGTTACTAAGAAGGACAGTATACCTTCAGGACGAAGGACCGAAAGCCGCGGTTTGGCCTCCACTGTAAAGAAATACAATGCCCCTAATGCTAAAAGCACGCAATAGTCGTGAATGATGATACTTACACAGTATTCTGTCGATGGCCGCTCTCGAAGCCTTGCTTTCTTCTTGGTGATATACTATTTCGGAAGGCAACCGTATGTTGGACCTTTCCTGTGTACAAGATCTAGCGCAGACTTACTTTGAACAGCGGGCTTTCGTAATGCAGCGGGTAGGCCAGTGGTGCTGCTAATATTCGTGATGTTTTCTATCAAAGAGAAAGCCAGGAGGAGTGTACGAATCTCTCGAAACCGAATCACTACGGACCTCTCAGGCGCGCTTTTCTCTCTCTCTCTCTTTTTCTCTTTTTTGTTTTATTTATTCAACCCGAGTAACTCGCGAGTCGGGTATGACATATCACGTCACCTTGGATAGCCACCCTTCCGCGGGAATTTTCGAACGGCTGGAGTTACTCTGCGCTGCAAGAAGGCGGACGTTGAAGTTCCCATTTGCGCCGAATTGTAATGTGTATTCAGGAAGAGGAATAGGAAGAAATATGTTTATGTTCTCTCTGGAGCTGGGGATGAAATCGGGTGTTATTAGCACTTAGGTGTTTTCGTTTGTTCTGTGTGTTAGTTGATTGCATGCTGCGCAGCAAGTAACAAACAGTGTTCAGTGAAATTTGCATGTTTCCTCGAGGGTGCAGTTCGTTATCGGGACCGCTGGTGAGTTAGTTAGTGAAAGCGTTTGAAATGTAAATACCGCATATGCGAGTGAAAGAGGGGCATATACGGAACTAAAGATATAATCATAAAATTGTGTGATCCTAAACCTTTTTTATATGTGTTCGAATAACACAACCAGAAGCACTTCTACAGCAGGAGAACCGCGACCTTACTGAGCCTAACGGATTTGGAGGTTGCCAGCTTGTGAAATGTAGGAAGCGTAAGGTTTGGTTAGGTTAACGCAATCCGGTGAGGTTAGTCTAGGTCAGGTCAGGGCACTATTTTTCTTTTCTGCCGAGATAGTCTCGCCGGCACCGGACTTAGCCGCCGAAGTGCCTTTGCCTCCTTGGCTAACATGGCAGATCACGTTGGAGAAATCGGCGATAAAGTTTAATTTTTATGTGTTTCACAAAACATATGACGCCCATTCTGTAACCAGCTGTGACAATTCTGTAGCCAGGTCATTTTCTTTCGTTAGAAAAAGTGAGTGGTCGAAACCTCTTTTGCACAGCCGGGACACAGCCGTTTTGTGGTCTCCCGATTGAAAATAAGCTGCCGAAAATGAGGTCACGCACGGAAATTGCCAACTGTGAACTTAGCCTAACCTGGATATAAAAAAAATTCAACTAATCTGATAACTAACTAACTAACATGCTGTGCCGGCGCGCCCGCCCTGCAATGCAGAACGGCCGTTAGAATGTGGTTTCCATTGCCTAAAACGACTCTTACACGACTAAAACGACGACAGATATCGAAGACTGGTGAAGCTAAGAGGTTAATCAGCAGTTTTTAGCACGGAATATCATCTTACGAAGCAATCGAGCACGATATTTGTTTCGAGGTCATGACTGTGAATCGCGACCGGGAATATCGAGGCCCACCCAAATAATCATACCCTATTGCACGGTGTATAACCCAACAATATTGCACGGTATTTGCTAACTAAATAGAACAAAGGCCCTATTTAATGCAGACGCGGGTACACTGTGCACGCTTTGAAAGTTATCTGCATTTCTGATTCAATCTTCTGTGCTGGTATAGTAATCCTCCAGTAAGTCACGGAAATAACACTGGAAAAGTTTTCTACACTAACTCTAGACGAAAGGCTTTCAGCAGACGACAAAGCCGCACGCGCGTGTGTACAGGGCGCGTTTTCTTATTCGCCTCTGGCATCTCCTAGTTACTTTATGTGGGCGAAAAGTAGCCTGAATAGGCCGGGGTAGCGGAAATGAGGTCATAACCCTGAGGCGAAAAATAGCCGGGGTTAAAGGACGATACACATGTACGACAAGATGACCCACACGTTCGTGTCACGACTTGTCCCATGCTGCATTCGTGGAGACATGGACGGCGACACTCCTACGACATATGTCGCTCTGAACCGCCGAGTTGCTACAACAGCGCGGCCAGAGATACATTCGCTCACACTCTCTCTAACATACCGAAATTTGCTCACATAATAAAACACAGTAAACGAGAAAAATTCATTCCTTATTTCATTTGTTTTTCAAGGCGCAACACGACGAAATCGGCCACTTGTTTTTTACAGAACGCACACTGTCCGCCATTTTTTCTCGGACCCACCTACATCTACCAGAGTGGCAGCATCATTGGCTGCTTGGTTCGTGACGTCACAACTACCGCACGACAGCTCGTCGACGGGAGCGGAGATATCCAAGCAGTTTTGTCACGCTGAGGCGTGTCGTAAAGAGCTGCTGCGACGATCTATTTTGCCAGAATCCGTCCCAGGATGCTTTGCGTTGCGACGCGTCGCACGACACGTCGCGCATTTCGTCGTACATGTGTCTATGCCTTAACCCTGGTAACAACCCTTCTCGACTCTGCTGCAAAGCAGGGCAAGCTAGGGCTGTGATGTCACACAAATGCGCGTGTGTCCTTGTCGTCTGCTACACACGACTGGGCCCTCTCTTGCTTTGTCATGACCGAGTTTTGAAAGCTTTCGTCTGGAGTCAGTCTTGGAAAATTTCCCAGTCCCAAGCAGCACAATGTACCAAAAGTCGCGTACAATGGGGTGGACGGGTAGGAGGTGGAAGGCCTTGAACAGACCCGTGAAACTAAAGAACATTGATAAGACACACACCATCCGCCCCTTTTGAACTCGACTTTCAGTACATTGTGCTGCTTGGGGTGTTATCTCTGTGACCTACCGAAAGATTACTACAAAGTTGGAAGGTTGGATCAGAATATGTGACCGGTACTTTCTAAGAATCATGAGAAAAGGGTCGACTTCCATGTCTACGCTCGCAGATGACGCACGCTATGGGTGGTGGAGGGGGATGTGCCGGGTCTCTAGAAATAGATTTAGAAAGCGGGAAAGCGCGGCTGTCAGAACCTGACTAATGCCTTTTAATGACCAATGTTTTTCTGTATGTATACACCTAATTTACCAACGAACCACGCACGTAATGTAACATTGAAGATAACGGCTGCGACAAGCAAACTTCAAGCGTGATTCACGTGCGTAAGCAGCGATTTTCAGCTGCAACTGAAAACTTAAAAAAAAAAATGTTAATTCAAAATGTCAAAAATTCATGTTTTTGATGTTGTGGGTTTCATATTCTTTCATGCACTCATATGTAGGAGAAGTACGCGTCATTACCGTCGCTGTGCCAATACCTGGCATTGTAGTCCTGGGAGTAGTCAGCCTTTCACACTAGTGCAACAGCCACCCATACTGCTTCAGAAGCGGCTGGGCAACCAATTTTAAACTCGCAGCAATCGTCACAAGAAGCGGATCCAGGATTTTTCTGAAAGGGTGGGGGCCCTGCCTTGGACAGCATGCTATTACACCGTAACGACATCTTAACATCCGAATCCGCCCCCCCCCCCCCTCCCAAATCCGCTCCTGGTATGTATTGCTTCGTCGCCGTGGATAGTAGCTGGTTGTTCTCGATCGCGTGACGACAGGTGCATAAAATCCTTACCAGCAGGGCTGCCCTTCTCAACATGCCGTACATAGGCGGGTGAAGAATTGCCGCGGGCTATGGGGAGACTTCGCATTTAATGAATCTCCAATAAAGTAGGCTTCCAACCCACCTTTAGTACCATTATGGCGCAGCTCTTCCTCACTGCTGGTGACCATGACGATGACAGCCACCAGTAGTATGCATCCTCCTATCAGGGTTAAGCGCCATGACCTGGGAGGTAGTCGGAATGGCGCGTCGGACTCTGGAGGGATGTTACTGCGCAGTGATTGACGAAGCGCGTTATAGTTATGTGCATGAACTGACCGTGTTGGTACACAAAAGGGCGCCTTGGTGTCACTACCTGTCTGTCGGCTTCTCGTCCTCACGGACCTCCGGCATAA
Organism: Ornithodoros turicata; assembly: GCF_037126465.1. Classification (NCBI taxonomy): domain Eukaryota; kingdom Metazoa; phylum Arthropoda; class Arachnida; order Ixodida; family Argasidae; genus Ornithodoros; species Ornithodoros turicata. Next base: position 15,761,645 of record NC_088203.1, read on the forward strand.
CGCTGTGGACATACAGCAACGTGAACACACTGGATAATTTACATTTCTAGGGACTTACCCTTCAGGGAGCTGTCCACTGCGTGAATGGCGCAATCCTGTAAAAAAATAGATTAACACTTTTAAATGTCCATCTTCACTAGCAACATAAATCACCTCCCGCACCGTACTGATACCGTAAATACATACATACCTCGCAGATCATCAATTTTGCCTGGGTGTTCTCGGATTCAGGAACGTCCAGGTGCTTACGGATGGTTCGCACGTGAATGAATGAGCTGTGCTCGCCCTCCGCCCAGTGTTAACCACTGATGTACCCGACGATTCGTGACAAATTTCGCAATCCGACGACCTCCGACGGCATGGCATGTAAGTGTCATCCTGTCCGCATTACTCTCGGTTAATATTTTTATTCTTGGTGGCCGTACCAGTCATTGTTCTTCGTGTTAGAAAAAAAGTCTTCCGGTTCGGCATTTGGGAGCACGGCACACGAACGAAGAGGAAGCTGTATTCGAGGCTGCACAGCATGTCGAAGCAACTGCAAACGCAACATAACACTACATACACACAAATGTTGTTGAGATGTGCATATAACCATTATGCAGTGCACATGTCTTGATCCATTGCCTCAATGGCCAAAGAACAACAGCAAATCTTAATGAAGTAGCGCGGACGGGAGTAGTAGTACAAGGTGCCGACAGAAATGCATTTATAAAATTCTGCCGGGGACCTCCTGAACGGGAAGACTCTCCAATGTATACGGCCGATATATGTATACACATATGCATACGGCGTATGCATATACAAAGGAAAACGCTCCAAACGAAGCTCCAAGCAGAGCGAAACAGCTGTCCCCGGCTGGGAGTGCACGACCAAATTATAAGCATATGCTCAATGTGCAGCCACAGAGCTTCGGCTATTTTTCCTTTGTATATGTACTCGCTGGCTTGCACTGCGGCCTCAACAGGTGGCGCCGTTACCGTGGAACACTGACGTCTCACCGAGACCCACTGTTAGCGCCGACACGAGATCGTTTCACTTCCCTGCGCCGGACTGACGAGCTCAAGTAGAGCGAGCGGCAACTAGAGCGAGTGCACGATCAAATGATAAACCGGTCTCTTCGATTTGGCCTACACCTCCGGCACTAGTTCAGGGCAGTGCCGATGTGGTGCAAGCGCGTGTGCCGCCGACTGAGACAGTACAAGTATAGGTTCAACACCAGGGCTCCCCGGTCGTTTCGAAAACAAAAAAGCCAGTGCAGGAGCAGGCTGGTCGTCTGCTGTCCGCACAGCGGGCACTGTAGTGTTGTTTGTGCTTGCTTTTCCTTTCATGTGTACTGTTTGTGTGTGTTGTGACTCATTATTTCATTCCCCGCATCACCTCCAGCAATAGTGTAGAGTATCGCCCCCGGCGAGGAATCTCCCCACCCAATCCCCCCACTCTCCACGTTGTGTGTGTTGTGCTTCATTCGCTTCAGTAGTCATTCGAATGAGTGTTTGTTAATGATCTGTACCTGTAAGCAGCGAGTGGACGACGTATGCATTCTACTTGCTTGCACGAAGGAAAGGGAAGATCTTAATCGTGTTCCCGGCTGGTCACGAGAATATTGTGGCAGGTACTACGAACACGAGGTCCTCCTGTTTTTCCTATACTTGGTCCTTCATCTCTCTATATTTTTATTAAAGAATGATTCTCAGCCGCTCCAAAGCCTGCGTCATTTGCCGCAGTGAAGACAAGCGTAATAATTAATGTTTTCCGTGTAACCGAGAATTCGAGTAAACCGTTCGGTTAGGTCGCAAGATATAAACGCATTATCCCACTGCGTTTATTGCGACCATGCAACTTCACTAACTGCTGCATCGCACACATGGCCACTGTCTTGCTGCAGGAAGGAACCCTTAGCGTAACAACATCCATGCCACCACCGCGGACCCGTGTCGTCAGCTCTATGTGCACTCGTACCTCGCTTCCTATCCAGCAATTGTGCAGGCCGGTCGTGCACTCGGGCAGAACTATAGTTGTGCACCATTACAAAACGAATACGAGAGTGCGGCTAGGCGCGCGTGACACTCTCAAAGCGAATACGAAGGTGCTGCACCGCCTGAACTAGTTCAGGGAGTGCAGCCAAATCGAAGATACCTATATGCTCAACGTTGCAGCCACAGAGCTTCGGCTATTTTCCCTGTGTATGTGTACTTGCCGGCCTGCATTGCGGCCTCCACAGGTGTCACTTCCCTACGCCGGGCCGACGAGCTCCAAGTAGAGCGACACAGCTGCCCTCGGCAGGGAGTGCACGATCAAGTTATACGTGCTCAACGTGCAGCCAAAGAGCTCTTGCTAATTTTCTTTTCCCCTATATATATATATTGAAGAAGGCGGAGCTTCCGCCGAAACGTAGACTTCCCCGGACCCTTAGTTTAAATGCCAGCTTAATAAATAACTTTCCCCCACTCCCTACTTCAGTCTCTGGTGTCTTTTTTCCCCTATCTATATACAACATCCTGGTCGTTCGAACCTCCATTTCGTAGTATATATATATATAGATACTCATGGAACTTTTCCCCCTCTTTATATATATATATATAGATACTCATGGAACGACGCGGCAGCGCCAGAGGACACGTGTTTCGCCGTGTTTGCGGCTCGTCGGCCCTGGGTAGCTGCGCATCGTTCCGAATTGGCAAACCAGGGGTCACTCAGCGAGCGATATACACCTGGGAGGGTGACTGAGCACTCCTCAATGCCACAGTGCAAGCCAGTGAATTGTAATGCAGGAAAAAAAAGCCATTAAAGAAACAAATAAATGATACTAGACGTGTTTGAAATTCAAACTTACAGATTAATATGGCTTCTATGGCTGCACGTAGAGAAACAGATACTCATGGAACGACACGGCAGCACCAGAGGACACGTGTTTCGCCGTGTTTGCGGCTCGTCGGCCCTAACGATGCGCAGCTACCCAGAGCTGACGAGCCGCAAACACGACGAAACACGTGTCCTCTGGTGCTGTCGCATCGTTCCATGAGTATCTGTTCCTCTGCGTGCAGCCATAGAAGCTTTGAATTTCAAACGCGTCTAGTGTCATTTACTTGTTTCTTTAATGGCTTTTTTCCCCTCATTATATGTTTGATATATATGTATTTAAAAAATATGTTCGCATTTAGCTGGGACAACCTCTATATATGTCACAGCAACAAACGTCACTCGGTTGTAGTTCAGTGCTGTCTTCGTGTCGGCTTTCCCAATGCGTAAAAACTCTCAGTGTCTCACCGACACTGGGAGTTTTTTAAAGTTTTTCCCTAATATGTCCCAAATATCTCAGACGCTAAAGTATATGTACAGCACAAAGCGCGTTGCTCAGAGACAAAAGTTAATCTTTCACCCGACCTCAATGTCACGCACAGAGAAGTAACTTAAATGTATGGATGTGCCAACCGAATCCGGGAATCCTCGTATCCACGAATCCTGCGCAGGGATTCGTGATGCGGGAATCCAAATCCTAGTGCCCAAAACGGCGAATCGAATCTTTCGAATCCACCAACCACGTTTGTTCCTTTCTTTTTCAAATTGGCGCCTCCGAAGTCCACCGAAAGCCTCATTGAACGATGGGTGTTTTCTCGTTTCTTGGTTTACGTTGCTCTGGACTGAAAGAATTCAGGCAGGAACTGTTACATTACAAGCTTAAAAGTAACATGGTTTTGCTTTTCATTGTTACTTTAGCTTTATGGAAATAATTTACGCTGAATTTATGTATTTCGTGTAGTCGATGAGCAATATATTAAATAAATGAACATCTCAATTTTTTTTTTTTTTACAAATCAATCAAATGAACTATACGGGCATATTTTCTCCTGAAACTGAACTGTTTGTTTGTTTTTTGTTAAACAAATGTATCATATTCTGCTTCAAAACACTTTTCTGTAGAATTTTAAACTCCTTTTAATGAAGGATTCGAAAGATTCGAGATTCGTGAGATTCCTGGACTCGCAGAACCTTCCTTGGATTTCTGATTCGGATTCGGAACATTCTGGATTCGTTCCAGCTCTACTTCAATGTAACTCGGACAACGACTAGAGGTTATTGAAAAAGTATTTTAGTACTATTACTAAATACTGACTTTTGAAATCATTTGCAAAATAAATAAAACGCATTTAAGATACGTAAGTACTCTACTCCAGTAAACAAGTGCGCAACGAACATATCGCATATCGAAGTGATCGTGTGTCTGTGAGGAAGACGGAGTGGAGAAGTAGAGGAAGTGCGGCACCAAATTCCATCCGTGCCAGCTACCAGGCCTACCTTCCTCTAGCTTCGCTTCATCTACTACGGCTTCGCAATGTGTATGCTCGACCTCTTTTTGTGATTATTGCGCCTCATAACATCGTAATGGCATAACGTTCGTTGGCATTGCGTCTCGTTCCATCGTGCGGTTTGAAAACAGTATTTTTGTGTTTACGTCGACCTGTTTTGCGTACATTGTACACTTTTCCTTTTAGATGAAAGCGGTTTCGAGTCATCCTTCATTGGTAAGTATCGGTCATATGGCCTTCTCGAAAACACGGCGGCGTCTAAAAATGTAAAGCAGCTCGGGAACTTGAAAAGGGGAAGGAGCAGTTTCCGCTGATGTCATTTGCCGAGCAGGAGTGTGCACGCTCTTGAATACGAAAGCCATGAGGATCCTCCATCCCTTTCCCACCCCTGCGTTATTTGAACTCCATTGATTACTGGACGTTGGTGGCTTGTGCGGTCGGTGACTCCCGACCAGGCGCCCACAGCTCCCCATAGAGCCCATAGTTTGAGATAATTCAGGCAACACTGGACATACAACCAATAAAAATGCGTCGTGATTCCTAGCAGCCAGCCAATCAGCAACCTCTCCGTTTGGCTCGCCTTTCGGCCGGCCCTGTCTACCATTAAAGTGGTATCTAACGTGGCCAAAAACTGCTGCCATCTTGTAAAGCAGTATGTGAAAAGCATTCCCACAAAATATTTCTGTCCAAAGTTGTTACACCACGGTGCAATTAATTTGGAAAATCGCTGCCGCGGTGACAGGTCGGAGCGCTCCAACTGCAGACCACACCCACTCTACTGTGACGTTGGTGGTAGAGAGACCCTCATTCGTTCGTAGGAAAAACCGTCTGCTACGAACATTGCGAGCTGTTTCTTGGTGACTTCTATTCTTTATATGATTTATATCACGTTTTCTAAAAAACCAAAGCATATATGCAGCCTGAGAAAATAAGATTACGATCACAAGAGTAATATATCCGTGGCTTCTGTGCAATCTCAGAATTCACAGTAGCAGAAAGCAAGCGATGGCGGCGGTATTGTGGCGCCACCTGTTAACCACTGAACCAACTGCGCGGTGAAAACGGTCGGACAGGCATCACACTGTCGGGAAACACGGGGTTTTCGCTGTACAAGCGCAGTTAATTTCGGGCTGCACCACTCGTTCTTCCCGTGGTGTCTGCGATCCCAAAAAATCGTGGTTGTGTCGTGGACAGCCTTCCAACCCTCCGTTTCGGACATTACGAAGCCGGAGAACGCATGGCGTCTCCGAAGCGGTAGCAGACGCTCCGGCCTGGGCGATGTTGCTGACCTCGATCATGTGATCCCAAGTCCAATGAGGAGCGTCCTCACCACTTGCGTCACATAGTGACGTGTGTGGTGGCGCTCATCACGTGCCTATCGTGAAGTCGAAGGAGGGTGTTTCGCGCACGGGAGGTTCGGGGAGCTATTGCAGGCTTCCCGATTTCGCTACGGTTGCACTAATTGTGGGAAAACTGTTTTCGGACGCCTAACATACCATACTGACCAAAAACAGAAACAAAGTTGTGGGCCTGTAGACTGCTCCTTTGATACCTGGCACCCGTTCTTCCAAAATAACTCGGACATTTTTGATAGGCTAAATATATATTTATTGATGCAAGGTATATACTCAAATGTGTGACTCATATATTCACCGTGCTGCAACCAAACCAAGTTCAAACTTGCAAAGCACACACACAGTCTACTTCTGGAGGCGAGCGAAGTTCATGAGTGCGTGCGTTTCACAGATGAGCATCTTCTCATACTGGCGATGCACCGAAGGTCACACAGTCACGGGAAATACTTTTGTCGTTACGAACACTCTCTTCTTAGTCACTGTATTTGAAAATGCGACAGCGCTCGAAAGTGTTCCTCAGGCGTCAGCTCACCAAGCATTCCAGTTCCAACCCGGCTAGAATGTCCGTAGGTTGATACTTTATCGGAGATCAGTACATGGCCAGAGTCACTATAACTCACGAACAAACCCGCGAATACACTTCCTCTTTGGTGGTTGTGGTGATCCGACATCGGCGAGCCGCGGAGACGCAGCGACCTTGCTTGGAGCTGCCCGCCTGGCAGACTGCCCCCCAGACTGCCCGCGAAAAGTGAGCTGTCAGATATTTCGAAACTTTGTCAACCAATCCCGGAGCGCGCAACGTCCATGGGCCAATGGGCATCCGTCATGATGCCTGACGATGTAATACCACGTGACTATGACGTGATTTTATTTTTCTACTGCCGCGAATGCGGGGAGCTATGGAGGCCTGCCCCGACCATGGAGGAAGGAAACATAAGGAGCGGCTCTTCCCTCCAGACTGGCGTAGCCCCCCTCTTGCGGTCGCTCGAGTCAAAATCGCTGCTTCTGTGTGTTTTTGCTTTTCGAAAGTCATTTACTGTGAAAATGTGAGCAACATCGTAGAAATACGTATGGTAGTGTGTTCCTGTTCCTGCTGCGGCTCTCGTTGTACGGAAAGCAGCTCTCTTCCGGGAACATATGTTTTATTTGTAAGTACAGATAGGTTGTTTTAGTCGCCTGAGTGTGTTCGAGTAATCTTGAATCGTTCGTTTGGGACCTGACACTGCGCCGCAGATTCATTTCATATCCTCTGTTGCAGTACAAATATGATTAATGGTGTTCTGGGTACAGCATTCTTTACCACTTAATCAAGAAACGTACGTACGTTTGAAGTCACCGTTGCAACACGTGATGTTTCCGCTCCCACATACTGCTTTTGCGTTCGGCACGTCGTGTCTGTTCTTCTAATAGAAGAGTAAACATCCCAACATACAGATATAAAAGTGCAACGCATTCAACACAATACTGCCACCTCAACTGTGACAAAACTACAGCTCGCGTCGTCCGCTTTGGTGGCGCCGTGCTGTCTGGGGGGTCACGTGGTAAACAGGAGCATCCCAGAATGCAATGCGAAGGCGGCTACGCTTGTTCCGATGGAAAACTGTCGGAGGATCCACTCCTGTGTTTCCTTCCTCCTTGTTTGTCCATGTTTGTACCTTGCCTCAGCTAATTCTGGTTGCTTACGAATTTGTGCTAACTTGCCTACTGTATTGGTGTCTATGAAAGTGCACGTCATAACGCAACGTTGGGCGGGAACTGAGAATTGGTGTGTCTAAACTCCACCCACGTGTGGACGACCATCACAAGTTATTTTTAGTCATTATAGGACGGTCATTCCCGTTTGCACGATTTTCCTTTTTTTCTTTTTTTTTCTCTGTCTCTCTTCTTTGTGTGTGTGTGTGTGTGGGCCCCTACCCGCTGTGAAATACGTATAATGTCAGCGTCAGGTTTTGCGTATTATAGTTCGTGCGCTGGTATCGGCATCGCGAAGAGACTGTGTGTGTGTTGGTGGTGGGTGGGGGGGGGGGCGTAGCGACAACATATTTTGTATGTCGAACTTGGTCTCAGGCAATGTCGTCTACTTGTGCCACACAAGGTATGCAACAACTATACCACTCTGCGTCTATGTGCACCGCGATGAAGTTACGTATGTGTATGTGCACCACGTCCCCACGTTTGCTGGTTTATGATTACCTTGCTTTGAAGATCCTCAGCTCAGCCCAGGACGGGAGTCCTGTAATTGCAGTAATTCAGAACGCATTGGTCAACGTGGCCCACAAAATCGCCTGTGCTTTGCTTAGGCAATCACTCGATGCCTCCGACCTACAACGTAGTGCGCCTGTATGGTTCGAAGTCAGACTGTTGCTTGTACATTGATCATGTTACGAAAACATTCGGTGCAGACGATTTGTTACGAAAACATTTTACAAAAAACATTCGGTGCAGACGACGTGTTTAGAGCACACTTGCATGTTTTTTTATTCTTGATTTTTTTTAAAGCGGATACTGTCAAATATTCGCGTAAACAAGGCATGTAAATCGGCTTGCACGTCTGTCTTGCGCCCGGCGTCTTCCCGCATTTTCCAATCTCAATGTCCGAACTATTCGCTGGGGCAAATATCTAACTACAACTATCATGTAGTCTCGGAACATGACTTGCGTCATCCCTCTTTGTGACCTTATTCTCACTATAATGATGGAACTGGTGGACAGAGTCCATATAGCGTTCATCGCGCCCAGCGTCCAAGTTTTTTTCGGCTAGGGCATCCGTGTACGCAGTGGGTGAATGTCCCACTGTCTCTGTTGACTGAATGCGTAATCTTTGCAGCCGATGATACAGCGACTGGCCACACGTCAGGTATGTGCGCCAATTACATTTTCTCTCATTCCGACGAACGAGCTTATGCACCGTGTGCTTTTTTCCCTCTCTTTTTCTTTTTAAGATCTGCCTCCGCTGTCGATGACAGAAGAGGTCAAGCCAGGTAAGGGGTTTCAGCAAATAGTCCTGCTTGAAGCACGTGTATTTTGTTTTCGTGTTAATCCCGATTTTCCCGATATTTGTACTTCTGAAATTTCGGGCAGAACCCTATTTCTACTAGAAAAATCACTGAGATTCTCAAACTTGGGCCGTCGCGGTAAACCCTCGGAGGGATGAATACTGGTTTCAGCTAAAATAGGTATGGATGGAGACCTACGTAAAGTTTCTTTTATAATTCCGCTCTGCCGATCCTAAATACGAGCTGTACTGACGCTGAGACTCGTGTTGAAATTTTCCGGGACAACCAGTGCTCCAGTCCCAAGTGCTTCTTGTCTGGTGACCTGTTCCCACCAGTGCGAGTGGCACAGGAGAGCACTCGACACGATAAAAACATGTAGATACGTTTGCTACACTGGCAGAATTTGCATCTCGTAAATCACAGAACAGTCGAAACTTTTATTTTTGCTCCAAATATCAGAATGGTGACTCGAAACAGACGGCTTGGGTTTCACCCGAAAATCGACAATGACATACGAAATGTGTGAGCAAAAATCCGAGTTATTTGCTTATTTGTGCGTGCAAATATCGCCCAATTTTCACTCCCCCCCCCCCTTCGAAATGCAGGTGTCACAACCCGAAAACGAATCAGTCTAACCGCGTAGTACATGTCTATTATGTGCATTACTAACAATGACGCTCTGCTGTTACAGGGAAAACGTAAGTTTCATACATTCCTGATATTAAATGAGCAAACGAAACCTGTTTCATTCATCGTGTTTCATTCACCACATTTGATTTCACCACACTGCTTTAGAGTCATATCAGAGTGTAGCATGTAGTGCGAGCAGGCTTTGATGCTGCGTTTGTACACACGGCGCCTAGCCCAGGCTAGAAATGCCCGTAGATGGCAGAAATGGCTCCCACAACGGCTATGTTGTACAGCTGATCATGCTGCAAGCTGCAAGTAACGCCTTCGAGACACTGCAATGCCGTCCATGACATGTCCGTTGGCACGATCTCCGGTACGTGCGTCAAAAATGATCTTTTTCTTTTCTTTTTTTCTTTTTTTGCAGAAAGAGGAGCACGGTGGTCCTAATTGCGTTGGCCTCAGGCGCGCTTCTAATAGCAATCGCATTGCTTGCGGCCGCAGGTGAGTTTCGGAGCTGAGTGGTGGGGGTTGTCGAGGGACGGGAGTGTGAATTCATGCACTGCACAAAACGGTCACCCTTCTACTATTTGCATCTGTTCACGATGCCACAGCTGATGAGACTTGCACATGGCTTGGCGAGGAGCCGAATTGTGCCTCAAGCTGCTGCATTGTGTTCAATGATCACAGCTGTGCATCAGACGAACTGATCTGGCGCTGACTACGGCGCTAGCTTAGACCAAAACAAGTGACTGACTGACTCGCTTTCTCGGCTGCGACTACGATGACTTGAATGATCACAGGAGACCCGGATCTTCGAATCAGATTACCTTCATTATGAGAACTGCACAATGACAAAGCCGGATAAATGTTTTGCTCTTGAACGGTGCAAAAATTTTTCCACTGGCAGAAACAGCTCAGCAGCCACAGTGTTTCATTGGCGGAGGAGTGGCACAGCGTTTCCTCTGTGATGCGATATGTTTTGACCCGCCAGTTTGCGTGGGGCAGAACAAGGGGAAGTGGAGAGGGCACATATTAGCGAGACAAATGACAGCAGCTATGTCGCACGAGGGCAGTGGTTCGTATTGTCGGTAGCGCCAAAATTACTATTGATCTGACGAAACGAGTATACGGCATGTAGCAAGTCACGATTCTGAGGAAACCGAGAGTTAAGTGCAGCTCTATGTACAGCTGGAAGCAGGGTTAACTTCAGCAGAGTTCCGCTCCGAACGGCGAAACTAGAGCCCTTTATTAGGAGAGTTTGGCCATTGGGACGAGCCTGTCTCAAACCGCATCATTTGACGTCACACGATGGGCGGCGCCAAAGCGAGTGGCACCATTTTGGATCAGATCTATCACCTTGAAACCTCCCGTCCCGCCATTTTAGAGCAGAAGGACATCCTTGAAATCCCCCTGCGCCGCCGCGGCTCGCCTTTGATCACAGCCAAGTGGGCGGAGCGATGACGGCTCTGATCGGCGGCTCCCCATCTCCGGGCTGCAAGAGATCAAAGAATGGCCAAACTCTCCTCATAGACGGCTCTTGCGAAACGCGAGAAGAGCCAGGGGGAGCGCGTTTCGGCATTCGCATTCCAGTTAGGGGCTGCCCGTTATGCGCCGGAGAGTGCGCAATGCTCAATTGCGGCCAGTCCGACATCTTAAAAAGTATGTAATTAAAAGATGACTAATTACCTGAATTCATTGATTAATTCTCCAATTAGGGAATTGCTACAGCAGCGAGATAGCAGAATGGGAGGCAGAATCCTCTCTGAAAATCCCGAAACAAGCGCGTGCCCCGTGAAATATCCATCGCTGACGTTCGCTATGCAAATGAACCGAAACAAACACAGCGCGCCTCAGAAGCGCAGCACACCGCACACAGAGGCTTATCTGGGCCAGGAGGGGTTAATCTGGCCAGCAGATCAGCGCGTACCCTAATCGCCTTCGTTTCTCCAAAGCAGGCCCTCTGACGACGTGCAGTGTTCCTTGCGCTCCCGGTCGCCGCGTGTTCGCTTTCGGTTCAATTGCATATCAATATTCGGCAATGAATATTTCAACGCACGTGCGCGTTTCAGGATTTTTCTGAACATGGAACGGCTTTCAACGAGGATTGTCTGCCATTCTGCTATCTCACTTTTTGCTCGAAATCTCCTTATGAATGAGTTATTTATTGAGTTATAGGTAATAGGCGATTTTAAAAACATTCGCTTTTTCCTTACAAACAAACACACAAACAAACAAAAATGATTTTAAAAAATCGTATAAATTCAGCAGGTACGGAAACATAATAGAACGAATGGAGCTTCTGCTCGGGGCAAGGTATAATATTTTTGCTTAGTAAATGCAGAGAAGAATTCGTGGTCTCGCTCTGGGACAGGCTCGTGCTGGCGTCACTGCGGATCAAATGCGGAAAGACACGTGTGCCGCAGAGGCGCGCGGGTTTCAAAAACACATTTGTATCCCCGTCCGAGGATATCGTTAAGATATCCGCACATATAACCACACCGGGGCACACCTTTAATAATGACCCTGTTTTGTGTAAAGCATCTGCTGACGCCACGGAATAGTGTCTGTCACGGAGTTGTCTGAACTACAGCCTTGGTCACGTTGATTTCTCGCAGTCGCGAAGTCGACAGGGGAGGGCGAAGGCTCAGATTACGACTCGTCAATGTCTGAAATACAAGGTGAAGACGAAAGCCAATACGTTCTACCGGAAGGAGCGGTGGCTGAAGTAACTACGACGATGGAGGTAACGACGTTGATGCCCGTAAGCACTACGTTGACGTCGGACACAGCAACGCCCGAGACAACGACGTCAACGACGACCACAACAACGACATCTACGACGACCACAACTGTTAAACCAAGTAAGCATACGCTTGAATTGTCATGGCTGATCATTGAGGTGTACTTGATAAACATATACATGATAATCATGAAATTGGTGGAATCAAATAGAATTCCCCTAAATCAGTCCTGCATTAGGGGAGTGATGAAAATTGTGGTCGCATGAGTTAGCTAGGCAATCGTGATTGAGCACTCCACAGACACATCTTGCTGAAGAAAATGTTTTTTTTAATAGTAATTTTTTATTTGAACATATTTGGCCTAGGGCCAGGTAGCTTGTGCCGTTGTTGGCCGCACTCAAGTGGGCATCGTCACGACTAAAGCAAAAAAAGAGTGGGAGAGGGGAGTTGAGGACTTCAAAGTGATGCCCTGCTGCTGCAAAGTGATGTTTTGTCCTGCAGGTCCTTGTCCGCCTTGTCCTCAGCAAATCAGGAGGCACGGATTTTAACACGAAGTACCGTTGACCCTGAACGTGCGTTGCGGCGAAGTTGTATTTTTACAATGTCTGGCCTAGCAATGTGTCACGGTATAGTTAGCGTTACACACCACAGTTTTCTGAATCAGTTGTGATGAACAACACAACAACTTTATTACAAGATCTTCACCTTCACAATCAGGACGCAAGTCCTATGGCATCGAGAAAGGTGAAGAGAACTTTGAGTGCAGAGCGTTGGGTGGGCTGGATGTGGCAACTCAACCGAGCAATTTTGTGAGAGAGGGGGGAGGGGGCGAGAGTCTAGCTCGTTCAGGGATCCGGAGAGTACGGTTCGGGAAGGTTGGTAGTGTGGGCAACGGAAAAGAATGGGCTCTTCTACAGCACCGCAGTGACTGCAGTGAGGAGAGTCAACTTGCCTCAAGCGGTAACGCTACTGTGCTGTGACGAGTCGTGTAGTTGTGATGAGAACGATAATCTGATCACGAGTCATTGAGAGCAGAGATACTGACCTGCAACTGTCGTTCCGGCAGTTCTCAACGCCAAAGTGTTCGTCTGTACTGCGAACCCGACCGCTGACGTCTCACTGCCAAGTATCCCAGATGGCCTTTGCGACTTCCTGATGTACAGGCCGACCACTGTTCCATTCACGTCAGAGCCGGGCGACGAACTAAAGAAATTCACGGAACTTATACCCGAGTTCGGCAAGACACATCTCGGCATTGACATCAGGCAGGAGTAAGCATCGTAGTGCCTTTTTGGCATAGTTTCGCTCTAATGTTTTGCACGTTGCACCCAGGATCCGAGACGCAGCTATCTCTCAACTGAAAGAACCGTCTGGAAAAACAGCCCTAGCCTCCTTGTACAAGCAGGGTGTCCAAGACTACAGCACCTTCGATGTTGACATCTATGTTGATACAACCGAGGATGCAGTGAAAGACGTGATAGGGTTTCTACAGGTATGCGTTGGTCACAGAGTGTGAATACATGCATAACGGTCATTGAATACATGATGGAACGGTCCGTGCTATATCCTCAAACAGCTTAAAGGGGCACTAAAGTGCAAAAGCAACTTGCTCTCCAATGAAAGTGTGTGTTTCAATTAGTACAGTTCTAACAAAATTAGTTCACACAACGCTACCGTTTAGAAGAAAACCGCAAATAAAACAAAGCCATCTTTGGCGGCATCCAATGAGACAACAGAAGCAGCTACCGTGAGTGTGTGGAATGGAACAGCCCCAACGTAGTGTTCCGCATATGCGCGGCATGATGCGCACTGCTGCATTTTTCAATCGCGATTCACTGAATTGCAGCCCGTGAATTTTCCACTGACAGCAATATCTTCACGTCCTTCAGACAGCGTTGCGAGACCGCTTCGCAACGCGCACTTGTTTTTCACCGGGACTGCTTCACGCGCATCTTGGACTAAAAGCACCGATGCACGAGCTGAAACGTCGTTCTCTGCTTAGCTCAGAAGCACAAAAGAGTCCGCTATAGTTTTGATGATAGCTTCGTAACGGAATCAAGGTTTTGAATTACGATAACAAGTACGATATTAACATAGCGTGTAACGTAATTTGCAGTGAACTTGCTTTTGCATTTTAGTGCCCTTTTAAGTAAGAACAGTAATACTCTGGAACACACACTTAGTGTTCCAGTAGTTCTAGTACTGTTATTTGCGTGGTGACGGGAAGGGTTCAAAAGGGAATGCAAATCAAGTAAGAATGTTTCAAAAGATTGTGTTGCTGACTGTGTCGAAAGCAGTGAGCACGGTGATTACTGATTGCACCGAGATGGTGTGCGCGTTAACCTAGCGCAACGCTGTTTTGTTATCCCATCCCGGCATAAATTTAGTCAGTTTAGTACATCCCACATGAGAACTATAGTTTGTGCACTCCATACAGCAGAATAATTTGGTATTACAAACTAAACGCTTAATACGACCGCATTTGACATGAAACCCACTGTAAGTTGACTGTTACGCATTGGTATGGAACGTGATGTTCTCAGCTCTGTGAATCTGAGTTTTCGTTTGAGCATCCTACACAACTGTCACGTTAGGTTGCACGGGATTTCATATGACTGTTTACCAGACAGGTACTGACCCTCAGATATTCGCCTCAGACCCTGCACTCGCTCTGTTTGAATCGTTTAGTGTGAGGACACTTCAAACTTGTGCTAACACGTCGCATAATATATATTTTACAGTTACCATCCACAGTTCTATGAGACAGAAATGGCTTCTAGGCTAGCCCTCAAGACTGAAGGCGAGTTCAGTGTTGAGAGAGCAAAGGGGTGATATTGTCCCAAACGTGCCGAGTGGACGATGGATTCTCTATGACTTTCCGGTACTATTAGCCTTCGCACCCAAGAAGCAGAAGTCTGAGAGGAAACTACCTAAACTCGTAGTAGTCATGGGAGAACTATCGGTAGTATACATCGATACGAGAAACGTACGATAGTTTTGCGACAATTCACCATCGATAGTAGCCGTTTTGCACAAAATATTTCTTCTGTACACAGAACACTAACATAGTTCTCAAATGTGCTCTACTAAACTGTCTAAATATCTCCTGGGGTGAGTTGACAAAGCAGTGCAATGACAGCAGAGCAATGTCTGTGCTCCGCCAGTGAAGTAAGGAATACAGGTATTTGAAGCACTCTCACCTGGTTTGAATTACCTCGTATACGCCTCCTCTCAGCACGTGAATAACATACTGGAACAGCACATGTGTGAGGCATGACACGTGTCGCGCCTCAAACATGGCGAAAATCTGGAGATTACCGTGCGCGCTACAAGAGGGCGCTGAGGTTTGCAAACTGTCTATAGAAGGTTTTAGAAAGGTGCGCGCAAAGCAGCATGGGAACTTTGAGGGATACTGCTCCGTCGTGTACTTCGGTTATGGTATGGTGAACTCCACCATAGTTATGGTTTACCCAGGCTGACGCTGCAGCTGAGCTCACACCGGGAATGTTGTTGTTCTTCTACCTCCGCCCGTGGTAGTCTCGTCATGCTCTGTCAAGCTCTAAGTTCCCATGAGCCCTTGCGTGCCACAAATGGTGCTTGCTTTTCTAGAAAGGTCTACTGGTTTGCAGCGTGTCCGCCAGCAGATCTCAAGGTTACATGTTCGATGCTTGCCGAGAACGGGAGCAACTTGGTAAGAGGGTACAAGTTGTTTAGATCCGCGAGGGACGTTAAGTAACGATGCGCCTTGCGCCTTCGGTGTGCGTAAAAGCATCAGGCGCGTAAAATTATTCTGCAGACCGACCAATGTGGTGTCGCTCATGACCATGGTGATCTCTCTAAGTAAGCCACGAATTGTAATTATGGTCAACTGAATTATTTCAACGGCGAACGTTTCTTTTCATTGTGCAGACGATAAAGGCTATTCAGACAGAAGCCAAAGGAGATAGTGCAGGTTTCGGCTACTTGTTTGTGGGCGTTTCACCGCTAGCACACAATATCAGTGACGACACTGCTACTACGAAGATGTGGGTTCACTTCCAACGTATCATAGAGTGAGTGGCTTTCCTAAAAGATATCTAATTGAGTGTCATAGAACGCCTGCGGGAGCTTAGGGTCCGTATTCTTAAACGATCCTTAGGCTCGACTTAGAATCGCAAAACCAGCCTCGAGGAGCACTTCGAGTGGAATACAGAGTCGAAGCTCGTTTCAAAGGGGCACTCATGTGCAAGGATTTCTCTGCGCGAGGTGAAGGACGGCGTTACCTTGAAACCACAGTTTGCGCTTTCCCTCTTCTCTCCTTTTCGTGGAAGCCGACACCGAGCGGGCACCCATTGCTCTCCTCAAACGATTTCTCAAACAATTACTGCAGATCGTTGCGGAATGCCAATGCGAGACATTGTCGCATTGTCGACCTTCTGAAGAAGGAAAGTGTAGATTGCGTTTTCTTTTTCGTTCTATTGATCATTCAGTATTCAGTATTTAATGTAATCAAAGATCACAAACGATTCAATCGATGAATCCCGTTCCTTTTGTATTGCTCTCAAAGTAATCTTAATGGGCCGAGGAGAAGTCTTTGCAGTGCCCCTTTAAGAATAGGGCGCTAGGCCTCTAGAAATGCCTCCAACTCAGGTACTTGTTTTTCCTCGCAGTGAAGTGATGCCCGACGGAGTTCTGTTCCTCACCACTTACCTCCGGACACATTATAAAGAAAACAGGTGCAGGTCTACGGGGCCATCTTTGTGGACTCGTGCCATAATGTTCGACCAGCCGACATTCGTACGTGACTTCAAATTTTTCTTGCACTGACACCATCCATACTGTGCCCAAAACTAAAGGTGCGGCCGATGGATATTTCATTTCAGTATAAGTTTCTTCCTGTTCTGTTCGGCCGGTACAGACCTTCAGCTCTCTCTACCGCACGTTGACAAAAGACGTCATACGCTTCCTTTTGCAACAGAAAGGGCCTTTTTGCTGTTTTGCAGCAACCATATCCTAGTGCTATATTCACTCATCCTCCTTTATCTCACAGCGGGAACGGCATCAGCGCCCCAGAAGGATGAAACTTTCTCATTGCAACGAACTTCTATCTTTCACTAGTAAAAATTAACGAGTTCAATGTTCTTCGAGGTTGACTAGTGCGGCCATAAGCTGGTCCACTTTGTATACACTAGAATATATCGACATCTGCTGCAATAAAAAGAAGGCATTGCAGTATCTTATAAAATGCTGTGCACAGTTAGCGAGGATACCTTGTCTATTGTCGCGTGTTTCAGGAGGATTCGCTGAACTTTCGCAAAGGCCTGAAGATACCGGCCAACGTGACTCAGCTGTTGTCCCTCTCTGTTCACGGGCGGTGGTCATCCTACACGGAGGCGCAAATGCCAAAAACGACTACAGAGAAACGGAAGTACCTCGAGCTGGGCGACTCGCGCGTCTGTAACGAGACTGGGATCTACGACGTCGTGAGCTACGTAAGTATTTGGCCCCGTATAGCATTTCCAGCATCTCAACGGAGAGCGTCTTTCAGACTTGCGTGAACAGTACCCATGACCGGTACAAAGCTTACCGCGGCGACGGATCGCAAGACAACCTGGACTACTTGAGGCTAACGCGAGTCGTCAGATCATCCTATCCTATGTGGGTCGGTGGTTACGACTCCTGGGGAACCATGTCTATGAAAGTAAGTGCGTCAGCATTGACAGCTAAAGCCTGGTCCGCACTATTGCGTTTCAATACGTCCGTCCGTCGGCGTTTCTGTGTGACGGACGCGTGGGTTTCCAATTCACGTCCATACTTTTGCGATGCTGCGTTACGGGAAACAGCTCACAGCCGACTACATGAAGTAAAGTGAAAGGATGTAACAGCGCGCGGCGGCACGGTTACCGGGGCAACGACAGGCATTTCTTGAGTCGCTCCGAACAAAAATTTGAGCTCTGCGAACCTGTGCGTCCGTCGCATTCGAGTGGGCTTGCGTCGGTTCGTAGACTGACGCAGCGCTGACGGACGCATTGAAACTCAATAGCGCGGACTAGTTTTAAGGCAGCTTACATCAGACGACGCAGCGGGATCTGGTGGACATGAAGGAACGTACCTGCTTCAGGCTCGAACGCACAGCCTGGCAAACAAAACATACGCCTCAATGTGCCAAGGAACATGGGAGATTGAAACATGGCACTCAGGGAAAAAAAAAAAATTCGTCACTTTGAGGCATGTGTTGTGTTTGTGTGTACCAGCCTCATAATTCAGTTACATTCATTCATGTTCACCAGATTTCGCAGCCTCGCCCTGTGTGTGTGTCTGTGTGTTTTTGAGAAAACCTATAAGATTGAAAAGTGAGTACTTGTCCCGTTTGTATGTGTCATCGATACAGCGTATATAGTTATCAACGCCTTTGACCGCTAATAAAGAGCTGCAGGTTCCTGCTGTTGCCTGGCTCTTTTTCGGCGACTGACATATTTCAATCGTGCAATATGACAGTGAGTTGTATTATTAAATTTCAGATGTGCAAGGCTTACACGGAGTACGGGCACCGCGGTGGATGGGTGGTATTCGACCTTCAACTCGCTGACGTACTTGATTTCTGCACTACCGGCTACACGCAAGGTTTCGGCCACTGCTATCGCATTAAGAATTACATGTACGAAGAGCCGACGGTTTGCGTTATGAATGCAACAGTCGACGCTGTTGAACGTGGCATAAAATTATAATCTGTCGTTGAAGTAAAGTAGATGTTTCCTCTTGTGCTGAATGTTCCTGGTTGTGCGGCGAAGAGCAGTAGAGCTGAAATGTCTGCACCTATATTTCGGTATCTTGGTGTACACGATGGAGGCGACCATCTCGCCATTAATCGCAGCCACCATACATAGTTGGATGATGGAGGTAAGCTTCGAATGTGCATCTAGCGCCGTGTGTTTACTGGCTACAATGTATTCGTACAGTGCATGAGACTTCAGGGCGAGTTATTGAGGATGGTGTATTTCGGATGTATTTTACAACTGCTTACTGGGACTTATTGTTGCAAATTTTTACTGCTTACCTGAAGTGATGTTGAAGACATATGCCTTTAGTGATGTGTCCTTCCGGGACACCAACAATGGGGATAAAAACTGAGGGTGTTTGTTCTCGAGTGACTTGTCTGCTGTTGATAAGCGATAACTGTAGGATGGTTTCCTCGTGAAATAAGGTGGCTGTGGCACCCTCTGCGCTCGCGGAGTTCGCATGGTGGATACAATAGGGAGTCCTAGGAAAACTTAGAATTTCCACAATAACGTGTCCGAAAGCATAAGCCAATTGCCTGGTGCGTTTTGATTGGCTGACGTCACATTGCTGATATCAGATTGAATACAGCGATACAGAATCGGAGGGTGCTTACGATTCTCTAAAGCTCCTTGATAAGGCGATAACTAAGTGTTTCCCATCGGACATGCACAACAATTTTAATTCTTCTTTTCTTATGAATCAAACAGCAGCGCAGTCGTTTCCACAGCACTCGCGGTTAAGTGTTTCCCCGTGTTTTCGTTTGGCGACTGCTGTCGTGCACGTCACGTTCAAACATGTGACACCACATACTCTTCCAAAAACGTGTCACACTTGCAAGGTAACCGAATCCCTGGTACAATATGCTGACCACAAGAACGCAATGGATTCTAATGTGGGTGGTGGGAGATATTTTTATTAAGAACAAAGCAAAGGAAAGGTTAGCTAGACAAAGCGTCGGCTTGCTTTTCCATGGAAAAAGGAAAACGAAAACGGAAAAGAAGGAAAGAATGGAAAAGACCAGAAAGAAGAGCGGGAGAGACAGACCACTGGTTGGGGCGTAGGACGGAGCCAAGGAGAGTGGCCAAAGAAAAGTTACATCGAATCCTGATCAGACGGCAACGGAAGGTGTTCCTTTGGGGAAGGTGCTACTGGCAGTACAGGAGTTGGTGTGGAATGTCAGCTTTCCACGCCATAGACAGTGCAGTTTGGGGAATTTGTCCGAGCCATTTTGAATAGAAGCGATCGGGGTGTACGGGCAACATTGAATCACACGCTGTGGAAAAGGGATTCTCCTTTTCCACTGCGGTGGCAAGCGACGATAAAGTCCATCAATGGGTCGATAGAACTGCCGGCGAATATGTTGACGGCATGTTGAGGCTGTAAGCGGCAGACGCGCCAGGGCCGAAGTTTCATCAGATCAAGCGCGTCTCGCTACTGCGTCTGCTCTGGTGTTTTTATACAGGTCTATGTGGTCAGGGACCCATTGAAACATGCTGTTGTGACCAGTGGCTAGACGGACTAATTTAGTGTCACTTTCCAGGAACGACACTTGCACTTAATGTCATTCGTGTGCTGCCACACGACATATTTTAGTGACACTTGGCAGAAAGTGCACTAACGATTTAGTGAGTTCCCCAAACCACCCAAACTCACTTCACTTGTCTTCGACTGACTGAGGGTGTAGCCTCGACGGCAGGCTTTGTGGTACAGGTAAAAGTATTGAAAAAAAAATGAGGGGTCCAGATATTTTTAAACAAGTATTTTCAACAGCGTGTTGACTTTATTTTAGCCCAGTGGGACATTTTGCCGAAAAAACATGCCATTGCTCTGGTTAACGACCTGCGACAAGTTCGCGGCCTCGGCGATCCGGCGGCGGTCATTTTTGCTTTGACACACGCTTGAGGCCAATCTGTTTAATATTTGGAAGAATATTTGCAGGAGGTGTTTCTAAATTAAAGAAAAACATTCTCAGGAAGGTATTGTGGCGCACACCTAAACTTTTTTACCGCAGTTTATTCTTATCTATCGTGATTGCCATGATCGCATAAGTGACACTTACATAAGCTGTGTCGCAAACACGTATGATGAAAGTGACATTCGCTCGGTTGGAGTGCACTTCACAGAAATGGCACTAAATTAGTGAGAGACGCGCCCTCTGTAAGTTAACGACGACGTTATCAGCGGTCTGCTAACACTCGCTATTGTCTCTATACCAGTTGTCTGGTTACCGGGTGTCGCGTCAACTTGACCGTCGTACGTTTTGTCTTCTCTTATTTTTCCACTGGAAAGACATAGCTTCGAATGCTATTGTACTGTTACCTGCGCTGCCGGACGACCCAGCATAAGACACATGAAACAATCTTGTCAAACTTTCCCCGTGTCCCTGACTCATTCTTCGGTGTCGTCTCCAACGTACCAGTCCAGGGCTGTGACTGCCTACTTCAGGGAAGGTAGGCCTCTCAACATGCCCCAACAACTTCGGACCCGAGACATAGATTCATGTAGGAAACACCTGACCGCCCGCTAGACGCCCGCCGTGCCACTCTTCAGTGGACGCTTGCCCACAACGTTCTTCCTCTCCGCGAGCGATTACACGCGATTTCACGTCTCTCGCTCTGACGGTTGCCCGTCTTGCGGGACGTGTGAAACCTCAGAGCACTGTTTCAGGCAGCTGTCGACTGTCGCCTAGGCCACCATACAGTTCCTAGAACCGTTGCCTGTTCCGCGCACTCAGCGTATCCACCGTACAGTTCCACCACGTTACAGTTCCGCGCACTCGGCACAATTTTGGATCGGAGACGCGGCTTGGATGGGAGATTTTTCCGAGACGCGGCTATATTTCAGGCTGTCAGGGCGTGGCTTCGTAGCCACATTGTCCGTGAGGAAGCACTGAACGGTCTTGTGGGGTGCTCTCGCCGCTGGCTGACGTGTACTCGTTTTTTTCGCCACGTTTAGGGACAGTGCCAAATCATGTTCTAGCCAGCTCGCTAGGACTGTACTGCCCTCCGCAGCGACCCTCCCGTATCTGGATTGTTCGCTTGGTATGGTCAGTACGAAAAGCAAACTCTCCGAGAGAGTGTTGTTGTCTAGCTTGTAGGATTGTAACGTGAAGTTAGTGTCTGTCCAAAAGGGATTACCTCCATAGGTAGCTCTCCTGCTTGATGACTACACACACCTGACCGGGCACGTGCCCCTCACTTGTTTTCGTCTATGCCCACGACATTTCAGTAGTTTTACGCCGGGAGAGGTACTTAGAGACTGTTTTGACCGACCTTCAAATGATGCCCCCTTTCCGGTCCAGTGAAGTCGGAGCTCAAAGTTCTTGGTGTCATCATCAACGCCAGAGGTGTGGCCAAAGACAACTGGATGCGGATATTTGGACGCTGCTCTATATTACTACGGCAACTTAAGGCTGTTGGCTTGCCGATTACTGATCGTGCCCGATTGCCTGCTTCGTGGTATTTCAGTAGCATGTGGTTTTTGGAGTGTTGTGTGTGCGCCAGATTCTGTTATTCTTTCAGCTATAACCCGTCTAGCGTTTCGTTTCCTGTAAGTCGGGTTCAGGATGTACGTGACGCGGGCGGTCTCGGTGTGCCTTCTGTCGCGGCGAAATGCATCGCACTGCAGTTGCGTACAATCTTTACAGTCTTGCATTCGCCGGAGCACCCCGCGTGTGCCTTAGAAAATTATTTTTAGTGCACTCCGTTGGGTTCTTTTCTGACGCCGCGGAGGCCAGACCGCGTGCAGAGGTACCTCCCCCGCATCTTTGGAGAGCATAAACGCAGTTCGCCGTATAGGGAGTGCGTTCCCTGGTGGGGACGCTTTGGGACGTAAGAGGCTCATATACGGCACTTTGTGAAATTAACAGAGCTCCCAGGGGACGAGCCGTTTCTCAGGGTCCCTCTATGTGTGGCTGGTGGAGGATCACAGCCTGTTGGTTGGATGGTCGGCGAGCCAGTCTCCAGTGGCAGTTGTCTCACCGGGGGGGAAGGGGGATATGTTTACTAAGAAAAAAAAAGAAAGGAAAAGTCAGCCATGCAAAGAGCCGGCTGAAGAAAAAGAAGGAAAAGGAAAGAAAGAAAGAAGAAAAAAGAGACACTCGAACAACGTCACATGCAGTCCTGAGACTCGGAGAAAACCGAGGAGAGAGGCCAACGAAAAGTCGTTACAGCCAATCTGGAGCAGGCTGCAACGAAGGGTGTCCCTATGGTTAAGGATGCTGCTGACAATGTAGGAGCTGGTGTGGGATGTCCGCTTCCATGACACAGACAGTGCTGTTTAATGAATTTAGCCGACCAATTTTGAAGAGACGTAGCGAACAGAAGCAGTTCGCTTTGCTCGTGACAATGTAACTCCCAAGTGTGGATTAATCGGTACTGCTTAGCGTTCGGTGGCGCAGTCTCCGGGAGCGCAGGGCGCCATCAAGTCATTCGTGCTGGTCTTCGTGAGCACCTTGAACGTGAGCAGAGCCTTTATGGTACTCTCGAGCGTTCTCATCGGTGGCTGTCATCCACACGTCGTTTTCGCTATGTTCAATGTGAGTGGGGGATTATGTTCCAGCCACCGAGCTAGGACCGTACTAGCCTCCGAAGCGACCCTTCCTGAGGTCTGGACTGTTCGTATGGTCTGGCGGGTATGCACAACAATCCACCTTCGGGTGGAGTAGTTCTATGCAAGAGTTCCATTTCATGTATAAAGGCATGTCTTCGTAGGCAGGTTCCTTACTTGATGACACTACACACTCCATAGGTAGCTCTCCTGATTGATGATGATACATCTAACCACCTATTACTACTTTAGTTCTACGAGGGGCGTTCAAGTCAAACCGAGACTTTTCATTTTTCGCAATAGTAAAATGAACTTACAGGCGAGAAATTAGTTTTATTCTTCAACGTAATCTCCAGCTGCACTAATGCACTTGTCCCAGCGTTTCACGAGGGCTTGTATGCCAGCAGCGTAGAAATCCTTACCTTAGAAATTCTTGACCTGGCCGTCGCTGCTGAAGTGGCGGTCCCAAGGAACGCCTTCATTGGCCCGAAGAGATGGAAATCGCTGGGGGCGAGGTCTGAAGTGTAAGGGTAAAGTGACAGCAACTCCCAGCCGAGTTCCTGTAAGGTGCGTGTCGTGAGATGCGCGGTATACGGGCGTGCATTGTCCTGTAGGAGGAGGACTCCTTTGGTGATGAGGCCAGGCAGCTTTTGCATCAGCGCCTTATGCACATCCTTGAGAACCTGGCAGTAATATGCACTATTGGTGGTGGTACCACTGGGCAGAAAATCAACATGAACAACGCCAGTCTTGTCCCAGAAAACTGTGGCCATGACCTTACCCGCAGACGGGGTGCTTCGGAACTTCTTGGGAGCTGGCGAGCCCGGATGCTTTCACTGTTTTGATGCGCGTTTAGACTCAGGAGTGAAATGCTATGCCACTCAAACGCTTTGCTGCGGCTAAGTGTATCGTGACCATACTCAGCCTGAAGTCTTCTGTGAATTTCAGATGACTTTACGCCTTCATTCACAAGAAACTTCATGACAATTCGCTGTTCGATGTGCGCGCTCACCTGGTTGTCGGCCATCTCGTGTCTTCTGTTTTGCACAAAATTTGCACCACCACGTGGTGAATGCGGAGGCCTGTCGCGTGTGAAATGACGAAAAAGAAGTAGCGCGAGCCATTTGTACACTCAGGAGACAAAAGGTCTTTCGTATGTGGTGGGTGCTGCACAAAGCGCGCATGTGGTCTATGGCGGTGGACGCTGCACGGCCATTCTGTACCTCGGGCCGCTGCAACCTCGGAAACACGGAGAAGCTTCTTGTACCATATATACGTATAGGAGTGCCCCAGAGAACCAGAAACGTCTTATGAACATCCATAAGACGGGTAGTCCTGGATATTATGCACGTCTACTAGATATTCATTTTGATCCACTGGATGTTGCATGGACGTACTATCAACATGTAAAACCCATCCACACCTCTTACTAAGAACGTCTAATTGACGTAACTACTGGATGTTTGTCATATCCATTAGACGTCAGTTCAAAGCACATGGATGTCTATAGGACGTCTATTAGAATTAATGCGGGCTTAAATTATTTTTATGAGTTTCCTAAAAACCCAGCTACCGAAGTACTAATATGCAGTGTTATATCAGGTGCGTACTATAGCAATTTCAGGGCAATATCATAACAACGCCGGTGTCGCGAGATGCCAAACCCCGCAAAATTCAGGGGCTCTATTCGGCGGAATTCGGCAGCGTCTATTGGCACCTCGTTGCTCTCGTACGAGCAACATTTGAGCTTCGATCGTCCGCCTAAATCGTCCGCTAAACTGCAGCGCAATGCATTACTATCACCTCTCATTGTTAGACCGGGAAACTGCATGGGAATTTCTCAGCAGTCTTTAGGAGATGTGTGCCAACTCTATTTGAATAGTCGAAGAGAACCATCCACCATAGGAAATACGCGAATGTCCCTCAGTAGTCTTAGTGAATGTTCCCACATGTATTGGTGTGTATTGTCATCAAGCAAGAGAACTACCTCGTATTGCCAACTGTAGGATGGGACAAGCGTAAGCTTACATACAAATCGTTGGAGCACGTTCGCTACCCGTTGTGAGGGCCTAACAGACTTGTAACGGTGACGAAGATGCGTTTGCACGGTTACATACTTCTACACTGAATCAAGCTACCAACTTACGTTTCTGACACCTCTTCCCCCAAGTATCATGTTTGTAATTCAGGCTATCGTCTACGATGTCATTACCTGCTGTGTGGAGGTGCAAAAACGATAGGTTTCCTGCGTTGGTTGGAGAGTGCTACGAAAACTCCTTCAACAGATCGAGCAGGACGGCGAACGATGAAAAAACGAGAAAACAAAACCTAATGCTTTTACTTATTTCCCCTTTTGTCACAAGTTCTTAAATTGCTTCTAGCGCTAAGCGGAAATTGCCAGGATTCGGCAGGAAATTGGCAGTTGGAACAATGTCTCATAAGTTTGTACCATCCATTATACGTACATTACACTTGCTAGATGGATGTACAGTGTACGTCTAGAATATGGGTACAATGCACGTTCCATAGACTTCCACCGCTTTCAACGTACTAACAGTACGTACAGAGTTCCGAGAGGAACGCCTAATCGACATATACGTACTAACAGTACGTATATAATAGATGTCGATTAGACGTTCCTCTCGGTCTTAGATATCTGGATATTACTGGTACGCCCAGTAGACATTCGTGGTTCGCTGGGGCAGGGTGGGGTGTGTGATAACCCAGTAAACCACAAACGTCTAATGAACATCCAGAGGATGGTACACCGTGGATATTTTGGATGTCTAGTAGACATCCGGATATGTCCAGCTAACGTGGAATGGATGT
The DNA here is from genome assembly GCF_037126465.1 of Ornithodoros turicata. NCBI lineage: Eukaryota > Metazoa > Arthropoda > Arachnida > Ixodida > Argasidae > Ornithodoros > Ornithodoros turicata. The sequence continues at coordinate 15,787,810 of NC_088203.1, forward strand.
ACTATGGATCGTCGGAAGCTCATCCATAACTGTATAAATACATGTCCTCTGGATGTAACAGCCGGATATTTGTCACATCCATTAGACGTGCTTGTGAGGCATTGCGACGTCTAATATACGTCCTATCGATGTTCCTACCGGATTAACATACGACAATATATAGACCGGATTGCAAATCTACCTTTTCAGCTATTTTGTGTGCATGAACAGCGCAAATGCCGTAGCCGTGGCCGTACTCCACCCGACACGGCTTAGGCATTTCTCAGTTTCCGTTGGCGTACTGGATGGAACATATACTAAAATACCAATAGTTGCGGGATGTTTGTTAAGTGTAGTGGGCGCCGAAAACGTTTGTAACGGTGACGAGGATATGTTTCTGCAATTAATATGTACGAGAAGGTGTAGAGCGTGTTGGTTGGGACAGAACATGATTAAGAACGCGGAGGGACAGGGACGAACACACACGGAGGCGTTCAACTAGCAACTGAATTTATTTGGACACATAACACTTAATAATTAATTAGTAATAATGATTAATAATAACATTAATATGTACGTCTGCGATGAGTCAAACTGCTCGCTAACATTTCTGATATTCCTTCCTGACAAATATTGTGTTTGGAATTCAGGCTATTGTCTATGATGAGGTTACCTACTGAGTGGAGCTGTCAAACTGACAGGTTTCCTGTGTTGGTGGAAGAGTGCTACGTACATACTTTGCAGAGATCAGGACGCGAACAAATGGAAACACTTGCTTTTACTTGTTCTCCAATTTCTCACGTTCTCGCAAGATAGATTCGCTTTCCGCTATACGTAAAACTTATTGAATTGATAGTCGAAACAACGTTTCGTAAGCGCACGTCTATATTATCGTATGTTAATCCAGTAGGAACATCGATTGGACGTATATTAGACGTCACAATGCCTCGCAAACACGTCCACTGGACGTGACAAATGTCCAGCAAGTACATCCAGAGGACATGTATTTATACACTTATGGACGAGCATCCGACGATCCACGGAACATCCATGGAATGGAATGTGGATGTATCTGGATATCTACTAGACATTCCAAATGTCTTAGATGTTTAGATCTTTCTCGTATGTCTAATACACGTTTGTGGTTTGCTGGGAACGTATATAGGGACAAGCCGCTTTTTCCCCATAAACCAATGTATGTATTTCACATGTTTTTATAAATAAAGCTCTCTCTCACACACACAAGAAACTACAATACAATCCTGTGTGCGCATTTGGCTAAAGTGAATAAAATTAGAGAGAAGAGCACCGTGTTCCAAGGGTCACTTGCCTTTACACCCTCCTGGCATGCGCCCAACAGCCATCATGATCCCTGTAACGAACTACAGCTCCATAAAGGACCCGCAGCCATGGACAGTAGCACGGCGTCAATGGCCCATGTTCTATTCCTCGACTGGAATGTGGCTTGCTTTGTACGTGTTTCGTACAAAGTGCGATTCTACTTTGCATCTACTGGTTTCCTTCGCTTCCTTATGATTTGTGCGGGACGCTCATCTCTGATGTCTACTTCTGAGCGAGGAGACGTTTGCCCCAATGCCGACCCAACCCGGCAGATATCTGGCATACCGCCTGGAGCGCTCCAGCAACGGCGAGTGCGGAAGCGTGAAGATGTCAACATACACCACTTCTCCGCCAGCTAAATATCCAGCCCAGTAGCCAAACGTCCCATACGTCATAATGGTATGGTTACAGTGAGCAAGCAGTGCGAGATCTCTTCCTGGAGAGCTATATAAACCTTCGCCAGCAAAATACACGTCGCCATGAGAAGTGTCAATGTTTTCTCTGCACCAGTCCATATCGTCGCTTACGACAACAAATAGCGGACCACTGTATCGTAACCTGAAGTACGCCATTGCTTTCTTAAAGTACTCCTGGTCGGCAACAACTCCGTTGAAATCCTCCTCTATGATTTGAACGTAATCCGTGCGACGAACATGCACACCGACATAAGTAGGATTAGCTCTCTCTCCTCTTAGCACGTCCAATGTCCTCCAGGCGCTGTCCTTCAAGTGCCGGTGGAAGGTGAACTCCTGCAGGATTTCACTCCGTACGTAGTGGTAGAAGGTCCACGAGTTGGGATACCCTTGGAGCACGACGTAAGGGTAGTCGATGTCTGTGTAACGATCTAATAGGCAGTCCTCGAGCTGGTATATCCGCCAGGGAATACTTGCGACAGCGTCTTCAAGGATTGGCATTGTGATTTTGAAGTAGGGGGACAATCGGAAATGCATCGTCGGATGTACGTAGGCTTTCCAGCCGTTGAGCTTCGCTATGGCATAGAGAACGGCATAGCCTCCCATCTGGTTACCCAGCCGTCCGATGTTGTACAACGTCCACGCTCCTGAAACAGTGTCAACCAAGCCACATGTGAGGAAAATCTGCTTCGCTCACAGCGTAACACCCCAAAAAGTTCTATGAGAATGGGAGCAGTGGAGTACACGTGGCCTTTCAAGTGTCCATATCATATCATTTGTACCGCTACCAATCTAACAAAAATGTCACGATGACGACGAGTTTCCAATTCCACTTACCGGCAACAGGCTTCGGTGCGGGCCGCTCCAGTATTCTAGGCGGCGATATGATGTTCCCCGCTACAGAGCATGGCGAGCGATCCCGGACTTTTGCAGAATGGTTGGTGCCTATTTTAGCCATGGGGCAGAAAGACTGGACTACATGACTACTGGATAAGACAACAATGATTACATATGAATCACGCAATCGACTTGAAAATAACATATAGGCGCAGTTTCCACTACTTTGATGTACCCGTCGCCAATGTAATACACCTTGGTTGTGCGATTTTCAACTCGAAATTAGACATTTGTAATTTCGTAACCTCTGCTCCATTTTTTTTTTCTTTTTCGAACGAACCAATCTACGAAACAGTGATCTTAAGTGGTGCTGTCTTCGAATAACGACTGCAACCCAGTACCATCGTGTTGAAACGGTTGGTAGTCTGGCGTAAAGAGATTGAGAAGAGACTGGGCTAGCGCACCTTCCAAGCAGTGTCAGGGCCAGAATTCTGTGTACGAAGTGCGTGGTATTACTGCGCTTTTTGTAGGTAGCAAGATACTGTAATATCAATAAGGCGTCGCGTTGTTGACATCATGGCGCGTTGTATCCAAGATGGAGAACGATTTACCTGCGTGGTGTGGTGGCGTGTGAAGAAGAATTTTGTCTGTTTCCAGTGGTGGTATCCGTTGTATCGCGGTGGACGAAGAAGCATGGTTGGGTGAATAGCGGACTTTCCCATGAAGATTGATGAACAAGCAAGTCACGAAAACAATGCCCACCAGGAGCAGGAGGACATGGGACCGTCTGCAATGACAGAGTGGTTACAGGGGACGGTCGCATCCGTGTCCGTCGATTTGTCGATTTCAAAACTATAGTGTCGTTTTTGTACTTCGTGGACCACTAACCAAGGTGTCGAAAATCCCACCCTGGTGGAGTGGAATGCATGGCAAGAGCAGACGCCAGATGTTGACATTATGCCGTAATTCCCTCTCTGGAGAAACGAGAAAACGTCACTCCCTAAAGCTGGATTCACACATGCGTTTTTTGAACGCGTTTCGCGTTCGCGGCGCCGCGAAACGCGAGCCGCGGAGCGTTTCCAGCCGCTTTTCGAGAACCGCTCCGTGCTGCAGCTTCGGAGGGCAGAAACGCGAACGCTTTTCATCCAGCCAATCGGAGCGCTCGGAGGGGTCAGGTGGCTTCCTTTTGGCGCCGGCGGGCAATGGCGGGCCTCCCGATACCGCGCTGGGATCTTTTGTCATTTGTGCATGTGTATGTGTTTGGTGCTACCGCGTGAGTAAATTCCTTGCCAGCAATAGCTGTTTGGTGTCTGAGCTGTCAACGATGAGCTCAGAATTTGCGCAAACAACGGAATCGACGAAAATAAATACGACTTGTGTGTGACCGTGTTTTGGTCGTCGGTAGGTAAACATGTGTCTCGCTTTTTCTGCCGTTCTTTCTCTGCTATTGTGTCGCGTTTGTCGTTCCAACGATTGATGATTCCAGTAGAAATGCTTCACGATAATTATAAAATGGAGAACATGCTTCACAATGTAAATTTTGAGGAAGAGAGCTGGAAGTGTCGGTACAATCTTGACGTAGCAACAAGAACGAAGCGCGTTTTCAGGATGGCGGCTCGGCTATGTGCGACAGGCCCCTCTCGGCGGCGCCGCGAACGCTGAGGCGGCGCCGCTTTTTGAAACGCATGTGTGAATGAGCCTTAAGAATCAATGAGGGCGCGACCTTGCGAAAAGGATCGCCACGGCTGTGCGGGCGCCTGAACGGCGCCTTTCCTCCTCCGAGCGCCGTGCTCTCTCTCCTCAGCTTAGGGGGTGACGTCACGTCGCCGGGGCTTTTGCGGCTGCGGAAGCAGCGCTGATTTTTAAGATTCGTTTAATTAATATCTAACCACTTTTCGGACGAAAAAAAGATAACCAGGTAGATTGTCCGCCGATGCCGAACATAGCGGTATCGGTTTCACAGATGGGTTTCCGGATGTGACCGTCAAAAACGCGAAACCACGAACGGGGACCGCCATCAGTGCTGCCACCCAGTGGCAGTCATAGGAATTGTGCACTTCTTTATTTTTCTGTGTGTGCCCCCGTTGATTTTCGTGTTGTTAGTGTGCATTTCGTTTTGGTTCACTTTTTCCCGATCAGGAACCGTTGTAGAACCGATATCGAATCAGCAGGCACCCCTCACGTGGAAAACTGTGCATATCGCACGCTGAAGCAAGCAATCTTTTTTTTTTCTTCGATCTTTCAAACATGCATACGCTGCTCAAATGATCACGGGATGACTAGTTATGTGGAATGTTGACGGTCTCGTGAGTCATACTCATTAAAGACAACGACCACCAGCATTCATACCAACAGAAGCAGACAATTTTGGCAGTCCACTTCTATTGTGACGTCGCTGGGAACGAGGCTAAGGAGCGCACGGAGACAGGTGGTTTGAGAGTAACGCGACAAGGTCTATATGTATTGGCATCGCAGCGGAAGACCAGCCACACAGACTAGTTCCCTCTAACGTTTCACACGGACTAGACTAGGACTACGTAGATGTCAATTCTAGAGCGCTTTAACATATGTGTAAGAAGGGTACCCACGCGTGTGATTTACACTTATCGTCTGCGTGCGATGTGTACTCAATGTTATCTACTAAACAGACAGTATAGTGGGCTCCTGCGCCGATGATACGCGACTGAAAGCAGGAAACCGCGAACGTCGCCTCCGCAGAGAATTCTGATGCACTATATAATGCCGCACCTTGTATTCATTTGCTACAGCCGTCGCTCAAATTTCTTGCGGTATTGAAATATGTGCGTTACAAAGAAATAATGCGAGCACAAAGTAGCAAAGCAATAAAAGTAACATTAAAGAAGGTTCGCACTGGTAAGGAGGCGCCAAAAATTTGTCTACAGCCCCGCTGACCACGCTGCAGTCAATAAATGTTTACGAACCAATGGTTACGGAGCTGTCGAGTATTTTACCTATCACCCCCCGTCCCTGTGGCCATGGTGTTCACTCGTCGATCATTCACGAGGTTCCCGCTCGACATTGAAGGTTCACCACTGCCATTTGTCCCGTACTGCAAGTACCTGGGCGTGGTACTCGACCGTGACCTTTCCTGGTCTCGCCACATTAAGGCTCTTACAACCAAGATCAACAGTTACGTGGCGGTTCTTCGTTGCCTCGCTGGTTTGCGATGGGGCCCATCCTTCTCTGACCTCCGCCGTGTCCACCAATCCCTCGTGCTGGGTTCTCTCCGGTATAGCCTTCCCATCCTGCACGGTATCAGCCGAAGCAGAAATCGAGATCTGCTCTTTAGCCAAGCCAGGAGCCTCCGCGTCTGCTTGGGAGTCCCTTCGACCACCGAGACATACTCTGTCCTTGCCGAGACACGTGAACCGTCGATCGATGTTCTGCGGGACGGGGCAACCCTCAGTGTTCTCGCACGGTACCTTACGCGGCACCCTCTCCACTACCTTCGCCACGTCGACGAAGACTGCCCAGCCTCTGACTTCGGTCGTGCTCTCGGTCGCCTCAAAGGGTCCGTCCCTGCACAGTTCTCCCTGCCCTTGCACGCCCCTGCGATGTGGCCGCTTGCAAGACCCGAGACCTGTGCCACTATTCCCGGCCTCCAGAGGAAGAACGATGTGCCTGTGACAGTAGCCCGCCAGCTCGCGCTCGAGCATCTCAGTTCGGCCTATCCTCTGAGCCGCGCCATCTATACTGATGGATCGGTAGCGAATGCGTCATCTGCAGCGGCCTACTACGTCTCGCAGGAAAACCGTGACCTCGCCCTCCGACTTCCCTACACAGTGTCCTCCACGGATGCGGAGCTGCTCGGACTGCTGGCCGCTCTGCGGTATATCGCTGAATCTGTGCCTGATGCGTGGGTCGTCCTCACAGACAGCAAGGCGTCTTTGGCGCTCCTGTCCACATACCACCCGAGTGTCGTGAGCGATTTGCGTACCATGGTACTTCAGGAGTACGCCCAACTCTCCTCGGTCGGCCACCGTATCTGCCTTCAGTGGGTACCCGGGCATACAGGGCTACACGGCAACACATGTGCTGACGCGGCTGCGAGACGCGCCGCGCTTGATGCGGCCACGCCGGTGCCCCTACTACCGCTCCCGGTGTCTGCGTGCCGCCTGCTTATACGGCGTCTCTGCGGCGACGGCACCCGCCAGTTTCTTGTAGACGCTATCCGACCTAATGCGTTCCTGCAGTCCATCGACCCCTCACTGGAGTTTGTCATCGGCTGCCGCTGTACCCGCGAGGAGGAGACCCTTCTACATCGTCTCCGGCTGAACGTTGCCCTCACCCGTTCACTCCTGTTCAAAATGGGCCGCGTCTCATCTCCCACTTGCCCCTGCTGCGGTGTAGAAGACGATATTTCTCATCAGCTCCTCCACTGTCAGCGTCACCACCATCATCGGGCCGTGCTCTGGCAACATCTCTCAGAGCTTGGGTGCACGGACGGACGGACAGACGTTTCCCTCGCAACACTCCTTGGCCCTGTGCAGCGAGCTAACCAGTGGAGAGTTACAAAAGCGGTGCTCCGCTTTCTGCGTAACACGGGTCTCCTGGGCTCCCTGTGAGCCCTGAGTTTCTCTCTCGGCCCAGTGGGCAGTCACCACAGCGCTCCTCCTTCGAACCTTGTCAACGCCTTGTGATTGTGTGACTGTGTGTGTGACTTTTCAGTTTTAGTTTTGTGTTTTAGTTTGGTTTTTCTTTTCCTTTTCTTTTCTTCTTTTTCGTTTCTTCTTTTCCTTTTCTTTTCTTCTTTTTCTTTCTTCTTTTCCTTTTCGTTTCTTCTTTTTCTTTCTTCTTTTCCTTTTCGTTTCTTCTTTTTCTTTCTTCTTTTCATTTCTTCTCCTTTCCTTTTCCTTTGCTTTCTTCTTCTCCTTTTCTTTTCTTACTTTTCTTTTCGTCCCCTTTTCTCCTTCTTTCTTCCCCTTTTCTTTTCTTATTTTTCTTTTCGTCCCCTTTTCTTTCCTTCCCCTTCCCTTGCCTTTTTTGTTTGGAATAGCAAGCCGACCTTCGTCTGGCTGACCTTTCCTTTCTTTTTCTTAATAAACATATCCCCCCCCCCCGTCCCTGGACGCAAACAAATGTATAATGCCATATACAGGGTGTTTCACCTGAAGTGATAAAAAATTATAGGATTGTGGACTTTCGGCAATTACCTTCTGGAAACTTTTGCCACCATTGTGGAAGGCTTTGGACACGTTTTAATTGTGGAAAATTTGTCTTTTTAACTGAGCTTTGACAATTGCTAAGTGAATCTCACTTTTCTTTACAGAAATATGAAGTCCTCCACGGATAACTGCAGACCAAACAAAAACTATGCACAATATTGTAACAGAAATAGTCGAAAAAATTTGTAAAAATTACGCTTTAGCCCCGCCTGCTTGATTTTCGCAAAGAAGCGCGCGCGAAATGTGTGTCTAGAAGTGTCCAAGAAGGTTTCCAGAAGGTAATTGCCGAAAGTCCCACAGTCCTCCGGCGAGTACGTCGCCAGTTAGACTTTTTCATCACTTTAGGTGAAACACCCTGTATGCACTTGCACCCGTGATAAGTCTGCATACAAATCGCAAGCGCTTCGCACTACGTAAACGTGCCGCACGTAGAGGCAAACGATTGTTTACTGGTTCCTCTTGCCCATGTAAGACATAGCACCCGTGTATTTCCTTGGCGTTGCGCTTGTGTCACGCCGTAAAACCACGAACTATCATGTGTAATGAAACCTTTGATGCTGCATCACTTCTTTATTCTTTCTTCTAAGAAAGTAATCAACTCAAGGTTGGTTCACAAATAGGGAAGTAACCGTCCAGCGCGTTTTCCTGAGTGCATTCTCCAAAACTGTACATAACTCTAATGGTAACGATAATTCGTCGCTTTACGCCGCGAAGCAACAATGACCGCGAGCGCTCTTGTCAGTCCATGGATTCCTTCTGGTCACCTGGGTGTTCTTTATCCTCAGCGGACGTATCTAAGTAGGTTGATGGCATAGTGCAAGTTGAAACCGAACTTCGATGCATGAGAGTATTCACTAGGGTTAGTTGATGCACATCAAATGACGCCTTAAAGGGACGGTCTCGCACCCCCTGCCCCTCTCATAAAGTGTATCATTGCCCTTTCGATTGCCCTTTGTTGAAAATGGAATACCGCAAATTTACACGACAAAGCACGTCATGGTTATTAAATAACCGAATTAAATTGATAAAGATTGCAGAGCATGCCGCGGTCTGTGTTGGCAACAACTAGGGTTGTCACCTTTCGTAGTGAAAAATACCTGCTGAGGGAGAGGAGGCGGAATAGAGGGAAAGGAGGAAATGTTCGCGGGAAAGGGAAAGTAAGTGAGGGGTGGAGAGTACACAGAGAGAGAGAGAGAGAAAGAACGAGCGTACTGGCTCAAGACAACAATGATAATAATAAGAAGAAAACTAATAATACTACTAAATAAACTAATAACTAAATAAAATAAACTAATAACTAACAAACTAATAAATAAAAATATTACTAAACTAATAATAAACTAATAACTAATAATAATAACTAAGAAAACGACTGGTGACTACGGAGTTGGGTCTGTGCTCCAGATTTATTCATGCTGTAGTGGAATGTTGAAAGGAAAACCCCGTAAAAGTCCCTATGAAAGGTGTTGAGCCACAAATACCGGCAAAAGGCTGCCGGTGTCACCTTCCTACAGGCAATCGGCAGAGCGAGCAATCCTAGCAACATCCGGAACTGCTAGGTCGCCCTGCGGGAAAGTCCGTTATAGGATACAGAAGTCGTCTGCTTTTGCGCGCGCCAGTGCACCTGCTTGAGCAGACGACTTTCAGGAGTAACCGGGGACCGCGGCAACTCTTGTACATTTTCTTTCAGTTCTCGGGCGAAAAACGCACATTCTAAGAAGTGGCCCACATGGTGGTTTAGAACAACTATGTTAACTTTCAGAGACAAGTAAAAAGTCGCAGAACAACCCCACTCACAATCACATATCTGAAGTCGCAGCCACGTGCGCGCGCGGTCGCACTACAGCTCCGACTAAAAATATATTACGCGCGCTTCCATTACACTCCCCGTTGCACACTGATCATGTTTCGAAATGAAGTGTCGCTGACGACGTACATGGAGAAGGAGTGCGTGTTTATTTTAAAAAACGCATTAAATACTCGGGGAAAGAAAACACGTGACTTAGCTTCTGCGTATCCGATTATGTGCCACATTATCGGAGACCCCACAGTCAATGCACGGGTTACATTCTCCGCTCGCGGAGATATATGTCTGAGTGTCCCCATTTCGAGAGCAAGGGGATTATTCAACCCAAGGGCCTTCTGCAGGTTCCGATTGCCATGGCAACGGCGACGTACCCGCAGGCCGACGTCATGCGTGACGTTGCATGGCAGTGAAGCGCATGTTCCGTCGTCTGCTATTACGGCACGTTTCGACAAATTCCTCGAAAACGACTTGGTTATTCTGAATGAAACTTTGACGGTTGTATGTGTACAGTACTTGTCAAGATAGTTGCAGCAAAGTTTCGGAATCGCCCCGGCTGTACAAGACCGCCCCTTTAAAGTCCAAGGAAGTTCAAGAGCATGACACGCGCTGAACAGCAGCTAGATCACTTAATGGCGACGTGCAATATGTACATCAGTGGCACTATAGGAATTATCAACCATAAGCTTTAAGCGAAAATAAAGACGAAACAAAAGAAAATACAAGCGCGGGTGTTATGCGGAGGAGTCATATATAACGTTCGTTTTCTTGATCCATACTCCATAGTATGTGGTGGGCCGTTCTCTTCGACAGCACCCATCTAGTTCTCCCCTGCCTTTTCGAAACAGCGCAGATCCCCGTGTTCCCTTATGTGGAGAATCCTAAGTGATTGATAGCTAATATAAAAGAAGATGGATCTTACCTTATTTTGCTATATTTTGGATTCTTGCCACCTGGAAATATAATCTAATGTATATAGTGTAAAAGGCATTCAAAGGCAACGACCACGTCATTTCTCGTGTGACAGCAGTAGTATTATGCAGAGATAAATATTTTTCCAAACGCGTTATTCCAGTTCCGGTGCTCAAGCGTTAGGACCGCATCCTCCAGTGGATACTTTCGGTGTATAGGAGTTGGGCTAGCATAGATTGCGGAGGGTAACCGGGCATTTCACGTAAACTACAAGTTAGCGACCTTCGTCAGCAGGTGCGGGAAGGCTATGGTAGGTGGAATAAATAGAAGCTACAAAACCAAGCAGTTGGTACCACATCTAGATGATCAGCAGCAGTCCTCTGGGTCCGTTGAGGGTACTCCTCAGTGCTCAGTAGCTTTGCCGGTGATCTGTTCAGTGTTGAGGAGAGCAGCGCGTACACGAAGCTATACTGAGGACACCAGTGAAGAATCCCCTCAACATTCGCGCAAGCGGGCCCAGAGGACGCTGCTGATCACGCTGTTGCAAGTACTGCCACCTAGAGCGATGCGAATTCTACCACCATTGAATGCCTTTATAAAAGACAGTCACGAAGGTTACCTTGTTGCATCTCGCTGTCCATTTGCAGCAGAAGCGTCGTAATGCTGTTCTGCCGTGTCGAACTGATCCTTCCTGTCCGGATGTCCCGGTCGCCTACCGATCCTTCCACAAACCGCGCGTGCCGAGACATCAGAACAATATATTCCAACGGCTCAATCGTTGTCGGTGAAATAGTTAATTTATTGGCATCATCGTTTCTCTTTTATGCGCATCAGGTGCACGGTATGCACCAGGTGCGTGTAAGAATGGAGGTAGGCATCTGTGCAGGCAGCCAGTTCTCGCGCGGTTTATAAACCAGAAGGATGACGATGCGGTGGCAGATCTAGGGAGGGGGGGGATATCGCCCCCCCAAAAAACGTCAGTTTATCCATTGGATTTCTCTCTCCCCCTCCCCCACTACCCTCTCCGACAAAGAAACCGCCCCCCCCCCCCCCCCAAACCGAGGGTCTGGATCCGCCCCTGTGACGATGCGGGCTGGTCGGGAGAAATTCATATTTACAAACGGTGAAAACCTGGGCTGGGCTTCGTGAACTCCATCGCGCCTTTGTATCTCTGTTCACCCCCACCCCCCAAACGTTTATCCCTGCCACCTGACATGCAGTCTTTATTTCGAAGGCAGCACTATAGCTTTTAGTGGTTTCGATCGTAACAATTAATTCGCCAAAAGCGTTTGCTGTGAGGCAACATATCCATGGATGCCAACATCGTGGCAGGTAAGCCTTCTGCTAATTGACAACGCGATTATCAAAACAGAACGCTCGCTCGTTTGGATAGTGTCACTAGCTTTTTTTTAAGGTCCGTGTTAGCGCCGCGAAGCAACTGCGGCCAGGCCTCCACAGCTCCCCGCATTTGCGGCAGTAGAAAAATAAAATCACGTCACAGTCACGTGGTATTACATCGTCAGGCATCATGACGGATGCCCATTGGCCAAAGGAGGATGCGCGCTCCGGGATTGGTTGATAAAGTTTCGAAATATCTGACAGCTCACTTTTCGCGGGCAGTCTGGGCAGTCGGCCAGTTAGTTAGTTAGTTAGTTCCAGTACCTAAACCCTTTTAAGACAGGGTGGGCGCTTGTATCAAGCGCCTCAGGAGTAACTTGGCGGGCAGCTCCAAGCGAGGCCGCTGCGTCTCCGCGGCTCGCCGATGTCGGTTGACCACAACGACCAAAGAGGAAGTGTACGCGCGGGTTTGTTCGTGAGCTATAGTGACTCTGGCGATGTACTGATCTCCGATAAAGTGTCAACCTACGGACATTCTTGCCGGGTCGGAGCTGGAATGCTTGGTGAGCTGACGCCTGAGGAACACTTTCGAGCGCTGTCGCATTTTCAAATACAGTGACTAAGAAGAGTGTGTTCGTAACGACAAAAGTATTTCCCGTGACTGTGTGACCTACGGTGCATCGCCAGAATGAGAAGAAGATGCTCATCTGTGAAACGCACGCACTCGTGGACTTCGCTCGCCTCCAGAAGTAGACTGTATGTGTGCTTTGCAAGTTCGAACTTGGTTTGGTTGCTGTCTATTCAAGGAACGAAACGTCCTGTACGCACGGTGAATATATGAGTCAAACATTTGGGTTTATACGTTGCATCAATAAATATCTATTTCGCCTATCAAAAATGTCTTAGTTATTGTGGAATAACGGGCGCCAGGTATGAAAACCTGTAGAAGTCAATGGCAGCCAGGGCCGGCCGAAAGCCGAGCCAAACTGAGAGGTTGCTGATTGGTTGGCTGCTAGGTATCACGACGCATTTTCATTGGTCGTATGTCCAGTGTTGCCTGAATTATCTCAAACTATGGGCTCTATGGGGAGCTGTGGGCGCCTGCTGCGGCCATGAGCGGCATAGACATGAACAGAGGAAGAGGACGGCAGAAAGGATTGGGGAACAGGGGGGAGGGGGTTAGTGGGCGTCCTGGGCAGACTTCAGGAGGGACCTATGCCAACATTCGTCTGAAAAGCCGGAAAACACAAGGAAAACCTCAGACTGCACTGCCTGTGCTGCAATTGACTTTTTTTCACGTACACATCGTATCCTAGCGGCTCTCCGGCGAACCACGCTCGGAACGCGTCAAAACAAATCCACGTGGGTGGCACAAAGGAACCAGTCCAGAGTGGGACCGACGAGCTCGCGCCGTTCGTACGGCCTCCCCACTGGTCCTCACTTCTGTCGTCCCCGCACTGCGCCATCTAATGAAGACTGAGATAACCCTCTCCTGCGCCTCAAGGTCACGCGCATGCGCATAAGCCGTGGTGAAAAAGATCCATTCGAACCCGCGTCGCCTCCCAGTCTCGGCGGTCGTTACTAGTGTTTGGGCGAAGCCGTGCTCACTTTCCGGACAACGTTAGGACTAATTCGAGCAAGACTTTGAGTGCAGATTATCATCAGTGAGCATATGTCGTGCTTCACTGCGTAAGAGCGCAATGAACAAAAAAAAAATAAAAAATCGAAAAATTAACGCTAGTTCACATTGATCAGATATATTAACTTCAAAATCGTCACACGGCATAACGTCATGACTGGGAACAGCTCTCCAGAACGAACCTCCGTGCATACCGTCCCAGAAATCCCATCTGCTAGCAAGAAATCTCCTGGTTCAAAGGCAGACAGGTGCACTGATACTGCACCTTTAGCAGTTCCAAACGGTGGCATCTTGCACCACCCAGTATGTAGTCTTGCATGGTATTTATGATGCCTGAATAGGATCCCCCTTTGTGTAGGGGTGGCCCCTTTGTAGAAGCGGAAGCCGCCATTTTGACGCCGTCGGTCGAAAGTACTGTCGAACGGGGCGTCCCGCAAGCGCACTGGTGAACAAGATCTCAGGTGCAGATCTAGAGGGGGGCCCGTATGTCCTGACCCCGTCCTCAATTTCTGTCTTCACATAGTGTTTAGTTGACCCTAGATTGCGTGTCTAGCATGCTGTCCATGGCTGAACCCCCTCCTCAGAAAAATTCTGGATCCACCCCTGGATCCTCTCTGGTGGATCAAGTGTTTCTTCTACGCAGCTGAGGAGGTAGCTCAGTCATCCAGCGTACTGCTGTGGGTGCTTGTGACTTTCTTAAGGCTGCTGTTCGCTGCCTTTGAACTGATTTACCCACACATCAGCCAATATCTGGCCAATCAGCATATTACTAGCCTTCAACCACATGTAAGTGCATGCAAGTCGGCGTGTAAATCTTGACCACTTTAAGTAGAAAGTTAAGCATCATTTTTATTGTTCAGTACTGAACAGATAACAGTATAGAGGCATGATACAGCAGTTATTACAAAACAAGTATGCGAACCAAGGACTGACTCAATCTCCTGGCGCATCAATCATTCCCAACTTGAAATGTACAGTTTGTGCAGTTTTTTTTTTAGGAGCCACTGAAAGCTATACATTTGGCAAAGCTGTATCACATGACAGCTGTACACGTGATTCTTGTGGTAGTAAATAAAAGCTACCTAAACATGATGCTGTCTAACAACCTCACCCAAAAAAGTATTTACATGAAATGCCTTCCTCTGGAAAGAAAAATTTCCTGCCAAGAGTGCATAAAAAAAGTTATGTACCCTAGAGCATTGTGTAAGTAAGTGCATAAAATTTCAAACAAGAACTACAATTCCATGTTGCGACCACGACAGCCGTTAGTGAAGGGACAGCCGAGAGCGACGACGTTTTATACTTTTTTTTTACAGCCTATATATCAGTGTTAAAAAATATTCGACCCCCGAGAACTAAGCTAAGGTTGGCCGCCTGGGACGTCACGTAGCATCCTTCCGAGGAAGCCGTTTGTTGGACCACAGGCTATTTTGGATGGTCAAGGCATCGATGGTGACGGTCAGGTGTTTGGTGTGGATGCGGGTAAAGCTCTTACCACCTGAGTTGTATCTGAAATAAAGAGTTATAACAAATCACCAGCATGCACACCACGAGCGCAAGCAGGGCCCGTAGCCAGAAACAGTGACTCCTTATTGCGCGCAGTGTACTGCACAAGTGTGCTGGGCTTGGTAGACTGCATTTATGCTCTACACACACACAGACTTGTGCTTGGTAACCCGGTAACTTAAACCTGTTTTCACCACTTTACCCATTAGCCCCTTAAAGTGCAGCTCCGCTGCTGTTCCGAAAGTATGAAGACGTTGTGATATTCAGGACCGTGGTCCCAACTTCATTGATAAACGCACATTGCTTTCCAAATTTCCATACTCCTTCGTGAGAAATTTGAGAAAAACTACCGGGCGGCGGTTCCACTTGTGACGTCATACTTGGAACTGCGCGGATTGGATAGCCACACCTAGCCAGCTCTGCCTGGCAACCAGTTTGTGTTTACACTCCGTCATGGCCGCTGTATCGTGCTGAAATAGCTGTCACGAGCTATCGGGGACCACCGCACCGTTTTATCATGTTTCTTATAAGAAATACTTCGTCTTCGAGCACGTACTCGTTCTCGTTCTCAATAGCTTTGATGGTGCTTTCTGCACGCGCAGCAAGTCCACGCATAGTGCGCTGCCAAAGCTATTGAGAATGCGTACGAGTTCGTCACACGTTAGGTGTTAGGTCTTGTTGGTAGCATGAAGCACAGTGCGGGCACAGAATGTCCGCTCACGACGGCCGTCGTTGCACAACGAGGCCATCCTGTAAGGCTTGTTAAAGAAGACCGGCAAAACTATCTTTGAGGCTACTAACGACAGCAATTATCACGGAACACACCCAAAACATTCACCTTCGCCCATAGATCTCCGCCATCGCATCGACGATTTGGCGTTAGCCAAGCCACGAGCGCGGCTAAGCCAGGACGAAGCCGGGATTGGTCAGGGTTTGCCGACCACAGGACCGCCGTGCCAGGGAAATTTAAAAAATTGTTTTTTTAAAAACTACAAACAAATGGGTGAAAATTTTTCACATGTATGCTCCCTGTGCGGAAACGAACGCACAGCCCAAGCATGGCTCCATTCTGTCGCAGTCGAAAATCGGCGGAGCTGAGCTTTAAGTGCTCGATTCAATCACCCAAACAGATGCGCCATCGTATGAACTAGGGCCCCTGGTCTTCTGCTGCAATGGCAAATTCAAAATTCTGCGGCACCGACTTGTAAATTCCGCGATTCTCCGCGCCATCGGGTCAATGGCTGCTTGGAACGGGAAACACTTCATTTTGTTGGATAATGTGGGAACAAAAATTATTTGATAAAATTACAGACTATTACAAATTACAGATGTGGTCTGTCACCTGCAGTCATTTTATACCTGCTGAAAGATCTTTCAGCATCATTAGAGTTCTATAGGAAGTTTATAGGAAGGAGTTTACAATGCATGCCCTGGGGAAGTTACATCTTTACGACCCCTTTTTTGTTCAAGGCTGTAGGCATTATTTAAGAGCCAACTTTTTAAAGGCAACTTCCCAGACATCAAATCAAAATCCCCCCGCGCCACCGCTAAACTGCACACACGAGGGACACCACCCCCTACCTGTGAGGTGACATATGCACAATAAACTTGGGGTAACGTTATCTAGCGCTAAACTACAATCTGTCTGTATTGGCCTTGCACTATGGGTAATTTTGTAAAGCAGGCTTCACCTCATGCAGGGAAGCATCAGGTGAAGCATCAGGTGAAGCATTCCGCGAAATTTCGCGGAATCGTGGAAAACCCGGGGCCTTAATATTGACTGCGGCTCTCCGATGGAGGGCAAACATACTTGAAAAACAGGTCCATCATAGGTGGAGTGACGGACTTCGGACCAACGCCGTAGAGCCGAAGCACTTCCTCCCTGTCCGGGTTGTACGAATAGAGTCCGCGGAACTGGCAACCGGCATCTCGAAACAAGATGAGAAAGTGCTTGCTGTCCGACTGGTTGATCTCCTGCAAGTGCCCCAGTTTAACGGGATGTGCCACTCAAGCTCTGGAAACACTCACCTCTACCACTTTGGCCTTTGTCTCAGAGTTGACAGCCCCAGCCAGCACTGTGTTGATAGCATTGAGGACTATGCCACGATTGGACTTGGCTGTCGGCTTAACAAACAGCTTTGGCCCCGTGTACTCATAAGGCAACAGCGACGACGTCGTAGAACACGCGTCTCCGTCACTGGCCGCTCGCCATCCGTCCGCGGAGCACGTGCTAGGTGGGCTGGGGGCTCTTCCGCGACATTCTACGTGCAGCAGATGGGTTAAGACGTTTCTCCTTTCAAAATTGAGGGGCAAAAACATACCATGTAGGTTGATCTGTGATCCTGAGAGTGGGTGATGGGAGCCAAGCTGAGAGGCTGCACCAACGTGCATTGACTTTGGTCTAGGCTTGGAGGATGACCTGCAAGCCAATTTTCTTACATCGTAACACACAATGTATAATTAGGGCCTGGCGTTTTAGGGTTATACCCCATTACACCGATTCAAATCAGCAAAAACGGGGTTTAACCCGATATTTACCCGAAAACTGCTGGACGAGGGGGATCTAAAGTCATCACAACTAACAAATAACTTTTGGAAACTCTGTTGTAAATGCATAAATATGCTCACACAAGTAGAACTTGAATCCATGTGCAGGTTTGCATTACCACGCAGATTTGAATTACCATTCCATTCCATGCAGTTTTAATGTTTTAATTGACATGGTTTGTGGAGGCAGGTTGCAACAGTAGTTTATTCCAACGATTGCGGTTCGAGAGAAGCGGGGTGTGCGCGCGATGCCCATGCGCATCCCGTCAGGTCATCTTCCTCCGCTACAGACCTTTAAACACAGTCCTCACTTTGTCGCAGACAGTGTTATTACTTAGTTCAGCAGCTGTTGCCTTCTTAGATTTGTGACGTGTACAACAAGCTCGATAAACCAGATTTTTACCCGTCTCGTGTAATTCCAGAAATTTTATACCCGAATTCACCCAAATTTGATGCTGCTGTTTTCCACTCGATTTTTGCCCCCCCCCCCCCCCCCGAATTTGGCAAAAAATATTTCCCGAAAACCTCAGACCCTATGTAACCTTTAACAGACAGTACCTTGATGTTGAATGATTAGATGGCCTCGGTCGTGTAAGAGTAGCATTCCACGTAGACGCTGAGGAACTCGAATTCGTCTCCGCTTCTTCCTGAGCTTTCCGTAGCCGATATTGTTCCAGGATGGCCTGCCGTCGTTGTTTCTCTTCTTCCCTCTTCCGCTCCTGCTCTTCCTTTTGCAACCTGGAGACGCGTGAACAATGGCATTCCAATATGCTTTGCAATGGCACAGTGCCGGACAACAAGCAGAATTTTTGCCCAGCCAATGTTCAGCCAATGTCCAGCCAATGTACAAGAAGTTGGCGCGTCTGCCGGGGTGTGGCGTGGTGAAGTGGGAGAGCGCCACTTCAAAATGCTCGAATCGCTCGACACTGCTCGTTCAAAACCCTCCCCCACAAAAAATTTCTGTTAACAGTGAAAGGCCGGCCATTTCCTGGGTAACAAAAATGCCGTACGTGGGAGCCGTCTAAAGGGATTGCGGACAATTTGTCCCAAGCTCGAGGACAGAAAGGACCAGATGGCAAGGCTGCCTTCCGGTACGAATATTTCTGTCCTCGTCACTCTCCATCTACTTTACCATCATCCATCACTATCTACCTTAGTTGAACACCTGATTTTCTTTGAAGCCAGTCACCAGATCCTCTGCCTGCCAGTTCCACCAGATCCATTATAAATCCCAAAGATAAATCCCAGAAGATTGCTATAGCTAGTCACCTGTTCTGCAGTTTTTGAGCTGATTGCCCAAAATGGCCTAGACAGAACTCATCTGGAAACCGTGTGCTCTTCCCAAATGTAGAAGTGTCACAGCAGCACAAACCACCGCTAAATCTGCGCTATACTCACTGTTGCTGCATGCGCTTGACAGCATTGGCCTGTTCCTTCGCAATGCGCTTGGCTTCTTGCTCCTCTTTACGCTTCAGGCACACCATCATTATCATCTCTTTGCGACGCTGCATTTCACTCTCTGCATCCTGAAGACACAATTCAAAGTGGAAAGGTTAGATGATGAATCGACAGTGGTGTTCTGTTAAAGGAGCCCTGAAAGGCTTACTTCGTATTACACAACCGCAATTACAACATCAAGTTGTTGCTGTTGTCGAATAATACCCTCTTCGTAAGCTGAGCTCTTGTTCAATAGCAAATTAAAATGCGACAAAAATGTGTGTGTAGTGTCAGTGTAGGGCCTGTGATGCTATCTTTGCAGGAGTTCAGGCTTTAAATCTTTACCACTGCCTGAGGTATTACACCATACCGTCCCATGCTATGCTCTTTTGTACAACCGACAGGCACTAGTAACAGCTGATATTCTCAAATACAGTAAAACCCGCGGATAACGATATCCCTCGTAAAACGATGGTTTATGATTTTACTGTCAAAATATGGGCAAACGATTCGCGTACAGCGACAGAGACCGCGCTTCCGAGTACTAAATTGTATAATTATGTTGGACGCTGTCCCGTGCGCGTAACCTCGCGGCGAAAATCGCCGCGATAGGATACAATATCTCGATGACACGAATCTCACGGAGTAAAGGAAAAAATTCTTAGCATCCAAAATTCGTGTCAAAAGGATTGACCAAAATGAAAATTGAGGTAAGAGAATGGACACCGACTGTTCATTTTCCAATACTGTCAGTAAAAGAGGTCGGTGGTAATGCTTTCGTGTCTCCGTATTTGGCTCATGCTGCTCAAATTCGCGAGACGATTCAAAAGGCCCTGCACGTGCTTTCCACCCACGAGTCGCGCGACAGTGTTCTAAAGCGAGCTTCTCCTAAAGCACGCATGCGTTAGGTGAAGCCGACTTGCAGACTGGTGACGTGTAATGTTGCCAGAAATTGTCCTGACATGTTCCCTCCATGAGATCTGGTCAGTTTTCCCAAGCCAGTGCGATGTGACACAGCTTCGAGGTTTTTTTCAGCATCTTTTTCTTTTGCTACACGCGGGGTGGCGCGGACGCGCTATTTAGGTCAACCCTCGTTTAATGATGTACCCTGTATAACGATGGAATATCGTTATACGCGGGTTTCACAGTAAAGCTATATTTGAATACTATTTGCCTTCAAATTCCCTAAATTTTGCAGGTTTTCAATTACTATTTCAAGCGAATTCCCTGTCCAAAACAACGGGGAACTTCGTGCCTGCTGCTACGTTCTGATACAAATCCCTCATAAAACAGATCATATATTAAGTATTAACGAGGCTGCCCTGCTTTTCTGCCTCTGAGCTTGTCGTACTGGCGAACTGCTATGCACGCGACAACGTTGCTTCTGTGTGGCCGTTCAACCACTGATCAGCACTTGCGATTCACTGCGCATCGCCACAGCACTTATGTGCAACTTTCCCTGACTTCAGCTGCTTTTTGGCAAATTCCCTGGCAATCCCTTGACTTTTCCAGCAGCATCAAAATTCCCCGATAATTTCCAGTTTTCCATGTTTTCCAGGTTTGTAGGCACCCTGATTATAGTTTTGCTCCCAGAGAAGTGCTGTTTCATAGTTCTTAACAGGGGACAAAGGGTTCCTCTAGTGAAGGCTATTCTGAAGGTGTACGCACAGGGTCTGGGTTGACCAGATCAGCACCAATGACAAAGCCGATGCCAGGGTTACCGGGGTCGTCTGCCTCAGGATCTTCCTGCCCGAGGTCTTGAGCTGAAAACAATGTGTGCATGAGACGCTACAATCGCGGAGCAACATCTACAGGGGGAACTCACCTGCAGGTTCCTCAGATGGCTTTTCTTCACCCACTTCCTGCTTTGTAATTCGTGGCCTCAGCTTTGGCTTTGGCTTCTTAGGCTGATCGTCGTCGAAACTGATGAAGAAACCCGCTTTCTGACTCTCCTCCGTTGGAGATGCAGCGGGCGAAGCCGCCTTGTTCCTCGTGACTCGAAACGTTTTCCCATAGTTAGGGGTTTTCTTTGCGGGGGAACTAGGCACCTCCGCCTGCCTCTGCTCCTCCCTGGTAGGCGCGTCCCGTTTAGGCAGCGGCGCAGGCGTGGGCTCCGGATCGCGGGCGATCGCCTCTACTCGTGTCTGGTCCTGCGCCTGCTTCACTGGCTGTTCACTCTGCGGCACCGAGAAGGTTGCATAATTTTCGTTCTGCTGGTAGTACTGGGGGGCCATTGAGTATCTGTTGTACTGGTACTCGTCCTGCTTTGGGTACATGACCATGCTCTGGTCGCCGTACTGTTGGTCAACTTGGCTGATGGGGTATACTGGAGGCCCCCACTGTTGCCGCTGTTCGGCTACGCTGACGACAGGCGGACCCCACTGGCCCCTCCTTGGGGGAGCTTCCACGGGGTAAGAACTACTCGGTTCGCCCCACTGCCTCCGTGCTGGCTGGAATGTCTGTTGATAGGGCTGTTGATAAGGCTGTTGGTAGGGCTGCTGATAAGGCTGTTGGTATTGTGATACATTTGGTTGCTGCTGGTAGGGTGTTTGGTACATGGGCATGAGTGGGTTCATAGGTTGTGGCATAGGTTGCGACATAGGTTGCGACATCGGCTGGCTTACTGGTTGTTGCATGGGTGGGTTCACTGGTTGTTGCGTGGGTGGGTTCACTGGCTGCTGCATTTGTGGGTTGACTGACTGTGGCATTGATTGGTTCATTGACAAAGATACAGGTTGTTTCACCGGCTGAGACATAGGTTGGTTTAGTGGCTGAGAGATAGGCTGACTTGCTGGCTGAGACATCGGCTGTGATATCGGCCTGCTCACCGGCTGTGATGCTGCCACGGGTTGCTGCGCTGCTGAGGTTCCCTGACCATGCAGGAAGAACTGATCTCGCGTCGTCGGTTTTGGAGTGTGCTCACCGTGCAGCATGTTTTGGATCGCACGCTGTTGCTTGTCTAGCCGGGACAGGTCCTCATCGAGATCCGTAAGGCTCATGTTCAGCTTGTCAATTGATGAAACACAGTCCTCCAGATCCACATTGTCATCATCAGGCGAGGGGTCTTCTAGAAGTTCCGCGGGTTTGTCGAGCCACTTGCGTCTAACGGTATCAAGGTTATCAGTTATTTCCCTCAAGGATGGCTGGCCAATCTCTTTCGTTGCCGTTCTCTCTGGGGACTTCTCTTGAACCTCGTCCTTGCCTTTTGTAATCACCTGCAGGAAAGCTGCTTTCCCTGGAAGGTGCAAAGTTTGAAAGGCAGATGAAGCAACTGTGGAACACACATGCAAGTGGGAAAAAAAGGGGGTTTGAGGAGCAGGACAGAACCATTGACGTGAAAGATTAAAGTATGGCAGTCACCGAAAAATGCCTCGGAACAGTTACTGAATCACGCCACCTTCTACAGAAGCGAACAGCTCCTGAAATGCTTCTCACACAGGAATATCCCCAACAAGACAACAACGAAGGCACCCGCACTTCAGCAGAGGTCTCTCAATTCCTTCTTAAAATGATAGCCCCAACCCGTAGCACGAGCCGAACCAACACTGTCACATACTTCCTCATGTTGCTCAGAGCCGCTGCACAAAACACTCCAACAAGGTGTTCAGGGAACTATTCACAACTGAATTTTATAATTCACTAATTCACTAATGTGACACTGCTGTTAGTAACTCTTGGTGCCCATTTCACCAAGCAATCCATCCACCCACTCAAGATTGAACTGACTGAATATGTTTTTATCACACCTCGAAACAGTGCTCAATCACTTTTATCTCGGTCACATGAGCTCGCGCTTACGTCACCACGAAACAGAAACCAGGTGGTGAACGTGCCATTCACCAGTGCCATTCATCGGTTAATGTATAGGTTCTGCGAGTAACTTACAGCCGAATACAACTGTAATCTCAAAATCAGTAGAGTTCCAGAATTCTCTTTCTTTTTCTTTTTTTGCATGATGTACAGCTCGCGTCAGATTTAACTTGAACGCCATTCTGGTCCGGAGACCCTGGTGCTTAGTAGGAATAACCGCGGAGGATGTTTTGGTCATCTATTTACAGTTTGAGCGGGTGACCCTCGTTACAAAGGCAGTTGTTTTCAGCTAGGCGCAGCCAGGGCGGCTCTCTTCCCGCTTAGCAGGTTGGAGCGCTGTTCAAGTTAACTTTGACACGAGTCGTACAAGCACTTGGTAACAAGGACAGACAGGACGAGAGGACAGGACAAGGTGCTAGACTTTTAACCAAAATTTAATGGCAAACAAGACCTGTAATCTTGTGCCCCCCATACATGGTAGCTGCGTCATCCGCTAACCGCTCAGTCGAGTATCATTCCCTTTTTCTAATCTTTCCTGGAATTTGACCTCCTTATCATACAGAGCAATAGAAGCATGGTTAACACAACCCCCCCCCCCCCACCCCCCGACTTGTTCTTTCTTTCTTTCTCTACAATACCTGGTGTAGCTTGTCCTGCAGTAAGCAGGCTGACATCTCCATTTATTTTCTCCTGCCATCATCATCATCAGCATTATTTTTTTTTCTTACTTCAAATGCCTCCATTATCTCCCTGGTACATTGATCAGTAGGGTATCCTTTTATCTTTGTTTTTGATCCATCTTGGGGAGCACCAACACGTGTTGCAGTGCACAGCTAGGTGGCTGAAGCATGAGCCTCTCAGAGTGGTGGCATGCTCTCTTTCTTTCTTTCTTTCTTTAACAGCATATCTTTCTCATCTCTTAGCCTAACATTCACGCAACGACCTGAATGGCCAATGTGTGACTTTCCACAAGACAGCGGAATGTCATAAAAATAGAACACATTTGCCCTACAGGTGACAAACTTCTTGAGGTGTTTTTATGTTATGTTGACCTTTGTTATTTCTGTCAGCCATTAGTTTGCACAACATACTTAATTTTTCTGGCGCAGACAATGACACCACGGGGATAAATTAACACATTTTGGAACAGTTTTGCCACACAGATCAAAGTCAGAAGGATTTTCGAAGTCGAAGTCGATTTTCCGGACCAAAAAGGCTCACGTAGAAGCACCAACACTACTACTTTCGGCACTGCAGTGGCAATTTGTAAACCGCCATTTTGGATTTTACGTTGGATTGGATTGGTCATTGGAGTCCTAGACGAAACTGCTATAAAGCTTCTAAACCGTAACAGTAGGTGATGTATTTTCGGCACCGGCGCGTAGGCACTTTCGGGATCGGGATGCTGTCCCGAGTTTCTGCGCTGTTGCTGTTTGTCATCTTTCAATGCTATGGACACGCCTACAATTATAGACTTCCTTGGTGCAGCTGTGGTGAAATAATGTCGAATTTTCTGGTCGTCGGCTTTTTCAGACTGCTTCGGACTTTTTTCCGGTCCCCGCCAAATATCCTGAGGCGCAGCCAAAAAACATTCCATAGCGGACGGGAAAAGACGTATTCCAACGCAAAGTCAATATTCTTGCACTGCGAATGCTCAATATAATATGCGGCAAAACTTTTGCCTGGTGAGCAGAGATTTGTGTGTGTGTGTGTGTGTGTGTGTTTTCTTCCACTAGAACGTTCCGCGGGGATGACATACTATCACAATTTGTGGTAGTATGGATATGTAGGTGGATACGATTCCTATGTATGACATACTGGAAATTCCAGGATCCATATTTAGAAATCCAGAAATCTCCAGATTATAAAAACGGTCAGAGTTTTCAGTACCTTACCGTTCAGTCAGGAAAATCGGTCGGCTACAGTATATGTATCGTGTGGAAAATAAATAAAGACCATGTCCTGCATTCCAGACGAACACAATATGCTGAATGTGCAGTGCCTAGCGTTCTCCAGTGTCTATACTGGCGGATGAACTGACACAGCTCTGCTACAGGCACCCCTTGCCAATTGTGTAATCATTATGAATGGAAATAAAACAAACACGCAAAGAAATAAGTGAAGATGATGCAAACCCGAGGGCAAAAACGAGCCCTAAAACACAATGCTCTATGTATAGGCGATCAAGTTCTCTCGCGCATTGTTCTAAAAATAAAGAAGACTCACCAGCCTTCTGCCTTTGTTTCTTGACTCTGTCCTCCACTCGCCTCTTCGCATGCTCAATTTTCCTCCTTCGTTCCTCCAGTTTGATCCGAATGTTGTTCAGCTGAGCCGCTACGGCTGAATCCGTCGCGTCTTCCTCGGGCGCCGGCTCTTCCTCTTTCCTGCGCCTGGGTGCATTCCCTTCGTTCTGCTGCTGCATGTAGACGATGTTGATTCCGCTCGAGTTCCCTTCCTTGGACAACTTCGCAAAGCTGGTCGTCTGCTTTTTTTCCCTGCTTTGAGCGAACATGTCAGTCTCAAAAGGATCGGTCATTTCCAGCGCAGCTTTCTCTCCGGAGAAGTTGAGTATGTGTGACATTGACGGTTCCCTCCTCAAGGGGAATCCCGCGGACTTCTGCGTCTGCACCCTGTCGGCGTCGGAGCCCCCCAGGTGGTCGTAGTAGCTTTCCAGGCCGGAGTTCCGCCCAGCGGTGTGCTCCGGCTCGCTCTTGGGACCCCTGGCGGGCGACGCGTCCCCGCGGGAGGCGCTCCGCCTCAGCGGTGAAGCGTCTGACCGCGATGGGCTTCTCATCAGGCCACCGGACTGCTGATACAGGTCAGACTTGGAAGCGCTCCTGTACAGCCCCCCGCTCTGCTGGTGCAGGTCGGGTTTCGAGGCACTTCGGGACAAGCTCGTCTGCTGCAAGTCTGACCTTGACAAACTCCTGTGCAGGTCCGTCCTGGAAGCATTGCGGTGCAACGGAGAACCAGAGTGTATGTCACTTCGGGAAGCGCTCCTGTGTAATTCGGAAGAATGGTGCAAGTCACACTTTGAGGAGCTCCTGCGTACAAGACCTCCCGGAGGAGGAGGTTCCGCCGGCCGAGCGTCGGATCTCGAAGCACTTCTCCGCAGCTGTCGGTTTTCATCGGGCTGCTGCCTCCGCCGAAACGAGTCATCTTCTCCGCGCTCCATGTGTTTAGCATCGTTGTTTGTTCGTTCCTTTGGCTCTCGTAACCTAGCCGGTTGTAATGGCTCGCGTCTCACAAAATAGCCAGCCAAGTCATCGTCATCATCCGAGCGGGACCTGCAAAGATATGGGCATCAGCTGCTCGGGTATAGGTATAGGAGGTATAGGTATAGGCATAGCTGGGCGAACTCACTCATGAGGGCCCTCATGAGTGCCCCTCACTCTCACCTCACGCCTTTGAGGTGAGGGTGAGTGAAGGCAGGCCCGCGATCAGGCCATCCGTGAGTGCACTCATGAGGTTCTTACCCTCATGAGGTCTCCTGTGAGTGCACTCATGAGGTCTTACCCTCATGAAGCCTCCTGTGAGTGCACTCATGAGGTTTTGCCTATCATGAGACCTCCTGTGAGTGCACTCATGAGGTCTGAGGGGCGCCAGGTCTGTGTGAGTGAAGTCACTGGTGAGGCCTGAGGGGTGTGAGGTCAGTGTGAGTGCATTCAGAAATGAGGTTAAATGACGCTTACGAGACGTGGGCAAATTATGAAGGCACTAGTGATATGGTTCCAGCGATCCAGCTACCGGCAGGGTGCACTTTAAAGGGCTGGTGTTCCCGTTTTTAGCAATTTCGTCTACGTCGCGCTGGGAACATAGCCAAGCGTCCTGAGCTGACGGATTAGTTGGTGATGTGGTTCCATCGACCCACGTCCACGCAGTGTGCACTTTAAAGGGCTGGTCTGTCCGTTTTTAGCAGTTTCGTATATGTCGCGCTGGAAACAGAGCAAAGCGTCTTGGCTGACTGATTACTTGATGACGTGGTTCCAGCGACCACTACACGCAGTGTGCACTTTAAAGGGTTGGTGTGCCCGTTTTTAGCAATTTCGTCTATGCCGCGCTGGGAACAGAGCAAAGCGTCCTGAGCTGACTGATTACTTGGTGATATGGATCCATCGACCCACCTACACGCAGTGTGCACTTTAAAGGGCTGGTCTGGTCTTAGCAGTTTCGTATATGTCGCGCTGGGAACACAGCAAAGCGTCTTGGCTGACTGATTACTTGGTGACGTGGTTCCAGCCACCCAATTATACCGGCAGGGTGCACTTTAAAGGGCTGGGGTGCACGTTTTGAGCAATTTCGTCCACGTCGAGCTGAGAACACAGCCACGTGTCCTGAGTTGACTGATGACTTGGCGATATGGTTCCAGCGACCCAACTCCAGGCATGGTGCACTCTAAAGGGCTCGTGTGCACGTTTTTAGCAATTTCATCTCCGTCGCGCTAGGAACACAACAAAGCCTTTTGAGCTGACTGATTACTTCATGATATGGTTCCAGAGACCCAGCTACTGCCAGGGTGCACTTTAAAGGGCTGGTGTGCCCATTTTTAGCAATTTCGTCTACGTCGCTCTGGGAACACAGCCACGCGTCCTGAGCTGACTAATTACTTGGTGACATGGTTCCAGCGACCCAACTACAGGCAGGGCGCACTTTAAAGGGCTCGTGTGCACGTTTTTAGCAATTTCGTCTATATCGCGCTGGGAACACAGCAAAGCGTCCTGATTTGACTGATGACTTCGTGATATGGGTCCAGTGACCCAACTACAGGCAGGGTGCACTTTAAAGGGCTGATGTGCACGTTTTTAGCAATTTCGTCTACGTCGCGCTGGGAACACAGCCCATTGTCCTGGGCATTGTTGTGTTCCCAGCGCAACAAAGACGAAATTGCTAAAAACCGGCACACCTGTCCTTTAAAGTGCACGCTCTCGGTAGTTGGGTCGCTGGAACCATATCGCGAAGTAATCAGTCAGCTCAGCAGGCTTTGCTGTGTTCTCAGCGCGAAGTAGATGAAATTGCTAAAAACGGGCACACCAGCTTTTTAAAGTGCACCCAGCCTGTATATGGGTCGATGGAACCATATCGCCAAGTAATCAGTCGGCTCAGGACGATTTGCTGTGTTCCCAGCGCGACGTAGACGAAATTGCTAAAAACGGGCACACCAGCGCCTTCAAAGTGCACCCTGCCGGTCGTTGGGTTGGTGGAACATTATCACGAAGTAATCAGTCAGCTCTGTAGACTTTGTTCTGTTCCCAGGGCGATGTACGCGAAATTGCTAATAACGGGCACACCAGCCCTTTAAAGTGCACCCTGCCGGTAGTTCGCTCACTGGAACCATATCACCAAGTAATCAGTCAGCTCAGGACGCTTTGCGGTGTTCCCAGCGCGACATAGACTAAATTTGTAAAAACGTGCACACCAGCCCTTAAAAGTGCAGCCTGCCTGTAGTTGGGTCGCTGGAACCATATCGCCAAGTAATCAGTCAGTTCAGGACGCTTTGCTGTGTTCCCAGTGCGACGTAGACGAAATTGCTAAAAACGGGCACACCAGCCCTTCAAAATGCACCCTGCCGGTAGTTCGGTCACTGGAACCATATCACCAAGTAATCAGTCAGCTCAGGACGCGTGGCTGTGTTCCCAGAGCGACGTAGACGAAATTGCTAAAAACGGGCACACCAGCCCTTTAAAGCGCACCCTGTCAGTAGCTGGGTCTCTGGAACCATATCATGAAGTAATCAGTCAGCTCAAGAGGCTTTGTTGTGTTCCCAGTGCGACATAGACGAAATTGCTAAAAACGGGCACACCAGCCCTTCAAAGTGCACCCTGCCAGTAGTTAGGTCGCTGGTACCATATCATGAAGTAATCAGTCAGCTCAGGACGCTTTGCTGTGTTCCCAGCGCGACGTTGACGAAATTGCTAAATACGTGCACACCAGCCCTTTAAAGTACACAGCCGGTGGTTGTGTCGCTGGAACCATGTCATCAATGCCTTCATAATTTAATTTGCGCACGTCTGGTATGCGTCATTTGACCTCATTTCTGAATGCCCTCATACTGACCTCACACACCTCAGGCCTCACCAGTGACTTCACTCACAGAGACTTGGCGCTCCTCAGACCTCATGAGTGCACTCACAGGCGGTCTCACGAGGTGCACAACCTCATGAGCGCACTCACAGGAGGTCTCACGAGGGACACAACCTCATGACACTCATGGCACTGACAGGAGACCTTATGAGGATAAGACCCTCAGGGCTTGCGTTTGTGAGTGCCGTGAGGGTGAGGGCGAGTGAGGGTCTGTGCTCGTGAGGGCGGTGAGGGTGAGGGCGATTGAGGGCATGTGCCCGTGAGGGCCGTGAGAGTGAGGGCGAGTGAGGGCATGAGCCCGTGAGGGCGGTGAGAGTGAGGGCGAGTGAGGGCATGAGCCCGTGAGGGCCGTGAGGGTGAGGGCGAGTGAGGGCAGGAGCCCGTGAGGGCGGTGAGGGTGAGGGCGAGTGAGGGCATGAGCCCGTGAGGGCCGTGAGGGTGAGGGCGAGTGAGGTTTCACCAAAATGCCCACCTATGGGTATAGGTATAGCTGCTCGGGTATAGGTATAGGAGGTATAGGTATAGGTATAGCTGCTCGGGTTGGCTTGGTCCTATATGCACAATGTTGCTAGGCAGACCATGCTGCACCACTGTGTCGCATCTACTGCCCAATTACACTCACACATTCCTAAAAGTGGGTTGTGTACATAGTACAGGCTAAAGATTCGGTGACATTTAATCTGTGTGTTGTTAGCTGCATGATACAAATGCAAGACTGCAAGGATGACACAATCTGGAGTCCTCAACCCCATTCCAGTTAATTGCTGGTCAAGCAATCAAATTGGTGCTGAGCTCCCTGTCAACACATGATTTCTCTTCCTTGTTTGATTTCTCTTGCTGTCGCAAAGAATCCAATTTGTTTACTGGGCTTAATCTGAACATAATCCACATTCCAGACACCCTTTCCAGTGCAAACCGTATGTATGAACACGAAAAATCCTTGGCTTATTGTCACCTTAAATGGTTCCTTGCAACTGAAGCTATCTAAAGATGTTGGTGCACGGCTGCATAAATTCGGAAAGAAAATTATCGTGGCCGTACCGTAAGGGCTACGTGATGACATACCTGGACTTCGGGGAAGAACTGAGGTGGACTCCATCAGAATCCCCATCATCCCGTACAGGAGGGGAATGGTGCTTGCTTCTGGGACCTGCATCAAAGGTTGGCATAAAAAATTCTGACCACCAGGCAATGTCCACGAAACTTACTCTCGTTCCTCTTGCTGCCTCGCCAAGCGCCGTTCTGGTGGAAGCTGCTGGAAAAAAAAAAAAAATTCAGTTGAGAGAGTAACCACCGCAGTCCACTGTGGGGAATGCCCGAGACGTCCTATTTTCCTACTTGTACTCGTGGAGAGGATGCACATTTGCTTTCTTTACACGTTACAGTTTTCGCAGGTACTCTGTTATATATGTGCAGAGAGGATGGTGGTTTGCTGCGTATTTTCCGGGTTTGTAACTTTTTAGTTCAAGTGCTGTCCTTACCCACGTTTTTGTGTGTGCTAGCTCAGGCTTTGTAACTTTCTATCGCAGATTACTACTTCCTGTTGTGAAGGGACAAAATTTCATCAGTGTTTGTTTCTATGCAGTAAATTTGTATTGTGAATACCTAAGAAGACCCAGACCATCGTGTTTTGGGGTTTGATGCTTTTGATTGTTTGTTTCTTTCTTTTTTTCAAAATCGTGATTTATTTCGGGGTAAAACAGAGTGATATTCTGTGAGACTATAACTAGAGCCAGAAGATTTCGGGAAATATTTTTTTCTAAATTCGGGGGGTAAAAATCGGGTAAATAAACATGTGCACTAAATTCATGTGAATTCGGGTGAAAACACTTCCACCACGCTAAATTCGGGGTGAAATCGGGCTCAGTTGCTCAAACTAACTGTAGTGGTTTGGTACAAACGGTGATGTAACTGAATTTTTCTGCCAAACAAGTAAATTAGTACGTTCCTGCAGACATCCCAGTGAGGGCAATTTGCCAGGTAAAAATCGGGTTTCACCCTAAAGAGGCAACCTTCAATTCGGGGTGCAAATTCGGGGAAGAATCGGGTAAAACCCTAAAACTTCAGGCTCTAACAATAACTTTCGGGTAGAAAATGAAAAATAGAAGGAATCCCCACGTTTCATTGGAACACTGGATGCCAGGCAGCTGTGCTGAACGTGCAGTGTTCAGTTTTTTTGTTTTTTTTTTACCTGAAGCACTGATGATGCAAATTGGGGACACATTCGATCGCCACACACACACGCCCCTAAGAACACCCCCAAGAATACCAAGCTAGACAGACCAACACCGCCCCCTCGTTCATCACACACACCTGTTGTTCCCGCTGTTGGCACACAGGTCCGGAATGTGACTGTACGAGTTCTGCCTGGCACGAGCCTTGCGTAGCATCTGGCCATTCTGCCTGCTGGAAGCTGCACAAAACAACGGGTAGCGTCACCCACCCGCACGCCCTCCCACACGGGAAAGTGATCACCTTCGACGGGGGGCGGCTCCTGGTAGCGAAGTCCCGGGCGACGAACGCACTTGGGAGGCCGAATCTCAAAGATGTACATGAGGTCTGCCAAGAGTGCTAGTACGTTCTGACGAATGGATGGATGCATGAACAACATGTCTTCCACCGTCAGGAAGGAGACGTCGTGCGGGAGGTGCGTCTGACAGAACCTCTGGACCAGCTGGAGGTTGTACAGGGAGTCCGCCAGGCTCATGGGGTCGTTGAGGCAGAGCTCTGCAGCGAATGTAACGGTGAAACAAAGCGAGGAAATGTCGTGCTAGAGTCAGGCGGCAAATTGAATGTCGTTCCCGGTTAAGGACATTCGCACCGAATGACATCCGTTTCGTGTCACACAGTGAAACCAAATGGCAGTACAGTAAAACACCGCTCGAATGAACTACGTATTCAGATGTACAAACTTTGCCAGAATAACCCCACCAGAACGCTATTTTAGCCAATGCAAATCATTGCCAGTTTTAGTGAATCCCAGTGAGGCACGAATTTCAGTTCTACATATCTACGGCCCCACTGCGTGCCTCTTGGTTCATCGTGGTTGCTGCCACCATGTTGGCTTCGGACGAGGACTTGATTAGCACGCTACATTTGGGTGATAGCCACGGCCATAGCCGTAGCCAGAATGCAGTTGCTTGCAGCAGAATGCCGCTCAACAGACCACAATAGATGTTCCCATTCTTTCATTGTTTTTGCCACAATCTGCTTATTGATGAGAAAGAGATGGTATCTGCTGAGTACCAGGTATATTAGTTCATATGTGAATAATGCAAAATAAATGTCTGTAAATATCATTTAAGCACCACAGTTTCATTTTAATTTGTGACAGCAAGCTGCCCTTTTTGACATGACATGGCTTAACACTATTTTTCAGAGAACTCCCACACCCATGCAACTGACACATTGCACATAGCCTTCTTACATGACTTGGCTTGTGATACTTGGCCAACTAAGCGTCGTCCAAAACGAAACGATTTTTCTAAATAGTCTAATGTTTCGCTAGTTTTGAGAAAAAGAAATTAAAAAAAACATATCGAATGTTCCTGTACTTAACTCCATATGTTTGGTCCTGGTATTTTAATAATCGTCAATGACATCATTTGTGAATCACATTAGTTTTTTTTTTTTTCGTGTAGCTCAATACAATACAAATGCATGACATTCAGTGCAAACGTCATTCGTTGGGAATGTCATTCTATTTGCCCTGTGACAGGGGTATGAAACAGAAACAGCTGGGCCTGTCTGTTACCTGCAAAGGGGTATTAAAGGAGGAGGGCGCACTCACCTTCCCACGAGAGGTAGTCGGGGCAGTAGAAGCTGAGCAGTGCAGTCAGGGCACAGCCGTCACTCAGATCTGGCAATTCTTGGATCACAGGAATGTAGGGCACTAACGGGCGAAAGTCCTGCAAAGTTGCAGAGGAGGACATCTAGTGTCGGCAGGTGGCGCTCGTAAGCGGTGAGAGGCGGTGCACAAGAAAACTGTCACTAGCAAAGGTCTGACATTCGCTGTGCATCGTGTTGGCCATTCTAGGGAGCTTTTCTTTCAGCATCACAAAAACAATAAATAATTAGAACTTGACACTGGCATTTTAATGGGCGTCGAACGTTTGTCAAGGAGTGTCCGTGAGAGATGCGGGTGAAGGTCGATGTGACGAATAGGATGGCGATGATAGTGCACAAAAGGCAATTTCTTCCTCGCAACAGCATTAATAACATTAATCATTTGTACCAAATGTTCAGCATTCTCATATGACAATAGGAGATACTTCAACGGGTAATTGCTGGAAGATGGCTGCTCTACCAAACGCAAAAAGGAAATAAAACCTGCTGGCGTCGGCCGATCTATAGCTTTCGATTGACATGTAGAACAAGAAGCACATAAGGGTAAAGGCTTTCCAGTGAAGTATCTTTGCAAAATTTGGGTACTGCTCACTTTCAGCAGTTTATGGGGTTTTCTAGTATTTGACAGGCCTCTAGACACTAGTCTAATGTTCACGGGATTACTGAAAATATGCTGGAACGTTCTCAAGAAGGAAACGCGGCAGAGAGTCCACAGCTTACTCCACAAACTGTCACCCGGATAGCATAGAGCCAGTTATATTAGCAAGTTATATTTTGCATAAACATGTAACATCAAAATATACATGGTTGCGCAAATGACAATTTTGCATAAGACCTTTATACACTTATTTAACATCTCCAAACACGTATCTCAGAATCACCACTGCGAACTGCTAGAAAACGATTTAGTCCAGATTTCCAAGCAAAACGGTTCAAGGCCAACCACCAGATTTTGTCATATTAACCTGAGAAGTTTGAAACCACTTTATAATGTCTTTGCCACTTGTCACGCCACTGCGCTCGCAGAAATACGTCATTCGATATCACACAAATCTAATTGAATGATGGCAGTTGAAGAAAATGCACCAGTGGTACAACATTGCACACAAATCTTTTACAACTATGTGACTCGGTGCCAAAGAGCACATGCAAATGCCTATTAGTGGACGGGTGTGAATGAGTGTCGCAAATGGGTACAACATTCCCCAAAGTGTGGCTGCTTCACAAACAAGAGCTCTACCTGGGACATGTCATGACAGGTGCCAAGATGGTCTTCGATGCGATGCCTCATCTTGATGGAACTCTTGTTGAGCCACAAGAGGGCAGCGTCCTCCGCATCAACGGGCACTTCTTCCGGGTAGCCCACAGCCGCAAACCGCCTACGGGAGACGTATTCCTCTTGCTTCAGCACTCCCTTTCACTCATGCTCAGGAAAAATTTGGCAAGATAGGCATACCTGACCACTTCAAACACCTTGATGGGAATCAGCACCTCTTTTATGTACAGTTCCATGATGCCATTAATGACAGCCATGTGAGCACCCTGTAAAGATACATCGGTAACAACGGCTGCTCACTGCAGTCATCACAGTGTCAAAAAACGTGATGTCTGTGCAGTGGCGTAGCGTGAGGGGGACCGTAGGGGCTGTCACCCCGGCCGCAAGATTTTGGGGGGCGGAAATTGTTGACAGAGGGCAAAAAGTTTGAAATAAAAACAGTCCAACTGTTTATCAAGCACTTTCTACTGGATCTTTTGTTTTTTTTTTGCGTGGGGGGGGGGGGGGGCGATTTTGATGCATTGCTGTTTTGTGTCTTGTTTGGGGGCGCGATACTGAGAACCCACGCTACGCCGCTGTGTCTGTCAGCGCTAACAAAACAGTCTGCACTATTCTACAGTGGCACTGGCCTGCACCTGTCAGCGTCAAACAAATGGGATGTCTGCTGGTGCTAACAAAACAGCTTCTGTGCTATGTTAGCATGGCAAAGTTATAGATACTGCAAGCAGAATGTGCTACAGTCAACCCTCGATTTATGAACACCCTCGGTTCCCCGAAAAATCGTTCATAAATCGAGGGATTCATAAATCGAAAATTCCGTTCAGTGAGTACTATCGAGCAAAGGGAACAGTATTTCCGAGAAGGGATTGTGTTTATAATGCAATATATTGTTTAATTTTGCTTTGGACTGTGCCTTCTGCTGTGTCAATCTTGGAAAGAAGAGATGTCAGCACGTTCGCACTCAACTGGTCTCGGATTCCCTCTGGGATTTTTAACCTATGTTTATTCATCTCCGGGTGACAGCGGACACCGTATTCATCAATTGAGGTCAGGAACACTTCTGTAAAAACCGTTTGTTGTTCGGATTTCGAGCGTTTAAGAACCTGGGGTGCAATACCTGCAAAACGTTTTTTGTCTGTTCAGGCGCCATTCATAAGGCCACGAATAATCCCTTCGAAGGTTTCTGTTGGCCTCGGAACGATCCGTTCATAAATTGAGGGCAAAAACCCTGGGAACTCCTAGTTGGTTCCCAGAAATTCCATCCATTATTCAAATATCGAGGTTCATAAAACGAGGGGAAAATGCATGTAAAAAGGTTGGTTCCTCGTGCTAGTGTTCATAAAACGAGGGAATTCATAAATTGAGGGTTCATAAATTGAGGGTTGACTGTATACAGTTCTGATTATTAGGTAACATATTTTGGCACTAACTATGTGAAAGAAAAAACAGGATCCCAAAACTAAAGTACACTAAATTACTGTTATATTTGAAAGCATTTGAGCTTGCAGTCCTGGAACCATATGTGTTAAATACATGCTGGCAGTGCCTAGCAGAAAACAATGCCTTCAGAACTAGGGTTAGTTCTCTAACTGTAGACAGACAGATGACCAAAACACCCTCCACCGTTATTTCTACTAACCTCCACCTGGGTCTGCAGGCTGGTATGGCGTAAATGTTAACTCTGATGCAAGCTGTACCTAGTGTCTTTATTTTGACACCATATACAGGGTGTCCCAGAAAATGTGTCATTGAATTCTAATAAAAAAGCTACGCCACCTAGAATCATGCGGTCAACGGGTTCTTACTAGGTTTTTGCCACCTCCTGATGTGCATATCATGTAGAGTAAGTTTAATTATGTAAATTTTTGGAAACTGAACTCGGAAGTTTGCCAAGTAAACGTCACTTTTCTACCCCACAAATATGAAGAGCGTGCCAAATTTACTCAACTTCATCTTAATTGACAGTGCTATTCAGGATCTATCCTATCGGGAAAAATAGCCAAACATCATGCTTCTCGGAGCACCCGAGTATAACCTGCGACGAATTTTTGAGCGCAATCACTGTCAGTCCGACGAAAGGAGGTTAGAAACCCAGCCCACAGAGTGACAGTAGAAAAGAGTTCCTGAAATTGGGAGAGGAAAGATATGGTCCCAGCCAAAGCCGGACGCGATAAGCCATGTCTGTGTTATCTCTTTCTACCATGCTGGTGTGGGCTGGGTTTCCAACTTGCTTTCGTCAGACTGACAGCGATTGCGCTGAAAAATTCATTGCGCGCTATCTTCTGGGAGCTCCGTAGAGCATGATTTTCTGCTATTTTTTCCGTTACGACAGGTCTCCAATATTCCTGACAGTTATCATTAATTTGAGTAAATTGGGCACGCTCTTCACATTGGTGGGGTAGAAAAATGACCTTTAGTTGACAAATTTCCGAGTTCAGTTCGCAAAAATTTACATAATTAAACTTACGTTGCATGACATGCATGTCTATAGGTGGCAAAAACCTAGTAAGAACAAATGCCGTGGACCACTTGATTCTATGTGGCCGTAGTTCTGTTATTAAAATTCAATTACACGTTTTCTGAGACACCCTGTATACTTTACTAGAAGGATGTTGCAACCAATACTACCGAAAGCTTTACAGTAGTGGTTCTCACTTCCTGTAACACTAGGAAGGGGCACACATATCCCGTTGCCACTACTCCAGTTTCGTTTTGGCACAGCATTGGAAACAGCAAGAAGACATACATACAAGCTGCTCTCACATTTATAGTGATGTGGGAAAAGGATTGGAAATTAATAACAGTTTTGCAAATAACTTGGCAATTACGAAAAATTGTTGTACGCACTCACTGTTGTAGACTTTGCTATCAAAAATAACCATAATTTCTTTCATTATGCGACTCCCGTCTTCCAGTCAAGCTTCCTTTCCTCAACAGAATACATTCTTGCAATGTCAAGCTATCCACTAAGAACAAATTTAGTACCATTCGCAAGGGAGCGGTCTGCGTTAGCACCGTCTCGGTGAGGGGAGATCCGTCCGTGGGGGCCTCCACGTCGACTCCCTTGCGTTGCAGTGCCTGCACCACCCCCTGGTGGCTGAGGCTGTGATAATTCGGGTCAGCATAGATGTTGGCCAGTGCCAGACAATAGAGCTCTGCACTGGCCAGCGCCTGCACGATCTGAGGCTTGAGTCGGTCCTGTTCCTCATGGTCTCTGTAGAAAGGATCTCGCAGCTCACTGGGAAGCCTGTTGTTGTGCGCTTTGGACACCAGCCACAGCACGGATGCCCGCTGCTTGGCCTGGAAGCAAGTATTGTGGTGTAAATCTTTTCTGGTGTAAATCTGGCATAAAAATATTTTTTTGTGAGTTCAGATAGGCTCCAAGTGCTGTTCATATAACTATGGAATTCATGAAGAATTTCAAGTATATTTCCACATCTATTATTTGATACCAGAACTGGAATTATTTCATACATTTGGTTCTCTCAAAATAATATATCACCACTCAAATTTTATATGAAACTATGAAAAATGATTTGATCCATGGCATCAATGGTTCTGCCACTTTTGGTCTTTTTTTAGTTTCCATTACGCTTACTTGACACAGGATTATTTTCAGTGAAGGCTTCCAAGCTTAAATCGTGCAGTGACACCAGGTAAAACACAAGTACTTCTGTCTCCCTCTCTCTCCCCCTTTTCTCTCTCTCTCTCTTTTTTTGTATGACACACTCTTCTGCTACAAACATGTAATGTTACTCATTATTCATAGCCTTATGGCAATCTTTCTCAGCATTTATTTTAAAAGAATATTGTTAATGATATAATGCTGCGCACGGCATGAGGGCAGATGCGAAAAAAGGGGGAGGGCAAATTGCAAGAACTAGCTGCAACTTTGAAATTGTCTCTGACACCCATCCATTATGGGTGTGTACCAATAAGGTGCATCTACTCCACTGTGATTGTCTTATGGCAATCACTGCCGTGCAGCCTGTCCACTGTTACCCGCAATATTATATCAAATACAGGAACGTGGTCACAACATGTCAGGTTTCCCGAAACACTTCAATCTGGACACGAAAAACACGACTGGGCAAGCTGCGCATTGGCTTGAACTGAGTTCCCCTCAAACTGCCCTTTCTCGAGCAGCCAGTATTCCCCCAGGGCCGCACAGAAAAGAAAGGAAGAACTGGCCAAGACGTTTACCTGGCGTCGGAGTGAAACTTGGTCACAGTGCACCATCTTCACGGCAGCATTTCCCGAGAAAGGCTCATGGCGGATGGAAAAGTGGGCGAATGACACCCACTGCCGACTCGCCACCAACGTTTGTTCCGAATACCGCCTCGCCCGCGTCGTAGCCAACGCTTTCGCTTTCACGACGCACAACCAAAGCCGACAGACATTCTTGCATAAACGGCAGAAGACGATGCAAGACACCGAAGCAGACGGACGATCGAAACCGAAACTCACCAAGCCCCAGTGTTGCTATCCTCGGGCCGCGTGACATTGTTTGTTCCTTTGGTCACGACAAGCACGACCAAGGAAGATCGGCTGTCATGGTCAAAATATCTTCCGAGACGGAATACGGTGTCCACATGAACACACTATTTAAATATGGGACGTGGTGTTTTTATTTATTTATTTTATTTATTTCGAGAACGAGAGCTGGCGAGTACTGTTCCGCAACGTATTTCGATCTTTTATCCTTTCTTTCGAATGCTAGCAATCGTCGAAAACTTATTTTAAAAAAGAAAGAAAAGAAAAAAGAGAACACAATCCTTCAATTTCGCGCCAACGTTTGTGGGCCTCTTTCAATGAAGTGGTGTCCGGCGAAGAAAGAGTGGAGTAGCTGCGAACGCGCTTGTGCAGCGATACCACCTCAGCAAGTTTCCCCTTCGGTAAAAAAAGAAACTGTACGCCGGTCTTCTTACAACGGCTGTTCACTTTATCTTTATTTGATTTTTGTTTGTTTGTTGTGTTCTTTTTTCTTTTCGTGGGAGGCCAACGCCACGATTCAAGTGGAACACTTATATCTCTGTCACCATCACACAGACGATATCGAAATCCGGAAAGACAACAACCCGTGCGGACCGTCTGTTGTTCTGCAGAAAAAAACTCTTCCGCAGAAAAAACGTTGCCGCCAGTAAGAAAAAGAAGTTACGGACGGCTTGTGTCCCTCATGTTACGAATGCTGAATTTTACGAGCTTATCACCAATAAGCAAATTATTCTGCGCTGCAAATTCTCCAAAGAACACAGCCGGCCCTTCCTGGCAATGAATGAATTCGGAGAGCACCCGCCCACTGCCTCCTGTAAGGTAAGGTTGTCGTCGAGAAAACAGAAAAACGCGAGATTTAGTAGCCCTATGCATGGGTACTAATCCATTTCGAGCACGATGTAAGCAGAATAGCAAAAGAGTACACCACCCAAAGTGTAACGCACATCGTTTCCTGCACACCGAGGAACTCGGTCTGTTTTTGACAGTAGTACTTGACTGCCATCCCCGTTGACGTTGTTTTATAGCCACGTCTCAAGCGTGGTAGTAATGTGGCTCTTGAGTTGTAATGTCTCATCCACAGGTAAGTACAAAGACCAGAAAGAATGAGTCAGTAGAGCTTGCCCGTGCACAGAGGAACGTCTCACGCAAACACTTGCAATGGTGTTTGCATTGTCGGCAAGAATTACTATCGCAGTTTACCCAGTTCCGTGTTGCCTAAAAATATTTCAGCTTTGTCGTACAGCTCCAACAATCAAAGCTGTGACGGTGTAATTGCCGCAGAGTGCCAAGTGGTCGCTCTACTATATAATTAAGAATGAAATTACCGCTCACCAAATAAGGCAAAATTGAGTGTTTTCGCGTGGGAGGTCAGCCACAAGGGACGATCAGACTACGTCTCGTATGGCCTCACAGCAAACGCGACAATTATAACCGATGTACTCAAGACAGCACTCAACTGACAGGTCCAGTTCGGACTGGCAACGTCCACTCGTTTTCGGGGACCAATCTTGGACCCTTTTCGTGGATTGCCTTCCTTACCTTTGCCAAGTCGTATTCTTCCATCGGACATAGCTCCACTGCATCCGGATCATAGTCGGTATCCATAATGGGCTGGGTCCAGAGACTTTATGATGGTTACGCTCTGTAATCGCACATCAAAGACACCCGTGCACAAGGCCTAGCATCTTCTGACTCCGTGAGCACTACGGACAGTCATGTTTCTTCCGTACACTGCTGTCTTCTGGTGAGCGGTGCTTTGTCTCCGACAGTCACCGCGAATACCACTGCTTGCTCTCAACCATGCCTCACGGGTTCAGTCATCGTGGCTGTAGTTTATTTATGTGTACACATTAAACCCATCTAACGACTCACCGACACCAACCAAACGAAATAAACCGGAAAGCGAGTGGCGAGCGTACGCATGCCCATAGTGGTCAGAGGAGCAGACGACGCTTTTATGATTCTGCTAACTTCGGACGAGTACGCACCGTCTTATAGACCGTAGAAATTACAAACGTACATGTGTACATGAAGACGCAGTACTCGTTTTGTGTGCGATGTTCTTCAATATGGGACGTTTGTCATGAGTGTATGTGTTTAAGTACGAAACTGCTAATGCTTACGTGTATAAACAGCAGAAGACAGCTGCGCGTGTGTGTGTGTGTGAAGCACAGTTGTGCGTGAAAGACGTCGTGATGTTGTCAGGATACCAGTATCATGTTTCCTGTTTATTGTTAATTACAGTTTGGAGCCACCTCTACTTATCGGCGCAAGCACGTAAGTGCACGAATATAGCCTACATCTCCACAGCAGCTTTTTTATTGCCATTCACATACACACCGCCGGCATTCGAACATCTCGTCTGAGGAACTTTTGTTAGAATAGAATGTATTGATTGGTAATGGATTTCATTATTGGGCCCCATTAGCATCTGCCGAAATTTGTACCCACGCGTTGAACGTTCGAAGCTTCGGAACATTTCAGCCCATTGCAGATTTGTCGATGTTGCGGTGTGCAGTGTGTCAATATAACTGGACAGGACGGTGCCCTGGGTGACCCGAGCTCTCTGTATCTCTGCACACTTACACGGCAAGAATGTCGTCTATCCTCCTATTGATTCCATGGTGGATGCAGACATTGAAATTTCTCGACATACTTCCTTTACAATGTTGAAGAAAACTTCCCTTGATTACATGTCTAAGTATGTAGCTAAAGAATGGTTGTGGAGTAGCTTGCTTTAGAAAACACACCAGATATATTTTGTTAAGACGTCTGAAAAGAGAAGGCTCTTGGAGTTCTGGAGCTCCACAAATTATCTCGCATGTAGTAGTTTTTGTACAGCATTAAAAAGCAGAACACATTTGGACACCACAGATGTGCAGCACGTCACCTGCGGATCGGTGCTGAAGCTGCAAAATGGACAGCACGATATTCGACTTCATTCCCACGACATCAAGTACGGCTCTGGTAGCGGTCAGCAGGTGAGACGGCGAAGCAAGAAAGCGTATGCATTATTAACCTCGTGGTTGTCAGTCTGTTACAGGCACAGACCAAATGGACGATAACAACAGCCATTGGGTGGTGAAAGGCAAAAAAGAGCAAACCTGCACAAGGGGGTAAGTCTGGAGCGATCCAAAAGTCATACGCTCGTGCTCATAACTGAAGGTACCTGTAGGTACTTGAGGGGTTGCAATTCTCCCCAGACCCTGTAGTAAGCAGCTTCAACTGATGCAATATCAAAGCCAAAACAAAGGTGGCCACGTTTTAAACATCCTCGTCGAGCGAATGTGCATTTTTCACTCCTACCCTTTCCGAAGCCAGCAGACTCATCTCAGTAAGCTCTGTGCTCCTTGTGCGAAGTGATGTGCAAGTTGTAATGTACTGATATACATTGCAAACGTTGCAGTGCCAATGAGCACTCCAATGCAATTGCCTGAACGCCCTGTTCGAGTGGCACACATTGTGCCGTGTGTTATCCTACACAGTGTACCACACAAACTCAATTGAATTGAGGCCTGGAAACGATGAGGCCAGCCCAACCCACCGATATTCTCACATGCAAGCTCCGCATAGATGGGCGTTATTGACAACAGGCATTTGTGCTCACCGTTTGTCTCTGTCTTAGCTCTTGTGACACCATGAGTTATGATGTTATTGAAAATAATTGGGA
Source organism: Ornithodoros turicata (assembly GCF_037126465.1). Lineage (NCBI taxonomy): Eukaryota > Metazoa > Arthropoda > Arachnida > Ixodida > Argasidae > Ornithodoros > Ornithodoros turicata. The sequence goes on from NC_088203.1 coordinate 15,829,926, forward strand.
AATCAGGACTGTGACAATGCACAGTGCACAACGAAATGAAAATGCAGAGGCAGTCGACGAAATTGTTAGTGTTCTTAAAGGCACCTTGGCACTTTGCCTGTTGTGTGTTTCAGCCTCAGAACCGCCACAGATCTGCATTCGTTGAGTAACTGTGGATTAGTGACATTTTATATACTTTTAGCACAGTGCTGCTGTCATCTTTCGTCTCGTCTCGACATCGTTCAGTGCTTTACACATCTGCAGCGTCCGGTGAAAAATGGACACCTAGAAATTCGTCATCTGACCACTAATGTACATGCTACATGTGCAGAAGGGTTAAACCCCGAATCATCATCATCATCATCATGTGCAGAAGGGAGGGCAATGAACTGCAGCGAAGAAGAAAAAGCTTTAAATCAGCCATATTTAGCTATTTTGATGCTACTGCCAGTTGAGTTCCAGAGGCCTGAGTGGCACATAGGTGGATGACATTTTTTTTTTAGAAGAGTCAGAAATCTCTCTAAAGTCAACCAGGCAGTTAACTTTATAGAAAGTCATACAGACCCTGTAACAAGCAACTCTTGCGCCACCAGATATTAGTGACCCCCAGAAAGTTGGTGCACATTCGTAAGGGTAGTGATTTGGGCTCGCTAGTACATAACGTCTGTGATACAGAGCGCAGTAGACAAAGGACAGAGGCAAGGGACAGGACAGGTGCTCTACTATACCTTTGTCTAGTGTGCTCCGTATAATAGTTGCTACATATTGTCCTTCATAGGTCGTGTGCTAGGTGCAGGTGAAGGTTCTCTACACGGCAGCACCATCAGTGCCATGTTTTCCAGAAGCTCTGTATGCACAGTCTGATTAAAGAATGGTCGTTGGTGAAAACACCCCCAGAAGAGGGGCTTATATGCTACATGCATACCTCCCAACTCTCCCGGATTATCCGGGAGACTCCCGAATTTCGTTGAGTCTCCCAGTTGTACAGACGCGCCCTCCAATCTCCTGGAAAATTGGGACCTCTCATTTTCTCTTAAAAGCTGCACAAACGCATTCTTGAAGAAGACAGCACGTAACACGTTTGCAGTGTGACCATCTATGGCTAGAGATCGCTGCAGATCGTGTGTTTCATTGTGTCAGTGTTTCTCGAGTAGACGTGCTATCGTCCTATCGTCAGTCCAGCCTCGTACGATAGTTTCGTCTTCTCCGATGGCGATCTCCGAGTAGAAGAAATACGTGCACGTGTGTGATGTGATAGAAGAAGAAAAAAAGAGTGCCTTTTCAAGGGTTTTCTGGTTGAGCACACAACCAGCCACGTAGCATAAGCAACCACGTAGACCACTGCCATCATCGGTGAAATGGCTGCAGCCGCGCAAAATGCAATGTTGGAGAGCCTGAGGCGACGAGCATTCGCAATTGCGGTTGACGGAAGCAACGACAGTGCGTCGCAGCCCCGCCCGATAGTGGCTACTTGATGCGTATAGGAATCACGATCCAGCGGCGCCCAAAATTAATACGTCCTTCCCCCCCGTCGCATTGCGGGCAGTCTCCCGAATTTCGAGTTCGTCAGGTTGGCAGCCGTGTACATGCAGGCTCAGAGTTGCACACGTTCTGAACTAGACACAAAAGTGAGTAGCGACCTTGTGCATTTGCAGGGAGCCTATCGGGTGCGGAACAATGCTCCGTCTGGAGCATTTGACGACTCACAAGAATCTGCACAGCCATCACTTTTCATCTCCTCTGTCGGGGAACCAAGAAGTGAGCGCCTTTGGAGACAACGGCCAAGGTGATACAGGTGAGTACTTAGCACTGTGTCTGTTGCATTGAACCCTGCAATGGGCCTGTAATTGTGTACGACACTTTCCAACATACGGTCTTCGGATCAGAATATCGGAACGCACCCCAGGGGGACAACACTTCTCAAGCTGTACAGTTTATGCCCTTCTTCACGTAAAGCTTGACTTTTTATTTTCCAGAACTCTCTCCTTCCCATATTTGTTCTGTCTGTCTGTCTTTCTATATTCCTTATATGCGGGGTGTCCCAACAGGCATTCACCAAGTTTTACAAAAGGACTAACACCCTACATGAATGAAACCAGCAGAATGTTTATAGCAGCGGCGGATCGTAGCTGCCAGTATTCTTTCACTGTGCCTAATTAATTAGGTAAAACTAATTAGCTGACTTTTAAAGTATGGCTTTGACAGCCTAGGTGTCAACTGGAAAGTTGCAGAAAGTCTGATAATGTATTGAACTGAGGCTCTTCCAACAAGGTACACTTTGTGTACCCTCGTACCTTTTTTCTGGCTAAAAAAAAAAAACTGCAAAATGCAACAAACACCACATGACAATGAGCCCACATGTCACGATTTCATTGTCACAAAGTGTACCTCATTTGACACTTCAGTCCGGTGTCCTCTCCAGGCAACTTTCCTACAACTTTCTAATTCAGGCACAATGAAACATAGTGGCAAGTAGCGATACATGACTGCTAACAGTCATTCGGTTGTCTTGGTGCACATTAGTGAGGCTCCCTGTGTCTTTCCATATTCAACAACAACAAATTTATGCCAAGATGACGAATGGGGAGTTTCATCGCCAGAGGCAAGGCGCTCGCTGGTGGTGATGTGGGGAATGAAGTTCAGGCTGAAGTCACCCGAAACTGGTCGTGTATTTACAGGGATGGCCGCTAACTACTTCTACAGTAGTTTAACTACTTTGTGATTGAGTAGTTTAACTAGTAGTTCAACTACTTTTCAGAGGAGTAGTTAAAACTACTTTTTTAACTACTGCAATGTAGTTTAACTACTATATAACTACTTAACGTTGTCCACCAACACCAATCCCTTATAGTGTTCTTGGACACCTAAATATGAATCACGAGCAATAATAAACTTTGGCGCAAGCCATTGCTACGATCGTCAAATACAAAGCTTGCGGCGGGATTCTTTCTGTGCTTACGCGATAAACTAAGTTGCAGAATTATTTCACAGCAAATGAGGCTTCACTAGACAAGCATTAAAAGTGAAGATTTAGTACACATGCACGACACAACTGCTCTGCACCTCCGTTCTCATCAAACAAGTAGCTCAAGGTAAAGGTCGGAAGCACAAGCGTGCCTTAAAGCTTGCGGCAAAATCGGAAGTAGTTGGCGCCTTCACTAACCTAAGTACTGTAGTTAACTACTTAAAATAGTAGTTTAACTAGTAGTTGCCACTACATTTCTGCAAGTGGTTGATAGCTACTTTTTAACTACAATCAGGTAGTTTAACTAGTAGTTTAACTACATGTAGTTAACTACTGGCCATCACTGTGTATTTATCGTGTATATACGGTGTCAAATTCCTTGTTCTGCATGAACTCCAGCATCCAAGGTCTCAACTGCAACGTGACCTTACACAGACACAATGCAGAGAGAGAGCGAAACTCGAGCAATATACAGGAACAAGGACACATTTCCGATACCCAGTCTTTTTCCAAAAAAACACTTCCAACCATTGGGGTGCAAGGCTTCTTTGTATAAGGCCTCACAGGGAAACTATCAACAGAGGCGCTCGACACCCACTAATGCTGGTCACCCACACTGTTCAAAGTGCACCTTTCTAGGTTCACCACCATTCAACACTACCCCAATTTCAGGTGACAACTGGATCGTGGTGTGCAGTTCGGATTACTGGGAACGTGGCGCCCCCGTACGATTCAAGCACGTGGACACAGACATGTGGCTGTGCACATCCGGCAACACTTATGGGCGACCCATCGGTGGACAGATGGAGATTTGTGCAACGAGCTACCCGGACGCCGGATGTTATTGGAAGACTGCCGAGGGTGTATTTGTGAAGCCCTCTGAAGGCCTCTACAGGGCAGCCATTCATCACCAAGCACACAGTGAACTTTAGGGCGGCTCCTTCTTGTACATAGGGTTCCTTTTACAATACACACTTTGTTTTCACGCCGTTTCATTCTTTCCGCCGGCATCACATCACCATCACTCTTGTGCACATTTGTACTTAGTGTGAATGACGAAAATTGTCACTTGGCATGTTTTTCGCTAACAAATGTGGGGCAACACTGTTGCTGGAATCGTGGAACGCTGCAGAACCTCGACTGACTGTCAAGAGCATTCAAGGATAAGGATAAGTTTGGTGATCGGAACATGTCGAGGACATTCGAGTCGAGTGCATCGTCTACGTACCACGTGCGTGCGTCTGCTTATTTTGAAGAACTTTAAACGTATTCTCACTAGTCTTAGATTTGAAAGGTAAATGATACTATTTTGTTGTTCCGTCACTGGTGCAATTTGATGGCAATAAAATGTGAAATTTTGAGTGAAAACTACATGTGTGTGCATATTTTTCTGCATATCTGCTTTGTAGATTAGGTGGCCATTTTTTCGGTGAGTTGCTTTTATGGATTACTGTGATTGTGATGCTGCCCAAGAAGCACTGTCATTTCCTAAGCACACTCCAGAATTATTTCTTCCTATACGGGTTCGCTCCTCAGCAGGGTTTGGCAAAGGGCTCTTCTGCTCACTGTTGGCAGTGTCAGATGTTGCTGAAAGGCACTAAAGATACATGCACACACACACGTGGGGGACACAGTCATTTCTGGAATGTACAGCTATAGTAGGCACGGTTCGAAACTGGCTGTGCTGTGCCGTTTGCACTCCTCTGGAGCATTAGGCTCAAAACAGGTAGTCTAGGGGCAAATCTGGGCATTCAGAGGCAATTAAGAATCAATCAATAATAAGAGGCAATCAATCAATAATAAGAGGCAATCAATAATGTGTCCGAGGCACTATTGAACAAAGGCCTGTGACATAACCGCCTCCCAGTGCCCGTAGATGAGCAGGCAATTACTACTGTGATAAGACTGTTCAATTCCATGTGAAAGTAGTGACAGATAGCACGTAAATACAAAAGCATAATATATAGAACGTACGGAGATATAACATAGAAGGGGGGCCTCCCTCAAATTTTGAATTATAAATCCACCCTGGATGCATTTTGCTCACAAGATGGCAACATGGAGCACATCGCAGGCAGCAAGTTACGAGCCCACGGCTGAAACGACGGACGTAAACATTTATTTTTCCAACGAAACACGTTTCAAATATTCCGTCACTCAATATCCTGGACGTCCTCATCCTCCAGCTTAACGTTATCTTCTTCCTGGAGCAGACGCCACACCTCCTCAGGAATGTTGCCTTCATCAATATCCCTGATGTACTGACGGTACTGCAAAAACAAAGAGGGGCGGGTTTAAACGCGTCTCACGAGGGGTTACGGGGTGCACGTACGAGATCAAGTTCGTGGCGTAGTGCAAGCACAGCACGCTCGCGACTCGCCACAAGCTCCTCGAGGTACTGGTACCGAAGCTTCTTCCGCGCCCGACACTCCCGTGCGCTCTGCCGGCTGCGTTCCAGCTTGACCTTCATGTCGATCCTCTTCCGCGCTCCCGACGAACCAGTCGAAGCTCTCCTTCCCTTCTTGCTGCCGCTGCCCGCTGCTGCCTGCACTCGGCCGCACTCCTGAAACGGAACCCTGCCGTTTTACCCTGTACCCCCGACGCGCACATTGGTTACAGAACGGCGTTGTTTGCTATGTTCAGATCCTTACCCGTTTGTATCCTTCCAAAAGTACGCAGTAGGGAACATGTTTGAGAATGCAAGGTTGCTTTTGTAGGCAGATTAGAACGTGTGATCACTGACTACTAGTCCATTTATTGCAAAACAAAGTGTTTGGGTTTTTCTGTATTATCTTTGTGTATGCAATGCCTCTGCAGGCCTCTGCCTTAGCAGGTGTATCTCAGCCATATCGGCAAGCATACTGCAGATGTATTTTTATTCGCGATGTATGTATTAATTTTCTCCAATTTTGTGACCGCTAAAAAATTGCGAAAAATTGTACTCGCGAACACAACTTGACATTGATGCCGTGGAAGGGAACAGACCTGGAAGTGCGAAATTAAATGCTCGCGAATAACTTCCCAAATGCGATTCGCAAAAATTAATACATCGTGAATAAAAATATGTTCGCAGTATCTCGCACAAGGTACCTCAGAAAGAAAAAAAAGTGAAAGGAAAAGAAGAAAATTCTGCCAGAGTGCAAATACAAGTCCTAAAATGAGGACAACCCAAGCTTAGTATGCGTCCTGGGCCGACTTCATGAGAAACTGTGCCAACAACCCAGGGAAAACAGGGAAAGCCGTTGGTAGGATTTGAACCCACTACCTCCCAGTCTTCAGCACGACCTTCGCTACTACCAATGAGCGTAACCTAAATAGTCTGTACACAACTTTAAAGTTGCTCGTAAGATACTCCCTTTCAGTTTTATTTTATTTTATTTTTTTTTCCGGGAGACATGAAGGGGTAGAGAAAGTTTAACCTTGCGTGTTTTTGGTTGGGCACCATACCACCTACATGTGCGTGCATTTCATCCAAGATATTCCCGGGTGCCCCAGTGCTTCCGCGGAAAGGACCAGGCTGCAGAAGCGGGCAGCGTCTTAGGTTAACTGAATACACGAGACAATGTGTTTGCCCTGAGGGTCATGTTGGTGAATGCCCTGGGTCTGTAGACAAGTGACAAGTGAATATAAAGAAGTTCAATAGGAGGGGAAGAGAGTGGGACGAAGAGAGCCCCGGCCCGAGTACCACGGACTATCTGGGTCTGTAGAGGCTAGGGGACAGGACCAGTGCCTCACAGAGTCGCAGCGTGTGAGGGTGGCTACAAGTGTTAACAATTGAAATGAATAGCTGCTCAAAACAGTAGACGTCGTTCAAGGTAGCTGACTCGTTCATATTTGTTCTGCGTGGCTCTTACTCCTCCTCTGAGCACCGTATCCGATACCCGTGCGAGCAATATTATCGGGTGAGATGTCCACGGAGGAGAGCGAGGATGAGAGCGAGGAGGAGAGCACGCAGCAAGAAGGTATCATGAAAGTACAGCAGTATCCGAACGAGTATTCGTTTTTATCATCACTTCGTAATACTGGATCTTGCAAATTGTAGCTTGATAGCACCTTGAAAGTAATTAGTTACTTTTGCGAGTTTTTAGTATTATACTGAAATGCTTTTCAAAGTTGAGTATTTAATCTACTCTACTCTGTTACTTTTGTGCCTGGTAATCAGTAACTTAATACCTTTTTTGGTATCTCGTACAAGTCGGCTATGGGTGTCTAGCCACAAACAATAGGGATAACTATGAGATCAAGCTTGTAGTACAGTGACCCACTGCAACAGTAAACGCTAAATACCAAGTAACAAATAAAGTCTATGGCTAAAGGGAATGGCTTACTACATACCCTACGCTACTTAACATTTCGAGACATATGTGAGCTACATAGTCTGAATATGCGCAGCACAAACATGGTTATCCCTACAGCTGGCTAACCTTTTCAGTGACTTTCATCTTTCATCATGTTTGTTTGTTCTGGCTCGGGAGAAGCATCACTTTTTAAAAAATTGCCTTTTTTTTTCTGCATATTGTATCCTTTCGAAATGAGACAAGTGCATGTTGATGGCTGTTATTGAACATATTGTGTGTGTGTGTTTATTTTATTGCGAGTTCTACAACCAGTTTTAATTACGAAGTGCTTGTGACCATGCCATACTTACAACAGCGCAGAGACCACAGCATAAAAATCCTTAGTCCTCCATACTTACAACAGTGCAGAGACCACAGCATAAAATTCCTTAGTCCTTGTACTTAAAACGAAAATAGAAACACCACTGAAGCTATCTAAATTTATTATGACATAAGTTTCCTGTCTCAGTATTCTTCCTTGGGGGTACAAATGTGCAATGCCATGTATTTGCCTTTACTGAGCCTCCCTGTGTGGCATAATTCAAAATCAAAGAACTTGAAACAACATTTTATTAAGGTCTTCTTTTCTCTTCATTTTTTCCCTTTTCCTTTCTCTTTTTTTTGGAAGGGGGGTTGTTTAATATTTGCCATACTTATGTGCCCAAAATTCTATCAACATCATCAAAATAAGCTGTTGATATGACACAATCCTTCATACGCCTGTTTTTTTTTTTTTCCCCCTTTTTCTACGAAATTCAATGACAAATTCAATGAAAACGGGAATCTAAGTGCGCATTACCATATGTTTGGGCAAGTTTGGGATAACTCACAAATATGATGCCTTCGTCTTCTTAATCACTAACTATCGGCACCAACGTTTCCATCTTGCAAACATTTTCTTTATTCTTTTGTCTAAATATGTGTAGTTCGACAGGTTCCTACCCATTTTATCCTTAATTATATATCTGGGTTACGAACAACCAGAGCGCAGAGCCGAATGCCGTTACATGTCTGGTATCCTATATAAGACAAGCAACGATTATATGATCTACCCGTGTGGGAATGCGAAAGCGTGTCAATTTTCAAGAACCAGAATACTAACACGCACAACTACGCACTGAGTGAAGCTGACCGTTCGCTCAACGCTCAACATTGTAACTACGCATCCCAGTTCAACGACGCAGTTAGCGACGCTGGTCGCGAAGTCTTGCTCGCTAACAGAAATTGGCCATACGGCTTGTAAAATCTGCTTTTGTTCAAAATCGCCACTGACCCAAAAATGCCAAAGAAAATATTGATTACTGTCGAAACTCCCGACAGAGACGTCTGCAATAACGGAACTACAGTGGCTATATCGTCTGCTAGCTACAACGCAAGGAGAATATCGGAACGACACTTTTCACTCGCACTATTTTTATATATACTGGGGGGGAAAAGCCTCCAAATATTCGAATAATCACACAATCATGATGAAAGGCCATTCACGTAGAGCAAGTCGTCCGGCGGGTCCATTTACAGCACATCACTGACAGACGATCGTCTAATAACTTTTCCATACCGAACACAGGCAGGTGCAAGAATGAATACCCCAGGAAGCTTTCCATGCGGGGAAAACACACTTTTGGCATTAGGATATTGAAAAGAAACTTACGAGCTAGGCTCTCCTTGCCTGACGCTAGCCACCACGGTTGCACAGCCCCCTACAGCGAATTTAGCGAAGCCGCCGAACGAGTCGAGGGGGATAGACGAGAGAAAGAGAGAAGACAAAGTGCGCACTATATGGCCATCTTCATATGGTGACTGAATGAGGCCGAAAATCAATTTTGTGATCATTAAGAATCATGACGTGCACTCTCTACAAAAGTCGGCAGTAGAATAACTTGCACGCAAGAAGTTTCTGCCCTGCCTTCTATATATGTATTGTTACATTATGCTTCTGGTTTCGCAATAGCATTTGGTCGATTGGCCGTCAAACAGAGAAAACATACAAAGTAAAACCAGCTTGATGTGAATATCAAGTAAGAAGAAATATTTCGACCAAGCACGAGTTTAGGAAATCTCGCAGTATTCTATTTGTATGTTTCTTGCTAGCGCGCTCCCTTCCCTAGCTATCGACCAGGGATGGGCAGTATTTAAATACATTGTAATTAAAATACTATTTAAAATATAAATACATGTATTTATATTTTATATTTAAATACAGACTTGAAAAATGTATTTATAATTATATTTAAATACCAATTTTCGGGTATTTATTCTTGTAAATACTTTATAAATACTCTTAAATACAGAATATACTGACTCATATCTTAACGTCGCCCTGCATTTGACCTTTCGGGAAGAAGGGCGAGTTTGGGGCGCAATTATGCCGGGTTTGCGCTAGCATGCGCATGCGACAAACCATTTTAGATGGCGAGTTTTTCGCTGTTGTTGCGGACAACGGTCGTGACTACCCGCTTCCGGTCAAGAGATCCAACGAGTCAAGAGATCCATCGAGTCAGGAGATCCAACCGGTCACGTGACAGGCGAGTCAAAAGATCCAAAGCGTCAAGAGTTCCAACACGGTCAAGAGATCCAACCGGTCACGTGACGGACGAGTCAAGAGATCCAACCAGTCAAAGCGTCATACTGGTCAGGATTCCCGACAGAACAGAAAGTCTATCCCTTACCATGTTCATTGCAGAACGATTGCGCTGTACGTAGTATTAAGTTAGGAAGTAATATGGCCGGTAACAGCGAAGACTTTTCGGTGTTTTCTCTCTTCTTACCACACACGCACAAAAAAAAAAGTAAGCGAGAAAATACTGTGGTTGCGCTGTAGGTTACGGCGGCGAGTCGAGTCCCCCTTTTGCCTTTGCACGTTTATGTCCCTTGGCCCTAGCGCCGTAACACGCTATGCTTGTTACCAAGAATATTGAGCTCAACTTACAAAGAATCGTAGGCCGCAGAGCTTAAAACTTATCCTTGACGCGTTCTTGTCATTGGCCCCCACCCTTGTCACGTTATTCTATTCTTTTACTGACCGTGCGGGAAAATACTGTCTGACTGTGCTTTCCAATCAACATTGACCTGTCACGTTCATTGACCTCATCCCCAAAATGCAGGGTATACTGCTGAACTCAGAGCTTCCTTTGTACTTTTGTGTCCATTGGCGCAGCCGTCCCCACGTTATGCCAGAACTGAAGTTTGTTACCAATAATAATGGGCCCAGCCGTAAAGTGCTTTGTCTTTGTCCGAAACACACACACACACACACAAAAGATGTTCGGGCATATGAAGCTATCTTTCGTACCCTGAGAGAGTCCATGAACATACGGTTCCGCCATGTAGAACGTGTGTCCACAACAGCGACTTGGCTCTTCGACTACGAGCCTGCTGTGATACGAGAAGTGTTTGAATAATCAACGTGTTTGAAACAGCAGCCGGCCCACCCAATGTGAGTGTATGTAGCCCACGCTAACTATAGAAATAATCTCTAACACGAAGCGCTGAAAAAAAAAAAAAAAAGACAGCACTTCTATAAATTCTGTGTTACAAACAGGTCGATCTTACAATGCAACCACCTGTTTTTTACACAAATGACATAAGAGAACTGTCGGCTTTTCTTTGACTGCGCTATGTGCAAAGTAAGTAACTAAGTCAGTAAAAATGAGATGTTGATTTGCCTCCTGCATTTGTATTCTATTTACACCGCACGTAAAACGAGTTCCTCGTATTTCGATACGGGTAATTTCTGCTTAGCGATGTTGGAGTTAACGACGTAACACAAAGGGGTCAAAAGATCCAAGGCTGGCGAACCCTCAGACGAGTCAAGAGATCCAACGGGTCAAGAGATCCCCCGAGTCAAGAGATCCATCGGTGGATCTCTTGACTCGATGGATCTCTTGACCCGTTGGATCTCTTGACGTGGAATCGTGACTACCCGATTACATTGTTCTACGAAGAATCTTCGTCAAATTTAATACAAGCATTTGTTCATCGGCACCTGTGGAGATGCTGTTCTCTTTTGCGAATCTGATTGTACGGCCGAACAGAAGATGCCTAAAAGAAGCAGTCTTCGAGAAATTTCTAATATTAAAATCGCCATGATAATCTAACAAATAAATGCTATTCTTTCTTGCTGATTTGTCCTTATGATCATAATTATTTCTATAATTCCAGATGACATCTTCCTCACAGTATTTATGGTAGTAGTTACGGTATTTAAATACAGTATTTATATTTTGTATTTAAATACTGATGTTGAAAACTATTTATGCAGAGTATTTAAATACCCCTGTCAACAAAGTATTTTGTATTTATATTTAAATACTCAAAAAATGTATTTATGCCCATCCCTGCTATCGACATCTAGGGAATAATTTGGTTCGACCATACAATAAAGAAAGACCACACATCGAGTAGACTGTACATCGATGGTGACAGTTCATTTGCTGCAAACGGCTAAATTCGCGATTCTCTGTACGAAATGATGCCTTTAACTAATTTATTTTTGGCCAATGGCATGTATGGGGATTTTTGTTTAAAGGCACGTACATCGCGCGCATCGAAAGCTTCGGATCAAATTCACGACTGAAGGATTGCAACAACAGAGATAGAGAGTAAAATCTAGCCTTGTCCTTCAATGGGACGTGTACGATATATGTTGCAGTGAGAGACGCACGAGATTGTCATCAGCCACAAGGGACTTTGGAGTTACGTAAGCCTTTTCAACAACGACTATCTCAGTCAAGAACGTTGACGAAACACTACCAACAAGGCGGAAATGCACTACAAGGTCAAGTTATACAAGCGAAACCAGATGTCAGTTGCGGAAATTGCGCAGGGCACCCAAAGTTCTACGAGACGTTAACATTACGTTCAATGAAAGGGCAACTTTCGCGTACACCATCTTGAAATTTCGGTGCAATGAATAAAGCGCGTCGGAATCCGTCAGTAACAGACCATAACGATCTCACCTGGTTAGCATAGTCGAATTCGTATTCGTCCGTTCCTGCTTGCATCATCCGGGTGACATTGGCATTGTTGTTCACAAGCAACGAAAAATGCTTCACATACCCAAGTCGGCGTGTGTATGTTTACCTCGTCAGATGTTTTGCTTGGATGTGAGCCGCTGAGATGGCGCCGCGGCAGTTGCGCACATACGGCCTTGAGATACTATCCGGATTTCCAATTTCCCACAGAGCGTCCGTATAAAACACAAGTGCGGGTTGTGCAATTGTGCCATAATTTAGGACGCAAAAGTTAGTCACATGGTTGAAATTGTAATCTCAGAATGAGCTATTTTGAATTCATTTGATTAGATGAAGACGTGTCGTACCGTATGTACCGCACAGCCCTAGACAGTAACACAATGCCGCATTCTACTTGCGTTTTCCTTTTCTTTTTTTTTTTTACTTTTGTGATTTTAGTACTTGCTCCCACTTGTGTGTCTTCTGCGATTATCTGTGACTTCAAGCGCCGAAAATTTGTTCGCTCTCCGTTCCCGTGCGCGCGTACTTGGCTCACATCATATATCATCATATTCTTCTCATGTATTAAATTACGAAGCGCCGAATAAGAAACATACCACTTCCTCGCTTGATTTTTTGTCGTTTTCTTGTCTGTGTATTCGCCATTAGAAAGAAAATCATAGAAAAATCAAACCGAAGTACGTGGTTGCACAGATCAGCCGCTAGGGGGCCTGTTGTCGCTATAACGCACCGCAACTTCTGCGCTTTCGAAATCGAAACTTTACGACGGTTTCAGAAGCCACCCTGCCAAAGGGAGAACGCGTATAATTTTACCAATAAAGCTGTCACAACTAAATAACTTCGACACAGTTTAACTCTGCACGTTCCCACGGACAGTTTTCGCTGCGGTTTTGATAACTATTCAGTTTTCAGTTCAAATGTTTTATTTTACAGCTTGTACAAAGGTATTGCCATACAAATTGGAACAAAGAAATGGAATACATTGCACGGCACGAATTAGAAGGATCAAACGCCATAGGCGTACTCAATGTTGATTGCTTTTCGTGTGCATGTTTAGAAATTAGCGTTTTGCTATTAGAAAAGAAGAAACGGAAAGAAAGTTGGGAAACGAGATCAGGAGGAACGTGTTCTCAGAACTGTTCTTAATCATTCGCTCTGCTTTTTTAGCCATACTTTCACCTTCTGCGGTTTTTAGTTCGCACAAATAGCTGCATTTTTTATGACTGCACAACATCGCTTTGTAACTGTGAACAACACATCAACATTGAATAAATGAAACGAGAAATGACGACTGCATTCCAACGGTACAAAGAAAAATTCCGTTAAGGTTATATTCCGAAGTAATAGCGAGAAGCTATATGCCGTTTTGTGTGAATAGCACCCAATAAACAACTGTGACAAAACTTGTCGCAGATGGCTCTATACCTCCCTATTCGAATATGCGTATGAATCTGTTTGCAAAATAATTGATGCAACATTGGGAAAACGTTACGATATGCCTCGTTCTACTGGGACGAAACAGAAAGGAGAAGGAAAACAACTGTCGATCATTCCGAAATTTGTTGCGCCGAAGTAAGTTTCGTTCGACGAAGGCATACCTTGAGCTTGAGGGAACGATAATACACGAAGAAGTAGACAAGACGAGGCTCAAACCTTCGTTTGTTTGTTTGTTTGTTTATGGGGGAAAAGAGAGGTTGGCCATGCTCAGCAGGCCTGCTGACTGTTCGTGAACTTCGGTTCGTGAACTTCAGTTCACTTCGTTCACTGCTGAAAGTTTCGTTCTCTGTGCGTCCATTTCATGTCAGGAAAACGGGACCGTACCTCACGAAGTTCGAAGCACAAAAATATACCCCGATACTCCGCACTATACGTGGGCGAGGTTAGTTCCTGCTCGTCGATACACATTATAGCTACCCTACCCTGCGAAGCGTATAGCGAGTAGCTAAGGCCTAGCTGAAGGACAAGCGCAAGACTCCACCAGCCAACATTCTTTAACGGCGGAATGTTTGCCGGGCTCCCCAATTCGTAGTTTCGAACTGAGAAGGTTCGCACGGACTTCTCTATGCATAGCAGAACGTAGAATCCATTCATGGAATACGTCCGGTGGTGACGTCAATTGAACGAATGTTGGCGTCGCTCCCGATGGAATACAACAGCAAAACAAGATCCATATCGCCTCAGGATAGGACGCACCGGCAACATGGGTTGCATACCCTCGCGAGGAGGTTTGCATATTTCTGCAGAACAGGGTCTCGAAGCAGAAGACAGGCGACGCTCACGTGACCATGTCCATGGTTGTGGGCAGAAAAAGTGTTATTGAAAGCTGGAATTCGACGTATTTTGACCGTTGACGTAACGTGTCGGGGAAGACTCACTTTTACGGCGCATTACTTTTTCTTTCTTTTTTATCATCAGATGTTTTGCGTTATAAAGAAAAACGCGCGAGAGACTTGCATTCGAGAAAAGAGTGTCGACTTTGTTCCACGACAGAAATAAAAGGAAGAAAGGGATACATAATTTTTCTCCGACGTCCGATGCCACAAGACAAATGGTGCTAATATATTTATATGTGTATTTTTTTCTTCTATTCATCATCATCCTCATATGTGTAACCAAACATGTTTAACGACAATACATAATTTCAGTGTAGTAAAGAAAAAACGGAAGGAAACACGAAGACATCTTATTTCAGGAACTCAGATCCTTGACTTCACAAACGACGTTTTAAAAAAACAGTAACCTCTCGTCCCTCGCATTATTTTTCTCATCCGTACGAACTCCGCGCGAAATTTAAGCCGTTAACTTGTTCAAGCATCACATTTTTTAACATCTGCTCGTCATTCTTGTTTTAAGAAACGAAATATCACACTATGCTGCAATTAATGTGAGCTAACTTTTAAGACGTAACATTTTTAACAGCGTGCCTTTCCTTCATTCTCGAGACCTCGTAACGGGGGAACACAGAGGACAACGCAACGACCTCAAGTTATTCGCCGCGTCTCGGAGCACAACTATCCCAGCGCCCGGATACCCATACCCGTACGCATAGCCTCACCTCTAACCCTGCCCAATAAGCACAAACGTTCCTTCGATCCCTCATCGGGTCCTTCCGAAATGTTCTCAAAACCACATAGAATGTCCGTTTCGGTTCCTCGACGGTGAACACGGAGCGCGCGCAGCTGAGATGACGGACCGGACGACATTGGAGGTCGGGGAAGGAAGCGCGTCAGGTAACCACGACCCAATGGCGTCTCGCCGTTCAAGGTGAGGGGCTTCCATAAAATGCATCGAACGAATGTTCCTTGGCACGAGTATATTCAGACACACTGTCATGAGTGGTTACGTGGGAGATCTCAGCAAAGAGCAGGAGCTCATCTTACAACAGGTATTTGTTCGTCTAATTGTTCTTCCGGACAACAGAAACTGCGAGAAGGGGTAAGCGGGGATGCAGTGGTGCATCTGGAAGGTGCCAGGGGTACGCGGCCCAGGTCCATTTGCATTGAGTGTAGGGCTGGGACACTTTTTTTTTTTTTTTTTTTTAGAACGCAACCAAAAAGAGCCTCTTTTATTGGGTGGTTAGACCTGGTAAAACCCTCTTTTTAACCTCCGATGTGCATCATTGTTGTTTGAAGTAAAACCCGGGGAAAACCCAGTTAGCCACCGAGCTTGCCAACGTGCACTGGATTCGGGCACAGCAAATTCCCGGCACCCGGAGAACGCGCAGAGTCGCTCTGAAATTGTTTCACCGGGACTGCGAAACGCGCTTTTTTTTTTTTTTTTTTTGTTTCGTTATATCTTCTAAATTTCGAGCCGAAAAAAAATCCGCTCGTTCGCACGATATCGCCCGATTTACCCTATTTTACAGCTCCTGAAATAAAATTCGTTTGCTATACCCGATGTTTTTTTCTTTTTTTAAGAATGTAAGATTAGAAAACCATGGGTGTTTACGAATAAATATCCGCACAGAAAGTTTCTTGGATTTACAGGATTTATCAGAGAAACCTCTGACAGTTTTTTTATTTTTTATTTACTTTTTTTTTTCTTGTCCCTTTCGCCGCGTTTGATATTACCTACGATTTTCGCACGGCGTAAACTGTATACACCACTGTGGTACATCTGCTCAGTTTTCATTTTCGTGTGAACATTCATGTAGTTCACGAAGCCTTCGCAATTTCGTCACAGTTTGTGTTTAGTTACACCGGTTGTTCAAAACACTCCGATAATGGCTTCAGGCTCCCTTCGAATTTTCTGAAATGGAATCCGCAAAATGTCCCCGGATGTATCCAAAGCGCTCTCTTTTTCCCTGACATCCAATTGTGTTACCTTTCTTATAATGGTTGAACTGCCCTCTATGTCTGTTAAACTGTATTGGTGTTATTGTGTACTGAATTGCATTGAAGTGTACTGACAAGTGCCCCACCGGTAAGCTCTGGAAATGATACTACCTAGATAATTATGCCATCTCAGAGTCATAGGGGTCTGTCCTCACCCCCAGATTGCCACGTGCCGATTACGGCATAAAAGGTCAGCAAACGGGTTTTTACTTCCACGGCGCGTTCAAGGTTCTCATTGCTTGATTGAGAGTGAAAGTCATATAACTTTATCTGTTGAGTAATCCTCCAATTGAGCTATAAAAAAATGTATATATCTCGTTAAAAACAGGAGGTATTGAACTCGACGATGCGCGCCTTGATTTCGCTTGAGAGGGAGAAGAAACAAGGTGCTCCAATCCGAAACATGACATGACTATGATATCCTTCTTTCCTAGATTCACTAAAGAAGCAGGGTTGTTCTTTGAAAGAGCTTCCCATGCGCGAAATTATGGCGACGTGATTGTGACTTTCGAATTCCATTGAACGCAATACTATCACACTGTCCTTATCTCTACGAACTACATGTATACACGCAACTTTATCTCACGGTTTCGCTTTCAAAGCCTAACAGAGAATAGGCTAACACTAGTCTCACCACCAAGTAGAAATTCATAATTCAAGCGTTGGTCAGCATAACTGCCTACCAAGTGTTCAAGCACAGTCTTACAAATTACGTTTGTGTGTAAAGCGTAGTATAATCTATTTTGGCATATATCCCTCCCTCGTGTAACGTCCCATGAGGGCCTCGAGGTACTGTCAGAAGTAAATTAATTAGTTAATCCAGCGCTATACGGATCGTTAGCGTCATTTAATTTGTCACGAGTTTTTGGAACCGTGACAGAGTATGCAAAATGCTGCCGTGTTCATTGTACTTCTTCTAAACTAAGACATCGTATTATGAGGGGGAGGGATATATTTATTAGAACAAAGGAAAAAAGAAGGGGGGAGGAAAGGTCAATAAAACGGTATCAAAACGGGGTAAACGGTAACGGGGTGTGACGTATGTGGCTTACAACTACACTCTTAAAAATGAACTTCACCGCACAGCACGCTCCTAGCCAACCATAATCTCGAATGATATCGTTATCTGCCCTGATTTGTTGAAAACGGGAGGCGTACGCCTTTTCTGTGACAATTATGAACAGCATAAGTGTCACAAAAAAGGCGTACGCCTCCCGTTTTCAACAAATCAGGGCAGATAACGATATCATTCGAGATGATGGTTGGCTAGGAGCGTGCTATGCGGTGAAGTTCATTTTTAAGAGTGTACGGTTGTGCCAATATCCGGATTGTTCGTATACCGAACCGAATAATTTTATACTCGATCCGACTTCCGATTTGAATTGCTTCATATTCAGAATTACGATTCGCGGAGTCATATGCACACGACATGGGCACAATATGCGGTACGTACAATACATATACTAACAGGTTGTTGAGTGATACGCAGGGGGCGAATCTTAGCGGGGTGGGGTCCAGATTTCCTGACCCCCCAATTTCAGTCGTTACATAGCATTTCAATAGAGGAGTTCAGAAAATCCCAGTGCTCTTTGCGCACGCATTGCATCCTGGGCGCTTGCTGAGCGGGGGAACGAAGAATCATCCTTCACATTTCGCTTTCGCTGACCTTGACATGTCGTGGACAATGGACCGGTAGGGAAGAAATCGGAACAGTTTGGACGCCACCCTTTATTTTCGTATTAGTAAACTCCCACAGTTCGATGCGGCGCTAAGCACTCTGGGATGTTCTGAACTCGTCTATTGACCTTGGTGATGTAATACTAATAGCATGCTGTCCAAGGCAGGACCCCCGTCAGAAAAATCCTGGATCCCTGGTGATACGTAATATGACATAATCGTATTGGCTATGCAGCTACACAGGTATTAGGTCGATACCTAGTCGTCTAATATACTGCGTCCATGTACTGTACAAAGAAACAAGTATGCTTCATGGAACAAAAACTCCAAGGAAAACAACGGGTCCCGAAATCACCCAAGCGGAACACAACAGTTTTCCCCACTATTGTTCATCGTAATTCTCGTCTTTATCGACTACTTCTATCACCATTCGGGATGTTTTTTTCTTTGTCGCTCTAAACACATGGATTTTATCTCGCAGCACTAATATATCGAGGGAGGAGGAGGAGTTACTATTAGTGTGTACCTCTCTTCGTTGTTCCCCGCCAGTTGTTGTAATGATGTATTTTTCATTATTTTTCTTTTCTAATGCTAGTATTGGTGCACTTTTCGTGTTGGGGACGAAGTGACTCCCATTCCCTTACGTAACAGTTTTTGTAGGCCTTTTGAAGGTACTTGTAAATAAGTTTTTTTTTAAAGCCTTTACCGACTTTTATAAAAAGCAATGAGAGCAGCATAGATGTTGTTTTTGCATTTGAGTTATACTGCCATCCTCTGGAAGAGAGTACGTAACAACCAGATGACTAACTACCTGAAATTCATCATTGCACTATTTATTTATGGAATTTCGGGCAAAAACGAGATGGCAGATTGAGAGACTACCCTCGTTGAACGCTATTGCGCATTAAAAAAAAAATCCTGAAACACCCACATTCGTTAAAATATCCATCCCCGAATTTTGGTATGCAAATGAGCCGAAACCGAAAAAGAAGAGAGGAGGAACGCGTCACCCTCGCCGACGGAGGCCTATCTGGCCAGCTGAGCGGCACCTACTCCAATCATCTCCACCGCTGCAAATCACGTGGCCCTCTGACGTCGAATGAACGCTGTACTCCCCGCGTTCCCGGGCGCCGCGGCTTCGGTTTCGGCTCATTTGCATATTCAAATTCGGGGACAGATATTTTAACGCACGTGTGTGTTTAAGGATTTTTTAAACTTGAAATGGCTCGCAACTACACTCTTAAAAATGAGTTTCACAACATAGCACACTCCTAGCCAACCATCATTCCGAATGGCAACGTTCTCGTCCCTGATTTGTTGAAAACGTGGGGCGGAGCCTATTTTGTGACACTTATGCTGTTCATAATTGTCACAAAAAAAGGCGTACGCCTCCCGTTTTTAGCAAATCAGGGAAGATAACGATATCATTCGAGATTATGGTTGACTAGGAGCGTGCTACGCGGTGAAGTTCATTTCTAAGAGTGTAAGATAGTCTCTCAATGTTCTATCTCGCTTTTGTCCGAATGAAAAAGATAATTAACGAATTTTAGGTAATTAGTCATCTTGTAGTTGCACGCTTTCTTCCAGAGGATGGCCGCTTAGAACGCAACTGCAAAAACGGCATGTATACTGCTCTCGTAGCTTTTTTTAAAATAGAAATTATGTAATGGCTAAAAAAAATAACACCCAGCATAAAAATTATTTCCGGCAAACCGGCATCGTAGAATGAAACACTTCTGCAGCAAAAATGAAACGAGCTGAAGTCAATGAAACAGCTTCGAAGAAAACAACTCTCAGTTGGCGATGCGAATAACATTTTTGGACGTTCTGTAACAATCATGTGTGACACGTGATCATTTTCTTTTCATTTTCACTCCTCAACTCTCATTTTCTTTACTTTTCTGGATATTTCATTGAACTGTAGTAGCCGGCTCTCTTCGTGAGCGCGACATTCTCCATTTAATTTTTCCCAACACCAACCAACCAACCAACATTTTTTTCCCCTCTTTATATGGTACCTAAAAAAATCCTACTTCGCAGTTCCGGCATAATGTGAGTGACTTGGACCTGCCCGACTCCTCGGACAATTATCTTCTACGATGGCTGCGTGGTATGTTTCTCTTTTGTGCAAATATTTGCTGTAAAAAGCAACTAGAAGGGTACTAAAGTAGAAAAATTTCTTATCGCGAAATGAGAAATGTCGTTACTTTGACATCAGTACAAAAGGAACAGGATTCAAGGGTTACGTCGTTCGTGATTTATGATCGATAGGAAAAACTCAATTCGCACTTCCCTTCTCCCGCTTCTTCTCAGGCAGGAACGCGGAGCGCACCCTCATTGGTCTCCGCGAAACGATTTGACCAACCATCGTTGGAGACCGTTTGAAAAGACGAATTCGAGGCCCCTCCGCAGTGTGTCGCTTCCGGGGGAAAGCGAGAGAGAGAGGGAAGGCGTAAATTGCGTTCTTTTTTTCTTTTTTTTTTTTTCCATGGGGCATCAATCACGAACAAGGCAACATATGAATCTCGTTCCTTTCGTATTGTTGTCAAAGTAACGACATTTTTCATGCCGCGATGAGAAATTTTTGCATTTTACTGCGTCTTTAACAATATTTGCCAAAAAAAAAATAAAGAAACGGCGATGCCAAAATCTGCGAAAATTACTGGTCGTCGCAAAAATTACGGCTTTTATTTTTACAATATGGCAGATACTTAAAATCTACTACTTTTTTCAGCTCGAGAGTTCAACCTGATCAAGAGCGAACACATGATCCGCCAGGTAGGGGTGTCTTCTTGATGGTCATATCTGTGAATGTGCAACCGCTTCATCAATCTACAGAGCATCAAGTGGAGGCAAAACAACGACGTGGACCACATCCTACAAACGCATGTACCTTCCGAGGTAAGCTGTTACGCCCTTCCACGGAGGGTATACTACCTATACACTATCCTCGTTAACACACTTATCGTTCTACGCTTTTCCGTGAGTGTCTTCGGCACATAATTGCATGTGGCTACACCTTGGGAGGAACGTTCAACAGGCTCTCGTTTAGTCGATGGCCGTTTGAAGCATTTGGTGACGTATAGAAGCCATAATGTGTATAGGGGTACCCAGGAAAAATACTCGTATATGTCTTATGTTCAGTTAAAAAACTACCACTTTCCACGCAGACGTCGAATATTTCCTCTATTATGCAAATGGAGTGCTAAAAAAAATTAAGGCGTAAATTTTCCGCTACCGGATTTGTTTCAGTAAACCGCACCAAAGGTTAAGAAGCACTCGTTCCTTATACATTGTTAGTGCCCTTATATTCTTGGTCTGTCTAAGAATCGATGAGGTTTCGAAATTAACACTCAAAAGGCATACTTAGTGGAAGTGGAGCAACAAAAATGGGTGTGTTATGCTGCGAAATTGTTGAAAAGCAGCGAAGTAATTGTCGTATCTAAGTTTATGCAGCCACCAAATGCGCGAAAAGCGGTGGGAGGCATAATTTTCGTGTAATTACGATTTTCACAATTACTCCACACAGAACTGTGCAAAGTGGGAATTTCTGTATGAAATTCTAGCACACCTCTTTACATATTAGTTTCCACGCCCTTTCTTTTATTAGGTTTATCTTATCTCGTACCTTATCTCGGTACGTACCTTATCTCGGCAACCTCGTATAGCATACCGCGAGCAGATTCGATATAGCGTTTTCGACCACGCCATCCTGTTCGATATATCCGACTTTACGTCACGTATAGTGGAGCGTTCATTTATGCATCTGCGTATGAAGGGCCATTTTGTGAGCACGAGGTACGTTAACCTTTTTTTTTGCTTTTGTTTTTCTTTTTCTTTTTTTTTAAGCGAAAGCATCATGGCTGTCCTTCTGCGATGACAGAGTTGAGAGCGCCCGCTCGTGGCCATTCAATTAAACCAATGCGCGCGCAAAAAAAAAAAAAAATTGTTTCGTGTCCGCTTTGTTGGTTTCAGAACACAGGTATGTCCGTGCGATAAATATGTCTTTGACATCCAAACTACATTTCAACGCTTCGCCAAGCGTTTTTTGGCAGGTTCTTACCAAACGGTAAAAACCAACCAGTTTTTATACATTTATAAAGAACAACAAATTCCAACAAATGCATGAAGCGACGGTGAATGAGGATTTTTTTTTTTTTTTTTTCACTTAATGGCCCACCGATTGTCAAATACATAGATGAAATTTGTGCCGCCCTACCCTAGGGTACACTGGTGAAATGAAATGACGATGTGATAGATGAATAATGTTTCAAGTCCCTGCCGGTGTGATATAAAGTTAGTTTTCGTATGGCTCGTAATGCCTATAGTAGTAATTCAGCAATCACCGCATGAACCGCTCATAACCAAGTAGTCATTGAACATTGAGCAAAAGTACGGCTTGAGTTCAGCTAAAGATAGAGTAGGAGCGGACCCAGACTCTCGCTTTTTTATCGTGGCGGGGAGCAATCGCCCCCCAAAAACGTCAGTTTATACATTGGATTTCCCTCTCACACCTCCTCCACTACACACTTCGTCAAAGAACCCCCCCCCCCCCCCACTGCAGACCCAAGGTCTGAATCCGCCTCTGGGGGTGTCGCTCTGGAAGCGCGTATAACGGCAGGGGAGAGGAGGAAATCCAATATTTAAACCTTTTTGTGTGGGGGCAGGGGGGAGGGGGCGTACCCTCACCCGCATTCTCCTGGGATCCGCCACTGAGTGGAAGACCAGTGTCTCTCAGAAAATTGTAAAAATTAACACAGTGCGACGGTGCGAGGGGACCTAGCATTGATACCAGCGTGAACGGTGCGCTCCTAACGTTGCTCTCGTAGAAGTTATCTTGCATTTAATAAAACGAGGCGTCGCACTGCTCTTGTTTTCAAGCATATAAAATGCCGGACGTGTTATGCACGTCTTAGTTTCGGTTTCGACCTTCGTGCACCCGGCAAGGCCGTCTCGGCTTCTAATTTCTCGCGTCCTTAAAGAAACAACGCAATACAGCGTAAGGCCAGCGAAGTCCTTCTGCAAGAACGAACTATTATCGTTTCATTTCGCAAACCCACGACGTCAGGCGTCGCCGCATCGAAATAGCAAGCGGAACTAGTTCGCGGTACCATGCGCTCTCAGGGAACGGGAGGAACTATAGATGTAAATGACCACGCAATCCTTGCGTCACTTCCGGTTTTCACTTTTCCTGGCACAGAATATAGCAGCCCCATTTGCCTTCTCCGGTAATCAGAGGAAGAAACCACGTGATTTATGATGTTTTACCAACAGGCACGTGCTCTAAATGCAAAGAACATAAATATTTAACTGTGTAACAACATCCATGCTCTTACTACTCGTTCCGGGCAAGGATACGCTGCGGTAGTGAACGTCCGCAAGGACACAAGGGTAATGGAAGGTAACGATAACACTGAGATGATGATCTGATCGCTCTCTTATCAGATCGTGAAGAAACACTTCCCAGGAGGATTTCTGGAGTGCAGTCCGGAAGGATATCCGGTGTGGCTTATTCCTATCGGGAACATCGACATCAAAGGTCAGGACTCTTGGATATCTACCTATTGAGGCTTCTGAGACGTTACTTCAACACCGTGACGGGAACTAATTGAGAGACCTCGATGGAAGTAGAAGTTACAAAATTCGACGTGGGTTGTGAAAGGTTATCTTACATAAGCAGTTGACTGCCTCTCGTGTTACGGTTAAGTGACTTCACCTTTTACGGCATAAACTTCTGTGTGGGAAAATGGCTAAGTCAGTATGATAACCTCGAGATAAGGCCGAGAAAAAGCACCATATAATGGCCTATGGTTATTTTCTTTGTTTCTTTTTCGTGAATTGTCGCAATGATCAAGGCGTAATGGTTGTGTCGAAATTTTGACACGTGCGAATTTTCTCCCTTACAACACGGTGGAAGTTCCTGGCGTGAAAGACGAAACGTCGAAAACATTGATACCGATAGATACTCACACATTGATACTGACCTCATGGCTGTCTGTGGGTTCGAACGTGGCCCATAACGCAAGCAACTTGATAGCATGGTACAAGTTGCTTAGGCACGCCTTCGCACTGCAAGGAAGGTTAAATACCGGGTGCTAAATACGGGGACCATAGTTCACGGATTGCTGTTCACATTGCTGTGGCGTCGCTCATATATCACCATAGCTTTTCCCTCGAAGTAGAACTTAATATTCGCCAGTGCCTAATTTTAACGGATTAAAATATTATCGAATTCTTGGAGCACGCGAAAATTTCGAGCGAGAATTCACGCTTCGAAAAGAATGCTGCAATCGCGAACGTTATTTTTACAGTTGGTTGTGCGGGTAAGCATTTGAATCGTTTTGCGTAACAAGCATGTTAAGCACAGACCTACAGCCAGGAGAGATAACGTTGTATTTATGGAACATAAACGCCGCATCGCTTCGCATAACACGAAAACAAAGAAGTATAAGGCTTGCTGACGTTTCGACGCCTCTGCGGCCGTCATCATCAGATAAGACGATCTAACGATGACGCCCGTGTAGACGTTGAAACGTCGTACCTTGTACGGCTTTGTCGTCATGTTATGTGAAATTAATGTGTGTGCTATAAATGCATATACATAACACTATGTATGTATCGTGTATTTACTTCCAAGGGCATTTAGGCGTGCATTTCGCCCAAAAGGTACTAATGGTGGTGGCAAGGCAACATGTCTCCAGATTGACTAAAATTACTCTTCCCTCGCCATCCTTACAGTGTAAACTTGCATCTGGCCGAACACAGAACAACCAGACAACTACTATCTGCTGTTGTTGTTTTGTGCCGTTTTGCGTTCTGTCCATGTTCCGTTGACTCCTGATACCTATACAAGCAGTTCTTTTAGCCAAAAGCCTCGCCCTTTTAAGAACCAGCTTTTTTAGCCTGGTCTAACGCTGCCTATATAGCCCTCGTCGACAATTAAGTATAGCTGTTGTGCTCCCCGCGAAATATCTGAGCGGCGATTTGAGGACCATTCTGCCGGAGTGCACGCACGACTGCAGAGTAGCCTGAGGAAAGAACCGATAGCATCGTAACGGATGGAAGGATCGGCCTTGATCATCGCCATGTCTTTGGACAGCCACTGAGGAAATTTCCCGCCTGCGCTCTGTATCTACATGGAAGCAAAATTTGCGAGAGCGGCCAACTTTTGCTCGAGCATGTACGGAGAGCTGAATAAATACGTCGGGGGCCTTCCCGTTGGGACAGCCGATAAACCACAGGGTAGCAGGATGTGGGCCCTGCTGCCTTCTGGGTGCAAAGCACAGGACCCTTGCTATGGACGGTTATTAATATGGATATGATAACAGTCGCTTACTGGGTAATGGACGTCCGCGTGATTGCGGCCCGTACACTATAGTAGTATAGGATTGTAATATGAATTTTATGCTTCGATGGGTATGTCTTTTTGTGTGACGTACGTATTTGCCTTGTAACGGCAGCGGGGATGTTTACGAAAACGTGGGGGGTTATTTTCATGCAACTGAATTTTATTTCTATCATTTTGTATTTTCGGATCATACCTGTATCGATTGAAATAGAGAGGCAGCGGCGAAAACGAAACGCGGTGAAGTGCTACGTTTGAGAAATATAATTCCCTTTTGAGACCCGTTTGGCTTTACGGGTCACTTTAGGAAGGAATCCAAAAATATCCAAAATCTTTCCTCGATAAGATGCGATGTGAATTACTGTAGTGGTTATGATAATGTACGGAATGAAAAGGTAGTGCATAGATTTGTGTAGCTTCCCTTTCTTCTTTTTTGAATAACGCGTCCTGGAGTAGCCAGTCCCGAGTGGCTCGGGACTAACATCTTCATTTTTTTTCTTTTACACATCAAATCAAATCAAAAGGTAGTGCAATACTCACTTCGGCGTTCTCTCACTTCATCATTTCTAACTTGTTAAAGTGTGGCGAATCTAACCAAGATGCACAATGTAAAAACCCCGAGACTTTTTTTTTTTTTTCATTGTCTAACCAAGAAGTTCGTCACCTCATACTCAATCATGCTCCATGGCAATACGACGAGCTAGAACACACACGGTCTCGAATCCCGACGCCCCTTGCGCTGTTCCCAGTTCTTCCTACACTCTAAAAACCGCACTTCACCACATAGTACGCTCTGCGCCAACCATCGCCACGAATGATAGGGTTATCACTCCTGATTCGAGGAGAGCAGGAGGCGTACGCCTTTTTGTGGCAATTACCATATATCCAAATTGCCACAAAAAAAGCGTGCGCCTCTCTCTCTCCTCGAATCAGGAGTGATAACCCAATCATTCGTGGCAATGGTTGGCTCACAGCGTGCTATGCGGTGAAGTTCTGTTTTTAGAGTGTATAGTCAGTGACAACATACCTAAGTCATACACTTGACCCCGCCCCCACACAAGAATCGCTCCGCGCGCGCGAATGTAGTGCGACGCGGCCAAGTGGGAAATGGGGAGGGAGAGAGAGAGAGAGAAGCCGGCACTACATCGCGAAGCAGGGGAATCGTGCAAAGGCTGGTAGCCAATGACAGGAGCCTTCCACGGATGGATGGGCGGTCCCAACTGTAGGACTTAAGTTGTCACTGACTCTAGGCATAGTTTCCAATGAGGTCTGCACAAGACGAACTATCAGGCCAAGCAGAAAGATGCAGAAAGACTGACGCGCAAGGCATTCGTTATCAGAGGGGTTCCCTATCACACATCGCTCCGTCGACAATAGCGCGCCAGACGAATGCCATGCATTCTGGGAAGGTCCTGGTCACAGATCATTACAAACCACCATTGTCACCGCGACCATGAAAATGGCCGCGCAAGTGACGACACGAAAGACGAGTTCTTCTTCCAGAGGCGTGATTGGAATGCAAAAAGGAACGTAAACAGGAACGCGTAAGACACAAGCATTTTGGTCTGGGGTTTTTCCTGGGTTTTCCTCAGGCGCCGTCAGACATATGTCGGCACAGTTTCCTTAGAAGCCGGCACAGGATGCGCATTACCCCTAGGGCGTCGGTCGTGACGTTGCCCACCTCTGTGAGGCCCACGACGGCGAAGCTCTTTCATCGTCACCACCACCATCACAGCCGTCTTGCGCTTTAGCTCTCTCATCGGATTCACCTGTTCAAGTCTTTCATCGTTTACTCTAGAAATTATCTGACCATTACTCAATGTTTATAAAAACAACAACAAATACATGGTGACGATCATTACGGCGCACGCTACACTAGCAAAAACAAGAAGAAAAAAAGCTGGACCAGGGGCAAAAAAGTAGGGTCACTATTTATATAGAGAGACGTTGGAAACAAAGAATTTACCCAAGCAGCACAATGTACTGAAAGTAGAGTTCAATGTGGGTGGTCAGGTTGGTGGAAGGCCTTGAACAGACCCGTGAAACTGAAGAAAATTGATAAGACACATACCCGTCTACCCCTACTCGTCTTTCAGTACGTTGTGCAGCTTGCGTATATCTTTGCGGTGTGTTTGCGCCCCGTCAGTTGTTATGTCTCATATAGAGTTGAAATTTTTCTAACGAAGAGGGCACCATTGATGCTCAAAGATACCCAAGCAGCACAATGTACTGAAAGTCTAGTGCAATCGGGGTGGCCGGTATGTGTCTTATCAATGTTCTTTAGTTTCACGAGTCTGTTCAAGGCCTTCTACCTACCCGTCCACCCCTATTGCACTCGACTTTCAGTACATTGTGTCGCTTGGGTAAGTTCTTGTTACAGATAGCGAACTCGTCCCAAACGTGTCTGGGCCTTGACAGTTGTGATTACGCTATAGATAACGACAAAAAAGTGTAAAAAAACGGCCATTGAAGAACCAATCGAAGAGATAGGCCGGGTCGGTCTGATGGTATTTAGACGCGAAGTTTGTAGCGGTGTCTTCGACTGTCGGTACCAAGGAGTCCAAGCTGGAGAAAGAAAGAAGATGGAATAAAGAAACAACTGCCGAAGCTGTTGTCAGAACGATCCGTTTTGACCAGTGGAACATAGAGCTATCGAAGATGCCATAGATAAACTTGCTTGCCAGTCCAGTGCTGAGTTGCAACCTCTCTGTTATGTTTCCCCTGCATGCATTGGGGGGCTTTTACACTATACCCGATTGAACGAATGTTTACGAGAAAGCGTCTTCTCCAACGGAGCCTCCGTAGTTTGTAGGTCAGATCCCCAGAGGTCCCTTCCACAGGCACCTCTCATTAACACCCATCGTAGGAGTACTAAAGCTACCTGTTGTAACGCGGTTAAATCGCTGCACCCTTGACCGTCTTCGCATTCGCAACCTTCCTTCCGACCATTGACAACGCTGTGACGAACGTTGGCCGAGGTCGCGCGGGTTGTAGGTACAGCAAGACGAACCGTTCTCTTCAAATCGAGGTGGCTCACTACCCACACGGGCTGTGCTCAGTAATAGGAGTGGTGCTCCTTGTGGAATTAAAAGAGGAAAGCTATTGTGGTTCTCGTTCCGCAGGGTTCCTCCAGTGTGTGCCGCAGTCAGAACTGGAGCGACATGTCACCTACCTCTTGGAACATGCAGACTCCCTGAAGAAGAGAAACTCGATAAAGGTACGGAACTATAAACTTGTCTATACTACACATTAAGTGTGTTGCGGAGTTGTACCGATTACTTTCGGGTAGTAATTATACGCCAGCCATTTCGGAATAAAAGTAGGCTAGAGGGACCAACAAAAGTTGCTGAGTGTTTCACAGGTAACTGACGAGGATAATACCACGCAGCAACCAAGAAGCCGCGGCTCCACAAATCATTCATTTATTGACATAAAAATGTAATTAAGCGGTACAATTATGAGTGTAGGTAAATGTGGATTTACCTGGACGTTGTGGATTTACATCGAGTCAGTTACACTGCGTGTCTGTCCTCCAGTTTAGCAAAGTCGTCGAGACCAAGCTCTGCATCTTCGACTTTGAAAATTTCAGCCTACGACAGCTGTACTCACTGCAGGGTATGTATACCAGGATTTCTCCGTCGGTTGTCTAAGCACAGTTCTTCTTTCAGTGATGGACTTCTTGACGTCTCTGCTAAAGATGTACGAGGACAACTACCCGGAGACGCTTGAAATTGCTTACATCATTAATGGCAGGTTTCAGACTATGTCGCATCGCTTTCAGACATGCTCACATGACGCGTTCTGTTTCAGCACCTGGATTTTTCCCGCTGTTTTGGAAGATAATTCGGCCGTTTCTCACGGAGAGGACAGCCTCCAAAGTTCACATCTACGGAAAAGGTTATAGCAGCTGCTTTGTAACTATGTTTTGATTGACTGATTAATTAAAAAAAAACAAATATGGAGAGGACGTGAGTTTCGGCAGGAAGTTCGGAGAGGCTACTCCACTACACATAAATATAGACAAAGTAGAAAAAGCAAAACAAATATAACCCAGATGTCCAAGAGACATAACAAAAAGCAGACAGGTTCCGACTAGTGAGTGAGCGAAGTAAATGAGACCGTACACTCTTCAAAAATGAGTTTCACCACATAACATGCTGCTAGCCAACCATCATCACGAATGACGACGTTCTGGCCCCTGATTTGTTGAAAACGGGAGGCGGAGCCTATTTTGTGCCATTATGCACGTGCCCAATGGGTACAAAATAGGCTCCGCCTCCCGTTTTCAACAAATCAGGGGCGAGAACGTCGTCATTCGGGACGATGGCTGGCTAGGAGCGTGCTATGTGGTGAAACTCATGTTTCAGAGTGTAGTTCAAAAGTGAGCATGCTTGTATATCAAATGCATTTCCCTTGCACCCTTTCATTTCAGGGCTTCTACGCAAGCGTTATTAGTGAGTTTTAATGCAGCGTACGCTATCGACTTTCCGTACGTGTGGGATAGCGTTGGTGATTCTGAGCGTGTGCAAAACATAAAGAGAGCTATACGCGCATTGGGCAGAACCACAACGCTATCCCTTACGTACGCAAAGTCAATAGCGCACGATGCACTCAAACTCTCTAGTGATGTTAGTGAGGACCGCGGTTAGCGCGATGCTATACTTTTGCAGCCCATTGTTGCTAGTTTTACTGATGGAATGCGTTTGTTTTTAGATGGCTGGCAGGAACCCCTCCTGAAGATGCTGGACCCGTCAGGATTTCCTCAGCACTGGGGAGGCAGCCTCGTAGGGCCCGACGACGACCCCAGGTGCTCAGATAAGGTACTAGCACTGTTGATAGTTGGGGTGGTTGGTAACGTGACATTGTAGATAGTATGCAGCAAGGGGACAGAGACACACATGGAGGAGGACACTACACGATGACTACAAACTCACAACTGAAGATTTCTTCACAGTGGAGAACAACGTTAGAGGGCAACAAGGGTAGGGAAGGGGGGGCTCGCTTTGATCAGTGTTGTTCTGTCCCATTCATTCATCCCCGCCGTCAATTTGACCAGGAGTCACGTGACCGGGTTCACATAATGCTGCTGTATCGCAACTTGGACACTGATATGTAAAAGATGTGTCAACACGCTAATATTAGAACACGCATTATTATTATCATTATTACCACCACCACCATCATCATCATCACTATTTGTTTCATCAAACCACTCCAAACTACTAAGCGAAATCAGAAAGACATATGTCTGGTGCATCCAAACTCGTCACTGCTGCAGTGTAGGACCCTTGTTGACCGAAGAATTTTCTTGCACTGTCTCATCAGTCAGACGCGTCGAGAACGAAATAATGCTAAAGAGACCGCGAGATTGTCCCTTGTAAGACAAAGGAAGTCTGCCCGTCAGTGAGACCATGTTCAATAGTGTGCACGAAGCCGATCCCGGAAGCACACTCCCTCGGTGAGTTAGTCGTGACGATATCCACTTCTGTGAGGCCGACAACGGCAAGCCCTTTCAGCAGTACTACTACACTACTACCATGCTGCGTGGCTCCTTGTTCCCAAGCCACCCGCAAACTTGGCCCTCAATGGACCCTGTGCTACGGGCGCCCTGAGGGCGAACATCCCCTCAAGGGAACATGAGTTTCTCGAACGTAAACGTGCGAGTCCTCAGCCAAGGGCTGCGCGTCAGGAGGCTCGAAGGGGATTCGGCACGATTCCTCATAGAATGAGGCAGAGGCTTGAACATCGAACATGTTCGATACAGATGCACCTGGTTGGGGAAGACCACGGTCTCAAGAGGAAGAACGTGGCTCCAACCAAGGTTAGCTCGAAAGAGGGATCCCGACGTTCCCGATGACAAAGAGGACAGGATGCAGCAGGCTTCATACACGGGCAAAGTTATTGTCAGAAAAAAATTCCTTTTGACCGCATGTCTCTCCGGGGCCTATGTTTTTTACTATGAATTTCTATAATGGTTGGTGGACCACTCTACGAGGAGCCTTCTCGTGAGGTCGCTTTCACAATCAAGAATCTGGGCATTGTCAAAATCGATGACGTGGGACCCCTCTTTCGAGCTAACCTTGGTTGGAGCCACGTTCTTCCTCCTGCGAGGCAGAAGCGCATGCGCGGGACCGCACTTTATTTCCGCTTCCCTCGTCTGCTACTTTGGTATCGCCTGTTCTGCTTGCGTTTTGCTTGCAAGCTTCATGCCAGTCTGGTGTCCCGATGTTGTACAGCTGTTGGGTATTGCAGATACGATTTCTACTAAAACGGCACGATTATAACAATCGCTGGATGGTCGCAAAAGGGCAGCCAAATTTGTCTATGCCCCTCCTGATGTCCAGTAGTCGGTAGAGCCCATCAACAGGTTCGATAAACGGTACCTTTGTTTGAATTCACATTCGTCGTACCGCTCAAGGGGATCTTCCCAGTCCCGAATTCATCGCACTGTCGGAACGGGAACAAAACCGTGAGGGTAACGCTTCAGTCGCTCGACGCGATCCTATGAAATCACAGATATGTCCTCCATGTTTGTTTCGTCCCTCAGGGAGCGTGCAGGAAGCTCGCGAGCTCATTTGGCCCTGCGCGTGCCCTTAAAGGGACACTTCGCTGCGAAAAAAAATTAGGTGAGCATCATACTGAACACGAACCACCCCCTCGATTCTGAGTACACCATTCGCATTCATTTTGTGCGAGCAATTAATTCGTAAATGATGACAATAGCAAACCGAAACCGAAATGCCAAGAGCAAAAAATAGAGCTCCATACTACGGCGGTTAGTCCTGCGAGGAGGATTTCCTGACGTCACCCAGCATTTTCGTCTGCTTCCACGCCTACAATCTTTCTCCCTGGTCGGATGCCGGATGACGTTAGCATGTCAGCAGTGTTGCTTTCAGCGCTATCTTGCTTCACAGAGGCCAAGCGCTCGCTCCGTATTAATTCCTTCGAGGGCGTTTATATTTGTTCGCTCGGAGGCGCTGCGAGCCGTGTGTGTATTCGTTATGAGTCCAAGCGCCTAGCTCCGACCGAATATACACAAACGCCCTGAGTAAAACCTGCGCGGTTTTGGACTGAGATATTTCGTAAACATGTTCCTGACATCCCAAATATTACAGATGTACTCGTACCACAACCTTTGTGGCGATTGTGTTACGGAGTCCCACTTTAAGCCCGATTCACACTGCCGCGTTTACGATTGCGCTTGCTTGTTACGTCCGCTGCGAGCGAATCATTGACGCGCTGATCATGTCACGTCGAAACTGGGAGGAACCCCGGTTCGGATCCCGGTGCCGGCTGTCTGGTGTTTTTCCTGGGTTTTCCTCAGACGGTTTCAGACATATGTCGGCACCGTTCCCTTAGAAGTCGGCCCAGGCTGCTTTCTGTCCACAACTCTTCTGACAGATAACGGATAATGTGAATGTTGCAGATTGGACCAGGCGGAATCCTGCCGGTGTCGTACATGAAGAACGTCCGCCAGGTGTTTCAAGTGGAAGGGGCCACGGTGTGTTCCATTGACAGATTAGCAACACTGGAAGTTCCCGTTGAGGTAACCATCCCAGCATCCATTCACTATAAATTCCTAGAAACTTTGTACCACAGAAACGTACAGAACGCGATATGTCCTGTGTGTAACGCTTCCCCAAGACCAATGTACCCTTTCCGCTTGGCTCTTACGCATCGATTAGAATCTTAGGTTTCGACTCGAACGTGCAGCAAAAGATGCTGCTACCTCGAGACCAACACAAAAGGAACGGGATTAATGGGTATTGCGTCGTTCGTGACTTATGAGCGAGGGAAACTACAATTTATGCTTACCCTCTCCCTCTCCTTCTCAAGAAGTGCGACGACGCAGAGGTCCTCTGATTGGCCCCCTCAAAGGATCTCCCGCGATGATTGCACAAATCGTTTGAGGAGACCAATCTCATTGTCGGCCTTGTTGAGAGGGATTGGGAAAGCGCAAATTGTGGTTTCTTTCGCTCGTAAATCACGAACGACGCAACGGATGAATCTCGTTCCTTTTGTATTGTTATCAAGGTAACGGCATCCTTGATTCCTTTTGCAGTTTAGTACGCCTTTTACCTTTCCATTTTTCGTACCGTTTTCCGCCGTCTCACCATTTTCCTTTCTCGATCACTCTGTTTTTTGTTTTGTTTTTTCAAGTTCCTGTTTTTCCGTTTTTCAAGTTCGGTTAGCACCGCAAGGCAACTGTGGCTATGAGGACAGGTGGAGAGGGGACAGCAGGAAGGGGAGCGGGGGTTAGTATGCGTCCTGGGCCGACTTCATGGGGGGTCCTGCCGACACTCACCTGGAAAGTCATCGGAAACCCCAGGGGAAACCTCAGACAGCACAGCGGGCGCCGGGATTGCGAACCCGTGTCACCTCGCAGTCTCGGCTTGGAAAGCGATCATCATAACCCGGCCTCGGTGGCTCAGTCGGTAGCGTGTTCGCCTTCTGATCCCGAGATCGCGGGTTCGAACCCAGCCGAGGACGCCAGCAACTTGGTGGCAGGGTACAAGTTGCTTAGACACGCCGTCTTCCGCGAGGG
This sequence comes from Ornithodoros turicata, assembly GCF_037126465.1. Classification (NCBI taxonomy): domain Eukaryota; kingdom Metazoa; phylum Arthropoda; class Arachnida; order Ixodida; family Argasidae; genus Ornithodoros; species Ornithodoros turicata. The sequence continues at coordinate 15,864,081 of NC_088203.1, forward strand.
ACGTTAAATACGGGGTGCCGCGTCATCGCACGTTAAAGAACCCTCAGGTGGGCAAAAGCAATCCACAGACCGACCGCTGTGGCGTCGCTCATGATCTCAGTTGTCTCGCGACGTAAAACACCCAATTATTAAAAAAAAAATAACCTAACCACTATGCCACGACAGCTGTTGCGCGACAGCTCTGAAAGATAGCCGCGAGAACGCGAACGACCCCCTCAGAAACGTTTACCATTTTCACTTGTTGGAGTACTGAACCTGGAGTTGTTACGACCGGCTTCCATAACAACCATCGGAGCAGCAGAAGGGTCGACAGACCGAGTTATGGGAACACATACACAACAGGGACAACTGGTGGTGGTTATGGATTGGCACCGGCTATACCCCGCATCATTCCTATACCTTTAAGAACCAAAGGCCTTACGCTCAGTGTTCTTTCTGGGCACACCTGATGGGTGTCAACTAATCACGCAGGTCGACAGGATTGGCTCCATGCTGAGCTGGGAGTTCCAGACAACCAAGAACGACCTGGCTTTCGGCGTCAACTACCTGTCTCCGTCCGGTACGGTTGAAATCATGGCCATGCATCGTGTCTCCTGCGGTATTGTCCCTGAGCACGGTCAGCTCAAGTGTCAGCAGGCTGGAACCTGTGAGTTTCACGTGGTTTCCTCTGCAAAGTTCAATAACCGTCTTTTTTCCCTTCTTTGTTACAGATGTGCTTAGGTTCGACAATTCCTTCAGCTGGTTCACGGGGAAGACTCTCGCCTACATCATCCAAGTCAAACCACCTACCGAAACGTAGCTTAAATGTCTGTACCGGCTTTACACTTAGATTATCTTCCAAACGAGAGCGTAACGATATTCATGCACAATATGCGTAAACAGTGTAGGTACAACGAAGGTATTATAACATAGCATATTCCCGCGAATATGTACGCCTTACTAGACGCGTTTTTATTTCGCTACATTACGTATGTACCTCCCTGCAATGTGATAAATGCAAATGATTCGACGAATTGGATACCGGGTACCGCAACTCAGAATTACCTCATGGCAGTCGAGCTTTGCCTTGTCTGGCACGTAAAAAGAGTCCATGTTGCACCATTGTTGCGAGAAAACTATATTGTGGATAGAGCTTGTAGTATGTGTATATATTTAAATAAATGTGTATGTATGTTGGGATCTAAGTTGTCCATGCTTCTCATGCAGAATATCAGTATCATGGAAAAACTGTCTGCGTGTGCTCTGTTCCAGTGTACGTAAGAGACGCAGCTGTGACGCCAGCAAGGAAACTGAATCTATTCACAGCCTTCACACTTCAAGGAAGTGGGGACAAGTGGGCTTTGCAGTAATGTAGCACGCATCTATTAATAAGTGATGCAGCCAGCGTAGGTTTCAGCAAGTTCATTGTACATAGACTAATAAAAGTACGCGTGTCCCAGCCAGACATGTACAAGATACTCAAAAATGTATTTAAGATAAGATAATAAATACTAACGTTAGAACGTAATTAAGATAGAGTATAAATACATGAAAATTAAAGTAATTAAGATTAAAGTAATTAGAGTACAAAATACTTCAAAAAGTATTTGAAATACAATTAAGATACTATTTATCCTTGAACGCAAAAAGTCACCTGTCACTGCGGCTAGTCGCCGCTATGTGACATGAATCACCTAAACCCCGCGCACTACGCAAGCCTCCGCTGTGTGATACGAGTCATCTACACACAAGTCCCAAAAAGATGACAAAGAGATACCACATAACTCCACTAAGTATATGTGACCCAGAACAAAGCAATCTTCTAAGAGGTGCCTGCTCGGCGAGGTCAGAATTCGGCGTCACCACGTCAGGGCACACATATTAGAACCCTCACTCGCCAAGGATTAGTACACACGGGGCAAAATCTCTAAATGGAGACTTCCAAGAAGGGCCAATGTCCGGGTCAAGTCCGAGGGACTCAGGGAATTTCCACTGAACAAGCAAGATAATGGAAAGACAAGACACAGAAAGTTTGAGAGGGAGATCCAAAATATGTAATTGGAGTATTGAGTAGAAAATACCATAAAATGTATTTTAAATAGAGCACAAATACACAAAACAAAAAGTATTGAGTAGAGTACCAAAATACCACAAATGGTATTTAAAATACAGTATTTTAAATATAATACTCCAAATACGTACAAGTCTGGTCCCAGCACAGGCTCATCAGACGCTTGCCACCAGTCATCATACTCTCGTTTTTTTTTAAATTCTGTGTTAGCGCCGCGAAGCAACTGTGGCTATGAGCGGCGAACACATGTGGACAGTTAGATGACATCAGGAAGGAGTGGGGGACGGGGGGTTAGTATGCGTTCGGCGACTTCAGGGGGAACTGTGCCGACATTCGTATGGAAAGTCTTCGGAAGACCAGGGGAGAACCTCAGACAGCACAGCCGGTGGTGGTCTGCTCCTTTTTCCTTCGTTCTGCCTCAAGAGACTGAAACCGAAGCTCATAGGCGCGGCGTTTCGACTTGCGTACGAGACCGAGACCGAATCGCAAGCGATTTGGCAATTTCAACAATAAATTTCTAGCTTTGTCTGCAGCGTAGCTGTTTGTCGCTAGGGTAAAGGCGAGTTCCCACATATAGCGTTTCGCTCTATAGGGCTAGAAAATAGCGCTCGAAACCTAGCGCTGTTTTTCCGTTTGCCGTTCTCACATACAACCGAGCACATAGCGCTATCCTGCTGGGGTCACGGGATATCTCTTTGCGACGTGATGCACCGGTGCTACCGTGATTGCTTACTGTCAGCGTCGGGTATTCGCAGCATGAAGGGGGATGACACTTTTGATGCTGTGATCGCGATACCAGACTATAGTAACCAAACACACATGCATTGGCAGATGAAACTCGTGGCCATTTTCACGTCGTCGTCGTTGCATTCCCGTCTTGCTGCTTTGAGTGATCGGAAGCAAAACAAACCCCAGCTTCCGCGACGTCACGCCTCAAAGAAGCTCACGATTGGTTAACGCAGACTCACCGCTCAATATAGCGCTAGAAAAGTTGACCGGGGCTCTACTTCGACAAGAGCTGTTTTATAGCGGTTCGTAGCAATGCGGGGAGGAAAATATAGCGCAATTTTCTAGTGCTATGTAGCAAAGCGCTATATGTGTATATTTTTAACACTCAGTTTTCTTCCTATAAAGCTGTTAAGTAGGCCAGTAAGATGCACCATGCGAAGTAATTTACACCAGAGAGTCATAATTATCGCAGAAATTGTATTTAAAATACGCCGCAAAAAGCGACCGTGCGCAACGGTGGTGAAGAGCAGTACCAGCCTGTGATCTGCCTGGAACCTCGCGCTGACGCTATAAGGAGAACGCTCGCTGATTGGCCTAGAGAAATGTTGTCTGCTACTCCGCTGTCGTCTGCTACTCGGCTGTTCGGGGTTCTGATAAAGCCTTTCTCCTTGCTCGGTAATGCTTCGGCCGCTCCTTCTATCCCAATTCTCCGGGAAAACTGGCAAAACAGGTTTACGGCGGCAGAGGGACAAGGCGCTGACCCCCACTGACCGGCGAACCAGAACGAGTCTCCTTATGCCGTCATCGGTGACGTGCCATCATACCTCCTCATCCTCGTTACAGCTGGAGTGGCGAGTTAAGGGTGAAGGCGCGGAGCTATGTTTATGTGAGTTTTTTTCGGGGAAACAAATTGCACACATCAAAACCTTTCGCGCTATTTGGTATAATGACACACACAATTTCATCAGATGTCTTAATCTGATTTTTTTTTTTTTTTTTTGATGGCCCTCTGTACTCCTTTAAGCGTCACCCGTTGCGGGACTTCCTCGTGTAACCCCACCCCATTAACGGTTCTCTTTTCGTACCAGGCGATCCAGGATAAGTAAAGATATTACACCACACTCTGAAAATATCACGTGCTCGCAGAGGGCTCTTCACGTTGTTTTTGGCATCATCCTGCCGCAGAGAACGGGAGGACACGGCAGTACATGGTGCGGCGCGTCACTCTCTTCTGTCGCGTCGCCCGGTACGGAAATCCCCGCTTAGTGACGTCGCATGTCTGAAGCAAGGGTAGAAACCTCTGGAAGACGCCACACTGTTAAAGCAGAACTTCACCACATAGCACGCTCCTACACAACCATCATTCCGAATGATATATCATTCTGTGCATCGATTTGTTGAAAATGGATGAGGCGCCTATCTGAGACACATTATGCTTGAGATAGGCGCCTCCCCCATCTTTTGAACAAATCAGGTCACAGAATGATATCATTCGGAATGATGGTTGGCTACACTCTAAAAACTGAACTTCACCGCATAGCACGCTCTGCGCCAACCATTGCCACGAATGATAGGGTTATCGCTTCTGATTCGAGGAGAGAGGGAGGCGTACGCCTTTTTGTGGCAATTACCATGTATCCAGATCGACACAAAAAGGCGTACGCACCCTTCTCTCTTCGAATCAGAAGCGATAACCCTATCATTCGTTGCAATGGTTGGCACAGAGCGTGCTATGCAGTGAAGTTCAGTTTTTAGAGTGTAGGAGCATGTGATGTGGTGAAGTTCTGTTTTAACAGTGTAGGGTGCCGTATGCGCGTTCTCCCCCTCCAACGACGGAGGAAGATCAGGTCAGGTCAGAATTCTGTATACGCAGTGTTTGCCGCTATCTTTTTGGAAGGCGCAGAGTACCTCCAGAGCTTTAACTTCTTGGTCCTGTGTAGTTCATCTCCCCATCACTTTACAAAAGGAGAAAGGCCTTTGGTCGAGGGCTTGGAGGGATTGCTTCAGTCTTGCTCTTGCTGGCTCGTAGTCTGGGCAGTGCATTCAAACGTGAAGTGCGTCCTCTGGCTATGCCCGCCATACTCTGGCACCTTGCATCTGCTGCAGAGGTTCGAGGCTACAATGCCTAATTCGTGCTTCGTCGTCGTTTGTTCCAGCAGCGGGGCAGACTGTAGAGTATCGCTTCCGGTATTGAAGCACCATATTAAATACCACCAAAACAAAGTGTGTGTGTTTTTTTCTCTCTTTTCTTTCTTTTTTTTGGGTGGGGGGGGGGGGCTTCTCGTCAAGTACGCTTTAATAAGAAGTAGCTTCTTGAGAACGAAATGGTATTCGGCATGAAAAAAAAAAAAAAAAGACGGAGTGAATCTTCTTCTAATGCAGTCTGTATGACTATGAAGTTTGGTAAATGCAGGTGGCGTTGGATGCACACGCTCATTTAATAGAATAACCTGCAATAGGTGCTGCTTCAGAATTAGGTATTTTTTAATTGTGAGGTATTTTTCGAGTTGTTTGGAAAGGTTAACATGAAAGGAAGTAGTCTTGCAGCTGTGACATGGACTTGCCACGAACCGTCGGGGGTTCGCTGCACTGCGGCAGCCGCCAGTCGTCCGCTCGTCGCATCAGCCACTTGGCGCTGCAGTCGCAGTTGTAAGGGTTATCTGTAAATATAAATGTCCACAGGCAGTGGTCTCAACATGATGTTACTCTACTATCGTAGCAAAATATGTAGATACGTATAAACATGCGAAAAATTTTGAGTTGACATTTTTGTCATTTCTGTTTTGTCTCAATCACTTACTTATAACCAACATCGACTACGTTTCTGGGTGTAGTTACAAGGTTCTGCAGTAATAATTGGCATCTTTGTAAATAATTGTAGCACAGAGGCGGAAAACACTGCCAGGAGAGTGCGGCTGAAGCTTATGCGGCTATCACTATCACGAATGTACCTGTGTACACAATGTGTGTAAAAGATGCAATCAATCAATCGCTAAGTAATTTCTCTTCTTTTTTCCTTACAAACAAACAAACTCAATTATATTAGGACACGTTTGCGCCTCTTCGTCACTAAGCAGGATTATGTAAATACATGTGTGCCTTCACGTAAACAGTGCAGCGGAATGTGCGTTTGTGCTCGTAAATCTCCACATAACAGCGAAATTACAGGTCTGTCGCAACCAGTGAGGTTTGGGAATTCGTGCATTACTTGCTATATTTGCGAATTTAACGTGCGATTCTATAGCAGAACACCGTCGCACGCTACAATAATTATATGACTGCAAGTTAGGTAAATTTACTTCGAGCGACTAAAATGTTTAGGAACGGTTAATTTCTGGCAGAGTTCTTTGGTGATTTTGAACGCTATACTTACTGTAAAGAATGAGTGAAACCCTCGGGTTATTGCGGAAGGCATCCACTGGAAGGCTTCTTATATTATTCGAGCTCAGATCTAAGGACAGCAGGTTGGGCATGTCGTCGAAAACTCCCTCCTCCACCACTGATATGCGGTTGTTTCTGCAAGAGACATGTCACGCCCTGCCGATGCTAGTGTAACTGAACGCTCAGCACTCACTGCAGGTTGAGAGTGACGAGGGAATCCCCGGAGAACACACCCCTCCTCAGCCTCTCTAGCTTGCATCCTTGCAGATAGACTGTCCTGAGGGAGGACATGTGCGCGAGCGCCCCGGGAGCCAAGTCCCTCAACTTGCACCACGTCAACTTGAGCATTTCCAACGTAGCTGGAACATCCGTAAGCGACGTTGGCACAATTCCCTGACCCTCGTTCACCTCCAGTATCTTCAACTTCCTCAGCACCGAGAAGACGGTCCAGTTTCCCGGAACGTTGCACTTCACCAGCGAGATGTGCTCCACCGAGTCAGCGAGCGGTTCCAGGGGCTTCGACTCTGGATTCCAGCTGAGCCGACTGTTGCGGATCCTCAGCAGGTGGACCATGATGCCACGCGGAAAGAAGTCTTCGCAGAAGTCCACGTGACTGAAGTCAATCTTGAGATTCACCAAACCATTGTTGGCGAACGGCACGAGGGCGTACTGTAGCCGCGGACTTTCTCGGATCCCGGAGCAGTGCGCCTCGGGACAGCGACAGGACCAAGAGATGGAGCAGCGGCAAGGAAAGATCACCTCCACTCTAGGACACGTCGAAAGGCTGTGAGCTTCCAAGGCGAGCAACAGGACAGCGCCGATCACGGCCCGAAACATCTCCACGCCTTCTCTGTCCCGAGAAACTGCGTTAGACTCTAACGCATTGCGAGCGAAGGCATCGCACTCGGATACAGATAGCGAATGTTTTCGCACCGTCAGTATAGGCAAAAAGCTCAAGACAAGCACTCGAGACAGGAATGATAACAAGACTGTCAGCACAATACATATAGGCGCGAGGTCGCCATTGGTTATCTGTATACAGACGACTTGTTGCCGCCACGTCGGAAAACGAGAACCCGCAGGCTAAAAAGAAAACAGCCTGGGAAATCATCTATCTTGAAAAATAAAGTTCTCTTGGCGCCCGCGTTCACGAGGGCCACATGATCACGATCACATGCAAAGTGCTTAGCGAGTATACATGCGAATACGAACACCTTTTGTATATGCGTCGATTTGCATAGGTGGTCGAGGCAAGCGCTTGAATGTACATAGGCTCGTGTTCAGTACAAAGGCATAGGCGACATAGGAAATGTAAGGAATCTACACCAGTCAGAAGCACAGGAACGGGACTCAGGCGCTGTGAATCCACGACAGCGGTTCGTGTCCTTCTATCAGCACTTGCTGATTTTTTGTGAATAAACCTCTGCCCGACAAACGTCATCATGACGTTGGTAGACAGACCGAAACCAAAACAGATCGGAAGGGAAAAGCTGGGTTCACAAAATGAGCAATTGTTCGCTGAAAGAAAGTAGGACCGAAGGTCCCGTCCCTTTCAGAGATCATCGTAATCCCCTCAAGACCGTGGCTTTCATGCGCGACCTTGCTCGCCACTATAGCTTTGAACGTAGTTCAACTCTACCAAACTCGTGGCGCTGTCGAACATTACGACGTCATTTGTTTACAAACAGGTAGATTTCCATTGTCGTCTTTCAGATCATTGCTTTGGTGCTGGTGTGTTTGTCTCAATAGACGACTTGAAGAAATCCCAGAGAGCTTAGCGCTGTTTTAAACTATGGGCAGTTGCTGGAAACAAAGGAGCAGAAGGTCTCCAAGCTTTTCCGGTTCCTTCTCTCTCGGCCGATTGTGCACGAGTAGTCAGCGGAAACGAAACGTGAAGGACAGTTGTTTCCAGTAATCTCCCAGGATGCAGCGCTCACGCAAGGAGCACTCAGATTTTCTGATATCGTCTACTGTTCGTTCACCTCCTTCACTTCCATTAAGCATACTTCCGTATTTATACGAGGGGTGTTCAAGTCAAACCAGGACTTTCTGTCTCCTGAGTGTACAAATGGCTCGCGCTACTTCTTCTTCGTCATTTTCACACGCGACAGGCCTCCGCGCTCACCACGTGGTGGTCCTAAGTTTGTGCAAAACAGAAGACACGAGCTGGACAAGATGGCCGACAATGAGGTGAGCGCGCACATCGCACAGCGAATTGTCATGAAGTTTCTCGTGAAGGAAGGCGTAAAGTTATCTGAAATTCACAGAAGACTTCAGGCTCAGTATGGCTACGATACACTTAGCCGCCGCAAGGCCTTTGAGTGGTGCAAACGGTTCCGAGACGGCCGTACATCAGCGCAGGACGATCCCGGCCGGGGCGGCTCAGAGCCCAGTGTCAGAGTTCCTGACAACATCCAACTTGTGGAGCGTCTGATCCTCAAGGACCGACGGATAACATGTCTCGAATTGGCTCGAAAGATTGACCTTTCTGTGAGAACGTTGAACACTATCATTCATGAACACCTCCCGTTTCGGAAAGTTAGCGCCCGTTGGGTCCCGAGGCAGCTCCCCGTGTTTCACCGGCAGAGAAGACTGGAAATCTCCCATGAGCTAAGGTACCGTTTCGACACTGAAAGACAGCCGTTCCTTGATCGGATCATCACGTGCGATGAAACGTGGGTGCACCATTTCACTCCTGAGTCTAAACGCGCATCAAAACAGTGGAAGCGTCCGGGCTCGCCAGCTCTCTAGAAGTTCCGAAGCACCCCGTCTGCGGGTAAGGTCATGGCCACGGTTTTCTGGGACAAGTCTGGCGTTGTTCATGTTGATTTTCTGCCCAGTGGTACCACCATCAATAGTACATATTACTGCTAGGTTCTCAGGGATGTGCATAAGGCGCTCAAGCAAAAGCGGCCGGGCCTCATCACCAAAGGAGTCCTCCTCCTACAGGACAATGCACGTCCGCATACCGCACATCTCACGACACGCACCTTACAGGAACAAGACTGGGAGTTGCTGCTACATCCCCTTTACAGTTCAGACCTCGCCCCCAGCGATTTCTATCTCTTCGGGCCACTGAAGGCGTTCCTTGGGGGCCGCCACTTCAGCTGCGACGACGAGGTCAAGAATGCGGTCTGATCATGGCTGCCACGTGCCGGTAAGGATTTCTACGTTGCTGGCATCCAAGCCCTCGTGAAAGGCTGGGACAAGTGCATTAGTGCAGCTGGAGATTACGTTGAAAACTAAAACTAATTTCTCGCCTGTACGTTCATTTTACTTTTGCGAAAAATGAAAAGTCCCGGTTTGACCTGAACACCCCTCATACTTCGCCTTCCTCGGTTCCCTATACGTGGGCTTCGGGCTGTTGGATTAAACCCCCACCCCCGGGCCGGGGTTTGGCATGTTATTGATGAACGCCATGTGTACGCGATTAGTGAGTTTTAGTGCATCATACGCTATCGCCTTTGCGTGCGCAGGGAGAAAAACAAAACGGCACGGGGGCCTCCGTACGTCACGCGAGGATCGTGTCGACCGTCCGCGGCTACTATCTCCGAGTTAATGTAATTTCGATTGAGCAGTTATAACACCCCGCAGAGCGAAAATATTTTGCATTGTGGCTGCCGATGCACGGCTTGACGAAACACAGTTTCGAGCCACGTTACCACCCCACCTCACCTCACCTCGTTTGCGCCATCATGTTTAAACGTCAAGAAGTGGTGTGCCAGCTTTCACCATGTGGATCTTGACACCGAAGACGCCGGAATATATGGGAGACCTACAACGATGTCAACACCCAAAATTGTTGATTGCGTCCATGACTTCATTCTTGCAGATCGGCAAATGTCGGCTAAAATGACGACCTAAACGACCTTGGGCATGTCCAAAGGACGCGTCGGGCTTGTAATTCATGAAGAGTTTGGGTATGCGGTAGCCAAATGGGCGCCGAAATGTTTGAATGGCGTTTAGAAACAATGCCGAATGGGTATACCTCCAAGTTGGTTCGCATTTTGCAGCATTTTAAGCATTCTACACTCTAAAAACGGAACTTCACTGCACAGCACGCTGTGTGCCAGCCATGACCACGAACGATTGGGTTATCACTTCTGATCCAAAGAGAGAGGAAGGCGTACGCCTTTTTGTGGTCAATAATCATATACCAAAATGGACACGAAAAGGCGTGCGCCCCCGTCTGTCCTCGAATCAGTAGCGACAATCCCATCGTTCGCGGCGATGGTTGGCGCAGTTGCGTGCAATGCGGTGAAGCTCTGTGTTTAGAGTGCAGTGACATCCTTCTTCCGGAGCAACTTGCTACAGCATGGTTGCATCAGCCTGAACAGAGGAATAGTCCATGGAACGGCGGCACTTGGGTTCCCCGAGGTCGAAGAAGTTCGAGACTCAGCGATCAGCGGGAAAGGTCATATGGCCACGGTTTCTGGGACAAGGAAGGTGTTGTCATGACTCAATATCTTCAAAATGGTGAAACTCTGCTGGTTAAAGGAAGCTTTGAAAGACGAACGGTGCGGGAAGCTACGGAAGGGCTCTTGTAGGACAATGTACCGGCTCACAAAGCAGGCCATACATTGCAGGTTCTGACAGGCTGGCGATTCGAACGCATTGGACATCCGCCGTACTCGCTGAATCTTTCCCCATCAGAATATTTCTTGTTCCTAAACCTGAAAAGAAGTTTGGAAGCAAGGAGATAGGACCAGGTAATAGGAGCTAGGAAGGCTAGTAGGCTAGGTAATAGGAACAGCCGAAGCATATTTCGGAGAGCAGATTCATTTTTTTTTGTTCGAGGATTAAGGAAGCTTCAGGAACAATGTGCCAAGTGTGTTGAACTTTGAGGTGAATGTGTCAAATCGTAATAAAGGTTTCTGACTCTACCGGGTGTTTCACGAAAATCCCCCGGCTAAATAATTCGTGAACAGGTGGCGCCATCGAAGAAGTTTCTTTTTGGTAAAGATCCTTGGGACATCGGCTATGAACTGAGTAATGAACGGCTCATTTACATACGCTCACTAATTAAATAAACATCCTAACTTTTAAATTTTACTTCGCACGCTTACGGAACCTCTGTTTTACGCATCGGGAACTTTCAGCGAAAAATATTGCAAAAAAAAAAAAAAAAACGCGTCGACACTTAGTTATTTTTCCGAGTAATTCATTGGTTTCGGTTTACGTATTTCTTGCGCGGAGCAGTGCACCAATACGCTCTTTGGATCAGCTATCCGGCTGTCAATTTCGTGTTCATCCGCAGGGTTCACGCACGGGGGCGACGGAAAATTAGGAACAGCCGCAAGAGATGCTTTAGCATTCCTTATCAAAGCAACTGGTAAACAGCGCTGGCGGTTCTGTCGCTCCGTAGGTAAGATAGCGTGCTCTTATTCTGGATTGCGAAATGCTGTAGTGCGAAACTTACGCGACTGAAAAGGCTCATCAGACTCGACATGGGAAAAAAAATTACCGTCACAGCCGCGTCTGCAGTAAGTACTTTGCAAGCAGCAGTCGCTACCCAGTGCTCGAGTTCACGTTGTGGGCGCTATCCACCGAGTGAAGCTTTTTTTATGATCTTGCAGCAGATATTCCGCTTCGACCTCTTGCCGTATATGACTAACATTGTCACAACTACTGCTGAAGTGTGAAACACTAATAAAACAATCTCCGAGAGCAAGTTTCTCTTGATATGAAAGGCATCGGGCATGTTGTTAACCGCTTGCTTGTATTTGCTTTGGATATGTACAGATGCAAGGTACTGGTCTGGCTAAGAAAGTGGTGTGTCACAATGGCGGTGTCGCACAGTGTATAACAAGATGTTTTTATGTGAGTGTGTGTCTTCACTCAAGTAGCAGTTTTTGTATGCAAATATTAGTGAAATTCACATTTATATTTTAGTGCACGCCGTTAAAAGACGCTCCTAAATGCTCTAAAACCCAGTATTTGTGATATTTTTGACACTTCAATATTGCTGTGCGTGTTGAACCTACATCGGTAGATGAACCATTCTATAGGTCTATGCTAAAAAAATGGATACCTTGCTACTAATTTAGCAGAGGGGCCCCTTCAAAGTTCATCCTAAAGCTGAAGGAATTGCTTTCTTTCTCATGCACAAAAAGTATGCTGACTGGACTTTTGTTACTTCTAGTCTCAATTTGAAGTTGCGGAAAGTACCAGCTCGTACGCCTTACACACACGCCCTACCCCACCAGTTCTCGCTTCATATAAATGCAATTTTGTCTCCTGACACTCATCCACGTCTTTTTGTTTCTGTATTTCACGCGTGAGTCAAGCGATACTTAGTATCAGAGTCGCACTAGCACAGTTGCACGCAAACGCCGCACATGCAAAACAAGCAATCAAGAGCTATGCGTCGTCTGCTCTCCTGCCTCGCATCCAATGCCTGACGTCACGGGCTACTCCCTGTGAGGTGGCGGCACCAAAACTTCTCCAGGCAGGCGAATAGAGCGTTTCCCAGCCAGCCTCACACACAGCGCTTTTGCAGCCACTGTTTACCATCCAAGCCAGAAAGGAGGAGCACGATACACGATATGACGGAGAAAGCGCACGTCACGTGTGTAGTGTTCGTATAACCGAACATATAATATCACATACACGGATGGCATCGAAGTAACGTAATACACACCGCCACGTAGGCGCGTCGATCCAACACGATGTCTGTAAACAGACACGCTGGGAGAAACTGTAGAGGTATGAGGGAGTCGAAAATAAAGCATTGAAGTGTACGGACGGAAAGGAGCCTCTGTCGTTGTTCTGTTCAACGTTGGGCACGATACAGAAAATCCTGGCAAGACACTACAAAAAACTGGCGACGAGGATGGGATGTTAATCCACCGTCGGAGAAGCCCATGTCCGAAGCAACGGGACAACAAAGCCAAGAAGCAGGTTCGACAGACGCCGCGGAGCCACGTCAAGTAAGCGATATGACGAGTTCCCTACCAGCCCTTCCACCGTTCGACCCGCACTCAGATGTGTCCTCGCTCGCTCAGCGTTGGACCAAGTGGTTAGCTCGATTCGAGAACTTCATTTTGGCGGCCGATGTCAAAGATGCAGAGCGCAAGCGCGCAATGCTGCTCCACTATGCCGGCGAAGCAGTGTACGACATATTCCTATCGCTCTCTAACACGGGAACGGATTACAAGACTGCCGTCAAATGCCTGACAGAGCACTTCGCCCCTAAGAAGAATACAGTATTCGAGCGACATGTGTTTCGACAGGCCAGACAAGAGCCTGGAGAGACGTTGGACCAGTTTCAAATCCGACTCAGAAGATTGGGTGCAACGAGTGAGTTCGCCGCCATTGAGGACGAGATAGTCTCGCAGATCATAGAAGGCACATCGTCGCAGAAACTGCGCAGGGCTGCACTTCGCGAGACGGACATCACGCTGGAGAAACTTCTTAGCACGGGACGCAGCATCGAGATCTCCGAAGTGCAAGCTAGCAGCATAGAGAGCCCAACGTCAGCCCAACCTGTGCAGAAGATCACACCAAAGAAGCAGCCGCATGAGGGTCCGCCTCTGAAGAAAAATCAACAACGAAATCGTCCGAAACAAAACCACACTGAAGACACCCAAACAGAGAAGTGCTCAGCATGTGGAAGGACCTGGCCCCACAAAGGTGGCAAGACAAACTGCCCAGCCTGGGGACAGACCTGTCATAAGTGTCAGAAGAAAAACCACTTCGCTAAATGGTGCAGAGGCCCTAGAGAGACAAAGGAAACAGTGCGATCCCTGGCTGCATCGACCTCCACAGCAGACCCCCAGCAAGCCCCGAGCTCAGATGAGTCACTGTTTCATGTGCGAACCAACACGAGCAAGCTTCCAGTTGTCACCGTCAAGGTTAATGATACGTCAATAGACTTTTACCTGGACACTGGAGCTGGGGTCAACGTTGTAGGAGAGCAAACCTGGCGTAAACAGCTCCGAACACCGTTAGACGCTACAGCAACGCGTCTCGTACCGTACGGTGTTACCCAAGAGATGTGCTGGGAACATTCGTTGCTGAGTTCGGTGTCCGAGAAACGAAAACGAGAGCACCAGTGTACGTTGTAAAAGGGTCACAGACATCCCTTTTGAGCTACCAGACAGCCACAGAACTACAACTCGTCAGCGTTGTGCAGAACATTGCCGAGAAGTCTTCCGTCGACGCCGTAAAGGAATTTCCGAAGCTGTTTGATGGACTCGGTAAGCTCAAGGACTTCCAAGTGAAACTAGAGATTTCGAAAGACGTGCAGCCCGTCGCCCGTCAGCACCGGCGGATTCCCTTTCGGTTAAGAAAAGCGCTAGAAGCCGAGCTGTCACGGCTGGAGGAACTCGACATCATCGAGCCAGTGACAGGACCGACACCATGGGTTTCCCCTGTCGTCCTAGTTCCCAAGCCTCGGAACGACGGAACGGTGAGAATGTGCATCGACATGCGAGAACCCAACACAGCAATCACGCGCGTTCGTCATGTCATGCCTACCGCAGAAGACATAGTAAACATACTAAACGGAGCTGCATACTTCTCGAAGCTTGACCTCAATGAGGGCTACCACCAGCTTGAATTAAACGAAGAGTCAAGAGTCATAACCACTTTCGCCACACACTGCGGTCTCAGAAGATATAAACGATTACTCTTTGGTGTGAATGCCGCAGCAGAAATATTCCAGGACGCAATCAGACAAGTCCTGCCAGATGAAGATGGCATCATCAACGTGAGCGACGATATCCTAGTGTCAGGGCGCACAATCCAAGAGCACGACCACCGTCTGCGCTTAGTGCTGAAACGTCTTGAAGATGCAGGACTCACACTCAACAAGAAAAAATGTGTCATCGGTACTCGAGTCCTCAAATTCTTCGGACACGTGTTTTCGGCCGAGGGAGTGAGTGTAGACCCAGACAAAGTAGCAGCAGTAGCTGAAATGACACCGCCGAGAAACCCGACCGAAGTCAGGAGCCTTCTCGGAATGGTTAATTACTGCGGCAGATTCATCCCTCGCCTGGCCGAACTCGTAGAGCCCCTGAGAAGCCTGACACACAGAGACGCCGAATTCTCCTGGACAACAAAACACCAAGAGGCACTCGACAAAGTGAAGGGGGCCATGTCCCAAGCGCACACTCTGGCGTACTTTGACGACAGCAAAGACACATATCTCCTCACCGATGCAGGACCTGATGGATTAGCCGGCGTTTTGGTCCAAGAAAGAAAAAGGGACAAGATACCCAGTATCTTGGGGTACTACAGCAGAGCACTGAACCCGACTGAGAAGCGATATCCTCAGATTGACAAGGAAATGCTTGCGATTGTATCGGCTATCGAACACTTCCGAGTATACCTCGCTGGGGGACACTTCACAGTAAAGACAGACCATCTACCGTTGGTGTCCATCCTGAGAAACCCCAGTGCAAAACTGTCAGCAAGACTGGAACGTTTAAGCCTCCGATTGCAACACTACCTGTTCGAGATCCAGCACATCCCGGGAAAGGACAATCCTGCGGATTATTTGTCCAGGCATCCGCCTTGCTCACCGCAAGAAATCAAGCTGTACCGAGAAACAGACGCAGTTGAAGAATACATCTCCTTTGTAATGAAGGCAGCCACGCCAAACGCACTAACCGTGCACGACATCGAAGATGCATACAAGAACGATGCGCAGATGAACAGTTTAATCAGCGCACTACGGGCAGCTGATCGAAAGTCTCGTGAACGCCTGTGGAAAGATGAAAAGCTAAAACCTTTTGCCCAAATCAAGGATGAGCTAACTGTCACTGACAGCAACATAGTCCTGAGAGGAACTCGTCTGGTGATCCCTGAGAAAGCCCAAATGCAGGTCATCCACCTTGCCCACCAGGGACACCAGGGTCTGGTGAAGACTAAACAGCTGATACGAGAGAAAGTGTGGTTTCCAGGCATAGACCAGAAGACGGAGGCCCTGATCAAGAGATGCGCAGCCTGTCAAACAACTGTCGAGGAGAAAAGGGTTTCGCCCCTGATGATGACTCCACTACCCGATGGGCCATGGCAGTCACTTGCAGCAGACTTTGCAGGACCCTTGCCAGGAAACAGCTACCTGCTGGTGGTTGTGGACGAGTACTCACGATTCCCCATCGTTGCGACGTTGTCTTCACTGACTACCACAGCGGTAACGGCAAAACTCAACGATATATTCGCAGTACACGGCTTACCACATGTACTGAAAACAGATAACGGTCCACCATTCTTCTCGAAAGAATTCGCAAGCTATCTGAGCCAAAATGGCATACGTCATCACCGTACCACCCCACTGTGGCCGCAAGCAAACGGTGAAGCAGAGAGATTTATAAGAAGTATCAAGAAGACCGTGAAGGCGGCTGGCGCCTCCGGAAGCAACTGGAAAGAAGAAATCAGCAACTATCTCCTGAACTACAGAGCAACGCCACACTCCACGACTGGCGTTACTCCAGCAGAACTTCTGTTCGGCAGAAAAATTCGAACAAGAATTCCTGAGATACCAGAAAAGAAACCCCATGAGAAGCTGGAAAAGAGAGACCGGGAGAAGAAGGAGCAAATGAAAGCATATGCAGACAAGCAGCGTCATGCAGCGCACCATGAACTTCGACAAGGAGATACTGTGCTACTGAAACGGCAGTCGCCACTGTCGTGTGAGTCTGCATATGACCCTCGACCCTACCGAGTCATCAGGGTCCAGGGAACAGCGATCACCGCCGAACGCGACAACAAGAAAATTGTCAGGAATGCCTCATTCTTTAAACGCGTTCCTGAAATCCCCTCTCAGGATTCGGACGAGTGGCAAACAGCGGAGCACCCTGCCCATACAGCTGTTCCTCCTGCCAACGCAGAAGATAGCACCAGCCCTTTTGATGCGAGCCCGGATCAACGCACAACCGGCAGCCATACCACAGCAGCAGTGACAAACTGCCGTAGTTCCGAACGTGCAAATCGCGGAAAACCGCCTACAAGATTTGCAGACTACTTCTTTATGTGACTGAAGGACTTTAATAAAGCAAGGGGGGGGGGGATGTAGTGTTCGTATAACCGAACATATAATATCACATACACGGATGGTATCGAAGTAACGTAATACACACCGCCACGTAGGCGCGTCGATCCAACACGATGTCTGTAAACAGACACGCTGGGAAAAACTGTAGAGGTATGAGGGAGTCGAAAATAAAGCATTGAAGTGTACGGACGGAAAGGAGCCTCTGTCGTTGTTCTGTTCAACGTTGGGCACGATACAGAAAATCCTGGCAAGACACTACAACGTGTGCTTTCCTTACGGCGTTTTAGTTCCCACTGCGATAACACGCCGATCCATACGATCTCGGAAAAACAGATACGACTCACGAGTCGGTGGGAATGATTCGTAAAGCGCTTGTCCGCAGTTTTAGCAGTCCTCCTCAGGTACCCGCGGACGCGGCTGTAGAGTATGTACCGGTGCGCCCATACACCACGTTGCAAGCCCATTGGCCGAGACTGTGCGCGCGCTCCGATTGGTCGAGAATGATTTGAAATCGCATTTTGTACGCGCGCATGTGCGTGCAGCGTCTCGGCCGTTTCAGCCAGGACCTACTTAAATAGAGAGTTTTTTTTAATATAACTAGGTCCTGGTTTCAGCATAGTTTCGAAATAGCACGGCCGGCATGTCGTCCCCCTGTGTTCGGTGGTGTCAATCGGCAGAACATGCAGTTTGAAGAAATATGTTCGCGGGTTTATTGTGAGTCTACGCGTGTTGTGCTGTTTCTGGACACAACTATTATCACACGAACAATCTATCAACTGCCGTACCGGAATGCTTAAAGGAGCATTAAAGTGGTATCTAACATGGCCCAAAACTGCTGTCATCTTGTAAAGCAGTATGTGAAAAGCATTCCCACAAAATATTTCTGTCCAAAGTTGTATCACCACGGTACAATTAATTTGGAAAATCGCTGCCACGGTGACATGCAGGAGCGCTCCAACTGCAGACGACACCCACTCTAGTGCGACGTTCGTGGTAGAGAGCCCCTCATTCGTTCGTAGGAAAAACCGTCTGCTACGAACATTGCGAGCTGCTTCTTGTTGACTTCTATTATTTATATGATTTATATCACGTTTTCTTTATAAAAAAAGAAGCATATACGCAGCCTGAAAAAATAAGACTACGATCACAAGAGTAATATATCCGTGGCTTCTGTGCAATCTCAGAATTCACAGCAGCAGAAAGCTAGCGATGGCGGCGGTATTGTGGCGCCACCTGTTAGCCACTGAACCAACTGCGCGGTGAAAACTGTCGTACAGGCTGCACACTGTCGAGAAGCACGGGGTTTTTGCTGTACAAACGCCGTTAATTTCTGGCTGCACCACTCGTTCTTCCCGTGGTGCCTGCGGTCCGAAAAAATCGTGGTTGTGTCGTGGACAGCCTTCAAACCCTCCGTTTCGGACATCACGAAGCCGGAGAACGCATGGCGTCTCCGAAGCGCTAGCAGACGCTCCGGCCTGGGCGATGTTGCTGACCTCAATCATGTGATCCCAAGTCCAATGAGGAGCGTCCTCACCACTTGCGTCACATAGTGACGTGTGTGGTGGCGCTCATCACGTGCCTATCGTGAAGTCGAAGGAGGGTGTTTCGCGCGCGGGAGGTTCGGGGAGCTATTGCAGGCGTCCCAATTTAGCTACGGTTGCACTAATTGTGGGAAAACTGTTTTCGGCCGCCTAACATTCCATACTGACCAAAAACAGAAACAAAGTTGTGGGCCTCTAGACGTGAAGAACAAGTTCGGGCGCCGTTGGATTTCGAGGACTGTCAACAAAGACAGGATTACGTGCCACACAAGCGCTTTTCGCTTCGCTATAATGGATGCACCACAAGCAGCGAAGGAAGATGCTCATCATGAAACGGTACGCACTCATGAGACTGGCTCAGTATTAGGAGTTGAACGGTGTGTTCGTTCTCCTTCATGTTCGAACTTTGTCCCAGTGTGTCAGCAACGCAGTGGGCTTTGTACGCACAGTGCACCCATGTATCAGATCTTTGAATCAGTGCTTTGTATCCAATAAATCTTTATTTTACCCAAAAATCGCTTTATTAATTTTGAATACCGAATAACGGCGGCAGGCCTGAAATCCAGTAGAAGTCGATGGTAGCCAGGACCGGCCGAAAGGAGAGCTAGTCATTGAGGCTCCTGATTGGCCGACTTGTTGTGCATAATATCCACCTCGTGATAAT
Source organism: Ornithodoros turicata (assembly GCF_037126465.1). NCBI lineage: Eukaryota > Metazoa > Arthropoda > Arachnida > Ixodida > Argasidae > Ornithodoros > Ornithodoros turicata. The sequence continues at coordinate 15,883,445 of NC_088203.1, forward strand.
TGGTCGTGTGCACAGTGTTGTGTGAATTATGTCAAACTATGGGTTTTCCTCAGACGCTCTCAGACATATGTCGGCACAGTTCCCTTAGAAGTCGGCCCAGGACGCACATTCCCCCAGGGCGTGAGTCGTGACGTTGCCCACATACGTGAGGCCGACAACGGCAAGCCGTATCACCACCACCACCACCACCACCACCACCATGTCAAACTATGGGCTCTATGGGGAGCTGTTGGAGCCTGGTTTTAGTTCGCAGACGAAGAGTCACCGAGAACGACCCACCGATACGGAAAATCAAGCGGGACGCCGTCTGTTCGCACAAACCTTAACTTCGCTTACTAGTATCCAGTTACATTATGCACATGAAACGCGTGTTACAAGCATTTGTATCAATGGTTGTGGAGGACGTAATGTTGCTAAATGTTTCTCTGCGCATTCATGCGCCGGCAACAGCTTTTGGTCAAAAATAGTCTGCGAAACAATGCACATCTTCACTTATGCTTAGGCGTCCAGGCAGGGGAAGTCACACAAGGTGTGAGGTCCGCACACCGTCAACAGTGCACTGTCCTTTCTTCAGAACGTCCGCTACAGTACCCGTGGTTGTCGCCCATGCATGATTTCGGGAAGTTGCAGACCAAAATCGTTCGCAGTGCACGCCCCGAGTGAACGATATTGTTTCCGTTGTTGTCAGCCATATTGTTCGTAAGTGAACGCTCTGCGCATGCTCCAGCTGAGTGGGACAATGAAAGCTCGCACGAAACAAACCCGATAAATTCGGAATGAGTGGGATTCCGATATTTTTCGTAGACGATAGAGATTTCCGACTCAGTATACGCATGCGCACTGTGCGGAAAGCTGAGTCGGAAAGTTATCGGAGGTGCAGGAGTAGCCAACTAAAACTCCCTTGTCTCTCGCTTGGGAGGTAAACAGCTTTCAACGGGCTTCCCGGGCTATAGACGGCGCTGCGCTTTCAAGATGGCGGCGCCCACGGGAACACGGCGTTAGCGTGCAGTAGTGCATTGCTTGTGTGCTCCAACGTGCACGATTTGTTGGAGCGTGTTATCGGGACGTGAAGTACGAAGGTCAATTCTCGTTCCCCGGTAAGGTCCAGCTGCAAGGTGGATCAGTACATAGTGTCCTTCAATGAAAAGTCAAAAATGGCGTTTGGCAGTAACAAGTCCCAATCCTCTCAGCAGACACAGCCGCCTCGAGCGCCCACCAGCACGCTGCTTTTTCCCCGATAATGATGACGACCGAAGACACCTCCTTTGGACACTCACCGGCCCAAAGATGCAGGCTCAGTGGCAACACGACATCGCTCATTCCCTTCTCTCGGATGTAGACCCCACGCTTTCTCTCGTACTTCCTCTGCGACTACCGCTCCCCTTTACTGTATTACACGTGCTTTTCAACACCGTCTCGGCTACACCTTGTCTTCCCTCTGCCCCACTTGTGGAGTGCACGGCGATCTCTGCCACGTCATCCTGGCTTGTGGGCAATATCACCACGAACGTGCGCTGATGGAAGTTTCTACGAAACGTATTGACAAGCGGCCGTTCAACCTCGCGAAGATCCTCGGCGTAGTCGAACCCTGCCCACCAGATGCAAGGCCTTCGTCTTCTTGCGGAGTACTTGTGCTCCACTGGTCTAGTGACGGCTCTCTGAAAGTGCTCCCCCCATCCTCATCCCCTCATCCATTCCCACTGCGCAATAGGGCAGTGTACTGCCTCAGCGGCGGAGAATCACCCACCTCATCATCATCCAATGTATGTGTGTGTGTGTGTGTGTCCCAATCCTCTCTCATTGAGAACGCTTTCTTTTTTTTTTTTTTTTTTTTGTACGCACATAGACCTGAGGCACGCCAGCAGTGTGAAATTTTGCTGGTCAATAGAGGAATTATTTACCTCGGAGAATGCTCGTGGTATCAACCACCGGGTCACCAAGTATTCTATATGGATGCACGTGGAACGACGTGGCATTCGCAGTTATCGAAGGATACGAATCGCTGCCATATGTGCGTGCGCCGGCGTCATCTACACTCGTGAGAGTCGTACAGGCGTGCGTGAAGTAGCACGTCAAAAACCGCGGTATAAAGGAGCAATTAGATTACATTTAACAGGTCCCTCTCGAACCCTTGTTTCACTCGTCAAGCTGTCGATCAGGAGTCGATCACAATACAAAATATTTTCGCTGTGCGATGTATTGTCACTGCTCAATCAAATTTACAAAAACAAACGGATGCGTATACGAAGAGGGGAGTCAAGTCCTGTAGATCACATAAACAAAATACAGAAGCCGACACTGAAGATTTTTGTTTAAGTTTAATTTGTACAAGCTTTCGCGTGGAGGTCCACGCTTCCTCAGGTACCACGTACCTGAGGAAGCGTGGACCTCCACGCGAAAGCTTGTACAAATTAAACTTAAACAAAAATCTTCAGTGTCGGCTTCTGTATTTTGTTTATAAAAACAAACGGAGAAAGCATCCGCGTACGGCCAACACCACCTGGATAGAGAAAGCATGCTTACTCGTGGATGTGACGTAACAACTAAGAGTCAGCCAATCAGGATCGTGTTTTCAACGGCGGCTGCCAATCACGAACGAGCTTTCAGCGGTCGTAGCCATGGTGACGAACCACCGTCGTCTGCGAGTAATGATTGAACGTCCTCGCGTACTAAATGGGAAGTCTTTAAAATAAAGCGCAAAACGGTCCAATATCTTTCTCAAGACTGATTTTCTGGAAAGCGTGTTGCACTTTTTACCTATGGATTCAGGACTACAGGTTCCAGGTCAGCTGCAACTCTTTGCAAGTTCGTGAATTCGCAGAACGGCGATTCGCAGTAGCAGACGGATTTTGACTTTATAGATGTCCACGTAGCGAAGGACGGAGAGGAGCGAATGGGGGAGAATGAGGAAGGAGAAAGGAGCGAAGGAGGAGAGGAGAGGAGAATAAGCAGCCCTTCTGTATCCAGGTGGCGTGGAGGATTTTTGAAAGCCATGCTGGACGGGCCTCCCGCGCGCGCTGTTGGTCACCTGGCGCTCTGCGTTCTTTCACCTGAGCAGCACAGGGGTGACACAAACCCGCCATTGTTGTAACTACCCTCGAGCGGGTGCTTTTGGCAAAACTGCCATCTTGTCCTGGTCGCACGTCATAGAAAACGTCATTTTGAGGTCATGTGACTTTGTTTATCTGTCGTTTTGCCGCTTACCGACATATTTTCGCCGTCATAACACCAAGAGATGACAGTATTTTTCCAGTGTAAACTATGCGGTGCTTCTTCCGCAACATGGTAGCCCATTTCACCTTAGTTTAAAAGTACATCGCATCGGCTCGGTAAGTCTTAACGCGCGGTCGTCATCACATCTTTGGAAGTTGGCAACAATACGAGGCTTTATGTGTAAAACTGCGCGTTTTATTGCGAGATTATCGGATAAAAATAATTACCGTGACCGAAAAACATCCAAAACGTCGTCCAGAAACAACAACCGCATTGTTTACAAACGGTTTGGCCGCCGATCACGGGCGCCGCCATCTTTAAGGTCACGTGTGCCTTGACGCTTGCTGTGACGTGCGACCAAGACCTGCCCAGCACGCTTTCGTCTACGGAGCAATACATTGGATGCCACCCCTGTGCTGAGCAGGCTGAGCTCATTTTATTTGCTGCAGAACACGCTTCAGACAAAAAGAAGTACCTCAGTGCTCCTTTTTAACGGGTTGGGAATTTTCCGTCGCCTGTGGTTTTGCAAACCATAATCCGAAATCATATCAAGCGTAGTCAGGATGTTTGCTTTCGCTGGCAATGGGTGCGTTACGTAGGCGCCCCTCATTTGGCGCAATCAAATCGGGGGTATGACACACCCGAAGCGGTCACTAAGCAGGGAAAAGCAACTTTGGGACGTCATACTGCTCACTCACCTGACGCAGCTTTCGGTTGTCTGCACATGCAGTGTACAGACGGAGGACACGTTGGCTTAGCTTGAACCTATATAATAACGTTGGGAGACACGACTGCGGTTGGGAAGACTCGTCCTTATAACAGTGAATGAAATGGAAAAGATGGGAATTTGTAGCAGATCTCATAGGAGCTGTTTACTGTGAAGATGGCTGCATGGGGGTGAATATGTCTGCATTAAAGCAGACCGACATCCGTGTGGAGGCTGTCCACGGATAGAAAAGCATAACCGTTATAAAAGTATTACAGTTTCTCGAAAAAGGAGCATCGGATGACATGGTAAGTCCGTGCTTTGCTTCCAAACCCACGCTTCGGAGGCCGTCGTTGCGGAGGCGCTCAACAGGGAAACGTCAAGCACCCGGGTGCTTGTCGTCTGCTTCTTATCCTTCCATGTACCCAAATGAAACAGGAGAGCGAAAAGCGAATTCTGAATAGTGAGTGGCGCCTGAAACACTCGCGCTCCGGGTCGCCTATACTTAATGCGCCCAATGTGAACGAGTTGTTGGCATTGCTGACATTGACATTGGCCGACACATAGCCGTACTTCGACAGTCTGCTTGTCTATACTGGAAACCAGAGCCGTAGCGACGGGGATGCGAGGGGGGCAGCCGCCCCGGGCGCCCCCGCCAGAGAGGGAGCCACAGAGCAGGCCCCGGCAGGTTGGTTGGACAGTATAAAGCGGACATGAAGAGAATCTGAATTTACGATCTCGGCAGTGCAAATAAGCGTTCTTTTTCCTTGTTTACAGGTTTTCTGACGTCAACGGGTGAGAGGGGCGGGGGGCGCTTCAGAGTTGCATTGGGCGCAAACTCCCCTCGCGACGGCTCTGCTAGAAACGTCCGTTTCTGGTCTACTGCTTTGTGAGTGTGAGGTCATTTTCCTGTAACTTTTCCAACTGTACCTCGATTGCTGGTTGTCTTGCCAGAGCGCATGGTGCGTTGACAGCTACGTCACGGCCCATGTCACGTCGAGACTGGGAGGTACCCGGGTTCGAATCCCGGCTGTGCTGTCTGGGGTTTTTCCTGGGTTTTCCTCAGACGCTTTCAGACATATGTCGGCACAGTTTCCTTAGAAGTCGGCCCAGGACGCACATTCCCCTAGGACGTCAGTTGTGACATTGCCTACATCTGTGAGGCCGACAACGGCGAGCAGGAAGCACACGACATCGGGCCGATATCGGCCGTAAGTTGGGCACGTCGGTCCAACGTATCGCCGATACTGCCAACTTGTGACCGATGTACGACAGAAGTTGGCAATGTAGGCTCGATGTTGATGGAAAAACGCGACATCTAGCCGACACTGCCAACTTGCGACCAACATCCCATTGAAGTTTGCAATGTCGGCCCGAAGTTGACCGAAACCAACGACATGACGCTGACACTGGCTTTCCAACGATCTACTTGGTGTCCCGCGGCAAAAGTAAGTAGGAAACAGAATCGTTACGTTGATGTGGAGTTAACACTCTAAGCAATTCCTCATTTGAGCCTTGTTTGTATGCATGAGCGAAATAAACTGAGACACGTCACCTCCACCATTTTGATTCCGAGGCGAGCCGGGCCTCTCGAACTTGCGGAAGTTCGTAAGACATGAAATATATAGTACGTATCTGTTTTCGCTTCGAAAGGAATGCCGGTACCGCGTTGCCAGCTATTGGGAAACGCATCACTGGTGTCTTTTCACCGATGTCTTCTCATTTACCCATCTTCGTTTGATTGCTCTGGTCTCCCTTCAAATCTGCATAGTGTGGAACCGAGGGTGGAACAGTCTCTGTTAGAAATATCGGTGGCTCTCGTCCTGAGGCAATTCCCTTCATACTTCCTTACCGATTCGCTGGAATTTCTACCTGTCTACGCTCCAGGAAAGACTCTTCCCAATCCTGCGGGTTGCTGCCGTACCTGCTTTTGTGTCATCATGCTCAGTCGCCGTAACTCCTGTGCTCATCTTTGGCCCGCCCACCAGATCTGCAGCGATGTACCTTTGAGTAAACCAGCCCTGTTACTGTGATACGGCTCGTTACCAGGGGTTTCCCTACCCCGCACCCCCCGACTTTTTGCAACCCTTCCCTCGAAATTACTGTAATTTCCCACGTACAGCTTGGTTACCAATACATATATCCCGCCCCGCAGATGTCGATTTCTGGGGGAAATTACCACTCCTGACATTTAACGTTATCGCCAGTAGTGGTACGTGGTTTGAATGCACGAAAGGTCAGTTCCACTGCCAGTGCATCAAAGATGTCCATCCTGCCGATAAAATGCGAGATTATAATCGTTCTTGTATTGAGGTTTTCGTGTTCCACGGGGGGGGGGGGGGGGGGGGGGTATGTTTAATAGAGTGAAAACTAAGAAAACGGAAATGTTATAGCCAGGCTACTGCCAGCTCCACGGTTCACTTCACTACAATATAGCCACCTTCGTGTCTTTCGTTGCACACCCTGCAAACTATACATATATGTGCTAGAACACCTGTATGCGTCAGGGGTGTACCATTCCACAGGTCACTACGGCTTTTTATGCCATACGAAAATCAGCCTATTATTATTATTATTATTGTCGTCGTCGTTGTCGTCGTCGTCGTCATCATTTTTTTAACTGCTAGCTTCCACCCTGTTCGTTGATTATTCTTTTGTTTGTGGTATTGTTGGATGCTGTGTAGCATTTTATTTGAGTGTGTTTTGATCCTCTTCGTGCTTCTATGATTGAACTGTATATACGTACCGACTGCCATGTCTACAGCCAACAAGCTTATCAGCTTAGGCGGGCCAGTGTTCGCTCTCTCTCTTTTTTCTGTGTGTGTGTATTTAATGCAATAAAAATATATTATTAAACATTATTATAACAGCTCAATTTCAATTTTTGCTCTTTTATGTAAAAACCCAGTAAGGCTCGACAAATGTTCCCCAAGCAAGAACCTTCCGTTCTATCAATTTCACGTGTATGAATTCGGGGCCCACGGATTACTAGCCATAAATATGTAATGTGTATAAATAACGCCATAGTAAAAATATCATAGCAGTAAAAATATACTCTCGTTTGTAGCTCTATGATAAGACGTACGCTTAAGGAAATTCTACAAAAACTGTTTATGCCTATTTTCAAACGGGGGGAGGGGTATGTTTATTTTTAAAAAAGAAAGGAAGGGCTATCCAAGCAAAGAGTCAACTTGCTATTCCAAAAAGAACAGGGAAAAGATAACTGAAAACGAAGAAGAATGACGGGGGGGGGATATATTTATTAGACGAAAAGGAAAAAAGACGGGGAAAGAAGGACGGCTTAATCGAGAATCTTATGGGATGAGATGATATCGTACGTACGACATATCCGTGTATATACAATGGGACAACGCAAATAGAACTCTTGCATGGAAAGTCGCCAGCTGATAGATTGGAAGAACCTTTGCATAATGGTTGGCAAACGTAATTACGGGCCGAGCGCCAAAGTGAACCTGAAGTACAATTCAAGGGGAACAAATATGATATGGTGGTTCTGGTAGCCGTAGTAAATGCGCCCATTGTTAACTATTTCCATTGTGAAGCATCACTTCCTAAAAGGTCGTGTTATCTCGTTCGTAAATATCAGTCTCTCAGTCTTGCGTAGAGAAAGCAAAGCTCGTAATTCCGAGCCATTCGCACGTGGACATCATGAAACCATTTTTTCCCCTTTCTTTTACGACACAGTTGGGAACCGTGTGTCAGTTGTATAACGCCCGTCGCAAAATGTGTGTGTGTGTGTGTTTTTCATGATACACATCAAGGAGAAGAAGGCGAGAATTGCCCATGGAAAGTCACAGTGAAGATGCGGCATGCTATTTAAGATTATAGTTCACAAAAAATCTGTAGCACGCAATGGCTTTGGATTTTAAGCCATTGCACGCGCGAGCTCAATGCTGTTTTTCGTTGTTGTTCTTTTTTTTTTTTTTTTTTCAGGCGTTCTTCTTCTTCATCTTTTTTTTTTTCTTCTGCTCTTGTTTCTCATAACACCACCATAAAAAGTTCCAGCCATAAACAAGATGGATCCTACCCCTTGGCGTGATAGGTCCCATGCGCGAAAAATTACCTTCTTTCTTCCCCCGGTACGCTGTGGCACGTAATGTTCCTCTGAGAAAGAGAACAAGTCACGTCGTCAGTTTTTGTCCTCCTTATTAAGCCGCACACTCCGAAGCTATGACACCCCTACACACATGTGGCAAATTTACAGGCACGTGTCTACAGGCAAAAATGGGAGAAGTCTAGCACTCGCGAGTGAATAAAATAAGTATTTAAAGAGATTGAAACATTTATTTTACTGAAAAACAAGCTTTCGGACGGAGTCCGTCCTTCATCAGGTGCGATGCATTGAACACTTGATAGAGATATTTATACTAATGTAAGTACATCAGAGAAAGGGGACAACGAAGGTGGTGAAGAGGTAATATAAATTCTTATTAGAGAGGACTGAGGGCGCGAAAAAGAAAATACAAAAGAAAGCGATGTACAGTAGGAGCGTTACCGGAGACAAAAACCGTTGAGAGGATCTCAGGTGAGCGAACATCGTAAAGAAGACCGCTGGAAGAAATATTACACTGCTGGGGTCTGAGAAAAGATAAACAATGGCAGCACTCGTGTTTAGCCTGCATTCTAGTGTACAGAAGCTGAGAAAAGGCTATCGGTTGTTAGGAATTTTGCAAAGAAAAATAAAATCTGGAGAAATTCTGACGTGTCTGTTGAGAACACAAGGTATATGTACCACAGTTTAAAGGCAGAGGGCCTTGAAGTTGGTCAAACAATGGGAGATGCATTATACAATACTAAAGGGGATTGCTAAACACGAGTGCTGCCATTGTTTATCTTTTCTCAAACCCCAGCAGTGTAATATTTCTACCAGCGGTCTTCTTTACGATGTTCGCTCACCTGAGATCTCTCAACGGTTTTTGTCTCCGGTAACGCTCCTACTAACTCGAACCCTTTGCATTCAAAAAGGCTACCGAAATAAATAAAGTAAAATTGAATAAAGCAAAGAAACTTGACGTAATATTGACACCCCTTGACCCCCGATACATCTTGAAGCCGATCATGCCAGTCGACCCACTACCATCCAATGCCACAAACGTAGTCTTCAATCTTTCTAACGCCGAATTGATTCAGTCAGAGTGAATGTTCTGTCCAAAGGCCTCAGTTTCGCTTCCATACAGACTACCATAAACGAATTTGAAGTACTCAACGATTTACGGATCCATGACGAAAACCCGAGACTGGGAAAAAGACGAAAAACAGACGACACCAACACAAAGTCTCAACAGTCTCAAGTCTCAACGGAGCCTACGCCGGAGAATGCACCTCATTACTTTCTTTCATGACAAATGCACAGATAAAGCTGAACCTTTCAAACAAACTTCTTCTTGGACACCTGATCCCAGCCAAACCAGCCCCCTCATAGATAATTACATTCAAGCCGTCCATAATGACATCATGTCTGCATTTAACAATAGCCCAAAATCGCATCACGGTAACCTCTCCTCCAAAGAGAAAGCTGCATTGAATCGCCTAAAATCCCGAGATATTATTATTAGACCTGCCGACAAGGGTGGCGGCATAGTTATTCTGAGCACCTCCGACTACACAGCCGAAGCCCTACGACAACTTAGCGACTCGAAATTCTATAAAATCCTAGATAAGGATCCCACCAAATCTTTTTGTTGCATTATTAACCAAACCACAGACGACCTCTCACGTAAAAACCTGGTCTCCTCTGATATATCTAAATTCATGAAGCCAAAGAACGTTAAGCCAGGCAATTTTTACCTTCTGATCAAAGTCCATTAGGAAAATCACCTAGGCAGGCTTATCATTTCAGGTGTATAAATACCCCGACAGAGAACATTTCTTTAGTTTTAGATAAGTGCATCAACCACATCCCCCCTCCTCTGCCTTCAAATGTTAAGGACACAAAAGATTTTCTTGGCACGATCGATTCACTCATCAATCTCCAGCTCAATCTTAGTAATGTCATTCTAGCGACCATGGATGTAGTATCTCTTAGAGTTCGTTCTGAAATACAACAACTTTACTTTTTCGGGCACCCATTATGTACATATCCACGGAGCAGCGATGGGTTCGCGAGTTTCCCCAAATTATGCTAACCTTTTATGGGCCAATCTGAGCACTAGAATCATTTTATATACGTCCCCCAGGCATACTATAGATACATCGATGACATATTCATCATCTGGTCTGATGATGAAACGTCTCTAAAACGATTTTTTGAGATTTTAACTCGCTGCATCATTCAATTAAATTTTCATGTCACTTCTCAGACCAATCTGTTAACTTCTTAGACGTAGCCGTCTCTCTTAGATCGGGCTCACTTGTTACCGAGCTTTTTAAAAAACCCACAGATCGACGCCAGTATTTCCATTTTGACAGTTACCACCCCCGGAAACAGAAAAGTGACATACCTTCTTGCGCTTAAAACGTATATGTTCAGACCAGGAAGATTTTTCTAAACATGCACGCGACATGACTAAAGACTTCCTAAACCGTGGTTATCCTTCCCCTCTAGTCAGTAATACCTTCCACAAATCAAACTTACAGGAAAGAGATGTCCCACTAGCACCTAAAACTAGAATAGAAAGCCCAAACTTAGTTTTCACCACTCAGTTCCATAAATCTCTCAATCACTGTAAAACAATCCTAAACCGCCATTTGAATATATCCTTCACGTTGACAGGAAATTGAAGGAAGTTTTCCCGCAGGCACCCACGGTCGCTTTCAAGCGACAGACGAACTTGCGTAACCTACTAGTATCGTCAAACATTCACCATCAACCCCAAGTTGTGCTCCATGTGGCAAAACACGATGCCAGACCTGTAAATTTATTGTTTCGTGTACACATATTGATAGCTACAAAACAACTTCACTTTTAAAATAAAACACTCTCTTAACTGTAATTCATATAATGTATGCTACATAATCTTCTGCACCAAATGTCACGTTCAGTATGTCGGAGAAACGTCTAATTCCATGCGGGAACGGTTTTACGGACACAAAGGAGACATTGTTCATCAGCGACCAACCCCTGTTTCTTTGCATTTTAACCTCCCTGAGCACGACTTTAACACGCACTTAAAGATCGTCATCTTAGAATCCATTTCATAGCATCCCCCTTTTTTAACCAACTCCAGGGTCCTCTGTCTTTAAGCTGTGGTACATATACCTTGTGTTCTCAACAGACATGTCACAATTTCTCCAGATTTTATTTTTCTTTGCTTGTTACTTTTTCCTTCCCTTTTCTTTTACCCATTTTAAGAATGTAGGTACCACCTTTGCAAAACTCCAAATAACCGATAGCCTTTCCTCAGCTTCTGTACGTTAGAATGCAGGCTAAACACGAGTTCTGCCATTGTTTATCTTTTCTCAAACCCCAGCAGTGTAATACTTCTTCCAGCGGTCTTCTTTACGATGTTCGCTCACCTGAGATCTCTCAACGGTTTTTGTCTCCGGTAACGCTACTACTGTACATCGCTTTCTTTTGTATTTTCTCTCGCGCGCCCTCAGTCCTCTCTAATAAGAATTTGTATTTCCTCCTCACCACCTTCGTCGTCCCCTTTCTCTGATGTACATTAGTATAAATATATCTACCAAGTGTTTAATGTATCGCACCTGATGAAGGACAGACTCCGTCCGAAAGCTTGAGTTTCAGTAAAATAAATGTTTCAACCTCTTTAAATACTTATGCACGTGTCTACAGCACGGTGGTCTACAGTAAGCATTTTGCATTGACATACAGGCAGGACACAGAGCAGAAGACCAGAAGCGACAAGCCACCGCGGGTGCCCCTATTTAGGCTGACCACTCTTCACATGACAAACAAACAAACACTGGCGCAATAAACAGGTGGTTATTATTCTACATAACGTTGACATATTTGCTGTGTGTTCAAATCTCACTAATGTCATTAAATATCTATGAATTATCCTATATAATATATGGATATATTCATATCAATAATTATCATATATAATATATTATTATGATCCTATGTCATCCCAATTTTTAGCATTTTTTTCCCATGGCTGATTTATTTCAGCACTTAATTTTACGATTTCATGTCTAATGTGTCTTATATGTGATGTATATGCCTCTCTTTGTAATTTTTTGTATCTTCGGTGCCCTATTTCTCAGACCCTCTGATTGTTCGTGGGTACCTCATGCAAAATAAAATTATGAATATTATTATCATTACTTTAATATAATACCAAAATAAAAGTTTATGGGAACCGAGATATTTAGTGTTTCTGCTACGCTGAACAAACGTCACCGGAGAACTAGTGCACTCGAAGTAATCAAGCGCGTTTCTGACGAAACAATAATGGAGATGTAGTCTCGAATCGGCACCCTATCGTAGGTATCCAAATACTCGTATTCCATGAGCATGGAAGACATTGAGATTGAGATCGTTACTAATGAAGGTGTGTTTCCGTGACGCAGCTTGAGCAGTACCTATAGCACACACATAAAAAAATATTAAAGAAAAACACTTCCGAACGCATTTCTATTAACCAATACCGAATACCATTTTGATTCCTTGTTTCTTCCTTCTTTTCTTTTTTTACCCCATCCAACGCAGACGAACATAGCTTCTACCTGCTCCACAACTCAATATTCCGGTTAAAAGACACCTGTCTCAGCGGGAGTGAAAAAAAAAAAAAAAAAAGAAGAGAGGGGAATAGCCTCGACTGCTTTGCGTATCAGCTTGTTAGTGCCAGCAGCGGAGGGAAATTTGCCTCTTCGCCTTTGACTCAGACCCTCTTTCTTTTAGTAGGTTCTTTTCCGACAGGTTCTCAACGATGGACGACGTGCAGATCGTCACGCTATCACCCGTCTTGTACTGTCAGTTCCCGTTACATCACGCAAGCAGAGAGACGAAACCCGACCCGTAGAAAGTTCGAGAGCCGCAAGACGACACTGCCCCGTTATGCTAAATGCTACTATATTCTCCCAACAGATCGCTAGAACATAGGCCGGAGCCTTGCGAGCCCATGAAGCTCACAGGGACTACGAGAGCTCCGGAGCCAACGCCGGAGCCTCTTCCATCATCCTCCATGACGACAGCTGTTGTTTCTTCGCCGAGGAGGGAGTGCATATATAGGGTCGATACGGGGGTGGACGGGAATGATTCCAGCAACAAAAGCAGACGACACTGCCAGCTGGTGTGACGTCAGCCCCTTACGTCATCGAGCAGACGACCGTTCGCAAGGTCGTGCCGCGGAGAACCGCACGTACGCCGGAACCACGTGACGCGTACACCAGGTGGTCGGTATATAAAACAAGCGGTTCATTAGCAGAGTGATTATCATGTGGTGTCTTCCAACAGAGATGGGCGCCAAGCAGCAACGACCAAGGTGAGCGGAGACATATTTTCCGCTGTAGGATAATTGGAAGGCTGACGCGTGCCGTCGTCTGCTTTGCAGGATTGTGCTCGTGCGGCTCTCGCAGCCTGTGCACGTGTTCACCGTGTTGGTCGTCTGCTACCTGAGCTTCCTCCTGTTCCCCAGACAGAAGACGAGCGGCATAATTGTTCAGCCACAGCCATCCAGCCTCGCAAACTTCATCTATGTGACATCATTCGCGACGCATTTTGGAGCGCAGTTTTGGATGACATTCATCTCCGGTGAGTGTGTGTTCGCTTTCCGACGGTTTAGTATGGGGGCGTGGAGCACTATATCTGTCGAAACGCCTTGGTCTTGTTGTGCCGTACGGTTCCGGTATTGATTCTAAAAGGACATACGTAAGAGGTGACACACACACACACAAAGTAATGTAAGGATGGGGGGGGGGGATATGTTTATTAAGAAAAAAAAAAAAAGAGAAAGAAAGGACGGGCTTGTATTAGGTACACATAGGTTTATTTCTTCTTGGTGATTTTTAAAGTGCTCCGCGACGTTGAAATGAAATGGTCGGCGTAAAGTCTTAGTCGGCGAATCAACGAAGCTCAGTTAACTGGGAATGAATTTGTTTTAATTTCATTGAGAGTATTTGCGGACAAAAATACCGATTGTAACGCGTCCGTTTTCGGGAGATGTCCTAGTTGGCGATTTAAGTTGCCAACTCATTAGAACATACATTCCATATGAGAGAAATCATAGGAAAAATACTTTTCTTCTCCTTTTTTCTTTTTTTTTGCGTTAGAAAGTTAGTAGGTCATGAACTTTCTTATTCTTGGGGTCAAACAATATAGTTACCGAAGCGTATAGACATGTGCTTCTCTGCTTTTCGTGCATCCATGAAATATGTTTTTATGCATATTTTGCCTCCGGGAAGTCACATAAAAATGGCTTTTCTTCAAGTGTAGCGCGTAGATAAAACCACATGTTGACGCTTGTTTTGGAACTTCACCTATATAGTCACGTGTGACGGATTCGTGGCGTGCTGTGCAAAGAAAGCGCATTTCATAAGTTGCTGGAAAAAAAAAATTATGATACCGAAAAGGTGGAACAGCATATGTAATACCAATTATTTTTGGAATCATTACATTCACTAATATGGTTGGTGGGACAAAACGTTTCTTCTAGTAGCTCAAAACTAACGTATCGTTCAAAATTAGTTTCGCACTACTTCCATATAATATTTTCGTACTTTTTTAACTTGAAAAGAACGTTCCACGTCGCGACTTTAGATGCTTTTGTTTGATAATCTTTCGATGGTTGCTAGTGCAGTTTTCGTTCCTCCTGTATAAGCTACTCGCAGACTAGCACGTTTGAGGTTAGTGTGTCTATCAGTCGACTCGCCTATGATAATGGCACGTTTTACCGCTTTATATGCATGGTAATCTGTTAATAAATCCCATCGACTCAATCCACTGTGCATCATCATAGAACCGAATGTGTTTTGATTCAGTTACAAGTTCTGCCTCCCGTGCATTACCTGCACTGCGTGACTTTTTATCAACATGTCGAGAGCAGATGTTGATAGCTTCCACACACATGGAATTCAATGCAATACAATTATGTTTTCCAGGCCTTGTGCTGTTCTTCAACCTTCCGCGACATGTATTTGGTCAAGTGCAGCGTCTCCTGTTTCCAAAGTACTTCTGTATAAACGCCGCCTTGGGCTTTGTCACCCTCCTCCTCTTTGTCGTCCATCACCCTCAACTCAACTTGGAACTTAAGCTACAGGTAACATTCCATTAATGTTCAACGAAGAGATAGTTCTGCTATTTCCGTATAGATGGAATACATTCCATACGAGGTGCACCCTGTACCCAGGGTATACCCGAGGTGCACCCAGACTACTCTAGCGGGAAAAAAAATCATAGCTTTGTGCCGCCACGTACGCATAATTGCTCAACGCCACCTAGATAAAGAAAGCCTGCTTAATGCCTCCTCTCACTCCTTCGCACGTAGACATAAAAGGTCAGCCAATCGCCGAAGACGATTTGAAACCGCGGGCTTTGTGTGTGGCTACCAGTGGCTCCCCATGCGGCTGATGGCGGCTCGTTTCCACAACTGCGGTCGCTGAAAGCAACGGCGGACTCTTTGGCGGATTGGCGGACTCTTAATTGTTACGTCACGTCGCTCAAACAATGTCGGGAATGTCCTCTTACAAGATAATCCGTAGCAGACGACAGGAAAAGACGCAGACACTGTCGTCTGCTAAGTACGCTACTTCGGCACCACGCGAATGCTGAACACGCGGCGGGACTTCTGGTCCCGTGAGCCTTCTTTTTTTTTTTTTTTCTGGTTTTCTCCGGCAAGAATATTCCGTGGGAATGTCCCTAGTGCGTATACACGGATAATGCGCTGCTTGACTAACGAGTTGACTTCTTTCAGACTTGGGCTCTTACTGTGTGCTTCCTGAGTCAGCTACTGACCCGAATATACGTCGTGCCTCCCATGCTGAGCGCGATGGAACAACGCAGCGCCATCGAAGTCAAGGCCGGGGTAGGCATGGAAGTTGGCCGGCACGATCCAGGAAAGCTGCGTGACTGCCCCAACTACATGGCTTTGCACAGGCGTTTTCGCATACTGCACATGACAACTGCGGCGGCCAATGTGATCGCCTTCACTTGCAATGCCTTCCACATGTACCACTTGGCGAAGCACATAACTACTTGACACCATCATGTGATATCCGGTGCTATCGGGTGAGTGAGCTTTCTATTCCCTTGTCCTCCAGGTTGCCGCTAGGTCACAGACCATAGTAACAGCACGGAGGCCAGCTGGTGTAATTGCGATGACGGTAGTATCTCCTTGGGTTTGAGGAGATCTGGAACAAGGACGAAATGGGACGAGGAGACAGGGATGAAAAGGACGAGGCGGTCTCAACGTCAAGGAGGTGCTATACTGCTGTCCCCGCCGCATTCTTGTTCAGCCCTGAGGGATCTCTGGTCGATTTCAATAGCCTTGACAGCGTTTCCTGCACGCGCAGCGATCGCCGCGCACAGAAAATGTTGACAAGGCGTGCCCAATGCATTGCCAAGGCTACTGAAAGGGCCCCTCGAAGCTCAAAGGATCCCTCAGGGCTGAGCGAGAATAGGAGGGGTTCATTGCATTGGTCCTTTTCTTCCAGTCAAGTGAGGGCGAAGTGTGTGAAGCGACAAAAAGGCCCTTGCTGAGAGGCGTAGACGTGCGGCTACGACGTTTACCGACCTCTCTAGTGTTTCGACACAAATCACTTAGCGTACCACCCCTCCCAATCTGTATGGCAAACGCTTTTATCATCAGCGGCATGACCGGGCGAGTTAAGGCGCCCGCTCGTTGGTGATAGCCAAGGTTGTGCTGAAGACTCGGAGGTGGTGGTTCGAATCCTACCATTGGCGGTGCTGTCCGAAGTTTTCCCTGGGTATTTCAAAGACTTTCCACATGAATGTTCATGCGCCCGTATGGGACTTTTGGGAGCTCAATAAATTAATTGATTGATTGACTGATTGAATGTCGGCACAGTTCCCCATGAAGTCGACCCAGGATGCATACCCCTTGTCTCCACTCCTTCCTGCTGTCCTCTCTCCATCTGTTCACGTCTGTACGCCGCTCATAGCCACAGTTGCTTCGCGGCGCTAACATGTAATTTAAAAAAAATGCTTTCACGTTAAGAAAGTGCACGCTTTGCTACGGGAGCTAGTGGTCATTAACACAATAACGTTGAACTCTTGCAGGAAGACGCAACTGACCGGTGAAACCGCCACCTTCGGCAACCTCCGCCGACTGTGCCGCGCACACACGTAATTGCAATGTGAACCAGGGACGCCATTCGAACAAAGGACGCTGTTGCATCGGTCCTCATTGTGCCCTGCTCCATGGCCCTGCTGAAGCAAAGGCAGGTCAGAACTTGGCGGTTCAAGTTATATCACCCAGTTCAGCACGGTCCGTTTACGCCGCCAATTCCACAAGGAGCGACCCGCATGTCTCTTGAGGTCCGCCCAAGGCAGTCGTAGTTTCAGCAAGTACTGTCCCTTGTCGATAGCGCTGTCATCAGGAACTGGGCCGCATGCTCGTGGTTTATCCTGATTAAAATTTGAGAGCCATCGCTCAGTTATACAGCACGACCTCGCCCTTCCAGCATGCGCCGTGAGTTGGGCCCGACCTCGTCGGCTCTCAGACTGGAATTACCCAAGTAGCAGCAAAGGGTGGCCCACAACGGATCGCCCACAACGGATCTGACAAGGTGCAACGTCAGGAACCGTCGATGTAGGACCCATGTAGTGCCTTAGTTCCTGTCATCTCATATATTTATTTATTGCGCCGTCCCATTATCATGCCTCCCCATCAGTAGGTTGTTGTCTCCAGGTAACAATAGGACTCGCAATACTGCAATACTTTTCCTGTTTGCGGTTGATGCATGTTGTGCTTTAGTTGTGCCCTTCTATGACTATAAAAGGGCTGTTAGCACCAACGAACGTCAGAAAGCACCAATAAAACCTGCGCAGCCATGTGCATTTACCCTGTTTATTGTGTTCACTCTACACAAACTGATTTCATTCTTGTCAACGCTTGCTGCCTTATGAAACGATTCAAATCGACGCCATACACAAACGCTGCCTAACAATCCATAAACAGTCTCTATAAGCTACGCACGGACAGGTCATCTAGCGCAAGAAAGGATACGGGACAGAAGAACGCCTGTAACTGGCGGTTGCCTGTACTCAACCAATCGCAGCACCCTATCTACCAGACACGTCCCAGTTGACTTGTCTGAATCCTATTATATAAGAATACAAATGGAATGGCACCCGTTGGCAACTCAATGCATGACGTAACTAGGATGTATGACGTGGTCTGATGTGCCACTCAGCCATGGGGTTTTCCTGGAAGACGCTCATGACATTGGCCGTGCATTCTAGCTGCCGCCAGCCTATCGTCCCTCCAACCTCAAAGAGGGAATGCTGCCGCGCAAAGGTCTCCACGTCCCCAGCCTCTTCTCCAGACCTGCGAGTGCAAATGGAACAGTGAGCCTTTCGGATCAGTTCTTGCAGGGGACAGCCTTTCAGTGTACTATTACGGTTCAGTCTCCCAATTGAGACTATATACCTACATTTAGATGAGTACGGAAGACTCCTCGAACATCCGGTCCGGTTCATCAGCTCACAAGGTACGCGACAAACAGCCATAATCATCGTGCGATTCAGCACACTTACACGGAATTGAGGATGTCCTTCCTTCGCTCTTCGAAGCGCATCGCCAGGAACACCTCCCTGACGACGCTTCCTGCCGTCGTAGCGTCGTCCACTCTGACTGTGTAAACTGGAGCGTCGGGACGAACCTGGCTATCCACTGCGATGCGTAACTCGCCCACTTTTACGTGTTGCTCCTTCTTTTTCTGCGCAACCACACATTCAATGTTCGATGAAACTCCCACCACCACTGGCGAAGGATCTCACCGATTTGTGCTTCTTCTCCATCTTGTACTCGAGGCGGATCTGGTCGATGAACTGCGACGGTACCTGCACAATGGCAAACGTACTCTACCATGTTATCGTCCATTGCAGGCGTCTGTGAACCAGATAGCCAAAGTACGCTCCAGTACGTCCTCCCCCCTCTCCCCCCTCCCCCCCACATTCGGTACGATCCGGAAGACACGAGCTTTAGCCAGCAGCAGCACTTCAAGCGCCATAGTACAAATTTTTGCTTACGTTCCACAGTAGGTGTTGATAACATACGAGCATACTGGTGATTAGGGTAGTAAGTCTTGCAAGGCGGAGGTTATCTTCAGTGGCTTTGTGTTGCTTTGGAGTGAACAGATTGGGAGCCATGATCATGGAGACATTCAGCAGGCTCATCCTGTTCTTCCATTCCATTCTCGTGACGGCATCTAAGAATTTAACGATCGCCTGCAGAACCAAGACAAGCCCTGCGTGAACGGAATACTGCTCTCTCACCGTCTCAGGAAATGCTCACCAGAAGCGTTTCCCTCTTTGGAGCAGGCAGCAGAAGCACCAACAGGTTGAGGGCCTTTAGTTGATTCAGAAGCGTCGGAAGCTCTGCAATGACAGTGACCACGATTTAAGAAAAAGAAACGAACCTGTACATTAGATTAGAATTCGAGAATAATAGTATGAAGATGGTGGCTCGTACGGAGCACGTGAACCGGGTACTCCAAAACACTTAAAATATAAATTGGTACATCTAATAAGTTAGAGGCGCTGCGCAATGTCCACAAGGAATGTGATCAAAGCAGTTGTCGCACGTTGTCCAAGATCCTACGGTCATTCTTCGAGGAGCTTCACTAAGTCTAGAGGGCAGTGGTCCAGTATTTCCAAGGCGGCTTTAAGGTCATTACGTTGGACACTGTATTTGAAGCAGTTAATTAATATATGTTCAGCGTTTTCACTTCGACACAGGTGAGGCAGTTCGGCGAGTTCACCTTTCCTGATACCTGAACTGACAGTATCGAAAGCGTTGGTCAACAGGTACAGATGCAACCGGTATCTCGTCGAAATGTTGCAGTCAGGACAGTACTCTCTTCGCATATCACGCGGTTCTATAGGCGGTAGAGGAACGGTACTACCAAAACGTTTGACGTTTTTGCGAGAACATTGCCTTACTCTCGGCTTCATAACTGCTTTACCTAGAGATGCATCAAAAAACGGAGAAGGTCCTACCCTAGCCAAAGGCTAGGGTAGGACATGCACGAGCGCCGAAATCCCTTTAAGAAATCGCCCGCTTTCAGGGGACGAACAGTACTGTGCATAGCAGAGCGCCTTGAACGAGAACAGAGCCTCTTGTCTTTTCAGAAAGTATTTTTTCTACTATATCTAGCGTAGCTTGTTCCATGGTAAGCGGGCCTCCATCTCCACATTTTTTCTCCTACCACCACAACCATCATCATCCCAGGTCAGTGCCCACGGCCGACAAGAGCCGAGCAAGTACGCCCATGTGCCTACATGACAACCATATGACATTCCCAGAAGCGTGACATATTTTCCGATGCCATCTGGCTCATATGATTTCGAGCCGGTAAACCAAAAGCGACCACTGACTCTACCCAACATGCCTTGCACACAGAGACCGTTAACCGCTTTGCGCATTCACGAAGTTCCATAGGGACACAGTGAATATTCAACTAAAACATTTATTCTCGAAAATCGATCAGCACACGTACGTGGCACCTGCAGGAACGCTTCCATGTACTTGTACGTGAGCAGCGGCTCTGGAAGACTGCGCAGAATCTGCTTCAAGAGTGCTGCCACCTCGTGAGGTCCATAACGCTCCAGGACCAGAGGAAGCTTCTCAGGTGACCGGACGTAGTATGTCTCCAGATCCGCTTTGAGGGCCTGCGTTCGTGAAGCCTCCAAGTCATTGCACTTCTTTACCACAACCACAATCACCACAACAACCGTGCGCATGCGCGTGCGAAGCGAATGGACGTGATGTTCAGATGGCCTTGCTCCCATAAGCGCTGGCCTCTCTCCTGGAGCCCTCATTGCGGAGACCACACGTTCGTGACTAATGTTACAGGGAATGTGGGGGGGAAATTCGCGGTCAAATATTTGAATTGTACATTTTGTATTTCTGTTACAAGAGCGCGACAAGTTGCCGCTTCAGAATGAAAGTGGTCCGTGTTGCGAACATCTCAAGAAAGGAGAAGACGATATCACCAATTTGGATGCTTTGGTTTTGCACGCTTGCGTATCAGTAGCAAGTCTATACGGAGATGCTCACCGGCACACATTGTTCTGCGACGCAAGTCAAGGCAAGGCAAGGTTTCGATAGCACGGTAAGATATTTTCTACTGTGTTTATGGTAACAGTTTCCACAAAGGTAATTATGTAAGGCGACCAGTATGCGCTTCACACTGGGAGTAGTCAACTAAAATGAGGTAAAAGAATTCTAGAGGTAATATTGTGTACATATTTGATCGGCTGGAAGACACGAAGCGACCAGCAATAAAATAACAGAGATGGTATCCCATCATTTCCCCTCACTGGACATCCACGTCATATCCCATCATTCAACACCAGCATCACCCATCACGTCACTGCCCATCACTCAACATCACACCGTTCTCCGTCACGTGACAGTGAATGATGTCCATCACGGCCGTCTGAGTGAACTTGCCGACCTATGGAACACACTATTTCCGGGACAGTACTTCGACTGGATTAAATGCATTGCTGTGTGTAATAAGAAGTCAATCGCTCTAGCAGTCAAGTTGTGTTCATGTCCTTCAAGTATTCCTATAATAACCATCATATATCATCTTTCTGCACGTGTATTATTGACAACTGGGTGAAGAATCTTTCCAAAGTCCATAACTGCATTCTTACGTCTATTCTCGCTGCCGCACCGGATACACGCAGGATACCTTCTTCTTGGAGTCCACGCCGTTCCAGGTACTCCAATATCTGTAAAGGACAGCCATTTGGTGCAACAGAGCTTCTTCAGTAGCAAGAAGAAGAACAAAAAGGTGTGGGGGAGAGAAGGAAAGCACGCCAACGCGCATCATCACCTGACCGTCTGTGATAAAAAAAATAATTCCTTACTCAAATCGGAACTTTGAAGTAAATGCGTTCTTCACGCGAAATAGACGTGAACGCGAGGAGAAAATGGTGTATAAAGTTCGACCCGCATGCAGGGATTTTTTTGCAGGGATGCAGGGTGTCGGCGCGACGAAATTCTGACGCGCGCGCGCACATTTTCGTCATCGTCGTACATCCGCGATCAAGGAGGGCTAGGAAAAGAAACGGGTGACATCATGCAGGCAGTAATATTAGTTGTTGTTTTTTTCTACATGTAGGCTATTCTTTGGGTGACAATTTCTGTCTCTCTCTCCCCTAAAATATTCTATTTCTGGTCTCTCTTTTCTTAGTTCGCCGCCAGGTGTGGGGAAGCAAGTGCACGGAAATCCTGTCAGAGCTTCAGGGTTGCGTCGAATGCCAACGTACTCTTTTTGGGCTGTGGCGCCTCCTAGTGTGCTAAGCATATAACCGTATCTATCCAGTGAATCAATTACAGCATCTTATGGATCCATATACGTGTATCGTCTACCTGCGCATAAAAATCTAGTAAATTTTATCAGTAGACGCATGGCCTCCGTGCTTGTTAGGAGGCGCTAGAAGGCGCCACCGCCAACGCGACCTGCAGCGCCGCAAGTGTCCAGAGAGCGAACTGTTAATGTGGCAAGTTTCCTGCTCTTTCGCTTCCAATATTTTCAGTATTTCAGTACAGTCGACCCCCGTTTATCCGGACTTCATTTATCCGGATCCCGCGGTATCCGGACAAAAGGCACGGGAACGGATTTTCTTCCATGTATTTTGTTCTCGTTTATCCGGACTTCAGCTTCCGGACTCGGACAAGAATTCTAGGGAACGAAAGTCGAAAATTCTTGTAATCCAGCTTCAGTTATCCGGACTACCGTGAGTAAGAGGAGACGCTGACCCCGCTTCGTCACCCTTTTCCCTGTTTTGGGGTTATTCCCGTCACACGTCAGGGACCTACATTCCTCCGTCGGGGAGACAACCGTGCACGATGACCCCCTTTTCTGTTTGTGTGCGTTGGGTCACGTTGACCAGTCGAGTCATTTGGAAATATCGCGAGCAACTGTCCGGTTCTAGAGGGACCAGCTCCGGTGGCGCAGCGGTAACGCGTGCGCTTGGAGACTGGGAGGTCCGCGGTTCGAATCCGCGGGCCGTCTGTGCCGTCTGGGGTTTTTCCTGGGTTTCCCTCAGATGTGTAATAGGCGTATGCCGGCACAGTTCCCCTGAAGTCGGCCCATGAATGCAGCTATCCTCCCCCCGAGCGGATTCCGCTCGGTCTTCCACTTCACCCTTTCCTCTCCTCCTCTCCACTACCTTTCCCTTCCCGAGAAACATGCCGCCTAATCAGGCAGGCAGACCTCTCTCCTCCCAGGGTTCCTCCCAACGACACTCCCTCGGGGAGAACTCCAACCCGAGGGCTGCTGCTTACGGCCGATGAACATTCCCCTAGCTGAGCTGCGATCCCTGATGCAGAGGCTCACTGCGACTGCCGTAGATGATGCTGCAGTTTCTGACTACGTTGACGTTGATAAGGATGATGACGCGTGTGCAGCGATTGCTGCTGTTGCCTCCGATGATGTGCAGCAAGACGGTGTCGATGACGCCAGTGAGAAACAAGGCTCCGACCGCACTGACCGCACTGACTGACTTTGCGACCGCACTGACAATCTTCGAGCAGCGCAAGAGCGTGGCTCAACTCTATGCACTTAGCAAAAGTTTGCAGGAATCGAGTGCCTACACTACTATGTAACAGCTGTCATTGTCGAGATTTCTGTGTTTTAATTAAACCTTGCTCTGGAGGACGTTTCTATTCGGTCGTTTCATTTATCCGGATGCTCCGGTATCCGGACGATTTCGCCGGGAACGGCACCTTCCGGATAAACGGGGATCGACTGTATTTATTTTTAGTTTCCATGAACAGCGGAGCCTTTATAATGGTGCACTTATTAAAACAGAGAATAATCAGAAAAAGTATGAAGACATTGACAAACAATCAATTGCAACGGTTATACATAAAAGCGTTGCGAAACCTACGAATGTCATAATTACAATTGTCTCTGAAAGCTGAAAAGTGTCTCAAGTACATGATCATAATTCGCGAGATAGGAGGAAGCCGTGAACGAACTACGGCATGAAACACAGGAGAACCACGAAACGATTTGAAAGGAACACGCACTGCAATAGATGCTGATAACTCCATGCAATTTAAAGAACCATGAAAGCATTTAAAAAGGAAAAGGCCATCGCGAGACGCCCTGCTCGAGTACAGCATGCTGATACCTATCATATCCGGTAGACCGTGGTACCCACAGTACACACTGCGGCCAATGTACTATTCGAAAAACCGCCTTTGCACTTTCTCAATCACTTCACTGTTAGACGCTGAGGTTGAGTTCCAAGTTCCAACACACGGAAGCGAAGTCAAGCTTCGGCCGTAGCAAACGAGGATATACGGTAGCATGAAACACGCATGGTCTCTAAATCTAGTAGCAATGCAAGAAGTTATCACAGGCATACGATAACTTGCACCCACGACGTGGCTGACATGGCGATCAAATTTCAGGGAGGCATCAATGTAAATACCAAAATCACGGGTGTAATCAACCTAAATAGGGTAAGGTGGGGCAAGATGAGACCCGGGGCAAGACGCGACATTTCTTGCTCGACGTCGCCTGTCTCGGAGACGCGTTGCTCATTGCGCTTGAAATTTTACTCATAGGTGGCTCTAGATGTCCGCTTTATTGCACGTGAGAATTGTCCGGATTCGTGTATGCGTTGAAGAGAAAGTCTCGCATGCTTATTCTGTCAATGTAAGTTCACAACCTCTTTCTTTATTCATTCATCTAGATATATGAAAAATATGTGCTCTCTTGGTTATCCAGTGTTGAACAGAAAAATTAATTCATCCGATCCGATCCGATGCACGGGGCAAAACGCGACAATTTAATGTAACTTAAATGTAATGCAATTTAGAAACGGATAAGTCAACTATTAGGTGGCTTTATGCTTGTTCCTCAGAGATTTCTTTTTTGCATATTTCCTAGGATTTTCCAGCAGATTTTCCTGTTTCCTAGGCTATTTCCAGCAAAGCAGAAGCGCGTGCAAAAGCTAGCGACCAGCGACACTCCAGACTGGCCGCGCCTTGTTTTAAAGGACAGTGGAGCGCAAAAGCACCGGGTACTGTGTGGTTTTATTGCACATCACGTGAGCAGTGGGCACAGGGGGTTGTGTACGGACCCACGGGCTTCACTTTGTCTGCTTGGATTTCAAAAACATAATTTGTATAGTTCATTACCCCGGCGTGTCTCATCTTGCCCCGAGGGTTGGGAGAAGATGAGACAATCTACATTTTTGAATTTCTTGTTCGGTGTTTATTTTAGACCGGCTACGTCCGTTCTGCATTTGCAGGTCAGAAGCTCTAGACCCCCTAGAACATGTCTATGGCTAGGTTTTTGTTTTTTTTTTGCTTTGTTCAAAAACACCAAAAATAAAAAGTTCACGTTTAATTTCAAATTTCTGTCTCATGTTGCCCCACCTTACTCTAATTTCGCAGCCAATTAAGTAAGATGTACCGATGAACAGCGATAGGGATAGGGACACAACAAAAACAACAACAATAGACGATCAAGATATGGAGATCATCGCGTGTGATAGTCAGTTGTACAGTCTTCTTAACATTGACTCGTGACTGGTTGGCAGAACACAATTAAAATACAGAGTAAATATAATTCTGTATGCCGTCATCAGGGGGCTCCACCAGCGGTGGTGATGCGGTCGTCACCAATCAGCAGGGGGCTCCACCTGCCGAAACAACTTAACATCATCGGCATACAACAACATTTTTCAGTGACCAATAACGAACACAAAAACGTTAATGAACACGTTCAAAAACAGGGGTCCCAGGATCGAACTCTGAGGAACGCACGAAAGAGAGACATATGGCGTACTTAGAGCACCTCTCCCTAGTACGTAATTCACACGGTTCGACAAAAAAAAAAAAAAAAAAAAAACTCTGTTACACACTACAAGAGCCAAAAATTATCAGTTTGTGCAACAGAAAAAAGTGACTAACTATATGCCGAACGCCTTAGTTAAGTCAAAGTACGGAACATCTACCAATCTTGGTCTCAATCCAATCCATGAACTTTGAACTCGATTACGACACCTGTCGATAAGCAGCAACTATGACGCATGATTGATAGTGGCAAGATATTCTATTTTAGGATCTTTGATTTATTTTCATTTCTCTCTGACGCATTGTGCAGTTAAATAAAAACGCGTTCAGTGTGCCAGTGACAGACATGTCCGTCAGTCTACTTTGTCTACTGAGGTACGTCCGTCACAAAAATAACCACCAGTGGGCAGAACAGCATAACCTTATTTATGGCGAAGTTATTTTGGCTGTCTTACACACGTGACAGGCGTTCAGGCATATAAGAAAAACCACCCCGTCTTATGACTATGAGTTCCCTATTTGATGAGACGATGCAGCATAAGTCACTATATGCAAGCGGTCAGTTGCTATTCTTTCATGAATTATTACGGCTCTTAATAGTTTATTTGCGGCCTGGATTGGACTGGATCGGATCGTATGGAAGAAAAATAATGGCTACTAAGGTAACTCCAGACTCCACAGCAGTACTCCAGACCTGACCACAGCACTCGCTTGGTGCTTGAGGCATTAATGGCGAATTGAAGAATATCGAAATGGGCCATTAACAAAGCGTTCGAGGCCATTAGGCGTCGAAGTGTCGAAATGACGTTTCGTCTAGGTTCGAATGGGCCTGCTTCCACAAGGAAATCGTAAAGGGTTTCTTGACAGCTCTTCTTTCTTTTTTTGCCTAACTTGTCGGACTCAAGACAATACCGCAGGATATATTCGCAGCTACATACGACTGTTGTTGTGCATGAGCAGTCGTTCGAGTGTGTGAACCATTCTCTGTCATCCGGTTATTCGGGTTTATTTGGTGGAAGTAGGACAAGCATATAAGTCTAGCCAAACTGACACACTCCTGTTCAGTCCAAGTAGGTATCCAGCCTGCGTTCCCGTTCTGAAGAAGTCCATTATGCCGAACTCCGCCGAAAGAAAAATAATGGTAATAACCTATTTATCCGCCGCTCATAAATTTTAATCAGCGAGGTACAGAACATCTGTACCTGTCTAAAGCAATATCGCTAAAATCTAATGCGCCTTCATGTTGTATGTGAAAGAATATAAACAGCGCTTTAACCCTAAAGGGCATTTTATATTTTTTTCGTGCGAAACTCGACACCACCTCGATTTGAACACGGGATTCAATTTTAGTCTATACTGACTAAAATGTTTAGCTCTTGACTCGAACTAGCTTATGAAAGTCCCCACTAGAATAATCTTGCATCAGCTTCATCATGAGTCATGTCATAACGTTAAATTTGCTCGAAAAAGATGTTTAAAAAGAAGATGTTGAGAAACCAGCCGATGTAATTATGTATGGGAAGACGCTCACCACAAAACGATACACCACATATTGTAATGCACTGCCGTATGAGTATGAAAAAAAAAAAGAAACAGACCAATGAAGTCATAGACAGCTCATTTCATCTATTTACTTGTATTAGTTCAATCGGTTGTGCAGCACTTGTATTTTTATAACATCTCAACAATTCAATTTTCGCTGCCCAAGTGATTACCCGCAAAACGAAACAACACAGCCTCGTTGCAAGGAGCGAGCTAAAGCATGACATCCTTACACTGACAATATACGACTACGCGAAACGGCTCTCCCGCCTCCCACAGCGCCATACACGACCAAAGAGAGAAACCGCATTAGAAATGAAACGGCCCTCGAGGTAGACCTCTCACTTTCTTTTATTTGTGCCCCACGGCGTTGCTATTCCTACTTATACGACGGCGTCTAGCCGGCACGGTTTCCAGTGCGGTTATCCGCGGTCGATGACGTGCTCCTATTTCGCGCTTTCTCACCTGACCAATGATCCAAGGTTTCTCGCCTCGGAACCCTCTCTGCGCGTCCTGTTCCAGCAGCGTCGTCAAGGGGACGCCCAACACGTGGCTATCTGCACGGAAGCACGATGCACGTAAGATCACCGTATCATCGCCATAGAGGTGCCCTACCACATATCGCTCCATAGACCTTGTATTCACACGAGCGACATCCATACGGAATATTCTAGTGGACGAAGAAGACGGCTCACGGGGCGGAAATTACGCCCTATTGGTTGCGTCCTATACGGGGTGGGAGCCACGTCCTTTCTCGAGTGTTTGCACGACACCGGAACACCGAAAGTGGCGTACTACGCACTTGCAGACGACACCATCGGCCGTGTCGTCTGCTGGCGAAATATCTTGTGCCAGAGCCGTAGGATATTCCCCATGGCTAGAAGACCACGAAAATATTGACGTTCAGCGTTCGCGTCGCAGCAGGAAGTTATGACGTCACACCAATGCTCGCGGAAATATATTCCCGGGAATATATCGGTCGTGTGAATACATGGAGACGATAACGTGTCAGGCAAAGGCAATGCTGGCCCCACATCATTGCAAACGTCATGATGCACGTGACAAAAAAAAAAAAAGAAAAAATGGCAGCGCCCATGATCGGCGGCCGAACAGCTTGTAAACAACGTGACTGGTGTTCGTCTGCGTTGTTTTTAACATTCACTTAGTAACAATGAGTTTTATCCGACATCCTTACAGTTGAACACGTAAAGTTGCGAATGGCTGCTCGTACAACGAAGTGATAACGGCGCCGGTGATAGGATTCACTAGGCCGATTTCATGCATTGAGAATTCGCGGAAACTCACCGCCGCAAAATTCGTTCATATGCTGACGAGGAAATGTCGGTCAGCGCCAGAGCGGAACGTAAACAAGGTCACGTGACCTCAAAATGATGTTTCCTGCGACGCGAGGCCGGGACAAGACGGCAGTTTTGTCACAAACGACCGCTTTACGGTTGCCACAAGCACTGGTGGCCATTGTGGCACCCGTGTGGGCATTCCGTCGTGTACCGGCGGTGTCACCTTTGGTGGCTTTCCTGCGGGTAGGTTTCCGTCTGCAGTAGGTGAGGCCATGCTGGTCGTACAGGGCGCTCAGTTCCATAAGCGTGAGACTGGTGACGGTACGCTGGTCTCGTGGGGACAGGTGGCCGAGGCGCGTCACGCCGGCGGGATTCTCCGTCAAGCTGACAAGCTGAAACGGGAAGGAGGAGCAGGGGTGAGCGACATGTCTGCATGGCGACACGTGGAGACAAATAATAAGAGCCACAAATACATGTAATGACGGTAACTGAGGAGATTTGCCACTTGATTGATGGCTCACTACCCCAGGACCCACTGGTCAGTGAATAATTACATCGTCGCCCTTGGTGTGACATAAAGCCCCCATGGACAAATAGTGTCAGTTTCTTTTTTTTTCTTTTTAATTCTGGAAGCAACCGTTGCTTATGAGCGGCGTACAAAGGTGGACAGATGGAGTATAAGGACACCAGGAAGGAGTGCGACAGGGGGTTATAGTGTGATAGTCCTGGACCGACTACACTCTAAAAAAAAAAGAAAGGAGTAAAATGGGGAGTAATTGCAGCTTCTAGTCCCCTAGACTGCAATTACTCCCCATTTTAGTCTCCTAACCCCGACATTTACACCCCAGGACTGCAAATTGTCACTGAACTTCGCGAATGGTCTTCCTAATGCAACAGTCTACGTAAGTATGCGCCCTTGGTCAGTTTTGAATTGATGGCATAAGGCTGTATAGCTCTGCCAACTTAGAAATTTTCCACCCACATAGAGTAAGAAACAGTTAGCGCTTCTTTCTTCGCAAATTGTGCCCTATATGTATGTCGCAAGATTTTATATCACTCGATATATCACGGTTGGCGGTTTAATTCAAGGTGTTTTCATGCATGCACGCGAATTATGTATCTGCGGCTCCTAGAACAGAGCGTGAAATACAGTTTCCTCTCTGTGACGTTCATTTACTCCGGTGCACTTACTCCCGAAAGGGACTATTTTTTGTGTCAATGCATTTAGTCCCCAAAAGGAGTAAAATTACTCCTTTTTTTTTCTTTCTTTCTTAGACTGTGCATATGGAACTGTGCCGACATTCGTGTGTATAAAGTCTGCCGGCAAACACGGGTGAGACCTCAGATAGCACAGCCGGTGGTGGAATTCAAACCCATCACATCAGCATGACCTTGGCTGTATCACCAACGAACCGACTCTTTCACCCACTCGGCCAAGCCGCTACTACATACGTCAGTGCACAAGGAGATAGAAGTTCCAGTACGAGACCATAGTTCGACTTAAGAGTGTGAAAGGCACCGCAGGCACACACATAAAGAAGCGACGATGAGATGGGGCTGATGCCTGCTAGTAGGCCGCGCTGGAGGACAGTGTGACTGCCGCCAAGAAATTGAAGAAAAGCAGTGCCTGCCAGTAGTGCATGATATTGGGCCAGGACCGAAGACAAGCTTGCAACGCGCCTGTAACTCGTAAAAGTACAAGGACAGATTCGCACAAGTTAGAGGCGGATATGTTTATTTACGAAAAGGAAAAGTCAGCCAGGCAAAGAGCGGGCTTGCGATTCCAAAGAAAAACAGAAAAGAAGAAGAAGAAGTAACAAGGAAAGCACAAGCTAGGTCCTTGACACGGGTACCAAACAGTAATATGTTAGGCTATGTGTCCAACTAAAATGTCAAGACATCCTGAAAGGTGTTTTCTTTAGAGCGGCTACCAGGAAAATGCTCCAGTATATGATTATAACAATACCCTTTAATCTATACTGAGAGGAATCCAAACACACTGGGCTTTGGAGGATAATTTTCAATGCACATTCAAACGGACGCCTTCTAAGTTGTGGAGATAAAAGATCCGATAAGGCACAGGCATGACATTGCTTTCTATCTGTTCTATCATTTTCTGACCTTACTGTCTACGCTCAAGTGATGCACTCGTTCGTGAAAGATAAAATCGGACTGTTCTCCCGGTACCGTGGAGATGACCAGCTACTGAGCTGATTTACCCCTGAGATTAACGTTTAAAAAAAAAAAACAAGATACGGAAAACGAGAGAGAAAATAGACCCTCACGGCCTCTATAGAAACACAGGGAGTCTGGGTGGACGGCGATATTGGATCGCCGCTCTAGCCCACACGCACGTGAGCATCGTTACGGTTATATATAGCCAGGATGAAGGGATGGAAGCTGAAGGGTTTAAGGCACGTTAATTAAAGGATGAAGTCCGACGTGCAGTGTGGATGGGGGTACGTTACAAGGGACTTTGCGCAAGGCTCGCTTCCTGGAGCAAACGCACGAGGGTGCGAGGTTTCAGGTTGTCGAAAATGTCCGCAGCTGGCATCATCCTTAGAGACAGTCTTACACGCAGGTGAGAGAAACAGATGGTGTTGTACCAACCATCATTCAGAATGATATCGCCCTGTTTCCTTATTTGCTGAGGACGAAGTGCAGGTTCCGTGTAAGTAAAGTACTATACAGGTGTGACGTGTTTTCAGCAACAACAATCACACAGACAGGACGGTATCGTTCTGCCATAAGCGTGTCTTCCGGTGAAGTTCTGTGAGAGCCCGACCTAGTAGAATATAGACCAGTTTAATAGCCTGACGTCACACTCTAGCGGTGGCGCTTCAGTCAACAGATCGTCTTTTGGGGGTGGGCAAAACAGCAATCAATTGCCATTGGAGTGATTGTTTTCATACAAAGCGTGCATATGCCGCAAAGCCGTGTATCCTTCGGGTACAAACCCCGATGCGGAAAGGGAGGCGAAATCACTTCCCCCCGATCAGTTTCCGCGCAACGCAGAACGAAGAATACATCGTTCCCGAGTTGCTACCGAAAGCAGTTAAGAACTCACAGACAGAAGGGAAATGGCGCCGTTTACGCGCCATAAGAGGGCGAGGGAGAAACCCGCTTTGCATAATGTACACAGTGTGTGATAGTACACTTTTCTATTACATTAAAATCGCGTGCGGTATCTGGCCACATCACGCGCGGGTGAATAAATGTGAAAAAGGTGAGGTATGTTTTTCTGACTTTACCATACTTAATTAGGCCCCTAAAAAATTAAAGGTAATGTATTTTGAGCAGCGTCCTCCAGAAACACTGTTGCATGTGGGTCTTCTACCAGCACCAATTTTCTGTCAAAACAAAAAAAAATCGGTGATGGTCGACCGCCAACTTTAAATCATCTGGCGTGGAATGGCCCAGCTAGTGTTCATGCACCGCAAATCCCCATTTCTTCTTCTTATTTTTTTTCAATCACATCACATCAGATCAAGTCACCGTGCCGATGAGTAGCGCCACCTCTATAGCCTCCAAATGTCATGGCCGCCCTATTAGTTGCTCCACTGTTCCTGCAATTTACTCCCCAGTTCTGTTAGTTGTCCCTGTATACACCGCCTCGACTTTCCTCCCATTCGGGACAGAAGTAAGCGGTTCTTATTTATTTTTATTTTATTTAAAAATAAATAAAAATGTATTATTTTTAATTAATAATTGTTGTGGTAACGGATCAACTCGACAAAAGGGCCAAAACTACTCCGTTTTTCTCGGACTGCATGCGTCATGAGCCGGACCTCAGGGTCAATTTGATTTGCAACTGTTTTTTTCTGTACGTTTGTTCTTTACGTCTATCAATACAATTTAGTCTTTATTTTCTTCAGTTCGAAAAGCCCTCCACCGCTGATGTGGGACACTTTCCACATATCCCGGTACGGTACCTGTTAGAGCACTTCACACGGAAGGTAAATCAAAGCGAAACCACGCAGATGGCAAAAATCGACGCGCGTTTACTTCAATCGTGGTATAGCGAAAAACAGCCTACAATTTACTTCCAAGCAGCGTCGATTGAAACAGCCAAGTCATGTGTCATTATTGTTGGGAAGGGGTGCTTATGACATGGTCGCTATAATCGGCAGCTAACAGCGTCTTCTCTCTTTTTCTTTTTAAGAACGCTATCTCCCATTCCGACGTAGCTAGTGCACCAATGCTCAAGATTTCGTCTTGAGGAACCAGAGCAGCCATAACGATTCCTTAATTTCCCAGGAATACGCCCACGCCTAGCGGCATCAGCGCCACTTTCGATTTTCCCTGGGCTTTCCCCGAGACAAGGATGACGCCGACTTTCATATCGGGCTTTCGCGTGCGTTGCTTTCACTTACATTTCCGCGCCTCATTTTCAGCGGTGTCACTTCACGGAAACTCGAATGTGACGCATCAGGGGTTTCTCGTATCATGAGCTCATGAGGCTGCCTCGAATCACGGAGCTACAATAAGTAACTTTAGAGGGTTAGTAGACGCAGGTGTAGCAGCGAAATGACACCGGTACCGGTAACGTAGTACCAGTTAAAAGTATGGTTCTTCATTTGTGGTGACTTCGTCGTACCTCTTAGTTGGTATACGTCGTGGTGGTTTTTCTGCAGCACTTACCAGCAAAATTTACTAGCGTCTTTTGTGTGTGTGTGTGTGTGTGTGTGTGTGTGTGTGTGTTAGCGCCGCGAAGCAACTGTCGTTGTGAGCTGCGTACAGAGGTGGACAGATAGGGAGAAGACAGCAGGAAGGCTTGTCGGAAGAACCAGGGAACACTTCAGTATAGTATAGCCGGTATAGGGATACGAACCCGCGTCACCTCCCTGTCACGTGACTGCCTGGAAATCGGACATTCTAACCACCATGCCGCGGGAGACATGTCTACTATCTAATGTATAGATTCACCGCTGGTTTCGCTTATAAGGAAGAGTGTATATCAGAGCAAATTCAGTTACAAATATTCGATGTTCCTCAGAGCGATAAAAGTCCCTCAACTTCAACTGCAGCAAGTCGAGTTGATTTTCGACCTCGGTGCCGATTATGATGCTGTGTTTCTTTGAATTCCTTTTCAGCGCCCAGAAGCTTCTGTGGTACAGACGAGGAAGGGAAGAGGATAGCGGGGAAGGGACAGGGGCATCGGCATACTCTCTAAGAAGACGAACCTTTAATAGACAAAAATAAAAGACCGCCATGGAGACAACTGACTGGCAGTCAGAAAAAAAGGTTCAAATGGTTAGGAGTATCTAGTTTTAATTAGAAGCTTTCGTAGAGAATCTGCACTTGATCAGATGCAAAAATTGACCACACCAGCAAGAAAGAGAGAACAAAAACACGTCGGGAGACGGGATCAATTACTATAGGGATACTATACTTCGGGATACTTTGGGATAATCGGGATCAATTACTATAAGGGTCAATCAATACTATCAATTACGGGAGAAAACACTATGAGAAAGAGTAAACTGGGGAGTCCCCTTAGACTGCCCTATTAATTGCTCCCTTATCCCTGCAATTTACTCCCCAGCTCCATTAGTTGTCCCTATACTTCGCATAAACTTTCCTCCCATTCGGGATAACTAGTCCCGAGAGTGAGTCATTTTTATTTATTTTTATTTTATTTTAAAAAGTCGGATCCACTCGCCGAAATGGCTAAGTAATACTCCGTTTTTCTTGTGCTAACCCCGGGGTCAATTTTCCTGCTTTACAACTACTTCTTTTTGTACGTTTCCTCCTTACGTCTATCAATATAATTTCGTCTTTATTTGCTTCAATTTGAAAAGCCCTCCACCGCTGATGTGGGACACTTTCCACATATCCCGGTACGGTACTTGCTAAGGCGCACAGAAAGTAAATCAAAACGAAACCGCGCAGAGAGCAAAAATCGACGCGCGTCTACTTCAATCGTGATAGCGGGAAAACAGCCTGCAATTTACTTTCAAGTAGCGGCGATTGGAACAGCCAAGTGATGTGTCGTGATTGCGGCTTCCGACCTGTCAAAAGTGTCGGTTGGCCAAGAGCACCGAAATTCCGGGGGTTGAGAGATCACCCACGAAAAAATAAAATAAAAAATAAGTGTTTGCTCAACTGAGATTCGAAAGGCGTATCTCCCCTGGCAACTGGTTGCGTATACTTTGAGAGTTGCCAAACAGACGTAGTCAAGCGGAGTTTCCGATGCTTTTCCGATACGGAATCCTCCAGAGGCAGACTCCATATCGGGGTCAGTGTTTCTTATAAAGCCACTTTCCTCCATCTGCCCCTGACAGAGACACAACACCAGACACAGGTAAGGGACACACGTTCTGTAGTAGGTATACCGAGCCTATACTACGACGAATACTTCCACAGGTAACGGGCTATAGGGTTAGGGATAGCACGATAAGACACAGCAGCCAGCTGCAGGTTCCTTACTAGCGTATACCGCCGCGGTCTGTGGCTAACACGCAGCGAAGGTCCTGTTCGGAGTCGCGTGGTACGGGTACCACAACGACAACTTTATTTTTAATGATGGTGGTGATGGTGGTTGGGATGTTTTTAGGGAAGAAAAAATCTTTCCCGGAACAGCACCGCAAAGGGTATACTGCCCTGACGACCGTTTGATCGCGCAATCGAAGACACGGTCCAACTGGGGGCGGACCGCGTTATCAAAGGGCCCTTCTCCAACATATGAAGGACCGGCTCCCGTCGACATGAGGTATATTGATTCGATTCACAGTGAGCACCAAAGTCCAACGGTATCCAGAAAGGTGGGATATACGTTTAGGGTATGGCGTTGGTGAGCGTGTCGTACCACCTCATCTACACGTTTCTTACCTATATCCATCTTATGTACTATCGGGGTAAGTTTAACACGCAAACTAATCGTCCGAACCACGTGACGCATGATATGTATGCTTTTTACGGGGCAAGCGATGTGGCTTTCAACCGTGATAACTGGGTTGTCCGTCCCGTCCATTAGAACAAGATTCGAGTCTATACGAAGAAGTGCTCCGAACACTTCCACCCGCAAACGAACCCGGAGGTCTCTGTCGCAAAGACGTCTCCGGGAACAATTACAGGAAATCCATTAAGACGTCTCTGCCACGACTCGAACCTGGAACCAATGGATTACGCCATCTCGCGCCTTGATCTCTGTGGTCCATCTACTCCTACCGCGACGAAGCATTTCATTCTTGACCGTGTCAAGGCTGGTCCAGGCGCAACGACAAAACCCACTCACGAGCACTCACTCATGCCCAATGTGACGAATGAGCTGAGCATGCGTGAGCCAACGGAAAGCGGAGCGGTGAGTGAGTGAGTATGAGTGAAAGGAAGTCAACCATTGCCGACGTCAAGAATCTGGGATCCAAGTTCGTACCCCGCATGACTGGAAAGACTTCTTCAGCAGCATACTGATGTAGTATAATGTGTGTGTGCGCGCGCGCGCGTGTGTGTGTTCATTGTACGACTGGTGCTTCACGTGTCTATTATTACACGAATGGAGAAGGGAATCAGATGGGAGGAGATTTTGAAGGCAGCGTAGTGGGAAGTCCCTTCGGTGGTGGCTGTAGGACGACCCCGTTTTAGCAACCAGAAACGGGGCCAAAAGACGGACAACCGCCACAACGGGTGAAAGCCACTTTCGCTTCACAACAGGTGAGCCCTTTCTAAGATGCCTTCGTAATGCCGCACCGCGACTGCCGCAAGCTGGACTCGATAAGCTCCTAGGTCAGTCTAACTCACCGTTCATATATGCGTCGATACAGGAGACCATGTTCGGTCGGTTGGCGTTATGGATATTATTCTCGTTCATTGTGATGGTGAATCGCGTTTGCTCGACTGAATATTTGGATTTTGAATTGTCGACGAAGAAGGAGCACAATGGAAGCCGGCTACTGCCTAATTCGTGTACAAGAAAAGACGGTGGCAATAAGTGGACTATTTCGTCGAATGCGTAGATGGTTGATTTCTTTCGTTTTCTGCCAGAAAAAAAAAAAGTGTGCTGGAGCAAAGAAGCAACAAAATAGGAATAGCGGTGAGGCAGCAATAGAGGATGACAGTGCTACATCGAGCACGATTGCCAGAGTAGTTGACACGGGTAAAGCCTCACATGTCTCCTAGACGCCGGGGGCAACGTTGCTGTAGGCAGTGCGTGCGTTCAGCATTGTACTCAGCAATTTAGCTTTATGCGTGCATCTAGGCGTTATCGTGCTAAAGACAACGGTGGATTTTGAGTGCAGCGGATAACACGTAAGCTGTTCCATATTTCGTAAAATTGGCGCAACTTGGCTTGGAAAATTTACAGTGTCATTTGTCATAGTTTGGCATTGTCTGTCTGTATTCGAGTTTGTCTGAGCACAACACGTCCTGGACCGGGTATAACGTGCACGTGCTTCCTGTCACGAATAGTGCGTCTGAGTTGATAAAATCGCACAAAAAATTCGGAGACAGATACAGTTGTAGCCAACCCGGTCCGAACATTCGGGTCATTAGCACAACATGTCCTGTACGGGGATAACTTACGGGTGCTTTCTGTTAGTGCGGTTAAGCGGCTAGTGCATTTGAGTTGCAGAATCGCACAGAAAATTCCGAGGCAGATACAGTTAAAGGTAATCTCGATCCGAAAATTCGGGTCATGAGCACAACGTATCCTGCACCTGGGATAACTCGTGGGTGCTTCCTGCACGGGTAATGCGTTCGAATTGCAAAATCGCGCAGGAAATTCGCAGGCAGATACAGTTGAAGCCAATTCCAGTCCGAAAATTCGGGTTCCAGAAAGTACTGCAGAGGTCTAAAAATAACACAGAAAAACCACTTTCGACTTTTCTTCGGGATCAAAAGTTACCATTAGCGAATCTTACAATCTCAAGTAGCCCGTAAAATATTCCGCAAAAATCAAGAAATAATTGCCGCTCAAGTTCAAAAAAACCTTAGATTTTCTACCGGCGATATCGCATTACAAAGTTTTTGGTGAGTCGGAAGGTGCTCACGATGACAGTTCCGAAAACACGACAAGCCAGCTGGCTTATTTGAAGTGGCCGACATCACGCCGCTGATTTGTGATTTGACATCTTCCGTCATTATACCGTTTTCACGTGACTTTTCCGAACTACTGGAACTCCCCGCGAACTCCATGCAAAAAGCGGCCACGCGCTCCTTCCAGTTTCACAAAACGAGTAACTTCTTCCCTGATCATTACAGGCGTTACAAGATTACGAATCGTCAGCGAACGATGCAATACAGGTCTAAAACTTAGCCCCCCCCGTTAGCACCCCCCCCTTAGGTCTCCTTAGCTGGCGTAATAATGCTTTAAAATGACTCCATTTTTACGCCCCAACACAGGACGTTTGCACTTGACCGCCGAAGCAGCCGTTTAACACACACAAGGTTATCCCGCCCGCACCGACGGATCTTCGCTGCGGAAACGCGTGGCTTTCGAGCACTTCCCGCACCGATAATCTAGACAAACATTTCGGTTGACCGTTCAAGTGTATCCCTGCTGCGCTGTCGTCAAAGACGTTCAGTCCTGCGGTGATGTCTGCAGCGCAGGAAAATGATCCCCGTTATGCTTTTTTCGGAATAGAAGGAAACCCAGGAAAATGGGTCAGTGGACCTCGATCGGAAAAAGTGTCTTTTTCGCAGCTTTCACTCTAACCACAAAACTTTTTGCCTAACTCGTTACGGAAATGGCTACTTTAAAATAGGCCGCCATTCTTTTTTTTTTTTTTTTTTTTAGAGTCGGTGCACCCGTCCGTCACTTGCGAAAGCACTGACGTTGTTAACTCTTACAGCTCTGTTTTCGACGAAAGCGACAACGCAACTAAGGGCTAATAGCGGGCTTTCAGCAATGTAAAAAGTTGACTAGCAGAGCAGCCATGCGTTACGACGTTGTAGGACGGATGGAACGTTCGCCGGTTTACGCGTTGAGAGCTCGACGTCGGTAGGAGTAGCGACGTCTCTTATCGTACACTCTCTACTCTTCCACGGCGTTCCTATAGTTCTGTAAGGAAACGACTGGGCCGCTATAGCTTTGCTAATCAATTGATAATAATAATAATAATAAAATAAAAGTCAACGAGTATTGCGTTCTTCCACGAATTTTCGAAAGAACCCCGAAAACTTTAGGGTTTCCGATTCTCAAAGCGTACACGTAACGCCACTGGGAGGTGTGGCGTTTGTCTCCACAGTTCGCGTGTCCGCTCTCCGCCCCAAAGTTGGAAGACGACCAGCAGCTGGTTGATGATGATGATGATGATGATGATGATGATGATGATCTAGTGGCTGTACCCTTTGTAGCGGGCATGGTGAGGAGAGGGCAGTGTTACCAGACGTGTTGGTATAGCTCCGGTCAACCTTAATAATAACACCGGAAAAAATGTGGTCTCGTTCTCGAGCGCAATTACAGCAACCCTTGGTGCCGTTAGGAAATCTTAATTTAACAAAGTTATTCTGTTAGTTCAATGCGATGTGTTTGTTCAGTTAACATTCCCCCAGTGCCCCAAGGTTGGCCGGTATACCGCGCTGGAAAATGAGACCGAACTTTTTTTTCAGTGTTATTATTAAGGTTGACCGGAGCTGTACGTTGGACACTGCACGACGCCATATTTCTCAAAACTAGACATTTATTGTGTGATACTTCCGCGTTGTGTATAGAGAAAAAAAAAACATTTGGGAGGATACAGTGTAAGAAACGTAGACGTAGACTGCAGTGACATAAATTCAGGGGGGACATATTCATAAATTGAATGGATAAGTTCCGTCGACCATCGTGTTACTGGCGCCTACCACCACGTTTATCTCCCGCACACCGCTATACGAGAACTTCGGTGCTACGAGAATTACTTTATGCGAACAGATAACCCACCACCACGCTTTACTGTCCGTGCTTGTTGGAGCATGACTCGATCATCTGAAGTTTTCCTTGATCGAACGCTTTTGTCAGGGCATGCACCCTAATTGTGTAAGCAGTCACGCGGTCTCCGCAGCCTGAAAGAGGTTATTCGACCGACTCCCCTCTTATACGTGTCGGACCGCCTGTAACGGACGCAAAATGCGGAGAGCGGAGCTATTATAGAAAACCACTGTTCTTGTATAGTAGAAGGCTTTTTTTCCTGCTTAGCGCTTGCACCGTGTTGTGCCACCACCTTTTCAGAGTTCATCTGACACCACTGGGGCTTAGCAATGTACGATGCCGTAACACGGGGCTCACTGTTGCTTTTATAGAGAATGAAGCCCTGTACCCTGGTCACCATTTCGGGAGTCGCCCTCGTCGTGCTGCTCTGCGCCATCGAGCAGGGTGCAGAGGCGACGCTCATTTTACCCATTGTCATCTACAAGAAAACGCCAAAGCAGTGAGTATTCCCTCCACACCCACATGCGTATGAACGCTCCTTTGTATAGGTTACTACATACCTCACCATATGTGCACGGTATAAGATTGATACGGTCTCAGATGCCTAACCATCGCCTCTTAGCGACCACAAGGGCCTCCACGGCCTCCTACAGTTCATCAACCTGGATGCCGTGAAAGGTCTTGTCGGACAGCTCATCAACTTCGACGCCATCTTAAAACTTTTGTCGCCCACGCAAATGACGACAGCCAGCATGAAGAGTGACACGCCAATGATGATGATGATGGACGAACCGCCCACTCCTCCCATGACGCCCCCGGAAGAACCCCCGGAAGAGCTTCCGGCTGAACCAACAGCCGAGCCCGCGACTGAGATGCCCACCGAGTTCGCCACGCTGCCGCCCATTCCGACCACTGCTGGTCCCGAAGTGGAGATGAATCCCGGAGACGAATGCGATGACGGCAACCTTTGCCCGCACAAGGTGGTCACTGTCCGTCGTTACGTGGTCCGGTCCTACCCGTGTGTGGATGAGTGGTGCTCTCTGTAGTGTGAAAGGGAGTCGCCGCCGGTGAGTGGTGAGCCCTGCTGGGGGCCGCCGCCGGGACGCGCATGCTGCCAATGTTGCATGTGCAGGAACGTACAGCATGTGGATGCCGCCTTATGTGTGCACGGCTTATGTGTGTTCTCGCTGCTGGACATGTTAAATAGTTGCGTGCTTAGTCAACGTCCCCTTGTTCCTTTTTGTGTCTATAATTTATATGCAGGGTAGCGACTTGCGAAAGCCCCAGACGGGAAGATATTCCGTCGGACATGGAGGATAACAACATTTTAGCTTTTGCCTAGCTGGGCGCCTGTCTCGTCCTTAAGTGGCCTCTTGAAAAGACGTATTAGTTTCGGAAGAGGAAAAAAAATTTGGAATGCGTGTGCGAGCCATGTTGTGTTGCCCCCACGCGGTGCACATTGAAATGATAGCTGAAGCCTCCCTGGCGCTTTGTTAAATAATTATATCAGTATCACGTATGCTGATGTACTATTAAGTTTCCGATCGGTGGGAGACATGATGCATGAGAAAGTGAGATGTTCCTCTACACACACCTACACAAACTGTGCAAGACCTACAGCGTTGAGCGGGTCATACAGATATCATAAAGCTTTCTTTTGTACATCGAAGAAGAAGGTACAGCCGCGTTCTAAACTAACAGCACACGGAATGTCTAGAAGTCGACGGTTTCAAAGTTACCGCCCATGCAGTTAAGGTGACATGGTCACCTACATTATATGCATGCTTGCAATTACAGAGCATGCTGGAGTGCATAAAGCTCGATGGGTTTGTGTTCATATTATGAATGCTGACCGTTGGGCAGACGTAGCACCTTACAGTCCCTGAATGCAATGCTAATGAAGGCAATGCTAAACACCTTCCACCAAGTAACCGTGCTTGTTGACGTGCCTGCAAACAAGAAGTCTCCCACATGTTGCTTTGTCGAGGCTGTCATGTTTAACACACTGTTAACCTCCACTACTGATTGCTTGCTTGTCGTTAGCAGAATGCGAAGAAGGGCAGCAGCGGATCCATAGACAGATTTCTTTTGAGTGTTGCAGATCATTCGCGCTACAAGAGGTCAAGAGCTTTAGGGTTCCAAAGAAACAAGACGTCGTCACTATACACATGGCGCAAAATATTGTTTGGGGCTTGAGCATGCGCAGTGACGGCTCCTTATTCATTTAGGACCCTAAGGCATTTGGGTGGCCTACTCTAAAATTGCTTACCGTCTGTTATGTCGGTTATCGGGTATTCTCTGATATCAAGACTACTGTCAATATTTCATGGTGTTTTAAGCTGATCCCCTCAAAGCTATTATTAAACAAAATTATGGGAATGGCAAGGCAGAGATGAAGCTTTTATAGCGTGGTATCAGAGACGCTCTTTTCGAAAAACGTTTCGAAGCCGTGTGGTAATATAGCTGAGGGGGGCATACCCCGACCCTAGTCAAGAAACCCCAGCAATGGATCCGCTGCTGAGGACACCTTCCAGGAGGCCACTGTTCTAACGAGCGTTCTTTTCTATCCTCTACGCAGTCATATTTTCCTTCCGCTGCCTCTGCCTCTCCCCGTGCCCATCCCCATCGTGAAACCGAAGGTCCTGCCGCTTCTCCTGCCCAAGCTTCCCCGGATCGGCATCACGGTACACCTGCGAAAGACTCCAAAACACGTCACCCATCACCACAAACCGCAAGTGCTTCACGTGGATCACGTCGACCAGCACGACCACCACGAGGAGCTGCATCACCAAGATCACTCGGACCATCAGGTCCATCACGACCATCAGGCCCATCACGACCATCAGGACCCTCAGGTCCACACGGACCATCACGACCATCAGGTCCATCAGGTCCACCAGGATCATCACGATCATCCGGTCCATCACGACAATCACGAAGAAGTCTACAAGGTGGAGGACCATCAGCATCAAGTCTGGAAGAAATCTTAGCCCTAAGTAACGACACAGTTCTTACTACACTCAACGGCACACAGGCATCTGACTAACAGCAGCAGCAGGGCAGCCCATTAGTCCCATGCCTGCGACGTTTCATCCTGCAGGGTAACGAGTTCCAAGGTGGTTGCTAGGGTGACGGTCTACGCTACTGACGGCCAAGTGCAACAGAGGTGGACGCTGCGCGTTAAGACGGACAATGTTGACTTTGTAGCGCTAGATAAAGTTGGTACTTCGAGGAAATGTGAGCGTTCGGTGCGGTGCACTGGCGCATGTAGCTGGCGAAGTACGCCGGCAGTGAAGGCAGCGAAGCGTTGGAAGAATAAATGCACCTGTTTCTTTCAAGTCTCATCGTTTCCTTTTACTTGATACCACCCCTTCTTCTCGAATGGGGTAGTCAGAATAGGGTTCAAACGGTTAAGAGCATCTGGTTGCATAGTCGTTCCTAATCTCTTGAACTCTGTTGTGACCAGCGCCTTAAGGTAGCCTAGATGCGCGGCCATTAGTAAACAATGCGGCTCGTATTGCCATTACGGAAGAATGTATCGGGCTATGGCGAAACTATTACAGTGGTTAGGTTGACCGCTTTCCACGCCGAGACGGAGAGGTGACGCATGTTCGAGTCCTCGCACCGCCTGTGCTGCCTGGGGTTTTCCCTGAATTTTCCAGCAGACTTTCCGGACGAATATCGGCACAGTTCCTATTGAAGTCGGCCCAGGATGCATACTAACCCCCTGTCCACTCACTTCCGTGCCGCCAATCATAGCCACAGTTGCTTTGCGGCCATAACAAGAAATTTCTAATTAAAAAATCCCCTCTCAGAGATTCAGTATACGCAAAACGCAAATGCACTCGGTGAACATTACGATTGGTTTGAGACTAACATCTCCATTTTTTTCTCTTTTACCAATCAATCAATCAATCAATCAATCAATCAATCCACATTATGTGTTTCCAGGAGCGTCCGAAAGGACCCGAAAAAACTTTCTCAAAGTTTGGAACCCCTCTAGAGTGGGTGACGTCACCGAGATCTTTGGTGTGTGTGTTCTAGCAACATCGCGCGTCTCCGCTCGTCACCCCACGTTGGAAGCGTTACAAAACAGCCAGTGGCGGTATAGGAGAGGAGATGAAAATCGACCTTCGAGGAGCAACGTACCCAGACTCGTAAATAGATTACCCAGAAAAAAAAAGCTTATCAAAACTAGAAATTAATTTTATGTTACTCACGTTAAATTTACGTTTATTTTATTCTGAAGACACGAGATTTAGCCCGAAGCGGCATTTTAAGGACAGAGCCAGCGCCTCCGCCGGTGAAACTGCCAGATAATTCCTTCGAATACCACGGGTTCCTGGGTGCTCGATGGTTTACCCAGTAAAATATTGATGCATGCACTTTCTTTATTCTGATGTTGGCGTGCAATATAATGAGTGCATTATGGAAATGTTTTGTTGTTTTTGTTTTACTCCTGTTAACGCGTTATGCGCACCTAAAGCTATTCGTGACCAGTTGTTGGGACAGATACCCGTAAGCGATAAGGTCGGAACACGACTTAGTCCCCCATGTGTTCTTTCTTTCTCTCTCTCTCTCTATCATCATCATGATCAGTACACGACCGTATACTATTGCGTTTCTAGTAGCAAAATGCCTCCCATTTCTTCATGAACACAGTTCGTGTCGGAGATCTACTTGTGTATTCCAGTTTGGCTTTTAAGAAGACCATCGGAAGTATCCTTATCGGGACATCAATGAACAGTATTTCCGCTTCCGTTGTGTTCTCGTATTATCTCCTCGCGTTATCTCCATATCCTCATCGAACAGGTAAGAGTCAGAGGAAGCACGGAATAGAAATATATATGTTCTCGCCATCTCCTGTGGCCGAATGGCTACAGTATGACCGTCCGCTTCGACGAGACGGACAGGTGTCGGCACAGTTGCGAAGCCATCCCAGGAGACACGTGCTTTCATAAGCCGCGTATTCTATACCTCACCTAAACTAACGACAAATACAAAAGAGGACTGATGGAAGCTACGAAGTGGAACAATAACGTGAACACCGTATTTTAGTAACGATTATTGGACCAGACAACGTGTGTAAAAAATCCTTAGCTCTTCATTTTTTCGAGAAACTGCGAAAGCCATCCTCCGAGGTAACCTGAAAATAAGATTTGAAGATTTTGATTTGCCTGTGGCAGTCATGTCACACTGTTTCGAAAGAGTGATTAGCCTCCTGATGTAACATCCACCAAGTGCTCT
This sequence comes from Ornithodoros turicata, assembly GCF_037126465.1. Lineage (NCBI taxonomy): Eukaryota > Metazoa > Arthropoda > Arachnida > Ixodida > Argasidae > Ornithodoros > Ornithodoros turicata. The sequence goes on from NC_088203.1 coordinate 15,928,232, forward strand.
AGAGCGGCTGGCTATCCCGGAGGGGTCAGCGTCTTCACTTTTTCCTCCTTCACCCCTCTCTCTCTCTCTTTATCTCTGTGTAGACATCATTCTGTCTGAAACGCGCGGGTGAGCCGTCAGCGCCGAGGGCACGCAGTCTGCCTGAAAGACTCCTCCTGTCTCAAGACCGTTGGGTCAATGTTGTATACGGAGGTCACTGTTAATAGCAGTCTGTCTATGGGTATGGGGCGGCTTTTCCTCATAGCCATAACTGCTCCTCTTCTTTGTTTTACCTTCCCTCTCTTTTTGTTTCTCCGTTTATTTCTCGTGATGTGAAGCAGTCAGTCGTCTTCACGTCTGATGCTTCCGTTTTTCTTTTCTTCCCGCAATGAAACAAAATCGGTTATTGACATTGGCATTGTTGCAGTTGTGCGTCGGAGACGGAGCGGTTTCTTGTCCTCTTACTAGCGTACTGAATTATTTGAAAAAGTATCAAGAATGAAAATCCTCCAGTTCATGTCCAGGAGGTCTTGTACGTCGACAGGCAATCTTGTTGTCTTGGTTTTGTGCCACTTTAATAATCGTTGCTGGTTGTTCTAAATCCAATAAATAATGGTATGCAGTCTTCTGAGTAAGGGGCATCCGAAGAACCTCTCACTACTATAGCAGTGGCTACATCGTCTGCTGCGGAAGTATCCATCTGTTTCTAATACTCAGTTGCGTAATAGTTAATTACTTAATCTGCATCCAAGAATTGATTGAACTGATTGAACATTCAGCTTGATAACGTTATCAACGCAACTAGTTAACGATGCTCACACCTGACAACCCGCAAATGTTGCAAAAGTCACACGTATAGTTGTGATACTGGCCATGGAAAGCATCAGGGATGAGGATAGTGTAGAGGTGAACCCTGAAAGTAGATGTATTACGCAGAAAGAATCGCATAGCCTGCAGCATTACGTTTTCTTCACCGACATAACGGGATTTTTTTTTTTTTCATCCATCAGATACACGAAACGCGAGAGGGGGGGGGGGGGGGAATCCAACCGTTACGATGTGGAGGTGTTGGAAAGTGATCGAGCAAGTTCGTCGTCCAGTTTCTCGGTCAGGCGGCCGCACGAAGGAAGTGCTAAATTTAACCTTATTCCGTCGACCGGCACCAGAGGGCCGACGCCATTTTGTCAACATTCGATGCCTGCCGCAACGCACAGGTGAGTCTCCCATGTACTTCGTCCGGCGCTTCGCCGCGCATCAATAATGGCAGAGATTGCAGAAACGCCATTTGTGTGAGTGCATCGCTGCCGGAACTTCAGACAGGTAATCGTACAGCCGACAGTGCCCAATTAACCGTAAGGTGTATAACGATTGCTAGAAATTTTAGCGCTCCAGTTTTGCTTGATGAGAACCGATGGTCCTGTTGATCAACGTAGCTAGTCGGGCGCGTCGGAATCGGAGCGAACTCATTTGTGGCCGTTCAAGACTGCGCCCATGCGACGAAATGCGCAACGATGTCGTGGGAACATTACGACAGTTGGAGCAACGCGGTGGCAATGACCTGCGCCTACTTCTGAATGGAAAGTCGATTGTCATTTACTGTCCCCGATTCAATGGCGAAAAGCCCTCAGGCTCCGCTCGGTTGGGTTGATTCAAAAAGAGAGAAGAGAAAAGAAACTCCAGAAGTTCCAATGACTCGACAAAGACGCGCGGTGCTTCCATGAGGTGCAAGACGATCCTTTATATGCTGTTCCTCTGCATGAGTTCTGATTTGCAGTAATACAATGTTCCGGATGGCCGAATGTGCTGCGGGAGCTTTTCTTCATTCCAGGACTGGGTCGACAGAACTAACCAGCTCGATCAATGATTTTCCGTTGACTGTTTGCCAGGTACTTAGAATCTTCAACTGCTGTTCACTTGAGCAGTGCTGGATTGAGGATCCTGGAGACTAGTCCCCTGCTCAGGTCGCGTAATCACAAGGCGCTTAGAGTCTTCGTCCAGTGCTGAGGCCTGCTAGATTAGAGGCCCTTCTGCTGCCAGAGCGCCACAGAGACGCGACGTGAAGCAGATCGGTCGTTTATAGTGCTGGGACTCGCTCCGGATGGACGATTATAAAACGGTTAGCCGGAAGAGGCCTCTTCCTCGGTTAAGGAAGTATTCTATTACGGGTACTCCGCCGGAACCGTCCGTAATAGCAACGTCGTTCTCTACGACGCACACGCGATTACAATAACGCTCGACAAGTTGAGTGCTTGCACGCATCGGTGTCATTTTGCGTGGAGGGCGTTTCCGCCATACTTTGTTCGGTGTACTTTGTAGGCGAAGTTGTTCTCAGTCGACGGTATAGGAGGCGGCGTTGGTGTCATTATGGCCCGGAAAGAAATACGTAATAGCTCGCAGCAACCATAGGAGCACTTAGCCTTAAAAGTCGCCTCAACCATGCTGTGTCAACGTTGCATGACCTGTGAGAAATATGTCCTGCAGTCTGCAGTCGTCTGTCTTGATGCCTGCTGCCCAAAAATAAATCTCACTTGCAGAAAGTGCACAACCACGTAGATGCAGACTTGTAGTATACGGAAGCTAAAGTGTCAGGCAAAGAGACGCAGGGGGTGTTCTCTTACTGGGCCCAGTAGGAGAAAGTCTTGGCTCGAAATATCGGCTTCTTTTGACCTGAAGCTTTTGAGACCTCCACAGGGACCCTAGATTTTTATTTTTATTTTTTATTATTTTTGTTTTTCGACGTGTTAGTGCACGGTATGTCTTCAGAAGGCGATTGCATTTAGAATGCCTGTTCGCACAGCGAACATTTCTGCGCAGCATGAATGCTTATGACTGCTGCAAGGGTATCATTTCTCTAAGCAGTAAACAAAGCTGGGCGAGTAGGCCACAATACATCAGGGAACAAGGGAGACATAAGGGAGTGAAGGTGGAATAAGGAGGACATGCAACACTATCCTGTCTTATCGGTGTTCTGGGTCCGCCTTTACCCTCTCTCCTGTGCTACCATCCCATCTCTCCTCTCCCTCTTTTCCCCTCCCCTGGGTGCACCGAGCCGCCTCTACAGAGCAGGCTGACCGCACCTTTCCCCTACTTTACCCCACCCCACCCCACCACCCCACATTCCCCAGTCTATCATTTCTAGCTTATTGTTATAGCACACTACACGCAATTCCTTAACCGCAAGTGTCCGGGAGGAAATGCTTGCTTCTAGCTAGGATGAGACAAAGAACGTAGTAGTTCGCTTCCGGTGAACAGTGTGTCTCAGACAGAAACGTCGTTCGCGTTGCACGAAAGAGGAGGAGGACCAGTGTCGCGACTGAGTCGTTCCGCACCAGAAATGTGCGCTTCCTCCCCCGAACAATCGACATATTTCGTGGACTGTTACTGTAAGACCAAAGGTGGTAGCACGCGTTCCTGCAATTAGGGAAAATTTTGGGTGCTCCGCCATGCGTGGCTCCCCAACGCTTTAAATGGACGCCTCTTGATGCCGATGGCGATTGAATGCAGGATGGTGGCACAGACAACGCTGTTATTGTTGCTGGTGGCAGCGGCAACCAGGACGGAAGCCATGCTCCTGTCCATGCTGCTCGGACGAAGACCCAGCTCCCTCTTACCAAAGCCGTAAGTAGTGTCGGGAGTAGTAACATTTTAAAGTTTTATTTATTTCGTCATTATTAATCAACCTCGCAAAAAGGCTCAGTACGTAAAATATAAATCTTGTTAGTGAACATTACGCGCTTCCGAAGTTTCGAAAAACACACCCACGCGGAGTCCCCAAGAATACGTGACGTCATCGGGAGCCGGGAGCTTCGCTGGCTGCCTTCCAGCAACAGCGCTCGTCTCCGCTCTCCACCACAATTTGGAACAGATGCCAGCAGCAGGGTTGTCAGGTTTGGGTGCCTTGCGCCAAACTGGCTACTTTCTGACTGTCGTGGAGCCGAAATTGGGGCGATGGCGACTTGGCTATTTTCTGGCTACTTTTGTGGATACTTCTTCGTACTGCATTTGGGACTCCTGAGCACTGAAAGAGGGATAGTTATCATCGTGCACCATATAATGCAGAAGTACGCACAACGCGTCCATTCCAGCTTCTCTTGACCATTAGCCTTCTCTCAGTCGGTACGATGGCCTTCGGACTGTTTTGTTTGCGTGTTGACGTTCTAGCATGTATGACACCTGCACACCACTGGCTGCAGGACTGGCTACATACAAGACAAACTGCTTACTTCGCGCTACTTTCTCAGGGCGCGACGGAGTCTTTCCGGAATTTTGACCTGGCTACCCTGCCCAGCAGCTGTGGGTGACGAGGAGACGGAAACTGACCTACGATTAGCAGCGCTGCCAGGCGCATTGATAGATTGGGCACCCAATGACGTCATACTTCACAAAGCTAGGAAACTGATTGTACTACACTTCCGCGTCGTTCAGAGAACAATATTAATGGGAGAATATACCGGATGCGTTATCATAAATTGTGTAGGATCACGAGACTTTACTTCGTAACTCAGCACTTTAAACATCGTTTAACTTGGACGATTTGGCTCTCGGTTTTATTCCAGCCTAATTTCGAACACACGTCCGATCTTTTATGCTGGAAGGCGTGAACGTGTCTTTTCTTTTCTTCTTCTTCTTTTTTTTTTTTTTTTCGCACGAAATCTAAAAGGACGTGTTTTTTGAGAGCAGACGGCGAGGCGCGACCACGTCACGCTCAGGAAAAGCGAAGCGATACGCAAAAGTTCCGTCTTTCGTGATTTTCCCATGGTCTCCTCATTTTCTTCCTGCGCGACATGTCCTCTTCCTCCCGGAACTTCGTTATTCCGTGTTAGCGCCGCGAAGCAACTGTGGTTATATGAGCGGGCGTATACAGTCGTGCGCAGATGGAAACGAGGACAGCAGGAGGGGGCAGAAGAGGAACAGGGGGGTTAGTTTGCGCCTTGGGCCGACTTCGGAGGAACTGTGCCGACTGTGTTCGTCTGGAAGGTCTCCCGGAAAACCCAAGGAAAATCGCGGACAGCACAGCCGGTGGAGGGATTCGAACCCGCGTCACTTCCCCCGTCTCGGCGTGGAAAGGCCGATCATCCTAGCCATAATGCCAGTGGAGCTGGTTTATAGACGAACCAAAGCACAAACGTTTCTCCTCGGGGGAATGAACGATAGTGTAATACCCGGCCTGTCACACGGCAAACCGAATGATAGTCGCACCGAATGTCGTTTCGTTTGTCTTACATCGAGCTGCACGAAGAAAAACAGAATGTCGTTCGCAAATGATGTCCCTGGCCACATTCAGCCCACCAACGTTCTGGCCTCAAAGCTCTCTTCACCTTTCTGGATACCATAGGCCTTCGATCCTTATTGTGAAGGGGTTCATTATTTCATTCCCCGCATCACCACCAGCAATGAGGTAGAGTATCGCCCCTGGCGATGAAACTCCCCATTCAGCATCTTGCAACAAAGTTGTTGTTTATGTCAGTGTCGATAATTCGGACACCAGGGCCGAAAATATGCGGCATTATACATGTGTACAAGAAATCGAGGACTCCGGTAGTTTCCGAACTGAGTTGAATGGAAACCAGGAATAGAAGTGAAGCTCGCTGATGCGCGGAATGAATCTGTATACGTTACATTCTTTCACAAAATCGTTGCTATTTAATCGTTGCTTTGAAAGACACTTACGGCTAAGTACCACAAGCAAAGACAACTAAGAAGCCTATATCTGCACCGCACTTGGCAACGTGGCGACTGGAAACGTGGGTAGTTCTCCGAAAAACAATCTTTGGCCTTCCTTCCTTCCTTCGTGTCAAAATTTATCAAACTCGTGATAAAATATTGGAGTACAACTTTTCATTCGTCTTTCATTTCTTCAAACGATTTATCGTTGTTGCTGTTGTTTTTTCTACATCTCTACTGCGAGAGTACGCTGCCGGTGCTAGAGGGAAATGCGAAAGAGTTCCCCGAGTTCATTCACTGGGCGAATATCATCCGCGCATGTGATGCCATTTGATTTCATCGTTTAACACGAAACGAATGGCATTCAGTGCGAATGTCATTCGCTGCGAATGACATTCAATTTGCGGTGTGACAGGGGTATTACCTTGATAGCAACTCAAAGAGGAACGGGATTCATGCGTTGCGCCGTTCGTGACTTATGATCGATGGAATAAAAAAAAAATCGAGATTTACATCTTTCCTCTCCCTCACTTTCGCAACAAGCGCAACAATGCGGAGAGGCCTTGGACTGGTCTCCCCAAGCGATCCCGCGCGACGATTGGACGAATCGTTTGAGGAGACCAGTGAGAGCGCGGTCCGCACTGTCGCCCTCCTTCAGAAGGAGAAGAAGAGGGAAAGTGTGCATTCCGGTTTCAAAGATTGAAAGAAATAATTTTGATTTTGTCCGTCGATATATTTTGACCATGTATTTTTTTTAATGCATATCTGTACCTCGCCACAAAGAAAAGTACTTTTTCAACAAGCCGGCTTGAGACATTTCACGGTCACCTCAGTGTACATGTGGCCAGTGATATAGGCAGTTCCATTGTTGCATCTCAGGGGGTGTTGGAATTCCGTAGAGGACAGTAGAGGAGCGTGATACCCGTATTTGCTGGCTCTTCCTGAGGTTTTCGGCAAGTATTTCGGGGGAGAGGGTGCTGTAGGATCTTTGGGGAGACGTGATACGGGTGTAGGGGAGTGGTGGAGAAATCCTTGCGACTCAGTGGCGTCGCTAGGAGAGTGCGGTCCGCACCGGGTGACGCAAAGGAAAGGGGTGACGCGCCGCACCAGTGCCAATCTTTCTCTGCGGCCACATGAGAAGCCCTCTCCGAGCATGTGATTTTTTTTTTTTTACCTGTGGTACGTTACTGTTATTTATCGCGTACAGTGTGTTATGGAAAGTGATCTATTATATACGGGGAGGGGCCGGGCGGGGATAGGCGAGTCCTGGTGACGTCAATGATGCGACTAGACCTGTAAAGACGCAAGCGCTAACCAGGTTCTCCTGTTGCCAGCATCATCAAGGTATACAGGGATTTCGACTCGGACAAAGGTCTCCGTTCGGGCATCAAGCTGGGCATCGACGCTTCATTCGGCCATAATAAGCACAAGGAAGAGGAACGGTACGAAAGCCGCGGATTAGGTGTCAAGTACGTCAACCAGCACGATGACTACAAGCTACAGCACGGAGACTACGACCACCACAGGTACTCATTAGCTCGTTTACTGTAAAATATTTTAAAGGAAGTTCCCGCACCGCGATGGACGAGTGTGATAAACGATGGCCTCAAACTTCAGGCAAAGTATAAAAGGCCTTAAGTTGTGCTTAGCACTATATCTATGCTGCTTAAAAGCAGCTGCATCATTCAGCACCGTCTCAGTCAAGTTTAGTGCTGCCTTCTGCAATGTAATTAGAGATCGGGGAGTCTTTTTCTTCTTTCCTTTTTAGACGCACCCTGCACAATCTGTTGGTATAATTACAACGAACACTAAAGCACTACCCATCTACAGGATGAACTATAAGGCGTTGTTCCTTCGTAAGGGTTTGTTTATGAGCAGATAAAATGGTTAAAAAGCAAGCAAGCTGGTGGCTAAGACCCATGACGAAAACCCGAGACTGGGAAAAAGACGAAAAACAGACGAAACAACACAAAGTCTCAAAACTTTGTGTTGTGTCGTCTGTTTTTCGTCTTTTTCCCAGTCTCGGGTTTTCGTCATGGATGTTGATGAGCTTTATGGTGGTGGGAAACCACGCGCAGATGGGGTTCTTTGAGTGAACTGCGTCTTGGAACGGCACTGTGGGATATGTGCATAAGCAATATATCCTGAGCAAACCCCAAATTTTGTCCCTATGGCATTCTTCTAGTCAATACATCGCCGAAAACGAAGTGTTGCCGGTTTCAAGAGCGCCTTCGGCAGCTACCGCTAGTAGCGCACGTTAGTACAGCACAATGGACGAAGTTGGCTACGACACATTCTGAATAGAACTAATTCTCAAATGACTCTGATACATTCTGAAATCGCGTAGGAAAGGATTCTACGCTCAGTCAACGGATTTTGCGCGCACTTTACGGGTGCCTTCTGATAACCTGTCTCACGCTGGAAGAAGCAGACAACACTATAACGATACGTCTGCTGGAGCTGTCGTCTGCCGTAACTGAAGCTTGATGTTGTATGAAGGCGTTTCATGGACTGTGGCATAGGAGAAGAAGTTTTCGATGAATGTCCTCCTCTATACTACCTGTACCAGTGGCTTTGCACAGTGGCGTAGCCAGAGAGGGAGGTTTGCCCCCTCCCCTCGAAATTGTATCTTTTGCAGTGCATTTCGGAGATGGGAAAACGAGGGTGAAATCCACTGCCTCATGTATGTAAAGTACAAAATATATTGCTGGCTACGCGACTGGCTTTGCAGGACAAAATGCATCGAAACCAAATTCGTGTCGTCTGCTTCGTCTCGTCCCTAGCGGCGAGCGTTGGAAACGCTGTCGAAGCCGGAAACGGCACTGCCATTCAGTGAGGCACTGACCATAAGAACATACTGTAAAACCCGTTTATTTCGCGAGCCTTTAATTTTTGCGAATGTCGCGAAGACACATATTCGCAACCACAAAATTTCGCGAAATCTCGCACTCACCTTTGCACAGTTGTAATTTTCTGTCATCAAATGTGACGGCACGGTATCTCCCCCTACGCTTCATATCTTCAGCGAAATTTTCGCGTGCCCTTACAGCTCGCTAACTTTTCTAATTCGCGAAATTTGCGGAAATTGGGGGTTCGCAAAATAAAGGGGTTTTACAGTATCTATAGACAGAAATTAGTGTTTCGTTCTATAGTCGTTTTATTGGGTACGTATTCGAAGCTAACGTTTAAAGTGGTACTGACAGTCGAAAAACGTCATCTTCTTGGGCGCCCAACCGTCGTCAGATACATAAAACGATTGTAACGTTTTACAACTAAACACCATGTACACAGTAAACTTTTTTACACTTTTTTGGTGTAAGTGGCTTGTCCCATGGCGCACACCTTTTTGGTGTTGCTTTTACACTCAAATGATGGGTGTTTTCTAATACACCCTTTAGTTAAGTGTATTCCTAATAAAACACTGTTATAACAGGTGTTTAAAAACAAAAACACCTTTAAAAGGGGAGTATTCTGTTGAAAACACCTTTTATGATGGAATTATTTATTTGCAATTATTCCTTCGCAAATAGTGTAATAGAAGCTTCCGCGGCCGCATACCGAGACCACTGGCCGAGACACACAGTTCGACGTTCTTGCTTCTATGGGAAGCAGCACCGTGTACACGGCAGACTTCCAGCAGTGGTTCCATCGTAGAACCTCAACCGGAGTGCAATGCATCACAGGCACGCCTCGTTAGCTTCGTAACACTGTGGGACCAACGTGAGTGCAGAGGCATGAAGAGACCTCGGGCACCCTCAGTAGCCTATATTGGCGTGTCGGATGGATCATATACTGAAATAAAATTAGTTGGGGAACGTTCGTTACATGTGGTGGGGCGGGAAACGTTTCTAACGGTGTCAGGAATGTGTTTTTGCAATTAACACCCACGTTTGCAACGAGTCAAAGGTATAAGCTAAATTTCTAATATCCCTCCCTGTCAAATACTGTGTTTTTAACTCAGGCTATCGTCTATAATGCGATTACTTGCTGAGCGGAGCGGTGAAAACAACATAATTTTTCTCTCACGAAATAAAACACCATTTTTTACACCATATTCCCAATTCAAGTGGGGTGTCAAAAAGGTGTATTCGATGGTAAACACCTCATTCAACACCTCACTTTACACCTTTAACGATCGACATAGGATAAAACGTGGTGTATGTCCCCAAGCAGCACACAATATTGGACCCATATTGGCTGGTCATTGGCGATACGGGTCCAATATGGGACCCGTTTCGCCAAGATTTTCCCCATATTGGCTGAAAATGGGCAATATGGGCCCCATATTGCCCAGTTTCAGACAATATGGGGAAAATCTTGGCGAAACGGGCCCCATATTGCCCACTTTGAGCCAATATTGGGAAAATCTTGGGAATATGGGCCCCATATTGCACGCGTACACCCCATATTGACTGAACAGGGTACGTAGCCGTGTTGCACAAATGCCCAAGCAGCACAGCAAGATTGAACGTTGAAGCGTGTGAAATACCCTATTCACGACATCGTTACATTCAACAACTTCCCGCAGATGATACACATTGTTCAAAACAGTCAACGTACTTGGCATTCCCAACATAAAGTTCGCTAGAGTTCGACACCTCAACATTCCACGTCTTGAAAGCCGCCGCCATCTTCCTTCGCGATGCCAATGCCAATCGGTCGAGCCGACTGTGAGCAAGCGAGTTGTTTGAGCGTAATCACGCGTCCTACAACTAATGCGCATGCGCGACAGCCCGAACGGACGTTTCATAGGGCTAAAATGTCGCTGGGTGCTGTAATGGTAACGAAATTGCGGCAGGTCAAGTAAAAAACACAATGTTTGATAAGAAGGGATGGCTATTCTGTAAAGTTAGGTGATTTCAAGTTGCTGCAAGCAGTGTAAATTGCTCTGGCGTGTGTCCGTCACCGCCACGAAAGTGTTTCGCTGCTTTGTATTGTCGGAGCGGGTGTGGCAATTGTTAGTCCGCAGAATATTGCGATCCCAATGAAGGCTTCTGAGGGATCTTAGGTATTGGCAGTTCTGTGGGACTGCTTGTGATCTTCAGCGCGGGCGTAGCACCTGTTCTTCGTTTTTTTGTGTGTGTTTGGGCAATGCCGTGTTTCTTTCCTTTTTTTTCGTTCTTTTTTTTTGAAAGTGATGTGAACGTGGATCAATTAGATCTGCAGAAATAAAAAAGCAAAAATCATATAAAAGTAGTGAATATTATACAGCATAATGCTTTATTATTACACGGGCTCCCCGTAGGTGTTATCACAGAAATATTGGCAATATTGGCGCAAAATGGGCTTGCCAATATGGCCAGCCCATATTGGTCCAATATGGAGCCTGGTTGCACTCCCCATATTGGTCCAATATTGGCAGCCCATATTGGGCCAATATTGGCAATCTTGGCAGCCCATATGGGTCCAATATTGGACCAATATTGGCGTGCTGCTTGGGTCGATATTACACGTTTAGTAATGCTCTTTTTGCACCGTTTGCGGAATAGAAAAGGGTGTTTTTATAAGAATACACCTTTTTTGAGCAAATAAAGGTGTAAAATGATTTACTGTGTAGTTTAACCAGTCAAACTGCATGTAACATACGAGGGCCCATCTCTGACCACGCGATGTCATACTTCGCAGGTACCATAAGAGCCCCTCAATCACTCTCGAGTTCCCGTCCGGCCCGGAAGACAGCCACGACAGCTACAGGTCCACCTACAAGACGTCTTTCCCAAGGGAACCGACATCGTCGTCGTACAACCTCAAACCAGCCAAGCCCCGGCGCCGGCGACCCCCCCCCGGCACCCGTGGTCACCCACATGTCCGTGATCACCCTTCCATCCGAGATCACCCTTCCATCCGAGATCACCCGCCGTTCCGTGATCACCATTCCAGTCGGCAACACCCATCCCACCGTGACCAACCACTCATTCGCATCCCGTCATACCGCAAGGAGCTTATGGTCCCGTCGTACAAGTTTGGACCCTACAAGGGACACTCGCTCATGGGATTCACGTACGACAACTCCGAAAAGGAGGCGTACGCCAAGAGCTAGAGACGACACCCTCGCCCATGTGATCTCATTTAGAAGAGGACCGCTTTGCCCGGCAGTGCCCGACGGACGGTGGAAATTTTGACGCCCCCTTTGTACATAGACCTGCGTGCAAGACGACAAGATGGTGATATACGCTTCTTTGCACGCAGACCGCGCGACGCCCTTCGGATTTTAAATCCAGGTTTTTAACTCTTTATAATTCGGGAACACCAGAAGGCCGCATCGTGAACATCAGTGCTTTTGGGATGGAATCTGGTGTTATTTGTGATGCTTTGCTCCAGTCCTGGGTAAATTGCTGAGACAAAGTTATAGTTACAGTTAAACTGGAAAAATAGTAACCCAGTTACAGTCACCCTGTTTGAAATGTGACTAGTTACAGCTACAGTTCCCACGTTAAAGTTAACTTAGTTACCTTATGGTTACCTTTTAAGGGGAAAATCTGAATAAACGTAGCTCCCAGAAACTTTGTTTTAGCACTTGTACTGTGTCCTAGCATAGTTTTACCTTTTTCGAAACAGAGGATTTCCCACGTGCCCTAACAGCACGGTGGGAGTTAGTCCTAGCAGTAACTAGTCACTGCGGAAATAATTAGTTCCAGTTACGTCGTGTTCAACTTCAGAAGTAAAATATACCTAGTCCGTCAACAGCATACGCGGTTGGAGATATAAGAAAGCGCAAGAGCGCGCCAGGAGAAATACTGCAGCGCCACCATGCAGCGTAGTGTCACGTGGCCAGTCTTAACAGCCAATACGGAAGCAGAGTGAGTGTGATGGGTTACATTATCTCGCGGAGCAGCGAGCGTGACCTCTCTGTGTCCAGCCAGCGGCGCAGTAATATTTTGAGACCTGACTGACTAGGTTTCTTTTCGTTCTTAACCTGAACACGACTATAGTTGCTACCCAACACTGCTTTGCTCTGCCCGGCTCGATGACACGGAGGGTTCTGTCGCCTTATTATGGAAAGCATCGGTGGAGGGAGCTTCGCCAACCATTGAGCAAACATTTCACTGCATGCAAGGCAGGAACAACTTCTTCTGAGAACAAGACAAGGAGGAGAATGTTCTGAACGGGGAGCCTACGATGTTTTTGCCGTAGCGCAGAGGCGCGGCCATTTGATGGCCAGAGATGGCCATCACAGCTGCCATAGCTTGCGACACACTGCAGACACTCAACATTTTGTGAACTCTGAGTTCCATATCGCCACGCATGTAAAAAAAACACTTTCTTTCCCTTCTTTCCCGAATAAATTTCTTCTCTCTCATATTTCTCTAATATTCGATAATACGGACGGCTCGCTTTATTGACAGTTCTTGTCGGGGATAAAAATGTCTATATGAACGAAGCAGGACTAAGTCCTTTCCCATGACACTGGCCATATGAGTCCCCTTTTTGTACTGTAGGTTACAGTAACGTAACGAGGTAGACAGAGCAAAGGAAGTGTTACGCAGATAATTCTCCTGCTTGATGGCAACACGCAGTTGGTTCTCTCATGCATCGTAAGCTTGAGCGCCTCATAGCCTTTGACTGGCGGGCTCAACTCGAGATAGCAGACGAGTTAGCATTTGCCAACGACATCTTATCCGATGTTCCTTTAAATCGTTTCGTTACTTACAACACGAAGTAGGTGAGGCTCCCTCAAAATTTGCCGTAAGCGGGGAAGGCAGGTCCGCGTTTGAGTCTTACGGCGATTTCCAACGAACCCAGACCCCACAGATCGTGGTCAGAGGTGGGGTCACTTAAAGAGACGGTCACATCCGTTCCAGCCGATTTCGAAACTATAGTGTGATTTCATCCCTCCTGGACCATCAACCACGGTATCGAGAATCCCACGCGAAATAGTGGCTTAGTTTCAATGTTATTCGACGAAATAGATGACAAGAGCAGACGCCGGAGGTTGAGAGTATTCCGGAATTCCCTTTCTAGAAATATGAGAAAGCGTCACTCCCTAAGAACCAATGAGGGCGCGACCTTGGGAAAAAGAATGCCGCGGCAGTGCTGGCGTCTCATAGTGCATAGAGTTAACGGGCGCCTGGACGCCCCTTTCCGGCTCTGAGTACCGTCGGAGCTTCCGTGCCCGCTGAAGCAGTCCTTCAAAATTCCTTCATTTAATAGACCTGTACCTGTTTGTAAACAAATGACGTCATAGTGTTCGACAGCGCAACGAGTTTGGTAGAGTCGAACTACGTTCAAAGCTAGTGGCGAACAAGGTCGCGCACGAAAGCCGCGGTCTTGAGGGGATTACGATGGTCTCTGAAAGGGACGCGACCTTCCGTCCTACTTTTCTTTCAGCGAACAACTGCCCATTCCTGGAAACCAGCTCTCCTTTTCCGATCTGTTTCGGTTTCGGTCTGTCTACCAACGTCATGATGACGTTTCTCGGGTAGAGGTTTATATATAAGCATTTTTCGCACACAAAAACAAAAAGCCAAGCAGATTGTCGGCCGATGCCGATCACAGTGGTATGGTTTCATAGATACGTTTCTGGATGCAACAGTCAATCCAATCCGATCCGATCCAATAGACTCCCAGCCAAAGACAATGACGTCGGATGGTACAACAGCGCCGCCAACTTGGTAGACTGGAACTACCACAGCGAAACAAAATTCGGTAATTATCAAGAACGCACAACAAAAACTTTATTTTGTTTGAGACGATGAATGGTGAATTTCATTGCCACAAGAAAGTCACATTAAACTATAGCATTTGATATTCTAAGAATTCTATATGATTTCTTGCATATTATTAGTTGCATGGCCTTGTTCTGTTTCAGTGTACCGGTAGCCCTATCTTTTCAGTAACTCTTTCTAAAGATGGCTACCGGGCAGTGATGGGCTATGTACCTCAAGATTATACTTAAAGTAAAGTACCAAGTACCTGGCATGATTAGTACTTCAAGTACAGTACAAAGTACCCAATTTCAAATGTACTTCAAGTAAAGTACAAAGTACTAGGCAAAGTACTTCAAGTGTTCATCAAGTACATTGCGAATTTGATTTGTATCACTTTGCATTTCACTGTTTAGTATATGTGTCTTGCTTTTCTTGCAAAACTTTAGCGGGCATTCTTGATAAATGCTCTAAAGCCAAGTCCTAGGTTAAGTGCTAACCCGTGAATATGAACTTAATCAGATCATATAATTTGCAGTTACATGTAGAGAGGTAATCGGTCATCTGGGCTGTGATTATGTTTCATACAGTGAACCCTCGTTAATATAACCACCTCCGTTCCCGCAGATTCTGATCATAAAGCGAATTGTCATAATAACGAGAAAGCGGTCCGGTCGGGACCAGAGAGTATGCACGGCCGAACAAAACGCACGCATGATGCTGCACAATTCATTTAACAAAAAAGTCTGTCAACAGTGACTGCTTGGTGTAGCTTGCAGTGATCAGCTTTTCTAACTGGACAAGAGTGCTATCAATCACGCGAACATTATGAATGTCATCGTGTTGCTCAAAAGCAATAAAGCAACCTTCAGTGCTTCACTGGCCTCTTTGGTAGTGACGGCCGGTCACTGTCTTTTATGGTTTTTCTTACTTTAGCAATCCGAGAAGAGGTATGAGTAATCTCGAAGTCAACAACGCCTGGAGTCACCCTAATCATTTGTGACCCAGTTTAACTGTGTCACTTTGTTCATGAGCAACTTAAGCAGCCACTCTCAGAGGCGCCTGACGCTGTCATAATAACGGGAGGATAATGCATGTGTTTGACCCCAGCTGTGCCCAAAACTCTCGGTCATAGTCCGATAAGCGGAATGTCATATTAACGAGGAGGTTCTACATGGCGAAGAAACCGTTCCCCAAGAATTCGGTCATAAAGCCTGAATGTCAGATTAACGGGGGTCATAATAACGAGGGTTCACTGTATACCCTAACTGATCAAAGATCACCCGCCTAGTGTGGTGTTCCGGTACTAATCTTCTGCTATAACAGGCCAGGAAATTTCAAGGGGAAAAAAAGTACAGGCCAACAGAGATTATATATTTCTGGGCATTCCAAGCTGCTTTTTGAAATACAACATGTTAAAAAAATATATGAAGAAAGTAAAAAAGGATGAAGCACAATGTAAACCATCATTTTTATACGACTGTGATCTGCAGCATCTAATCCATGTGATCAATTAAAAAAACGTAAAATGTAAAAATGAAAGCATGTGTGTCTTCCAGAGTGTTCATCATGTAATGCAATCACACATTGTGATATAAAATGATTATTAATTGCCAATGAAGGAAACAATATAAAAAAAAGCATAGAACCCTGCATTGGAAGAACTGAAATGACAATTGACCAAGTCATTGTGCTGCCGGTTGCAATGTCAGATGTCTGTGCATTCCATTCGTTTTACATAGTCATAGAAGCGTTGATACTTTTTCAACGTTTCAAGCCTCTCAAGAGTCGCGCTAGCGAAACCGAAAACGAAAGCGAAACTGCCGCCACCACAAGGCGCTATAAGTTCGTTTCACTCATACTAGGTGCCGCCACCGCCGCTCTCACCGCGCGCGGGCGGTTTGCGCCATTTTGATTTTGCCCGTTCATTGTGCGTGCGCATGTGTTCCTTTTCTCGGTTGCAGTGATGAGCGTTGTGAAACGATTTATGGTCAGCCGACGTCCCGTCGTGCTGAGACCCGCACCTGAACGCAAGGTATGCAACTATATGCACAGAGTGTGCTTACAAAGCCGCGTCGAAGGTTACGAATACTGCATCAGGCACGTCCTCGAAGATAAAACAGCGCCGTTCCGCCAATGCGCATTCACCCACGCCCAGAGCGGCCGACGGTGCTCAAATGCCGCTCCGAAGACCGACAAACGCGAGTCACTGTGTCAGTGGCACGCCAAGAAAGCTCTGCAGCACCGTCGAAATTCGAGTCGAAAGCAGACGCTGATTGAAACACCGCACAAGATACTCGAGAGCCTCGAGCACCACTGCAGGGACCCCCAACACTCGACCGAGCAGTCTGAGATCGCGCGCAACACCATCAAATTCTACGACGCCGACAGCGATCAGGAAGCTCCGAGTGTCCAGGAATGCTGGCATCCGGGCGATAGCGACTCCGACAGCGTCGACAACTCGGAAGATCCGCTGCGGCACGCCGGGGTGTACACGGCCGAGGAAGCTGCGGTTATCACGCGAGATAAATTGATTCGGTTGCAGTCGCTATACCTTGAACAGCTGAAACGGCTGAACCACGTTCTGAAAGAGAGGAGGCGAGATTATTTACGCAGACGACGCGAAACGCCCGGCATAAGCAAGGAGCCCCGGACGCCGCAGGAGGAGACTCTCTACAGAAGGTTTAAGGCATACTACAGGTACCATAGAGAATACGGCGTTGAAGCAGTGTTGAGAAAACGGTTCCGCGAACGTCAAACCGGTGAACCTGTTCGTGAACGGTGCAGCCACAGTGACACGACCGGCGAGCAGTGCACCAGAAACGTGCTTCCGCTGAGCAAGTTCTGTCGATCTCACATTCTGGATGATAAGAAGCAACTGCTCTTCGAGAAGTGTGATGCATGGGAAGGCGACTCGCAATGCCCAACGCCGTTGTTCGCGGTGGACGGTTGTTTGTTGCATACTCAAGCACCCCCGGAAGACGTGACACCCCCCGCTGCACCCCAAGAGGATGACTTTCATTTTCAGTCAATGGACGACATTGCAGCACTGGGCCTGGACGTTGTACAGCCGGGATCTCTATTCGGGCTGAATCAGTTCGGAGACCCAGGGGAATCGACAGACTCAGCACTGTCGGACGATGACGGCATGATGGCCATGGACAATGATCTCCTTTCCAATGTGCCAAAGTGAAGTGTTTTTGAAAAAGTAAAAAGTTGTGTTTGAGTTTCTATTGCAAAGTTTTATGCCGTGAACAAATTCTACACCTAGTCAACTGTTCAGTTTCTCGTGCCAGGTGTGCATGTCAGCAGGTGGCTTCCAAGCTGCTGCGTATATTTCTGACATTGTGCATTTAACTATCCTGTAAAGTCATCATGGAAACGTAAAGTCATGAAAGAAGTGTGTGGCACTCTGGTATTTAACTATTATATCTATTTATCTATGGTATTTATCTATCTCTATCTATATCTATAATCTTTACAAACCATTATTTTGCAGTTCCTTCCAGAGTGCTTGTATCAAGGGAAATTTGGTGCACAAATTATTCTGTACTAACAATTATTGCAGAAGGCTTGATTCTGAGTAGGAAAGTTAGCAGACAATGATACTGGTTCTCCGAAATATTTGCGACCTAAAGCAACCCTAACAAAACGAGTCGAATTCGTTGCTACAGTCATGTTTT